>NW_024042261.1:12872675-14210175 GCF_014851395.1 Micropterus salmoides | reverse complement strand
TTGTAAAACTCTTTACTAGATAAGGTATTCCTTTTGTGGTATTGGTGCAGTGTAAACTAACAAGTTTGAAACTAGCTAGTCATTATGAATAACTTAAGTACTTGACAAATAAACTAGCTGCTGCAACCCAATCCACCCAATCAATGTTGAATTCCAGTAAATATCAAGGACCTTTACAAATGCATCACTTTGGACTCAATGAGTGTAATTTTTTTAAATGCATTTGTAGAATTGTATATTTCTCACATTTTATATCGTGGTGAGATATGCACTGTGTGCAACTGTAGCATGATCATCAGTATGCATTAAAGCCTTTTCACCATGCCAACAGACCAAATGCATCTGATTTCAGAATAGAAACACATACTACAACACACAGTGGAAAAAACATCCATTGTACAAACACAATACTCCAGTATGGATGAGTTTCTTCTCAGTTATTTATTTCTCTTGATTCAACTAACATCTTACTCTGAGACAGAATTGATATGGCAAATAAACAACCTTAAGAGTCACATGCAGAAAATGTGAATCACATGAGGCCGGAAGATGACAGTGGAGATGAGGAAAAGGGACTTGTGTGTATTGTGCCTTATAGAAACTCTCAGAGGGTAATGCTCACTAACTGACATTAAATATTGAATAACCTGTACTACCTAAGTTGATGTATAGGTTGGTTGTTTCTAGTAGACTAAGTCTTTTTGTGAGTAGTAGATATTGCTCAATACATCATCTGTTGGGAGTCAGAAAAAAAATTAAGATCAGATGTCGGACACAGTAGCAACAACCTCAGTTTCAAGGTGAAGCCCTTTGAATTGTTCTGCTGCTTCAGGACACACCAGAGAGTAACATCACAGAATCTTATTTAACCAATAAAATATATAACCAATATAACAAATCCAGCCTGTACGCCACATGACATTTGTTTGCCTGCATCTTGACAACAGCAACATTTAGAAGGTGAGAGCAGGAGTTTAGTTTCTCTTGAACAATAAATGATATACAACAAACTACATTTTGGGAAAACGTGTTTGCACAAAATGGAAACAAGTTAAGCTGCATTTTAAAGGATAGTGTTCTAATTAAATCTTTAACACACTGGCATTTTTCCACTTTGGACTACAACTCTTTGTAGTACTCTGTACTCTTTGTAATTTGTTTCAGTGCTTAAAACATTTCAGGTGAACATTTAGATTAAAAGCTGATAATAACCACTGAAGTAGAATTTAGATCAACAGCAATGCTAAAAAGAAGATGTTGTGTGTGTGTGCCTACCTGTTGGTAGCACGAACCTGTTACTGATCTATATGATAATCCATGTGTACAGTCTGCTGTATGTGCGCATGCTTTTTTTAGAGAGCAGTTAGAAAAGACAGATTTAAGGGCAAACGCTGCTATCATTCAGTTGCACATCCACACTTGAAATAAATACATAAATAAATATATAAAATTTGATGTGATTTAATAAATAATGGGAGGTAAATTGAAGAATAGAACAAACCCAAAGATAGTCTGTGATCTCCATGACCGATCCCTGTGCTGTGTAATATCATGCAGTCAATGAAAGCAGCCAGTTTGATTAGAGATACAATACAGCCATTGTCTGAATGCGTATCTCGTCATATTCCAAGTGAAATATGTAATAACACGCTTTCTCCGGCTGATGAGCCCGAGAGGCAAATAACGTCTTTGTAAGTTTTCATACTGCAGCAGTGTATTTTGGGTTGTGTGTTGAAGGGGGGGCGCACAGAGATAATCTGGCAACAGTACAGAGACTCTGTGTTTGAATTATCTCCAGCTACTTCTGCTGGGCAATGTTAGATAAGAACCACCACTGTGTATTGCACTAGACGAATGATTTATCGAGTACAGGAGAGATTCTATTATGTGAGGTGTAGAATAACTTTGTTACAGTTTTCAGGCGTACAGTGACATAGCTACTATCGTTAGAAGTGCAGAGGCTCCCTTCTGATCCGGTTAATGCACAACAGATGGACACTAATACAAAAACCCCCTTGAGATACAAACATCAGTCCACATTACTGGAGATGGCATGTCAACGTTGCTACCAAACCAGTAGCAAAAACAAAATTTATTTTTGTTGTGCTTTTCTTCAGCCTGCTGTTATTTCAGAGTAGCATGTATTATCTCATTTTAGTGGAAGCCAATGTTGGTTATAAAAAAACAAAATATTTGGGGTCATGTATAAGATATTTTAATCTATTATTCATAACTTACACCAGCTGTTCAAAGGTGAGTTGTATTAAAAGTCAGCAGATGCAGCCTGAGCATCTAAATTTATGTTTTTGGAGAATTGGCAAGGGGGACTGGCAAGTCTAGTAAAACCAAATCCTTAGGCTTTTACGCTGTTTCATTCTGCTCTTTTGTGTACTTGCACACAGCTGACCCTTGTTAAGCAGTGGCTCATGTACATATGAGCGTGCGCAGACAACGGGAAATGTGAACTCACTAAAATGACAGTTTCCCTGCAATGTCAAAAATGACACTTTATGAAAGCTTACATGGCAATTAGTTCAGAATTTGTGAATTTATCATGTAGCTGATTTGAACTTGTCTATGCATTATGAATGTGTCACAAAGTGGAGTTTGTATTATCAAATGAAATTGGTAATGTGCTATTACTATTTCCATGTGTTGAACCTATAGTGAGCCTGTGCCTTGTTCTGTGTCATTGTGAGGAATTCACCAGGGGGAAAAGAGAAGAGAGTTTTTGTTTTTACATATAAATACAGTAATTACAGTGCTTTTGTCAAAATGTGTCATTAATCCTCGGATTGTTCTCATTTTGAATTACTATTTACACATGTTGCCACAAAGGAACATCATTTGTGTATTTTCTAAGTGCTAAGAAGAGTGTTAAGATTTTGATGTTGACATTTACATTTCAGCTCCCAAGCACAAGAAGGGGTACATTTCAAACAGCAGTCTCTCCTCAAGTGTACGGGTGGCTTAAATGCGGGTGGTTATAATGACACTATAAAATGAACAATGAATGTAGATAAGAGTCAGTAGTGATCTAGCAAGTCAAGCTCTTGGAAAACGCCCAAAGCAATTAAATTAAAGCAAACATTTCATAGTTATCAAAAGAACATTCCTTCCCTTGCCATGTTTGTGTTTGCTCAAAGGAAAATCCACATGAGACATATCTGTCCTTGGAGTCGTGTTTTTATTCAGGCTGATGATGCAGGTCGTGTCCTTAAATCCAAGAGGAATTTCTTGTACCATGTGCAGATCCAGACAATGTGTGTTCTTTTCCCCCCTTAGTCCCTTCTTTTTTGAGGTGAAGGATATTATTTAATCTGCTTGTTTGGTTGAATCCGCTGGCTGTATGCTTTTCATATTGTGCTGTCTCTTTTGTTAGGTTGTCCTCAGCAGGCCGTTGTACCTCGAAGGTGCAGGTCACTGACCCCGTGAGATGTCCTTTATGTCGTCTCCTCTGCACTTCAGTCGTAGACCTGCCAAATAACTGCCGCCTCTTACTAATCTGTGCTTTAATATGATACATTTGTACTGCTTCAATCCATATTTTAAAAATGTCAGATTCAGTCAAGAGGATTAAATCCCCCTTCAAAAAGGCCCCCATTTCCTTTTTTCCTGATTATTAAGACATGAGCGCTGGTTGCACTTATCAAGAGCCGTTTTCTTCCTGCACAGGTCCAAGGCCAACCACCTGCAGTAGAAAGGATTAAGATATGCTGAGAAAGAGCGCTAAGCCTTATTTAAGTTAATTGAACATGTTTATTTCCTTGGTGACATTCAATAATGGACAACATCTGCTGTAATTGTACCTTAACAGGAAGCACATTTAAAAATGAATGTACAATGTATTAGGAAATATTAAGAACACCTGCTTCTTTTGTAGTCTAACTAGTTGAGACCAGGTGAACATGATCATGACAATTCCAATTCCCCCGCTTTCTCCAATGTGTTGACAAGGTCTGTAATGGGAAGGTATAATAAAATATACCAAAACTTATTTATTTACCGTAGTCTGGGGGGAAATGGTCAAATCTCCACATTGGGGTCTGTGAAGCCTTTTTTCCCCTCGTTTACAAGGACAGGTTTCTCCGTTCTCGTGTGCCAAACAAGTATCTGGTGAGAAAATAAAACAACAACAGCAGCATTACAGCATGCACTCATTAGGTCTGCTCTCCCTTTCAGCGCCCACTCAGCCTCATGTTCTTCAAAACAGTCATTTCCTGTTATAGCTCCCAACAGGACCTGTCTATGTGTAAAGAGATGCTTGAGCATGAACCCTGCGTTAGAAGGGAGTGAAGAGGGACCACAAGTGTATTATCTGACAAATATGACACAACCCTCTCAGCTTGGCCCATGTAAAGCCCTCTCCTGACCATAGGATAATGGCTACCTTCAAATGACAGCCGACTCAAAATGTTTCCACACAATATGTAGGAGCTCTTTGCCTTTGCAATAGCACTGCAGTTCTTTGCACAGTTTTTCTGGGTATGCTATTGTGCTACCAAGACTTCAGACTGGGTTCATTTGGCCCCAGAGACAGGACAAAAATCCAGGAAAAGGATGGCAAGGGGAACGGAGGGGGGCCAAAAGTGTCAAGCCCATTTTCCCTCTTCTCTGTATTGGAACCCTCCTTCCTTTCATCTCACCGTGGCGGTGTCCATGAATTATGCATAGGGCGTGTTTGAGATGTGCCAGGAGCCCACTCCCACTTTGCTCAGGTGTAGGGGGAGGTTAATAGTCACGCTCGCATCTGAAGTGGTAGATTATAAGGAAGAGAGATGCCCATGCACGACTTTCCATTTTTTTTCTTCCCCTTTCCATCCCGCCGTTCTGTCCATCCCTGCGCTCATCTGTAATCAGTGTGACGTCCCTACCTCCCCATTCCCCCCCAACTCCAATTCCGCTCTCTCAGCCGTTCCCTGAATCACCTCTTTTCATTTACCCCTCTGAATGGCTGGGGGAGAGCAGGAGAAAAAGCTGGCTGAAAGTATCCCCCCCACCCCCACCCACTGCTCTCTTTGTGTGTGTAGGGATGATTGCAGTGTGAATACTGGCTAGCTAAACCCCTCTGGCTGACTCCTCTTCGCCCAGAGAGAGGCTTAGTGATGTGACCCAGACCAAAGGCTGTGGTGGACGAGGGCATGGAGAAGAATGTTGCCGCTGCTGCTACCCTCAAACCTCTTACTCACATGTACGTATGTGGGCAGTGCGAGAAATCTAATCAATGATGTCCAACTTTTCAGCAACAAATGTATAGTAATTTACATTCGGACCAAGGGTGTAACTATGGTATAGACATTATGCGAGTCCAAATGGGAACCCTCTGCTTAAATTTCTTTTTAAAGTGTATTTCCCACAATTCTGTGGTATTAAATATGAGCGTTTTGCACATTTAGAACATAGTTTTGAGGACTACATTTATCATTTATATTCACATTTAAAGGAATAGTGATTTCTCCAGGATAGTGGTTGCCCCTCCACTTCGTTTTGTTTTGGTCAGTTGCTTACTGTTACTAAGTTTAAACACACCTACCAATGAGAATTATGCCTTTTCCACTAGTAGTGAATAGGAGGGCTTCTAATGGCAAAAAATGACATAGCCCATCTCAGCCTCTCTGTGTGTTGGTTATACAGTTCGTTAACACTGTGGATTAAGGATTATTTTGACCATTATTTGATGATTGTTGAAACAGTGGAAGACAGTTTTGGTGAGCTATATTTTGTTTCTGTCGAGTGTGAATGAAGTGTGACCGATGTTTTTTTTTTATGGGGTCTGTTGGTGAGCGAGAGTGTTTCTGGTTAAACAAAAAGAATCAATTTAACAACAAAGTCTATCTGTGTAGGGATCCTTCCCATAATGATGTCAAGACACTTGAGCAACAATCTGAGCCTGTCAGTGGCAAAAACAAGCACTTTAAGTGGATGTACGTTGACTGGCTTATATGTCCCCAGCAGCCATTGCAGCTCATTTTGCAGCTGTCAGTTGAAGCATAGAGTCAGAATATTTTGGTGTATTAAGGGTTTATTTTGACCAAACCAGACTGGTGACTGTTGGAACAGTGGAAAAACTAACATTGATGGTTTTGGTGAGTTTTATTTTGTTTTTTTCGAGTTTGAACGAAGTGTGTTTAACAATGATCTGCGAGGTAAAACTTTTCTCAATGGAGTCTGGTGGGCGAAGATGAGAGATGCTGGTGCTCTAGTGCAACATTTATTTTCTGTGAATGTTATATAAAGCTCCTTTAAAGCAGCAGTGGGTAATAACTGAATATTACAATGCAAAACCTTCGTGTCTCTCTCTGCTTTGCTAAGCAGGAGCCGGTTGCCCTGCAGTCTCTCCACAGCGAGAGTCTCGCCAAGACCCTGGTCCCTCTCGCATCAACTCGTGTACTCAAAGAGAACTTTCGCAGCCCAGGGTACAGCGCCCCAGGCTTCAGAAGCAGCTGCGACAGCGTCTAACTGTGTGATGAGAGGCTAGTATGTCACTGTCGCCCCTCAGAAGTTATTCCCCACTGTTTGAGGTCATGCCACTTTTCCACGTCAGTACTAGCACCATGGCATGAGTGAGAGCATGTGTGACAAGGGGGGATGCGTAGAATGTGCACAAGCAGAGACTCCTGGCATTGGTTGTTTTGACCAGGGAGCAGTGTTCTTGCAGATGGCGTTAGCAGTAGGAATTTTTCTCAAAATAAAATTCTGTGCCTTTACACATTTCACATTCCAATTTCTCACCTGATCATCATCTCCAGAGCGTGTGCCTGTCTGGCCATTGCTTTCAGCATTCATGTCATTTTTTCAAATTCATGCAAAATAGGGGAGGACCGGTGGCCTAATGAATGTGTTGATTTTTGTTATTTTTCAGTTCAGGGAGGTTAATCAAGTATGTTTGAGGCATCAAAAACATATAACCCACATTGGAAGTAGTCACAGTTTATGAATAGTACTGTATCTTGCATCATCAAGGCAGTGTGCTTGCAATGGTGTTAGTTGCGTAAAGCTACAAACTTTGCTATTGCTCTGTAGCTAAGTGTGACATTCAGTAGGGGGCCTAAATTTTAGTTTCGTTCCACTTTCTTTCCTCTCTGACGGCCCCAAGAGCTCTGCGTCTTGGGTCTGTGTACTGTGTGATGTCTGTTTGTATCTGCAGGCAATCAAGGGAACTGGGAGCACCTGGCCAGTGAGCCCAATTATTTAAGCCTGCCTGTATAGATGCTAGTGTTTGTTCCTGCGCCTTCCACACTACTGGTATCCACACCTCATTGTTACCCTTTTGTTGCTTGCATATTAATGTCAGTTTATTATTGTTAAGCTTAGTTGCATCTTCCTCTTTTGTCGTGGCTTGAGAGCCGGGACGTAACACCTCTGAATCTGAATCTGGAGAAAAGCAACTGCGGCTGCCGGACTCGGTGACTGCAGCTGCCTTGCTCCCGCGAGGATTTAATGTCATCTACTTTTTACTGCACTACATTCATTTTACAGCTGTAGTTACTCGTTATGTGACAGATTAATAGTTAACATTCCAAACACGAGTTAAAAACCAGTTGGTTTTGGCTTGTGACAAAGCAGTGTGAAGTGGGGGCTCCATGCTTGTTTTAGATGCCTACGAAATGTTAACTGTTCCATTAAAGAGCCATTTTGTCATGGCCACGGCTGCGCCCCCAGTGTTGTCTTGTGCTTTCCTCTTCCCTGTGTTCCCAGTGCGTTCATTTATTTAATAAAATACAGGCACATTTACTTCACATTGCCTTTTAGTTGATGGTTTACTATTTACATTGTGCACTTCTATCGGTACCCCTGTCGTTGTATGATGTCGGGATAGATGGATTTCTCGCTAGTTTACAAATAGGAACTATAAGTGACGTTCCATGGTACTTTTTCTAGTTGGACGTTGGAAATGTTTGAGTTCCATATTGTGTGAATGCAGCATTAGTCTCTATTCCTAGCCTGTCGCTAACTGCCTTTCCCTTGTGCCTCAGGATCATCTCTCATGTCACTGCTTGTTGCCTGCCTGCTAACCTTCAAGATGCCTGCCTGCTTGCTAACTAACGTTTCCCTGCTACCTCAGCAAACCACAGCTCTTTTCCATTCTCCATTTCTCCTCTCCACTCTGCCATAATCAGCCATCCTGTCCCCTCAACCCATCTCCGATTACTGTAATTATTCAATAATTCTGTTCAACTTCGCCTGCCTCTAAGTATGTCTTCTGCACTTGGGTCCCCTTTTGAACTAACTGGAACACATTTTCCCTCAAAATCTTGCAGATGGTTTGATCTAAGTAACTGTTAACCCAGAGAGGTCAAATTATCCAATATTTCACACACAGAAAAACTAGATTAAGTACAAAAACAGATTTGTGTATCAGAACTTTGTTTTCACTTTTCTACATCATTAAACAGCAGGGCCTAAACAATTTTTATCTATGGTACTGACTACAGCAGGTTTGATTCCTTTTTAACCTCTCAAACAGTTTTGCAAATTCCTAAACTCCTCATGTCAAGATGCTTAGTAGCAGTAAACATAAAAAGAAGGAAATTACCTTAGTGCAATTGGCTGCTTTAGGCTCCAGGTCATTGAGTGTGACAAGTTCCCGGAGCAAACTACTCTCCTGGTATCCTCCCTTCACCCCTCGAAGCTTAAAATACGCCTGTGGCTTGAAGAGGATGAGCCTCAGGTTGATGGCAAAGCCAGCCATGTCGATAGCAAAGGGCCGATGGGGGTCGAACACAGTCTTCCAGCCATAGACCTTTCCAGCTGCATTGACTTTGGGGGACTCATAACGTAAGCCGCCCACAAAGGCCACAGGCCACACTGAAACTCTTCGAGTTGATCTCATCTAGCGAGAAGAGAGTCAAGAAGACAAATAGAGGAGGGAAGAGAGCGAATTAGTCATCTGAAAAAGTGTACATGACAGTTAGACACAGTATTTGAGCATCAGCTGCCAGTGTTACAGCTTACCACGAACGGAGGGTTTTTAGAGCTGCTACTATTATTCATTCTGAAAGACGGTGAATATTGACCAAGACATTGTGCCATGTGCAGCTGACGCGCTGTTAGATAAAAGCAGATCACACACATTGTCCAGCAGCTGCCATACAATGAGATAATTAGACACAACCATCTTTAAAGGGAGTAAATGCGGACCGCGCCAAGAGGCTTTGAAGAAGCCAAGTCATTACAGCAAGTGGCTCTAGTCGCTGGTTGGCTGAGGAGATTCTTTACGATACAGCACTTTTTTTTTTTTTTTTTGGTCCTTTAATCTTCCAGCATCAAACGATCTTGCTGTCCTTTTCTTTGTCTGCCTCTCAGTGAGTCTTTGCCATTCTGGCAAGAGCTGCTGCAGTCATAAAAGGTCCCTCATCGAGGGAAGAGGAAGATTTAGAAATTTAATCAAACTCAATGCAGCAGAAATAATGATGCTGGTGTCTATCTAAGATAAAGGTGTAAGTGTATGTACAGTATCTAGTGTTTGTTGATAGTACATTAAGTTCAAGATACAGTAACAGCATGCATGTAGAAAATATCAATTCCATGTCACATGTATTTGTTAAAGCATGCATTGTGTATTTTAAATGTGTGTTTGTACACATCACATGCACAGTTGCACATGAGCTTCTGTGTTTAGATTGGTGTGTGATCTGATGGGCTGCTGTGTGGTCACTTCAGGGGATGAGTATGAACAGCATGAAGCAAGCTGGGGGCTTATGGGAATCTGGATTTGAGTTTTAGTGAAAAAAACTGTGCCAGGCACCCAGATAAGATTTGGCAGGATGTTCGGTCTTAATGGGCTCTCAGTGTTAATGGTGGAAGAGAGATCAAGTGCATATATGCATGTGTCCATGTGATTGAGCCGCATCATTTTATACACAAGATCACATGTTTGTTGGCTCTTCATATTTTAATTTTTTCTATTTGTTACATGTCCTTTGCCAGCAGTGCTCTGTTTTGTCTCTTACTTTTTCCTGTATCAACACGTGGATTTAGTTCCCAATAACTGCTGCTGGATGCTGAGGAGCTCTCTTTAAGTGCTTTCCTCAAGGTTGTCTTGCCAGGTTTTTTGTAGCCAGGCCACACATGAATCCAGCCAATAAACCATTTTGCCCAAACATTGCCTGCCTGCTTCCCCCAACCACACGTGTCTACGTGTACAACTTAAATGAAAAGGAAGCATACATCAGGCTTTCTGCAGGCCATGTCAAGAGGCTTGTCATTTTCCAGCTATAATGAAAATGAGTGTTCTGCCTGCTACCTCTGGTGGGAATATCAGCCAGAGTAAAAAAGCAAATGAAAACGCTCCTCTTGCCCCATTCTGGTTAATACAATGTGTTTGTACAGAGTTTTGTTTTGTCACTGTTGCTATAATTTGTATATGAATGGCAGTTTTTGCATTTAAGGTCTACTTCCTGCTCCACTCTGAGAGAGACCTTCAGAAACAGTGTTTCAGAATAGTCAGAGAAGCAACACAAAAAGTTGGTAGGTACATTAATCAGTCCTTAAGGGTGCAGAGATGATGAAACAAACCAGACTTGTCATCTATTGCTATCATTGAGGAGTCTGGAATTAGTTAGGTAATGGGATCCTTCTTAAATTTCCATTTCATTATTTAAATTGTCTTAATTAAAAATGTATTTTCACAATTTGTAATATGCAATTAAGCTGATATCACAATTTGCATTGCAAAGGATGTCAGTTGTCTATCTAAATTTCAAACTTTTCAAGTTTTATTTATTTATTTTTTAACATAATAAAGCAGAGCTGGGTGTTAGCAATATATTTTTGTTAAATATCAATTGAATACCATATATAATACCAGACTGTTCTCATCTCAGGTTGTCCAATACCAATGCTTTCAGAAAAAATGACAAAAATGTAATTTTTTGACGCCAAATGTACCCTTCAGTGTCTAAGAGAAGCACAGGGTGCGTCTTTGACACTCTTCTGGATGCATCTCTGAGACGCTCTGGGGCGTCTCGTACAGACTAGTGATAGCTAGCTATGTTCGTGTTAAAGGTGTTGACAGCCCCTCAAAGCCCCCTACCCTTAACATAACCATCAGAAATGTGGCGTTTCATATGGACGCTGAAGGGTACAGTTACGGCGTACTGAGATGAGAATGCGTTGATTGTGATATTTTCATTACTAACGATAGTTTCTGGTTATGTGGTTGATCCATTCTCTTGTACTTAAGTTTATTCTTACAGGCTGAAATATTTGAAGAACAGAAATTGTTGTTTAAAAATAGCACATGCTTAACAGTAAATAACTTTGCTTTGGGAAAGAAACAGATTTTTATGAAGCCTCAACAATTCATGTAGTTCTTTACAGAGAAATACATTTTTCATGTTTTTTTTGTAATTATTTTCATTAAGGCCTAGCCTACAAAGTATGCATTTAATAAAGAACTGTATGTCCCAGAGCCACTGAAAGACTAAGAGTGTATTCACATTGTGGATATGAATAGGTAGCAACAATAGCAATCTACTTTGGCAGCAGATGTGATGTAAGTTCAATTACAACAATTCCCATCAGGACTTTTGGCCATTGCAGACTATTCTGTGAAGTGATCTGAAATGCACTGTCACTGTGTCAGCTGAGGTGAATTCTGCTGCTCTGTATGTCACTGGTGCTGTCACAGACTTGTGTGGCTAGCACAGTGTGCGAACTATACCATGGCTTTTGGGGCAGACATTCTTACTGCTGAATCATTAATAGCTGCAAGCATGTAGGCCTGGGCTGACTGTGAAAGTATCAGGCATGATTGTCTTATTATTATAATAAGAAAAATATTATTATTAATATTATCATATGTAGCCATTTTGCTACACTTAGGCTTCACACAACAGCTGTTTGCGACCTGACCTTTCTTTTCTCCGCAAGAGGGAAGAAAATGTTGCGTGGTGCTGCGGAGAGCCCCCAGCTGCAGTACTGCATGGATCGTGCCTAATGTCCAGCCAGACGGAACGATCATGAACTGTTTACAGCGCGTCGGCCATACTAGCGACACAACCCGTACCGGAGAGGGAGTGGGAGGAATGGTCCGTTCTGTGTGTGCACTGAAAATAAATCTGGTGTTTGTACTTAGCCCTGACTCTGTAAATGGGGACCAAACAAAGGGGCCCCACCTTTAAATAAAAGTGATACAGCTGTCAGCAAACTACTTTTGACATTTACCTTTCTTCATTAAGCAGGTACAGTAGAAAATTGAAAAGGAAAAAAAAAAAAATTAAATGAAAGATAAGCACTGATTTTTTTACTTTAAGATTAATTAATTTGGCGTAATTGAAACATGATACAACCACTCCTTCATGTGTTGAAACCATAGTCTATGGCAGGGTTTGAGTTATATTCTGAGCTTCGTGGGGGGGTCTCTAATATAGCCTAGCCTATTAACTAACGTCACAGGTGTAACACCAAAATGTGTGACCTATCAGATTCTGTGACTACACCCAAACGACAATATTTTCCTAACCATAACCAAGTACTTTTGGTGCCTAAACCCAACCAAGTACTTTCGTTACTTAAACCCAGCCAAATACTTCTGGCGCTTAACTTGTCATTTGGGTCACAGAATCTGATAGGTCACACATTTTGGTGTCACACCGGGAGAGAGAGAGAGAGAGAGAGAAAAAAATCATTTCAGCATTTCCCTCTCTCACACACACGCAAACGCACAAACGCACACACATCAGTCCACTACTTGCCCCGGAAGTCTGCGATATTGCAACAAAGTTTAAGTTTCAATAGCGTGAAAAATGCCATCAGAGACTAATGCTCAAGGAGAGAGCGTAATTCTGCCCTTCATGGTAGGTATAATATTAAAGTGTAATTATTTAATGCACTGCTGGCCACCGGCACACAGTAGCAAGCATATTATCATATGAAGCGCTGTACTAATTGGAGGATGCATCAAAAAGCCAAATAAGCTGCAGTCAATACGTAACGTTAGTCTAATTGAAGTTGAAAATGTTCGCTGGTCGCGGCCTCAGCCTGTTGGTTCAAAACTGTGCGCTCCATGGCGGTTGATGGTGGAGAAGTGCAGCCACCCTGTCAATCATGCGGTGCGCAGCGTAATTCATTAGACGGTATGTTCATTTAAGTCTATTTTTAATGTAATATAATAGTAGGTACTATTTACAATGAAAAATAGGCTACATTATTTGTGATTCAAAAACAGTAGAGAGGTTTTGATATTTCCTTTGTTCAGCAGCATTTTCATTTGGTTTGATGCCAACAGCATGTCAGCATGTTACTAGCTCTAAGTAGTTTAATTTTTTAAATAATTAGATTTGAATATGTTTTGTAATTGCTCATAATCAAAGAGTTAGCTAACTTCAGACTAACCAAGAGAAAATGATGAGCCTATTTAAAACATGGAGCAGTGCACATCATTCTTTCAACCTTCTCTCCACACTGGAGGAGTCACTTAAACGCCTCTGTCTTTTCAAGCTGTTGAGACACGGAATATTTACTATGGTGTCAGCAAACTACAGACGTTTTACTATGGTGTCAGCAGACTATACTGTAGTTGCAGTCAACTCGATGCTTCTGGCTGTCACCTTCTCTTTTTTGCTCATTCTTTTCTCCCCCGCCCCCCCCCAGGGGCCGTTACTCTGGTCCATAAATAGGCCTGTTGGAGGTGATAGAGGGCCTCCGAGGGAGACTGAGCACTTCGGCTGATTCCCAGAGAAAGGTAATGACAGGCCCCGTCAATACTCAGCGCTCCATTTACTACGGACCCCGTCTGCACTACTAACAAGACTTGAGGCTAATACTCGGAGGACCCAGACCATGTCCGCTCAGGTAATTCAACTGATGTCAAGATGGATGGCCTGAGATGTACTGATTACATGCCCAAGCTTCTCTCCACTAGCTCCACATGTCTGACTGTGCTTGTTAAGAGCCAAAAAAAATGCTTCAAGTAACTTGGAATTTATAGTTCAATCCCCCCCCTACATAAGACACCACAGACACCACTTTAGTATTGCTGGGAAGTGCCGTATAATATAGTGAATATATATTATACAGTATAATATTGAACTACAGTTACAGCGATGGAGAACGTACAATTTACAAAGTACAACATTTACATTTGTGCACGTTGACACCCCCCCCCCCGATCCAGTACAACTCCAAATACACATGCATCATTGGCAATATCCCTTTTATAAACATGCACTAGAAATTCAGAGCCACAATATAATACTTTGTCCACCTCATCCTTTCCTTGAGCCTATTTAAAAGTGCAGTCAGTTTTATTTCACTGGATCTTTGCACAAAATAAGCATAATATATTGCTGAGGGCTCACATATTTTTGGCTTTCAATAATCAATTCCAGTCACTCCTCTGTTAGCCGAGTGGCTGCTGAGCTTTCAAGCTTTTCTAAACAGGCAAAACCGGCTGACCTCTATGTTTTTGCCGGGAACGGTTCAATCTCCCAGGACCCCTGAATCACCCACCATGATAAATTTATTATAAATATATTTTGCCCCAGAGATCCCTAAACATGAATAAAATTGTGATTACTGTGATTACTGGTTGATTGGCTGGTCAAGAAGCAACTTGTTGGAATGCACTGAACGCAATCAAAAACAAGTTAGAACTCCACTGCTGAGATATTTTGGCTTCTAAATGACTCCATAGGAAAGAATTGAACATTTAAATGTAATTATTTGATTATTCTGCTCAACTCAAATGTACGTGTTTGCATTGGTGGTTTGCATCTGGAAATCCAAGTAACACTAAGCACAAATAAACAGTAGGACATTTTTCAGTATTTCAGCTGGGACTGGTGAACTACTAAAATCATACAGAAATACACTTCTAATAATCCCGAAAAGTCCTTTTGGTCCTTTTTACAGTTCAATCACAAACCGTGATGTCTGCGCATGGTTTGTTTTTCTGAAACTCAAGTGGACATCAGTTTTGCAGCAGGTGCGGCGTTGGCAACATACGTACAAACCTCCTGCCTGAGTATCAAACAGGAGGTTTGGTTTCAGTGTCAGATTATAAATGTTTATGTTTTATTGTTATGATTAGGTTTACGCTTAAAGTTGTAAATACTTTAGAAGGTTGATCAGGGTTAGAGGTGATTGGGTTACAGTAAGAATCTGGGCAGGACTACCATTTGTAAATGTAGCTATATTGGGATCTATAAGAACGTTTAAACAACTGTTATTTCTGCTACTTGTACATGCTAGCCATTGTTTGCTGTTGATGTAACATAGTAAACACCCACTCACCACAGCACCTCATTGAGAAACATTTTGTTTAGATCATACCGTACTCAAATCATTGTGCCAATTCCCCGAGAGTTTAAAAAAAAATAATGCATGAAATGAAGATGAGTGATTGAGCAGCAGTGATGTTGTATACCAGCTCTGACCTCCTCAAACAGCTCCAGGCTATATGTGTTGTCGTCGTCCGCAAAGTAGACTATTCCAGCTTGGCTGCTGTTGGCGTTGAAGGTCTCCCTTAGCCACCGCAGGGCCAGATTCCTCTGCATGGTCCCCCTGGGGATTCTGGGGTCCCGAGTGTCACCCCTCAGCTTATAGTTCCTGGGCGTCTCTACATTGAGGTGGGTGTAGTTAAGCCCTGTTTCTCGGAGGAGCCGCGTCACAAGAGGCGTTCTCCTTTGGGAGTCCTCCACCAGGATCCAGTGCAGGTTTGGAACATGGAGGAAGGTGTTTGCCAGCCTTGTAAGCTCCGCCTTCTGCACAGGTCGACTATATGTGGGGGTGATGATGTGGATGGTAGGCAGCACGTCGGACCATGGTGGAGGCCGTGTATACACGTACTCTGTCCTCACCACCTCCACAATGTCCTTATCTGAGGCACAGTATTCCTTGGAGTCCTGCGCCTGGCCACCTGCCTCCCTCCTGCCCTCAACGCCATCATCTGTAGATTTGGGGATAAGAAGACATGTAAGGCATTAGTGCAACCTTGGGCTGCTCTTTGTATATTTGCCTCAGGTGACTTAAACCCAATGGGGGTAAAGTGTACCTGAGAGCCGGTGGTGGCGGACTGCAAGCCTCTCTGGAATGATAAAGATCTCTTTTACTAGGTGGTGACAGGCTGCAAAAAGTGAAAGCAGGCACCGTGAGAGGATAACACAGCTGATGGACAGAGAGACAGCGCAAGGAAAGAGAGGTGAGAGATGAGTCCTGCTATTCCCCCAGCGTTGCCTTTGGGCTTATTTTTTTATACAGAAAAAAATATGTGGGTATGTGGATCCAGTTGACATGCCTTCTTTTTATGTTCAGACTCCACCACAGACTCTGTTATCCTTTGCCTGGCCCCGCCATTTCCTTAGCTTACTACACGTATCTTACTTTACTACATCAAACACGGCTATGACTGATTTTGCTCAAATCAGGAAGTCCTAGTGTTCACATATAAATGTGTTATAAATATATATTTTTGCCCCAGAGATCCCTAAACGTGACTAAAATTGTGATTACTGTGTGCTGGGTCTTGCAGTTTGATTGGTACTGTTATGAAGTAGCAACGTTTTGGAACTCAGTTTTGGTTGTTTGCATGGACTGAACATATTCAGAAACAGGTTAGACCACTGCCAAGATATTTTGCCTCCTAAATGATGCCATGGGAAAGGGTTGAACATTTTAATGTGATTATTTGGTTATTCAACTCTACTTAAACGTATATGTTTGCTTTGGTGGTGACTACACTTTTATGCATACTGGTTATGTGGAGTCTGGAAATCCAAACACAAATTAAAAAGTAGTAAACTGCTTATTTTTCAGTATTTCAGCTGGGAGTGGTGAACTATACCAAAGTGAGATAAACATAAATGAGCTGCTAAAATGTCTTTTTAGAGATCTGCCTAGATATATGCAAGGAAAACTTAAAAATAACACTGAAGAATTGAAGCAGCAATTGTTTGGTGCTTTGTCTGTATCCTCAATGGCTCCAATGACCTGTACAGACAAAAAGCCACAGATGGTCTTCAGATACTAACAAAGACTTTTCTTTTGGGTGGACAACACATAAAGTGTTTTAACACTTTCCCAAGAAACCTTTTGTAGGTGTTTCCTTTCAAGCAAGACCTTGTCTTTGCAAGTTAGTGTGTTTCATGACCTATAGCAATTTTTTTTTTTGGGTCCAGCTTTAAAGTGGCACGTAGGGTCAGTCCAGCAGTGAATGTTCAGGTGAAATTCTCTGGTTATTCAACCTTTGACTGTCACTAACATAATTAATAATCAAAGCTCCCAGCAGCCGTAGCACTACAATAGAGAACGTTGTGCTACTAACACCCAGATTTTTTCTTGTTTCTTTCTTCTATAAGAAGGTAATTATAATTTTGAATGATGTATGATGAAAAATTTGACCGTTTACTCAAGACTCGTGGTGAGTCAGTCAGCTGACACACACTGAGTTGACTCCAGTGGTAGAGGCTGTGATACTTTGGCCCCAATAGTTTGGTCATGATGGATAGAATATGATTATAGAATCATTAAGGTTGTTAATTTATTTTCATTGTGCCACAGCTAATGGCAATCTTTGTCACTTTCAACATAAGGAGGATTTTCCTGCGGCACATAGATTACCACAATCTGCTGATGGCCAGATGTTCAACAGAGGCTGCCAGCGAGCACGCTGCCAAAAAACCTCTAGCTTCTCTTTTAAGAGCACACAAAAGGAAGCCTGTGTGTAGAGGTGGGTCAGATAGCACTGGCAAAAAAAAATCACTGTGTCCAAAAAGATATAAAAAATGACTGTATGCATTTAATTGACAGGACCTTTTGTATAAAAAGGGAATTTGGTGAGGAAAAACAATATCAGTATAATTTCTTTTGGCATTCTTTTCTATGATTGTCAACCTAGACACAATTTTAGGTGTGCAAATAAACTGCAAAACAAATGATTAATATAATTTGTCACTTTGGTTTATTCCAAACTGCCTTCGGTCATTTGTGTAAACCTGTTTTGTTAACCCGTATATGTGCCACGAT
This sequence comes from Micropterus salmoides, assembly GCF_014851395.1. Classification (NCBI taxonomy): domain Eukaryota; kingdom Metazoa; phylum Chordata; class Actinopteri; order Centrarchiformes; family Centrarchidae; genus Micropterus; species Micropterus salmoides. The sequence continues at coordinate 14,192,208 of NW_024042261.1, read as the reverse complement.
GCCATTATAAGAAGAGGGCAAAGAGCCCTATTGATTTGCTGTCGCTCTAATTTGGGTTTGTTTACTCTGCAGCATACTTGACATTTTACGCTGTTGGTTTGTGGTCTCTGGGGGATGATTGGGAGGCTCATGAGTATGTGTATTAATGACTGAGGCTGGTGTACAGCTGATATTACACATGAAGGCAAGATATTCCATGAAGCTTATCAAGTAGACATTTATTATGTCAAATTGCTGATTAAACAAACTCTGAAATTCATTTCCACTGAATTTGAATGAGTAGAATTGAGCAACAAATTTTAAACCTTAATTGAAGGATTGAAGAACTGATCGATCTGCTATTATATACTGCATGCTGTATGTATGTGTGTGGTGGAGTGTCAAGCCAAGAAAAAAATATGGATTGATGGGCCTTGGCATGTGAGTGGATAGGTAGTGAATGCTGTGAAAGGATATTGTTTCATAACATGCTGTACTGCACACATTATCAACATAAGAAAAATGAATGCAGATTAGAAGCAGCTGAACAATGCATTATATTCAACTGACACACTGAAAATACAATATAAAAATAACTGAGTGTGTATATGAGATGGTAGCTTCTAAGTTTTCATGCACATAAACAGTCCACACTGATGAGGTTTACAATGACTGGGCAAGTGTTATTGAGCTCTGATGAAGCTGATGGTCCTGGTTAGTGAGTGCCTCTAAATGAATGGCTGTTGTTTAAGTGATTTGAGGACCCACTTCGGGTTTGATATTGCCAGTGGAGTGCAGTGCAGTGCGTACCCTTGCGGATGGCGAGGAGTGGAGCTATAGCACTTTGGTGCCAAACAGTGATGAGCAGAGTCCAGGGTAACACGATCAAAACGATGGCAAGAATATCTCTTCTCTTCGGCATCTCCAGGATTGGTTATTTGGCTCGGCATTACCTGGAGAAAAAAGATGGACGTATTATCATTCTGAAAAACACAGGAAAACACAGGATTTCAGGTCAAGTCACTTTGAGAACCTTGGAAAAAAAATTTATTTGAGTTGCGCATAACAAACATTTAGACAAATAACCTACACCAGATTAAAGCAAACACACATGTTGCTAAATCTCAATAACTTGGGAATTGAGGGATACATTCACGTGACCTTAATTGTCATTAACTGCTTCAGAAACACAATGTCAGGCACTGGGAGGACACCCATTTATAAGGAACAAAAGTGTTGTTGAGGAAAGTGGAAAAAAGACCTTCTATGACTCACAAATTGTGTAAGAGTCTAGTCAGAGCTGTTAAAACAAAAGCACCATTACAGCATCCCCAAAAAACATTAAGAGTGATGATGGAGCAGGTGATTGTTGTTCAACCTATACAGAAAATTGTTAGACATTAAAAATAAAGGTTGTAAAATAAAACTGTAACTCAGTGTTGCACAGACAACGAAGGCAAGGTCAAAGCCACTGGAGGAAGCCATGGAGCTGGGGCTTGTGCCCTCTGCCAACACGATGAGCTCATCGGTGCCATCGCTGAGGACAGGGCAGTGAGTTCAAGCCTAATGCTGAAAATATTCACCGGCCAAATGGCAGGAAACGATGTCACCAGACTGCAGGTTGACTGTTTGGCAAATGTGCCCTTCCCTCTGAGTCCAGATCATTTGATTCAGCTTTGTATCCCTTGAAAGGTCTTATTATAGCATGAAAGACATTAACTGGAAATTAATAGCATCATAGCATCTACAGAACAAATGAATGTCACTTTCCATAAAATGTCATTTATATATGATTTCATAATTTGATTGAAATGGTTATGAGAAATTGTTGAAAAGCATGCACTTTCATTAAAAACGTTGTGTTCAGTCTATCTAACTGCATTTCCAAACTCACTGACCTCATTTTACATCAGGCTGTATTACCCTGTATTCTTCTGGTCCTGTCTAAACGGCTTAATGCTACTTTTCATGGCAGACTGCTGCCACCAACTATTACTGATTTCCATTTGATGACTACATACATGATATCATAATAAAACACTAGGGCTAAAGCTACATGTCCCAGGCAGGTCAGCACCCTCACCTGCTGATCATCCAAGTAGAAGACATGGAAATCAATGAAGTAAAGGCTTTCTTATTACAAAGAGTCATTTAAGCTAGAGTAGTGCTAAAAAGAAATGTATATGATACATATTATAAAACCTACCAAATATCTTTTTCTACCCTGATATTGCCATACCGCACCGCACATTTATAATGACACACTATTCATAGCGTGCCATGTTCAAATACTTTATTCCTTGAAGAAACCATAAATATGACAGGTTTCCTTGAAACACATTCATTGTTCTTTCACATTAGATCACTTCCACTGCAACTTCTTCCATACGGAAACATTGGGAAGGATACAAGTTAATGGCATCCAAACAGATTTTTTGTTTCTTTTTCTGAGAGAAACACAATACAGATTTTAGGGGAGAACAATTCAACTATTCGAGATATGGAGGTAGATATAGTACATTTCTGAACTGGAATGGAAAATAAAGAGCTTTTCTATGTGGATTATGCATTGCTTTTGCACCGTATGACTATACAAATGTACGTACTTTTGTTGTGCTTTCCAACCTCACATCACTACGTCAGTGTTGGAGTCAGAGCACTTTCTACAGGATAATGTCATTTAAACACATTTTCTGTACTGCAAATTCTTTTTACATATAGGCCACATACGCATATGGGTTGCCTACCACTATTTAAAATGCTATGGATCCTCTTATTTTTTTGTCTTTTTTTTTCCTTTTTTGTGTAGCCTATAAAAATAAAATATTTGGATTGCAGTTTTATGACTATTGTAGTGTTGGGCAATGGTTAAAAAATGTAATCACGATGAATACTGAATTCTAAAGTAGTGTACTGCGCACCTTTAATTTCAATGTTCTCCCAGTCAAATAGTTTTAAAAAAATCAATAAGGTCAATAAAACCTATACATTTTAGTCTTTGCAGGAGAAGACCATGATCCACTGAATCACACATGATTTTGTATCATCCTGAGCAGTATTAATATCATTACCAGATAATAATATAATATCATTTGTAGTTATAGTACTATGTCCTTGTCTAAAACCTGACTGACTTTGACTTTTTTATTATCAGACAATAAGTATTCAATTACAAGGGATTCAAATACTTTAGCTGTAACAGACAGTCTGGAAATAGTATGATAATTATTCAGGATAGAGGGATCTCCACCTTTTAATGAAGAAAGAACAAATGCTGACTTCCAAGAGCTGGGTATCAAACCACTGCTTAGATTAAGAAAAAAATTTAGGCAATAGGTCTCGCAATTATATCTGTAGCTATTTTATTTAAACATGGTCTCACTTTGGTCAGCAGACTTTTTTCAGTGAAGACCTGTTGTAGTTTTATAAACTTGAATTGGATGAATGCAGAAAAAATGCAAACTATTTCCAGGGCAAACTTGAGGTGGTAGCTTCACTGTCTTAAACATCTACTGGGACTTTTGAGAGAGTGGCTAAGCCTGTTTTGATATTTAGAAATGCTTGTGTAGTATGCTTTTTTTTTTTTTTGATTTACCTTTAAAAGATCAGGAAGAGTATTGGTGTAGTATGTTTGTTTGGGATTGCATTATTATATTTCAGACTCTTATTATTTATATTTATAATTATATTATTATTGTGTCCACTCCCCGTGCTATTCTGCATTGCCACACAGCTCATTTACATTGATTTTAACAATCATAAACCACCTCATCTCTCCCAGATTCTATTTCTCCTCCTTCTTAATGGGCGTCTGGCATTATGTTACCTGTCTAAATGAAGTTATTAACTGATCAGCACAATTAAACAAAGGAGAAAAACAGACATAATGTGAGCACAGGTGTTTAGAGTATTAATTTCAGTTTTCCACATGAGGAAACAAGTCAACACATCACTGTGGGAAAGTGATCCTGCTCCCACTGCTGGGGAAGGCGGCAGTATATTGAGGCTTAACATAATTGTACATGCCAATTATGTTTATTGAGCTCTGTAAATAAATACAACATTAATGCCCAAGCCGTCACGTGAGAACGTGAATGTCACAAACCTTTCACCATAGACATGCTTTCTGCTGATAAATAAATTGGTCCTATAAAGTTTTAAAGTTGTATTTCAGTTAAGAGGTAATTTACAGTGAAGTCTTTGTGGGTGGCTCTGCTTGCATAGCAAAATACTGTATGTTGTACAGAAAATTACATTGCCAACATTGCATGTCCTTGAATGATTTGTTAGGGAATTTTATTGATAAATGCAGTCAAGGCATCCTTTTAAGCCATGTTCTGATGCAAGATAAAGGCAACCGACAGATATACAAGCTTACACAATATGAAAAAAGTAATCAGCGTTTGCACTTAAGCATTTTAGACCTTTTCATCATGACCTGAAATGCCGTTATTTTACACATGCTTATAAATGCTGGAAATGTGAATTATCCTTTTATAGCCTTTAAATATGTCTAAACTATCAGAAGCAAATAGAATAATTTCCAAAGGGAGAAAAACACTTAATTTAAGTAATTTGCCATGCAATCTGCAAAGCACTCAGGGAGCACAAACCCCCACTAATTCTGAATATCAACCCATCTGACAAAATTGCTATTGCTCACTTTTGATGTGAAATGGATTTCTTGACCTAATGAATATACCCGTAGTATTGGGGTTTGTCTCTCTTGGCTTTATAATGGTGGCTTTTAATGGGAGAAAACCTAGAAGAACATTGTCAGTCTAATAAAATATTGGCCCAAGCCAATTTTTTTAATCAAAAAAGGCAGTTTCAACAAGGGGGGAGAAAATACAGACCGCCTTTATTCGACTTGACAGGGATACTCCAACAATTTAGTGTTGCACATCCATAAAGTTGGAGATTAAAATTAGAATGGCCAAAATCGAAGCAGCAGAGCCCAAAATATCATGCTTTAGTCCCTAGCATAGGTCAAGATCCCAACAACCCTGGATCCTATTTTTCCCATCATCCAACTCAGTAGAATCTATTTTAGACCCTCCCTGCCTAGTAAATACCAACATCTTTCAAACACCTCCAGTTTTTAACTTAGGCTTTCTGAAATTTGTAGTCTCTAATCCAAAACAGAGATAATTCTGATGACGTCACTATGATATCATCAGGCTTATTTTTTCAGACTTGACACCTCCAGAGCCACAGACAACATTAGAAAACTGTTATCACCAGTGATATGTAATATCAGTGGAATGCATCTTTAATAACATTGCTTGCATATGGTTAATACAAGCATATGAATGAAAAAAAGGCTTTGGATGCTCACCCACAGTTATAACTGGATCATGGCACCACTGGTGATGCGCAGCTGGGAAGACCACACTGCATACTGGACGAGCTACGTAGTAGTGACATCCTCCATGACACTTCAGCCAACATTTCCTCTTCTTCTGCCGTGTCTACTCACGCAGACAGGCAACACTGAGTCCAGACCTGTAAAATAAGGACATTTCAGTGAAATGATTCAGTGATGACAGATCGTGAGTGCTTCTCTCTTTATGTTTTCACAGTGTGTACCTTCATGTGCTGCTTCTCTCACTCACACCACCATGAGACATTCAAGGACAGCCAGCCAGGTTTAAACATAGCAGTTTGGACAGGGTCTAAAAACCAAATGCCTCACAGAAATTCTTTGCTATTGACACCTTCATGAGCAGTGTGGCGGTGTGACGTCTCTCCATTTTTTAATATCAGAGACTGGAGCCTGGGCTGTAAACGTAGCTGAGGAAATGTGTGTCAGAATTAAGTAATGAACTCTAATTTGGATGCACATCATTGAGATTCACAAGAGGAATCCCTCCCCTGGTAATATACAACTGCTTGTGCTTTCTCATGTGAAATGGTTAATACTGTAAGTATTGATAAGTCATTTTACCTCAGTGACTCCAACTGCACAAAGACTCAGTATTTTCCCTTTTTTTCTCCTTTTTATGCCTAATGTGAAAACTGGAAGAGGGTTAGTCACAACTCCTCTGTTTGCCAAGAGTCTGGGGTGAGGGATGTTACAAAAATAAACTGGCATCATGTCTTATTCAAATACATCTGAGGGAATGCTGCTTCTATGGAGACTTATCCTTCACTCAGCCAGTGATGTCTGCACACAGCACCAGCTCCATAACTGGATGGCTGTATTTTTAGGGACTTTGTAATAGAGAATCATATAAACTGCATACAGTACATTTAGGTTTTGGGGAATAAACAGCAGGAGTCCCAGAATCATTTTACTGAGGCATGCTGTTGTATAAAATGGCAAATTGTCTGTGACCCAGTAATGCAGTAGGGGGTGTTTGTGTTTGATGTGCAAAAAATTTCAAACAATCTATTGTCATATTGCTCTGACTCATTGTCCAATTTCTAAAACTGAAGGATCATGCATCTGAGGATTGACATCAGTTGTGTGAAAAAAGGAATGAAAAATGAATATGAGAAATGGTCTTAATGGGTTAGTGCAGCTTCTGCAGTATTTGCTTTTTATGACAGTGACAAGCAAATACTGTAGCAACAAAAAAGAAACTAAACAGCAGCGATAGAAAGGCTTTACAATTGCTGCCGGGTACTGTCATGGATGCAAACTCGCAATGACAGTGTTGTTGCTCTGATTTCTGTATAACTCCCCTCTTCTACGCATTGTGATGGAGCTAAACAGAAGGAAACACAGTATAGTACAACAACCTGCCAAAATCTCAGACCCTCCAACAGGCCACTGCAGTGTCTCAGTGTTAAACAATTTTTGAAAGAAAATGTTTGGGAAAACAAAACATTGTGTCAGACGCTGCCAGCTGAAGGGGGCTGGAACTCATATGGCTGTTTTACAAAACATGCAGAGCAAAAAATGCTTGTTTTGTGATATGAACGCATTCATTTAAAGTCTTGATTTCTTCTTTGGCACAGAGTTGTTTACACATTTGAGCTGAGGTGGGTCATACAAGATTACCTTCGAGGAATATTGATCTACTTTGCATTTTTAGCATGGCTTTATGGATGGCAATGCCTTTTGGTGTAAATATGACAACTGCCGGACAGATTACCGTTCAATTTTTTTTCATTGATTGACTTTTGTGATCCCCTATCTTTTCCTCCAACACCAGGTTTTAAGAAATGTCTCAGCTGTTGAATGTCATGAATCATGCTGATTTTGTTAATCTCTTCATGTCAAAATTTTAATAGGACCAATACTACAGCCTCACTTGTACTTTGTGTTTCGTGTTAATTTAGGGTGACCATATTTTTAAACCCCCGATCCGGGACACTAAAGTCTACCACATATTCATACACGTGCACATGTATGCGCTTATGAAGCAACTTAGGAGTTTTTATCAGGATAAGGGACCATTATTTCATCCCTTAGCACACCTACCGAGCACACCTTTCAACACCATGGATGCCATGAACACAGAATTTTCATTGCTAGTTACTTCACGAAGGAAGCAGTAAGCCTCCTGGAGTGTCATTACACTTCCCTTTGACTCATAGGCTAGCAACCATAGACGGTATCTAGCAGCCTTGACGACACACTGATTGATTGACACACATACAGTCATATCAGTGTTGAATTCAGTGCGTTCAGTGTTTTTATATTGGGTTAGGTAATAATTGGGAACATGATAAATGTAAATGCTAAAAACAAGTACAATATTATAATAATTATTTTAATTGTGATGAAAATTTGTTGCGACTCAGGACACCCAGCTGGAAGCAGGGACAATCTGGGACAAACCGGGACGTCTGGTCACTGTATGCTAATTATCAAATGCTAACACGTTAAACTAATGGTAAAAACTATAGGTGCTAAACATCAGCATGTTAGCATTGTCATTGTGAGCATGTTAGCATGCTAACGTTATTTAGCTCAAGCACTATGTACAGCCTCACAGGACCGTTAACATGTCTAACAATACTGCAGCTTATATTTCACATTGTTTCTAGAGTAGTTTTTAATCAATTTTACTCTGTTTTGTCATGTAAAACTTTCCTCTCTGTTCAGCAGGTGGTTAAATAGTAATAGGCCATACCACCAGGTAACTATGTGAAGATGAACTGGTGGCCTCTGTACAGCACAAACACCCAGGTGGCCTGTTTGTGTCTGTGGCACCTGAACTGTGTGATGTGGCAGGAATACACACCGCAGACTGCAGCAGCCAATAGCAGACAATGAAGCTTGACAGCCTTTCACATCAGCACGAGTTAACCAGCTGTGAAGAGAACACCTGCCGCTGATTAATAAAGAATCACAGCAACAATGCCATGTGTGAAAATTGTTGTACTGATTGTTGAACTAACACCATTACCCCCAAAAGGTGAGGCAGGGGGGTGAAACAATACATCTCTCTTGAGTGTGGAAGAGAAAAATGGTGGGACAGCATAACAGTATAATGTTCTCACTTGTTTTAGGACCTCATGTAGTACTACAACAGCTATTTTCTTATTATGATTCTTTTTGCTTTTACCAAACAATTTCTATATTGTTAATGATCTTAACTCATGACTTTAGGGAAGGAGGTTTTATAGAACTGTAAGAAAGTGAATGTTTCTACAGTAGTTCAAATGTGAATTAAATAAAAAAAAGCAATAAAAAAAGGCTCTCAACCATATATTGAATGTAATTTTCTTTATTGTCATGGAAATAGCTCAGTTGTATGGAACGTCACGTGATTATTATGATTATTATGACTGAAGTTATGGACTTGTGATGAAAACTGGGCAAACTCAATCTGCTGAAGAAGGTCACAAGACATGATTGAAAGCATGGGGGGAAAGCTAGCGGTTAAGATTTCCAAGGTAAAGAAAGAACGTTCACGCTCAACTTTGTCCCCAAATACTTAGCAAATTCTTCTAATTGGAAGCTGTTTCATGGCTCCATCTCCAAGTTTCTAGAGAAACAAGTTTGTGAAAATAAATGAACATTTAATAAAATAATGTGCTCTATTTATGAGAATATATTTCTATTACATTTTAAAATAATATGTTGAAATGTGTTGAAATTACTATTGTTTGGGCTATAAAAAAACTTATATAGGCAAAACTTTGATAATTTATTACTCAGTTCCTCTCACAAGAACATTAGAGCCATCAGGTCAGCACTGGAAGGCATAAACATCCTCCCTCTTCCCTCTCTCCATCAGATTTGTAAAGCTGAGTCTTCAAAGACGAAGCGGAGGCAAGTTTCCAAGTTTGTAATCGAGTCTGCCTCTGACTTCTGAGCTCTCTTGGCCCCGACCATCTTCTTTTTCCTGAGGACCAATAATAACATCATCTTTTCCTTGCTTGCTTTGCCGTGGCATCATTTTGATGTACTCTCCAGTAGGCAAGGAAGAGAGGCTCTCTGGAGATAGTGTGTCCTCGTATGTTCAATCGTTCGCTTTCGTTTATGAATTCATTGGCCAACATGGTATAGCCCAGAACAGTTTTCAGGGACATCTGGGGAACCTTAGAAGACAAAGTCGCTGCAGTAGATCATTATTGATGGAACTATTGCAGCCCACAAATCCAGCTTCGCCTAGAAGTGTCATTAAAGGTGAATCCCTGGGCATTGATTCAAACAGGCCTAATTGCTTTTGAAGTACAGTAAGCCAGGAGCAGATGATCTGTCTAGGCTTTCTCTGACATTTTGCTTCTCACATACTCTTGTTTTAAATGCACAGAATCGTCATAACATCATCACAAGGTTAAAAAATGTACAGGCATGTGGCTCAGTGACACTGGTAAATTTTGATTTTGATGTTGATTATACTTTTCATTCTCAACGACCTTTAAAGTCAAATTTAACATTCATTTGCTTCTACATACGTTTAATAACTCAATTTTATTTAATAGCTCAATTTCCCATTCAGTATTTTTCTACAAACTAATTAAACTCATTTGCTGGCAGAAGGGGAAGTGATGACACACTGTACAGTGTTGATTTGAGCAGAGTTGGCAACTCACTTTCAAAATGTGAACGTGTGTTTAAGTTCTCGGAATTAAAACAGGCATATAAAAACTATCAAGGATCTGCATGTGACTTTCCCCTGTTTTAATTATACAAATGGGAAGATCCTTTAGCTCTGCCTTGCTTGTGCTCGCTGTGCTACCATTCATGTTCTATTCTTATATCTTCATATTCATGTTTGGGTTCAACGAAAGGTCGCCTTCACGCTAGTTTTGTGTTACTTATCCCATCAATCCAATTCACACCTGCCATGGAACGAGGCTCTTCAAAATTTGATGAAACAACTGCCTGCATTGAGTCAAGCTAATAATAGCAATACAGGGAAGGCAGCTTCTCTATGAATACTGTGGTTGGCTGTGAGAGGGATAACAGCTACAGTATGTTGTTTATGATCATGTCATATTTTAAAGTTTACCTTAAATAATGCTAATTGGAATTATAACTTATTATAATGAAATGATGCCGTTCTTCAACAGTCCAAGTTGACGAAATCTGATTTTAACTGTATTTCTATTTTTCCTAGAGCACTGTGGAAAGTCGGTTTTTATCTCAGGTCCCATTCCCACAGTTGGCCACAGTACTAGTGTCAGCAGACACCTTAGCCTCAATGACTGGCTCCAGCCTTCTTGCAGGTCTCTTGGCTTTATTGACAATTTTAATCTGTTTTGGGACCAATTGTCTCTTTTTAAGAAACTGACTTCACCCAACTGAGACTTGGCAGAGGAGCATGGAGTAAGCCCCCCAAATCGAACTGTGCCCACCGGATTGCTCAATCAATGACTTGATTGTTTTTTTATGTTGTTGTTGCTTATGTTTCATTGTTATTTTTTTAACTTACGGTTTTTATCGTCTATTTTTAGAAATTTTACTCTTTTGAAGCACTTTGTGACCTTGCTTTTTGAAAGGTGCAATATTAAATAAACTGTACTTTACAAGCCCTAACAGATGTGAACCATTACAAAACACGTCAACATTTAATCTGCCAGATTTTCACCACTTGCAGAGCACACCATTTAAGCCAATCGCTGTAAATTAGCCAAAGAAAGTGGCAGCAAGTGCTGTTTCTCATGCTTGATTTAGATGGCTGTTTAATTTTCAGGAAAACTTGAATATCCCATTAGCTGTGAGCATTGGCCCTGATTGATGGCCGCAGTCCATGCCTGGATCAGGCTGCCTCAGCAATGATAAAAGATTTAAGAGCACCTTCAGGCAGGTTCTCCTCTGCTGATAACCGCAGGGGATAGCCTAGCACAGTCTGCCCTTAACTTATCCTGACTAATTTATAGTTCGGTTCACAGGGCACATTTCCAATGCTGGACCAGGGAGCACGGTACAGACTCTCACAGCTGGCTGAGCCGACTAAAGGAGCCCCGCCGGGATTGCAGAGGCTGCCACTTAGACCTGGACCTGCCATGTTGGGTCAGCACAGCTCAACTCAGATCAGAATGGAGTCAAGGGAGATGTCATCTTGCGGAGACCACAGGGAGAAACGGGACTAATAACAGCGCTGTGTCCTCATTATCACAGCAAGACACTGTACCTGATAATAAGTAGATTAAGCTAGCCTGATTCTGTCCAAAGGTAACAAAACCTGTCTACAATCACCTCTGCAGCTCACTAATTAGCATTATATGTCTTGTAAACCACATAGAGTGTAAATGTTATATGGAGTATGTGCAGGATTAATTCTTGGCTGGGAGCAGTAACTTCCCTAAGTCTGTGGCTGTTGCCTGGCAACTCATGCCAGCCAAGAAAAAAAACTTGTCATTTCCAAAGTTTGTCACAGCAGTTTTATATCATGTTATTTAGCTTTAGTGGTGCTGGTAGGCAGATATTGTTACAGCCAAACAAGCTGTATTTATGCTAAGATAAGCTAACTACTGCCTTATCTAGCTCTACTCCAGCAAGCATATAATAAATAATATTTGTGTCTAATTTCTTCCTATGAATTCATTGTATTTAGAATTAATACATTAAAATGAATGCTGCTCTTAAATAACACTGACCAAAAATGTTATTTTCAGGGTGAAATTACTTTTTCTTTTTTTTTTTTCAGGCATTGACTGGTCACCAAAGCTACTTGTTTATGAGTATTTTTTCCTGTAACAACAAGGAAATAAATAACATATTTATGGTTGAGATGTTTTCTCACTTAGATCTGGTAATAGTGTAAATTAGAAAATGCCATTGTTTCCTGCCATCAACATGGCAAGAAACATCAATCATGAAGCAGAGGCTTTTGTTAAAAATGACACTAAATCAATACATTACAACCTTTGGAGAGCATCCAGGAATGATTCACGAATGTGGACTTCAACAGTTCCTAACAGTAAAGGGGACAGCACAGCATTTATCTCATTAAAATCGGTTTTGGTGTACAGGGCATTGATTTCAGCTGCATGTGGCATGTCTCCCACTGTGAACAGGCTTATTATGCCTCAGCATAAGGTCAAAGGTTGGCAGGGGGAGCTCCCAGATTCATTAGCTAATTAAAGCCTGCTTCCTGAGTGGAGGTTTAGGTGTTCGAGTCTCTGCTGCATCTTCTAGCTCTCAGACTTCAACATGCTAGCTCTACTGAGCTTTGAGTTCCTTAATGAGGCTTAGACCATGGATTTCTCCGATGAAAGATTCCCCAGCGTCAAAGGACCTCAATTATATACCCTTGTGGAGGGAAAATATATGTAATCATAAATCTGATCACCGCTAATTAAACTTAGGGGATTTGATCCAATGCAGTGACAGTATAGCTGAGAGTTTTGAAATAATTGGGGTAAATATAGAGGGAAAATGGAAAATGACATGTTAAGACTTTCCTTGAGGAGGTTTGACAATGGATCAGAATTCTTGGTCATCTGATGGAATTTGCAAATTCAAATCACAGCCAAACACATTTTCTATTATTCATGAGAACTATTTAATACTTTAATCCTGATCAGCATCAGCCATGAAGAAGGAAAGTTGAGATTTGAAATTTATGACTGATGGTATGAAGAATGACATATGGGGGCACCAGTACCGGCACCCAGGTGGGAGAGGCAAGCCAGTGGGGAAAAGGGAGAGAAGCTCTGTGACCAACATGAGGAAACTGGGTGGCTCTAAGGTGCCAAGTGTGTGTAGCAGTGTAGCGTTGCTGCATGTGTGAATTTGAATCAGGGAAGTGCTGGAGGACAGCATGCGTGCTCAGCAAAACTTACCCCAGGATAAGAAAAGGTTAAATATGGATATGTCTGATGTAGAGGCAGATGAACTTGGCACATAACAATTATGGACTCAACGCAGCTGCCAGTTTGCTCATGTCCATCTCTGGTGTTTTCTTAATTACATCATTAGTCAGAGTGTTGGTATATGTGGTGTCCCTCTATGACAGGCTGTCATTAGCTTTGAACCTGCCAGTAAAACACCACCCCCAGGAGACAGCTAATTTGTGGTGGAGACTAATTTAATAGCTTTGGTAATTAGCAGATACATCATTATTATTATTTCCCATGCTTACTGCACGTGTGAGTCATTCCATTTGCTAATGCCGTTTGTGTATTTTATGAACACTATGATATCCTAAAAGCTCATTAATGTCGTTAATGATAATGTATTTGTGTGTATTTTGACACACTAGGGGCTGAAGTCCAAGCACTGTGAAAAAAACTGACATGCAATTGTAACTAAAAATACAATGTCAGTATCAAAAATACCTGATCTTTCTAATGCAATACATCCCATTGTACTCTATATGGAAATAATTCTTAGCAGCAGTCTTAACATGCTAATCATTCCACATCATTATTTCAAATTCTAGCACATATGCACCACTTTCACACAAGTGGTATTTCTTGAATACCACCATAAAAGCACTGACATTTAAAGATCTCTGGTAAAATGTCAGATAAGTGATGATGTTGAATGCAGGTCTAATGAAGTAGTAAGTCAGCATAGTTTCCAGCTCAATGTAAAACAAGGCATCTTTGACATTTCAACCCAAGCCTTCATAATCTGCTCTTTGCTGCCCTTTCAAATCATTGCTTATCATTTTCTATTATTATTTGTCCTTCTACTTTGCTTGTATGTGTCTATGCACAGTCACATTCAAAGAGCACCCGGGGGCACAGAAAGATGAAACCAACAGTACAGTGTTGATACAGCGACTGTGTGTCTGCTGATGCTACATGACAGAGGTGTCACTGACTCAATGGAGGAATGCGTTTGCTGAGATAAAGAGAACGGTGGTGACTGATGGCATGTCTTGTCACCAAATCCATAGGCGATATTCAGCATATTATAGGCTACTGTGTCATTTAATGATAATAGTAATGACTTAAAATACACCAAAATCAAATCCCAAAAGTAACTTTAAACACCTTCATTACCAGACCAAACCAGACATTTTCAAACAAAAGTACAGTGAAGCTGTCCTTAGCCATACCTGTAAACTTTGGGATTTGAATATTTTTTTCAGTTTGCACGTATCGCATGTTTTCTTCTTGTTTTATTGGTGGCAGCAGTTGACTTCCCATCACTATAACAGCTAATGTCCTACATAGGCTACTGCCACCTGCTTTACCAGAGAGGAATGTAGCAAACATTTCAAATACGCACAGCGTTTTTTATCTATATATATAGGTTAAAAATATGGGAGAAATACGGGAAAATATTTAATATTTAACAGGTTCTCTCCAAAGTTAACAACATCGGCCTAACAGCACCTCTAAATCTGATTAATTAACATGTCATATTGTTTGTTAAATCTGTACAAGAATTGAAACTTAGAAAGTTGTGGTTTTATTTTTATGCTGTGCGCAGTTAGTTTTACTACAGGAAGCACTGACTTAGGCTCTCTATAGTTCCACACATAACCACTGAAAAACCAGCCAGATGAGGTATTTCCTATGTTTGTGCCAAGCTAATTGGCTGCCTGTAGCATTATATTTACCAGACAGACATGAGAGAGCTATCAGTCTTCTCACGTAACTCTTGACAAGAAAGCAAATAAGAGTATTTTCAAAAATGTTGAATTATTCCTATTATGAGCATTTATTAATTCAAGCAACTATTAAGTTGCTTGAATTAACTTTTAGCAGGCAGAAACAATTTTCAGTTTTCACACTATGTACTCTATCTCTCCTCCTTGCCCTATATTGTTATGTTCCATCGACAACTATCATTATGACGTTCCCTTTAGTTTTGACGCATAAAAGGTGAGTCATTTCTGCATTGCCTAGTCCTGTGCCCATATGTGACACAGACACACACATACACCCTAACACAGTCACACACCAAAGGCAACTTGAATTTCCTCCCTCCTAATAGAGATCAATAGCCTGTAGGCTGGAGGAAACCCTACTGTATCCGTCACTGGACTGAACCACAGGACCCTGATGATAGGGTGGCTGAAGAAAAGCTGGGTCAGCTCAGTATCTATAATGAGCACCCTCGGGGGTTGCTGCATTATACGTGGAAATGGCTCCAATTAGGCCATCCAGCTGTAAAGTCCACAGGGTGGGAGGTTGGACAGTAACAAAGTTAGCGGGGAGTTTATGGATGGGACTGAGGCACTGTTATCCGAGCTTTGTACTGGGTGCGTGCTTAACCAAGTCTGCTGATTGCACAAATCAAGGCCTATTTTTTTAACTCCAGTTTAAAGGTCCAGATCATTCCAGATTAAATCCTCCAAACAGTTTCCCATGTTAAAAGCAATGTCAATGCACATTACATTTGAATAACATCTCAATCCCCCTGCAGATTGTCATAATTATCATATCGTCAGCCTTAAGTGAAGCGTCGTTCTTTCACAAAACATTTATCACTTCCTCTGCACCAAAATGCAGATCACATTTAGATTTCTAGGTTGGTAAATAATGAATCTGATGTGCTTTTATGGCCTCCTCTCAGAGGTGACACATCGTCATAAGTTTGATGAATATGTCCCTGAAGTTTCACCGACCCTCTGGCCCTTTGACCTTTATCGCAGCACAAGGATTTCTAATTGGATGGATGGAGTATAAACATTTAGCAAGATGAAAGGTCATTGGCTTAACGCATCCATTTTATTTATTTGTTGTTGTGTAATAATGTCAAATGTTGAATTATGCACCTTGGTCTTTGACAGCGTCTGGCTATATTTTCAATATGTTTCTGAAAAGTTTGATTCACAGTGTTCATTGGTCAATGTCTTTGCTCATTATCATGCAAAATATTAAAAACTGTCCTTTTCTTTTTTTTACTGATGTTGTAAGTGCGAACAAACCTACAATTCTTTATTTTTCAGATGCTGTCAGTCTTTATAACATAAAATTTCTTATGATGAATATGTTTGCAGAGACGAAATAAGATCTCAAATGTGATAAATCATCCTAGGAACAAAGCCAACATTGTGGTGACAGCGTTTCAACAAAAGAATCATATCCTCTTTTGAAAATTTGCAGAACAGACCTTTAATGTGGTTTTGAGTAGGATGTGCTTTCCTTGCCTTTCTCATGCTTACTTTCTGTCTCGAGCATTTGGAGATGCCAGCAGGCAGAGAAATGAACCTTTTTCTCTCTAATGCTGTAGCAATGTGGAATAACCTCTGGTTGAGAATCAGTGAGGATTTCAGTGTCAGTTTGCTTTGTCATGGTTCAGAACATTCAAATGTCGCATCAGCCTTTTAATCATGTTCTTTGATAAAATCAGAGACGACAACGACTATTAATCTTCATCTATTCAGTTGTTCATTTGTGTGCTTACTTCTTTGCTTGTGCATCCACACACAATCAGCAGACACTGAAATATGAATTTTACATAACTAGATAATAATGATGCATCTCAGTAGTGGGTTTATGGAGCATTTTCAAAATTACACTGATTGGACGCAGCAGGAGGGGCACCACCTTTACGGGCCAAAACAAGGTGTTACTGATTGGCCTAGGGGCCCGACATTTGGTGGATGACATATTCACTGCTGTCTGGAATAGAAAGGAAGCAACACTGTTACTATAATTTAGCATCACAAACAAGACATTTTTTCTTGCATAGTCAATGTTCTTTTATGTGCAATAGATCATTGAAGAGTTCTCCCCTCACATGATACACAGACTTTTCCCACTCCTGACTGAAAAACACCGGAAAACCTCAACAGAAAAATAAGAAGGTGTCATTAGACGTTCTGACTTTGACAACGGAGGCCAGGGTCTGGTTTCACAAAGACCTAACTAATACTTTTCAACCCTTGCACAAAGCTGTCTAGTTCTTGACCAGTGGCGGCTGGCCAATAGAGGGCGCTAGGGTGCTGGTTGTGGAAAGTGTTTTGATTTTTCTTTTTAAAATAACCATTTTTGAAATAAACAATAATTACCTTTTTAAGAAGATGTGTTTAAAATGCACAATAATGTGTAATATATAAAATTTATGCTAAATAATTATGTTTTGAGGGGGGATTAGCTTCATGCTCATCCACTGATCTCTTCTGGAGCGCTAGGCCCAGATCACCCAGGCAGTACAGCAACGCAGCCAATAGCTGACAAGATATGACCATAGCAACATAAATGAAGCCAATCAGCGACCTCGAATCTGATGCCGGAAGGGCGATAAATTTATCGCTGATAGAGTAGGGACACCTGATGTCGTTGACAATGATGAATGCGGAACTAGAGACACAGGCTTTCAGTAAATTTCAGTAAACAAATTCAGTAACATTTCTTTTTCAAAATCCAACTTTGGTGGAGAAACTACATGTCAAAGAGCTTGGCCCAGATCCACCTGCCATCAAAATCAGTCAACAGGCTAGAGAGAAAGGTAAAACGTACATGCAAGGCTTCTCCCGCAATTGGTACAATAGAAAAGCTTGGCTAGCTGGATGCAATCATGTAAATGCCATATTTTGCTTGCCCTGTTTGCTTTTTAAAACGGCGGGGACGGATACAACATGGACTATTACAGGATTACACGAAACATTTATCCTGGAAGATTAAGAAACATGAGTGTACGAGCGCACATATGGATAATACGGTGAAGCTAGCCATGCTAGGCAGAGTTAACATCGCTTCACAACTGGCCACACAGGATTGGGGTGAGGAAACACAATGAAGAGGTGGATAAGAACAGGCACGTTTTATCAAAGATAATTGTGTTAAATTCTGCAGGGCCTTTGAGCTGTCCTTGTGCAGCCACAATGAGACCAAATACTTTGACAACCCTGGCGTTTTCAGTGGATCTTGTTGCCTCCCTGGACAGTGTGTTGGAGAATATCTTGCTATCCAGGCAGATGAGACAACTGACATTTCCACCCACTGCCAGCTGGTGCTTGTGCTACGGTACATCGACAAGGAGAACAACAGCGGTTGGCTTACAGAGGTAAGCTGTATAGTTTATAGGCAGCTTTGAAGTGTAAAGATGTGGTTATTTCCAGTGGTGCACGGTAACTTAAGGCCTACTGTGCTGAAGTACAAATTAGAGGTATTTGTACTTTACTTGAGTATTTTCTTTTCATACCACTGTCCATGTTTATGTTCACTGTCTATGTTTTTGTGTAAGAAACTTTTTAATAGGCCTATTCATAGTTTTCACGTGAAGTCACATTCCAAGGAAAACGCTCCCTTGGAGGGCAAAAAAGACGTTATTTTCCGCTGCCTGCCAACCAGGAAGCAAGTCATACACTCTTACTTTGAATTGGCATTAAATAATTTCTGACTATTTCACAGAACACTGGTATCCTGCGGTTTGTGTTAAATTGTATTGGGACGGTTACTGAAACTAACTGGATATGGCACAGCCCCACCTAAAATATTTTTCTCTAGCCACCACTGTTCTTGACTAAATAGAATATTTTTTCTTGAATTCTGGGTAAATCAAAACTTTTTTTCAAACTACAAAAACATGGCTGACCAAGCAGCTACATCAGGTGGCTTGGCTCCCTTCGCTCCTGGGGAAAATGTTTTCTGGAAAGATTCGACAGGGACATATCACTGTGAAACTTCATCTGTAACAATCCAAAAAAATTCAGTACAGAGGTGAAATCCTGTGGCTTCTTAATGTGGCAGGGCTCAGTATTTCTGTTAAATCTGTCAGTCAGGCTCGGGATAGTTTCTGACTGACTGGCTGATGTCCTCTCTTATGTACATTTTCAAAAAGGTACTGCGCTCTCTAAAAACTCTTCCCTCTCAAATTGCTCGCTTGACATGTTGGCATACCACAAATTATGAGCCACGTTTTGCCCTTTTGTCATTCTTCACAATGGAAACGCGGCTCTTAGCTCTGACTTAGCCTGGGATGTAGGGTCGCTTACTTTTTACACCTAATTCAAGTCAGTTTTAGAGCCATTGGAGCACTGTATGGGTAATTTTGGATTGCACTGATAAACTATTTTTCCATATAGGTATGTGGGCTAGCTTATCTGGAATATGGACTACTTGCTCTGCTCTGTCATTGTTTGTCTGATTTTGTCTGATTCTCTGCGGCTGTTTTAGTAGTGTGTTTTTTCTTGATTGTACACAGACTTAAGTTTTTAAATAAAATTGGAAGACCATTTTCTACCATGGAGTAATTTAAATGGTTACTTAGAGTCGCAGCGAGTCTGCTCCCCTCAGTTCACGGGTTCAGTGTTTTTTTTGGACTTAAACCTAACCTGTGAAACAATAAATCAGGGCACAAAGCTCTGATTATATGCAATAAAAAAAAGCTTGTTTCTTCTCCCAAACACAGTTGCCATATGCTGGGCTAGAAAATAGAGCAATAAGAGTCTCTGATGGGGTTTGTTGGGGCTGTATAGCTGCAGGGCGAGACGATGTTAGAGTATCCCTCTTTGCTTCCCAATGGAGATGGTGCAAATCTAGGGGGGTTGTGCTTTAGTTAAGGCTGTTGTCTTGTTAACTGGTGCTAGTTGGGCTGGCCAAGGGCTGTCTCATGACGCACACATACACACGCTCACACACTGATGTGGTCAGATGGGCTTCAGGGTGATTTAACGTCTTTAAAAGCCTCCAGGATCTCCCGATTTGTGTGTGCGTGCAAGTGGATACGTTTATATTTGTGCTTGTGTTTTTGTGTGTGGACATATGGCTGCATGTTGTTTGCACATGTGTGGGTTTCATCAGACAACTCAACACCAGTTTCAGTGGAACAATTCCCCTGGACCTCGCTGAGTCTTAGAGCAGTCCTAGTTATCTAATCTTGCAGGAGCTCAGTGTGTGTAGGTACCATAAAGCGCTGCAGCCAGCTGGCTTGTGTATAAATCCCAAAATGTCTGGGAGATTGAACAACTTATTTGGGTCACGTTGGTTTAGGTGGAATGTAGTTGTTCAGATGCTGAACTTTCAATGATCTTCGGTGCTCATTTTAGCCTTTTCTGCCATGATTTAGCATTCTGTTCTGTGTTTGTTGGAGTAACTGTGCCATACAACTCCTCTGTGAATGGCTTACACTCAGGTTGCTGTGCACTGAATAATTCAGTGTTCAAGAGGGAAACATTAAGAGACATTTCTCATGATAACAATGAAATTGCAAACAGTTGCATCATGGCACAACACTTTTTACTCCTTCTAACCTTACAATATGACATTATCCATGTCTGAGAAATCTGTGCCCTTGCACACATGATCTACATTTTGCATCCCAGTTCTTACAGTAGTTTGAAATATTTAAAATAACTTATTGTTATGTCATTTTTGTACTGTTTCGCCTGTTTCAAAAGAAGTCATGGATTCTTCGGACATTTGCAATTAGTGGGTGGTTTAATTACAAGTAAAAAACTATTTAGAAATGACTGGTGAAATATAAGAAACTAAAAAGCACAAAAACTCATTCACAAAGCATTTTCATTGCAGCTGCTTTTTCAACACAAATTTCTAGGTCAGCCATTTGTATGCTGCCTTGGCTTGTAAGAATTATTACTACAGAAAACTGCCAAAGGAACAAATGTAATTGTATAGTAGGTGGGAAAACCAAGTAAAGATTGATGCATTTAAGTGCTTCCTAAAACCACCAAATGTGTGTGTTATTATCTTTGAACTGCTCATTTCTCCTCTGTGTAAGCAATCACACACAATGATTGTGCGTCATGCTTGAAATTTCATCATTAATCTGAAAATGATTCAGCAGCTAATGCCCTGAAATTGAAATGAAAAAAATGTTGCCTGCAGAATTTCTGCAGAGCCGGTTTGTATCATTACAAAACAAAGAGCTTGTGCAACAAAGGGCAGAAGAACTGCTGTGAAAAGCTCACAGTAGAGTAACAAGCTCACCCTATCAACGAGCTGAAATCTAGGCAGGAAG
The DNA here is from genome assembly GCF_014851395.1 of Micropterus salmoides. Lineage (NCBI taxonomy): Eukaryota > Metazoa > Chordata > Actinopteri > Centrarchiformes > Centrarchidae > Micropterus > Micropterus salmoides. The sequence continues at coordinate 14,170,991 of NW_024042261.1, read as the reverse complement.
TTCAAGGATTTCCTAGTTTGCAAGCATAAGGAGAAATTACAATGGATGCCTTTTTTGGGAAGGCGCATTCTCATTTAATAATTTATGTTCCAATTTCTTGTTCTACAAAAACCTTGGTCTCTAGCCTGTTTATCATCCAGAGCAAGGCAGAGACACAGGACGCTGGAACACAATGGGAAATGCACTTACTGTTAATAACAATGCCTGGAGGTGGGGTATAGAAAATGATGGTCTATTCTAAATCTGCTCTGCAGCCTTAGGTCAGGATATACATTGCTGTAATCTATTCTAAATATAGATGGCACTGTCCTATGCTTAGCTCTTAGGACACTGGTATCGTGAGCTATTGTTCAGGAGATTAATCGGAATGCTGCAGCTGTGATAAAGACTGAGAAGGATTAACAACTAAAGTACACCAAGTGTTGTTTTTTTTCATCTAACATAGAGTACAACATCTGAATTTTCTCTCTTCTATATGCAGAAGGTGCTGTATTACCTATAATTGCTGACTACAGTGTGTTATCAGAACACTTATGTACTTATACTTTCAAACTGCTAGACACAGCCCATAACCATAAGCAGGCAACGTAATTGCGCCATGTGGTTAGAATTGTATAGTACAAGTTAATTATCTTGTGTGAGCAAGTTATTATCTTGAACACACAAAATAATAACCTGTGTACTTTAGGGGCTCCATATTACAGAAGCTCTTCAGTCTTATTTTCAGGCTCTTGAGTACACGTGTCTCCAACCTACAGCGTTCAAAATAAAATAGTGTTCAAAATAAAATAGAAAAATATGACACAATAACAAATAATAATATGAGTATCCAAAATTTTATCCATTTTGAAATATTACTGTACTTTTTAAAAACTTAACTCAATATCATAAAATTTTTCAGCCTGCTTCTTTTCACAATAACAGTGTTTATTGCAGGTAATTTACATTAAATTCAGGATTGCAACTAATACTTTTTTCACAACTGATTAATCTGACAATTATTTAGTTGCTTAACCGGATCATTGTTTGGTCTGTATAAAATGCCCATCACTGTTTGATAGAGCGCAAGGTGATGTCATCAACGCAATTTAGTTCAGAGGGGCTTTATCGGCATGGAAAACAGGCCAAAGCAAGTGTGAAATTAAAAAATTTACATTAACATTAATGTATGTATGGAAATCCAAAGATGTTCCATTTAGAATAATGTGATGACAAGGAAAAGCAGCAGATTCTCTCATTTGAACCACCAAGATTGTAGGTGTGTTTTCTCTGAACTTTTTCTCTTACCCTCTCTCTATGTTCTGTCAAACTGTCACAAGCACACACACACCAGAGCACACACAATTTTATCTTCCCTCCCCCCTTCTTATTCTAGTGTCCTCCACTTTCTCCACCTCATCTTCCATCCCTCTCTCTCACAAACAATTTCTCCCTGCCTCTTTTTTTATTAACTTCCTCCTCATCTCTACCCCATCTCCAATCCCTTCTTTTTCCTCTCTTCCTCCATTCATCTCCCGCTCTCCCGCTCTCCCGCTCTCCCCCTCTCCCCCTCTGTCTTTTTGACTGGCTCTCTCTGGGGGCGGATGTGTCTCTGTGGCCCTCTGCAGATCTGGAAAGGACATCCTCTCAGTTTAATTCAAGTCAACCCCAGTCTCCTGGTGCTCCAAGACGCAGCATGTGTGACAGCTCTACAGAGACACCCAGAAGGAACAGACAAGTCTCATCTGCATATATGAATAAGTGTGTGTGTGTGTGTGTGTGTGCGCGTGAGTGTGTGGGGAGGAGTGTGTTTCAGCCAGGCATCTTTCAACATTTCCCTGCAGAGTGAAAGAGTTAATTTCACCCTGGCAGCAATCATAGCCGTCTATAAATCTAGGATGAGAGGCTGCCATGTTGATTAGTCAGCGCTAATTCAGCTCACACCAATTAAAGGGGTTGGGAGTGCTATATAAATTATTACATAACATATGCTATTTGTTCTAAGCTCAGTGGAAAGATTGTAAATAAAACTATGATCACAAAGGCATTATGGAATCGGGCCTTTTCTCACATGTTTAAGCCACACATTAATAAACCGTTTGCCTGGCAGCCGCCGAAAGTGAGGCTGCCTGTGGGAATACTCCATGTTAGAACATTTAATGTCATGCAATACAGTTGCAATATAACAAAGACCAATAAAACAACATCATAAACTGTATCTTCAAACCACAGACTTGAATCAACACCTCTCTCTTTTGTCTCCACAAAAATAGGCTTAACTATACATTAAAAATTTCAAAAACATAGAATTTGTTGCAGGGCTGTTGGATGTGATTGTGAGGTGTAGCTGTTCATTTGTCCACCCTCTCTGATTAATGTGCAGTTTGGGACTGACCAAGCCAATCATTTTGTTTTCTGCCTTGCAAAACACAAAAGTAATTATATTACAACATATCAAGACCAGAAGAACAAAAAAGAAAGTAGAAAACATCACACATGGTGTACAATGTTTTAGAAAACCATCACAGTCAGCTTTTCTTGTTCTACAGCGTCTTTTCTGTGTGCTTACTGAGCTCCCGCATGCATGTATGTATGGACACATTAATTTTTGCAGACAGAGAGCACACACCCGCAGAGGAGACTGCACACAGTTGCCACATGCACCATGATGTGAGTCAGCCAGGCTAGATGCTACATTGAGCTAGACTAAGCTAGATGCTAACATCAGCATGCTAACATGCTCAGAAAGACGTAATAAGCTGATGCTCTCCAAGTATAAAGTTTTCCAAGTTCATCATCTTTCTTTATCTGGCTCAGGAGGTAGAGCGGGTTGGCCATTAATCGGAAGGTCGGCGGTTCAATCCCTGGCTCCCCCTGGTTGCGTGTCGAAGTGTCCTTGAGCAAGATACTGAACCCCAAATTGCCCCTGGCGGCTGTTCCACCAGTGTATGAATGAGTGTGAATGTTAGTTTCCGTTTGAGCACTTAGGCTCAATGTATGAATGTGTATGACTAGTGAATGCAGATGTAGTGTAAAAGCGCTTTGAGTGGTCGAGAAGACTAGAAATACAAATACGGAGCATTTACTTTAGTGTGTTAGCATGCTAACACTTGCGAATTAGCACTAAACATAAAGTAGAGAAGCTGATGGAATGTCATTAGTTTTGCTTATCTTCAGTCATAAATCAAAGTACTGTTCAAAATGAAATTTTGACCTGATGAAGTCAGTGGATCACCACAGTCATTAAGACTCATCTTCTGGGAACCATGGATGTTTGCTAAAAATTGATTACTGTTTGTCAAAGCACATTTAAGAACTCTCTTATGCCTTTTAACAAAATGATGCATTTTATTCTAGCTGTTTTGTTGTTTTTCATTGCCTGAGAACAGAGGCTGAATATTTATTTTTATAATCAACCCCTTCATCTAAATATCAGGCATGGATGTTTAAAAACCCTTTCATGCACGGCGTCCACATTTGTGGACAGTTATTTTAACTCCATTTTGGGTTACAATATCATGGTTATGTTCGCCAAGTCATTTGAGGACATTTTCTTTTGATTGATAGCAACATAACAGTGGTTACCATCTTGTTTTGCAAATATTTATTGCTTGATGACCTCATTAATCCAAGATGGCTGACTGTGATGGCCATGTGCTAAATGCCTCAGGCATATCTGTGAAAAACTTTTATTCAAGGTGGTAAGTCAAGATAAAACAAAATAGTAGTATGTACAGTAAAGTATTATTAACAAGTTTATGTTTTCTAAATTAAAGTAGTTAGTTTTTATACACCAAAAACCAACTGTGCATGTATGTGGACGTCATGCAACAGTGGAGTCAGATTGCATTAAGTTTGATTTCTGTAACCAGCTAGTTTATCTATTCTAATTTTTCAAAGATGTGATGATTTGTATTATATGATAATAAAACCGAAATTTAACAGATATATGAACATTAATAACAATGCAAATGTGCCTATTACAGCATGAATTTGCAACTTTTGACAGCTTTGCAGCCTTTACACAAAATAAGAATAAGTATTATACTCACATACTGTAAAGAAATCAGTTTTAACTAGAACTATGTAATCTGTTACATTTTGGATGTTGAAATGTTAAAACTGAGATGATTCAACATGAAGTTCATGTAGCCCAATTTTGAGTAATCAAAAAAAATAAATCTTTAAAAAACCAAGATAATGTTTTTAATAGTTCATGCATGAGAGGGTTAATATTTGGTGCAGTGTGAAGCACTGCTATCGACCGGTGGTGTGATCCCAGGGCACTTTGGTTTATGTAAGTCCTATAGATATGTGTGCTAACCTGTCTTTTTTCAGCCGTGTTTGTTTGCACTGGCCAAAAGGCAATATGAGAGTATAAGGTTTAGATTTATTTCACCCTTGGCTTACCAGGAAGAAATCATGATATTTTTTTGGTAGGAGCCTAAGGAGACAACATAGCCTACGAGCGATTTAACAGCAAAACCTCTCTCACTCTTTCTCCCTCCCCCACGACACTCTCATCGCATCACATCATTTGCTGCCTCCACACCTTAACATTATTTCCTTGGCTTTGTCATCAGCAGGATCGGCTCTTGAGCTCTAACCCCTCCCCATCCTTTTTCCTTATGCTCCCGTGCCCCATGCTTACATACATATCAACATCTTATAATATCAGAGGCCAGGAGGATCGTAGACAGCAGAGGTAAGTGGATCTGTCAGATCATTTTGCCCATGTCCTCGAACCTAATTCCTCTACAGGATTTCCTGGTAAAAATGGAACATCTATTGGACAGGAAGCGAAAGATGAGTGGGTGTGGAGGTACTATCACCTGCATCCTCCTTTTACCTTTAACCACATCCTTTGATGCTCAGAGAGGTTTAAATTTTGCTGCCTTTATAAAGAAATAAGAAATAAATCAGCCAGCTGTGTGTGTGTGTTCATGTGGGATGTAAGTGACATTGAAAAATAAGAACAAAGCAAGATTGTCAAGGTCAGCCCAGGTGTCTGCGTATCAGACAGAGATAAAAAATATACTAATATATTTGAAAAATGCTTCTCTGGGTAGAAATACACAGCTCCTAAGAAATAAATCACTACCTTGCATTCATTCTTAGATGACTTTCTGGTTATGAACTTTATGTGCTGTACTGGAAATATATCAAATGCAGGGGAATTGGTAGCATCGCCCTGGTCAGTTGTATGGAAATGTGTTCGCCCACAACAATGAGAACAATAGGATACTCACAAGCAGTCTTCTGCCTGTTTGCAGCAAGCGGAGGCCCCTCCTCCAGTGTACTCCTTTCCCTTCTTGCGTCTGTGTCGTTGGATACTGTCACAACTCTTTCTCTCAAGGCTGCCTTAATTGGTGCCGTCTGGAGAGTAGAGATGCGTGCCGTTGAAGGTGGTCCAATGCAATGGAAGCTGTGTCAGCGGTGACATCCAAACTCTCCCAACAGTTTCACGCCCTCAGGCCTGGCCCCTGGAGTAAACAAGAGCACGAGAGATGTGTGTAAGAATGGGCCTCCTCTTCCTAACACAATGAGGCGCATTGAAGAAAGGGAATGAGCATGATGGCAGCTGGGAGGAGACGCTGCCACACTGTAACAGCCACAGGGTCATTCTTAGTGCTTCGGTGATGGAATTTCTGTTTGCATCTGGACAGATGTCAGGAAAGATCATTATTAGGTGTGTCTATTCCTCTGAGGACACTGACAGACAGGAAATTGATGAGATTTTTGTTTTTGCCTTCCTAGGGTGTGTCTTTTAGGACTACACCCATGTAGCTGACTTTAACTGAATAGTTATTTGGGTATTTTACATGCTTGTAATACAGTATGACAACCATCTGCATGGCCTTTAAAAATTCTGAATTAAAACTAAATATTGATATATTTTCCTATTATTCAGTTTATTTGCCCAGCTCTCTGGAGAAAAGGTGGCAGAGCAGCAGAGGAAACTGTCAAATATGGAAAGACACATATATAAACAGGGATTTGACAACTTATTCAGGCTATCGGCTATTAAAAGCTTTCTTCCTCTTATGCCTGCCCTCTGGGGAACATCATTTCAAAATGTCCATTTGGAAGAAATGAGACAAACACACCAGCTGCACTTCTCACTCACTCCACCACCATTCCTCTGCACCACTCCCCCAGCTACCGCTCTCCATTATTGATGAGACTTTCTCTGTCGGCCTCATCTGCCACAGTGTTGGTTGTACCCGCCTGTGGGCAGCGGCTGTGGTTGTAGAGGGGGCCCAGCTGATGCCACCCGAAGAAAAATGAGACAAGGGTCGAGCATATTAACAGCCTATTGACAAGATGCAATGCAGAGGGCACACAGTGTCGCAGATTTGTTATTGCCCTAATCTAAATTCAGTAGGGTTGTCATAAGGGAAGAAAGCAATTATCTCAAAACCATGGGGAATGCCCCTTCTGTAGATCCAGCTGACTCGCAGATACTCAACTTGAGCCCCAGGATTTAAAACATGCTCCGTGGTGCCAAATTACAACAACAAAAGAGGAAAGCTGGGAACATGGACGCAGAGCTAAGCTAAGTGAGGAAAAAACAAGCTCCCTACTCATATATTCCCATGCAAATACTGTCCTTGTGTTTTTTTGTGTCTTTATGATGTGTATCGTGCATTTTGCTGTAATTTGTCCAACAGTTAAATGCTAAAAGATTAATAAACCTTTTGTTTTCTTTATGCATACTAGAGACATAAACAGAATGAAATCAGAGATGAGCATCACTGGCACTACAATTACTCCACCCTAATTTTAACATGTGCTGTAAAATGTACATTTAAAAACCCTTACAACATGCACACTCTCTACATAATTAGGTGTAGTGAAATATTATTTGGAACAATCAAATGCATCATAAACTTTAGTGATGTTAAACGTGGTTAAGTGTGCTACATGTGAAGACATCAAACGGCAGTCATATTTTGTCATGAGCTTATTAAAAGTTGAAATATATTCAAAGCAATTGTCTTTTACCAACCACACTTACTGTAGTTGTAATTACATGTTTCTTATATTAAAATTTTAAATATCCTAATTCAATGTATCTTAAGTGATACTTAAAGATCACTTTATGTTCAAATAACTTAATGCATCTTAAATGTATGTAAATTATAAATACAGTAAATCTCAAATGTTAAGGTGTGTATTAAGATGTGAAGCTTCAAATGACTCCATACTGTACTAGAAAGTACTTTTGAGTGGCTACATGACTTGTAGTCGTGTGTGCAATGTTTTTCTTGGACCCTCACACAATCACACATCCACATCCTCCTCCTCAATCACATATTACCATAATGGAGATTGAAAGGCCTGTCCAAACCTTCACCTGCTGGATAGCAGGGGAAAATATTATAGTACCACCAATGTTAAACTGAATAAAAATCAACATTAAACGACAATAAATTGCACAAAATGATTCCAACAACAGCTAAACAGAGTATAGCATAGAACACAATGTAAACAGACTATGGACAATATTTTAAAGGACCCTGATTTGCCCAGCTGGTCACCACAGTGCAGAAGAAAATTGAAAAAGCTCAAACAGCAATAATTGTTGGCTTAGACTGTGGAGTGACCAAAGAAGGCCGAGGATCTCAAGCTGTGCCTCATCTCATCGTGGGTTAAAAGCTCAGAGATTAAATATGGCACTAACCCAAAATGTGTCTTTTGTGCCACGTGTAGCTATAGTTACAACACTGAAAATAAATTGGCTGCTGATAGAAGGTATGGTATGGTGTGAGCAAATGATAGTGATTGTTTTAAAGATGGTATTTAAGTCGCAATTGATACGTTTGTTTCGATACTCCTATCTGCCTACTTCACAATGAAACTGTTTAAGGCTCATTTACATAAAAACATTATTTTTGAGCTGTGATTGGATGGCCCTATTGTTAGCCACAGCCCTTAGTTGACAAAGATAATGGTGGTTGAAAACAAATATCCAGATCTACAAACCTAAATCAGACCCTGAAAGGAAAGACTTATGTTTTTATTTGTTCCCCGACGGTCATCACATCTAGTAGCTGCTCTGAATGGCTTTGTCAAACAACCAAAAAACAACCAAAAACATGTGAAACTGTGAAAAAGACCAGCCACTTTTTTTTTTTTTTACAGTACTTATATAACAACTCTGGGTGCCAAATCCAGACTAGGCAAATCTTGTTGTCTTTAATATCCCTTAAAGTAACCATAAAAAATACAGTTTGTTTGATTTGGCAGTTATGGTGTTTATATAAACAGCTACACAAATCACTAATTTGCAACTCATTTTCTCTTCATGTTCAGATAGCTCTGTCAGGGTTTTGAATTTCAATGTGTTATTATTTCCCTTTTTATTTCATTAAACCCCTCCTCTTGTGTTTGTACTCACTTCACTTCCTGTCTCTTTTCACCGCTTGTTTGATTATTTGCTCCTCCCTGATTAGTTTCACCTGTGCCTTGTTCCCTAATGTGTATTTAAGTCTGTGTCTTTATATTGTTTAGTGTTAATCACCTTACCATGTCCATATGTTTGATTCTGTGGATTTTGTGTTTTGGTTCTTGCCTGTCTTATCTGTTTGGATTAGGATTAGATCTCTGATATCTTTTATACCTAATCTAATAAACCTAATGAACAAGATGCACTAATCTGCATCTTTCTGCATAGAAAGCATATTGTACACTGTGTTGCTGTAGTGATGTTTTGAGATGTGCAGCATTGATGTACCAGGATATTTTTATTTGTCTGGTGACACTAAAGATGCTTTTCCAGCCTTGGCTGAACAGAAAAGTATTCTATCTATTCTATTATTGTTTTTATTTTGGATTCTGGACTTTGGGTTTTGCCTTTCGACTGCGGATGTAAGTTTGTTCACATTGTGTTTATTGTCAATATACCACGTTACACAGAACCTGTTCTGCCTGGAGGTCTACATTTGGGTCCCGATCCTTGTTTTTTGTGTCTGCGCTTGGCATTTGAGCTAAATATGACAGGTACATTTTTAAATATAGGTTTTAGTGTAAGGTTCAGTTTCATATTTTACCTAGCTTCTGGAAATTTCACATTCTGGGGAAATAAGAGTTTAACCCATTACCAAAGTGATGCATTTAATGTGTTATTTAACATCTGCAATGCACTCAGACAGACATTACTTCAGGACCTGACGGTGTCACAGCACAGCAGTGTGTGGACTGCAGTAGGTGGCTGTAACACTGTTCTGTCATGTTCTGCTCCATGACCGCACACAAAACACTTAAACACATGTGTGCGTGGGAGCACACAGACATTTACACATGCATTCACACACTTAGAGACAAGCTTGTACTGTGCAGCAGGCTGTGGTGGCTCCAACGTGGGCTGACCACTGCGAACATGACAGTCTGTGCGTCTGACAGTGATGGATGGAGGATAAAACATGAAGACGGTGAACTGGATGGAGGGAGCAGAGAGAGAGAGAGAGACCAGACAGGGTGGTGTTGGTATTGATTGACTTCAAACCTGCTAATGTAACCCATCAGAATAGAGATGGACCTGCACTTACTTTCACACATGCTGTATATACACACACAAATGTATCATCAAGAATTGATGCTTCATCATACAGCAAGAAATCAAACTTGCTCCCAATATAAAACATAAAAAAGTGCAGAAATGTGACTGTAGACACTGCATCATGCACTTTTGATTGTGATCTGTGTTTCTAATATGTACTGACTGCTGCATGGTTATTGCTACCCAGTGGGAAGAATCTTTTGTAATTCTGCTTCCACATGATGCAGGACATCAGTTTAAAACACACACAAAATATATTTATATATATATATATACACCCACAACAATATACAATACAATACATGAGCACACCCTTATTTTCTTCCGAATTCACTATAGTAACTGCTTTTTATATGCATCTTTGGGGTTCAGACCTTTGCTGGACTTCACTGCAGAAATTCCTCCGACATACAATAATCCCATCACAGACAATCTCCTCTCATACATCACTTTGGTGATGTGTGAGTTTCCCTCTTTTAATGTATATATTATAGAGGGAATCATTTTGGCGAGTGGAAAATGCCCTGCTGAGAAAAAAAAACAAAGCCTGTCCTCTGCTGAATCTTTGATGGTGCGTATGATAATGCCAGAGATAATGACAGACCTTGTGGCCTTTTGTCATTCTGAAGACATCTGTCATTTAAGTGAAAACTGCCAGGTTTGTCATGAAAGGGAATTCATCATGCCTTTGAGTATGGCTCTATGATTAATTCAGGCATGTCAGTTGGTGAGTAAATGCTTCTTTATTCTCATGTAAGTGGTCAATATTAATAATGCACATGCGGGTCTAAGTTCAGCATCCGTCTTGGCAAAGTTCAACATGAAGGTTTCAGCAGCTGCGCATGCTTGTCACCACATTCTTATCCTTTCTTTCTCTCGCTGCCTCTTTTTTCAACTGCCAGCTTGCCACTCCATCCTTTCTCTGTCTTTCTGTCCCTGGCTCTGAAAGGAGCCGTATGGCTCTGACGCTTATTCTGATAGAAAGATGTGGCCCATCAGCGGTAATTGGAGGAGCTGCGGTGGTTAGGTTTCTCTAGGAGGCGGTGGCGTGATCGATCCCATGGATGGTGGAGGTGGGCATGCAGGCTGACAGCGCTGTATCCCCCACAGCTCCTGACAGCTCAATGAAGGCCAAGCCACAGAGCACAGAATGTCCTTTTACAAGAACAATTGTCAAGTGTGCGGGTCACCCTCAAGCTCCCAGAACTTACAGCCATCCAGTTAAATCATAATTACCCATTTAGTCAATTATCAGCAGGGCAGAAGCATGTTGAATTTAATGTTAGCCTTTCATTATCCTCACATTAAAGAATAAAGGAAACGTCAGAGGCCTAATAGTGATGATGTGATTTAATCATCTCCAAGGTGATTTATTTGCAAGATTTTACAGCAATAATCTCCCGACGACCTCATACATCCTGTGAAGTATACAATTTAATTGCGCACTGTGTGTACCAACACAATGAAATAGCATGAGATGTGGATGATGGATGCAGCAGAGACTTCACACAAGCAGGATGATTTGCATACTTGACAATACACAGGCTGGTGTCAATACCGTGCTGTGTTTTCTCATCACAGCTTTGGAGAGCAGTCTTTGTTTGTCCTCCTGTTTATGGTTTTCTCATGACCAAAACTGTGCTGAGCTCAGCCTGGCCATTGGTTGCCATGGCGACGCACGGCAGCTGGGACTGATGCCGTGTTAGAAAAGCTTGGCACAGGGTAAATCAAAACAACTACTTATTTACCTTGCACTGTTGTCGTCATCCTTACCACTATTGGACCTCACGTTACGTATTGTATTAAGAGAGACCTGGTGACTCTGTTCAGAACCTGCTGGAAACCACAACAATACCAAAACAGAAAAAGGCCAGTCACCGTGGCTTTAAAATACCTTCTTGTCCAAATGCATTTCGTTGAGTCTGTTGAATAAATAAGTAAATGCACTCAATACACACAATCAGACAAAAAAATTGAAAGAGCCCTGCATAAAATTGGCCAAGATACTGTGTGTTCTACATATTAATTGTGCTTTAGCCTCAAATCTCTTTGCAGTTGTCTTCTTTTATTACCCTTTCTTGTGGTAAAATTATGAATTGCTCCAACGGCTGCCATTTCTTCGACAATATCAGGGCTTGTTGCAGGGTTTCAGCCCTATGACCAGAAATATTGTAACTGCATCAATTCCTGTGGCTCTGGCTTTGCAAAAAACCTCAACATTCTGGCTTAGAGCCAAAGCTATTAAACCTGCCCAGCTATGGCCACAGCGATAGCAGGCAATGCTGACTACTACACTGCAAAAAAATTGGAAAACTTCGGCAGGGTCGTAGCCAGGATTTAAGACATACTGAGGTCAGTAGTCCAACTTCTAAACACATATGCCACCTTCTAAAATTTTTATTAATTATTAGGATTTGTCATATTTTATGTATTTAGTTAAGTATTTGACTATTTTATATGTATTTCTTTAGTAATGTTAAAACCTGGTCTTTAAAAATGGACTAAATGCTATTTCAAAACCTTTTCCACAAAGCCAGGATTAACCCCTTAATGCTGAATATTCGATACGTACCTGGGAACCTTCTACAAGCACTGGTTTCTCGTTTATGCCTGTTGTCACTAATTTGCATCATACCTGAATTTATCACTTTTCTATGTTCTATAGACAAATTAACAATTTACACTTAATTTAACATCAGCTTGAAAGCAAATGAAAACAGAAATATTTTTTTATTTTTTATTATTGTAAATAAATTCAGGCGTCAAGGGGATAAGGTTCTGGTATCTTTTGATCTTGTGATTGACCTAAACGTAGTCCAAATTTTAAATACTGAATCTAGAGTCATCATGAAATTTTCCTCACCCACCCGCATCTTCATATTTATATGATGGTGTTAAGAATCAAATAACTCGTTCAGAGCAACACTCCTCCTCCAAGAGTTTGGCAAATACGTTTGAACAGCCTCCCCTCGAAGCTACCTGCTGATCCCCCTTAGGGAGAACTTCTGACAGAGATGGACAGGAGAAGGTTGTGGCTTTACAGGCAATCCCCATATAATATAACCCCTCTTCCCCCTGACACACACACACACACACACGCACACACACACACACACCGATCCCTGTGAAGAATTTCAAGCCAGAGCCGGAGCTGCAGAGCCGCACAGGAATAACATCGGCAGCCTGAAGGTGCTTCTGGGTGAAACAGCCAGGATCCCAGTTGGTCTCCTGGCTATAAATAGATAATAGCTCCTGGTTGTGTCCTGTTGGAATGCAGCGCTTCTCTGAAATATTGTTTTGAATACTAACAAAAGCTCCTCCTTTTTATTTATGAATTTATTAAATTTTTTTGACCTTGAGTAAATCAAAAGCGCATCCATATAGGCACTACTAACGCAAATAGCTCACTCACTTCCAAAGTGAAGCAGCCACAACCTTTCACTAGATGCCTTTCATCTTCACAGCTGTCCCTCAACCTACCCAGGGTCATTTTCAGCCCCTGCAAGGCTTCAATTGATCCCAGAGAGATAGTCTACCCTTGGCTATTATGTTGGGAACTGCTGTTGTTTGCACTTGGCAGCTATTATGTTTGGTTTCGAGGCATTACATCAACAGAATGGTAAGAGCGGCAACGAATGCCACCAGGCACTTTGGAGGGAGACTTTGGAGGTGATGACATGCTCCAGGCTTGCAGTTCAGTTGCCTTCCTGTGATGAATGTTTATGAGCTGCTATTATCACATCTGCGGTACTTGCTATAGAAAGACAACAAGCCTATTGCTGCTTGAAATATTTATCATGTTATCTCACCTGGTTTGTCTTTTCACTGTATCATACTCTATATGATTACTGAACTTGTAACTGTTTGACTGAGGTCATTTACCAGCATGAAAGATCTAGTGTTAATGATGCATTGAAAAATAGGGCAGCCATGTCACACTGCCTGTCTGATCGGCGCGGTTTAGTTTAGGTCTTTGTGAGTTTTGTTTATTGGTCTGTACAGTATCTGTTTGTGTGTGTTTTGAGTTCCAGTTAGATTCTTGCCTTGTGTTTTGAAACTTGTTTGTGTCTGTCTGTTTTCCCCTGCTGTCTCTCTGCCTGCCTGTCTGCTGTCTTTATTAGTATCACCTGTTTGTGCTCCCGCCCTCCTTGCTAGCCAGTGCTTAAATGTGTGTTACTTCTGTTCAGCCGTTGCTGGTTCGTTGTATGTTCATCCACTGCCGAGTGTCTTGCTTGCCTGCCCGTTTCTGCCTCGTTTTTGGATTACCCTTTGTTGAACTCTGGACTCTGCCGTAAGTTCTGTGGGCTTAAATAAATACCCAGAAACTGTACCTGTTCTGCCTCTGTGCCCTAACATGACTAAGAGTCTACAGCCATGTTAGCAGCCGTACTTAAGCACAGTGGTGTTTTGAGCTAAATGCTAACATCAGTGTACTAACATGCTCACAGTGACAGTACGGAGTCCAATCTGATACTTTTTTATTCATCAAAAATGACAGCTGCCAAGTGCACACTCAAGCAACAATATGAAAATGAGATGAGACAAGTTTCATCCCAACGTTTTTCTCATTTGCCAAAGATGCTAAGTATACATAATAAAAATAATTCTATAGAGGACATCAGAAGATATGCAATGTTGTTTACATATGTATCCATCATATTGAAATAACAGCTGTAGCCTTACACACCTTATTTGTTGTTGCTGTTAAAAAAAAGTGTTACATATTTGGCTAAGCCATCAACTTACAGATTAATGTTAGAGACAGCTGATATGACCATTGTCATTTTAACTGGCAGAAGTCACAGTCTGCTAAAAATGACAAGTTGCTACATGAATGTTTTGCACACGGCGCTTTGCTAATTAGAGAGACAAGAGATAAATGATTCAATGACGGTTAGGAAGCATCGGACTGAATCTGAATATTAATGTATATATAAACAAAACGTTCAGCTACGCTTGATCGGAATTCATTCATTTGCAGGTATCTGGTCATTATCAACAGTACTGGAAATTGAAATTTTACCTGATGATGGCACTAGATGAAAAGTCAGGGGATCGCCATAGTCATTACACTTTACCCTCTTGATTATTTGTAGCGAATTTCTCTACATTCCATCCAAATATTTTTTTTCTATCTGAACTACATATATCATGGAGGATATAAGTCAGTCATCCTCTGGTGACCATAGGAATCCATCCAATAGAGTTTCAGATACATCACTCTGGATAAAAATGGTGGACCAACAAACCATAGAGTCATGCCACTATTGTAGCTAAAAACCTCCAGAGAAATTTGAATGTAATGACATTTCACTTTTCCATGAAAAGTGAATGCAGTGAATGTCTCTGCATTAGAGCTGACCTCCAATAACATATCGTATTACCTACAGTACATGTTTCACTCCACAGTTGCACACTGACAGTCTGAACATGACTGGGGCAGCCTGTGCAGTCAATCAAACAATAAGAAAATCCTTCCAACATGCTCTAACAATTGAATCCTGTGCAAGCAGCAATTATATGTTGCTCCCTAAGGTACTCTCCTTGACACCCTAAAAAGGTAATATACCCTCTGCTGTAGAATGCAATCACATGGTTCATACTCCTTGTCTGCATAATTACAGGGGCTAGGGGAAATTGATGGGCTCTGCTACCCATAAAACTGGGGGCTTAAGTAATCTTAGTGAGAGGGGAGGCATTAAGAAGAACACGGATGTCCTTGTTGGATCAGTGATCACTGCGTAGCTTGGACAATCTGCCTCGTTTGGATAAAGACTTGGTTAACAGTTCCCTCACGGCATCGTCTGACAAGCAGCGTTGTGAGCAGCATGATGACTCCTACATCAGGTTTAAATATAACAGTGGGCTTTATGTAATGCTCAACTGCAATAATGTACAACGTAAGCTACAGGTGAAAACATTGATTTCGAGTTTAAGAACTAAATCTATCTATCTATCTATCTATCTATCTATCTATTATGAGACAGAAGGAATCCTCGTGACAGAAACTGCATGAACGGACAGCGCATTTCTATCTAGATGAATCTCTACTGACAGGTCCGATCAGAACAGAGACAAATGACGAGGCATCCTCCCCCATCTGCCGTCAGCAGGCCTGACAGAGCACTGTCTGGTTCACTCAGCGCTCTTTCAGGCACTACTTCACATTCGATCAGGGGATTTTGACCTCTGCATTCTTATTACATGATGCTTCCTCCACAGTCACAACAACCAGTGTGCCATCGCTGGTGACTGCAGAGGGTGTTGTGAGTTGATGTTGCTGACAGTTGCTGTGGCATTTCATCTTGATTTGATACAGTGGTATGGTCACTTGGCGAAGGACACATTTTCTATCCACTGACTGAGGAGCAGGGAAAACACCGTACTCTGCAGAAAGGATGCAATCAAATTCATGCTGATAGATCTGGAGGTACAGTAGTAGTTCATTTATCTGATGGCTGATTCGACAGGACTGGGAGAAGCTACACTGCCCATTTCATCCAAAAACTTTTTAAAAATGTGGAGTCCAGCACATTTTATGCTCCCCTCAGGCTGTATTTGCTGAAAGTCTTTTAAAAGTCTTTTGCAAACCTCTCAAATGGATTCTTGTCATTTTATAATGAGGCTTCCATTCTATAAATCTTCAAAACAAATCATAAAATAGGCACCCTGTAGCGATTGTTGAAAGATCTGTTAATTGATTTGATACACTCCTGGGATTGCCAGTCAAGACCTTTGCTTTTGGCATTAACATAAAGGTTTTCGTCTGATGGGGTATCTCTGGGCTGTGAGCCATTATAGCCAAAGCTCCAAGTGATCAAACCCAGGAGACAGACCATCATTTGGGCCTGAAGATGCCTTTCCTTTGCCAGTTTCCTGGAGAGCCTGCATGGGAAAATCGCTCTGTATTGGCTTTTTTGTTCCTTCCATTTAATTGCTGCAGAGCTGTGATATGTCAGCTCTGTCCACGGGAAGAAACTGCCTCTGTCTCACTTACAAGATGGGGTTTCCTGCCATTAAAAAGATCCTCATTCTAATTGCAAGTATTTTGTGAGACAGACACTTTAATGAAGGGAGGGCTATGCCAACATGGCAGATCACATTACAAACACCAGAGGTAGTGTGGCTTAATTGCTGACCGGGATAAAATAAACTGAGCTTGTTGGATGTATTTCAGGTGTATAATCTATTTGCAGCCTGCCGATGTTATAAATCCTCTGATCTGCATATTTCACTGATCAGATTAATGGCAGGAGAGATTCCAATTTTCATTGCTGAATCCAATTACCTATCCACTGTGCACTTTGCATGAGTTTTGCACCATTTGCCTTTGCTTGAATGGGCGTGAATAGCAATTTTTTGGCATACAGCATACAATATGTTTGCATACAGTACGTGTATGTATACATGGAACATATATTTCAAAGTCTACTGTGTTAATGTAGGTATATACAGGAATGTCTTAAGTGTTGTAGGAGTAACCTCTATTTGGGGACTGACATACCAAGACTGCATGTTCGCTAAGGCTCCCTGCGGACACTCAACCATGCGTAACACTTGCTCAAGGCAAAAAAAAGAAAAAGAAAAGGGGCTTTATGAGGAGCTGGATAGGATGTACTGCAGCAGTTGGTATGAGACAGGAATTCTCCACAGTGTTACCACAGAAAAACTGACCTCAGTGTCAGTCAGTGTGAGTGACTGACATTAAATTGGAGGGCATGGAGGTCTAAAGCTTATTCTTTTATCTAATCTCAAAGGGGAAACTGTGGTACAACCTGCATTTCCGACATTTTTGTGCCTGCAGCACACAGCAGAATCATTTATCAGCTGGTAAAGAGTGCACTCCTCATAATGTTATACAGCGCCGCCTCCCCCATTACACACACATAAGCTTTGGGAAATACGTATACACATGTTAAGTTCTTGCAACAAAAGTACTGTTCTATCAAATTCATGTTTCCAAGGGTTTGGGAAAATGTTCTACTTTACCATAATATTACCATGAACATTTTGAAAACTACTGAGATGGGATTGCAAGGGAGTGTGTATTAGTTTGATTTCAAACCATTCTCTCTCTTCAGACTGGATGCAAGGGAAGATCTGATGCAAAAGAAAGCTTTTGTTAAGACAACAGGAGTAAACACGAGAGGTCCAAAGAAAAAACTACTGGATTTTGTAGTCAAGTTTAAAGTCCCTCTAAATCATAGGCACACACTGTACACTTAGTGCATGTTGTTAGCTTACTACAGCTACTGTACAGTCTTGTGAGTCTAGTTTGTGGCGGCACTCCAGCGGACAGATTTATGGAAGTAAACCCAGACCATAATTTGCTTTGTATTCAGTTTTAACACACAGACAAAAAGTTCCACCAAGTATGCTATGTATTAAATGTTAAAAAATCTTGTTAAAGGAGACCTATTATGCTTTTCCACATTTTATGACTTTTCTACAATGTTATAATGTTGGATGTTCATGTTAAACATGGCCAAAGCTTAAAAAAATGAGGTTAAAGTATTTAAAAGAAATCCCTGTGAGCAAAAACCTCAGATTTCCTCCTGTACCGAACGCTCTGTTTTGAACTGCTGTTTCTACCAAGGGCTCCGTTCTATGTAATACGGAGCCAGACTGAGCCAGACGGAGCTGGTGTTCCATATATGGGCGTGTGCTCCCATAGCAATGGCTCAGTCTGCCTGTTCTGCCCAACAACAACAGCCTGGTACCATGCTTCAGGTCTTGGCCAATCAGAAGATAGTGGGCTTTGAGAGGGGGGGCCGTAAAGAGACAGGAGCATTTGCAGCTTGTTTCACACAGAGGCTGAAATGAAGCCCTAAATGAAGAGTCAGTATAAGAAAATAAAATTTTTTTTTAACTTAAAATCATGCGAAGCTGCCATACAGGAGTCACAGAACTACAATATAGGACTGGAAAAGCAGTTTAATAGGTCTCCATTAACTTACAATCTAAGTAAGAAGGGAATAAAGATTAACTTGATTCCTCTTAACATTATTGCACTTATACAAAGACAGTGTATTTTTGCATCTTGAGAATGTGGACAGTCACTAATAACTATGAAAATTACAAAACTAAAATCTTTAAAAATTGAAGCGTGTAAAGGGCCTTAGGTTTATTCGAGCTGTAATCATAATCATAGTTGGTTTACTGAGAAACTAAAGTGCATCATTATGGTCAGAGGGGTTGTATAATGTAAATGTGGTGCAATGCATTGTTAATGATACTGCAGTTTCTTAATAATCTTTTTCAAACAAAACCAAGCAATACATTTAATTAAACTAAATATATTTCTCAAATCCAATACATTTCCATATGAAGCTGCACTGCTGTGAGCACTAAGCACAAAGTGCAATCAAACAGGCTCCGCCTCGGTAAACAAAGCTAAACTTGCATCTACTTGCATCGAAGGCAATACCCACTGTGATTATTTACCACCCTGAGCACTCAGCAAAAATCAATAACATGTGCAAATATCAAACTAAACAAGATTTCCAAATCAGTCAAAACAAAAAAAATCCTCTAAACTACACTGAGACACATCACAGAGCCACTGGTGATAAGAAATTATCCTGGGACATTTAAGTTTTATGGATTCATTTGCATTTGGGGCATGGATGGTTTAAGCTGCAAAATGAAAGTCAGAGTCAAAGTCAGTTCATAATTAGGCCAACACAAAGTGTGTAAGTATGTGCATGCATGCTTGTATGTGTGTGTGAGATAGAGAGTGTGCGTGTGCATGCAGTTCCCCTCTCTTGACCTGTAAATGGAGAAACTGACAAGTTTTACCCCTCACATTTAAATTTGAACCTGCATTAATCAATAGTTTTAATACTGACATTGAATACATTGACTGCATTATGTAAAAGGTTCACTTATAGTGCCACATAAGCAGCTCTATGGACTTTTTTAAAACCTCTTTTATTTCATTGTTTAGGTTTTAATCTCAGTCTTAGCTGTTCTTTATAACAACTGTTGGCAGATAAACCTACTGTACATTAATTGCCCAGCCTGTCTGACAATGTGACAAGGCACTAACGATGTTTCTCTGAATATCTGCATCTGACAGACAAGTTAGCATCTAGCTTAGAAACGTATCCGAATATCTAGCAAGCTAAATACCAAGACATTTTTCTCAGCATTTGGTGGAGACGATTACACAGCAAAAAACTAAATGAATATAAGACTTATTTCCTCAGGTAACCAGAAAAAAAACTATAAATTATGTGTCTACTGAATACAACAGTAAGGAATGTTTTCTATAACATTAGGCACAATAACTTCTTGGCTAGTCAGACAGTGCTGTTTGTGTATCAGTGAGCTTGGTTTTTCTACTCCCTAGTGGCCAACTGAAGTGATCACAAATGCCACTTTACGATAACTACCGAAAGCTATGGTCAATGACTGCCAAACACAGCAATAAACTTCATCATCGGCATCATGGACATGCAGTCACAAGATAAAGCTAACTGACTGCCAATCAACAGAGATGGACAATAAAGGCCGGATATACTAACAACCCGAATAGAGTAAATTGAGCATGCATTCTAAAATATTGCACGTGTTATTGTAGTACTTGTTATGGGTGATTAGCTAAGAATTATTGCGTAGATAACAACAGGTGCAAACAAAATGGAGGTGGCAATATTTAAATGAGGGTTTTGCGTGTTTTAATGATTTCCGCTATCGAGAGTCGTAGGAAAACAGCCACTTCATAACAACCTTGGTTTGTTTCATTCAGTGCGTCCTGAGTATGTGAAAATCGTATGTACCTACCCATCCTGCCTAAGATTGCACTAAGTACTTGGGACAGTACACCTGAAAAACTGCTTTGGGAAACCCCAGTAGAAACAGCTACAGTATGCTGGAATGACCCAGACACGAGGACAGGTTGCGAACTACGGAGGAGCAAGTGGGAATAAGACATGAGCTCCCCTAAAAACATGATTTGTGAAATTTTGTGGGGTCTCTAAAATATTGACAGTATTCTTTTTGTCAGTAATTTCTATATTTCTGTATCATCATGGATCATGCTTAAAATCAGGAGCGCCATGCTTCATCTAGCCAGAGGGAATGATCACCGACCGTCCGCAGCGTGCCCAGTCGCGCCGCGATCTCCTGTCCCTGGGCCTGTACGCCCCAACACCCTATTCCCTCTTCAAAACCTACAATGGGCTGTGTCACTACTACAACGGGTGCGCTGTTAACAGTTGGTGATCGTTCCCTCAGACTGGAAGAATTTTACGCGTGATCCATGCACTACTGCAGCTGGGGGCTCTCTGCAGCGCCATGCAACTTTCTAAATTCTTCCATCTCACGGAGAAAAGAAGTCAGGTTGAACCCCCCCCCCCCCCCCCCCGAAAGCTATGGTATGGTTTGCACACTGTGCGAGGAAATGCAGAATTGCAAGAAGTTTGGGCATGGCAGGTATTGCATGACTTCTTGCTCCAAATCAGCTCTTAGGTCAGCAAACAGCTCCAATATGTTCCTCAGTCATGCCAAAAATATTGACATGGATGGAAAAAACCCTTTCTCAATTCAATTCAATTCAATTCAAATTTGCTTTATTGCCATGAATGTTATTACAACAGTATTGCCAAAGCATCAAGGAAAATGCAAAAAAACAATTCTATTCATTTTGTTCATTGAATAAATAAAATGAAATAATTTTATTTCTATATATTAGATATGGAATAATATTATCTATAAATTTCTTTTGGGCGTAGAGTTATGGCTGTTCTGTTCTATCCCGTGGTACATAATCCAAATACTGAAAGACAAACAAGATTCAAACTATGCACCTTTCAGTGAACATGGTACATGGAGCTCTCTTAACAGCAGCAAAGAGCCTGCCACTCTCTCTATGACTGTCCCCACATAAAAGACAACTGAATTGAACATCATACAGTTTGGTCATCATGGTCTCATTCTTCCTGTGTTGACCAGTAATGTTCAACACAAGTAGTCTGCAGTTTGGAGCACTTAGGCGGTGTTGTAGTCACACCTCGATTGCTCTGCTGCTGGTTCACAGCACGGACTACACTGTGATTTCTGGAAAGAGACACATTTAGTCTTGCGGCACAGAAAGCCATAAAGCCTACTGAATGATCACCTTTTTTCCTAAATGTATTTATGGGCTCTGTGAAGCTGTTACATAAATGTTAAAAATGAACTATTATAGATTTTGCAGCTAATTCAATAGAATAAGCTGTCTTCTGAGATAAATATTAATTATACACACACACACACACACACACACACACACACACACACACACACACACACACACACAAAGTAAATTATTATTTTGAGTGAAAGTTTTAAAGTGACTCCACTACAGTTACTGCTCAGTATACGCGCACGTAATGGGGGACGGCAGTTATTTTTCAGAGGACTTTTCGGGGCTTTGAAAGGAACGTGTATTCTTCCTATTTCTTGGCCACAACGTTCAAGTCATTGTGTCTTTTCTGCCCAGCATACTCTCCTCCCATTTCAACAGACTTCTAACAATATGCATTGAAGCCTCCAGTTGATATGGGGCTTCAAATAGAATCACTTCTCCCTGCTGCCTGCCTCATCGTGGTTCCAAATGCAAAATGTGATTTACGTCTCCACAAGTCTCCACAAGTCTCCACAGCCTCCTTCAGCTGCATCTGTCTCATTGTCGCTGCACACTTTTAAGTTCCAATTTGGGGCCTTATTGAAGCCAGCTTAAAGTGCAAAGTGCAATTTGTCATGCAAGACAAAAGGTTCAGAGGCATTTTATGAACTCGGGGAATAATCAGTGGCCAGGGGAGCACACATGGATTAAATATAAGTGGTCTCTGTCCGTTTTGACCAGGCTGGGACTTCCTCCAAAGCTCCTACCCGACTCACCCCCAGCAGGGACTTCAACCCTCATTTGTCACCTGTGCCACCAGGCCTGAAGAGGTTGTCTGGTTTTGACGAATGGAGCAAGGGCTCCTGTCCTTACTCTGCCATCCATCAACTTCTGTGGATGTACAGCATTAAAGACAAACAACTCTTGCTGCCTCTGTGAATCTGGTAGAGTTCTGACACCTATAGTCCAAGATTGGCAAGACAAGAATCTTAAAAAAGTTGGGTTCGGGCTAGAGTAGGGCTAAACTTGGGCTTTTGTTTGATGAGAATTTTAGTCTTTGTGTTGCATTTTTGCACACATCTACTGTACATTCTGTTCGTCTGCATAGTGTTCTTAAAAGCCCAAGTGATGCATTAATTGATCCTTACCTTAAAATTTCCATGTGTTTGTCGGAGAAAAAGCAAAATACAGGCTATGTCAGTGGTCAAATCCAATGGAAGCCAATGAATTACGATTAATATCATGTGAAAAATGGACAACAGTCATGCTGGCCATTTTTTAATTTCTCTCAGATACTCCATTTTTGCAGGAATAGCAAAAACAGGACAGCGTGTTACTTGCATACATACTGTGGAAGAATTTTGTTTCTTCACTTAGCCTGTAGCAGCTTTAAATGTATGTTAGGTGTTGAGCTGAATGGATTTTCTCCAGGAAATGTCACTCAAAAATAACTACGAAGGCAATAATAAAACATTTACAGAATCTGTCAGACTCGTGTCCTTGGATGGACGCTTTGTGACAGCTCAGACTTGGGTATTTCAGGCCTGCGCAGACATCTAGTCTCATGGTCTTTGGACACACTGGTCCCACTCATTCAACCACTCTTCAAGTGTCAAATATAAG
This sequence comes from Micropterus salmoides, assembly GCF_014851395.1. Classification (NCBI taxonomy): domain Eukaryota; kingdom Metazoa; phylum Chordata; class Actinopteri; order Centrarchiformes; family Centrarchidae; genus Micropterus; species Micropterus salmoides. The sequence goes on along the minus strand of NW_024042261.1, from coordinate 14,147,718 downwards.
TCAACACTACATACTGTAGGTGCACAGCTTTGACAGAGCACTTTCAATAAAAAATGGAGCCCAGATGTGTGGCTGCGGCTGAAATCCAAACACATCAGAAGCCTATTCTCTCCGGAGAAGAGGAGCACAAATGAGGTGCTCATCCCCTCTCCGTCTTTTAGAGCTCCATCTTTGTATGTTGCTTCTGCCTCACACTTTTGGGAAATTAAGGCCAGGACTGTAAATGTAATTTGGATGAATGTGTCATAATATATACAGTAGACAGCATCGCAATGCCTTAGTAAAAAACAGATGTGAAAAACAATATATTTATTCTCGTGACCATGTTATTTTGAAACTTCTGAAACAGAGGATTAACGTGGATGACAATTCATTTACAAGTTGACTCCTTGCAGAAGCTTTCTTTTGTGGATTTTATTCATTTAAAATTAGCTATACATACTTAAACAAATTGCCTTTTGTCCCAGATGCCATCTCTCTCCAATCTCCCAAAATGAGACAGTTGAATGGACCCTGCCATGACATTGAATGAACCTCTCACATACTAGCAAAGGTTCTTCTAGAGATAAGGTTACTATTACGGCAGGTTCCAAACCTCTCTCACTCTGCCTCTATCTCTATCTCCCCCTCTTCCCTCTCTGTCTTCCCAGAACACATCCCTCTTTTTTCCCCCACTTCAATTAACAGTAATAGAGTCTGGGCATATTGCCTCTTGTCCGTTCATCTTGGCAGCCACATCCCCTGCTCTGTCTTCCAAACACCAGACTAGGTTGCAATTACATTACGGCTCAGTGGTATCAGGGGTGCCTGTGTCAAGGTGATACCATGTGAGAAAACACCTGCGTGTTCACTGTGACCTCCAAGCTGTAGCGGTGGGAGTGGGGCTCTACAGCTGACACCGTGTCTCGAATCAACCTCAGTGCCTTCAGGCAGAACGGAGGCCCATACAGACTGCTGGTTTCATGGAAGGCTGTTTTATGCCCAGGGGGAAAAGGCTCCGGTGGTCTTCAGAAGTAGGTCTTCTTTCGCAGGATAAAGACATCATGCTTAACCTTGAGATGTTACCTTGGGCAAATTGATTTGAGCTGTCATAATTCGGCAGTGAGAAAAGTCAGTGTTTGTAGCTTTGTAGGCTACGTGCTGCATGTGCTAATCTGAGCCTCAAATGCTCACTCTTTGTCTTTTTTTTCTTTCGTACCATCAGGGATTTTTGATAAAGGGATATGCTCTCCTGCCATGCTCCCAAAATATGTTTGGATTCAGTCACCGCTGGCAGATTAAATGCGAGTTTTTAAGGTTTATTAGCTTTTATTGTCTTTATTATGATGTATGTGCACATTTCACTGCCTACTTTAGTTTTATTATTAGTTATTTTTTGATCACTTTTATGTAGGTGTTAGTGACTCATGATTGCACAGTTATGAAATAAAGAGGTGATTAATGTGATCACACTAAACAGAGACAACTAGAGATGCAGGATGGGACAAATTAAACCTATGAGTCAGTGATTTCAATTTCTCATTTTTAAAAGTAGCAAAAATGTATTATTTTTTGTCTCTTGTTGGACATAAAACAGGTATTTAAATGGAAAAAGTGCAATGCCATTTTGATATGGTTCCACTGACACAAGGGTCACACACATAACTATATATACATAAACAAAACTGAATGCCTGTTTGTCTTGGACATGCAACAAAGCGTTTGCATCACATTTGAAGGCGTAAACACACACTGGAGATCCATGACATTTTGGAGACATGTTTAACCTTTCCTTTGTGACTTTATACCTCAGCTACAACCTTACTGAAAAATATCCTGTTGGTTGGATCTCAGTGAGATCACAAAAGTACAAATCTATCTCTGCCTGTTGGTAATAAGGAACAGTGTGATTTCATTGATTGGGTGGTTAGCAAAGTCTGCTTTGCTAAGCGTCCAATCAATGAAATCCTATTCACACTGTTCCAATCTCCAGTGATGACAAGGTGTCTGTAAAATGGGTTCTATCATGTTGCACTGACTTAATGATCAGTATTTGTATTTGAATGTCCGGCACTTCTTTCTTCAGTTCATGTTAAGAAAATCACATGATTCTGGAGCATTTTACATCATGCCCACCTGCTGCTGCAAGATGGAACAGTGCACTTATCAGATTGGTGTGAAGCTTAACACCAGCCACACTTTGAAGGATAACCTTTCCTCTTTATTTAAATGGCTTAAATCTTCTTAGATTTGGCCCTTTGGCTGATTTAGTATGCCACTGTTGCTGAGTGCAGCCTCACTAAACTCTCATTACACAGCATTCAGGACCAACCAAAGCAGCACAACTCCACCAAAATGTTAGCATTGCTTCATTTAAGCAGCTGCAACCTCATGCCTGATGCATTGTGCCTCAAATCTGGCCATATACTGTCTCATATGAATAATATCTTCTATTTGCTTGTCTGTAGTATATAGCGTTTTGGGAGATGGTAGATGTTTTGGACTGGAGGAGGCGTCTTTAGCAGCCTAGATCTGATAATCAAATTCAGGGATGTATCAGAAGAGAATGACAGTGAAATTGTTAAGATATTTTAAATCCTTTCCTTAGTTCCCTTTTATATTCTTCTTCTGTTTGCACCTGGGGCTGTGTAGGGTTTGTTTTTTATTAAATCATGGCTCTTCTTACATAATGTATGAAAGTATAAGTTATATCCTTACTTCAGCTTATTGGGTTTTGTTTTTGATGTAGTTTTTTCTTTTGTGAAAACATTAAAATAATGCACATACGGGGGGCGGGTTAGGTCACGCTATTGCGTGTGTCCCATGTACAATGGCTTAGACCTTGCCGCAGCAGCCCGGATTCCTGCAGGTTGTCCCCCCCCTCTCTCTCCCACATTTTCTGTCACTCTCGAGCTGCCCTGCCACAAATAAAGGCTAAAATAGCCCTAAAAATATATTTAAAAAATAATACACAGACAGAAAGACATCACTGAAACTAGTAAATCTGCAAGTAGCCTATTTTAATAACCAACAATATAAACCACAAAGTGCATTCTAGGTTGAACAAGATCAGAATGGAAATGGATAAAGATGGATAAAGTAATAGATTGAAAGTGTCCTTTACAAACAGTGACTATGACAGAGCATTTTCAACATGTAAGCCAATCTGAGTCGTTTCACTGTAACTAAATTGGGGACAATAGAAAATTCTTCCACAGACTTGTACAGAACTTCATATTTTCAGAGAGGCTTGCAAAGGGAAATGTACTCAGACTGAAGTGAAAGTTGATGAGATTTTAAAATGGAACTTCTCAGTTGAGGCTTACATTTCAAAAGAACCAAGGGAGAAATGCAGTGTGACACACTTCTTTGTGATGCCTTTCTCCTAAAAATGAAGGTTTTAAATTTATTTCTGGAAGACAGAAAAAAGGAATACTACTGTACTGTTACTGCTAATGTTTTCGTAGAAACAATGTATTTTAATTTATAATCGACTTAACTCCATACCTCCACTCAGAAATACATGAAGCTATAGAGAAAGTGTGCACTCGCAGCAGCAGCAACAACATCCGTGTTTCAGCCATATAAATAAGAGCAGGTGTGACCCATATTTACAGCCAGCCAGGTCCCATAAATATCAATCAGCCAACGAATATGCTCTGATTAGACTGAAAATGATGCATGGCTAATATGTGTCGTTCTCACTATGAGGTAATAATGATGATGACGGCCAAGGGCAGTGTAAATCAGCCGCACAGCAAATGAGGCCGACTTACAATTACAGAAAAGTATTACAAACTTGAAATTCTTTCTTACTTGACTACCAATGCAATAAACTAATGACAAACTGTATTAAGATCATCAAAAGGATCTACGGTAAAATATAAAAAAAACAATGACAATTTGTCATACTTATTGAACCCATGCTTTAGGGCGTCATTGTACGATATCTTATTTGACCAGAGGCTATCACCCTGGTTACAGCATCCTAGACGGCTACAAATACCACAGAACCTGTTCACCAGAAAAATACATCAGGGTTACAACATGTGACCCTCACAGACACACACACACACACACACACACACACACACACACACACACACACACACACACACACACACTGTTATGAAAGGCTTACACACACAAAGGCACACCAGGAAGCCCGATACAGAGCGGGTGTCTTACTGATTATAAACAATGTGAGACATCTCAAGGCTGCTATCCTGCTTCTCGCAGCATGGTAAATATTGTAATGTTGCGCTTTGTCTCTTTATTCCTCGCCGGCTTTTCCAGACAGTGTTTGGCTTTCTCACAATGTCTCACCCACCGTTTAAACAGAAGTCTAAAGTTCATCTATATCCTGTCTCTACCTAAGCTCGCCTGTGACAGCTACAAATTGTACAAGAGTAGCAGCAGGCAGCTGTGGCAGAGGCATTTTAAACTTGAGACAAACACATCTACATTACAGTATCTTCGATTAAAGGAATAGTCCAATTAACAAAATCATACAAAGTAGCTGTTTCTCTGCCCTTTGCACAGTGATTAAACACCTCGTAATAGTAGTCACAATATGTGGGAAAACACTCCTTGTCCTGTGCAGTCATCAGTCATCTTTTGTAGCACTATATATAAAGATTTCAGCGCTGCATGGGAATACAACATGAGCCACACACCCAGAAATCCATATCCATTATCGTGGCATGCATGCTTTTCATTTGCAGTATGCCGTGGCTGGAGCCATATCGATTTTCCCTGCTTTGTACATGATGTAAAAGTTTGTTTTCCCTCTCTGTGTTTGAATTCAGCACGTTAAAAAGCACATTTGGACAGTATCTGTCAATCATAGGTGATTATCACCAATGGTGTTGGTGCAGTGAACTCATGTACGGCCAGTGAACCGTGTAATTGACAACTTTGTTATAATTTTTTATTTATTTAATTTATAAAATAATTTTCACCAAAAGTTGTTTGATCATTATGTTGTTCAGAAGTTGGAAAATGAGCAAACAGAGTATTATTACTGTTTTTTACACCTGCAATAAAATTATTTTAAATATACTGTGAATTAAAAATTTCACTTACGACTTATTATTTCTTATAAAATCATTTGACTAAATTTATTATTATGTTATTAAACACCTAACTCGCAACCACTACATTACAAACTCACAATTTTGGTTTTTACAGTAACAAAATAATAACTTGGAGAAGTGCTGTGGGACTGAGTAGAGATTCATTACAATTGTTAAACAAAGTTATTATCCTGACTTCATGTGTGCACCGTTTTAAATGTAGGGCTCACTCCCAAATCATCACATATGGATGCTTGGGCAAGACCCCTTTAGCATACTTTTTCAACGCTACAAGAATTAAATGTCAGGTGATAATATAAAGAGGAACAAACTCCACATTGGTGGTTCAAACAAACACTAGACTTTCCCCCAGGAGGCCGGTGTTTGTTTGTGAAACCAACAGTCACCACTGAATTCTATTTAAGCTTTGTAACTTACTTTTGTAACTTAATGTAACTAAGCCACTTACTTTAACCTAACCAAACTGTGAGTGTTTCACAACTTTAACCACGTGTGTTATTGCTAACTTAACCGGATGATGCATATTTATTGTTGTTAACTTGACTGTGGACCCCTTTACATCCAGAAATGATGCTAAAGCTATACCCAGTATGTCAAAAAGTGACGCCAAGTGTCCATATGTGACGACTTTGGAGAGAGAATGTGTTGAAACATGAAAGGCAGCAGGGGTAACTTATTGTAGTGCTTTTTCTATTAAGGTATTTTACATATTCAACATTTGCAGTCAGAGGTTCATCCCTCTTGTGCAAAATAAGAGCATGTCAATTTAATTTCACAAATGCTGTAAAAAATAAAATATATATTAACACTGATGGGTACATTCAGCACATGCACACACATACTCACACACACTAAATCCATTGCAGCAAAAGAAAATGTCACCCTCATATGACAAATCTGGAATCACACGGAAAAGAGGCCAGCCTCTTTCTGTGATGTGCTCTTCTGTGTAGGAATTGTGCTGACCCTCTCACTCCCCTGCTGCCTTCTTGTCCAAAGGCTTATGATCAAACACTACAGCAAATTAATTTTTACACAACTGGACACTGATGGAATTTAATATTTCCCCTCCAAGTCTTTAATTGCACCTGAGCAACTTGCTCACGTCCCTTTGTCCTCTGTGTAAAAAACAGTCATGACTGATGACTCGCCCCTCGTGTCTTTTAGTGTGCAGGCAAGAGTGACACAATCATGAAGCAATCAATTAAACACACCTCCTCTAAATGTTCTTCCAGGAGCCTGATCATGTTTCCTGACTGCCATGCTTGCATATAAAGTTCACTGTGGTGAATCCTAGTTCAAAAAGTGGCAGTGCTGGTAAAAATGAAGCAAAATCTTTTGTGTTTTGCTGTTCTTATGTCTTGTTGCCTGTTAAAGTGTAAGAAGGTCGAACACTAGGGGTTAGAAATTCCTGAACCAAGCATTTTCATTGCTTTTGAAACTGTAAGTGGTTAGAGCGAGATGAGCCTAACACATAAGAACAAATTAATGATACTCAACAGAAGAACAAAATGCAATGCAGTAGTGAAACAGTAATCTTAACAGTTAGGTGATGAGAAGAAAACCAGGTTTTGACCTTTCTGAAGCCCTATGCTTCTAATCTTTTTAATTGTTTAACCACGGCACTTGGAATATCAGTGGGTCTGTCATTAGCCAATGAGCCAAAGACTGCGGCCGCTTCAGCTGATAGTCCCTAAATTGGGCTGATGGTCATCCATGCCTGAACTGTAATTTGCTTCATTGCTAACTACAGTCAATAGGTGCTTTGCCATGCCCATCTGACAATGCAAGACTGCCTGCTACTCCTGTCTTGTTTGTCTTTGACAAGAAAAAGGTTTTCTTAGCTGTGATTGCAGTAAGTACCCAGCTTGTCAGAACCCATTGCTAGCATTTGATTTGAATGGCGTTGAACCTGATTGCAGTGCAGGGCGAAACAGCTTCATGCAGTGGAAAAGGACCCAGCTCTGTGTTCTCAGCCAAAAGCACAGCTTGGTTTCTTTCACTTGGTCTCTGAAAATGAGCATGTCAGTACAGCCATTGCACACGGCTGCATAGGCCCCTCTGGCATGATTCCTCCCCGACTGGATCGATTCAGTCTCTGTTTATATCATTAGCTTGTAGCGTGTAATCAATCATGCAAGGGCATTTGTTTCAGGCCTACAACCCACTGCGTTTTATAACCCAGCCCCTATCCTTAGTGTGAACATTGTTCTGTCTACAGTTATCTTTAGCGATGACTGCTACAATGAGCTGCATGTAACTGAGCGCAGCTTCTTGGCATTCATTCAAATGATCCTCTTTCAATAATGCTAAGTGATGTGTCCATGCAGGCACAAAAGGACAAAAGACACATATGCATGAAACATGTCTACACATACACAGACACCTGCACTCATGATTATAAAGAATTCTGAAATCAAATCACTCTACTGCTGGAAAGAGTAATTAAGTAGGTGTTTACTTTGTCTGTGTTTGCACTACTAAAATGATGTGCTTTTATGTCTTCCCTTATTGTTTTCATTAAATCACAAGCTTGAGCTAACATCCATTTACCCACATTTTATGAGGTTATCATACCAAACTCAATTTAAACTGAAAGGAGGGCTTAATGGGGTAAAAACAGGAAAAGATATTACTGCAGTTCAGGGTAAAGTCAAATGTACTTGTTCCGGATTTGACTGAAGTTGTTGTGTACATGAATCATATCAGGGCGACAGATGTAGGAGCACTGGACACCATCAAACGGTGGCTGGCTACAGAGGGAACTCAGCCTCAGGCCAAGCAGCAAATGCTGCCATTGCCAATTTCACTGAGCCACTTGATCACCATACAGTACTTTCGACACCAACCCATCACATAACGGCGTCACTAGGCAGCACAAACAATTATTACGCTGTCCTAGATACCTAGACGGCATTTAATGGAACTGCCACTTTATCTACTCAGCAGGGGTTCACGGTAGGAATTTGCAACAAGTGTCTCTGGCAAAATACTTTTTCTCTGTTCCCTTTGTAATTCACAAAGATGCTGGCTGATATAAACAAGACATTCACTTGAGTCTCTTATGGGAACTAAATGGCTACAATACTGATTCATTCCCACTGAAATCCTCTCAAACTGTACTAGAGTTTTGAGAGGAGACAATATGATCGGCCCCTCCGTGCAAAGTTCTGTTGCTCTGTTAAAAAGAAAACTAGACAGAGCCATTCAGAAATCACCTGTCTAACACAGAAATTACTCTCGTTGAATTACTCACTGACGACAGCCAGAAAATGGTGCAGGACAATGATGATATTAATCCTTTAAGTTTCTTCAACCTGATAAACCAATGGTTCCCTGAGATGACTATACACGTGGGTGAGTGGATCATCCAGTAAATGAATGCGCAAGTGAAGAAAAACAAACCAATTTAAGAGGTTCAGTACGTAGTCCTAATATGGATTTCATTAAGAACTAACAGATATCAGATATTCAACTCATTTGTTGTCTTGAGCCCCTTTTATTGCAAATGGTTACTATTTAGATTTAACATGTCCTAAAGGTCTGTATATTTTCTCTTTATCAGTAACATATTACAGCATGATAATGCAATGATGGGCATTTAAACTATTTTCCTTAATTATGAACATGAAGGACATGTTGTGAGGGGGCCCTAAACTCCAGTTGATACAAACTACAGACTGCATATTTTGAACGCACAAATCATTGCTCAACTTCTGCTCTAATAATCCCCACATATTCTCAAAATGATAATATTCCTAGCCATCATATCTGTTGTCAGATGGTACGGACAGGCTCAGTAGATTGCCTTAGGGGCATCGTGCTGCAGCCCTCAGGACTGCATATGTAAACTGCACATCAAACCCAACGGTTAGCTATATGCACAGGGTGGGCATCCGTCAGTGTTTCCCCATGTTGTGAAGTCAAAATGTATGTATCAATCAACCTTCCACTCAAAAATCCCTATCATTAAACTCCGCCTTATTCATAACTTGCCAGCCTTCTTCTGTACACACACATCACGTATAAAATTATTATGAAAATGATTATGAGCATGAACAGTTTAAGCTCTTTATTTTATATCTTTATTTTACAGTCTGTTCACGGTAATTAGTTCTTATAGCCAAGAAGGTCCACAAATTAATGCTGGTGCAAGGCAGGTCAGACATGCTGCTCATTGCTTGAATAAAACTATTAATTAAAGTCCAAAGCAGAGAGGCGATAACTGTGCATGGTAGATGCTCCGACAGGTCACCTTGTCCTTTAAAACTTTTGACATTAAATCAATTGTGGAAATTAGATGCATCTCTTAGAGCCACACAAAACAAGCCACATCAAAGAGGCTTCCCCTTCTCAGGTGTTCTCGGAGTCATGAGGGTTTGTCAGAGAAAATATTTAACGTAAATAAAAGTCAAGGGGAAATCAGAACACACTAGACTGGTTTAAACCCACATTTGAATGGTAGAGTAGCAGGTTTAGCAGAACTCATGGGGGAAACAAGGACACTTTGCCTTCATTACCCGTGTGCCAGTATGATTCAGAGATGCAACACTGTGAGTGAGAGGTAATTGGCACCTACTGCACATGAAATGTCATGCAAGCAATGACAAGAACAACAACAACAGGCTAGCTAAAGCCTGTCATCTCTCACTCCTCAGCGTGAAGCATGACACTGCTTGGCAGCTCTGAACTGCAGAAATGCTGAGGCTTCTTTTGCACAGCAAGTTCTTCTACCTCTCACTCCCGTCAGTCACACATTAAAATGTCTAAACCCCTTTAAACTATTAATTTCACTAAATTTTGGCCTTGACAGAAGTTGGCTGTTAGGAAATATTAAACAAGACCTAATTTAACACTAAAGCGGAATACAAATAACACAATTCCTTCTGTATGTGCTCTTACTTTTTTGCTGTGTTGGTATTGCTGGTCTGGAAATGTAAATATACCACACAAGGAAAACATTATTAATATTTAATCTAGAGTAATTCCCTACTGCAAATGAGTGTTTATCCATCTCGCTCAGTCAAAACAGTCACCACTGCTGCCTACATTACCTCTAGTAACTCTGAATAGGAGAACCACACAGCCCTCTCTGTGCCAATCCTATTTCATACTGTGTAACACGGATGATTGCACCATGGCATAAAATGACTTCAGCACATTCAGCATCGATGGATGCAACAAAAAAAAATGTCACGGTATTAACAGTGTTTTCATGGGGTAGATTAGTAAAGCAGATTGGTCTCAGATCTAGAAAATCATTTAGAAAATGGAAGCCTTGATGCACTATCCCTGGCATTTCTTCTTATTTTGCATTCATCAGCTATTTGCAGTGGTCCAGAGCAGCAGCGTACATAACTCTGGGATTAAGAGCTGGAAGGTGTGCAGTTGTATTTGGATCTGTGACTCTACTATAAACTACTTTACATCTCATGAACAGCCTCACCAAGGCACTCAATCACTTACTTAGATCTTAAAATCATCACAGAACATTGACAAGATTGGCGAAAGAAAAGATAATGATCTTTAGTTGGTCACGCCCACGTGCACTTGTGCCTCGAACACCCATTTTGATTAATGCAACGACAGAAACAGTCTCTCAAACTTCCTCACACTGTGAAATAGGTGTAAGTCAAGGTCATGCTATTATCTACTTTATAATTAATATATATACTGTATATCTGTTACCTCACTTGTTCCTCTGTAGCAATCAACATCAGACCTTTCAAGAGGATAATGGAGGACCCCACTTAAACATTTCCCTAAACTCAGCTTAAAATGACAAGTAGTCATCTAAGCATTCCCATACAGTCTAGAAACATAATTTATGTCTGACTGACAAAGGTCCTATTTGTGACAAGAACAGTTCCTCTGTCCTCTCAAGATCAACAGAAATTGGAGTGGGACTGTTGATGAATTCTTATAGCTTGGTAGAATCGTTTGCAATGGCAGTGGATTCCCAATACACATCACAGGGCCTGCTTAATGATGAGCAAGGTGTCTTTTGTAGATTGCATCTACATTTACATAATACACCATGAAAACAAAGGTGAAAAAAGACGCAGCTCCAGCAGCAGTAACAAGTCTGTGCTGCAGTATGACTCGGAAGGTAAACAAAGGTGAAAAATCCAAAGGTGACAGCTTCCATTTAGAGGTTTTTACAAGCTCTCTATCTTTATGGCCATTTAAGATTTCCAACACAACATATCCTCTGAAGTGGATGAGAAGGCTGGTACGAGCAAAGATGCCCTGGAGAAAGATGTTGCCTGACATGTTTTTTTCTAAACAGCCTTATTTTGCATTACAGAGAGGAGAAGCCGGATGGCATAGCAATGTTCACCCTGATGTGTGCAATCAATCAAATGCATGGAAGGAAATTCTTGAATTAAGTAGATATCCATTTAGTAACATCTGAATTGCTTGTTTGGGAGCAGTCGAACAAGGTTGTCTACAGGCTAAAGCAAGAAACAGATATTCTTAAAATGTCCCTTGTCCCCTGCTGCCCTCTTTCCTCCTATTACTACTTTTACTAATCCGTTTTATCAATCAGTATATGGTTTATTAGGTTTTAGAGAGATGTTAATCTATAAATGCCAATCACTCTGTGTTTATTGTTTGTGTGTATTACCTTCTGTAATGTTCTCTGCTTAGGAGCATTACAGCACAACCTCTTTAGGATACGACCTCTTTAGTCAGAGGAAGGGAATCAGCTGCAATTTGGTGATTTTCTAGTTATTGCAAGAAGGGTTTTGTCCAGTCATTGAGTCCTTTATCAGATTTCATAGGTTCACTGACCTCAACTGCTGTTGTGCTGTTGGACTGTGTTGTTCATAAATCTGTATATTGAGCAACACTAGGTAACGGTGATCTCTTTGCCTTGCCGGTATTGTCTTTCTGAGGTTATGAAATAATCTCCCAGCATGTTGATCCAAGCAAGTGATCCTCCACCCCCCACCCCCAAAAGGTGGACGGACACTTATAGTTCTTGTTAAAGCTGAGGGATTTACGACAAAGCCTCGAGGATTTCCTCAAGAGGGTAATTGAGAGAGCTTGTTTTCTTGCCTCAAAACCAGGACTTTTTTTTGTTGTGCCGTGTGTTTGCAATCGCTGTTGCCTAATCTGTGAGTAATTACAGCAGCTTTCCCTGGAAGGAACTGGATGTTTATCACACAGATGAAAAAAAAAAGCATGAAAGCTCATATGGAAGATTCACTGCCAAAATCATTCTCATTTGGTGCACTTAATTGTGAATAGACTTGATTTGGATTAGAATAACACATGAATAACCAACTTAAAGAGGAAAGTTTGGTGCACATTTTTCCTCACATCTGTTCACGGCCAGAACAAATAACTACTTTTAATATTAGGAATTAAGAGGTTGTATTGCTTGATTTGGATGCATAAATTTATGCCATCGTATATGTATTTATTACAGCTAACACGGACCTCACCCACAGTGTTCACCGCTGTCAGGTCATATCATCATTGTGTGGACAGGGTGAGGAGAAGAGTCGACCTCTGTCATTATGTGAAATTATCATCTCAGCCTCCCGGCCTCAGACACCTACTGTTAGGCAGAACATATAGTATATAGTACTATAGCCTCACACTTAGCTCCATGTATGCAACTCCTCCTCCCACTGAGCTGAACACCCCGCTGCAGACACAAGCTGTGCCATCTCCACCACTCTGATTATTGGTTAAGCTCATTTTGCCATGAAGGACAGAGTGGAGCTCTTCCTATTCGCTTTCTACGTTATGTAATTGTAACACTCAAAGAAAATGTGAAATTATCTTAGGATAGAAGAGAGAAAAGAAGAGTTTTCCACTCTATCCATCCTCTATTCCTGGTGTGTGTGGCAGAATATAGTTTGACAGCGGGGGAGGTTGTGTGTGTGTGTTGTTGGTGCCGGTGGGGTGTGTGGGGATATACTGTGCGCTATTTGACTGCACATACTATACGCCTCCAGTAGCATCTCTGCTCCGTCTTCTAATCTCCAGCAGGCCTGATGAATGTGAATACAACAGATACCACACTGCCAGCTGTCCCTAATACCTCTTTTTTTCTAACACAGCAGTACTGCCCTGGGGACCATGGGCAACCACAAATAAACATAATGAGATTATACCAAAAAAGAAAATTAATTAAGAAAACGGGGGAACTTTGGTACTGATTGAACAAGTAAACAGCTTTACAAGCCTTAGCAGCACATCCCTGTGAAACAGAAATTATGCTGTTCATTTTATTGACACTCAGACCAACTTGTTTAGAGATGCAAAAGCAGCCACTTGCTAACATGTTACTGGGTTTTGTTTGCAATAGAATTCCTCTTCATGAACTGATACTTGCTCTGTTAGTGAAGCTGTTCTAACTGTTTCTGTTGCTGAAAAACAAATGATGATATGTGAAGTAGGGGTCTGCTGAGTTTAGCTTTAAAAACAGAACAATCAAACCCAAAGGTCTCCACTTTTGGCACGAGTGATAATGTCATGTTTTTCATTGAATTAATTGTTATTTCTAACATAAGAGTTTTCACAAATACCTTCCCCAATTTGACTGGGGTCATAAAAGGTCCACTGGTGAGAGTTCTGAGTAATCAAATAGCTACCTCTAGGAGACACAGATAGACCCTTCTATTCTCAAACTCAAACATTTCTCGCAGAACAAAAGAGGAATAACCAAAACATAAATATAGCACAATGTGCAAACAAAACATATAGTAAAACACAGCTTTAATCAAACTCCAAGCACTCTGTTCCTGTGATTTTAATGCACTTGATTGCGACTCGTGCTGCTTCACTACTTCCAGGATGGTGTTGCGTCCCATCCTCATCTTATAATCCTCGGTTTTCAAACTCGATTTCCCATTTAAGTGAGTGGTGAGTCCTACACAGTGATTATATTTGGCAACTTTTGCCGAAATTGCTGAAGCAAGTCAGGATGAATTCAACACCCAGCCCATTTGGAGGAATTGAACATCTAATTATTCTGTGTTGTTGGTCACTCCAAGCTGCTCTGATGTACTTCAGGCAAACAACTGCTGTCCCTGGAGGGAGAAAAACTGCTGGATAGAAGGCAGAGAGCCTCTGCCAGCGCAAGTCTGTGGAGCACAGTTTATTCTAATTCCTCAGCAGGACATTAATGAGCCAGGATAGTGGCTGTCTTAATGGGCAGCCAGACAGATTTTAAGTGCCCCATGGAGTGTAATCCACGGAGGTACAACAGCACTTCTGCAAGGCCAACAGATTGTTCTTAGTCTTCATTTTGCTATAACTTTGCTTCTAAGCTGTTCATTAAAAAGGGCATGTGACCAGTACGTTTAAAGAACCTGCCTTTGGGACCGCCATAGGCCATAGTCACACCATGCCATCACATGTTTTCATACTGTTAGAGTGACTTATATTATTGCTGAACACCATTGTTATTTATTTAGCACAAGAGCCGACAAAGCGTGTCAGCCACCGTAGCGTCTCCTGCGCGCTTGGAAAGGGAGGGGTGAACAGTGACTGATGGTGCATTCATGTGGTGTCGGAATAATCAGAATCTTTTTTTCCCCCTTTTATTGCAAAAATTAGAAAAAAGTGTACATGGGACATAAAGAACTATACAGAACTGTGATTTGTGCAAAATCACATATAGCATATTTTGCAAACGTAATTTGTAATATGGTTATAACAGTTAGTCTTTTTTTATACGAGGTTTCTCTTCAACTTCTGTCACCAAAACCCTTCTCTTAGCTGCTTGTCTTACAAGAGGACCTTTTAAACTGCGCAATCTGCTTATTGATGCTATAGGAAAAAGTACTTTTGGATGCACAAGGGCATAAAAATCGGGGTGAAAATCATTTCAACTAATGCTGTTTTTTTCTGTAAAAATGGGTAAAACTGAAACGAATGGTAATTTATCAACTGGGATTAAGCACTCTGAATGCAGTAGCCTGATCCTTTATATATGAATTCAGCTATCAGCACTTGACCATACCATGACCAATAATCATAGCTGATATAAATAGTATAATAGCACATTACAGTGCTAATCCAAACTGTTATTTTGTGCATGTTTGTTGCAGGTATTGTGTAATACATGTAATAATTATAAAATGTACATCCTAAACCTGCTGTCAACATGCAACCCTTTTAGACTATATTCAGACTGCAGGAGAATTTGTTGATGTAGCCTCAAAAAGATCAGACTGCTGTGGCGTCACTCTGGAAAGCAGTCACAGTGGTTAATATTCATGATCAACTAGATTTACATGGGAAAATGTTCGCCCCAGTATTGCATTAGTGTTCCCCACTGAATTCCCATTCCTGTAGTGGATTTTGCTTTCTGTTACACATTTTGATTGTAGTGATAGCACACAGTTGTTCATGAGAATGAGTGTGCTTTTGCAAACCTATATTTCCAGTCGCAAGATGTGAGAGCCCATGTAGCTGTGTGAACTACTCTCTTATCTGTTATATATACGTATATGTACTTAAGCACACACTGTACTCTATACACTTCATACTGTGGGTTGTTCAGCTATATAGAGTATCTAACGTACTGTATGTGATAAAGGCGAGGTTTTATCCTCATGTCTGCTCCCCTGCCCCACTGTTGCCGAAGGCTGGACAGCTCCATGACTGAATCTACAGAGGAGCGCAGTTACCTTCAAAGAGAAACCTACAGCACACACTCAACACACATCAAATATAAAAGATTTTTGCCCAGTGGAGTGGGGTTCAAAAACCTGTATCTGTGAACTCTCAGTGTAGGTAGACATGCTTTACACGCACCCACACACATCTTTCTAAACCTCCGCAGCCTTGTCAATAGCTTTCAAAACATTTGTGCAAAGTCTAATCCCTGCGTCTTGTCAGGCTCCAAACCCATTATTACACTGTGCAATGATGTGTGAAATGCTCCTGAGCTATCTGTGATAAACACATATACTCCACATGTGAACATGCAACACCTGCATTTCTACAAGATGTAAACGCATATATACCTGTATAGTATAATACCCATGTTATGATGACATTGATTGTGTAGTGTTCCCCATTCTAGATGAGGAAAAAGCTAAGATTTGGAACCACTTAACCATTCTTACAAATGATAATACATTGTTTAATAAGACTTAATAATATGCTGTTATAATGCATTTTTAAACTTTTTGGTAGGGTAAAAATAGTAATGTGAGTAATTTTCCTTTTCCGTTCCTAACATTGATTGCTTCACATTTCAGTGCTCATTGTAAAGTGAAAAGCTTTTTAAATAAAAACAATTGTGGATTATGCCACTTTACAATAACCCCCCAGCTCTCCAGTTACAATAGTTTTTGACCCTTTTCTAGTACGTAGAGTGTTTAATAGGGCTTTTTCATTAAAGCGATAAAATACTCTATAATAAATAATAGCTCTATAAAAAAGAAAGGCACAATAGTAAAGCATACAAACTAATGTTATTTTGATTGATGACATTTATGAAAAGAAAATGAATAACATTTATATGTTATACTGTAAGTATGCTTTGTGGTGCCAATAGATTTACTCTCTTCTATCCATACTGTAACGAACTGCAGCCACATCATGTGTGTCTAGCACTTTATGTATTGTATGGCCAAAGAGCTGGGGGCAACTATCAACACAGAATGAAATGACAAGCTGTCCGCTCCCATAAATGAGCTACGGATGCTATTTGCTGACGTTGCCAGTCTGAGCAGAAACTAAATATATACATGGTCAGAGAGTGCAGCGCTATATAGGTTCGCTAACACCTGTGTGAGAAACAGCTGAGAACATGCATGGCTTGATTGCATGTGAACATACTGTACAGGCGGAGAAATGAGTGCCAGGTGTTGCCACCATGCATCATGTATGCAGACATGTGGAACAGATGAGAAGTTTGGAGAGGGAGGAGAACTAATAGTTAATTCAGTTATCTACTGAGGCGTAGATGCCATCGTGTGTTTTATTGTATTTCCTGATTGATAGGTACACAGCCCTGCAGTGACCAGACGTATAGGTTTGTTTCCCCATAAAATGGCACAAATACACATACTCACAACACTATAAGGCTCACTATAAATATTGTATCTATCAAATAGCTATTAAATGGTATTTGATATGTTAATAATTCCACAAATTAAGCATCCAAATTGTTTTCTTTTCTAAGACACAGTGGCTTGATTGTTAAAATATGAGCTTGAGATACAGCATATTTGCCCAATGTGCCTGATGTCATTATGGGTGTCAGCCTTTCTGGGAATGGACCAGTCAGAACTTCCAGGGAGAGTTAGGTTAATGTGTCTTGACACGTAACTAAGGACTTCTGCCCGGAGCCCAGACCTTTGGCACTGGAACCATAGTTTGTGCAAGATTTACCACTGAGAATACTGAGAGTCCCAGCTAACTACAAAAATACATATAATTAAGCACTGCAATATAATATTACCAATGCATGTTTCACATGCATATTGCATATGCACATAGCCCTGTTTTCCCATCACTATGCATATTTCCTGCTTCCTTCTAGATATGCCTTACACACCCAAGTGATCGTAACAGACAAAATATGCCCTTCATTGTCTCATTAGTGGACAGAAGTGGAACATGGGTTGAAACAATGCACTGTTGTTTCTTCTTTCCATGACCAGGGAGCAGAGTTGCTCCTGCACCTGTGCTGGTCACGAAAACAACCACTACTACTGCATCTTTTCACAAAGAGCCAGGTTTTTCTAGGTAGGTGTCAGAAATGAGAGCGTACAGCCCACTTAACTTCAACTCAAGCTTTCCTTTTCTCAAGCCAATGCCCCTTTTTTGCTCACCTCTGTGGACAAGTTGTTATTTTCTGTCTGGAAGGTACGGCTCCCCAGGGTCACTAGTGAGCAGTGTTCTGTCAGACTTTGCTTTAGAAAACGAGCACTGTATTTTGTTCTATCCCCCCTTTTTTTGAGCCTTCGTATATTTTATTTCTTTCACTGGATTTGTAATGTGCTCCACAGGAGATCAAATTCATATTTTATGAAAAAGTGAATATAATTTGCATTTATCAGCTGAACTGACTGAATCTAATATCTAATTGGACCTTGTGCAGGAGCAGCTTTGCTGGTCAGTTAAGAGAAGATCTCTCAATGCCCCTTTGCTATCTCAGCACCCAAGTGCTCATCAGGAGGATTATCAGCAATTCTTTTCATCAGGCCAACACTGACTCTTCTTTCTACCCCCAGCTCATGCTGCCTCTCTGCAGCATGCTACATGCATACATCTCCCCTCACTTCCACCGTGCTGCTGTACACAACGACCCAGGGACAAAGATGGCAATCTCCCCACTTCTGTTCCAAGCCTGATCAACATGGAAATTGGTTCTGTTCTCTCTCAGGCTTATGTACGCGCTTTCAAGTGTCTCTCAGATCTATATCTGACCCTGCCGGCCAATCAGGCACGGAAGAGAAAGAAAGATAGTGGTATCATTATTTTCTTTTCTTTTCTTTTTTTTTTTTTTTACCTCATTCAGAGACTTCAGTGTGAGACTGCTATTCCCAGCGCATGCGGCAGAAGGACTCCCATTCATTCTAGAAATCCTGTTTTTGTCCCCGCTCTGTGTTGTCCCCCACTTCCTCTTCCTTGCCCCTTGTCGAAAGAGAGGCAGCATTCAAAGCATCCCTTTCTTTTATACTGCCGTGCCAGCTGACACCCGCCTTCATGCCTTGGATGATGGAGATTAAAAAAAAAAAGAAAAGGACGGAAATATAAAGCAAACAGAGTACACAAGCTCCGAGGTTTTATTCTCCTCCCTTCCCTCTCTCCTCTTCTTGCGCTCGCACAAGCCGAAAACAGGCGCACGAGAGGAGGCGTCAGAGTGGCAGCGATGTGTTCACCTCTTCTGTCTCTTGTTCTGCTTCCCTCTCGTCTCCTGTCCACCTCTCTTTGTGGTTATCTGTCCCCTCTCTGTTTCTCCTTGTCCGCGGCTCGTTGCTTCACAGAGAAGCAGGCGGCTCTGTCGTGACGGGTGAGACGCGGCTCTACGCGTGCAGAGACATCTGTGAATGTGCTTATGTTGGGGGACTAAAGTAGCCTCTTAGCTGAGATTGAGACCACCCTCCCCTCCTCCCTTCCAGAGAATGGCTTTCTAATGGCATGTACCATTAAAGCTCAGAGCAGGGTGGGCTGCAGCACTGGAAGGAGAGAAGGAAAAGGGAAGGGGGAGTTGCTCAGAGAGAGGGAGATAGAGGTAGAAAGGGAGAGACAGGAGGGAGGTGGACAAGAGGTTCTGAAGAAGATGTGGTCGAAGACAGAAAAGAAAGAGTCCAGTTTCATTGTGTAATAACTGTACAATCAGGTAACTATGCTTAAGTAAGTGAAAACTGTCAGTTCACTTTGCAGTTTGCAGATGCACTGTACAGATCCTTCATCCCCGTTAAAGACATTTAAAGACAGCCAAAAACTGCTTGGACATGAGCAGAATCGCTGTATAAGACAAGAACATATGTTGTTTTTGGCAGCGGGGAATTAATTCTGGAAGAGCTGCAATTGTGTCACTGATAAAGCAAACCCTTATGCATGCATGACTGCACAAAAGCACACATGCAGAAAGATATTGCAGAAATTGGAATGAACACAAATTTGCATCCATGGACAAAAGTTCTTTTGTTCTGGGTGACAGAAAATTCAAAGTCCACAGCCTATTTCTCCAGATGCTTCTGTAGCTCCAGGGATTGGCAGGGGCAACCCTGATGCCAGTTCCACCACAACATTTCCACCCCCCTGAAAAAGTGCACCATCTAATTTCAGGCGTCACTGAATAAAGAGCCTGTCTGCTGTGGAGGTGAGACAGCGTCTGGTGTGAGGATCAAAAACCACCACCTCGGGCCAGCTCATCTCCTTTGAACCTGAGGAGCTGGACCTGGCCCTCTGAGGATCTCAGCCAGGCCAGAGAGACGAGGATAGGGCTGGTACACTGAGGTAGCCCTGCGCGAGGGAAACCAGAATCCTGGATGTTGCATTATGAAAAACAAAACCATGGGGAAAGGCAGAGAGGAAAAAGACATAATTTCCCCAAGTGTGTTGTATGCATGAAAATGAATAAACTCATGCACAGACATCTCTGCACATTATTACTTGTTTTAAATTACATCTGGTACATTAAACCTCACAGATTATTTTTTCATTTTGCTCTTACAGTATGATGGAAAAAAAACAGTCAGCAACCAAGAGGGAATTAAAATCACTAAATTGTTGTTAATAGCGCAGCCGCTAATGATGATGATGATGGTGTGTGTGTGTCTGCATGCCTGGATAACCTGAAGAAAAGCCATCAGATGATCTAGCAGCTGCGTGCTACATTTTGCTGCAAAGTGTCATGCAGGTATTTTTAAGCTTCAGTCCAGCAGTCGGCTTGGACTCGAATAACTTGAGTTGCTGAATCAAAAAACACAAGAGTGTGACCCAAGTGTTCGACAGAACAATTTACTGGAAAGGATCAGTGCTCCAGGGTGGCTTTTTGTGTAGGGGGAAAAGGGGGGGAAATGAGCTGTTTGAGGGTAAAGGGAGCGTTTAGAATAAAATCTGATCAGGGCGTTGTATTTGAAAATTTGAGTGTGTGTGTGCTTTGTCAGCTGCTTGTGTGTTTTCAAGCTAAAATCAGTTCATAGTGGAAGTCATCATTGTTATTGTGAAACTCTAGTAAAACACTTTTAAAGATGACTCAGTATAGATGTATATGGCAAATGATTCACTGCATTTTCACTCTTTATATTTAGTTTTAGCATATCAATGTGGGGGTGTATTCTTATTCCTTCAGTAAATCTGGTTTTATGAATCAATATAAATGTAAAAAAAACTTAACGACAGGGAGAAAACCAGACAGAACACTTGCTCCACTCTCCACTGGAATTCAGGTCTTCAGGTGTACTGGAGACGGGGCTGGTGATGGCGCATCGATAAGATACCTGCCTTTGGTGTGGGAGACCTGGGTTCATTTCCCACTGTGAACATCCACCAGTGTGTCCCTGAGCAAGACACTTAACCCCTTGTTGCTCCAGAGGCATGTGACCTCTGACCTATATAGCAATTGTAAGTCGCTTTGGATAAAAGCGTCAGCTAAATGAATAAAGGTAAATGACCCATCAGTGTGAATTGAAGCTCGAGCATGTTTGATATATGAATCTTTTAATACATGCTTGTGTAAAAGGACTATTTAGTTTGCGAACAGAACACTATTACACACAGATTGCCTGTTCAGACATACCGTGTAGCCACAGAGTCAAGGTCACGTGTGTTCGGTCAATATATCAAGTATCCATCTTAAAGACTCGATCGTCTAATTTATACGCTGCTGTCATTCCTTTCTAGGGACATAACGCTGTTTGTACAATTCAAGCGTGAACCAATGAGGTCTTTATGTGTGTGCGTGTGTGTTTAAAGTATGGCATGTCTTAAATCTTTCAGAGCTCTACCATGGCTGTGGGTGGTGCCTCTTTCCCTTTTGGAGGAGTATGATTTTCTCCCACAAGCCATCTGGTGCATCTTTTCAGGCCTAATAAGAGGGAAACAGAGAGGCATTAGAGTTCAGCAGATGATAGAGATAGGATCTGAGCAGGCCAGCACACACACACACACACCCAGGACAAGGGCAACAGATGGAAGGGGCCTCGATATGCTGCCGGTGCTGGAGCCAGGCCCGGTGGGCAGGCCCCACTGCCCTCACTGGGGGTCCATTGATGTGTAATGTTCTGACAGACTTTGAAGTGGGAGTTACATCCAGACAATGTCATTTTACTTTGCCTAGCAAACTACGCTCACTTTGGCACAACTGCATTTCTTTGGTGGATGATAAGTGGAGTTATCATCTAATCCAAACCACTAAAAGCCAATTTTGAAATAAAAGTATTCATGAGTCAGTATCTCTGAAAGAGAGCATGCTTCATTTAAAAAAGCGTTATCAGTGTGCCAGACACACACTGATGTTACCCACTATTTCAGCTACAGCAGTTTGTTTGCAGCCTTTTCTCTGTTCCTGTGTAGCTTATCTCTACATTGTTTTCATTCAGTCTGGGTTTGTTTTTCATTTTGCCTTGACCATACCAATCCCTCATTAGACCGGTCCCATATTGCACATTAGGTACATCCCATTGAACATTATAGTTACAAAAATGTAATTCCAAAATGCAATCAGTGACTAAATGCTTTTATTTACATTGTCTTGCATTTTTATTTCTGCTGACTGGTGCAAAGCAAACCAAATCCAACAGAAACTGCCAACATGTCAATTAGTAATCTTTTAAGTGTCCCATGTCTCAGTGTGAGACAGATAAATGCTCCCTGCAGTGTCTAAACAATTACAGGGATCATCATCTAAGAATTCCTATTTGGTAAAAATGTAGTTGTCAAAAGCTTTCTGAATTCAGTCCACGGTGCTCAACACTTTCGCACGATTGTGTTTTTCATGTCTTACAGGATGGCCTAGAGGCATACGCTTACCAGAGCAGAGGAGCGACAGAGTGAGAATGGAAAAGGGTAGTGTCAGGGCTGCGTCAGAGACAATTATGCAGTTTCTCTGAGCTGCATACAAGAGAGTGCTAGTGTGCGTGTTTGTGACCAATAAAACAGTGAGCATACACAGACTGTGGCAGCTTGTCACTGTTCAAAATGTCTGACTCATATGTGTCTCTGAACCAGACACCTCTACAGTAAACTCTCCCTGGTGTGGATGAATGACTCTAGCTCGGATGTGATGGTGATAAAGAACATTAAACTGATGCATGGGCAGGTGGCCGGCCCAATAACAGCCTGTGTTATAGCTTCCCTGTATCTACGGCCTTGGTCTGTATCATTTCTTGGAGTTGAGTGTTCTGGTAGGTGACCCCACAGGTAGTCCCCAAGACTGATAGATGGTGAAGGTGCATAGGCCCTGTTTCCTGATAACAAATGAGTATCCTTACTTCAGCCTAAATTTAAAAGCAGCTGTGTAAATGAGAGTAAACCTTATCATTTGACTAAAATATTTTTGTTGTCTATGAAATAAATAGCTGCTCTGTGTGTGAAAAGTTTTCATTAGTAGCATCTAATGAAAGCAGATAATTAAACGTTAAATTTCTAGTGTTCCACTTTTGTCCTGGGCAAGGAGTCTTCCTCACAGTATTTGTCCAGATGGGTGTGGTGAATTTGTGGGCAGATGGATGGTTGTTGTCATATTTACATCACCATTATGTAGGAAATTACGTCAAATGGGTGTGTGGTTATGAGATCCACCCTTGGCAGCATTAGCTTTGGGTGCACATATGTACTGTTGTGTGCCCTTGAAACATAAAAACAACACATTTTTGGAAAGATTATAGCAATTCTACAGTGTTTGTCAAAATGTGAAGTCAGGTTGAAATCATGTTAATCAATGATCTGTCCTGTTTTATTTGTTCTAACATGAATACATTTTACACTTCACTTGTAAACATTTATTTATCAGGCTCCTGTCCAGATGAATGACTTACAAGTTAAAGACAAGATAACAATTACCTGCATCACTGTAAAGCAACAAATACAGCATCAGTAGTAGCAACAGTTGAAGAATCAGACTACAGGGCAAGGGAATAAGACAACTACAAGTTAGATGTTTTTGATTCATACTGATTATATAATCCATTTTAAAACAGAAAGTAATTCTACAATCCCACATTCCTATTCATTGATCCCTAAACCATTCCTTCAAACAAGGATTGTCCATTCAGAGTGTAGTAAATGCAACAAGGCATTGTTACATTTGAGAGGTACCATCTCCAAAATCAAAAGCACAAGAGCAAAAGTGTAAGGACTGGAGTTAACAGTGTGTTTGTCTGCTCTAATGTAAGCTGTAAACCTGAGCATCTCTGGCTACTTGCCTAATACCTAACCCAGCTTTATTTCCAAGACCAGGATGCCTTTATACAACATTATTTTGTGGGATTACAGGTTATGTATAAAAAGATACTCTCAGTAGTATTTCCCCGCTATGTGGGCGCCGGTGTTGTTGTCGATGTTTCTATATCAGAGTTTAGGCTAACATGAGCTGAAGTCCTGCTCCTTGTTAGATTTGGGAAACTTTACACTCCAGCAACTCCTGCCAAACTCATTATCCAAATTAACTCATGGAGTTAATGTTAGCTTAATTAGCTAGCTACAACCTGCTAGTGACAGTTGTCATTTCAGCATTTACAGTACCTGGCTGGAAATTAGGCTGATTTTGTCTGCCTTCTAGTTTTTGTCATTGTCATTATTGATTGTGTCAAATTCAATGGATAAAAGAGCAACTAAACCCCAAAGGAGACAAAACGCAGTCCACTAGGCTAACACAAGGAACAACCTTCTGACCACCATCAAACAAATGGAGAAAAAAACTAAGAGTGACGTTGAAAATGACCTCAATCATCCTTTAATAGTTTAATTCATTGAAGAAATGCAGTTTAGAGTGTTTTGAAAAGCTGAGATGGGAGTGGCAGGAGGCCAAGTCTGCCCGAAGAACAGCTGTCTTTGGCAACAGCAGGGAGGCTGAGGAGGGCCTGTATTTACATTGAATTAGGCCATCAGTTGGACAGGGTCCTCGGTATACAAGTGACTCAGACGGATCAACAAACAGCTGTCTGACGCCTGTGATTCAAGGGCAAATCCTTAGACAGCTCCAAATCACAGATTGACACTCCTGCATCTGTAAGAGGGCTGAGCTCCTGACGCACATTAGGCCTACTCAAGATAAAATCACTGTATGCTGTCTGTTATTCTCACTCCTACAGTAGACAGCAGATGTGCCCTTGCTCACATGGTACCAAGAGCTTGGTTGTGATGTTGTGCTGCAAACAACTTACAGTGCCTTGCGAAAGTATTTGGCCCCCTTGAACTTTTCGACCTTTTGCCACATTTCAGGCTTCAAACATAAAGAGATAAAACTGTAATTTTTTGTGAAGAATCAACAACAAGTGGGACACAATTATGAAGTGGAACGAAATTTATTGGATATTTCAAACCTTTTTAACAAATAAAAAACTGAAAAATTGGGCGTGCAAAATTATTCAGCCCCTTTGCAGTGCAGCAAACTCTCTCCAGAAGTTCAGTGAGGATCTCTGAATGATCCAATGTTGACCTAAATGACTAATGATGATAAATAGAATCCACCTGTGTGAAATCAAGTCTCCGTATAAATGCACCTGCTCTGTGATAGTCTCAGAGGTCCGTTTAAAGCGCAGAGAGCATCATGAAGAACAAGGAACACACCAGGCAGGTCCGAGATACTGTTGTGGAGAAGTTTAAAGCCGGATTTGGATACAAAAAGATTTCCCAAGCTTTAAACATCCCAAGGAGCACTGTGCAAGGGATAATATTGAAATGGAAGGAGTATCAGACCACTGCAAATCTACGAAGACCCGGCCGTCCCTCTAAACTTTCAGCTCATACAAGAGAAGACTGATCAGAGATGCAGCCAAGAGGCCCATGATCACTCTGGATGAACTGCAGAGATCTACAACTGAGGTGGGAGACTCTGTCCATAGGACAACAATCAGTCGTATACTGCACAAATCTGGCCTTTATGGAAGAGTGGCAAGAAGAAAGCCATTTCTTAAAGATATCCATAAAAAGTCTCGTTTAAAGTTTGCCAAAAGCCACCTGGGAGACACACCAAACATGTGGAAGAAGGTGCTCTGGTCAGATGAAACCAAAATCGAACTTTTCGGCAACAATGCAAAACGTTATGTTTGGCGTAAAGCAACACAGCTCATCACCCTGAACACACCATCCCCACTGTCAAACATGGTGGTGGCAACATCATGGTTTGGGCCTGCTTTTCTTCAGCAGGGACAGGGAAGATGGTTAAAATTGATGGGAAGATGGATGGAGCCAAATACAGGACCATTCTGGAAGAAAACCTGATGGAGTCTGCAAAAGACCTGAGACTGGGACAGAGATTTGTCTTCCAACAAGACAATGATCCAAAACATAAAGCAAAATCTACACTGGAATGGTTCACAAATAAACATATCCAGGTGTTAGAATGGCCAAGTCAAAGTCCAGACCTGAATCCAATCGAGAATCTGTGGACAGAACTGAAAACTGCTGTTCACAAACGCTCTCCATCCAACCTCACTGAGCTCGAGCTGTTTGCAAGGAGGAATGGGCAAAAAGTCTCTTGATGTGCAAAACTGATAGAGACGTACCCCAAGCGACTTACAGCTGTAATCGCAGCAAAAGGTGGCGCTACAAAGTATTAACTTAAGGGGGCTGAATAATTTTGCACACCCAATTTTTTATTTGTTAAAAAAGTTTGAAATATCCAATAAATTTCGTTCCACTTCATGATTGTGTCCCACTTGTTGTTGGTTCTTCACAAAAAATTACAGTTTTATATCTTTATGTTTGCCTGAAATGTGGCAAAAGGTCTAAAAGTTCAAGGGGGCCAAATACTTTCGCAAGGCACTGTAAGTCACTCCATTCTGGCTGGTGTAATGAGAGTCTCAAAATATCAGAATTGTAATGAACAAAACCTACCTCAGCCCTGCGATGGACTGGCAGGCCTGTCCAAGGTGTACCCTGCCTGGGATTGGCTCCAGCCCCCAGCGACCCTGTACGCAGGATAAGCGGTTGACGATGGATGGATGGATGGATGGATGGACGTACTTCAGGGCTTACAATTAAGCCCAGCGATGGAGGCAGAAGGGGCCGTATTACAGAAACTTCCTATCTTAAGTCATAAGTTAAGAAAGGAAGAGTCAAAGATAGGATTTTTCTCAATTTGGTATTACAGAAGCAAATCCTAACTAACATCCTATCTTATCTTACTTCATCCTATCTTATCTCAGGTTAGGAAATCCTAAATACTCAATCCACCATCGGTTATCAACTTTTATGTCTGTTACCTAGCAACCGATGCCACTTTTCTCATTTCGCCGAGCTAAACGGCTTTTAATCGCTGTTTTTTGGTAGTTTTTTTAATGAAACATACCCTGAAAATGGAGCAGAAACAACAACTATCCTTGAACTTCAAGTCAGATGACTTAGAGGTGTTGGTAACCTACATATAACGCTTAACTGGGGAGATTAAAGAGAGAGAGTGGGCAATAGCAGACACAGTCTCCGCCGCATATCTGGCATCCAGCGGAGCGCTGATGCTGTCAAAAAGAAAATAAGTCCATTTTCAGTGATATGAAGACACAGGAAACTGTTGTGTCCAAAGAACAGATGAAACCGCTGGTGACTCCTCCTGTGCTCCCTCACTGACCCCGGCAGAAACCCGTAGGCTACTCTTCTCGGGAAAGTTAATTATGACGGTAAAAAAACCAGGCTAATAATCATAATAAAGGCTGCAGGGCTAACGTCATCATGTTTTCATGTATTTCTTGAATTTAATGATCTCCTCCTATCAAAGACTTGTATTAGGATTTGTTACATCAAGCCTTTACATTATGTTACATAATGAGACATAATCTAGCGTTACATCGCCTACAGCCTTTCTACGAAGGAGTGTTTTGTCATCAAACACATCAGTAGAATCAATTAAGTTCTGCCTGTTGACATTTTGTTGTTTTTGTAAAAGCAATTAAAGAGCAACCATGTGGATTAAACGAGTTAGCAAACACTACCTGGTGGAAAAGTAAAAGTTAGGACAGCTTAACAGTTATCCTAAAGTTGAGAGTTTCAGATTTCACGAAGTTAGGATGCTTCTGTAATACAATTTTCTTATCTAAAGTTAGGAAAGGAATATTGACTTAGGAACTGTTAATCTGTAATGGCCTTTTTCCTAAATCAGTTCCTAACCCTTATTGCCATGGTTAAGCAGTTAGGATAGGATCTGCCGGTTAGGAACTTTCTGTAATATGGCCCCTGGTCTCCAAAACATAATGTTTAAATGTTAATAACTGTTTTTCATTGGACAAAATGAAGAATTGGCTCATTTTTTCAGATGTTCAGGAACCCAAAAGGACAACATAACATGGGAAAATGTGAGTACAATATTTCTATTTCAGTGAGATCAGGTTGTTTCTAATCCGGAATCAGTTATTTAGCCCAATCTCTTAAAGTATCCTGTTTATTTGACAGGTTGACAGGTGTTCTCATTGATTTTAACATTATCTTTGATAAGCCAAACCTGATAAATTATTAAGAGTGTGTGTAACCTGATGCTCTTCTTAAACAAGGTAGCAGTGTATTCCAATGTAGCTAACAACTCTCAATAATTAGGATGTTCCTTTTTTTCTGAATCCAAACCCTTGATCCAGCCAAACAAATGGAGGTTTCAGCATATGAAACATCTTTTTTTTAAGAAATTCAATCCTTTGAATAATTCAAAACCACCTCTTTTCTTTTTTGCAGAACAATTTTCAATAGGACAAAATGGCCTCAGTAGAGAAAAATAAAGCAAATCTCACCTCTTAATAGCTGATGACGAATTCAGCTGTGTGAGTAATTTATTTGTTTAGTGAAATAGACTTCCAATGACAGGGGTGAAGTGTAGCGATAAGTGGCTTTTAGTGTAAATAACTGCAAGCAGATATGGTAGGGAGAAGGAGATATATGTTTTACATGGTATAACTGTGATTTCTCTCCATATATTATGCTTGATCTGCAGACAATTACCCATAAAATTGTGTTTATTGTAAACCTTTGTTGTTATTCTTTCATATTTATGAGATTATTTTACAAGAAAAAACACTACTATGTTTGAGCTGGAAACACTATGCCAACCAAACCACAATTGTTTGATCTTTTTTTTAAATCAGCATTTCCTCTTACCAGTTTTAACATGCCCTTGTGGTTTATGGGAATGTACGAACCAACAGCACAGGAAAATTGTTACATGCCACCACTTGAATCATCGGAGTATTGTTTGAGTATTTTCAGGCTATGTCCGTCTTCTGCACTTGATGCTCGACCTGTTGCACCGAATGAATAGTACTGATTTGGGGATGAATACCTGAAGGTCTGATTAAGCCACTGGCTGAACCGCCCACATAGTTTTAATCATCAGATTTTGTCCACTCCATTCACACTTATTCTAAACCACATCTTGCACCACAGGTGGAGTGTGAACTGCCATTTTAGCATAAAAAGTGAAACCTGTTATCGTTGCCCTAGTACTGACATTTCAAGGTTAGTCATCAGTGTTTAGGTACAACAGATGCTTAGTAGTTTTTGAGATGTTTTTTTTTAGCACAGTACAAGAACATACAGACAGTCACAAACATTAATGTGCTAAAAAGTCGAAAAAGTAGATTTTGGTGAGAACAGCTGGTACATTCCAGGATTTAATTTCCCATTATTCAATCTATTTAGAGTAGAAGGAGTTTGTTTCTGGTGACTGGATGTCCAGTAAGCTAAAATCACAACAGGCAGTGAGAAAATGTGACAGGGGGTACCATATTTCTAACCCTGCTGACATCTTCCACTGACAACTTACTCCATCTCCTCTCTCTGACTGGTTTACAGTATGTGCAGGTGCTCACACTGGTTTAATCGTACTGTTGATAAATCAGACCCTGTGAATCATTCATGGTGTGTGTGTAACCTCATGCCCTCCCTAAAGAATGCGTCTGGTGAAGCAGACAACTTTAACTTAGTAATGAGGATGTTCGTTTTGTTCTGACTGGCAAACCTTTTTAGATAGTCATGTTGACTCACCACCACTGACTGCATTGTTGCTTTTGATGAAGCAGTGAACTGCCATAATTTAACCAAATGTTTATTTACCCATTAGCCACAACGGTCAAGCATTTTCCTGAATAAGATTTAGCAAAATTATTGATCGGGCCATCCTTGCTGTAGTCCAACTCTGTAAAAAAGCTACCTAGTGTGATTGGTAGTGGGCCAATATTGCTTCAGACTGTTTGACAAGATCTGAAATGAGATCTGAAATACATAGCTCATCTAATACATTAATAAAAAGCTAAATGTATCATTAAAATGTACCATTTATTTTACACATCCGTATGCATTTTTGTAAAGGGATATCATTATTAAGTACCTAAAAGAACATAATTATGCACTGATTATATAAATGTTTCTTCACACAATCCTCTATTTCAATTTACTCTAACTCCAATAACATGATCTGCGTACGCAGTCTGTCTTTTTACACTGCATCATTAATGAGGACAGAAACACGAATGTCTCATCTCAGATTCACACACTTCCAGGAATTTGCATCACTACACAAATAAGTGTTTACTTGCTCATCCAGTGCTGTACTTTGATGCTGCAGTCTGTGTCCATTATTTAAAAAAAAAACTGATTTATGCACAAGAGTTAAGAAAGTGTGGTTTCAGGTGGTGTTATAGGACATGATCATGCCCACTAGTAGATGTAGTTTCATCAGTATGCATTGGCAAATGGTTAGTGTCCAGGACAAATATGATCATCTATGGCTGACAGTTTGTAAGTGGAGCTGTAAACAGGCAAAATTACTCAAAACTGTATCCAACAACACATTTGCTGCATATATATGATGTATTCAGTGACCAAGGCCGGCTTTCAATATCTGAAAAAAACAATACACACCACTCTGTTTTGAGAAAGCAATATCTTTTTGCTGTCGATTTTCCACACCATAACAACCTCCCTCGCTAATAGATGAAATCCAAAGGCAGCACTTTTAAATCTGAGTTTGTCAGCAAACCCATGCTTTGCTTTAGATTTTTCTTTTTTTCACAGATAAGTGTGATACACCTGTCTCACATCTGAGAGCTTCAGTGTTTTGGTAGGTATGGAGAAAACAGATGGGGTGGCATTAATCCTCTCTATCCATCCAAACAAACGATGAAAGTTACAGCATATGAACAGTTGTGTCCTTATGTTCTGACAGTTGATCATATTAAGAAAATTGTTTTAGCCTGATTTTTACAACATTAATCATTTTTCATAATTAATTTGAAGGGTTTTTCCTTTAAAATATATCAAGATTTTTCTTGTTGTGTATACAGTATTGTCCATTTATACAGTGCTGTATACCTAATTATTGGTTGATGTGAACACAGGTTTAGCAGCTGCTTCAGAAATAGCAGAATAACAATAAGCTTATCATCAATTCAGTGCACAAGTTAAATCTGCATCTATTTAAGATATTTCAATTTATTTACATAACTGAGCCTCTTTATGTAATATACCTTCATTAAATGTTTTAATCTCCAACAAGTACATATGGTACACAATGTGTTACTGTATATGAATGTTTATTATTTCCATTACTGCTGAGAGCAACAGCAGCATGAAAACAACACTCAGCCTCTGCATTTGAATGGAGTTTGCAGTTTTGCCTTGCAAGCCTACGATTTGCTTGCAAGGCAGGTTTGTTTTAAATTTATGGATGAGGTTACTGGAGTGCACTCGGAGACCTGAAGAAAGCACTGTGAGAAAATGCAGGAAAAAGGAAAATCCTCAATCCTCTTGTTACCTTGAAACCAGTGAGGTAATCAATGAAGCACAGGCTTCAAACAAACAAAAGGCACAGTGCTCTATTTAGCCTCCTCTCTTTCCACCAGCCCTTTATATATACACACGCAAATAGACGCACGAACACAATTTGAAATATTGAAGCCAGCACTTTTGTTTCATCAAGACATCAAAGCTCAACTCACTTCAGATCCTTAATAAATGCACTTGACTGAAATGCACTGTGGACAGATGAGGAATTATGTGCATCTCCAGTGTCTGATTAAAGGACTTTATTTGACATATGTTATATATTCTCATCCAAAATCTCAACACTAATCCCCCACTGTCCCTGAATAGTTTGGGATTTGTGCAGTAATATTGCGTAATGACCTCGGAAGTAAGGCAAAGTAGCTGAAACTGTGTTTGTGGGGTTTTTCAGTATGGACAGAAGCAGGCCAAACAGTTAGAGAGCATGCTACATCTACTGACTTTTAAGTTGCTGAGCTGATTGTCTGGACTAACTGGGGAAATTATTAACACTTCCTCATCTAGTATTGGCATTTAACCCCCAACTTCTGCCCAGTGATAGCACAGTGACTGAGTTAGCTGCAAATGTGTGCAGTTCAGTTTGTTGCTGAGCTCCTTTTTCTGAAGGTTTACTGATGGCAAGGTTGGCAAGGTTAAATAGGTAATTCAGTACACTTTATTGATGTGAGAATCAATTGTTCAGAGGGAGCTATTCATGTTTCAGCACTTGAATAAATGATGCCTCTGACTGTACATTAAATAAGATACATTATTGACATCTAGCCAAGTTTCACATAAAGTAGCCTGCTCTGTGGACTTTTAAATGTATCTAGACAAGAGCCAGCTGTGTGTAAAACACAGTGTATATAATATGGAGTATGTTCTTTGAAAACGCTTATGACATCATTTAAAAACACACGCATGACACAGTCATGAATAAATCAATTCTTTGTTCGCCTCTTTTTTGACCTGTATTCCAAGTCATGTGATCGTGCATGTTCTTTTCCTGCAATACCCTGTTTCATATTCACAGTGTTTAACTATTCATGGCAACAACATGTCAGGGGGTTTCCCAGTGCACCCACATTCTTCTGCAGTCGGCAGCTCAGCAGCTGCAATGGAACGGAGGGCTGTTGGTGCAAGGGCACCTCAGCAGTACATGGGGGACAGGAGGCTGAGTTAAATTGTTTTAAATGTCCAGGAATGTGCAGGAATTGAAATCTGTTACCCTGTGATAAAAAGCAATGCCTGATGCTCCCTATTTTTAGATGAAACACTTTTTTTTATGGTTTTGTGGCACCAATGTATTGTGTTATGTATAATGTAAGGTGTTAACACTTAAGCTGCTGAATCCCCTGAGAAGCAGGGTACAGTGTTGCATTATTACAGTGTTGAACTACAAGCTGCTTATTGTTTAAGTAGTTGCTTTACAAGTAGTGCTGTACTACAATGTTATGTTTGTGGAAGTACCAGAATGTCTATTTCTATATCACACAAACTGTGCGATGAGCAGTACCGTTTTGAAGACATGCACCTATCACTGCCAGAATACCACAACAACAACAACAATAATAATAATAGTATAACAATAATAATAGCTTTATTTGTATAGCTTTTTTGTGATAAACATTTTAATGAAAGCAAATAAACCAAACAAAACAATTTACACTTAGAACACCGATAAACCTCAGAAGGGCGGTAAGTACAGTTAATTGAGAAAGATATTAGCAAAAAGGGGGAAGGAGAGAGGACATAAAAAGATTAGCTGTCCCATAAAACAGACAAATGGAGGTAAGAAAATACAAAAATTAAAGTAAAATAAATAAATTCTGGTTTAGCCCAACCCATTTTTCCATGGGGTGCTCGGACACCCAGTGACTCCAGAGTACCCTATACGCCTTCATTGCAGATGTCAGCCTTAGGTATAGGAAGTAGGAGGTGCCCGATAGCCCATATTGATTTTTTTATGTCTTGAAACGTGCGTAATGCAGTGTTGTCAAAGATGTCACTGAAGGTATATACTCATTTATGAGCCCATGGGGGAAATACAAATGGCTTCCCACCTGACTGAAAGTGACAATTATTCCACAGAGGTGTCTTGTGAAAGACACCCGTCACACCACATATTCATCAAGAGAACATCAAGAGAGTTCACAGTGATACTCCAATAACACAACTGGATATTCCTACGTCCTCTGCCTGTATAAGGTAAGTCTAAATGATGTGGTTTTTAAATATTAAGATCGGAAACTGCCAGGACTCTTGTAAGCTTACTTCTTTGTAGAGTCGTGAGTCCTCCCCAAAGCAACTGTGATATTAGAGAGTGCATTTCAAAAATGTATTTGGGAGGAGGTGTAAGACGAATCATAAAGAACAGAAAGTTAACGTGGGGCAAGATATTAATTTCGACAGTTGAGATTCTGCTGTGCAGAGAGACATGAAGAGAGCTCCATCTCTTTAGATCCCTCGATATCTCTCTTTTGATACCATATACATTTTCATGAACTATGTTGTGAAGGTTGGCCATTCTTAATCCGTAGGGTTTAATATGGAGTTGGCCCACCCTTTGCAGCTATAACAGCTTCAACTTTTCTGGGAAGGCTGTCCACAAGGTTTAGAGAAGGCCTGGCTCGCAGTCTCCACTCTAATTCATCCCAAAGGTCTATCGCGTTGGGGTCAGGACTCTGTGCAGGCCAGTCTCTCACACTCATCCATGTCTTTATGGACTTTGCTTTGTGCTTTGTGCACTGCAGTCATGTTGGAACAGGAAGGGGCCATCCCCAAACTGTTTCCACAAAGTTGGGATAATGAAATTGTCCAAAATGTCTTGGTATGCTGAAGCTTTAACAGTTCCTTTCACTAGAACTAAGGGGCCAAGCTCAACCCCTTGTTATGGCCACTGCTAGCTGCCATTTAGTGTATGTTAATTGTGCTGTTCCTGTTAATGAGTCTGCCGGTTATGCAAAGCCAGCTGTGTGAATCTCTGTCGAGGATTGGTCCCTCTGGAGATGAGACCGCCTACTTCCTGATTGAAAAGCAATCAGCAGCTGGCGTCGATGATTGGTGTGGCTGTGGTCGGACTAAACCTACCACTCAGGAGTCTCCAATCAACCTCAGCAGCACCTTAAATTGCTTGTGCGTCCACAGTTCAGAGCAGCTGTGAACCAGTGATCACTTTGCCTTGCAGTTGGTTGCACATCATGTGTTTAGTCTGGATAGTATTTAGAGTGTTTGTATTCTGTAGTGTTGCCTGTCTGTTGCCTGTCACTGTGGCTTCAGCATATAAGATAGCTACTAACCTAAAATAAATAGCCTACATTCATATCAAAATTAGTCTTTCAATATCCTTACCAAACCTCTCATACTATTCAGCCTCACATTAGAAAAATGAAACCCATTTATTTTAACAGGCTATGTGAAACGGACTGGGAGCAAATAAAAAATATTAAACACATTTCAAAGCAGTTAGTAAGCTTACTGTAAAAACCTGTAGGCCTACAATAGCCCAAGGCAGTCTCAGTAGGATGATATCACTATTGCCTACAAGAGTTTCTCCACATCACCACAGCAAACATAAAGCAGCCTATAAAACAGTCTGTGGGATGTCCTACAGATTGTGATATCATTTTCCAAGAGAGCTGATAATTCAATAGGCAGCGTTTTCATAGAGTTTATCTCTTATCTGGAACATAACCTGCTCGGAGCAGGTTAGCTGTTCAGCATAAGTTGCCATGGTGATCTAAGAATCCTGCTTCGTGGTACAGGCCTCAGAACCATTCCAGTTGTCGTATTCCACCTCATTTTCAATCCCAATCATATGCTACTGCTCCCCACAATGAGCCGGGTCGTAACACCCTTAAAAGCAACCCCACACCATAATCCCCCCTCACTTGGCACAATGCAGTCAGGCAAGTACCGTTCTCTTAGCACTCGCCAAACCCAGACTTGTCCATTGAATTGCCAGACAGAGAAGTTTGACTTGTCACTCCAGAGTGCACGTCTCCAGCGCTCTAGTATCTAGTGGCGGCTTGCTTTACACCACTGCATCCGACGGTTTGCATTGCATTTGGTGATGTAAGGCTTGGATGCAGCTGCTTGGCCATGAAAACCCATTCTATGAAGCTCTCTATGTACTGTTCATGAGCTATTGACTGATTAACAAAGAGCTGTTCATGTAGAGCAGAAAACTGTCAAATATATTTGGTGTGTAAATGCAGGCTAATAAGATCTTATCATAATTAATAGAGAGCAATGCATAAACAAATCTACCATGCACATTGTTCTCTGTTAGGTGTGTTTCTTGAGTCAATGAGACAGATATGGCCAGTAGAATGTCTGAGACACCTAGTAGAATATCAAGAGACCCCAAAATAAAAGGTATAAAAATATTAATGGGAATGCAAACAAGCAAACCGCCAGGTTCTCGTAGTACCCAAGTTTGCAGAACACAAACACTGACCATTCCAGTGGTGCAATGGCCATTCCTAAATTGCATGATGCTCCTTGTACAGAAGCAGTCTAAGGCATAACTATTGGGGCATCCATAAATCAACCAACTTAGCAGAGACCATTATCCATTAAAAAAAAGCTATCTGAAATGCTAGTAATCCATTCGGTGACCCATACAGAGTTAGAGCAGTCTAAGAAACTATACAGATGATAACCTAACAGACAAGAATTTCTAGACAGCACGATTCAGACTGAACAACGATGCTGGCCAAAGAAGAAGAAAAAAAAATAGGTATAAGGTAATGCTTACAGGGCTATAGTCCGAGGCCGAGGCCACATGCAGTTGCAGCTAGAGAAGCCCATTGTGGGGAGGAAGCCTCCATCTCATCGGGGTTTTGTAGAGACGCAGTCCCGTTGTTTCGCAGGACAGAGGGCATCTGGAGAAAGTACTCTGCGTCAGATTGCTTCTAGAAGTGGAGAACCTGCCCTAGGTAGGTAATCTTGACTTTGGCTGGGTAACGCAGCAATGGTTGGAGACCAAGCGATGCTATTTTCTTGCAAACTGAAACAAAAGATTTTCTCTTGCTGTTTGGATCTTTGCTATAATCGGGGAAGAACAGCAGGTTGATCGATTCGGTCCGGGTACCCTTTAGAATTGCCTGGCAATCAGCATAGTCAAGTTTACCTGATTACCCGACTCCACAGAGATGGAATCCACTTTGGCAGATGTTTTATCAGAAATCCTGTTGCATCCGATCCCTCTTGGCCCTCCTTCAGACCAGCCAGTCTCAGGTTAGACATCCGACTACGGTCCTCCATCTGAGTCAGTTGTTAGGTGCACTGCAAAAACTGAGCTCTCAAAAACAGGGGAAAAAAACATTAAAATGGGGGAAATATTACTTAAAATAAGCAAAATTATCTGCCAACAAGAATATTTCACTTGCTACTTAAGGCCATAAAAACTGGAATCAAATGAAATTCTGTAACATAAAAGCCACCTGGTAAGAAGAAATATTTTGTTAGACAAAAAACCAATATATTTTGCCTTTAATTAAGATAATTAATCTTACTAAGATTTTAGTTTTTGCAGTGCACTCATTTTGTGCTGGAGAGCATTAGCATGGTGTTTGCTAGCCCTAAGTGCTGCCTGTAGTGAGTCAACTTTAGCCGTGTTGCTTTGAAAAGCCTTTATAGAAGTGTCCAGGTCCTTGGTCAAAATACCAACGTTAACCTCTGTGTGCTCTATTTGAGTTTTTAGTTCCACTAGTTGCGGGATGAAGATGCTATTCACCGCTGTCTGTATAATCAGGTTGAGGTTGCTCTGTTTCTCCAGCAAAGCGGTTCTCACTGCTGTAGCAATTGCATTGTCCAGATTATCTTTTGGCATTGTGGCCATATGTTTTTTTTTTGTGGTGACACTTGTGCCATTATTTCTTGATTGTTAACAAAGGTTGGTTGATACACATAAAGCAACTTTATATTAAGAGGTTCGTTGAGGACAAGCTAGCAAGCTACATGTGCATCGCAGAGGTGCGTCACCCGGACGTCCGTATAGCACTTTTCATTACAGGTAACAAAGTGCTTTACAGCAATTAATGTAAAACTTACACACCTCAACTTTATGTTCCCGGACACATTAAACTCTCATTGGCACAGTAAAATGAAACAAGGCACAACCCTTTAATGGTTGTGGTACTCTCTTGCAATCAAATATTAACAGTGGTGTAAGGTAGTACAATTTACTGTGCTTGGAAGAGTACTCTATCGATTTAGCATTGCACTAAATTAAAACTAATATTGTTGGACTCACAATGGACATTTGAAAAAAGGAACAAATCTGATGCAGCAGAACCAGAGATGTCGTCTTTTTTATTCCACGCATTCTTCTTCCTTGCAGAAACCTGATGACTTTCAGCATCAGCAAACTTTAGACATCGAACTGTGTGTTTGAACTACAGCCATGTGTAGTGTGTACGAGTTAGCAATTTCACCAAAGTGACATTTCTCCTCTAGACTCCTCACATGGTTTCAATAAAAAAAAAAACTGTTCAAGGCCCAAAGAGGTCAAATCCTCCAAGGTTTCACAAAATAGCAAAGAAACTTTAAGTATATTTTGCTGCTGATAGTACTTTTACTTAAGTGAGGTTTTGAATACAGGGCTTTTACTTATAATAGAGAATTATTACAACATTGTATTAAAATTTACTAGTAAAGTATTTCTTCCACTATTAACTTTTTACAGATGTCAGTGAAAGTGTCATCACACAGTGTCATGTATTATTGTATTGAAATTAGAAATAAGCTGAGAACAGTGTAGGGCATTTGCGCCTTTGCGCTGTCTGTAACACACTCAGTAATAATATGTTATTTTAGGCAGAAAACAAGACAGGTTCCGCTGTTTTATATTCACAAATATTGTTGTTGTCATACACTTTGACTGTGTATTTACTTTATGAATTTGTCCTAAAAATGATTTTGATTAAGACCAATGGGATTCCTGTCGCTGAGGCAAAATATACAGTAATGTGTGTGTGTGTGTGTGCCTGTGTGTGTGTGTGAGTGTGAGTGTATATCCAAACCCTCTGTGGTGCCAAGTCAGCACTGAAATGCTGCGCTGTCCAGGAAAACAAATCAACATGCAGCTGTGCCCAACTTTTCATTTATTCATACTACACAGCTGTTTGCAGCATTTCTTGTGTCCACATTATAATGCACATGAGTTCATTGGCAGGAGAAATGACAACAGCAAACAGCATGTGACAAACAGAACACATCAATGCTTCCGGTACAGTACATGGTTTACAAATTATAACAACTGAGTTTTAATCAAGGGATTGCCAGGTCAAATTGTCAAACCAGATAGAAAATTATGAAAAAGAATTAGCATTGCTCTCCCATTCTTCAAGAATACTGTGAAGGCAAAAAAGCAACAGTTGCTCTACTGGGATGAGCACATCATATTCTTGAAACGCTAAAAAAAATCTACAGTGGAGTTAACACACAGGTGGAGAGGAGAGGTCGGAGAGCTACGAAGAGGGCTTTCAAGGACAGACAAACCACATTTCCTCACTCATAAGGGGGTGAATTGCTTCAATAAATCGTGGAAAGATAAAACCATCTCACACTAAAACTGATTTGGTTAAGGAGTGGAGCGCGTTGTCACTGTGACACTGCTGTCTCAACTTCTGTGTTTTCCACTGTTCAAATCCTTCAAGCTTTACCTGGAAGGTGCAAGATATCTAAACTTTTACAGTCACCCGAAGAAGCTGTTGTTATAGGTACAGGGAGAGCCACAACACTAAATAATTCTTCTTATCTATCCGTCAATCAAAACCGACCCTTATCCAGGTCCACAACACACAGCTACTGGTTAATTAGTACTGAGTGGGCCAACTAAAGTGAAAATCTACCAAGCTGCTTCTGGACACTGGCCACACACAGTAGGACATAAGTCAAGATGATTTATCCAACAGAACATCCAAAAGAAAATAACACATTTGAATTTCTGTCCCAAGTCATCTTGGAGCATCAATAGGAGAGATTATTATATCTGTTTTTTAGTATGCTAGTTCTGGTAAAGTTAACTCTGGCTTTCTGAACGCAGCGCCCTGTCTGTTTGTTGCTATGTTGATGTTGCTCTAAAAATGAATCAAATTGATTATTGAGCAGAATTTCTGGAAATAACATGTGACATTAGGTATACATATTTTCATAGTATTAGCACTGAGTAACAATCTCTGAAACATGCGTGGATGGTCTTACATTTACTTTAAATTCGATCAGGAAGACTAAATTCATGCTATTTATTATTATAAATACCATGAATTTATTTTGATATTTTCCTTCACCTACTACGGAGGACTGATCCTGACAAATTCAGAAATAAATACAGAAATAAATAACTGCTCAATAAATAAATAAGCATCTGATAAAATGCACAAAAAAATAAAGTAAATAAATAAATGTCTGACTGTCTGTCAGAGCATCCACATGAAAAAGAAGGAAGACATGGCTGGTAGCATTGTCTTCAAATAGAGTTGCTAAATACCTCAGCGCACTGAAGGAAGCCATCTGACTGTGTGAGGAGCAAGCTTGTTGATGTGTGCAGGTAGAGTAGGCCTAGAGCTCTCCCATCTGGAAGGAAGAATAAAACAGACAAAAATATTAAAACACACACAAATAATAAAGAATAAAGTAATTAATAAATAAAGTTAAAGATTATAACGGACAATAAATAAATAAGGTAATTATTACAAAGGTGAATAAGTAAAGAAGCTAATTAAATTTATTACATTTATTTATTTACTTTATTTTTTGTGCATTTAATCGGATGCTTATTTATTCAGTCCTCCATAACCTACAGTTTCATTTGAACCAGTTGAACCTTTTAAAATGATGTTGCAAAAATGGGTCTTATTGCTCAACAGTCCTCACAGTATTTTTTCTTTGTGTGCCCCACATCAATTAATTTAATAACTCTCTCTTAAGTTTGCTCTGCAACAGGAGAACATAGCAACAACTCAATAAGTAAACTGCTTGCTCCAACGATATTACTGCACCATGTCTTTTTGTGGTTGGTAATTTCCTTTTACTTTGCAACAAGACCACCATATACATACGTACTATGTTTATTCTACCAAGCTACTAAGTGAAACATTCCACTGTATTTAGGGAAATGAATAAATAGTGCAATAAAGTCACATGTACCGTATGTGTTCTGTAATAAAGGTGATGCTGCTGGGTGGAGGCCTTTGCTGGATAAATACATGTTGTGTATGAAATACTGCGAATACTTGAGGGACATTGCTGAATTGGCAGAGTAGACAAAAGGAGTGAGAGAGATTTGTTGATCAAGTGATTTCAGCATGCAGTCACAAGTCACAGGGTTTGCTTTAAGAGGGAATTTCCTCCCTCTGAAACTCTCCCCTCTTCTTCTATGTATGTTTAAATAGAGCATAATACTGTTGTTTGGGCGCCTCACTTTTGTATACTTTAACCTTTACCTTTAAGTCCCACTCTATGAATTGTTCATGGATATTTTCCCCCTGCAGCTGTTACCAAATGATTGTCTTTTGTACACAAGAGAATGTGCTGGTTCATGCAGAGAGAAAACTAAAGATAT
The DNA here is from genome assembly GCF_014851395.1 of Micropterus salmoides. NCBI lineage: Eukaryota > Metazoa > Chordata > Actinopteri > Centrarchiformes > Centrarchidae > Micropterus > Micropterus salmoides. The sequence goes on along the minus strand of NW_024042261.1, from coordinate 14,106,678 downwards.
TTTATGGAAGTGGAACATACCAAACTAATGCATATTATGCATTAGTTTGATTGCTGGTGTGCACTTTGCAACCCACACCTTGTAGTTGTAATTTTAGTACGTCCTCCATTCCAGGTGATTGTTCATTATAGCCAAAAGGTGAAGTTATGTCTCAAAGCACTGGCCAAACAATGTAACAAAGATGGGGACTACATTTGGAATGAGCTCTTTTAGTGAAATTACTGGTGAAGTGCAATTTTGCTGCTGAACCAGAAAATATCAGCCCATGGGAAGTCTTCAATGACCCTCAATTCTCCTTTGGTCTCTGCTGCATTTCTCCCCAGCAGCGTGTCCCTTTTCGGTAGGAAACTCACTGTCACCCCCCTCCCATACCACCACCATGGAAGCAGCTTTCCATTCAGACTTTTGGCAGGACAACCAGTTAAACCTCCCAGGAAACCCTTTGCCTCACCTTAGTTTGAAGCCTCAAAGCACCTTCATACGGTGTTTGAGTTTATACAACATGTGCACATGCATTTATCAGCTTGTGTGGGAATATTATGCACATGCTGTATGTACATATGATGGATGCGTCAGATTGAAAAGGAAGCAAGTCTCTTTGCCATAAAGTCAATTCGGCTGTTTATGTTTTAAGTTGGGATCTGGCAGGGACAGATTTTGTTATCAGCAAAATATCAAAGATATTCAGACATATTAATAAATTATTAATAGAGAGATCGGGGCGTATCTTTCTTCTGCAGGTATGAGACCGTTTTGCTGTGTATAACAATCTCCTTCAGGATCAAAAAATGTGTTGCAGAAACACAAAACAACAGAGATAAACAAAAGAAAATGGTCCTTCTCGACCAGCGAGTGAGACCTTAGGGAAATAAAGTTGAGAGCTGACAATGGGTTACCTACTGTAGCAGCTTGCGCAGCAGTGGAAAGGCAAGGAGAGGCTGGTGCTCTCTCCTCTTATGGGTTCAGTGGCATTATGGCCACACCACAGGGGCATGAGAAAGAGGCTCAGCCACTAAGAATTCACTATTTGGATTCAACTTGATTTCAAACTTCGGTGTGAGTTAATGACCCAAAGGGATCTTGGCGCTGTTTCTTCATTTAGGCTTTTTTCAACTTTTGACTTTTTGCTGTGTATATTATATGTACATCATAATATACACAGTTTGTGTTGGAAATCCTTTTCCTTTTTGATGTAATGCTTTCTTTTCTTCTTTCTTTGTCACATCAGTCTTTATGCGTTTCTAGCTCTCAACAGTACTGCTTTTAAAGGAATAGTTCGCCATTATTCACTTTCTTGCCGAGTTAGATGAGAAGATTGATACTATTCTCAATGTATGGTGAATATGCAACCAGGGTTAATGGGCAAGACTATTTATTGACAGTAACTTCCTGAAGTCTCCACTAATTGGTGATGACAAAACTCGGATTTTGTAACCTTCAGGCAGAGGCCAGCTGTCGCTAGGTTTTTTCTCTTTTCTTTTTGTTAAGCTAAACTAAGCTTATCTCCTGCTGGCTGTAGCCTTTCTGGACATTTAACCTGCAAAAATGAGGGTGGGATCTATCTGTTCACCTAACTCTGAGCAAGAAAGCAAATAAGTGTATTTCCCTAAATGTTGAACTATTCTTTTAATTTTAAACCCCTACAACTTATAGGTAGAATATTAGTCACCTCAGTTGGTCAAACTCTCATCACAGCACTTGCAACTCATCTTGAAGAGCTGTTTACCTTCAAATCGCCACAGTCTGAAACCCATGTGTGAAGCATCTGTAAAGTCCTCTCCAGGAACAGGAGGAGCAGACTGACTAACAGAACTGTTTGTTCCAAAAAAGAGGTGCAGATGTTCATCTGTGTTTTTTAATGGGTTTTGTCTGCTGTAGTAAACATGCAGACAAGATCTTTTCTTTCATCTCCGCATACCTTCTGTTGCTGTGATTTCAATTTCAGCTTGATAATTTCATACACAACTGCCTTCAGGCCCAACACTCCAGCTTTCCAGATAGTCCCACAGAAGCGCTGATACAGCTAACCCAGGCCTCTCATACCTCACTTTCCTCCATCTTGAAGAGGTCAGTCTGTCCTGCCCTCTCCTCTCCTCCCAAAGCACTGTTCACTGCCACCCCCACACATTCATTAGTCTAATGAGTTCAGCTACCGTCCACACAGCCAATGTCAGCCGACAGTCACACTTATCAGCACTGCAGCCCTTATCCAAACAGCCACTCCTTAAAAATGTGATCTGCATCTCTGACCAAATCGATACCGCAAGAACAAATCCTCATCATCACTTTCAAGGTGAAAAGCAGAGATAAAAAGTTTGTTACTCCAGATGTAAATGCTGACACGTGCTTTGGCTCAAATTAACATCTAAATTAACTTAAAAGTACAAGATGAAAAACAGTAGAAGAAAACAGACTCAAAAAGACAATAAATTCACATTCGACTACCTTTTGAACCCATTTCTCCATCTTTAATTTACCACTATATCAAGTGACGCGATTAACGAAAGCTAATTTTAGGCTTTAATTCCTTTTCCTGGTACTCGCTGTGCTTTCAAGGACTTTAGTGGTTGGATTTCAACAGACAGCACAGTCTGGTTATGATCCGTCTGGGGAGGACAGAAAGCTGATTGTGGGTCGCCTCTACTGGGATTCTGCTTTCATAGATAAGATAGCCCTAAGAGACATGCTGCCTGCAAGCGTATTGTCTTCTATTTCCAAATCCAGTCGATCATATCTAGGTCAGAATATTTGGCTAATTAGAGGGTAAAATAGTTTTCCGTAATTCCACAACAGGGGTGTGTGCCACAGCGAGCATATTTTTCGAAGACAATAAGACTGTGACTGTAGATCCCTGATGGGCTTTTATTCCCCCATTTATAACGACGTATCTCCTGCTCATCAGCACTATAATTTCCTGCAGAAATTGCGTTTAGGCACTTGGTATTCAATAGAGGATGTTTATCAGATTATATGAGCCTGTGCAGTCTAATTTGCATGTTTCTGAGGGGCTAGCGGCATGACTTCAGTGCTCGCATTTGAAAGCAGGAAAGAGCAGGCAAAGATGTGATTTTGTCTTTGAGCTCTCAGCATCCCATTCAGAGGAGCCCGAGTTCAAGATGTTTAATTTCTGCACCCATCAGATATGCCCCGAGTGCAAATGAGATTTACACACATCAGACAAAAAGACATCTAGATTGCACTAATAGAGCTCAGCACTGCTCCCTATGCTTCTAACAGCTCATCTGTATTCTGTGAAAGAAAGCAGTAGAAACAAGCTTGAGGGCATTTTTTCTACTTTAGCAGAGCAGGCTCATTTATAATAAAATAACTATATAATCATATAACTTATCTAATTGCTCAACAGCATGTGACCATACTACTTCTACTATGAGGTCCATAAAAACAGCACCCTATTATGCAGGAACTATAAGGTTCTTATCCTGCGTACAGGGTCGCGGGGACTATAAGGTTTTGTTGTGGAAAAATGTTGGCCACAGCCATCATGTCCACCAACAAACCCCGGTGAGTGTGACTTGTTTGAGCTCCTATTACGTTCTTCTTTATCTCCAGCTTCCCTTCTCCTGTTTTCTTCCTAATTGCAGCAGAGGTCATGTGAGCGAACCACACCTCAGCATCCAGCTTCTGGAATCAGTAGTAAGCAAAGTGTTGTATCTTGTTTTTTCCCCCTCAGGTACACCATGGTTAAGTAATTTGATAACAAGAAAGTTCTGTCAGAAGGATTTGATGTTAGGGGAGCTTTCAGTTGTTGCCATCTGCTCTTAAAGAAGGAGTGAATCACTTCTGTATGAGCATTAAGGATCCCAGATGGCTGCTGTTACAGACTGGACACCTTCAGACACAACACATCGCTCCTGACTATGAAAAGCTGATTAATAGGGAATGAAAACATTTTGACAAGATCATTGCAGAAAATTACTTGAGCGAAAACATCATGCAAATCTATTCTTTAAGAATCTGCTTCATAGGTGTACAAATGGCGAGAGAAAAAAGGAAAGAAACTGGAAGAAAATAACAGAAGGAACTGGAGATTCTGGTAAGTTCTGTGTTCAGTCAGAGGATGAAAGGAACAGAAACACACAGGCACACAATTTCTGGCTAGCTTACAGCTAACATCTGTACAGCTGATACATCGACTGTTTGGAGCGAATAAACTCAAACAGTACTGTGGTCAAAGTCGCATGAATGAAGCAAAAAATTGCTTTCGCTTTCTGTCTGAACACCACCATGTTCAACATCTTAGCTTAGCATTTTAGCATGCTAAAATTTGCTCTAAATACAAAGTACAGCAGAGGCTGATGGGAATGACATTCGTTTATTTATTGTATTTGGACAAATTAAAAGTTTGACCTGATTATGGTGCTAGATAAAAAGTCAGATAATTGCCACCGTTGTTACACTTCATCCTGAACATGAATCTCTGAACTTTCATTGCAAACCATCCAGCTATTGGGATGTTTCACTCAAAGCTACAAACGTGAACCTCGTGGTGGCGCTAGAGAAAATTCAAGGGCCTATCAAAAACAGTAGGATTCATCCACTGGGCACCATAGATACCTGTACCAAATTTAGTCGCAGTCAATGCTGCATACTGCTAGCATAGTTAAAAAGTTGAAATCATCAAGAGACTTCATGGCATAAAAATCTCCAAAAATAGTTTTCTTGACTCAAAACAGAGACATGCTGAAAAGTGAATTTTACCAGAGTTAACATAACACACAAATGTAGACATTGGCCTTTTAAAATGTTTTCAGAAATGCATTATCAGTACTGGTTAAGATTCTGATTCAATTGTCTCTTGTTGTATGAAAGCCTTGATATGATAAATAGACACAGCACTTACATAGCGCTTTTCTACCTTAAATGACAAAGAGCTTTACAAATTGCCTGTCATTCACCCATTCATATACACACACAGACACACGCACACATACACACACGCACATGCACACATGTGGTGATGGGGCTGCCATGCCAAAGAAACTTCAATATGTGGACATGAAGAATGGAGGTGGAGATTGAAACACAGAACCTGCGATTACAGATGACCCTTATGAGCCATCCGCCCATATTCAAGAAGACAACCTTTTGCTACACATCGTTGTATACAGTATTTACTGACTGATCCACTGTGTGTGAATCCACCAACAAAGATGGATGACACACTCTGGGCCTTCACTCTACCCTGTCCATGACTTCCCAGCTCTCCTTGCTCTCACCAGGTAATGGGCAGTGATGACTGAGATTCCTTCATACTACATATTGAAGTGATAAAAAAAGAATAATCCAACTCATTTGCTGCTCACTCGTTTCTTCACCCGCTATGGAGAATGACCATTTTCAAAGCTAAGACACTCTGGATGAACTGCACTCTTCCATCCAATTTCACCAGATAGAAAAGAGACAAGCAGACCCGTTTTGCTCAGCAAACTGGCATGTGATGTGATACCACGTGCTCCACACATACAAGGTTGTTTAATATACATTATACAGCACAAGACTGCATAATGAAATGAATTTCTAGTTCCTTCATGCTACACACAACATACAATCAGGTGTAGGCCTATATTAAAATGTGGTAACAAATAAAATAAAACAATATACAGGTGCTATACAAAAAGTTGATTTATTTCAGTAATTCCATTCAAAAAGTGAAACTTGTATAATGTATACATTCATTCCACACAGACTGATATATTTCAAGTGTTCATTCCTTTTAATGTTGATGATTATAACTGACAACTAATGAAAACTCCCAAATCAGTATCTCAGAAAATTAGAATATTGTGAAAAGGTTCAATATTGAAGACACCTGGTCACACTGTAATCAGCTAATTGACTCAAAACACCTGCAAAGGCCTTTAAATGGTCTCTCAGTCTAGTTCTGTAGGCTACACAATCATGGGGAAGACTGCTGACTTGACAGCTGTCCAAAAGACAACCATTGACACCTTGCACATCTGCTGGTGTTGGTCCACTGTGTTTTCTGATGTCCAAGGTCAACAGAGCCGTCTACCAGGAAGTTTTAGAGCACTTCATGCTTCCTACTGCTGACCAACTTTATGGAGATGCAGATTTCATTTTCCAACAGGACTTGGCACCTGCACACAGTGCCAAAGCTACCAGTACCTGGTTTAAGGACCACGGTATCCCTGTTCTTAATTGGCCAGCAAACTCGCCTGACCTTAACCCTATAGAAAATCTATGGGCTATTGTGAAGAGGAAGATGCGTTACGACAGACCCAACAATGCAGAAGAGCTGAAGGCCACTATCAGAGCAACCTGGGCTCTCATAACACCTGAGCAGTGCCACAGACTGATCGACTCCATGCCACGCCGCATTGCTGCAGTAATTCAGGCAAAAGGAGCCCCAACTAAGTATTGAGTGCTGTACATGCTCATACTTTTCATGTTCATACTTTTCAGTTGGCCAACATTTCTGAAAATCCCAAGTCACAGCAAGTAATATTCTAATTTTCAGAGATACTGAATTTGGGATTTTCATTAGTTGTCAGTTTTAATCATCGCAATTAAATGAAATAAACATTTGAAATATATCAGTATGTGTGTAATGAATGAATATAATATCCAAGTTTCACTTTTTGAATGGAATTACTGAAATAAATCAACTTTTTTTAATTTGCATCTGGGGTGAATGTAAACAACAGCAACAAGATGACATACAAACCCATGATTCATTTAGCAAAAATACATGTGAAAACACAAACATAAATATAATAACATAATAATGTCAAAATAAATTGGTTCCTGTTCATTTTGATCTGAAAATAATAAGTAGGAGAATAAACATGTCCTGTGAAGGACAAATCAAGGACGTTTTTGGGGGGGCTCACAAGCATTGTTTCTGCTGGAATAGTACCTGACAGGGAATCTGAGGGAACAGGATGAATATTTAATCAACGTTACCTCGTTGGCATCCACTATGCCATATTTTTGCAAAGTCGCAAGTTGGTATTTTATTTCTACAAGCACAGCAGAATGAAAGTTGAGCAGTTTGTGTGGACTACATTAAACATTGCTTGTCATTTTTGGTGTCTTGTGCAGAATACATCTCAAATCAACATGAGTCAGAAGACAAACTGTAAAGGTTAAAATAACATTATTTTTATACATACGTGCCAGAACTGCTGTAATCTCTGACTGAAGTTACACTGAAGACAAACAACAAAAAACAGTGTATGACTTTGTATATATTTGGTTTGTAACAGCACAGATGTAAATATGTTCACAAAACCTCAGAGTCTTAACCTCTGTTCTTTAAACCTGTTATGACTAGTTATGAAAAGGGGGTTGTGTATTACATAGCTCTGCACTTGTTGTGCAACATATATTCTTTCATCCATAAAGAGGTAGGGAAATGTCCTCTGTTTTGTGGCCTAGCAGACAGATGGTGGGTTTCTTCTGTGAAGCATAATCTCCCAGCAAAGCTCAGATAAAACAAGTTTAATACTGTAAATCCTGAGGTTTTATCCCTGCTCTGATGATAACACACATATGGCTCAACATCTGGGGGGAGGGGGGTGAACAGCGGCTGGCCAGACGTCATGTGACAAGTTAGGTAACTTCAATACTACTATTACCAATACAGTTAATAATACACGCACACACACACACACACACACACACACACACACACACACACAAACACACGCACACGCGCGCACACACACACACACACATCAGAGTGCTGACTGGTAAGTCATAAGCACTTTTTGTATTTCTCTTATGTTCTCCAAGATCTAGAAGACTCCACAAAGTAATACAAGTAAAACATAATTTATTATTAAAAGTGTGAAGTAAGTTAGAGAAGTAGAGAGAAGTTGAATGGCAGAGGGCAAGGCAGGCAGAGTGGAATGATCCGGGGGCTGGTAGCGATAAGGTGAAGATGAAGTCTGATGTGGCAGGTAGGGAAGCTGGACATATTGTGCATTCATGTGGTGTCGGAATAATCAAAAATGATTTCCTGACTTGGAAAATTCACATGAACGCCACCCCCTGAAGTTGGAACAACAACCCGGAAGGTCAGAGAAAATGTTGCTAAACGAGCTGCAGAGCTGTTGACGTCATACACATAGAAACATGGTGGACAACATGGCTGTTGGTTAGAAATGTTGCGTGGTGCGAAATCACGTATTGCATATACATATTTGCTAAGGTGTCATTTGTAATATGGTATAACGGTTAGTTTGCTGTCCATGTAGTATTTATCAGCAGTATTTTATTTATTATTAGTATTATTACTGGCAGTATTTTAGTGGTTTGAGGTGATGTACTGGTAACAACTCTGGGACAAAAAATAACTTCCTTCCTTCCTTCCTCCCTAATCCAACACATCTTTATAGTAGCATCCATGTTATTTTTGACCTAAAGCACATGAACACACCAAAATCGGAAGAACGACTTCCCAAACCTGGGACCATCCGAGGAGCACATGAATGCAGCATTAGGCCAAGCACAAGGGAACAAACATGAAGAAATTAAGTAAACTGCGAACTTGGCCGTAGCATAGTTGAGTGAGTCTCAGGTGTGCAGGAGGTGGGTATCCACTGAGCAGCCGTGGTGCACCACACTCAGATAGACACACACTCAACACACACACACACAGGAACAACAGAGAGAAACAACCAGGGGAAACAAACAAGAAATCACAGGGAAGAGATAACGGATGCAAAATTGATTGATAACATTTGAAAGATAGATAACACCAATGTTTGTGTTGTTGTTTACCCCAGAGCACAACAACACATTCTGGTTCACTGTCCTTGAAGGAAATCTTGTGATTTAATGAGCAAATAATACTGGGGTATAAAGTGGAAATACTAGTTATTCAAGTATTATAGCTTTTTTTATTATTTCCACAATCTATTACAAGCACAAGGTCAGGGTTGTTAAAAACCTTGTGGGTACTCTCTAACATTCTAACATTAAGGAGCATGATCATTCTTTGGTTTACCTAATGTGTTCCTGATATGTTGTCAATCACTCCTTTAATGTAATAGTTTTAGAAATACTTTTAGAGTATGTTGAGAGCAGAGGGATGTTGTGAAAGATTTTTTACATAATCATATTTTAAAAGCCCCCTGTTTCCTGATTTGCTGTTGTTGTTTGCTATAAATACAAACTATTACTACTACAATGTACACAGCGCTAATTCCATCAGTACAGCAACAGAGACTCATCTCAAGCTCATCTGTGTTTTAGACTGCGGCAAAGCTATTGTCAGATGAAACTAAACACTTCCTGCAAGATGCATCATATTAAAAGCCCTTCAGTTGCTCAAAAGCTGCCACCCGTAAGTTGTCAAGTAAGTGATCACAAAAAACACAAAGGAGAAGCGAATGGAGGAAAAAAAACAATAAATGAAAAATAAATTCTACCAAAAAAAGAAACTAACGTTGCTGGACTTGCTGGAAATAGTGCTGTGGTAAAGTAGATTAAGCTGAATTTACCAATAATTTACCACCATGATACAGGTTATACCATACATTGTCAGACGTGATGATCATGTAGAAGCTTGTTATTCACCTGAAAACATCCCCAGATAATAGATAAATTACAAGAAGGAGGTTCCAGAGCTGGAAGAGGAGAAGACATTTATAGGTCTATCATAGAAATGGATTTCACTATTCATTACCCCGAGGACTGATGACATGACTTTTAATGCTGAACCATTGTACCATGACTTATCCTATCCATCTTGCCTCTTAGTACTGTGAGAGGTCTTGCATGACAGCATCTTTGTCATACTTAGTTTACAACTTATTAGCTGTTACTTGACGGCTTAACTTTCAGGCAGCAACATTAACCTGAACAAAGGGATGCAGTAAATATCTTTTTTTTCAACACAAGTCATTTCTCCATTTTAGTCTTTCTAGCAAGTTGTTCCAATAGTCAACCCTTCCTCTCTTCAGCCTCCTTAGAACATGTCTAACCCTTAAATGTATCTGTAAGGTGAAAAGTGATTTGAAATACCCAGAAAAATGTTTGGCAAGGAAGCGGCAGATGGGCCTGACAGTGAACATGAACAGTGAAGACCTGGTGGTGGTACTGACAGTGGTGGTGGTGGTGGTGGAGAGGAGGAGGGTGGTTGCAAAGTCATGCTGAGGGACACAGAGAGGATGCGGAGGAGAATATGGGGGGAGCATGAGAAACACAAAAGGGTGGGAAGAAGATGTGTGGGCGTCAAGCTCAGTGACATGAGATAGACGGATTCGTGTGGGAAAGGGCATGTTAAATGAAAGCCGGGTCTGTGACAGCTCCAGGGGCACACATTGCACTCTTATCAAACCCAGCTGCACCCATTTCTCCTCAAAGGAAACACGCGCACAGACACACACATGCTGACACTTCCATGCGTGAGCCAGGAGTATATTCCCACATTGGTCCTTTCGAAAGTTGTTAGCTTGTTGACAAAGACTTTTTCCTCTTTGTGGCTGTAAACTTTGTCTCCAGCTGAGGCGGTGAAATGTTTTTCTACTGTATTGTGATTTGACTTTGTACTTTGGGTGTTTACAGCCGAGTGCTTGCAAACAGCTCCACGGGTAACCTTACAGTGGCACAGCACACTCATACTGTTGTTTTGGCATTATTTAGTGCCATTTACAGATGATTCACCACATTTAAAACTGATTTATTACTCTGTTAGCTGTTATCAGTGGCCTGTGTGGACTCCTTACAAGCAGAGGGTCCCTGTTCAAACAGGAGGTGCAATGTTCTCGGAAAAGGTGCAATATTCAACTCTAGGGTGCGCGTCGAAAGTGTGTATTGTTGTCAGTTACCACCCATTTGATGTGGATCCTTTAATGTCCTTTTTTTTCTCCTTAAAAATTTATTAAAAATTTACCATCACCAAAAATGGAGGCTGACAGAGAGATGCAAGAAATATTGATGACAAAGGAAAATCTTATTCATCTCTCATTTCTTGTGTTGGAAACATAATTTATCAAATTAAACATGTGCCAGCTGGCAAATTATACACCAATTACACTGTAAATCACAGATGACTCTGCAGCATGACAGTGACTGCACACCGCTGTTAAATTCTTCCCCAATCACTGCACCCCAGGAGTGAGCGAGTACCCTTTCACACACCGGCCGACGTGATTTAAACTTGAAACACACACGCCCCCATCTGCAAAGCTCCACTGTAAGCAATAGCACCCCAGAGCCCAGGCATCCCTATTCCCAAGTCTACACTTTACTCTGCTTGGCTGGGTTTTATTAATGCAACCCGTCCACATTATCCATCATTTCTCTCTGGCAAAGTCCTGACAGTTAATTAGATGCCACATTTGCTCGAACTATATTAGGCATTAAACGCAAAAAAAAAACCTCCAGAAAAAAATCTCCAGCAATCATGACCTATGACTGCAACAAGACACATATAAAAGGAGAAAGTGATATACCACACAGCTAAATGTTTTAAACGTTTAAATCTAAAAGGGGAGGAACATCAGATGGGCTCCATACATCACTGTGTCTAACTGTGTCCAGACTCACTAAGGTCAGACACTGATGAATGATTCACTGTTTCTAAACCCACAGCTTTGGGACAGTATTTTAGTACACGAACCATACTGGACTAAGTAAAAATAATACAGCACCACAGCAGCCAAGATTAAAGGGTCATTTCAACCAGATTACCAAAACAAAAAACACAGTTAGACCACTTCAGCAGTGACTTATAGCCATTTGTAGATATTATGTTGTATTGTTTTTTTTGCTGGGACTTCTGCTGTAGCTCCAATCTAAATAATGTAGATGTGCGATAATTGGGAAGTAGTTTGCAGTACTCACAGCATTAAACAATTCAAATGTCACTTCATACTCAAGAGCAACATGTTTTTTCCAGTAACAGTGAGTTGCTTTGAGAGAAAACATTGTATGTCATGCTTATATTAGGTTAATTGGGTTATAGTGGATGTTTAAGTATGTCCTAACCTTTTTTTTTTTTTTAATAAAGACTTGGTTTGGACAGTCTGCACTGTAACTTTCCAATGAGGTGGTTTACATCTGCAGTCTGTGCCATTTATTCTCGAAATCTTGCATAATTTGCTTCGTAACAGTGGTTCTAATAATCCTCTGTACAATTGAATGAAGAAACTCTATAAGGGAATACAATGGAAAAGCTCTACAAAGCAAGCAAACATTTGTGGCGTCCATGACGTCCATTGGGGAATGAAGCTCAAGCAGAGACTTGTTTCTCATTGGTAATAGACGGTGTGTCATCCATCCCCCATCCACCCTACTTTTAACATCCCACTTTGATATAATATAAAGGTATCGTACGTGCTCACTGAGTAATACTACTGTTTGGTAATGTAAATGTATACCAAACAGTAAATTTTCTTGGCTGCAGCTTACCTAAGGTAAGCATAAAAGCACTTTCCAGCAGGGATGCCTCTGAGGACATGATTTATACCCGGAAAAGTATAAATAGTGGCCCACATAGCACAAGATTACGATGATAGTGATAGGCAGTATAGGTTTTGAGTGATATGGTCTGATCAACAAAACAAAATCCATGAATGTAACCAGCAGGAATAATAAATATACGAATCATAAAGTATCACATTTGTGAGGAGGTATCATTGATCATTTAGTAAACGTTAGAAAACATTTAATCAACAAAGAAAAGCAGCGAATTCTGACATTAGAGAATCTGGAACCGGTGAATGTTGTGTGTGATAAATGACACAAATAATCAATTAACTAATTTAATTAATCAGTTCTGTTGCTCTCTGTTGTTTCCCTGTTTAACAAACCTTTGTTGGCAGTCGTACTCACTCACCTTTGAGAAGTCATACAGTCTCCGGGCATTTGTATTTGTCCATGACATATTTGCAGAGCTGTCGCGTGCAAACACAGTTTCCAACTGTTTGCTACTGAGGCACAGAGCAGATCAATAAAGAAGCTTAGCTCAAACCTAATTACAAGTACATTCCTTAAAGGATGTACAGTGATCATAATCTCTATCTCCAGTAATGCCCTTGAACAATCTCAATCCAGCAGGTTTGTTTTTCCTCCCAGAAGTCTTGAGCTCTCACTGTTGCCAGCCAACATCAAACCACTTACTGAACAGCACATTTATTGAATTTCCTCCTTACTGGGTTATCCTTTAATACACTGTCTAATATTTGACACCAGCTATTTTTCCTTTATGTAATAAGCTATGGTAAATGCAAATATGTGGGCTAGCACAATTACAAATAATGAGTGAAATACAACACAATGACTTTCAAGGATACAATTTCATCAAAATGGACAGTTTCATAAAAGCCAGGGGGCCGGAAGGTCCTCGTTGTTCTGTGTTCGCTATCCAGAGGCTCTGAGCAGAGCGAAGTAATTATAGCTCCAGAATGACCTCCTTTTTGTTAAGTTTGACATGGGGGGCGTAGCTGTGTGCCTCTAAAGAACACTCTTTCAACACACTGGGTTTGATTTGCGCGCAACTTTATTCAACTCTGCACTTATAATGCCTTGAATTAACCCCGACACAGAAAGAAGGCTGTGGACTTCCACCGCTGTCGTTTATTTGCATATTCTTGCCTTTTTTTTTTTCTTTTGTAAATAGTTCTCTTGTGAAGGCTAATTCACCAAAAACTTTACCTGAAATAGGACTACGTTACACAGACAATGGACACCGCGACCACCAGACAACGAAACACCGGAGTCTACTCACGTGAGGACCTCTTATTTCGGGATCGACCTGTTGTATGTCCGAAGGAGATCCCGGTGACGTTAAGGATAAGAAGGTGAGGATGTCGTGCTGTTGTGATGGTTACCTGTAATATCAGAGGAGACAAGACCCTGGATCTGTTGCATGCCAATGTTAAGGAGGCATACAGCGCCACTGCACTGCCCCCTCTGGGCAAATCTGACCACTGTCTGGTACTGCTGACTCTAACGTACAAGCCTGCTGTTAGGAGACAGCCTGTCACCACCAGGACTGTGCAGCAGTGGTCGGGGGAGGCCGAGGAGGCCCTGATGGAGTGCTACAGGACAACGGACTGGGAAATTGAGGGTAAGGCCCAATGTGTCACTGACTACATCAGGTTCTGTGAGGACAATATCTTCCCCACCAAAAGGATACACTGCTTCCCCAACAACAAGCCCTGGATCAACAGAGAGAAAAAGATTGCTTTCATGGCAGGGGTCAATGAAGAGGCCAGGAAAGCAATCCAGAGGGAGCTGAAGAGAGAGCGGAGGAGGGCTAAGGACTAAGAACAGGATCGAGGGGAAGCTGCAGCAGAACAACAGCAGAGAAGTGTGGGGGGGTTACAACAAACAAACCTCCCTCCACACCCCTTCCACCACCTACCCCCCTCCCTCCTCTACCCTCCACTCCCCTGCCACTCCACTCCCCCCTCCCCTCCACCCCAATCATCACAACCAGCCAGGTGAGATGGCAGCTCACCAGAACCCGGATCAACAAGGCCAGAGGACCCGATGACATCCACCCAAGCATCCTCAAGGAGTGTTCTGGCATCTTTTTGACCTTTCGTTGAGGTTGAGAAAGGTGCCGAAGATCTGGAAGACTTCCTGCATTATCAGTTCCAGCGACCTTTCCAACTTCAGACCCGTGGCACTAACGTCTCATGTAATGAAGACTTTCGAGAGACTGATTCTGCAGTTTGCGTACCAGGCTGACATCAACGTGGATGATGCCATCATGTACCTGCTTCACAGAGCTTACACCCACCTGGAGAAGCCACACAGCACAGTGAGGATCATGTTATTCGACTTCTCCAGTGCTCCAGCCTCCGACTGGCTGAGAAGCTCTCTGTGATGCAGGTGAACCAGGACCTGGTGGCCTGGATCACTGACTGGCTGCAGTATGTCAGGCTGCATGGCTGCCTGTCAGACGTCATGTTGAGCAACACTGGCACACCCCAAGGAACCGTACTGTCACCGTTTCTCTTCACACTCTACACCTCTGACTTTTGCTTCGAATCTGGAACGAGACACCTCCAGAAGTTCTCAGATGACTTCTCCATCGTCGGCTGTATCACAGACGACAGCGAGGAGGAGTACAGAGACCTGATTGAGAGCTTCATCGGGTGGTGTGACAGCAACCATCTCAAGCTAAACACAGGAAAAACCAAGGAGCTGGTGGTGGAGTCAGCAAGAGGCCCCACACCCCTGTTGTAATGAGGGGTGAGGGGGTAGAGATGGGGGACACCTACAAGTTCCTGGGGGTGCACCTCAACAACAAACTGGATTGGACAGACAACACAGAGGCCCTCTACAGGAAAGGACAGAGCAGGCTGTTCTTCCTGAGGAGGCTCAGGTACTTCAATGTGTGCACCAGGCTGCTACGGATGTTCTACCAGTCTATAGTCGCCAGTGTCATCTTCTTTGCTGTGGTGTGCTGGGGAGGTGGCATCGGGACTTGTGGCACCAACAAACTGGGCAAGCTGGTGAAGAAGGCCAGCTCAGTGATGGGGATGGAGCTGGACAGTGTGGAGGCAGAGACTGACAGGAGGATGAGCTCCTCAAGAGTTCCTTCAGCCACAGACTCATCCAGCCCCAAGCCTCAAAGCGCTTTGGAGGCTCATTTGTGCTTTCAGCCATCAGGCTCCACAACACCACAGCACCAACATGACAGACTTATATCTGAGACATGTATCTTGTTGTAAATCAGTATTATTGATTGTATAGTGTAAATAGTGTGTTAATACATCTACAATACTGCATCTGTTCTTTTATATTCCTTGTGCTGCTATGTTGACCTAAATTTCCCCTATGGGGGATTAATAAGGTAATATCTTATGTTATCTTACATTGAACAAAATTATAAACGCAAAACTTTTGTTTTTGCCCCCATTCGTCATGAGCTGAACTCAAAGATCTAAGACTTTCTCTATGTACACAAAAGGCCTATTTCTCTCAAATATTGTTCACAAAATCTGTGTTAGTGAGCACTTCTCCTTTGCTGAGATAATCCATCCACTTCACAGGTGTGGCATATCAAGATGCTGATCACACAGCATGGCTATTGCACAGCTGTGCCACAATAAAAGGCCACTCGAAAATGTGCAGTTCCATCACACAGCACAATGCCACAGACGTCGCAAGTTTTGAGGGAACGTGAAATTGGCATGCTGACTGCAGGAATGTCCCCCAGAGCTGTTGCCCGTGAATTGAATGTTCATTTCTCTACCATAATCCGTCTCCTAAGTCATTTAAGAGAATCTGAAAGTATATCCAACCAGCCTCACAACCGCAGACCACGTGTAACCACACCATCCCAGGACCTCCACATCCAGCATCTTCACCTCCAAGATCGTCTGGACAGCTACTGCAACAATCGGCTTGCATAACCAAAGAATTTCTGCACAAACTGTTAAGAACATCTCAGGGAAGCTGATCTGCATGCTCGTCGTCCTCATCTGGGTCTCGACCTGGCTGCAGAGTGGGCAAATGCTTACATTCAATGCCATCTGGCACTTTGGAGAGGTGTTCTCCCTGTTTTCACTGTACAGGGCAGATGGCACAAAGGAACACCACATACTGACTGGTTTCTGAACCCACTGGACCTCCCCAATACAGAAATGGCACATTTTCGAGTGGCCTTTTATTGTGGCCAGCCTAAGGCACACCTGTGCAATACCACTGCTGTGTGATCAGCATCTTGATATGCCACACCTGTGAGGTGGATGGATTATCTCAGCAAAGGAGAAGTGCTCACTAACACAGATGTTGACAGATTTGTGAACAGTATTTGAGAGAAATAGGCCTTTTGTGTACATAAAGAAGTCTTAGTTCAGCTCATGATGAATGGGGGCAAAAACACAAGTGTTGCATTTATAATTTTGTTCGGTGTATGTGCACTGTTTGTGTGTGTGTGTGTGCAAACAGACACACACACACATTGTTTGTGTCATGGCTTGTGATTTAGTTGCTGACTGTGAAACACTATGATCTGACGTGAATAAACAGGCTGTGGCCTAAGCTGAGGTTTTAAAACCCAGTTGAACCTCAGTTTTCCCCAAAGTACAGACGGCAGCTTCATATATCTCAAATTAGCATCCCAAATTTACATATCTGCTTGCATATTCATATTTATATCCGGAGTGATTTAAATTCCCATGCCAGTCGTGCAGCTCACCTGAGATGACAATAAGCTCCAGCTTCCTGGCTTCTTCTTTTCAGGCTTTTACCAATTTCAGGTGGTATCCTGTAGCTGCAGACTTTTCATATTTCGTTAATTTATCAAAACAACTCTTCCACCACCTTAAGTGTGAATTCAGATGTGCACTGAGGGGTTGAAGCCATCTTATTTTATCCACTCCCTCAGTGAAATCCCTCTCTTAAACATCACAGGAAATGAAGGGGGATTTTTTATTATCAGAGTGTCAGATTTTTCACAATTTCTTTAAATTATAGAGCAAAGTATGCAGCCATGGGTGTTGGAACAGAACAAATCTAAAGTAAGGAATACTTTAAAATTGTTTACTTTTATGCAGAGCGGGCAGTCGTCAGGTCTTTCATGATGAGTCTTTTGTCCTTATTTAGACAGCAAGAAAACATATGTATGTAAATAAGGTTGGTGAGACAGGGAAGAAAATCAACATGCTCTAAATGTATATATCATGCATCTAATTCTATTTTCAGTTTTTATTCTTATTATGAGAACAGAATCAGTTCAGCTTGGTGAGCACACAAAGGCAGTCTAAAATGCAAATGCATGACGACTCAGCCTTAATCAAAGTGAATAATTATTCAGCCTGTCAAGTTTCATTGATCTGATTTCAGCATGGCTATGCCCACATTTTTTAGCTAAGAAGTAATGCATGCTAGATAAAACCTATGTTTTTTTTTACACATACAAACTGTGCACTGTTAAGGGACAGTGTATTATATTCTATATTATACTATATCTCCCTGGTGAGCATCATTTAACTCCAAAAATCAACATTACATTTAAAGTGAAAAAAAAAAAAAAATAGCTACCATACACTGCATTTGGAAATGCACTGGGGTGAAACTTACATATGTGTGTCTGCCCTTACAGAAACATTCAATCTCTTAACATGCCTTTCATGCCTGTCATCAAATTGGAGAATGTGTCACCATGGCAACGGTGTCTCAGGCACAGCCTTTGGTGACAGCTTCTAGCCAGTCCTTGCACACGTGCACACAGATTAACATGCGCATGTGCACACGCGCGCAGAGAGCTGGAGCTATGAGCAGGTGAAATATCTGCACATCAAAGAGAGCCACACTGACCTGCCCACTGCTGTTTTAAAGCACCAATAAATTTCCCAGTGATCTCTGTCTGCGGGTGGGGGAGAAGGGAGCGACTTCAAATGCCCTCTCAAAGCAACAAAAGGTGGAAACAGCTAAGGTCTACAATATTGCCATTCTCTGGCACCAGCAACACACAATGAATAATTATAATGGCATTTGAATCTGATACATAAAAATTTGAACAAGGCAAAAGATTTTAAGAAGATTTGAGTGCCACACCATTTACCTATAAAACCGATGCCCAGTTCCTCTGGGTGTGCACTATTTCTCATAAATTGACAAAGCACTAAAACTACTGTCCAACTAGGTTGCATTTCATGCATTTAACTCTACTATACCTCGTGAGTCGGACACACTTGAAATCTTGCACCTTTGTACAAAGCTGTGATGTTCCCAGGACAGAAATTAGACAGATTTTCTGTTGCTTAGCATATTTGATGCAGATTCTGGTTCCTAATTCAAATGCAGATTTTAAAACATTTAAACATTTACTGTTACTAAAATGAATTCAGGAGGATTATGCAGCTTTGCTGGAGGTATGGGTACTCTGAGTGCTTCCTAGGTTCTTCATCTTTTTAAATTTCACACTTGACTGTAAGGCGCTCTGCTTTCTAGACTTTGCCTTGCTTTTGAAGACTGCAAATTGGCAACTTGCAACAAATAGAGAGGATGACAGAGGGAACACCAGCAAAAATTCACCATCAATAGACTTCAAAAGATTTCTGTTTTAATTTCCTAACAGCATAATATGTTCAGTTTTACTAACAAAAGCCATTTTTCCTATTGTGCATGCTGTGTAGCATAGCCTATCAGGCAGTTACAATGAAGTCTTTAGTTGTTGGCCATTTAATCTTTTTTCCATTTATATGCTAAGCCTGCCACAAAACGGTTTTGTGCCAACATCATCTTCAGTGATCTTAATCTTGCTCACACAAAATGGAAATGCAGCATGCGTGACCCTGAACTGCCTGTGCTGCTCAGATCTTAGCCACAGCATGTAGGCGAGGGGTCAAGACCTGTCAGTGTGGCACCAGGCCCCTTTCTCATGTGACTGCTGGAGAAAGTGTAGAAACTCTGTGGCAGGACTGCGGAGTGGAGCTTGAAAGAGGATTGTTTCCGACAAGGACCACAAGGCCCCGAATATTATTGCAGTCCTGAGGGTTGCAGAGAAAAAAAGAAAAGAAGGACAAATGAGAATGTAGAAACTCACAACCAAGAGCCTCGGGACACAGTCATCCAGGACAAGTGTCTGAGGACAAACTATGGTCCGAACACTTCTTGTAGAAAAAAGGCCCAAGGCTAGGAAACTTGACAGATGGTAGCTGTTGTGTGTAGATTCTTCCTCTTTATTTCTTTTGTCGGTGTCTTCAACCTTGTTCTGGTACTGAGAAAACACTCAACCCTCAAATGAACAAATTGTATGACCGATATTCTTGGACAGTTAAGAATTTTAAGGGTTTCTCTAGATGACATTTACACATAAACAGTCTTTAGTTATCTGTCTTTTTCTCTACCTATCTATACCCATCTGTCCAACTGTCTAAGTTTCTTTGGTGATGGTTTCATCAGTTTATAATCATTCTAGTGTTTCAGAGTGAATGTTAACACAAGTTTTTAAAGTTAAAAACATGCAAGCGCTCCTCTAATGATGTACCAACATCCAAACATCTTGTTCATGTGCATTGCATTCATAAGCAAAGGAGGTAGGCCCGACCCACTAAGCTCACCAGTGCTGTAGTTTATTAGGCTGTAATGTTGCTCTTTTATTATTCCCTGGATTCCCAGAGAAACTGAAGTGAAGTAGTTTTTGGGGATGGAAGAGGCTTGGGCTTGGCTCATCATTAGCTGCTGCATGCTAACATTGGAAACCTTAATGAAATATTCAGCGTTGTGCTGGAATGTCTGAAGGTTTCGCCTGCTTCAACAAGATTACTTTAAGTTATTAAGACACAACAATGGGCGAGGCAGAGGAAGTAAAAGCCTGTACAAGCTCTGTGGGTATTTATGAGGACTCTATCAAAGTGGACGTTTTTTTAAAGACAAAACACATGTAGATGTGTCCTTTCTTTATTCATATTTCATATGCTGCACTTGTGTGCTAGCTTTACAAGCTGTATATTCAGCCCACTGAACTTCTTGTTCCATGTGGTGAAGACGGTTTTCATTATGCACCGATGAACATCACTAAAAGGAAAGTTTTCAGTTCATTTAGAACAAGAAAAGCAGGGTTGTGCAGTATTTCCCTCAAGCATACTTGGTCTCTTTCGTGATCGAATGACTACAGCATTTGTTAATATTTCATTCAACATTCTTTTTGTAAGCTGAGGGTTGCATTCAGCGAAAACAGGCAAGAACACTCAAACCTCACTGCCTAGATTGGTTGTTGATTGAGCATCTAATGGTGTAGCGATGACATATGTCTGTTGACCTCACAACTTGGCAGACCATCAATATACATTTCACTGCTTTTCATCCTGCTAATAAAGACATTCAGTTTGCTGTTGTATGAAGGTGCATTTATGGCACAAGAGGATTATGTGCTTGATTTCTTCTCATTCTGTTTTCAGAAACACATTACATCTGTGAGAAACACGGTTATGTTGGCAAGCAGAGTGTTAATAATACCAGAGTACCAGTGCAAATATAAGATATTGTAGATAGTGCAAGGCTTCAATATTCCCCCATCTTTAATCCCAGAAAATGCAATATAGAGAACAAACAACTGTCCTGCAAGAGTCACTGAATATGTGGTTGATGATCTTGTCATGTGAATGCTAATAGTTTCCTCTCAGCACAGCGCCTTGCATCCTTGGCTGTATGGGTGGATATGCATTATATTATAATAGCTGAGAGTTGTATGATGCATTTTTTCAAGACTGCGTGTTCCAGTGTGCCGCTATAGGAAACAACATCATGATATGAAATGACGGTGGATACAAATGATGGTAATTGCAGCAGCAGCAGCAGTAGCAGCAAGCTTACAAGGGCTAAACATCCAAAGCACTGAGGAGCTTGCATATGGATCCAGACAGGCAGACAGACAGATGAGACAGACATGTATAGACAGATACAGACAGACGCAGACAGTTCTCCTAATCAATTCCAAGCCTGTAGCAGTCAATTTGAAAGAAAAAAAAAAGTTTTGCCCTACCCAAGGACTTCAGCTACTCAGTCAAGCCTTGTGGCTGTAATTGAGTGGCTGTGACTGAAAGGACGATGTGGAATGATAAGAAAATAAAAAAATGTGTGTGTTTTTTTAGCTGCCCTATGCTGAACCATTGAACCATTCTGAATTTTACCTCCCATAACCCTGACTGTGAAAGCTGCTTTAGCTGAGTAGGTGGATGGCTGTCTTGTACTTGTTGTTTTGTTATGAGGTTTGCAGGAAGTGAAGTCTCACTTGTGTACTAAAGAAAATTATATATTGTGCCTCGTCATCTCCACTGGCTCCATCATTTAACAAGCTACCCAATTATGTAGCTTTTTACAAAGCTTGAACAATCAATGTAAGAATCTGAATCACGTAGAGTAGAAATTTATGAGAGCCTTTGCATATTTGTCTAATTTTTAGAATAGATCTTTTTTTACATGATGCACAAGAATGCAGTTCTACTGTATTTGAAAGGCACTGTACTGTATGCCACGTTACTAAACTCACCAGAAATCAATTTGTGAAAGACAGTTTATAAAGATTTCTCCCTGGGAAGTGTTCCCAGAGCCCCATGGCATTTCTAGGGAAGTGCCCTTTTAAAAATTTCTTTTCACCATATTTGTTTTATTCATCAGTTCCCAGTGAGAAATGAGTTCACAGACACAGGAACAAAGGTTGCAATCCCAACTTGGATCCCCCTGAGTCAGCAGGACATCTAAGAAACTGATTTTTTGACAGAAATGTGCCTCTAATCCTCTGAGTCTGAGCGGATTTACAGTGCAATTCATATCATCATACTTACAGCAAACTCTGCTCGATTTATTTATTTTAACATTGTTCAGAGAAAAAAAAACAAAAAACATGACGACAATTCCTGGTGGATAAAACACTTTCCTCATTAAAGCCTACACTGACACATTAGCTGTCAGCCCACATGTTCCCAAAACACCATGAGCCGCCTGCAGTAGAGCACACAAAGGTTTTGGCTTCCTGTTCATCATGACTACAGGAGCATGAGTCTGGCAGTGCATCTCTGCAATTATGTCTCTAAAAGTGTGTACATACCCCCCGCCAGTTGGCATCAGTTATCCCGCTAATAGCCTTTACGTTGACTAAACCTCTCAATCTCCAAAGGAAAGGTGACACAGCTCCTTTTATTTTTATGCAAAGTTAATGTTAGATGTAGTGAACATTTTATTGCTTTCTCAATATTAAGAAGTGGCATATGGAATCTGGTGGTCCATGTTGGTACTTTAATTCAGGGGGTTGCAATAACATGTATGGATAAACATCTATTACAGTAAAAAAAACAATATTTATAGTGATACTATTTGTATTCAGTTAATAATCTAATGTAATAATCAGTGCAATTTTATATATCACATTTATCGTTTTTTGTACAGTCATTACTGTACATGTAATCCTTCGCTGCATTTGGTAAACGCTAACATCCCTCAGGTCAGGAGGCTGAAACTCCTTCCTCAGCGTGTTTATGAAGCCAGCTGTGTTACTTTTCTCACTTGACTGCTTTGTCTTATTGGAATCAATGGGAGACCAAGGTGGTTCACTCACTCCATTAATTTGGTATCATGAAACTGTATCTTTGTGCAAACCCCAAAGTAATATATATCAGACAGCCACACACTTGTTTGGCTTAGGCCATGGGACACTAACATCCATACTAATGCCCTGTCCTCTAGTGGGAGGAAAGTACTGTAGGGATTTCCTGATTTAAATGAGACTTCAACCTTGCAAATCGATGAGCCTCACCCCCTCCCAACAACAGACAACCAGCACAGTGGCCTGAAATGCATCATGGTTTAAATTCATGGTGCATGAGTCAATAAGCAATTTGAGATTAGGCTCAGTTGTTGTCCTCACAGGGTAAAAGATGCAATATATAGATTGCAAGGTAATGTCAGTTCACTTGTGTTGGAGTTTGTTATGAATCAGATTTTTCAAAAAAGCTATATGTCTGCACTACAGGCTTTGTTTTTGACCACTGCTGGAAGTAATTTGAAGATATTCAAAATTCCCACATTTGTATACTAAAGAGTGAAGGCTGCAGCTTCCTTTACCACTATATTCATTTTGTCATGGGCCAGGTGATAAATCGAAACCTAAAAACAACATTTCTCACAACAAGGACAGTCTGACTCAGCATGAGAGGTGAAACATCATCACAGCGTCAATAACGGGTCTGCCTAATCTGCACAATAAAGACTGTTCATTATCAAGGTGATTTAGCAGATTATAGAAATGGATGCATTTACACAGAGTGTAATGAAGCTTTAAAGCAATTGCTAAATAGGCACCACATTGTGTATATTAGGTTTTATTATGGATGTACTGCCCATGTGGAGCCTGAAGCATGCATTCATTTGTGAATAAAAAAACAATAAATGCAACTTTGCTTTACTATTTTACATTTAACAAATTTGGGGTTTCATTTACAAATTTACACCACACTACCCACGCAAAGGTTGTGATCTATAAAAAACAGACTTGACGGGAGAATGTGCGGTGAGTTTGTTTGGAAAACAGATGAAAGCCTTTCTGAATAAACAAACACCCATTTCATAGATTTTCCCTGAATAGCGCAATAAAAAACACAGTATATGATAATTTGCAGCATGAAACATGATTTAGGATAATAAAGACAAACAGAGATATCTGTTTTTGCAAAAGAAGACCTCAAATACATTGCACAGTTTAATCAGGAAATATATTAATTACTGCATGCAGTGCAGTTTATTTTCACAAATACAGTGGGCAGTTGGAGAAATTACATTTAAATTTATGCCATTTGTGATGCTTCAGTCGAGCAAATACGAGTGCATAGTTTCATACATTGTTATCGGATGTTCATTGCCTTATGGTATTTGAGCCAAACGCTGTGGAGCCAGTGTGTGGATGTGATGCGTTGCTTTTAAAAACACAGTATGAAAAAATATAACACTATTTATTAAGTTGATCTTTCAGTGTACCACTTATGTCACACAAAACATATTTCTTTTAACTCATCAGCAGCCTCGTTAAGTGAGTAGGCTGTTTGTGTAGCCTAAACAAATGTTTAAACACAAGTGGAATGCATTTTGGTTTACTCTCTTTTCAAACGAAGGAATCCAGATTATGTACCCAGGTCATCCAGTGTCTCTTGCATGTTTCTCCCTCGACATCGTCACTACTCACGAGTGATGTGCCTTCCTGCATATGGTCAATAAGGGGGTGGAGCATAATTTTTCTTGCTACAATCTCACCAATGACGGTGTCACAGTGAGTTAAATTTGTTTTTTAAGGTTTTCTGTCAGAATTTGCCATCCTCATCTTCATGCAGTCAGTAGTATTACTGCGCCAAATTTCAAGTTGATTGTGATTTAAAAGCGAAATCTGCTTATTTTTGTATGCACGCACTTCCTGTGTTTTGTCCGTACGCAACCTTTAGGAGTCATTCCTACGTTTTATAAATGAGACCAATGAAGGCTGTTCCTTTTATAAATTAATTCATAGCTATGACTACATTAACAATCAAGGATAAACTAAAGTGACTCAACGCTCCGTCAGAGGTAAATATAGTTTTAAGAGCAAACACAATGGTGTTTACTATTTGTCTCTCTGAGGCATCAATTATTCTCACCCTCAGGTTCAGGGTCATCCATCTGCCTGTCTATCCCTGTAGACATTATCATTTTAATAGGAAACATACAGTAATTGAAATTGCTTGGATTACTATTGCAAAATGGATGGAAATTCACGGTCTGCCAAAATGCTAAAAAAACACTGGAAGCATTGCTTGCAGGAGGGATCCAAGTAATCTAGTATTTTGTCTTCTGTTCTTAGATGAACAGTAATTTGAGCACATACTGAACCACAATCAAAATCAGAGCAGTGTTCAGCCTAGAAAATTTCTTTTTTTCTGTAATTTAATTCAAAAAGTGAAACTTTAATATATTTTAGATTCATTACACATGAAGTGAAATATTTCAAGCCTTTTTAATTAATTTTTTTATGATTACGGCTTACAGCTCATGTAAAGAGGAGAAGAGCTCTAAGCAAACAAACAAATGAAAATGCTTTGAGAAAGGTTTATTTGCACAAAAGAAAACCTGCAATGCAATGTATATACAGAAGAAACTGTATCTGCGTGGTCCAAAAAACGTAACTTAAGCTAAAAAACAAACAAACTACTGATTACGACATTATATTCCATTATATTTTCATATTCTGAGTTGTCACCTGCCACCTGAATTTTCTGTTTCCCTAAAACTAATTGTTTAATGCTCAAAATCTTCTGGAGGCGCACCAGGACCCCCCAATCATATATTTGATCAATAAATATTTTTTCCTAAATACCATTAAAATGTATTCTTGTCTTGTACTCATGACCCCAATCTTGTGCAATGTCACGTCTCATTGGCTAAGTGTTTCATCAGACCCCTAATCTGAGCCCTTAAATGTCCCCACCACTTTTCAGCACAAAATGGCTCCCTTGCCTGCAAAAGTTTCCTGAGCCTTTAATCTCTCATTCACTAGCAAGGACCACATAATCAACAGATACGATTAAATGATTTACTGATGATCGAAACAGAAAGATGTACGAGGCTTGCATTTACATTTACTCATTTAGCAGACGCTTTTATCCAAAGCGACTTACATTTGAGCAACAACATACAAGCATCAACAAAGCATCAAAACAGCACGAGATCTACAACTGACAAGACATACTAGTAAAAGCAGCAATACATATTAGTAAGTGCTAATAGCACATATCACATCAATGGGGTAAATACCTAGGGAAAGAAGTTAGAGTTAACAAAAAGTGCAATCAATACAAGATAATTGTAGGGGACAGAAGAAGAAGAGCACAGGAAGTGCATGTTAGATGTTAGGAGTTAGAGGTGTTATAAGAGGAAGTGTTCTCCTAAGAGATGAGTTTTCAAGAGCTTCTTGAAGTTAGAGAGGGAGACCCTGCTCTGACGGCATGTGGAAGCTCGTTCCACCATCATGGTGTCACAGATGTGAACAGCAAGGACTTAGATTGCTTTGCGTGAAGGGATGGCAGAGCCAGGCGGCGTTCGTTGGAGGAGCGTAGTGGCCGAGAAGGAACGTAAACTTGTATTATGGAGTTTAGGTAGATGGGTGCAGACCCAGTAGTCACTCTGTATGCAAGCATTAGTGACTTGAATCTGATTCTGGAGGCCACGGGGAGCCAGTGGAGGTCACACAGCAATGGAGTGACGTGTCCTTTTGGGCTGATCAGAAACGTGACGTGCTGCTGAGTTCTGAACCATTTGTAGGGGTTTCACCACACATGCTGGAAGACCTGCTGAATAGACATTCAAAAGTGTTGTGGGGAAGCTTCGATAGGGAAATCAGCCATAGTACCCTGGCATGACGGACCACCTTATAACCCTGTGGAGAGGAAGAAGATCAGGAGGCAGGACAGAGAAAGGGGTGGGGGGAGGGATGCAGAATAGAGAGTATTTATGGAAATACTGGCAATGATGTGGTTTATGTGTGGTCCCACTCTTGAAACTCTGCTAATTAGCTCCACGTCTGATTCTGGTGCTAACAATCCACTTTTTGACTATAATTTTTCTTATATACATATGTGCAATGTTTTAATTAAATATTTTTGGATAGTTTAGTATAGTTTCAGTTTTCTTTAAGATGCATAGAATAATGTAACAATTTTGTAACCAAGCGTCCTAGGTTCAATACAATAAACAATAAACAGGATGATAAGTTCAAACTTTTTAATTTAACTAATTGTTATTTATTTAGAACATTCTGTTGTAACACACCACTCAAAATAAAGAGCTGAATCTTACAGTCAAGATGGCAAAGATAACACAAACAGGGATTTATTCATCTTGCATCATGCCTAACTTCAGTGGATCATAACATATTGGTTATGGAATTAATCTGCAGATGCTCCGGTTCATGGACATTAAACCTTATTAGCAGAGTTGTTTTTATATTGTTGTTACAAATGTCGCTTTCTGCAATATCTGCTTAAGGCAACTACAGTATGGTTGGGGTTAGAGAACGAACATGGTCATGGTTGATTTACACATAAATTGTGATGTGCAGATTGGTCTGATATGGATGTTGGTCCTTGGAATACTGGATTCAGGTTCTTTTAACTTGGAGTGCTTCTGGTTATTTCCATCAGGATATAGAGAGTTTTTCCACACCTGAACCCATGTTTCCAGTTGGGATGGGTGCCACCCAGGTTGGCATCTCAGGTCCCCCTCAAGAGGAGGTCACAATGCAAAAAGTCCTAATGACAAAATACATTATTTGTCCATGCCCTCTAGAACAACCCATGGAAGAGTGTTTTGATCTGATGCTCATGTTGGCAGGAGACATCATTCAAAGCCAAGCTTCAAGGTTACATGCATGTTGAAAACAAGCCTGTTAGAATGGTGTCATTGGAAAGAGAAAGGACAAGCCAGCTTTCCACTGACTGTCTGATAGTTCTAGTGCGTGCGTGTGTGCTTGTGTTTTATTCATACACTCCCCCACGCAGCATGTCAGCTGTAATCGCACAACATGTATAAATGTGAAACTCTACAGGACCAATTTGGCCACTAAGTAGAAGATGTAGTCTATTTGCTGGTTCCGTTCCATTAGTTCTATCAGCCGTACTGGAAAACCCCTTTTTCGCATCAACCCGTTATGTATAATTGAATCACTGTTGTTGTCATTTCACGCATTCGGGTACTTTAATGTGAAATACAATTAGAGAATCATTGTCATCAGCTTTGCACGTGAAGCCAGCGCATTCGACAGCTGGTTCCCTTAAAGGCCTTTTCCTTTAGCAAAAGTGAAGCAAATCACAACAGCATATGAATTTGTAGCTCCGTTTGCAATTAAAGTTTAATCATATAAAAATTAATAATAATTATTTTCATACAGGATAATATTTTCATAGTTGTTATCATCCTCATCCGTCAGTTATGATATCATGTTACTCACCAGCGCCATAGACCCATTCTCTATTACTTCTCCATGGGGCTGGACTGACTGTTGTCCTGACTGTTT
Organism: Micropterus salmoides; assembly: GCF_014851395.1. Lineage (NCBI taxonomy): Eukaryota > Metazoa > Chordata > Actinopteri > Centrarchiformes > Centrarchidae > Micropterus > Micropterus salmoides. The sequence goes on along the minus strand of NW_024042261.1, from coordinate 14,078,189 downwards.
GGCAAAGTCTGTTTTTCTTGTCATCATTGCAGCAATACAAAGTACTGTGCCTAAATAAAAGTATGTTCTCTTGCAACTTGCTTTTCTGCTTCATTCATTCTTTATGCATCCTCTTCCAATTGGTTGGAGATCATAAAAGTGAAGTCACCAATGTCCTTGTAGCAAGGTTATTATAGTTTTGGATTTTTCATGGAGGAGGTGTAGCTGGAGTGGGACAGCAGTCTGCCATTGAACACATTGACAGCAGTTTGTCCAAGGTTCTTCTTTTTGCCACTGTCGCCAGAGAGTCCAGTTCTGAGCCCACCACTGAGCCAGCTCTCCTCACCAGTCTGTCCATTCAACTGGCGTCTCTCTTCTTGCTACTTCTTCCCCAGCAAACTACAGCATAAACAACTGGTAAAACATCTGCAGCAGTCTTTTGCAGATGTTGAAGGACCCCAGCCTTCTCACGAAGTACAGATAGCTCTTCCCTTTCCTGAGTGTCCGTATTTGCTGTCCAGTTCAGCTTGTCATCCAGCTGCAGCCCCAGAAATTTGTATGTTTCTGACATGCAGCCCTTCAGTCTGACTTACTGTGGTCTCTCCGTAAGGTAGTCCGTAATCCATGTCACCAGGAGTGGGTCCACCCTCATCTCTGTCAGCTTGTCTCTCAGCAGGAGCGGTCAGATGGTGTTGAAGGCACTGGAGAAATCAACGAACACCATTCTCACAGCACAGGCTTTAAGCATCCTTGGACACACTCTGTCCAGGCCCGCTGCCTTCCTTGGACAAAGCCTCCTCAGCTCTCTGCTCAACTGATACTTGGTGATGGTGGTGGTGAGGGGGGTTGAACTGTATGTAGTCTGAGGTGGTGATGGACATAGCGGTGGCACTGGGGGAGGTGATGGACATGGTGGGGGTGTGAAGTGGGCCGTTGCTGGTTGTGGGAGCTGGACTATCAAACCTGCTAAAAAGTTTGAGAATGTTAGTCGCTTTAAATGTTGCCACCGCAAGGAATTGTGGGATAGCATTCTCTTCTTTCCTTTCGTAAACGATGGTCCAGTGTACTCTATGCTAAAGGAGATCAGAAAGGAAGAATTGAAGCACATTTCCTTAGCTTTTAGAGAATTCGACCAGCTCTTATTATGGCTGCTACTTCAATCAGTTAGTTACAACAAGTAACAATGATCCAGCAATAACAGAGAGCAGAAGGCAATATATACAGGGCTAACAAGCAGGGAGGGAATAAACAGGTGAGGCACATGAGGTGTAATCAAGACGGAACAGGGAACAAGCTGGAGGTAAACAACAGACGCGGACACATTCAAACTAAAACAGGAAACAGACCATGACGCTGAGACACGAAATAGACCAAAACCAAAACCAGGCACATGACAAATGCCCCACTCAGACACATTTCTTATTTACATAAGAGGTGTGTTATAATCATAATAATGAGATGAACTATTTATAAACAGGAGTTTTTATCCATTATCCTCAGTTTTCAAATTCATATAGGACTTGTGACAGATAGCATTGCTCACTGCAGTTTTAGGACTTTGACAGCCTGGCAAAAGAAATTGTTTCTCATCCTGGCTGTGAATCCTCTGACCAGATGACCTTAGAACAAAGAGGCAGTGGGAAGAGTGAGAGAGGTCCTTGATAATGCAATGAGACTTCACGGAAGCAGCATTTGTGAACAATGTCCTGAATGGAGAGCAGAGAGGTCTGAATAATACCTTTTTGCTCTCTCCATAATGTGCTGGAGGGACTCACAGTCTGATGCGTAACAGGTCCTGTTTTAATATGAGGAAACCCAGCTTCTTTAAAATATAGAAAAATTGCTGATAAGAAACGAATCACATTTGGCATGTAGTTTTTTAGGACTTTTAACACAACAGTCTTGTCACTCAGTGTACCTGTTCCTTTTTCAGTTAACTTTACAATAATTCTTGATGAAATCTTTCATATTAGAATTATTTTATAATTTTACATAATTTAATGCACACCTGGGATATTGAAGTATAATAAAAATTGTACATGCAGACACTGTGAACACAAAATGTATTAAAGAGACATTTCAGTTATCCCCGTTCAGGTTGACTCCATGCAGGGAAGCGGATGTGTGCTGCCCTTTCATACAGATAGGGCAGTTAGTCAGATGTATATTTGCTGAAACAGGCAGTTAGTCTTGTCCTTGAAGTCTTGTCTTTCGTAAAACCAAAATATACTGCTTTAAAAAACTTCAGATAAAGCTCACCTTTGTGTTGTTTGTCCAAGCAAGTTTTCATTTTTGTCCATTTTTTGGTTGCGAGTATTTTATTTTTTTCCCAAATGACCACAAGGAGCCCATTCCACACTCCAAAAAACTTAATCAAGCAACACAAAGGTGAGAGTTTGACTTTATTGCAAGAGTTTGTAGTGACAGTTATACAGGCGAAAAGACTTCAAGGAAGAGGACTAACCGGTTGGCTTGGCAAATGCACCGCACAGCCGCTTACCTGAGCTTTTCTATGGGACCATCCAGGATTGTGAGGGCTACATTTAAGTCTTTGTCAGCGTGGCAATGTGACAGTGTGCAGGAGTTCACTGCTTCTTCGCTTTATGATAGAATAGCAAGGAAATAGTTAGACACATTGACACAATGTGCAATATATTTTCAAAGACAACAGGACTTAAGATGCACATTTCAACGGCCATACAGTCCCTCAGAATTCACTGTTCAATACTTCCCTCCTATATTATATAGGAAACCTAGCAACACAACGATTTTGTACGACTGGATTCGCAACTGGGAACAGACTGAAAAGGATCAATGAGGCTGGTAAACTAAACCTCCCTCTTCCTGACTACTAAATTTCCATTTTAGAAACTACACGGCAGGCTTGAAAATTGGATGAGCAAAAAAATAAGCCCCTAATGAAATTCAAGGGTTCACTGTGACACTCGACTTGCTTCCCTTGATGAAGAAACACACTCTGATGGGAAGGTGAAATAATGAGAACTCGGATGCCTGAGAGGTACAACGTAATTGGGATGGGCATATTCAATCAAAACACACTTCTATTCAATTTCCACACTTGCTGGCTTACCTCGCCTGTAATTTTTTTTGATTGGCATCCGTCGGAAAAAGACGGAGGGTGCAGACTATTTTCCCCTCATCAGGGAGTGATGGTCAGTCTGTACCAGCATGAATATAATTAGCCAGATCACTTCACTGACCTCTGAAAGTCATTTCATGTTTGGACAAGATGTGACTGGCTGTAAATTGCATGCACTGTTATATTGATCAGTATGAGTCTCTCTGCACAGGATCTCACAGATTGATCATGTTCTGTCTTTTATTGCTGCTAAAAGCCATAGTTTCTGTTAGACTGAGCTGAAATAGGGTTTTGTGCGTGGTGCTGTCTTGAGCATCAGAGGAGTGAGGTGAACCGCATATTGCTATACTAGTTAGTGTATGAGCACCTAATGCCATCCACTACAGCAGCAACGCAACTAAGGCAACAGATATTACAACAAATTTGAACCAGACGTCTCTCTGACAGTCTCAGCTGAACATGCTAAACTTTACAGAGGCTGTAAGGTTATTGTAGTGCACTGGATTAGACTGTACAGACGTTTCCACCCACTACTAGAAGGCAAAAAGTGATTTCGAATAACTGTTTGACCCTCTCTCTGCTAGTTGATTCTGTGAAAGAACATTTCTATACAACATTAGCCACTGTTTTTGCTTTTGCTTTCTGTCTAGACACATCATCTGCATTTGCCTCTCGTACAATCATCACTGAGAGCCAGCCTTATAACTGCCTCAAGGACATAAAAGCCACCATGACAAATAAAATCATGCACTCATTTTTATCAAACCAAAAACTGAGGGTCTAATGCAAGTGCCTCTGTTATGGTTGACATGCAAGCCAGTGACCAAGAGAAAAATTTAGGGCTGGATAACAACACAATTTTCAAGCTTCCAAAAGGTACAGTATGGAAAGATTATGTAATGTGTATGTGTATGAGGGTGGATATAGGTAAAATAAAATACAAAACAATGCAACAGCCATGGCATAAATACCCAGAGTAATATAACAGAAACAGCCACATAACACAATCCCACGATACTAGAAACTACAACCTCAAAAGGTATTCTATTTGAATACCTCTCTCAGCAGTCTCAGCAAAAGCCTATCGTTATAAGTTTTACAAATAGTGCTTATCGCAGGGCTGCTGTATTGAATTGTACAAGATTTACAACTATTGACGTTATTGTTTCCATCTATACCACTGGACAGTGACATACAGTAGGTTTCATCCATCTTGAAAGGCAGAAACTTTAGAACCAGTATCAGGTTCAAAGTAGAGTGATCTTTGTTGTATCAGCAGAATCTCGCACCATACTGTAAAGGGAATAAAATCTCTCCCGCTGTGCTGATGAAGAAGGTGGAGAATAACACAGACTGAATATTGCAAGATACTGCAGCTTGAAAATCAGTTTCAGCACTTTTCCTCAGCCTGGTTTCAATCTACGCATGTGATGATGTGATGTTTGTTCAGAATAATGGCTAAGTTGCACAAAGAGGAAAGATTATCCTGTAATTTCCACTGCTTAAATATTTACTTAAAAAATGTTGAGTCCAATAAGCCACCAAACTTGGAATGTAGTAAGACACTTGTGCACCCTCATCAGTATAAAGATTAGAAGACAAAAAGACTAAACTGGTCGCTGGTATCTGTCCTCATTGCCCTTTTCAAAAATATTATACATTTTTCCACAGTCAGAAACACAGCTGCACCAACTTCTACATGGAGAATGTAGAAAGGACAGCCTTGAGTCCATACTTGTGAACAGCAACTACTCATCTAGGTTATATTCAAGAGAATAATGCACATCAACAAAGAATGCACAGAAAATGAATACCAGTCTACCTCCATCTAAAAGACAAAAGAGAGAGAACAGAAAAGAGACATGGTTTGAAAGGGGAGTTAAGAAGGGGGTCATCTATGTCACACTGGAGCAACCAACACTGAGCTGAGGAGAGGGACTTCAAAGCCACTTATCATTTACTTAAAGTGTCATTCTGACATCCCTTCCCAGGTTAAACAATCTTGATTCATATGAGTCTGATGCCTCTTACGCTGCTTGACTCACACTGACCCACCTCCCCATTAGTAGAATTAACGTAGCAGCTTCGATTTGTGGAGAAACACTTTGAAGACTAAAACAACAAATGCAATTGACCGTTCGTTGCCCCCCAACAGCGATTGTCCAGTCATAGCTTAGCAAATGTAACTGGGCATGGCATGCTAAACTAAATCTTAGACATCCTCAAACCAAACTCACAAATGAAGAAGTGTAAGGAAGATAGCATGTCTGGTTAATTAGCCTACTGCCTATAGCAGTAACTCAGTTACTCAACGCCACTCTGCCCGGCTCTTCATTAGATTTTGGGGAGTACAGAATAATAATAAATCTTACCTCTTGTCTTTCACATGCTGATATATTTTCTATTCAGGGCAAGCTATAAGTGGAAGGTATTTTGGGTAATACTGTATGTGCTGCTTTGGTTACCATGGTTAAGAAAAATGAATCATATCCTTATGTCTTATGTCTATGTATGTCTTACAAAAGTATTTAATTGAGCATTTAAATGCAATACTATGCCACAGAACACCTTTTAATTAAGCACCGAGTGCAGCCTCAAATTTCAGCTTTAGCTACATGAAGTACAATACAACATCCTTTGAGCTGATAGATGAGCACTGAAGTCCCTGCTGCCACAGCACATGAACTGTTCACATCTTCACATGCAGACTCTAAAATGGTTTTGAAAGTCATTGTAAAAAAGTTTAAATTATTTCTGTTCAAGAGGTCCTTCAAGCGTTGTTTAAAATATTTTCAGAGACGTGGAATGTATTCATATGGTCCACAATGATTACCATAGTTGTTTTGTAATGTTTTTGATGATTGTTATTTGAAGTCACAGTGAGAGGCGATTGTATTCACCTGTTGACTTATCTGGCATTCATGGACTGTACCCTGCCATTTGAACACACTGATGAAGGCCGATGGCCGTTAACGTTATGCGTAATGCCAGACAGTAAACTTATTGGATTATGAATTGCCAAGTGTGACCCTCTCTTCTTTATGGTATTAAAAGATGAAAGTCATTGCAATTTGGATATATACAAATATGTTTTGCCACAACACCAGTGATATTGTTATATATCATGTCAAATTATGGCAGATGCTTACACAGCTGGCAGGAACTCTGAAGCACATAAGGATATGAATTATGGTATAGCTGCCCTGAAGCCATCTGTAACATAGCTGTTGCCTATTGTGTGGTTGCTTTATATGGCAAATGTTTGTGTTTTGTGGCAAAAAAAGGAACCTTGACACTAAATATTTTTCAGAGTAAGGAATACCATTTTATTTTCACTTATACTTGCACCTTTTTTGATAAATACTGTACAACCAGTATTTAAAGGTGATGCAAAACACTTCATTTGTATAGCCAATGTAATCTTTCAGTTCATTAAAAAACAAATCAGCAGTAAACACATCGTCCCAGAGGACAGTCTGATGAAGCATCATTCCATTAGGTTTTCAGAATAGCCAATCAGTGGAGTCTGGGATATCGTCTGTGAAGAGCAGCAATTAAACCAATTTTGTAGTGACTCTTTCAGTCCAATCGTTTTTCTTTCGCAACGCATCAGCAGAGCCACAACCTGCATCACTCCCCAAAGTTGATCCGCGGATACAGGTTATCAATCTTGATGGATGGACATCGACTGGGATCCACCCAGAAAACGAAAATTTCATGTTGAAAAACCAAATGAAAACGACTTGACTGGAGTCAGAGGATGTAGGTCTCATTAGCACATTAGGCATGGGCCAGTGGTGGCCCTGAATGAGCTTTCTAAACACCTTTTCAAAACCTTGCCTTGAGCTCACAGGCAACATATGGGCGGTTAGGTCCTCTAAACTGTTTTAAACTAAAGTGTACACAACAAACAATTTTGCTGACAAAATTGCTGTTGTCTTTCATACTGTAGTCAAATTGTTGACACTGAGGATGGTATTTTTGTTGCTTCTTGTTAACCCTCCTGTTGTGTTAATTTCATGTTAATTCATTCTGTGTTCTTTGTCCAAAATGACCGACCAAAAGTCATCATAAATCCATAATAATACACATATTATCACCTAATGTTGTCTTTTTATCAGTGTAAGTTCTTGTGAAACTACACATTTTTCGATCATACAACTTATTTCTGAGTAAAGAAAAGTATAATTAATGGATTATTTTGACTATCACAGACTACTTTGTGTAGAGGTTTAACAAGGATGCCTGTTTTGAAACAATTTCACATGTTTAAAAAGTGGCACAAAATAACATATGTAGAGTTCCTGGTCATAACTGAACGTTATGATTTTATTAGTAAAGAAAGGACATAGGCCCAAAACTGCACATGAAAACTTTACCATATTACAAAATTAATGTCTGAACACATTAAAGAACAGCAGTAACAATAACAGTTTTGATCGGGAAGACTTGTGCACAAAATTTAAATATAAAATTATTTTGGGTGTTAAGATGTCCGGTGTGGACAAAGTCATGGCACCTTGTGACAATAAGATTAAATTAATTACATTTCCACAGGAACACAACAGGGGGGGTTAACTGATAAATGTAGATCATGGCGTGAACTGTCCTTGGTACTGAAGGGATGTTTTTGGCAGATTACTGGGTGGATGTCTGCTGGTAATAAACTAGTAGTAAAAGGCTATGTTATTTATAATTAGCACTTTATTTTCTGCTCATTTTAAGAAACAAAACTCTACCCCATGGTCCAAGTCCAGACAGAGATATGATAGTAATATTAAATAAGGTTTAAAATTATCCACCACCACCCATCCATTGTCAACCGCTTATCCTGCGTACAGGGCCGCGGGGGGGGATAGAGCCTATCCCAGCTGTCATCGGGCGCAAGGCGGGGTACACCCTGGACAGGTCGCCAGTCCATCGCAGGGCCACACAGACAAACAACCACTCAGGCTCACACTCACACCTAAGGACAATTTAGGGTAACCAATCAACCTAGCCTGCATGTCTTTGGATGGTGGGAGGAAGACGGAGCACCCGGAGAGAACCCACGCAGACACCGTGTCGCCCAGCATGCATCATGCAAAGCCATTTATATATATAGATATAGATATATGAATTGTGATGTTTAGTTGTTGAGGTGAGTCAGATCCATTTCTGCGCCTGGTTAGAAAGTGGAAGTTCTATTCTAATCACTCAGTTACCCTCTCTGTTTTCTCCCAGCACTTAAACTGCGTCTTTAGGCTTTGCAGGTGTCCAGTTTGTGGATGTTACATGTACATAATGAAGCACCATGATCTTTGGAAAACAGTGTAGGGTAAATTAATGAGTTTTGCTGGCCAGTCAGCAGTTTGTGAATGTGCTTTCACTGCACATTAGATTGATCCAAACAAGCACTTAATACATTGCTTTCTGGTCTGAGGCACACAGAGGGGTCCAGAAGAAGTGGAGACAAAGAAATCAATTGGCTTGAAAGAGAACAGAGAAAGGGGGAGTGAGAGAGAGAGAGAGAGAGAAAGTGAGTAGTTGGAAAGAGCCGATCCAATCAGAAAAGATGATGATTGCCTGTGTAGTAATCAAGTTTTTATATGAAGGCCCCAGGAAATTGGTGAGCCAGTCAATATCCAATCTAATCAATATCAGCAAGCTTTACTCCAAAGCAGCAATTTCTTAAAAAGCTGCTGGCTGGTTGTGCCAATCTTTATCAATAACATTAGAGGTGGAATCCACCAAATATGTTGGTTCAAGAGGGAAATCTCCTGTTGTTGTGCTGTGACTTTGTTGCGTGGAAGTTCTGCTTATAGTTTTCTTTCTCCACAGTCATGTAAGTGAGGGGTGTCTGTAGCTCCAGTGGTAGAAAAGGTTGTCTACTGTTCCCAGGGTTGGCAGTTCAATACCCGCCTCCTCCTGTCCACATGTTGAAGTGTCCTTGGGTAAGCCACTGGGGATGCACAGGCCAGGTCCCAATGGGGAGGAAGGGGAATTTCACATACAGCAAAGATTTATTACCTATACTGTGGTCCTAACTGACAAACAAAGAGCTCTTATTATTAGTGATTTGATCAATGACTTTGACTATTAAACCTCTCCCCGAACAGCAATTTCCCAATTACAGCGTAGCAACCATAACTAGGCAGAGCAGGTCTGTATATATGGGGTTTCTCCTGACACACAAAAATGATTACCAAATCTGACTTCTAATGTTTTCCCAGAGAGTTAATATTTTGAAAGTGTCACACTAGAGCATGCATGTGTTAAAGTACACAAACCATGTCACTGAAAGTTTGTTGTCCTGACATCAGAGGCCTGCAAAGTGGAGCATGTATAATCACATTTGCATCCCGACTTTGTTCGTAATTAGTTATCAAAGATTGATTAGTATGGGATGCTGTCACTGGAGTCATTGAAGGCAGCACAAAAGACAGCACATATTTTAACCTTTGGGTGGGGGTGGGATATATTATGACTGTTTTTCAGTAACTCTTTCAAATGTACAAATGTTATGACATATTGTTTTGCAATTGAAATAGATGTTACATATTAAAATAATTTGGCCTTACTTCTAGGATCTTTGTGAAATTATACTTGCATACTTATACATACTTACATAATTACTTTGTGTGGGCTTCACAGAGGCTGTCAAAGTGCTAAGTATTTGCTGAAGTCACTTGTTCTCTCCAGTACTTTCCAAAATGCCACATGACTCAAATGTTACAGGAAATCCCTTCTTCTGGGGGCTGGAGTCTCTGTCTTACTAAAGATAGTAATTTATAAAAAGCGTCTCTCTACAGTTTCAGGGCAATGAATTTCCTTTTTCATGCCAACCCTCATTGTAAAAAGTAATTCAACAAATACCATTTACGGTCAAGTATCTATTTTGAGGTTACACCTCACCCTGAGAAATGCTTGAGGTTCAGTGTTGGTGCTGACATGACATTAATTACACTCAACCTGTCTGAACCTCCAGCTGCAAATGAAAAGTGTCAATGAAAAAAATGAGCTTACAGCGTGATGAGAAAAATACGTAATAGGGTATTTTGTTCTCTATCAATAATACATCCATCCATCCATCCATCATACCTGCTAATCAGTGCAGGGTCACTGGAGGGCTGGAGCCAATCCCAGCAGCAAATCCAAATATATACATTTCCATGAATATCTCACTGATATAAATATGTATGCGTATATAACATGTCTGAACATTCAAAATATATATCTATATAAATCTTATCATATACATATGATAAGATTGTGCATTGTTGGGCGAAATCTGTCTGAATAGACACTATATATATATATCTATTTATAAATGTGTTAATAATTTTCTGATTTATTATTAGCCTATTTCAGTTCAAAGATAATTTACTATTGCAAAACTCACCCCTCGTTCACCCCACTCACAATATTTAGTCCCTGCTATTGGTCATTTATGAGTACTGTTGATAAGGTGAATTATTATTAAGCCAAATATTTCACCTCCCATGAGCTCTAGCTGTCTGACATTTGCGCAAAACTGTGTGAGAATATTATTATATACTGTTAAGAATTTTCCATCAGAATATCATATTAGAATCTATTTAATTTAAGGGATGCTCCTAGATTGTGTAACATTTACTATTTATTCATTTAATAAAAATGTATGAATATGTATGCACATCACTGACTGGTGAATACCCAAAGGGCCAGTTCCAGCTGGTGTTGCTGCTGACCCTAATAAACTGTACTGTAGCCCCTGTATGTATACGTGCAAAAAAGGCCCCGTAGTATCGTCCCCATGCAACAGAATACTTTCCCCCGATAGCTTCTATGTATGTTTTGTGAAAACGAAGCAGCCAACTAGAAAATAAAATCCTTTTCCCTATTAACCAGATGGGTGCACAGCCGGTTGACGGGTCTCTGAATTAAACGCTAAATTTTCAATTGTGTTTCGGAGCACACCCACTCCAGCCTCCTTACCTACACTGGAAGTTTTTTCTTTTATAAATTTATAAAACAGCAGTGTAGCCTCGTCACGTAGTATACTCATAACTCTCCCAGGAATTCCTCTCTTGTTCACTGAATATGCTGCATTATGTTCTGATCACTGCAATATGTTCTTAGTGAAGGAAACACTTCAGGACTGTATTAGAAAGCCCCAAACGTTATAAAGTATACTCTTAAGTTTTGAGCAGTCACATACAGTACATGCACAGAAAAATATGAGAACATTTTCTGTCATTTGTTCCCCTTGAATATGATTATGATGATGATATTGGCACAAATCCCTTCAAAAAGTTAACTTTAATGAACTTATCTCTGGTGTTGCTTTCTCATCTCAAGTGATAACACACCAACTAAAATACATCAGCAGTACTAAATGAAAATATGAACTTTGTGCATTATAGAGGGCTAATCCAAAAAAATGAGTTTAATCTCAATTGAAATTATCTGTGGCCAAATCCGGCTACTAAAGCCAAAGCAGGTGACCACTTGAACCCCTTTACGCTCAACTGACTGTATTATGTCGCCACTAGGGATACATAATCAGCTCTCACAGCATCTGTCTCACCACGTGGATTAACAGTCAGTGTGGAAATCAGCAGCACTCTAATCAGGACCAGCCAACCTGGTAGGAGACACTAATATGTGGCACCATGGTGCTCTCTGCAAATACTGCAAAGAGACTGATATTGCAGCCTGAGTGGAATTCTCCACTTTTGTTGACTATATAGTTACATAGGTTATATTATATATAACATATTACAACTAACTACGGGGGACAACCTACAATTAGTTTGATTAACAGTATTGGTTGTGAACTGCTGTAGCTCTTGGATTCAAAACACAATTCGAGACATGATCACAGCTTGATCTCCGGCTTATTGCTTTGCAAGTGTGCATCTCTCTCTCTCTCTTTCTCTCTCTCTGCATGTGTGTGTATGTGAGTACCTGAGACTGTTTACATTACATATTGAATGTGAAAACAAATTAGTTTTTAGCAATTAGTTTTTTAAGAGCATCTTTGAGTGTGCTCGATCAAAATGATGGCCTAAACTATAAAAAGATCAACAAATCATTTGCTACTACTATTATCACTCACTGGGTCTATTATTGTGCCATTCAAGGAGAAAATTGACTTATTTTCTTTTTATTTTCACTTTTCTCTTCCAAATGTGCTCACAGCAGCATTTCGCTGTATATATACATATATAGATGTAGATGTATTTACTACACAGTACATGCACTACATAAAGGCTGTTTGTGATATAAGCAGCGTGTCTCATCAAAAGTCAGAATATGAATGTGACTGTGATCAGGGACCACTGCAATGGTATCCTTTACTGTGCTGCTGTTTTCTTACCACCCAAGGCAACAATTACAGTAAATTCATTACTCCATAAAACCTATTATACTACCATTAAAAGTCCATTATGGGAGGGTGTTGTTGGAAGATAGGAGGTGTTTGCTGGCCCTCTGGGTATCAGTCACAGATGCTTAAGAGGCAGACAATTAGAGGACCTTAACATGTTAAATAGCTTTTATCCAGCATAAATCAAATTAGTAAGTGATTTATTAATTTATTGCTTAAAATGGCAATCTGTCTGGTACAGATTGCTCAAAATGGCAATCTGTAGCATGGCTGACCTTAACTTTAAAAAAAAAGAAAGATATGGATTTAAACAACAACTACTCCCTGCCGCAAACATCCTTGAAATCTGCAAAGAGACACAAGAGAGAAAGAAAAAGAAGTGTCGACAAGAGAGCTTGCAAGCAACAAAACCCGCATCCAACCTCATAAAAGTGACAAATAAGCCTATCAACAAATTACTTTCAATGTAGCTGTACTAATTTTTACCATGGATAAGCCAAGGGACTGGTTGATGATGAGATTAGGTTTATGTCTGTGTCTCCGCCACCTGGAATCATGCGCTGTTTGTCAACATGCTGTTTAGTTCACAAGTAATGCAGTTTGTTCTGAGTCAATCACCTGACTGTGGTGCGCCCTTGAGTATCATACTGCCTGACAGACGGCACAGATTATATTGCTATCCATGTGAATGATTGCTGAGCAATTGCCACAAAACACCCAAAGAGATTGGAGTGGGGTAAAGAAATTAGGCAACTTGCATTAATGTCATCCCACTGACGAGCTGTTTCATCTGGTTCTTAATTCGGATTTTAGAGAAGGAGGCAGCTACATATTCAGCTAAAGAAGCATATTACTTTGTCTAAAAGATATTCAAATGTAATGATATTAGATTATAGATTGGTTTTGGATCTTTCAGTGTTGAAAAAGCCATAACAGCAAACAAACACAGATGACCCAGGAGAGGATTGTTTTTTTTCTGCCCAGTGTAGACTAATTTTAAAGTATAGATATTGTGTCAAAAAAACACACTTCTCTTCTACATTACCGCCTCCTGTCTGGAGTTACATTTAGCTGCGAGCATGCCGTGCTCTCTCTTCCATGCAACAACACATTCATCTTTTGTTCTTTTGTTTTGTCTCCGCTCATTCCGAGGAATGTCACTTACCTCCAAAATTGCGGTGCCCGAGGCAGAAAGTAGAGTATTTGTTTTCACTGTCTGTTTCACAAAGCCGGGCTCATTTGTCACAAAGAGCATGATCGGAGGGCCCTGCCCCAACACTGTTTGTCTTGTATTGATCACCCTTTGTCGTGCCTGCCTTTCTTGTTGAAGGGTGCTTTCTCTTTTCTTTATTTTCGATGTTGCAATTATAATCATGATCCAATAAATGTTACTGAACCCACACATACTTTTCACAAAAAAATATTCTATTAATAATGAGTACATTAAATGGTGAGTTTACATGCACTTAAGAATCCAAGTTATTTCAGAGAATGATGTTATGCAGGTAATCGTGGAACGTGTTCACATGCACTGTAGTAACCTTACTGTAAAAACATATATAAATGGAGTAGGTAGCAGTAGTAGTAAGTACTCAAATTTTCAGCAGTTTCCCAATCCCAGTGTCTTGGTCTGGGGCAGTATGAGCTTTAAATAGTGTGTAGGATTTTCTGTGAAGGAGTGCTTGATATCATGGACACACATATAAATGTGGAGGAGGATCATTATTTAATCATCACTAACAATCTCTTATTATTTAAAAATAACATTACTATGAAGTGTAAGTTGTGTTAGAAAACATACCTTCAACTTGTGGCAGAAAGAAACTCATCCTGTTAAAGCTGATATTGAAAATGCCTCAGTTGAGTTTTTGACTGGCTATGCAGCTGTAACACAGAGAGAAATGAAATATGTGTCAAGCTGAGATGTGGAGGGAATGCTGCTCATGTCAACAATAGAATCTGTCAGACAAATTCAGAACAAGATAACAATGACACGTAAGCACTGGTATGACTTTTATAAAAGAGCAGATAACTATAGTGTACTGAACACCATAAATAATGTCAATAAATAGTATTTTCATTTAATGTGTAATGTGTAATATACTGAAGTTGCAGCCCCTGGGCATGAACACGTCCCTTTATAACTGGATCCTGGACTTTCTCACAGAGTGACCTCAGACAGTACGCATCAGAAACATCATCTCAGCAGCTACCACACTCAGAACCGGCGCCCCCAGGGATGTGTGCTCTTCCAACTGTTGTTCACACTATGTTCACACTATGACCCACAACTGCTCCGCTAAATATGACTCCAATCATATTATTATTATTCATGGACGACACAACACTGGTGGCCTTCATCAGCAACAATGATGAGAGGGAGTACAGAGGTGCAGTGGCTGGCACGCAGGGAAACAACCTGTCTGTCATAACAATTGACTTCAGAAAGGCCCATGCTGCCTCCAGCCCTTTCTCATAAACAGCTCCCGTGTGGAGCAAGTCAGGAGTTTCTTGTGTACATTGCCACCATTACCAAGAAGGAACCATCAAGAGTCTCCTGACCTCTCTTCTCTCCATCCATGTCTTTTACACTAAATGCTGCACAAACAGGGCCTCTGGATCATAAAAGACCAGTCCTTTTGTATCCCTCCCACGGACTCTTCACACTGCTGCCTTATCGAAAAAGGTCCTTAATGTTCTAAGCTTCTTCCCTCAGACTCAACACCTTGCTGCCCCCAAGCATACTACTTATTCTATATGCTCATTTATATTTATATTCATACTTTTCTATTTTCTAATACAGTCTTGTAATCTCATCTTGTTATTCATGTCATGTATACTGTGTTTAATATGTAAATCAGGAGGTCCTGCAACACAGAGAGGGTGCGGCAGGTCAGGGGGAGATAAAAAATTGTGTAATGCATCAAACATCCTGGAGTACATTGGACAATGCCAAGTTGCAAGTTGTTAAAACTAAACTAAACTGTGATCACTGTGACGACTTCCCCAGTCTGCCTGCCTGTATGTCTTCTCTGTTTTGCAGATTCTGGGTGTGGCTTGTAGGTAGAGCTGGGAGGGTCCAATGCATCTACCTGCCCATCTGGGTTGGGCTTCCTAGAGGGCATAAAAGGGCTGTCTTTCTAAAAATCACTCTCTCTGCTGGCCTGCTGCTTCAACCTCAGATTTTGTTCCTTTGTTTGATTTGCTGCACCCACCAACATTACACTTCATCCTCACTCATCCACACACTTCTGACATGACTGATGTTCCTCATATCTACCCACGCCATCAACTTAGTTAAGTTGTTTGTTAGTTTGAGTTAAATAAACCACTTTTGTTCTTATTATCTGTGTGAGGCCTCCCTTTTTGTTGCCAGCCTTGAGCCAGGCGGTAACATCACAAACAAAGCGTTATTTATTTACATTAATCAGAGCATTTACAATAATCACTCAAAATCAGCAGGGTGAGGAACGTAGAAACAGCTGTTTCTCGCTCTCTCTTGTTGACTATGCCTTAACCTCCCCATCATTTCCCTTCTGTCTGTGGATCACTGCTACAACGGGGAAAACGGAATCAGGACCAAAAGTTCTACTTACAACTACAAAAAGCAAACTAGGCTAAGAAACTGAACTGTGTGAAGTGTTCTGTCTGTCTATCGCTCTCCTCCGCTCCGTTTCAGTACTGTGGTAAATGCTGCACCTGCACACACCCACTAATTTAACCAGACTCATTTCACAGCACAAACGCCCACTTGCTTAGTTGTGGGGCTAACAGTATTCATGTGCCAAAATATTTAGACACCAAAAAGTATTAAAAGGCTTGCCATTATACAGCTCAGCTACTGGTATATGTGGGGCTTGCAGATTTTGATGGAGGTCCCGATCTGGGAGGTCCCGGATCCTGTTCCAGCTTGATCCGGCACAATTTAAGCCTTGTGTGTATAGTATCAAACAGATGGCGTGTCTGCCTTTAAATAGAGCCCAATGTCAGGTGTCGTCTGTTTTGCCTGTTGTTCTTGTTTGCATCTGTGTTTGTCTTCTGACCTTGAATGTCAATCTTATCCCCCTGTTATTATGTTGTGTCATTAATAGCCTTGAAGTGTTAATCAAAATCAGAGGTAAGGGCAGGATGACTTTTGAATGAGGGTTATGTGCCAAAGTAAACAATCACAAAATACTTCTTAATGCGGGTGCATGCGTAGATCCTCCCCAGCGATTGCAGACACACCAATCCAAAGGCCATTAAAGGTTTATCAGAGGTTTGCAGTGGCTTGGCCAAAGCCGCTCACAAACAGATGAATATGTTTTTGTGGCATTAACAGCATCTGCTGAAACAGCTAACTGGGCGCATGGCCTTTCGCCCATGATAATGGGAGGCAAGTCTAAAGCCAAATGTGCTCTTTACTGCTGTAAAGACAAAACCAGCTGAATGAAACCTAACGAGGCAGCCTTCCCACTGGTGTTAACATCAAGATGACATCACCATGGTAACCCCCACATCACCACAGATTGTAGATAAGCCCCCAGGTCCGAAACAATAAGGTGAGGACACGACCCACATTAAATTCTTGCAAGACATAGGTGTGAGGAGACCCCATTCCCTCTGTTCCTGCAGATGCTCCCCTCACAACAGCTTAACACTCTCACTGAAGAGGGCTCAGTTTGCAAATGACAGCACCCGCAGAGTTAAATCCCTTTAAATGTCCTGAAATGACTCACAGATGGGTTTAATAGAAGTTTTATCTGAAAAGGTCGACAGCCACCAGACCTGACAGCTGTAATGACTGTCACCAGACCTTGGTCAAATTGGACCTGCAAGTAATCCCTTGTGTTTGTTTTATCCTGCTGTGCTGGAGGGATGAAATAGGTGGCAGTCAAACATTCAGCATAATCCACATATATGGTCTCATTTAAAGAGCAATTTAACACTAGCCAGAAAAGCCACTGCCTTCTATGGTTGAACGTTTCAACTCTTTTTCATCTCTGACCACAACCAGTATCACGATAGGATGTGGTCTCATCAACAGTGATGAAACAGAAATTAAAATAGAGGGCTATAATGTGATGTGAATTTCCATCCAGCCTAATCAAATGTACTCTATGTCTACCATTTTATATTTTTACCATAGAAAACAGCATATTGATATCAAATTAGCTTGCTTCAAAGAGAATCCAGTCGTGAAATCAGGTATGCTAACTGACAAAGTGGTGTAGAAAAGTCCTTAAGGCATCTTATTGATACTTATCATCTGTTTATTTGATGCAGTAATTTACGGTAGGCCTATGAACCACAATTATGACTTATTAGGTTAAAGGGGCACTGCATCTGGCACTCAACACTCTGTTTCACACTCATTAGCAGCTCATTAGAAGAGCAGTGCTGGTTCAACTGAGCTTGCAGATATATCCTTGTAACTACTGCATACAGATGATGCATTTAAATAAAGGTTTAAAAATGCATCTCCAGTTGGAATGTTTTGATCAGTATTTTAGCATTTGCTAACTGTAAGATTATTTACCAGCTTTTATCTAGAAATTGTACTGAACTCACTGAAAAATAGAACCTTAAAACTCCAGTTAGGGTCTTTTTGTAATTATTTTTTTATTTAAAATGAATAAAAGTTAACATACTTTTACTTTGAATTGTTTATGTGTGCAATCACAAACCAGCTTTCTTTGCCACCGTTTTCATAAGTTTGAAAATAAGTTTTTTTAAAAACAGGTTTGGTCTATATAACTAATTTCCTCCTTCATGACAACTGTGTGGGGGTAAATCTTTATCTAACTTACCTGTTAACATTTTATTAAAGCTTAAAGTTATGCATAATTAAGGGTGGGTCACAGACGCTGACTGGCTCATTGTGGAAGTGGTGAGGAACTCTAGTAGGCCCTCACATACAGTGGACACTTTTTTTTGTACTTTTGTTGTCACAAAAAATAGCCACAGAAACAGAAATACAGTAGACAGGCTGCAAGCTACTTTCACACCTGCAGTTCATTTGGTTCGGACCGGGCATTTTGCATTTTAGTTCTGGTACAGTTCATGTTAACACTGACTTTTGACTCACTTACAAATGAACCAAGAGGAGTATAGTTATACAGCCGGACTGGCTTGTTGACAGTTTTGACGATTGTCGTCCTGCATCACTTTAATGCTTCTGATTTGTATCTTTATGTTCTTTTGAGTCACAACGAACTCACATAAACTGATTTCCTGATTTTAAGCATTATTAGTATTATTAGACTGCAAATCAATCATTTTGTGAATAATGTGTTACGAATAATGAAATAACTCTAAAATCACATATCTGCTGTCATAAAATCCCAACCTGGTCTCATGGGATGTACACATACCTCTGACTACTTTTTTGCAGCGCCACAATTACGTACCCTCAGGTACATTTTGCCACAGTTTTGAGAAACAAATGTCCACTGTGGGTGCTAAAGAGAAGGACAGTAATGGAACACTATGATCACATTAGAGATGGGCTGTAGTTGACTTTTTAATTTATACACAGCCCTTAGACTGTACATTCCAAGAGCTGTGACAGTACATATACATGTTCTCTACTGTAAAATAGTATATTTATATAAAAGTATAAAAGTTGAGGTTTAGGACTTTTTAATAATAGAAATTAAGGCCAGACTTTTTTTATTGCGGTTCACATTGCGATAAATATAAGAAGTCTCGAGCCAAATTCTGAACATTTTGTGGCGTTCACTATCTTCCACCTTTTTGGGTCCACCATGTTAATTCAACTAATATAAATGTAATAATACATTATTGTAGACCAAGTAGTTGTTCAAAATGGCAGCGACATCTGTGTTTAAACTAGGATGTGCATCGTGTATATAGTGCAATTTATTAGACATAAGTTCGAGCCATGTTTTAGTTTATTTTAAAAAAATCACCATGGGTCATAGTTTGGCCACCCCTGGTGTAGGGTAATGTAAGCATTTCCTCCTGCTCTGTTGGTTCATACTCAAGTAGCCTAACTCCAGCCAAACTTGTTATCTGAGCATTAATATATTAAACATATAGATTATTCCTCATCCTAAAAGCCTTTTCTAGAAGCCTTTCCATCTACATGGATCATCAACTGGTGAGTGTGAAGCCTTGTCTTGGACCTGTTAACTTTAGCATTGGTCTGTGAGCACAATATCATAAGCTATAAGCATGTATTTACGACTTATTTAGAGGGTTCTTTTTTTAAAACAAGTCAGCAGGAAACATTAAAAATTCAGCAGGGAACTGGGTTTTCAACCATCCCATGGAGCTAATAGTGACCGGCTAAAAATGAGGAGTCTGTTTTTGTCTAGCTCTTTCTGAAATTTAGAACCAATTGTTCTGCAAAAAATCTCTGTGAATTTGGAGTGGTAAATCTGCCATCATTTTCATAACGAATCGCACATGTGGGATACAAGAATGGAAAGCTTGACAGTGGCAGTGACAGTAACTAAGAGGTACAGGGCTTTGCAAATGGCAATATCTCTTTCTGGAGTCTAACAAGGGGGTCAGCCTGAAGCTGAACCACAGACAAATGAAGTGCTCTGTGTGTTTTCTAACCTTGGACTGATGATCCTCTCCCTGAGGTGCGTTATGACATTCCATGTTTCACTGAAAATGCATTTGAGTGAGTCAGCGCTGTTCGGCAACTCTGCGCTCACTACCACTCTGTATTACCATAATGATGACTCAGTGCTGTTCTCTAGTATCCTGTCCAATCCCGTTTCAGTCCTCTGCTCTCGTGTCCTCTCCTCTCTTCCTCTCCTCTCCTGCCTCTCCTTCCACTGTCCTGTCCTTTATCACCTTGTCCTGTCGTCTCCTATTCTTAGACTGCTCTGTCATCCCTTGACCACTCCTCTCCTCTTTCCAGTTCGCTCCTGTTCCTGCAGTTACTCTCTGTCTCAGTTTGCTGACACAACCTCCTAAGTCTGTTACAGTTTTTTCATTACAGTCAGGTAAAATTATTTAAATCTTAATGTTGTGTTAAGGGACCACACTGTCATCTGTTGTTATTAACCGGCAAACTGGTTAGTTAAACAGAATCAGTGGATACTGACCAAGCGTGTAACCAAGCTGTGTTTCCTCACCCCTCCCAGCAATCAGTGCTCATGGGCCTAGGCTGAAAATAGAA
The DNA here is from genome assembly GCF_014851395.1 of Micropterus salmoides. Taxonomy (NCBI): domain Eukaryota; kingdom Metazoa; phylum Chordata; class Actinopteri; order Centrarchiformes; family Centrarchidae; genus Micropterus; species Micropterus salmoides. The sequence goes on along the minus strand of NW_024042261.1, from coordinate 14,057,624 downwards.
TCTGCTGCATCATATTCCCAGTACTCCCGATAAAGTACCTATGGCTTAACATACTGCTGTGACTGCTGGTCTAGGTGAAACTGCCCTGGATTTGGCAGAGATTTTTACAGAGGGACTACACCAGATATATAGATGGAGAAATTACATACATTGCTGAAAATGTACATTCTGGAGGTTCTCATCTAATGCTATGCTCAAGGTAAAAGCAATTACATCTCTGCTCCAACTGATACTGATGGTGATATCCTGCCATTGTGCTCAGTCTCTGATATTGGATCTGATAATGATTTCCTCCACCTTCATCAAAGCCTTGTGAGATATGATATACACTTTCAGTTCCTATAAATGTGATGTGGTGTGGGATTAAATAGATGCAAATCACAACACTTAAGTATTGCCTAAAGTGAGCGAACTCGAGCCGGCTTTATGGGTTTTTACATACGTAGCTTCCAATAATTAACATAATTTAAATAGAAATTATTTGAATATAAAATGCAGAAGAGAAGAGAAAAAGACTCCTCCAGCCGGTTTTAAAATGCCACCAGGATGGTTACTGTGAGTAAATAAATACTTCAAATGGGAAATTTAAATTTGGGATGTTTTCTGGCAGGGCTTAAAACTGTTAAATGCATCTGAAGAAAAAGAATGAAAGGATAATGGGTTCAAACCAAGGGCACAACAGCAGGCTCAGCCTTCAGTGGACCATCTAGGTCACATCCAGTACCATAACTGGCAAATACAGAGGCCATTCAGTATGTTTGACTAATACGACACATATGTAGCTATCCATCCATGAAGGTGAAATGTTTTAAAAAGTTCTGTCTTACAAAACTTTCAGTACTGTGATTAAAAGCTTTAAAGCCTGTAAAACTGCTTAACAGATGTTTAGCAAATGTATTAACAAATAATTTATCATACATTAGTAAAACAAGTCCAGTGCAACAATTTAACATTCATGAATAATTCAGTTATAATTGTAATAATTAGGGCAGGATTTATAAATCATTAGCAAGAACAATGATAACATTTTCGATGTATTACACATATTTTAACCCTAATGAATTGGCAATGGTCTACAAGCAAAATGCAGTTATGATTCAATTTATTTTGTTATTTCACATATTTTATTATGTTCCACTTAGCACCAATTATTTGTAATATAGGAACCAACCCTTACTTTATTCGTCTTATTCTCATAGTCAGTATTTTTAAAGCGTTTTTAAAGCTGTAAACTTTCAATATTATTATATTGTACTATTTAAGTCTAAGAATTCCACTTCAGTATTTTGTGCCTGTCAGATGTCTTGGAACTTCTTTATGGGTTGGAATAACAAGCATCACAAGACTTTTTAATTTTTAAACCATTGTGGTTCTGAGGTTGTTTGACTCTCCAGACCTGCGTGACCTTTTAAGTTAAATATTATTAATCAGATTGTCCAGTGATCAGTGTATTGAAATCTAATTGCTTTCTGCTAAACTGCATAGGATTTCACTTACTGATGATCTTACTGAGCAAATTAGAATGTATGTTGAGTTTCTACATCTACATCAACATATTGACTAACTCTAAACATGAAGATTGCAAACTAGCCACTGTGGGAACAACACCCTCTGAATTCCATTGCTTGGTCAACATGAGTCCCATGTTGTTCAGACCAGATCTTTAGAGGCAGAATTAAGTTCAAGCTGGGCCAACATGGCTCCTTTCCTGGCTCTCTGTCCTCTCCTTTGAGTGATCACCACACCCGCCGTGATGCCTGGTCCAGTTGTTTGGGCTGCTGCTCTTTAATCCAAAAACCCCATCTTCATTTTCCGACGACCGTATTCATGCCAGAGTTTGTGTTTCGGCAATAAAGCAGGAATAAACAGTCAAAAACAAAATTGCAGTGAATTTGAAGGAGAGAGTTCAGTTCAGTTGCAGAAGTGGTTGAGATTGTACATGCAGATGCTACTTGAAGTCTTTTCTATTCTATGCAGATTGCATACGTTTATATCTGTTCATATATGGCTGGTGGCATAGGATATGTTTTTGTGGCCGTTATGGTCTTTATTACGTAAAAATAGCTATGTGATGTCTGCAATTTTGTGTGTGGGTCTGACTTTGTGGCAGCATCTACAGACTGCAGACATAAACAAGCAAGGATAGGATTCAGCGCTGAAGCAAGTGACTGTGCTGTACTGGGTTTCATTGTATAATTCTCACTCTGCTGACAACCAAGACCTGATCTCATCCATGCTTATTATGAAGGTGAAGCGTCTCCAAGAACTTTTACCTCCAGGCACTTAAAATATCCCAGCATAAAGCATGCCAAGGACAATCATGTCATCGCATAACTTAAACACTCCTTCATATGCACAAATTTCTCCCACAGGGTCCTCATCAAGCAAACCTAAATTCTTACCCAGCAACCGAAGGTCTTGTTCAAAAGAAAATGCACTTGATATTTGCCATGCAGACCAGCTCATAACCCCCTGACTCTGAGGCTCCCAGGTTTCATCTGATCATGGTCCTGACCTGTGTGAATTACTTGATCTAAGCTTGGTAAGTGTTGCTTGGTAAGTGTTAATCTTCATTTGAGCTTCTTCTTTTCCAGGAAAGTTAATTTAAGTGTGTATAGTGTACACAGTATATTTGCGAAAGGGTGACAGTGTTTGCTCTGTTTCATTTGTCTTTATCAGATTAGAATATCATTATTCTGGGGAATATGAGATACAAGCTCTGTGATTGCAAATCCTAATTTAGAAAGTGATGAATGTTGTTGTTGGTCACTATTGATTCAAGATTGCTTTGAGATGATCCATGATTCAACATTATTACTCTAATTTTAAGTTTGGTTTTACAGTCAGGTTTAAAAACATTTAAATACTCCAAAATGCAGATGTTCCACTCACGTTAAGCAGCTTACAGTCAAAATCAAACAAACCTCTCCAGATCACTCACTCATTACTGTGTCTTTCAGTGATGCACAACAGCCTGGTCCTTGTACTCCACTGTGGGAGACTAGAGGTGCTCTTGACAAGACTCTGTAGAAAATTGTCCGCATTCATTTGATTTCGTGGACAATTGCTGTCCCAGCTGAGAGCTCTGTGTGCGTGTTTGTATGAAGCTGTGTGTCAGTGCATACATTTGCGGTGATACAGATGCTGGCAGACGGTGTTCATCATTCTCTGTGTCACCAGAGCATCTGCCTGCGCACTTCTCCAGGCACTGTGGTTCAATCAACAACAGCTGGTTATTACAGCAAAAGGAGGAGAGCTTGCTCGCCTCTTTAGGCTTCAACAGGCTCAGGCTGAAGCCTCACAATTAAAGCGATTTCAATTCTTTCCTTTCCTCTAAGACTAGTCATGGAACAAAACTTTGGCATTTTGTGTGACTGAAATTCTTCATTTTTCTCTGTTATGTGGTTTACTGTGTCACAACAATTCACTCAGTCTGATCAACTGTGAACCACAGAAAAATACACTTTAGTGTGTGATTTTCTACCTTTTCTACATTCACAGTTGCACATGAAGTTGCTTGCACTGCCAAGGTGTAACAACACAACAATAAGCACTGCTTTGATACATTAATGACCATAAAAGAGGTTTCACCCATCAACAAAACTGATCTCTCAATAAGACTCAGCGGCTTCCAGAAATTTGTCATTATGAGCAAATATTTAAAATGTGCAGAAAGCTACCTCCACAATCATTTATCACCTTGTATTAACAACAACAGATAGACATTTCCTCCTGAAATCCACTGTGATTCATTTCCGTACATACATGCTTGGAGCAGGAAATGCATTTTGTGCCACAAATAATTTTTCTGACTTTTATTTTCAAAGTCATTAAATGGGCCATGCACGTTTCCCTCTGCATGGTGTAATTTAGCCACATATGTCAAGCTGTCAAAATGTCATATATAACCTTCTGAGGAAATGTACAAAATCAGACGGGCTGGGAGAGATTACAAAACCTTCAAGGGAGTCATCATTGGCTATTAGTTTAAAGCTTAACTGTGTAATAGAAATTTGTGATAGAAAAATATTAAATAAAAAAATGATAAACAAAACAATGGGATTGACCATTGTGAGACAAATCAATGTTTCCACCACAGGCTGCATCTGAAAATACACACATACATACACACACACACACACACACAAATTAATTGAAAGGTCACCATCAACAACACAACCTAGGCAGATAAGATGACAAACAAAGTGCTCGAGATGACCCTTTGCCTGGTCATGCTCTGCAGGCAAGAGCCAACTGATACAGACAATAAAACAGAGATCTGCACAAATGCAGATAAGGGAAATTCTATCCCCAAGAGAAACCTTTTTGTTGTTAACATTGAGCGGTCACAAAAAGCATTTGTATTGTGTTACAGTAATAGGTTGCTTTTAAATATGCAAACTCTGTCAGTGAGTGGCAACATGGTGCAGCACTATAAATAACACTCTGGCCAAACTGAAGTGATAGAATGGCCTTCAGGCATGTGCCGATAGATTATAGTTTTGAACTGTTGCTTTCACGGAGGATCAATATCCTCAACTTTGCCGATGCTGGACATAGCCCTCCATCTTAGAGCATGTGAATGTTTGTTGTTTATCTTTGTCTGAAATCGGGGTGTTCACAAAGCTAAAGACAAACTACGGCTCACAAAATAGGCTCACCAGACACTAGCCTGTCTGTGATGTTGTTTTAAGCTCTTAGAGAAAAAGCTTTTCTTGGAGATTTAGATAGCACAGCGGGAAATGCAAATTCACCCAGACAATTTCTCTCTGTCAGACTTATGAAAAACGGCAGTTAATTTTATTTATCGTACTACTTATTTGTGTGTCATAACATATGAATGTCTGACTTTGTCGATTTTGTGAAAAGCACTGTGGACAGGGTGACTTTCCAAGTCCAATCCCACAAGTTTTAGGCAATAATACATTTCAAGGGCAATATTTGGAAACCACAAAATAAGGCTGTAGAGAGAAGAATTAGTTTAATTTTGGTTTGGTTCTAAGAAACTAAGCCAAAGATCTGCAAGGGAAATCAATTTAATTACATGATTACATTCAGGGTGGCAAAAAATTGTACTGTATAGTTTCTGTTTAGATGTGTGCCAAGTTAGATCTTTCTTTGTTTCTACATTCTAAGTGTTTGTCAGAATACCATTAGTGATGAAAGTTTACATGTGGTTCATCAGAAAATTATTCAACCATGAGGTTGCAATAGATACGAATGATTTTTTTATATTCAGCTGATGTTTTAAAGTGCATGTGATAAAATGTGATTTCATACAGATCATAAATAAACATGAAGCAAGTGTTTTTTGGAGGACTTGATGATTCATCTCTCTGTGCTTGTGTGTGTGTGTGACTGTCATCCATACCCTTCAAGGTGAAACCAGATGGCTGAAAAAGGACCAGACGCTCTTCCTATGTGTTTGGCTGTGATATCCAATCAGCGAGCCTGTTATTGCTCCACTTGGTCATTACAATCTCTCAATTAAAATACATACCATTACAATAGCCATACGTCTCCCTTTATTGTGTAATACTGTGTGGGAACCAACTGCCAAACATATGTATTCTACAAATGTCTGAACTACAGTAACCCTACATGTCAAAGTGAATGAATACTGGAGGATGTAGGCATTGTTTTATTGACTCTGCTTTTTAATTTGTTTGACTGTCAGCTCGACATGCATGATCTGCAAATTTTAAACATAAACAACAGCAAACATCAGGTCAAGAAAAACTCCGGTCCTTGACAATTACCCAAGCAAAGCACTCCATTTCTCGTCAATGTCAAGCATATGTAAAATAACAAAAACAAGGCTTCATGAGCTGGTTAAGCCAATTAAACTCAGTAGCATCAAACTCAAAACATGTGTAAAATTCACAGTGCCGCAAAATGTTTCTTTCACTCACTGTCTGGGGTGCTGCACTGCTGCCTTATGCTCTGCGCTGCCACTGATGGCTGAAAACTATTTTGAAACACTGTGTTTTCCTGATGTAGCTACTATTCAAAGATGTGAAAAATCTAATAAGCAAAGGCTGACAGGCAGGGTCTGAAATTAGCACCCGCCACCTGCCAAGTGCAGGTAAATTGTTTGCAGTGGTGGGTAAAATCGTGGGGCCATCTGTGGGATTTTTTCCTATCTTTATTCAAGAGCATGGCCTTTCAATTTGAGAGCATGATTTATTGATTTCACGTTCAGATTTTGTAATGCTTTCCCTCAAAACCCTGCCCTCGCACTCAAAAAGCCCCGGCTTGTCTCGAGCCGTCTGTGTTATGTATGTAAGAGCTCTTACATAAACAACATAGATGGCTGTCATATTGCAGTTGAGGACACGTCAAATACATTATAAAGTGTACTGCCAGTTTCTGAATATGTTAATATGAAGATGTTTATGCGTGAAAGGCCAGCTAAGTGAAGAAATGTCTTTTTGCTGAATGTCAGGAAAGTAGAGCTTACTCACCTCCCGTTCTCATCTGCTCAGACAGCCACAGTAATTGTCCCATTTGCCTTTTCACTGCCCTCTCCTAAATGTGCCCGAATCTGTAAATTGATTTAGAACCTTTTGGTTAGTAGCTGCGTTTCATTATCAGCCTCTGCGGTTCACACTGCTGAGAGACGCTGGAAAATTATTTAAGCAAGTACCCACTCTCAACGTCTCCCCCACCCAGCCGCTAATCTGCTTATCAGCCACTGATAGCATGAGCTTAATTTGGGCTGTACTAATGGCAGCTACCCAAATAATAGTCTTTTATGAACAGCAACACTGAGCAATATGTTGCACTAAGTGGAGCATGTACTATATGCACCTGTCTTAAGGATTCAGATAAAAATAACACACACTGTTCACCAGTGGAGGTACAGTAATTGCCACAGATGTGCAGTAATAGTCCAATAAATTCCATGAAAAGACCAAACCCTAGTCTGAAATACCGTAGTTTATTGCTTTGTGCCATATAGGCCTACCTCTGTTGTTGTTCAAAAACTATTTTATAAACACTTCAATGAGCCGTGACATGACCTTTATTAGGATAAACATGGGCACTGTAGTTTATTTTGAGTAAATCCTGCATACACCATCCGGTTGCGGTAAATTGATGAGAGCACCAAATGTGTATTAGTCTGCTGCTGAAAAATGAAAGTGGATGAATGTTAACCATCACAAGATTTACAGAGACAACGTATAGAAGCACTACCCATAATAGCAAGGTTGATGTTGAATGATAACCCTTGAGATATTGTTTCCCATCTGCTTAACATTTTAGTCAAGTTCACCAAAAATTAAAAACGTTTGACTTCACAGCTGGCAAGCATGACAGTAATCTAGTGTTAATTGTTGACTAATTTTACCTATAACTTTGTCTTAAGTACAGAGAACTGGGAGAGCCATTTTTGTAAGAGCGTTTTTCCCATTGTCCAATCTAATGAATGGAGATGGCCCTCAGTTGTGCTCACGGAAGTTTACAGTTGCTTGGATTGTTAGGAGACTGTAACAGTCTGTCCCCGAATCATCCTAAAATAAGCCTTAAACCGACCATCATTACGACGGAGCCCCTGGACCAACTGGTAGGCTACTACCAGCGGTGTGTCTGCTTTCTGAGGGTCTTGTGCCCACACAGATCTGCCTTTCCCTGTCTCCTGCGTGTTTGTACACCTCGCACACTCAAAACAGTGCACCCAGGGGGGTCCCGACCCCCAGGTTAAGAATCATTGATCTAATAGGCTATATATGAACAGTTACAACAGTTATTTTTTGTGTGTCATCTGGAGAAATATGTGTCATCATGATGCATTTACAAATGTAAGAAATACTTTGAAAGCAGCAACAAATACAAAGCTAGTATTTTTCTGGGTGTTTAAGAAACACTGTAAATTCCTCAGGTATCACAGTTTGGCTCCTGAGTTGGATAGGACTCATTAGATGGGGATCAACCAGCTTATTCCCCTTCATTTGATTTACGATGGCCTATCTCTGTTTGTGGAATTTGCCTACATGATAGTGCTGTCAGATTTAACCAAGATAGTGGTGGTGCTGTGTTGGGCATATCTACAGGGATTCTCACTGTGTGATTATGGCTAAATCTTGTTTCCCTATATACCCAGCTGCTGGATTTATCCATCTGTATCTCGTCTCTCTGTGTACATAACGGAATTTGAATTGGATGAGGAACTAATGAGAGATATGAGAAAAGCCAAAACACATGAATCATTTATTCAAGTCTTGGGTGACTTCAGTTCCTCTGGGATTTCTGGGACTGTTTTTGTATTATTGTTTGCTATTGTGAGACATATAAAGTAGCTACATTAAAGTTACTAGTGTGAATGGAGCACAAGTACCTGAAATCTACAGTACTTCAAAATAAATGATATAATAAACATGTTATTTAATTGCTCCTACAATATTCTCATGCAGCAACAGTACAGTTAAGTAAACTTATTTTCAAGTTTATGCAACTAAAACTACTTAGTATGAATGGGGAAAAACTGAAGTGTCACATTAGTCAAATGTTAAGGTTAAGCTGCCATGTGTGAGTTAAAAGCAGCAATCACGCTGTGTAGGAACCAGAACTTGATATGGAATAACCCACTTCTCTGCTATTTAAAAGCAAAAACTAGTCAAGATTGTTGTCATGTTTAACTATAAAAAAACCCAGCTCTGACTGAGTCTTGGCATGAGATAGGACACAAATCAGAGAGAATGTCAGAGGTGAAATTGTTACATGCGAATCTACTACCCTGACCTCTACAGTTTTTTTTGCATTATGTCAACATCGCATTACTTCCTACACTTTACACAGACATGTTACGTGTTCTTTTTTCACAAGATTGTTTTTCTGATTGGTTACTTGCCTTGTTTTTGTATCTTTATTTTTATATTAAGATATAATCCAGATTTAATTGAATTGTTTCAAATGGGAAAAGAAACCAATCATGAAGAAGACTGAAGCACTGACATGAGTGATGGAGGCTGTGTGTTTACTGGCACCAGCAAGAGTGACATTTTCATTAGAGTAACAGGAGGTTGTCTTAAATGGAGTGTCAGTAGTTTGGATCTTGATCTGTGTGTGTGTGTGTGTGTGTGTGTGTGTGTGTGTGTGTGTGTGTGTGTGTGTGTGTGTGCGTGCCAGGGATGAGCTGGTAACAGCTGATGCTACTGTGAACAACAGATGACTTACTTCTCTAACTCAACTTTCACAATTGTGTTTCTGTGGATAAAGTCTGTTACTGTGTTTTTTTCCGTCTTGGTTTTGGGCTAAGTACAAGTCACCTGCCCCTATAACTTCTACCTAAAGCAGCGAATAGAATTTAATCACCTCTTATATGGCGTGGCAATAATTTATTCTATGCAAGTTTGGGCGCTAAAAAGATTTTCTTCCAGTTCAGTTACTTATTTTGACTCTGTATCTTTTTCAAAATGCAGGTGTAGGCTACCTCTAAAGTATAGTGCCATTCAGTGCGCCATTAGCTGCTCTTGGTTTTCTGTGGAGTTCAGAGGTTAAAATACCCATCACTGAAAGGAGATGGGCATGAAAAACTAGAATGCAGTTTTAAAATGTTACACTGCCATTTTGCTCTTTAAATTCACATGAGGCATTTAAATGTTAAACAAGAGTAATCTCCATCTCTCAGTCGGTGCACAGAAGTAGAGATGGTTTCTCATTCTGAGGCTAGATGGAGGAAAATGATTTTGAATATTACGTCACCTGACGTGGACGGGTTACATTGGAGTTAGTTGAAAGTCCAGGGCGTCTCATACAGACGCTGAAGGGTGTGAAGAATGAGAACGGGCTAGGTTTACCTGCCATCTCTAAGTTAAAATGAGCAACCCCACTGTGAAGACCTATCATGAATTTTATTTAAGTATCACACTTCTGTTTTATATTACACCAAAAGGCATCTGCTCACACAATAGCATGGGATTAAAAAAAACTTTCATGTGTGGTTTAGACTTGTGGTATTTAAGCTGCTCTACAGGAGGTCTAAATACACACTAATCAACTAATTACCACAAGCTGCACTTTTCATCAGCCAAAAAGATAATTAGCCCACGTGTAAACAGCCATGGCGGCCATCCACCCATAAACCTCGAGTTTCATTCATAAATGTGAGTGTCATCTTCTCTCTGACAATTTCATTCAAAAATAAAAACTACACGTTGAAGCTTGCTGATTGAAATGAAAAAAAGATGCCTTTTCACCGGAGATGCAGTTCAAAGTCAGTTTTTTGGATAAAGCTATTACCAGCCCTGCTTCCTCTCCTGCTCTGCATCGTGCTCCCATCTCATCTCACTAGAAATGGGTCTGCAGTAAGAAATTAGTGTGTGCATAGTGAATCTTTCACTTTGTAAATTAAAGAAGACAGGCTTTCACTATGCTGCCTTAAAAATGTGCATCTCTCCATGCTGCATCGTATTAAAATTTGAATTGCTTTAGAAAGCATTTATTTCTAGATGTATTTTTGCACTTTGTCATACTGATAGTATGCAAGGTTGACAGAGTTTGACCATATTTTAAGAAGTGCATTTTGTTCATAAAAGAACTACACGCTCACAGACTTTATTAATCTTGAGAGGTGTCTGGGCAAGACAGTCAGAGTGTGTTTTCTCTTTCTGCTACACTGTTAACACCTCACTCACGTTTGATTGAATATGAAGGAAATTGCTCCGCTAGCCTCTTGAGCATTCAACCGAGAGGAAACTGCAAAGCGTGCAGGAGTATGTGTGTCCCTGACTCTTAATAGAGGGAGTTTAGGTCCAAGGTAAAATTGGAAATACTCGGGTAATTTCATCCAGTGCATAACCTCTGCCCTCTGGGACTTTACTGCCTCTAATTCATCAAGGGTTTGAGTTGGAGGCAATTATTCCTGCTGATCTCAGTTGTTTGCCAGTGTACAGCAGCGTGTAGGGGATTGTAGCATAATTTTCACTGCAAACTGCAAACTCTGCTCACCTGGCAAGTCAATAAGCCTGGGTAGACACATGATTACAGCTGATAAGCTGCAACAGTTTCCCTACTTCATCTGTGCCACACAGATAGATGACAATTTGCGAAATAGATTTTGTAATTTTCATTATGAGATGTGATTTTGCGATGCGTGCAGGTGTGCTGAAACCAACTCCGTCGTCCTTAATATTCATGGAAACATAGTCAAGACTGAAGCTATAATTTTGTTATAAATATCAAGTTAATTACAAGGCAATCTCATTAACCGGGATATGTAATGACTCCATTATTTGATAGTCTGTCACATCATCATAAAGAACGAAAAGTGTATTTGCATTATGAATACAGGTTTAAATCATGATAATGGTTGTATATCCATTAATAATAGGATACCATTGATATGTAACAAAAATAAATTTGAATGCAACTTTTATGCGTCACGCATACATTTAGACATCCTCCTTAAACATCACATTATATTAAGACAACAATATTGATCCCTATGACACATTAGACAGCCTGATTTAAATATTATTTTATTGATTCATCTATTCTTATGAGAGGGCAAGCAGAAAGAAAAAAGATAAAAGGATGCTGCGGTTATTATACAGTCGATCAATATCTCAGCTCCCGCTGCTATATGCAACAATCATGTTAAAATGATTTCACACTGTAAGGCCTGGGAGCTTATCCAAGCCATTAGCATTATATATATAGTATTAAACACATCAACTCTTAAACAAAGTGCTTGAGTATCAGACAAATATTCATGTGTCATTTGTCCATAAAATGAAAAAGAAAATCCCTCAGCGTCGGTCTGACGTGGCTTATCTTTGAAACACAGCTGTTATAATCCAGATGACTGAAGTTGTTCTCTCTGAAAGGCTTAAGATAAACTAAAAGGCAAACACATCTGCTCCGTCAGTGGAGCACAATTCCTCCACCTAAATTCATCATCAAACTTCAAAATGTACTTGCCTATTTTACTGACATGAGAGTGCCACCTGCTGATCTGAAGCATGTCCAACATCCATCTGACCTCTATAATATAATGGCCCTATGTGTCAGAATGAAAACACAGCCAGCTGTTCATACGTAAACAGCTAAAACAGCTGGTTTTACAACAATTCATTATGCTAATGCTTGCTGTTTATTTCAAAGCTCTTAAATCATCGGGCGCGCTGTGAGAGTAAAGGCAAAAGAATTCACCAAGTGTGTAATTGCCGGTGTCTTTCAAGCAGCGTGTTAATGATGAAGAAGTTGAGGAAAACGGGTACAGGAGACATGAATGTAGAGCTAGCAGCAGCTACGAATAAACTCAGGATAACACACCTGGAAGCGGAAATGGCCTTTCTTTCACACACATACACATACACTAAAAATGCCAAATTTCAAGGAAAGACAGTAGATTTTTGCCATTGATAGAGAAACAATTGTTTCTTTTTAATGTGTATGTGTAGATACTGGACATATTTCACACATAAAATAATAAACTTCCTTAATGTATTGTCCTCAAGATACACACCCAGACACACACACACACTTTTATGAGCATTTTTACAATGTACCTCTTTAAATGCATTGCTCTATTGCCATACTCATATTCTCCATAGAGCCTGGAACGGCAGGTATCAAAGATAAAGTAATGATTTTGTGAATAAATAATGTCAATATACAACTAATTGCAGGCAGTATGATTAAATAATTGCAGTTGTGTATACTGTCTGCCCCAGTGCATGTGTAGTGTCTAATCCTGCTGGTAATATAAAAGAGCTATATTCTTTTGTTTTCATAGTGAGAGGTGGGCTGGTTGCTTGGCAACACAGCATGCCTTGAAAATTAACAAACAAAAAGAACGAAGAAGAAGAAGAAGAAGAAACTTTTCATCATTCTTTCAATCAAATTCAGTGATTTTGTTTCTATCATCATATTTCTTACGCATCATAAAATGTGCCGCCACATACAGTAATTGGACATTTACATCAGAGGGAAATGTCACTGAGAAATGTGTGTGCAATGACTGTGGTTTTCACTAGGAATTTCACTAGGTACTGGTAATAAAGATGTAAATATAACAGTGCTATCAAATTGTAACTTCCACTGCTACTTGAGTATGGTATATTGACTTTGGCTATTTGCTTCAAAGCAAAAATCACAATACATTATGAGCCAGATGCTCTCATTCATTAATGTCAGTCCGGATTGTTTCTCCCAGGCGTGTATCAAAGGGGGCCCTGGTTTATGATCTAATGCCTTGCCATTGAAATAGAAAAGTTCATTAATAATGATATAGTATTTGCATTTTGCTTGGTAGTCATTTTCATATTGCCCCTCTGGTTATTCACTGTTTATGACACTACAAGGAGTGCGCATCTGTGTGTATCAGGGCTGTCCCCGACTAAGGATTTATATAGTCGAATCAGAATCGTCAAGTCCTGCCTGATGTGTGTTTTTTTGTGCGTGGCGATTGCGACCGGGGGGGTGGGGGTTTGGGGGGGTGTTACACATGGTAGCTCCACTTTCATCTTGAGAAGCTGCAGAGCAGCAGTCTATTTTCATTCAACTTACACTGTAAATTGCCTGCTAAACCGAGGCGCTCTCTCTCTCTCTCTTGCCTGTCCTTCAGCAATCTTGTGCAGTTTTACATGCATTACTGCTGCCGACAACAGCATGCACATCGCGGTTCCTCACGGGTCTATTTCAAGTAGCCGGCTATTAAAAACTATAAATAAAATATTCTTTATGTGGTTCATCAATGGTGATAAAGTTTCGCGAGGTGCGGACAACTCGGCAAAACACCAGTGAAGCTGGGGCTCTGTCTCTTCAGCAAGTGTTCCGCCACTGGACACACACACGCTACGCTTACACATGCGCACTGACGCTGAAAGGCTTTCGACTGTGAAATTGACAGTCGAATCGGGCTCCGCCCATCGAAGCATCGAATCTTCAACTATTTGGGGTCAGCCCTACTGTGTATATATATTTTTTGCAATGTCAATGTTCCTGTTTGCAATAACATTAGAAATCATGACAAGAAGTGGTGTTGTTTTCGGCTATGAATGTCATCAATGAGAGAATCAGCTTGCTGTATCAATTTTCTTCACTATCTACCTCTAGCTGTTTCTCATTAATCTGGGTTGAATGTATAGGCAGCAGGTAAGATAACTATCCCTCAAATTCCTCATGCCAGAAAAACATACCTTTGCATTTACTACCTGGTCCGTAAGTAGTAATATTTCCTCCACCAACAGCAGCATTACTAACTCTTGCAAAACACCTTAGCCCATCATGAAGCCGGGAACCAATTTAGATGTCTGTGTAGGAGGCTGAGAGCTGGAGCAGTATGTGAGGCTTGATGTGACTATGGATATTTGTTTTGTTACTTTTCCGTTCCACACAAGAGTACAACTCACATGGCAAATTCTGTGTCATTTTGCAAGGAGCAAGGAGACGATTTTATTATTATTATCTAATTTATTTCATCACAGTATAACATCACACAAATGTTGTCAAGTTGTCAAGTGTTGTTTTGCCACTCAGTCCAGCTGGGGGGGCGTGTTCTGAAAGGGGAAGGGGTTGTCAACGCATACACTCTATAATGAACAAGTCTTTTTTCATGAGTCATTTTGTTTATTTTAACTATTTAGTGTGGCTTATAGCTGTCCTGTGGAAAGTGGTTCTCAAACAACACTGAAGGCTACATGGTTTGCTTCAGTTGACAAAGTATAACACAAATTTACTTCTTGATCATTCTCTATCATTATTCTATAAAGGCCCAGTGCCCAAGGGCATAGCACAAAATTCTGTAGCCTATACATAGGCATTCTTGGTGGGCCCCTATATCTGTGAGCCCTTATCACATGAGGGCCCTGCATACTCTGTCCCCTTTGCGAACGTGTGGCGTAGTGTGTGTGTGGTAGAAGAGGAAGAGAGAAAGAGCACCAGCTGTGCCAGTGTTGTGCTGAGTTGTGCTTGAACCTCGCATGACGCTCAAATAAATTATCACCATAGATGAACCACACAGAAGAATATTACATCGTTTTTAAACAGTACTTTTAATAGACCTGCATGGAACCGCTACGTGCATGCAACCCCCCCACCCCCCTTTTATTTTTATGTCCCTAAAGTGCTTAAAAATTATTTTGCTCCAATACATGCTCCAAATTTAGCTGTCATGCGGGAAATTAACAAACCCGGAAAGACCCATATTTATAAGTCATGAACGAATCATTATGTTTCTCTACTGAGTCTAGGTAGATGTCACGTGACAAAAGTACGAAAGATTAAAATTCTAAGACCCATAATTATGAGTCGTGTCCAAATCATTTCTGTTTCCTGTGCTTAGCAGACAGCCCTGTGGATGACAGATGACAAGGAACAGCTCACAAATGGGGTGTGAGGATTTTCTTTTTTCTGCGACTACCTGTGTGCTGCCCTTGCAATGCATTCTCTGGTGCAAAGCTAGACAGCCAGTTAACACTCAAAAGTCCTTCAATAAGCACACAAGACTTGGCTTTTCTTGTATTTTACTAAAGTTGTTTCCTCTTTTATTTTTTGTTGTTTTTTTTGTAAAACTGAAACATTACAGACATAAGAACATAAATCAGTACCTAAACATTAACATATTGATATAGAAGGTATGTATACATAACTACGCAAATACACATTTCCTACCAAAGCATAAAGCATGCACTGTAGCCTACTGTATGAAAAGCACAGCTCAACTGCCATAACAGCTAAAAGTCACAAAGGAAATGATTATTATTGTTATTGCTGTAACTGCTAGCTAGCAGAGCACGTTTGAGCAGAACAATAGAACAGTTTCTAACGTAACATGCATTAAAAGTGCAAGTGTTTGATAATGATTTACACATAACTTACAGACAAATAACCTCTAAGGCAGAAGCATAGGAAATACAATCCACAGCAACATGAATCCAGTTCATCTGTTTCCAACTTACTGGCTGCTGGTAGATTCATATTTACCTACAGACATTAGAGTGGTATCAATCTTATAACTCTCTGCAAGACGGCAACTAAGCATACTTCACAAAATGACAAACTATTCCTTGTGCAATAATTATATTGTCTTAATCTCGAATGACTTCACTATATCTATGGTGAAAATCTGTACTCTAAGTGAATTTACAGTAGCCTCAACATCTATTCTTCAGCAGGTTGTTTAGGCATAAATGGGGCGAGGCAGTCTCATGTGTAAAATGATTTAGGTGGCAGTCAGTGTGAAAGTGTAAAAGCATGACGCAATGTAGGCTATACAGGAGAGGATGCTCAGGCTCCTCTCATGCACCTAATAGCTGCTGAGTGACTTAAAGGGAGGCGCTAATACGAGGGATTTGTCACATGATGGATGGGAGCTGATGTGTTAAGAGACCTATGAGGGCCCTGGTCGTAAATCTTGGTTCATGCATGAAACCACAAACATATTTGCATCTCTCATTTCACCACATGAAATTAGCTGTAAAATGTGATGGACCAGGCCAGAGCCCATTCCACGGATCACTAGAGGAGGGATAGCCATTTTCAACCCAATTTCTGCAATTTAACTTGAGCACTGGCTAGGACTCTGAAGTGGAGTGGTAATATTGAAGCATTACTCACTTGGAAATGCACGTCACATCAGTTTGACACTGTCTTGGTGTGCATGTACAGAAACATGATAAGTAAATAATATATCTGCACTGTCTGTGAAGAGAGTGAGAGTGTGCAGGCTCTGTCAGTAAATACAGGTAGTAGTCATATATGTACGGTTTGTCTATTTGATGTGTATTTAGCAATCAAATTGTGGTGCAGGGGTTGTTCCACGTCAATGTTAATGTATCCATTTTCATATGAACCCGGACATGAAGATTTCATTTGTCATGTCTTTGTGCATTTACAAATTGCTTCAACATGATTAGTATGTTTTTAATTCAAATTTGTTTACTTTACTTACTTCAGTTGCCCCCTGCGATGGACTGGCGACCTGTCCAGGGTGTACCTGTACACAGGATAAGCGGTTGACGATGGATGGATGGATGGATGGACTTCAGTTGCCCTCCACAGGAAGGTCATTCTGAAACCATTCAAGTTAAATGAACTTAGTTGACAGAAAATATTCTTGCTGATTTCACTTTGATTACTGACGTCAGCTTTCAGGGTCACAGCAACAGCAACAGCATAGTTTGCATTGTCCTCAGTATTCACTGGGAATGATCTCAAACAGTCTCAGAGAGAAGAGTTTGGGATGTTTAACCTGCACACCTCAGAGAAGAGTATATTCAAAATTTTTACGGATGGAAAAGTATGCTTTGGGAAGTTCTCATTTTCACAAGGAAATTTTTGTACCTCCAGTTTGCAAACAAATGAAGCAAAGAAACCTTGAAAGTGATAACAAGACTCTATTTCCAAATGAGGGTTTATGATTATAGCAGACATGTGTTTGGCTACTGAAATTCAATTGCTAATAGTATAAAAGGATTACATTCCATATTTTACATCACAGTGTACCTTTTAGACATACTGTATCTCTCCCAAACCGTCAGTTCGGAGAAGTAATTCCCATTCTGTTTCCTTTCCATCATGTTGAAAGTGGCATATGTTCAGCTGCCTCTGTGTTGGAAGTTGTTTCACAGATGCTCTAACGAGGCTGTGGTATTTGATGGCTGTGTCAGTTAGCAGCAGAGCTGACAGGGAATGGGCAAGATTAGGAATCTGAAATTAAAAGGTAAATCTACAGGAAACTAAAAAAGAACAAAATATTATTAGTATATATTATCATGTCCCTCTTAAGCATCCACTTTTTGAGGTAACAGTTAGCTCACCCAGTGGCTGAACATACTGTATATATCCTGAGCCTGGGATTCACGTTAAGATAAATGTCCAATTTCAAATATTATCACTGCAAATGTAATTGGCACAGTTTGTGCACACTGAAAGCTGCATGGTCAAATGATTCCTTTTGGGGCATTAATGCAAAGGAGACATAATCGCATATACAGTAGCCCTTTGTAGTTACTCTACATCTCACGATAAAGACACTCCATGAACACATTTCTATTCCTCACTTTACAGTTCTCTCATTAATTTATGCTCCAACCTACAGTTTTCCCATTCTGGTGCCTTTTCAATCACTTATCTCTGTATGTGTGTTGAGGTTTTGTTTTAAATAGCATGCCAAAATAACACGGCGTGTTCATTTGTCTTTACTACAGGCAAACGTGGTAAAATGCCTCACTAAATAAACACCTGGCCAGTAAACTGTTGGATAATTAATGTTATGCCTGCTTGCATCTTTCATGCTGTTGTTTTAGTCTATAGATGTTAATTACTTTGGCCTCCATAAGGATCTACTTCACAGTAGTGTGGTGCTTTGGGCATCTGAGGGGCAGATTTGAGAAACTACGCAATTATGTTGAGCTAGTTTTAAAGTTTCACAAGCCCTCACTGTAGTTGTTTATTAACTGAGGGTAGAAGTGCATGGTGTGCTGCACATATTATAAAGCTCTTTAAGGATAATTTGTGATTTTGGGTTGAATAACTAAAACTTACTTGACAAGTTTGTTCTTTTTTGTTATCTTATTGTTGGTGTTCTCCAAGTTTAATTCAAGAGTTAACTGACTTAGCATAGCATAATGAAAAGTGAAATGCTTTCTATAATTGGAAAGTTTGTCCGGTATGTCCCTTATCACAGCAACCCCTCTGGTACAGGACAGACCAGAATCATCACACAGCATAACAAGCATTGTTAATTATACTTTTGGTTTGTGGATAATTAGATATATATAGACAGACTATCAATTAATTATAAAGATTAATTAAACTCTACTGACAATTTTCCACAACATCTTTTCACTGGTTCAGCAGACTTTTGGAATCTCCAGATTTTAAACCTGCACTGTGAAACTTGTGTTTCCCCTTTTGGCAGTGAGAGTAATTACACAAACACTGCCAACACGTGATTATGATGTAATCATAATCATGCCTACAGGTGAGCCTGACCCCGGGATTGAAATTTCCAAAGTTCCAAGAAAAAAATTCATTATTTAGGTACAGTAAATGTAATAACTAGTCTATTCCAAATATTTAAATAGTACCAACCTGTCCAAGATGCGACATTCAGGTCCTCCCTCAGTCCCTTCTCTTCTCTCTAGTTATTTGTGTTTGTCCTCACCGTTAACTGCTTTCTTTTTTGACTGTAATTCATCTTCTGAGAGTTTCTTATCTGAAGCATCAGAAGCATTTTCTTGGGAGGCTTCTTAGGTTTTTCCTACATAACTCCCCCACCCAGCTCTGGCAAACCACCAAACCAATAATTGCTGGTTGACATAAAACGCATCATTCTGCTGCGACAGGTAATGTCGCCACAGACACCAGATTTGAAAGCTAGGGTATGAATACAGAGAGATTTACCTGGCTGTGATAGGCTCATTTAGCATGGACTTGCTGACCCTGTTAAAAGCAGTTTCTCCATACTGGGGACACACTGACCGCCATCTACTGCAGGTAATCCACTGACTGTGTATAAATCAGACTGTATTTCATACAGCCGCATAAAATTATAGGTGTACTTGCTGCCCTCTAGTGGCCTAGGACATACACATCACACCAATAATGAACACTATCAAATAGTAGGCTAGATAAAAACAACTACAGTACACACTTCACAGAAGAGTTGTTATAAAACATGTGTATTAAATGAAATGAAAAGTCCTCTCTTACATTTCTACAAACAACATTATTTTATGCTAAAGCTGTATTAATAAATGTTTTATGTTTACAATGCTTTTTCAGTTTGGCCTAACTTGACTCTAACCTTGTCTCCTGCAGCAAAAACTCATTGTATCAAAAAATGTCTGACAAACTCACTGACCATCAACTCCCTGCAAAAAAAGATAACGACTATATTGAAAACAGTAGAACATCTAGATTGAGAACAAAACAGCTAAAAGGAAAGTGAATATGGGAGTTAAATTTTCCAGTCTAACTGTCTTCTGCTATAGTCAATTGGGTTTTGCATATTAGGCTACCAATTACAATAGGTGCATCTGAGATAACTGCAGCGGACTTTCGCCGACTTGATGTGAGCTGCAGGAGCGGATATGACAACAGCGACGTCAAGTCGGACACATTCTACCTGCGCAGTGCTTGAAGTGAGCCAGAACGCCCCGGTACGCAATACCGGCACCTCGACATTTTACTCTATGGCGTACCGGGACTTCTCCCAAGCTGCCGGTGTTATGCCGAGTTCTGCCTGCCTGCCGAGAATTGCATGCATCTCCAAAAGCTGGCTACTGCTTTTAAACGCTATAATATTCTTTGTGGGGTTGATAAATGATCAAAGTATATATTTTATGAACGTTTAGAGTCTTTAATATTTTAATACACTTAGTAGAAGTAGCTAGCCTACCATTCCTTGACATTCAGCCTAGCCTATATGTGGCGATAACGCCGTTTGATAAATGAGCACAGCAAAGTGTCTGAAAAGTACCTAAAGAAGTGGATGCATAATTCGGCAGATCAAATTTTGAAGGCTACCTGTCGACATTTTCATCCACCTCTTATCTCAGCATAAATGACCGTTATCACCCGCGAGGTGCATGCAATTCTCGGCAGGCAGGCAGAATGCGGCACAACACCTGTCCTCTCCTCTGCCCTCTGCATATCAGGTTATCTGGGCGCCACGTAACGCTCACCTGTTCCCGTTCTCGCCTGCCTGCTAAACTCTGTCGGCAGAGACGAGGGAGAACCTCGGGTGCCTTTCAAGCAGCCGTGTGCTGAATGTAGCTCGTCAATGTCACTTGTGTGAACCGACCAATCACAGCCTGGATGGGGCGGGACATTTAAATATGTTGACAGATGGGCGTCATTTACACTGGGGATGCTGGGGACAGGTCAGAGTCTGAATGTCTCTTTTTGAAAGCTTTTGTTAAAAATATTCTGAAAAACAACTTGCAACAACAAATGTTAAATAACAAATGAAACAATACACAATAAGAAAACATGCAATGCAATTGAAATATACAGTCCCTTACAAAAGTATTGGAACAGTAAGGCAAATTCCTTTGTTTTTGTTGTTCACTGAGGACATTTGGGTTTAAGATCAAAAGATGAGTATGAGACAAGAGTTCAGAATTTCAGCTTTTATTTCCTGGTATTCACATCTAGATGTGTTAAACATTTTTTTAGACCACAGCATTCTTAGGTGAGCAAAAGTAATGGAACAACTATCCATCGTCAACCGCTTATCCGGCATACAGGGTCTGGAGCCAATCCCAGCTTACATCAGGCAAAAGGCAGGGTACACCCTGGACACATAACTACTCACCCCTAGGGACAATTTTAGAGACAACTTAGCCTGCATGTCTTTGGATGGTGGGAGGAAGCTGGAGCACCCAGAGAGAACCCACACATGGGGAGAACATTCAAAGTTCACACAAGAGCAACTGGGGTTTGAAGCCACAACCTTCTTGCTGGGAGGCAACAGTGCCAACCACTACACCACCCTGGGAAAAAGTAAATAACATTTAATATTTGGTGGCATAACCCTTGCTTGCAATAACTGCCTCAAGCCTGCGACCCATCGACATCACCAACTGTTCATTTGTGATGCTATTCCAGGCTTTTACCACAACTTATTTCAGTTCTTGTTTGTTTTGGGATGTTTCTTCCTTCAGTCTCCTCTTAAGGAGGTGAAATGTAGCTCTGTTGGGTTAAGGTCAGATGATTGACTTGGCCAGTCTAAAACTTTCCACTTTTTCCCCTGATGAAGTCCTTTGTTTTGTTGGCAGTGTGCTTTGGGTCATTGACCTGCTGCATGAGAAACTTCCTCCCGACAAAATGTTTCTGTCCACTTCCGAATTCATTCTGCTGCTACCATCATCAGTTATATCATCAGTAAATAATGAGCCTGTTCCAGAAGCAGCCATGCACGCCCAAGCCATGAGATTACCTCCACCATGCTTCGGATCATAAGCAGTTTCTTTCTTTCTCCACACTTTGGCCTTTCCATCACTTTGGTAGAGATTAATCTTGGTCTCATAAATCAATAAGATTGTGTTCCAGAACTTTTGCGGCTCATCTCTGTGCTTCTTTGCAAATTTCAATCTGGCCTTCTGATTCTTCCTGCTGATGAGTGGTTTGCATTTTGTGGTGTGGCCTCTGTATTTCTGCTCTCTGAGTCTTCTTCGAACAGTGGATTGTCTGGAGGTCTGGAGGAAGAGAGGAGAGGCACAGAATCCATGTTGCTTGAAGTCCAGTGGAAAGTTTCCACAGTCAGTGATGGTTTGGGGTGCCATGTCATCTGCTGGTGTTGGTCCACTGTGTTTTCTGAGGTCCAAGGTCAACGCAGCCGTCTACCAGAAAGTTTTAGAGCACTTCATGCTTCCTGCTGCTGACCAACTTTATGGAGATGCAGATTTCATTTTCTAACAGGACTTGGCACCTGCACACAGTGCCAAAGCTACCAGTACCTGGTTTAAGGACCATGGTATCCCTGTTCTTAATTGGCCAGCAAACTCGCCTGACCTTAACCCTATAGAAAATCTATGGGGTATTGTGAAGAGGAAGATGCGATACGCCAGACCCAACAATGCAGAAGAGCTGAAGGCCACTATCAGAGCAACTTGGGCTCTCATAACACCTGAGCAGTGCCACAGACTGATCGACTCCATGCCACGCTGCATTGCTGCAGTAATTCAGGCAAAAGGAGCCCCAACTAAGTATTGAGTGCTGTACATGCTCATACTTTTCATGTTCAGTCTTTTCAGTTGGCCAACATTTCTAAAAATCCTTTTTTTGTATTGGTCTTAAGTAATATTCAAATTTTTGGAGATACTGAATTTGAAATATATCAGTCTCTGTGTAATGAATGAATATAATATCCAAGTTTCACTTTTTGAATGGAATTACTGAAATAAATCAACTTTTTGATTATATTCTAATTATATGACCAGCACCTGTATATAAATAAAGACAATTATATCTCTCCAGAATGCAGGAAATTAAGTGTTCAGTTCTCAAAATATTCTAGGGGACACCCAGACCCCCATTTATATATTTCAGCATTGAATATTTCATCAAAATAGTGTTAAAATATCATCTTGTCTTGTTCTCATGAACCCAATATTGTAAATCGTGCATGTGAGCTAAGTGTATTGTCACACCCCTAATTCGAATCCCTATGTCCCCACCACTTTTCAACACAAACTGACATCCTTGATTTGTATTAAAGTACAAACACACCCCAAAAAGCTATAGTGTGTTAAATATTAATGTATTATAATAAAATGTTTTATTAAATACATGTAACTTCGTAAATAACTATCTCTGGCATTAAAATTCATACAGATTTTTCATTATACGGTAGTGAAGTTGGTATTAAATTTCATCCTAGGTATTGGTATTAAAAAAGGTCTTAAAAAGTCTTAAATTTAACCTTGAGAATCCTGGGGGTACCCTGCATCAACTAATATTTTCCTTGGCCGACCTGTTCGACGTCTGTTGCTCAGTACACCAGTAGTTTCTCTTTCTTTTTCAGGACATTCCAAATTGTTGTGCTTGTTATGCCCAATGTTTGTCCAATGGCTCTGGTTGATTTTCCTTCTTTTCTCAGCTTGACAATGGCTTGCTTTTCTCCCATAGACAGCTCTCTGGTCTTCATGTTGGTTTATCCTCTTTAACAGGAAATGCAGTCTTTATAGGTTTGAACCAAGGATGAAAACTTAGACTAGTCATGCAGAGCTTAAACCCAACTGGCACCTATTTTTTCCCAAGCACTGACCTGCATCAGGGGCGAGTTCAGCGCCGACAAAACGTAGCAAAAACGTTTTTGAACTTGCAATGTCACAAGCATACAAAACTCTGCTGACGGTTTGAGATCTAGCGTTCTTGCTGGTATTGCGCAATACCCCAAGCACAGAGACGGCCTGCAAATACTGTGACCACAACTATACTGTACACTAACAGTGTAATGTCTAATATAATATTAATAATAATAAAGTAAAGACAGTCCCCCTCCGCACCATTTGTTTGTTTTTTTCTGAAGTTTTACAAGACCAGGGGCGAGTTCAAACTCAAAATGTTTTGTATCCCCTGGTACTGCAGCTATATAATATTGGGTCGACATGCATATAAATCAATAAGTTTAGGCACACACTAGGTGATGGTTGTGGTAAGGGTAATTGGTTTTCGGGGGGACTGTCAAGAGTAACACAGCTAGCTGGCTGGCTAGCAGTATCAAAGTAAACAATGGGTCCTAGAAATGCAGTTCCGGTCCTAGGATTGCGGCCCTGAAACTGCAGACTCCGGTACTGTAGCTACATACTGCTGGGATATCTTTGCTGTCAGCTTCACACAAGTTACCAACCGATGCATCCTTGGTATAATGGGCGTGTCAAGAACAGTTCCGGGAATTTTAACCATTCTTGCCAAAATGGAGAAAGGTCCAGCTGCAGCCTGCAGACAAACGTGACGGAAGTTGACAGAAGTTGAACGTCCGTATATGGTTTGTCCCAGAAGCCACCGCGCACAAAACGTGATGACGTTTATCTCGGCCGCACGGCCCACGCATAAAAAATAAATAAATAAAAAGAGTTGTTAACTAAGATAAGTGACAACAAGGTCACCCCCCCCCCCGCTCCCCTATCCAAGCGAGTTGTATAGCTAAGATGTCCTCTGTGAGGAAATTATATTTACTTAATTACTCAATAAAACAAATGTTTTTATGAATATTATTGTTACTTGTTCATTAATAAATAGCCACATCAAGAAATTAAGTGCAGTATACAGTATTTTACAACTTAGGAGGGTTGGCTCATCTGGACGTAACAAACATACAACTAACATACCAAAGAAAATGGCATCACATCTCAGAAACTGTCACATCTAGTGCATCAAGTATGGCCACTGACAGATAACAGGAAAATGTAAGCCTCACTGTTTCTGCACCACAGTCCATTATAAATCACATAATACATGAGGTTTAAAAAGGCAGTGGCTGGCGAGGATCAAGGTTCCTCACTTTGTTTAATTAGATAAGCAATCTGCAAATTTTACCAAAATGTTTTTTTTTATTTTCTAAAATAAAAACAGAAACACGAAGTAGTACTGACAGCTGTAATTTCAGCTTTTAGTAAAACGGTTTAGTAAAAACATCTTTAAATGGCCAATTAGCATGTGAAAGTACAAATTACACATGTGTACAGAGTGGCGAAGCAATATCAAACACGTTTTTTAATGCAAATTCGGAGAGTATTCATTACTGGTCACTTGATAGGCACACGGTCATATTATGTGTGACTTAGCAGTAAAATAAATACATATTTTCTACCAAAGCAGCATTCAACAGAAGTTTAGCTGCTGATCTGAGCTTCCCTGCTGTTACCGTTTTATTGCCAATAATATTCAGCCATTTGTCTCTGGAAGGTAATGGCACATTTCTGTCCATGTAGCATGACCATAACAGAGCGCTGCAGATTTACTACATTAAATTACAATCCAGCAACATTTTTTTTTTCCACCAGGGCAGTAAAAGTTTAGCTGGCTGATCTGAGCTTAGATGCTGGAAGCTAAGTTTTATTGCCAAAAGTGATCAGCTGATTGTCTCAGGAACATAACCAACAAAACCAAAACAGAGTCACTACATGAAATTAATCCAACTACATATTTTACACAACAAGCCAAAGCACAGCGCTGGAGAACATGAAATTAATCCAACTACATGTTTTTTCTACTAGAGCAGTAAATGTTTAGCTGGCTGATGCCTCCATGTCTAAGCTAATGTTAGTTTTATTGCCAATTACTGATCAGCTAATTGTCTCACTAAGTTTTTTTAACCCAACATTTGGGTGAGGTATTTAACCCTGGAGTTTTGTGTTTTCCATCTGAGAAAATCCACAGATTATATCCATGATTTCTGCTGTCTGCATCTGTCCCGACTCCTCGTTTCATGGTATAAAAATCCAAAGGCTGTCAGCACTTGTACTAAATAACACGTGTGCTTGTTCATTTGTCCAAATTTTACCTCTCTTCTTACTTCTAATAAACCAGAGGACTACTCACAGACTGTATATTAGTATTATTTCCTCTTCTACGGACGCATTTATTGTGGTGACGGTGTCTACACTGCCAGAATTATACAAGGAGAAGAAGAACGCCGTGATGACGAAACGCGCTCTATAGCGCTGTTTGTCTGTTGTCAGTTATCGTAGAAACATGGCAACAAGATACTGCAACCTCCACAGAAGGGGATGCCCGCCGTTATGTAGATATAAATGGCTCATTCTAAGGTAATAAAAACATAAGGGTTCATTATGTAAGGTCTTTACACACCACTGAAAACATAGCATATTACTCTTACCCTAACTACACAGGGGGTGTGCCTAAAGGTACTGATTGTATGCACGTCGACCAATTAACCCTATCTGCTAGGATGCCGTAAGGCTGATGTGCGCTGCTGTAGGGTTAACTCCATTGTGTTGGAGCTTCTCAACTCTGAAAAGTTTGAACACATTTTCAATTTGCCATCGATTTTTAAAACTGCTGATATTCGAAATCTACACAGTTGATTTATCGCCAAAAAAATAAATAAATAAATAAATTCTCAGAAGTGTATTTGAAGTTCTGTTGTTGGCTTCTAAAGAATAAAACTGTTTGCATTAGGATCTATAGTGTAAGTGAGTCAAGATTATTGTCATCACGTTTTGTGCGTGAGTCTTCTGGGACAAACCGTATTTGGAAGTTCAACTTCTGTCAGGCCTGCGGGCTGCAGCTGGATATACTTGCCAAAATGCAAACTTGTGGATTGGGACAGTACTTGGGCCACAAATGATGACGTTTCACAAGAACACAAGTACAGACCATAGACAGTATATTAATGGACAAAGCCACCCTGCTGATTTGAATAAAAAGCAGTGAAGCCAGCTTTGGACCAATAAAAATACTACTACAGGGCTACTTCCTGTTGGCACCAGCATCCACTGCACGTTAGTAATGTTTTGACACAATACACACACACACACACACACACACACACACAAAAGTAAGAGGTGTCAACTATTGGGTTTTGCGCTTTTATTTTGAAGGTCCGTAATCAGCTTCGCCTCTGGATGACATCACATGCAGGACGTTACGTCCTCTAAACGGTCGCAGTTTGGTTAAGTTTAAGCACCAAAACGACTTGGTTAGGTTTAGGAAGAGGGTTAAAATAAATACGTCAGTGCAGAGCGGTTTGTCTGAGGGGGCGTGTCGTGTTCATAGACAGTATATTACTGGACGAAGCAAAATCGAGAGCTCCTTGCCATTCAGATCCTCTCCACGTTAAATCATTAAAGTCATATTCAAGCCATCTCTCTTGCTGGCTGTTACGAACCTCAGATAGAAGCCCCGGGGGAGGAGTGTTATTAATGTATTAACCGTTCCAGAGCAGAAGAAAACGAGGAAACAGGAGTACATTTGCAAAGCAAAGGGTATTTACTTACAAGATTAACAAAAAGTGTCTCTTAACGCTCAATACAGAAACAGAAAACAACTCACAAAAGGCAAGCGAGCAACAAGGGTCCTTTTCAAAGGTAACTAAGGTATCGGTTAAACACAACGCAAAAGTAGTGATTGCAAACTAGCACACAAGCACACAGTGAAAACAAAAACAGTAAATAAAACTCAGAAAAGATTCAATCTCTGGCTCCAGAAAGACTTATAAACCTGAAGGGATCTCTAGGCTAACATATGCTGCACTTGCCTTACATGTTGATGCGTCCTTTTGTAACTTCTTGCCCCCCCCCTTTCCTAATGTAAAGTTTTATTTCGCATTGCCTATGCGATTTCGGAGCTGGCTCATATAGGAGGCGGTTTACTAAGTGACCAGTCAATCACTCACAATCACTGTAGCCGACATAATGTTGAGGGAGTAAAAGAAGTTGCTTCTAGCTGAAGGCAGCAGTGATGATGTCTGCAGCAGGGGTGGGTACATCTAATGTAGGACTACTCTTAATTTCACTACATTTTTCATTCATACCTTTATAACTTAACCAGTCTGTAATCTGCATTTTGCTTCATTAACCGAAATGAGCTGTCATCCAGGCTGTGTGCGCGCAGTTACGCAGTAAAGCGCTGGTCGGCGCTTGTCACAATCACAGAGCTGGGCAGATGCAAACATTTAGAAAATCTGGCAAACACCTTTTCAGTTTAAGGCTTTATGTTCTACTAATACAACTGAAATCTAGTGAGCGCACACCATAGCACTGGTGGCCTGTTGGAAAGCACCCTACGTCGCTCTTTCACAAGCCAGCAAGTGAAACACTTTCACTTTCCTTTAACAGCGCATTAAAGGCTCTTTAGTCTCTGCAGAGCAAATGAAGACTACACACTGTAACATCTATGTCAGACGATCACTGCATTGATTGAGATATATTCAAAGTGTCCTGTTGTTGAACAGAGCATCGCTTTAGACATTAGCCTCTTTATTTTCTTTAATACACATTGGTTACTATTTAATGTCCATAAACAGAATGTCGCAGGTGAAACTAATCTTTCACTCAGCAGCTACCAGCTGTTATTTATTTTTCAGATGCACAGAAAGTGAGAGAGAGAGAGAATATGGTGGATAAAATAGTTCTGTTTGGTTTTAGCATAACACAAAGCTTCTGTATGTAGGTTTACCTGCTTCAACAACGAGCTGCTCTCCTGTTACTGCCACAATAATTCTTTGCATTGTGCAGATTATTTAGATGCTTCAGGAATAATCCGATTGTATTGGCAGCCTGTGCTACAGCAAAACAAGTGGTTTGGTTGGCTACATATCCATAATAAAAGGCACAGGTAACAAAAGTTGGCTGGGCAGCAAAAGTGATATTTTAAAGTGATCTTATAAACACGGAAAAGGAAAATAATTGTAGAAATAGCTAAATTACAGATAATCAGTTTCTTCGCTGCATTTGCAGGAATATTTTAATGGGCTACTTAAAAAAACAAACTCATCAAGTTGCCTAGTCTAATGCAATAGACAGTCCATTTTTACTCTGATAGCCTTTCTTGACCTTTCCTCATGTGGACACATAGGGGCTGTGATCCTGCACAACAAAACATGCAAGAATTAAATCCCCACACTACCATCGGCAGTAGTGGTGCAACGGGTTGCAGAATCCGTGGTATGGATCCCTTCCACACTGTACAGGTGGACCACGGATTGATTGCAAAGTTTATTATGATTTATCCTGTTTGACCTCTCAAAATATCCTTTATTCTGGAAATGTCAGAGAACCCAGTTAGATTCTGAATGTGCAGAACTTTGAACATGAGCAGAAAACCTGCTGAAACACAGGAGCTATTAAAGTCCAGGAGTTTATAACTGAATTAAAATGATTTAATTTATTATTGATGACGTAAAACGGTGCCACGTGCACATTTAAAGAGGTTACCTCAATCAGTCAGCCCTGTGTGTGTGTTGATTCAGCAGTGATTATATTAAAAGTTGATCTACAGGAGAAACATATCTGAAAGCCACCCAGAATGCCTGAGAGATGCTCTGCATTATATTCTGTTACAGTTTTAGATTTTAAATTGCTTTATTATAACTTTATTAAATCAGAAAAACTATTTTTCCAAGAGCGTCCTGGCCAAGGCAAAGTAGTACAATTGCACATTTAAGATGGGAATAAATAATCAGTTACAAGGTCATAAAATATCAAAATGTTCTTAAATTTTGTGCGTCCCTTTACATAAATAATTTCCAGAATAAATTGATGCAGAAAAGGTAGAAATCGGTGCAGAAAAACACCAGAATGCAGGAAATTAAATGTTCAACACTCACAATTTTCTGGGGGACTACCCCCAGACCGCCATGTTCATATGGTCGCAGTTTTGTTCTTATATTATTATTAGACAAATGACATTACAAATTAGCAACATCAAAATGAGACAGTTAATAGTGTTGTTCTGAGTTTTGTTGTGCCATATAAGTAGGGGATGTTTACTGTTGCTTTACTGCTTTACAGACTTAACTTTGGGATGGGGGTCAATTCTTATGTGAAGATATGAAGTTTTATGGACTGGGCTTAGCCCCCAATGTTTCAAGATCCTAAAAACGCCCCTGGTTCGGCGTATTTTAATATTCATAGTAATACAATATAGTATAGATAATATAGAACAGTATTACCAGTAATAGAATACGATATAAAGTGACCAGACATCTGAGATCAAAACTGGGAACATAATACCCGAAAAGGGAAAAAATGGGGATATTTCCAGTTTGACTATCATTTTTTTTTCTATTTTAAATTAATATTATTAGCCTACTTTTATTCAGTTTTTTTCTGTATTTATCCAGGGACAGGTAACCAAAAACGGGGACTGTCCCTGAAGCCGAGGACGTCTGGTCACCCTATGTGATGTAGGCTATGATAGGTATTTTGCAAATTCAATTCAAATGGCTTTATTAGTATGACATATTGTATGACACAAAGCATATTAACACAAAGTATACAATCATACTAAACATAAATAATTCTCAATTATAAACTCTCTCCAATGGATTAATTTATATGCAAGCCCTGCACTCCAGCTTTAAAATAAAGCTTATCTACAGTATATCAATGAAGCCTTAAATATATGCAGTTTGTATGAATATTTAACCAGAATAAGTTGTATTATGATTTTATTGAGAACAATCTTTTGCAAGGGGAAGAGTTGTTGGATTATGTCATTATGAAGGATTGCACTGATTTGTATTTTTGTGTACCTTTTTACTGTAGTTCAAGTGAAATTGGTAATCAATAAAAAATAAAGTAATTGTTATTTTAAACATTGTGTGTCTTGTCCTTTGTCAAGGTCTTTTAGTCCACAATAGTGCATCAAAGATAGAGCATTACAAAGCAATTGCTTAATACATTTACAAATACCACAAGCGCAGAAGAAAACAAGGAATTTAGTTTTCAGAAGTTATGTTTCCTGAGTACATGAGATATAAATTCACACTGATGTGGTTTAAAAAATTGTTCAACCAATTCTATGTGAAGATCCCGCAGGGCCCAACAATCCCACATGTGTCATGTAAATGGCATTAAATGTATCCAGAATGTTATACACCTGAATAGATAGTACATCTATATCATGTAATGATACTTTTATAAAAAAAACAACATCTGTCTGATTTTAACATTTCACTAAATAGCCTGACAGAAACAAAATTGAAATTACTGTAGGACTAAAGGTTGTTATTAACTGAGCTGCTTAAAAGGAAAGTTACCAGTTAACAATAGGGTTCCAAAGAGATCACTCTTTCAGCTTTCTCCCAACAGAGCTTGGCCTGGTGTACTAAAATCATCTTAGGCTAAGTTGATTTTAGCTCTCACATTACAACGGGACTAAGATTATCTTAGTCTTAAAATTCTTTTGGAAAACAGGCCCTGAAATGACCCTGTACATTCAACATACTGGTTAACATCTTATTTTGAATCAATGTTAAAACAAAAACTTTGCTTAAGGCTTTGTACATTTATTATCAATATCGGTGCATTTTTATGTGACCCATGACTTGCTCCCAGTACAGTCCTGTCCTAAATGACTCAGTCAGCCAGATGTTTTGCATGGCAAATTAATAGGGGTTTCGATTCATTGTTGTTGTGTACAATCAGGCTCGGGGTGACGTTGAGCCGTTATAAAAATCACTTACAAAATCATTTACTATATAATACTAGAGAAGCCAGAGTAAATACTAATTTAGATAGTCCACATTGGTTATTAAGTTAGTTAGCCTAAACACTTAATTAAACAACTATTTGAATTTTGATCATCTGCACACCAGAATATTTCAGGGTTTCAGAGGAGGCCAGAGGAAGCTTACCAATTCTCAGTTGCAATACAAAAAATGTCTGGCTGCTGGATTAACACACTCACTGAATGTGTCTATATCAAGACTGACACCTCATTCAAATATGACTGCTGGTGTCAAGGCAAAAATCAACCTGCAGTTCCCCAACAGTGACATGAAACTGTCTTCCAAGTACACACCCCCACACACTAAAACCCATGAAAGAGGACCGTTTTGCAGAGCTTCTTTCTCGTGCTCCCTTTCTGCAGTTCAAGAGAGGTGAGTTTGGCAATGTGGTGCAGCCTTATCCTGACAAACACAGACACAACCAACGACAACAAGTCAGAATGATGGTTGTCGCTGCCAAATTGTGTCTCCTCAATGTGTTCCCCAAGCAGAAAAACATCCTCCGTTCCAATCTCCTCCCGGACGATGTGTATGACTGTCGACACCTTAGGAGCTTGCACTGTTGAAGCGCGGCGCATCACCCTCTCTGCAGTTCTCAGCACCTTATAATAATAATACTACATTATATTTATATAGCGCTTTACACAGTGCTCAAAGACACTTTACACAACAGAGAAAATAAGAACAAAGCAACCTTAATATACGAAGATTAAAATAAAAACAAACCTTCACTGTGCCTTGTGATGGAATCACTCGGCTGCCGTTGTTTTTCAGGGCTAGAAGGTGGTAGCTCTTGTCAAATGAAGCTTGCACAGCACACATCACAGGGCAGCTTTCGTAGAATCTGCCGGACTACAAATTACATTTTTTACAAGAAGCTATTTAACGTGTTTGCATCAGTAATTTCCCAAAAAAATCGGACAACATTAAGCCTACCTTTGTAATGTATGTGGATGTGGGAGGGGAAAATGTCGAGTCTCTCTGAGGTATTTGTACGCCTTTGGACCATGTAGATGGAGCGTGAGCACAAACTCTCTGTAATCCTTTGTATACTTATGGCCCTGTTTTGCCATGAGGTCTATCTGAAGATCTGAAATGTTATGATTTAAAATGAATAAGTCCCCTTCAGATCATAACAAAGGAGTTTAATAAAAGAGAGTAAGAATAACATGTACATGAATTTCAAAGTGCTAATTTGGTCTTACCAGAGTAGAATTCAAGCTTCTCGTTGAGCTCTTCATTAATGAGGTTCTTTTCCCTCAAATCCCCCAAAAGACTCTTCACTGTGGTCTTTGCCCTCTTTTCTCTGGCCATGGCATTCTTCTTCTCTCGCTCCAGACTTTACACTCTTGCCAAGGCTTCATTGAGTCTGGTCCTAAGAGCGGTAGGAGAAGCAGGCAAGGCATAGGCATGATCCTAGTAGAAAGAGGGATGAACATGGTTTGAGTAATGTTTCACTTTACAAACATCACTTTGACACCACTAGTTTATGGCCCATATTCTTTCTTATAGTCATCACCTGTCAAACCCACTGCCAGCACGTGTGTGTGTGTGTGTGTGTGTGTGTGTGTGTGCGTGCGCGCGCACCAGGAATGCATATTCAACGTTTCTTCAATTGTGTGTTATGTTTATTTATTTTGAGTGTGTTTAATATGACTTGCAGCAAACAAGTGAGATTTTAATATGTCCCGGAACATTATGATGTAATGTTTAAAGTAGAAATATTCACATCATTAGGCTGAGGTTGTGGATGTGAGGTTGCCATTTCTTGGGAATCCTGAGAGGCCACAGCCAGGGTTTCTTCAGCTCTTCTGGAGGCAGACGTAGCCATGCCCTTTTCCAACTAAAATGAAGAACCATAATACATAATACTAATTTTATATACAGGTGCTGGTCATATAATTAGAATATCATCAAAAAGTTGATTTATTTCAGTAATTCCATTCAAAAAGTGAAACTTGTATAATGTATACATTCATTCCACACACTGATATATTTCAAGTGTTCATTCCTTTTAATGTTGATGATTATAACTGACAACTAATGAAAACCCCCAAATCAGTATCTCAGAATATTAGAATATTGTGAAAAGGTTCAATATTGAAGACACCTGGTGCCACACTCTAATCAGCTAATTAACTCAAAACACCTGCAAAGGCCTTTAAATGGTCATCATGGGGAAGACTGCTGACTTGACAGCTGTTCAAAAGACGACCACTGACACCTTGCACAAGGAGGGCAAGACACAAAAGGTCATTGCTAAAGAGGCTGGCTGTTCACAGAGCTCTGTGTCCAAGCACATTAATAGAGAGGTGAAGGGAAGGAAAAGATGTGGTAGAAAGAAGTGTACAAGCAATAGGGATAACCGCACCCTGGAGAGGATTGTGAAACAAAACCCATTAAAAAAAGTGTGGGGGAGATTCACAAAGAGTGGACTGCAGCTGGAGTCAGTGCTTCAAGAACCACCACGCACAGACGTATGCAAGACATGGGTTTCAGCTGTCGCATTCCTTGTGTCAAGCCACTCTTAAACAAGACACAGCGTCAGAATCGTATCGCCTGGGCTAAAGACAAAAAGGACTGGACTGTTGCTGAGTGGTCCAAAGTTATGTTCTCTGATGAAAGTACATTTTGCATTTCCTTTGGAAATCAAGGTTCCAGAGTCTGAAGGAAGAGAGGAGAGGCCCAGAATCCATGTTGCTTGAAGTCCAGTGGAAAGTTTCCACAGTCAGTGATGGTTTGTGGTGCCATGTCATCTACAGGTGTTGGTCCACTGTGTTTTCTGAGGTCCAAGGTCAACGCAGCCGTCTACCAGAAGGTTTTAGAGCACTTCATGCTTCCTGCTGCTGACCAACTTTATGGAGATGCAGATTTCATTTTCTAACAGGACTTGGCACCTGCACACAGTGCCAAAGCTACCAGTACCTGGTTTAAGGACCATGGTATCCCTGTTCTTAATTGGCCAGCAAACTCGCCTGACCTTATCCCTATAGAAAATCTATGGGGTATTGTGAAGAGGAAGATGCGATACGCCAGAGCCAACAATGCAGAAGAGCTGAAGGCCACTATCAGAGCAACCTGGGCTCTCATAACACCTGAGCAGTGCCACAGATTGATCGACTCCATGCCACGCCGCATTGCTGCAGTAATTCAGGCAAAAGGAGCCCCAACTAAGTATTGAGGGCTGTACATGCTCATACTTTTCATGTTCAGTCTTTTCAGTTGGCCAACATTTCTAAAAATCCTTTTTTTGTATTGGTCTTAAGTAATATTCTAATTTTCTGAGATACTGAATTTGGGATTTTCATTAGTTGTCAGTTTTAATCATCACAATTAAATGAAAAACATTTGAGCTCTCTCTCTCTCTCGAATATTTACATTTATGAATGTTAATAGCCTTATGATGATACACCTACTCTTTGGAGGTGAACCGGGAAGCTGAAGACGGATGGAATAACACCATCACGGAGTCGGACAATCTGACCCGTCCTATCAAAATCACCCTGCTTAAAATGTTGAGAGCAAAGAACTGATGAAACACTTGCAGTGAATCCTTCTCTCCTCAAAGCCACTTCCCACTTCTTCCTCACATCTTTGTCCTTGGGAAACCTTCAAAATGAAAACTGAAGGTTTGGGAGAGTCTACACAAAAACATTTCACAAAGGAGGTCAAGCTTATTTTCTTCCTTCACATTTCTTTGAACCTTTCTTCAACAAAACTCCTATTTTGATGCATATCTGTTGATAACGAACCAAAGTTGCTAAACTTGTGAATATGCTTGTTTGCAAACCATTCTACATTGAGATGTTCTGTTGCCTTTATTTTAAGTAAGTGGGTGGGTATGAGACATGAGAGGTATCTTACTTTTGTTAGGGTGAATTACATGTGAATAACACACAGTGTTGGGCAAGCTACTTGTAAATTGTAGTGAGCTATCAGTTACTCTGCCATGAATAAAGCTTCACTACATAAAAGCTACCACCCAGTCAAATGTAACGTTAGCAAGCTAAGTAACGCAAACACAGCAGTAGGCTAGTTCACTACATAGAAAGATACTTAAGTAGCGCTAATTTCACATGAAATTAAAGTGTAGCTTGTGTGGCCAAGCTCCTTGATAAATAAAGTAGTTAAGCTACTGAAAAGTTACTTGATTCAGGAAATAGTGAAGCTACCACAATACTAAGTTAGTAGCTAGGCTACAAGTCACGTTAGTGACTGCCCAACACTGACAGTACGGTCTGTGCCACTTGTGTAAAATTTGTTGGCCAATGTTATACCAGTAATATATATATTTTTTCTACAGTAGCATTCTTGTGTCAGTTGTAAACTAAGTCAGTGTGAACACCGGCCGGTGCAGTAAACATAGCCTAGCTAACGTTAGCTGGCTACGATTTCAATAACTGTTACAGTAATATCAAAGATCCTTGCTCCTTCTCGACTCTCTGGTAATATTCTATTCACAAAATACAACCTATAGTACGGTAATGTTAAATCTTACTTGTGAAAAGTAATCCCTCGAGCCCTGCTTGCGATGGTCCGCCGATTTGAGCATGAGTGTGCTGCACAGTGCTCTGGCATCCTGATTTCTTCAGTTGCGCAACGAGTATGACCGGTTCAAGATGGCGGCCGCATTTCTTATAGAGCGTCTACCTCTAGACATGCCTATGGGCTTAGCCCCTTGGTCGTGTTCTGGGTTCTGCTCATAGACTGTATATAAAAAGGTTTTGCAGCATTTCCTGGATCTGTGTCACATGGGTTTCGTGTTTGTCTCTCCCCTCTGACAAGGGGTGGGGTCTGGGTCTAAGATTGAATCTTTTTTGTTTTTCAATAATGTCTTTATTGCAATTCATCAATTCAAATTATGACGTTTTCCTTAGCGTCATAGTAATCCGAAATATAATTTATTTCGTTAGTCACCTTTTTTTTTTCACAAACCACATATCTTCCGAACTTTCTGACTAAATTGCATTTTTTTCAGATCGACAAATCAGGTGAAAATTAACGTTGCTTGAGACCTGTAGCTGCCTCAGCAACACATCTCTGTTGGCAGCATAGGGGACAGAGACGGCTCAGTTATCAGTTATGGTTAAAGGTGGTTAAATGGTATAAGTTAAAAGTTATATTAACGTTTATATCTACTGATAGCAGCACTCACAAACCAAATATGCGTTCAGTTTCATCTATCCATTGGCCACCCCCACACGAGGTTGGGGAGAGAAGACAGGAAGTGTATACCCTTTCATGCTATTCGCAGAGCATGTGATGCGGCAAAAAAATTTTTATTTAGTTAGGGTCTCTGACGTTAGTGAAGTTGGCTGTGCTGCTTCACACTGTCACGAGCATGTGAGCTGGTTGAAATGACTTTGTCTTACAGAGCTTGTCAGCGTTGCGTGAGCGTGGGTTGTCTTCTTGTTATGGCGGCAACGCTGTTTGTTTTTATCCTCATCACGTTAGCTTATTTCTACAACTGTGGTGAGTAACGTTAACCTACGGTGTGTCAACATTACAGTTAAAATGCTGTGTACTGGGATTAAGTTACTGTATTTCTTTCTTACACTTTCTTTCTTAGCTTGACTTTAATATTTTAATACAGAAGCCAAAAGCCAGTTCTGTGCTGCCGTGTAACACGTGATCTTCGACACCTTCTGAGTAATTATTTCTCATTGCATCTTAATAGAACCACTAAGGAAATAGTACGATTTGTTGTGTATGTAACGTTAGATGGGAAGCTGCGCTTTGCCTCTTACTATGGAGATCACATGGTGCTGCAGATGTCTCCAGAGAAAGCTCTGCTGTGGGGCTATGGCCCCGAGGGTGCACAAGTCACCGTCTTCTTGTCAGGACCAGTACAACAGACAACCTCACCAGCCACTGTGACAAAAGGTGAGTACTATGGCTGATTGTTGTCTGGTGGGACTTTTATGCTGACATCTGCAGGGTAATGTACTAAATGGGAACTGGGTGATCATGACAGGGCAGATAATGGCATCTTTTGTTGTTACAGTTAAGGGGTGTGGCCTGAAAAAAGTGGTTTGGAAGTTTTGCAATTACTTTCTCAACCTGTTTTTACAGATGTGGTGAAATTATTGTGACAAGCTTTGCTGTCACGAGTTAAATCAACTGGTTTCACAATCCGTAAACCCCTATGTCCTTAGTCCAAAGGATAAAAGCTTTCACTTGTTCGTTTGGTCACTTTGTTTACAGTCCATGTATCAAAGCCATGGTATTTTACAGGTATCTGGCAAGTCACCCTCGACCCTGTTGAAGCTGGTGGTCCCTACAATGTGACAGCAACTGCTCAGAACAGCACAGCCACTCTGACAGATGTGCTGTTTGGAGATGTCTGGCTGTGTGGAGGGCAGAGCAACATGTACTTTAAAACATCTCAGGTAGACCGAGCCTGTCTTTCTGATGAGCACATGCATGCAGTAGAAGTCTGTCTGTAGGGTAGAATCTTGAAACAAAACCCTTTCACTTTCATTGCACACAAAACATAGGTGCATTAGCATAAATTCAGTTTACTTTCACGGTTTGGTGAAACAGAATTGGCTTCAAAGGACAGTGTCAATGCCAGGAAGATGATTTACATCTCTGATATAGAGCAAAACCTAAGAAGTCCTACTTTGGCTGTTATGGTCAGAAAGGCTGCACAAAATCCATTAAAGCATTCCATACAAAAGTAACTTTTGCTTTGTATGTATTTATTCATATTTTATTTTTTAAAAGGCTCTCATTTATTTATTAATTCTCCACTAGATTTTCAATGCATCAGAGGAGCTGGCCCTCGCAGCAAAGTATCCTCATATTAGGACTTTTATGGCAGCCTTGAATCAGAGTGAAACAGAACTGATTGATTTGATTCAAGTAAGCCTTCCCTGGTCTGTGCCCACAACAAGTAAGTCAAGGATTTATTTTTGTATTCATAGAATTGTTAAAAGACTTGTTGACAGCTAAAGGTTTGGTTTAGGGTGTTGAGCTACAATGGAGTCATTTCTAAATGCTGCACAATAGAAACATGCACACAAGATATTGCAAATGTTCCTAAATCCAAGGTATTTTGTTATGGTGACAGTACAATATGGTACTGTATAGTGTCATCAGATTTGCAGCAGGGGCTGGCTCAAATAGTGGCATCGGCAGCTACAAGTGGCATTTCCGGTGGCAATCTAAAATGCTACAGATTTTTCCTGATATGCCACGGCACCTTTCGCCGTTTATGTGTATTTCTGGTGGCAGGCGGCACCTGCCGCTGTTTTATGTGGCATTTCCGGTGGGAATCTAAAAATGCCACAGATTGTCCTTGAGGTGCCACGGCACCTTTCGCCATTTATGTGATATTTCTGGTGAAAACGATATGCCACAGATTCACCCAGGCACCTGCCGTTGTTTGTGTGGGATTTCTGGTTGCAATGTAACGTTACGATGCCACGGCATCTACCGCTGATTCAAATCAATCAGTAAATAAACCTGGACCGTGAGAAATATGTTAGTAACAGCAGTTTATTATGCAATATATAATATTGTGCATTTCTTCATGTAAACGGCAAGAGTCACGTTTAATGTATGCATTGTTTGGTGCAATACAGTTGGTAGTTTAACCTAGATAATTATTGTGTGTGCAGAGTTGTTACTGTTACTCAAGGACTCAGTCTGTGGCATTTTTAGATTCCCACCGGAAATGCCCCCTGCCACCGGAAATACACATAAATGAAAGGTTTATGGTGCCGTGGCATATCAGGAAAAATCTGTGGCATTTTAGATTGCCACCGGAAATGCCACTTGTAGCTG
This sequence comes from Micropterus salmoides, assembly GCF_014851395.1. Lineage (NCBI taxonomy): Eukaryota > Metazoa > Chordata > Actinopteri > Centrarchiformes > Centrarchidae > Micropterus > Micropterus salmoides. Next base: position 14,018,182 of record NW_024042261.1, on the reverse strand, counting down.
CCGATGCCACTACTTGAGCCAGCTGTCTCTCCAGATTTGATCAAATAAACAACAAATATCAACCATGATGCTATTTGTTTATGTGCATACTACCACCTGCTTGCATTCTGCTGACTGGCTGATTAACAGGCAGGTGTATTTCCAGATGTGGCAGAGTTCTCTGCAGTGTGCTGGCTCTTTGGGCGCTACATGTATGACAACCTGAAGTACCCCATAGGACTGGTGGAGTCCTGCTGGGGAGGCACACCTGTCGAAGCCTGGTCATCTTCAAGAGCACTGCGGCAGTGTGGACTAGAGAAAACGAAACGGGGGTAAAGATACGAAAAAACACAATTCAGCTGACCTGCAACCTAATATGTGTGCTAATAGATGTATGATGTCCATGTCTGACACACTGTTCTCCTGCAAGTATAACTTTTCTCGTGCTCACAATAATACAAACTAACAAAAGTGAGCGTGCACTAACTGCACTTCTGCTTCTGTTAAAATCTCTCAGTCCTGAAATAAATTCTGTCTTGTGGAATGCAATGATCCACCCAATGCTCAACATGACTATCAAAGGAGCCCTCTGGTACCAAGGTAAGACTACCTGCACAGGTATGTCTATGGTGATCAGATGTTCAGTATTGCCATGTGTATGTCATGTGTCTATAAGGCCTGTGTCGCTTTCAGGTGAGAAAAATGCAGACTACCATCAAAACAAGTACAACTGTTCCTTCCCTGCTATGATTGATGACTGGAGGATGGCATTTCACCAAGGTTCAGGGGGGCAGACAGCTCTCGACTTCCCTTTTGGATTTGTACAGGTATGTCGGTATTTTAGTTTTACATACATAAGTGCATAATACAAATAAGTACAGATACACAGACTATCAAAATATTACGCCAACCTTTTTCCCAAGGAGAACACAAAGAAGTTTAGGAGCACAGTGAAAAATGTGAAAAAAGGACCACAGAGTTTATTAACAATGATTTTCTAACTTGACGTGTGTGTGCTCCTTCTCCTTGTGTGCAGTAAACCAGTGTACCACATTGTACTATGGAAGTGAAGACACTAGTATCTGGACACTCGGCATTGGCCTTAAAATATTGTCAAAGTGTTTTAAAACATTAAAGCACTTTTTTTTTTTTTTTGACACATTGAAAACAGGATTTATCTCCCAATGGCCAATGCAACTATGTTTGAATGATTAGCATCAGGGGAGGGGGTGCAGTAAGGTTGATGATTACGGAAGGTTGTAGTCTTTAATCACACAGTGCACTCAAAAATTCACTTCACAGGTATCTATTTTTAGATGCAGTGCAAGTACTTGCATGGTAGAGCGCTGTTAGACTGAATTAAAAACCCCCACTATCCTTTATGTAGAATTTCAGACATGTCTGACTTCGGCGCTCTCCTAGTGGCAGACAGCAATATGTGCTGCTACTTTGCCACTTTGTAGGTAAAGTAAATCATAGAAAGTTTTTGCAAATATCAGTTGCAGTATTGCAGCACTAATCCATGATTTCTTTGTACTTTGCAGCTGAGCACCAACATAAAAGGCTCCACAGATGAAGGCTTTCCGAACATCCGCTGGCACCAGACAGCAGACGCCGGCTTTGTCCCGAACACTCGGATGAAGAAAACATTCATGGCTGTGGCTTTGGATTTACCAGACGAAACCTCACCCTATGGCACGTAAGGATTGTTTGTCTTCATATCATGTGAAATCTTTACAATACTGAGCAGCATTATATTTTGCTTGTTCATTAATACCGCTGTGACTACTAAATAGTACCACACCAGGAACTGTACGTGTAGAAGTCCTTCGCATAGATTTGAACAATTCTTACAGAATTTCATGTAAAACTTATTCTTAATATGAGAGGTGTGGTGCAGAAGGGCATTTCTATTTTATTTACCATGCCAGGTTTGACCAGATTTTTCTTTAGAGAATGTTTAGAAAGAAAATGCTGCAGCAAGTTTTAGTTTTAATTGGAGCAAAGAGCTCAAATTACACCTGTTCAAATGTTTCTGCTCTGATTTTTAGTTAGTCTTGGGATACATTTTAAGATCTTTTATAGACATCTATAAAACCTGCCCTTGAAATGCTGCCAAGACTCAGTTCCCTGGCATAATTTTCACATCCAAATACTTTTTAATATACTAAAAACTTAAAGACCAACATGAAACAGCTTTGTGCTGCTTTTTTTTGTTTTCATTAAAAGTATGAAAGTATGATGATGTGACCTGCATTTTTATTTCCTAAGTGATGAGCTGCTTCTTTGTTCTTGTATTGACCGTTGAAAAGATTTTTATTTTGTTTTAGGATCCATCCCCGGGACAAGCAGGACGTAGCGTACAGACTGACATTAGGAGCAAGGGCAGTGGCTTATAATGAAAAGGACGTGCCCTTCCTTGGACCTTTCCCCCACCAAATCCTGTCCACCAGACTGTATCTCAACATTACCTACGACCAGACAGTCTATGTCACACAGTCTAAAGACATCTTTGAGGTAAGGCTGGCGGCTGTAGCCAGTGTGAGTTATGTCCCATATTTATCTGCTAGCTTTGTAAACAATGCTAAGATGTTTGGTCTGATAATTTCTTGAACAAGCTCATTTCTTTCTTTTAATCAAGATCTGTTGCTCAAGGAACCAGGCTCCATGCGGGCCTCAGTCTCCTTGGGTTCCAGCTGGCATCATGCAGTGGGATCAGACCACTGTCCAGTTATCTACCAGTTTGTGTCCAGCTACTGATGAAGTAGCAGCCCTCAGATATGCATGGAGAGACTGGCCCTGTGACTTTAAAGCCTGTCCAATCTACAGCGCCAGTAGGATTTTACCTGCACCTCCGTTTATTATCAACCGCCCTCCAACCACAGGAAATGTTTGGAAAAACTACTGAACCACAAATGCCTTTTCTTTCTTTCAGTCCAAATTTGCTGACTGGACAGATATGTAGCCAGTTTAAAAAAACAAAAAGTGCAGTTCTGTAAGTGCTTATTGAAGCTTGTGGGAGATAGGTGTGTGTGTGTGTGTGTATATATTATGTTGGCCCCATGCCTTATCTTCTATACAACCTGTGCTGTTTCAACCACTGCCAATAATTGTTATGTATGAATGTAGAATGACGTGTTTATTTTTAAACAAAAAATTTACAACCCAAATGAGCCTTTATGACTTAACTTAATTTGCACAAATAAATGACAAATCAACAACTAAGTATATGTGGGTGTGTTACATTCAAAGCCAATACTTTTACTTAAAAGTAAAATGGAAATACAATGAATATTACTCAGAAACATGACCAACTGTTGCTTCAACTGGAAAAAGTTGTTACCTATAATGAGTTATAACTGCAACTTTAAGCAAAGTACCATCAGTTCAATGCCAATGCAATAGTGTGCCATGTACATTGTAACTTGTATATGGGAAAGAACAAAAACCCTTTTTTCAGTAATTCTGGTCAAAGTCAACTGGGACTCAATTTCGAAAATTCAGCACAGATGTTGATATACATGCAGTAAGAAATGCATTTCTCAACACAGAGGCGTTGGGTTTATGTTGCTATTGGCACATTAAGCACGAAGCTAACTTGCCAGCCAGATCCAATAGACGGGGGGTGGTATAGTAAGTTCAGTAAATAATGAAAGTCTGAGAGGAGTGCGATCACGTGTGAGCTGGATTCCTGCTGGCGCTTTCAGAATCAAGAGCTGAAATATGAGGTAGAGGGCTTCATGGTGGGCGAGGTCAGGTGGTGCTGGTGAGAGGAGCTAGGAGACTGCGGCGTCTGTCCTGAGGAATGACACATGGATAAATAGTAGAAGAGTCACTGTCAATGCTGAGTGATCATCACGTCCGCATTAGATTATGCAAGAGGTAACACAAATTGAAGTACTGTGAAATATTTGGCATTTTCCTAATCCTAAAATGTTTCTTTCTCAGCCAACCTAGCCACTTACATTTATGATATATTATTTACAGCAGAGTTCTGGAGGAGCGGTTGGTGGGGTGAGGAGGGTTATTCACACACATTCACTCCAGCAGAGCAAAAGTATAACTGAGTGATTGGAGCATCTTCACTGCTTTGCTCTGACAGCAGTTGTCCCGAAAGAAGACAGTTTTTATTTGTTTCCCCAGCAAGGAGTTTTTACCCGTGAGCTTCCTGCCACAAGCCCAGCTGTTAAACTTAAGGCTGCCCAGATTCCTGTGTGTTTGATGGACACAGCAGCTTACATAACCTCAGAAGTGTTTGCTTGTACAGTACATGCAATAATCAAGTTACTGTTAATGTAACAGGCTGAGCGTGTGAAGTGATACTTAAGCGACCTGTTATGTGCTCCGTCTTGATGTTCTCATCAAAGCCCTTGTGTCTCTGGTAGGCCTCAAAGTTCACTGAGGCGTCGTCCTCAGATAGGCTGTGAGGAACCTGGCCATCACCAGGGCGACACACCTCAAAACGTATCCATCGGTAGCTAGTATAAACAAAGAAAAAGAAAAGACGTCCATTTATGAAGAAATCTCAACTCCTAGTGAATGTAAGATGGTTGAATATATTAACATGATTGAAATATATTAATCGTGCCCTCTAATTTGCATATCTCAAGCTCATTTGAATAAATGCATAATTGTTGGAATATTTTCTGTCTTTCAGCTTCAGCTAGATAATTAACTCTAGACTAGACAGATCAGGTCCCAACAATATATAAATTCTCTGTGCATAAGTATGTCAGCATGTTTCCATGACCTAAAAATTAGTTACTCATGATTAATTAATGTTTTCCTTCTAAGTAAAGATTGAAATGATTCCATATCACCAAAACATATAATCATCTTCATCATCATATTAATGCTTTGCATCTGGGAAACCACCATTACCCATTTGTAAAATGCCCTTAGAGTTCCTGTCTGGGAAGAACGTCTCCACATCTACAGTTAAATTCTAAAATGCTTTAAAAATATGAAAACAAATCTCATTCTTTTCCTTAAATGATAATCTGCAAAAGATGTGAAGTGCATGCACGCTGTGTGTTTTGTAGCTGAAAATCCATATTCAGTGAGATGGGTGAATTTACTTGCAACATTTGCGTGCTCCAGGACAACTCTGGATGAGGTTCTGGATGGTGGGGTGTGAAAAGCCAAAGAAGTCAGCTCCTGATGGCACAATGGGCGCCACAGCCTTGGAACTAAGAGAAGGACACGGTGAAAGAGTTCATAATTATATTAAAAAGTGCTTAAGCTTAAAATAGCTTAAATATTTGTCTTGGACATATGGTGACAAACACCAAAATACAAAACCTCTGTCTTTGTGGATTTGTGCTGAATACCCCAAACAAACAACCATTCCTCGCCTTTGTGCTGAACTTTGGTACCTGACAGCTGCGATAGCCTTCAGTAAGTTGGAGTGGCAGGTCAGGGCAGAGGAGGCCACAATGGCATTCTGAGGATCTTCTTCAGGTACAATCTCAAACTGTGGGCGTGGGGGCAATATTAGGTTGTACACAGCACATTTATTGTTTTCACTTGCATCTCAACAGACAAAATGTTTTATTCATCTTAATTTTAAATTATTTTCTTCTCTAAAAAGTATTTACATCTGAAAATGAGGACATTTGGCAAACCCGACTTCAAAAACAAACGTGTGTGTGTGTGTACCTGTGGGCCTGTTCCCCCATCCTTGATTTGGCAGGTATAGAGGCACTGCTGGTCTGGGTTTTTCATGCTGGCAAAGACTCGTGTGCTGCAGAAGCCCACTGGGTAGATGGCGCACTCATCATGGAACAGCATCCTGTCTGTGATGATCTGGAGAGCGGTCAAAAGTTTGCATTTGGAAACATCCATTTAGTGGTTATTGTCAGCTTTTGGAGAGGCTTTCACTCTATCAGCATGTTGTTGTAATGTAGACTTTATTTATTTATTGAACCACCTTCTGGTGGACAGTTTAACTTGTCATAGCAAGAAGAGAGCATGTATTACTAATAATATAAGTGACCGTGGTGATAGCTGTGACATATGAGTCACGCCAGACACTGACCTCTCCCAGACTGTAGACTGTTAAACCTCCCAATACGATGGGAAAGACGGGGCGACCAGATGAGTCCAGAGGGATGGGCTGCACCAGCTTCCGAGACCCGTCTGTCAGCTTTCTCTTCTTAGTCATCTTCTTTGGAACTGAATAAACATGAGAAAATAAAATATTGTGCAAACTGTCTTGAAACGTAAACCATTTCAATTCCATCTATTTTCAATATGAGTCTGCAGTAAAGCTTGACCACAGGACTCACGTTCCTCCTTTCCATTTTCCCTGCCTCGCTCTTTCCTTTCCTTCTTAGGTTTTTTAAGAGGTCCGTCTTCCCCTGTTGACACCACTGACACAAGGTTTTGCCCCCCAGACAGGCCTGAAGACCCTGCAGGACCTGAGGTTAATGCTGCAGGCGGCACAGGTGGATGGGAGCTTGAGCCAGGCGTTGGCAGTATCTCCCCCTCTGAAAAAGACTGGTACTGCAACAATGACTTCAGTAAAAACCTGGAATTGAAAATTAATATGAATGAATCATTGGGTTTTGTCTAGTTTTTTTAAAGGTGAAATGGTAAATGTGAGTGTGTATAAGAGTATAAAAATAAAATAAAGTGAAATGAATTGTTGGCCAATTTTAATTTTTTGAATATTATGGGAATTATAAACACAGCTGAAACATGTCTGCTCACCTCCGCTCCTCCTTTGCCCTCAGAAACTTCTCTTCTAAGTGGGCAATTTCATCACAGAGAGCTGCGTTCTCCTGCAGATAAAACCGTATCACAACACTGATAATTAAAGAGCTGTGTATGTAAACAGAGTAATCCTGAGTCAAATCTTATACAAATTCAATTGTTCTCACCGATAATGATTAGAAAATTCCAACAACCACTCTTTACAAAACCTTACCATATATTTATGAAGTGAAAGAAAACAAGAATTAATAGCTTACTTACAAATATCATGGTACGGGCAGCTTTGCGCAGTCTAAGGTACTTAAGTCGGTACTTTTCGTTCTGGTTTTTTCGCGGCCCTCTCTTCATCTTGGTCTTGTGATCTGAGGAACTGGTGGGGGACGGGAAGGCGGGCGCAGAGGCACCTGAGCCAGAACTGGAGATGGTGTTCTGCTGCGGAGAGCCGAGGAAAGTCTGGGCGGTAAAGGCTTGCAGGGCCTGCTGCCGCTCCTCATCAGTCTGTGAGGAGAAAGAGGGAGGGCGAGAAAGGCAGAGATCCATCCATATGTACCAGGAGAACCTGAAGCTAATGCTTGTGTTGCCTTCAGGATGAAGGATGAAAATACAGACTTAAGTGCAAATGAATAAAAAACACAGATGGAGCTTACACTTAAACTTCTATATGACAAACAGTGGTTACTGAAAACAAAATGTGCATGGGATCTTGAAGAAACTCACGGAATTTAAATAAAGACATTATTACTGTAAATTTATCTCCTCTGAGAGGATTTTACTCTTTTATCCTTTTTCAATTCAACTTTGGAGCTTAGCTTTTATTTTGTATGGATGAGTACTACACTAGTTAAAGGATTATTAAGGGCATTTTGGTACTGCGGAGTACTGTAATTATAATTAGATATTAAGAGTGACTTCAAGCCGTCTCTACTTTAAATGTCTTCTCTTCTGAATCCTAGCACCTGCTTTTAATAAAGTAAGAACACAAATAGCAGATATCGTATGACATCACACCAGGCTACCAGACAACTTGATATCATTGAATCTCCACTGCAAAAACCCCGCACCTTCGACTTTTAATGTTGTTGAAATGTAACATAAATAAAATCTGTCTATATGTTAGAACTATACCAGGCAGTGGTTTGTGTGTCAAACTACAGTTCTGGGCCCAAAACTTGTGTGAAATTGGCATTAAGTGTCCCATATAACTCACCAGCAGTGCAAAGACTCCATTTCTGTTCTCAATCCTCTTGAATCTCCTGCTGCCTTTTTGTGTCTGAAACATAATGTGAGACTGAGGCCAATGCATAGGGCAAGGAAAGCCAAATTTGATTCCCAAAAACTGGGGCTGGGGAGGGTCAATTAAGATAAATTTCACCATTCTTAGATACAGCAGAGAGCATCCTTTGCTCTGATTAAAGCACAGAAGGGTCTGCCTCTTTCAAACAAGGTCAAAAGAAGCAAGATGGAGAAACATGGAGAAAGAAAGAATAGTAACGGAAATACAGATGATGCATGTGTTGTATCAGCTGAACACACAAACATTAACCGGAGGGGCAAGTTATGATCCTCAACAGCAGAGGTTGCCATCAGACTGAGTCTTAAACTTCCTTACCTCACGGTACATGACAGCCTCCAGGCTTGATTTTGCACTGCCAAGGAGAGAACAACAAGAAAAGCAGGGTTCACATCAACCTTATTTAGTCCGGTTGAACCGAGCGCTTGAGTGTTTACTGGAGTGTTTCCCACCTCAAAGGGTGGTCTCGGACCTCTGTCAAGTGACCTCTGGAGCGCTTAATTTCTGGTGTGAACACCATTCAAACTAATCATGGGAAGCTACCATTGTTTGTGTGCATTATTAACTTATTTAATATCTGTTGTCACACAAGATGTTTATGTGGTCTGCTGATATGTGCTCCAGACCAACACCACCATGAACCATGATGTAAGATATCCAGGTAGAAATTTGGAGGGTTTGTTGTCTTTTTACTCGCCGACTGTATGACCAATAATCAAATGACATTTCCACCACATGGCTTTTGTTTAGAATTTCTGGCCCGTTTGACCAGACCAGTTGGAAAATTAAACAATATCTTATCCTCACATTGGTTCGATTCAGGAAAAAGACCTTAGGTGTGAACCTGCCCTAATTCAGGTACTAGCCTGCGGTCTACTTAAGAAATTAAGACAACAAATATTCAGTGAACATCAAAAAAAAAAAAAAAAGCTATTGTCATTATTGGCTTAACATGTAAGCACATGGGCAATAAGATGCGTAGTAAACTGAGAAGATTGCTGTACTTGGATTGAACAAGTCCTCTGTCGATGATTCTTTGTTTAATCTCCTTTATGTGCATAGGGCGACCAGCTTCTTCCAAGACAATCTACATGAGAAAAATGAGAAACAAAAAAGACTTGCCAAAACAAAACAAAATAAAAACTCACAGCAGTTGAATATGGTAGATGTTATCAATGACACCAAACTGAAATATGAAGAATATATGGCAGATACCTGTGCAGCATCGAGCCATGTGAGGTTTGGCTTCTCTGAAATATCACTAGGTGGTTCGCTGCAAATACAAAAAGTTAAGTATCATCCAGTGTAATATTATTATTTGATTTATTGGCACTTTGAAAATCATTACTTTTGATATATAAACATTTTAGAGCACATACTTATCCAGTTTTTAGTGCAAACTAAGACTGCACCCAGGTAATGAATCACGTTGGCAACATGCACTGTGGAAGGTACTGTGTACATATTTTAAACTCAACAACGTTGTGTGATCACAAAAAAAGAAAAAAAAAAGAAAAAAACTCAACCAATAGAGTCCAGAATCGCAAAGCACTTCTCTAATGGTGTTTAGTGAGTTTGGTATTAAATCATGGTATCAAATTTGTATTATGATTTGATTCCCTGTGAGCCCAAAGTTTCACCCATTAACAACCTATTTTAATTTGGGCACTTCTACATGGATGGGATGCTCTTGTCTGTAGCAGTCCCACAATGTAGCTAACATAGATGGATGTAGTACATACTGCACAGTGTATTTTCTATATGTGTAACATAAAATAAAAATCACATTATTTTCAACAACCTCTCCAGAGTTTCAGTGGTCCCAGACAGACTTGCAATGCTGTCCAGAGCAGGAAACAGAGAGTAGTTCCCCTGTCCATCAGCCTCCATCTCAGATTCAAAGGTGTTGAGAGACTCCATAGGCGACAGGGACCTGTGCAGAGAAGAAACATTAACAATGCATCTATTATCTCCTCAGGAGCAGGTATTGTACCGCATATTAGTAGCATTAGCAATGTTGAGAAAACACACGCACAGAAAGCAATATAGTTATAGTGCAAGTTAGCTAAGACTTGCTAATTGCTCACAGATGCTAACAACATGATATACAAGAGTTACAGTTAGCTACAAGCAAAAAGAGACACACACACACACACATACCTCAATGAATCTGTAGCAGCAAACCCACTTATTTTAGTTCGTGCTCCGGATTGTTTGTTTCCGTCTGTCAACCGGAACCTTCGGTTGACATGAGTGCACTGTTTACATTCAGAGATGCTAAATGCTAACGTTGCCCACCAAGCGTTAGCAGCATCCTCCGTTGTGATAAAGATATTCTATGGAGCTGTGTACAGAAAAAAACACATTCTGTAATATGGCTCAAACGCAATTATAGAAAGGAACACGTATTTACAAGTTAACGTTAGATATACAAAACGATGGAGGAACAAAAAGTTAGTGGGATAACTTACCAGCGGACATTATTGCTGATACCACTTCTCCCGGATATCCTTGTTTTGTTTTTATGTACAGTCTATGGTTTTGTTGCGTTTGGTTAAATTGTTAGTTACAATTTTAAAAATCCAAATTAAAAATTTACTACTACGACACAATGACATGTTTGACGTTAAAATACGGCTTTAATAAAGGTTAATACGATTTTGAGTCCCATCAATTAAGTTTGTTTGTCACATGCTTATCATTGTTCAATCACAGTGCAATGTAAGCCCGCAGTAACTGTTCACTATGTGCATTAGTAATTTGAATAGAATAGAAATAGTTTTATGTAATACTTATTTTAGCCCAGTTGCACATGATGATGTAGGCTAATTGGTGCAAGATTGCATTTTTTAATTTTTTTAATTCTTTGGAGAAGCGTCTGTGTTAGAACAAGGGCAACAGTGCAAGCAAATTTAAGTTAGGTGTTTTTTTATTTTAAGTGTCAAGTCAAATGTAACTAAACAGTCACTGTTAACTTAGCAGTAATATGTCATGCTCTTCAGATACCATCTGAGTACTTGTGTCTCTGAATTCCCTGCCATTCAGGGGGACATATTGTTTCAGGAAAGATTTTGCTGTTGTGTAATGCTGTGAAGATGGCAGAAATACAATCATGGTCCCCTCTATTGGGCTGGAAGCAGGAATTTCAGCGATAGATATCTAAAAAAAAAATCCTGGCAAATAAAACCCAATCTTTATAACTTGATAACATCAGAGGTAATGGAGAAAATGTATTTTGTTGTAATTTAGGTGAACTAATCCCTTTGAAGCTTCCCTGTTGTTGTGGATTGTATGTTTTGCACTTGATTACCTCTTTGGTTTATTTCATGCCACAACCAGAATTCTACTGGATGCATGCAACACTGCAACTATGAGAACAGAAATGACTCAGCTCTTATTGGATCTTCCCATATGTGGCTAAAGTTGAACTTTGGTCCTAATTCTAAATTGCAGCATCCAGGCATAAGACAGGAGCATTTCACAACCTAACAGTTCAGACATGACAGAACACAACAAATTGCTTAAAATGTTTGCTATTATTTTACTGTGTAACCAAAGATGGTGTAAGCAAATAAGAATAGTATTATAGTTCGGCCTTGTTATGGGTAGAGGTGATGGAGAAATTGCTGGGGACCTTTTGTAAAACCTTCTATTTTAACATTTATATAATCCTTTACCCCTTTTTTTAATCACTGAAATAAGCAAACATCTCTGAGTAAAAACATTCACCATTAATACATCCCTTTGCGATGTCCATACAGAAAACAAAAATGAAATAGAAACATTTTGAAGGAGGTCAAAGATTGTTTACACATGATAGTAACTCACTGACCTTTGCCTCAGTTTGACCCTGTTATTTGCTATACATCAGAAGCCACATAGACAAAACAACATCTATATCTGAGAGCTGTTCCCCACATCATACAAATGTATTTATTCATCTGTTATTCACATGCTTTGTTTCACAATAGACATGCTAACTGCAGTCTTGGATATAGACAGTTGTGTCATTTTGTCTGTGAGTTCTCAGTAACAGTTGAGCCAGCCATAGTTGAGCAGTACACGCATCACTCTCTTGTATGGCAGGTAGTACTCACTCTGCCTGGGGCCAGATGAGAAATATAGATATCCTGTCGGAGGGAAGATTCAGAAATATGCGATTATGCAATTGAACTGCAACTGACATTAATAACTGATTTGTTGGCTACTTGGGGCAGCAAAACAAGCTATAAACACAATTTTGGCATATTACATTACAAACAACTTATACAGACACCTTGTGAACTTGTTATGGCAAACATGTTAGCAAACGGTCGACTATTTACACTTCCAGCAGATGCAGAGCAACATTAGAATTAATTTGCAATTGTGTGTTTTTTTCATTTGTGAGTACAATATTCACTCTCCTTTTTGCTGTATTTTGGTCTGCTACCAACTCCTGAGGAAAATATTTGACTTTTTAGCTGCTAAATGCTCCACTTCACAGCTACTTACTTTGTCTGATTGGGTTTATCACAATTTTCTGTTGTTGCTGAAAACAGCTTCCTGTAGTTGGGAACTAGGTCAATGGTGGCGAGTGAATAAACATCAGGAACAGTTGTGGACCATAAAAACCAAAACAATGATCATAATGTGAATGTGCTCCGTAGGGCGGACATGCTCTTTGGATTTCTCACTATGAGACTTTTCATATTACAAATATTAATTTCATCAACTGACAAAGAGCCAACAAAAAAGTTTCACACTTTAAGCTAAGCAAAGCTAACTGTCACCTGGCTGTAGCGTCATATCTAATGGACAAACGTGAGATTGGTAATAATCTTCTCAACCAACTCCCAGCAAGAAAGCGAAAATGTCAAACTTTTCTGTTGATATGCTCTTGACTTGTATAAAAAGGGGTAAATGAGTTGATTTCTCACCAAAATTCTCAAAGGCTGCATCTATTTTAGTGCCTATGCCAGGGAAATCCTGACTGATAAATCGTGGGTATCCAGAGTCCATTTGGCTTCTGCCCTCATCATAGCTGCAAGATAGAAAAGAGGGACTATTACAAATGCTTTGATGGTATGTCGCTGTACTCTGTACTTACTATCTTCTAAAGACAAACGGGCACATGCCATATCAATAACAAAACTAAAAACATGATCATGACCAGCACTCACCTCCAATACTGGTTGTTCACAAAAATTAGTGTTTTTCTAGAAGTTGACTCATAAACGGCTGCATCCACCTTAGTGACTGAAGACGGGAGGCCGAGGTTGGTGAGTGACTTTGGATAGCCTGAAATTATTGTCTTTGCATAAGCCCTTATGCCCCAGTATTGACGACCTTTAGAGAAACAGTTGGAGGTTATTAAATCATGTATTTACCTGAATAGCTTCACAGTATACACTGAATTAAGTATATTCAACATTCAGACATAACAATACACCATTAACATTACCTTCGAAAAGATACACCACATCCTTGGATGGGACTTCAAAGGCAGCATCCACATGGTTGATTTGTGACCATTTTGTGTTCACTTTAGTCAAACGGATTCCTTGGAAAGTCGTACTCTTCCTCCAGTAGTATCTAGTATGGATTTTAAGAAGATGCATTTACATACTTCCCACATAAACAAGATGATCACCGCATATTTAAAACATACCCGTTTTTGAAGAAGTACAGGTCTCCCCTGATGGAGGTAGCAGCGTCAAACACCAGGTCGCGGCTACACTGCTCCTCTCTGGGGTTGGGCAGAGGGTCTAGGTTTGGATCCTCTGCTGGTTCCTCTGGCTCTGGGCCAGGAGGTGGTTTAGGTTTTTTTGTGGGTACTGGTGTACGGCTGCCTGAAAGACGGATTAGTCAGTCCTCATAAAGCGAACAACTATCAACATTAATAAATAAAAGATACACTTTTAGAAACATTTAAGAAACATTTATTCAGACTGTCAGACAGGTGAACCGCAATGTATATAAAATGGATCTAGTTTATTGTCACAAATTACAAACAGCAGCACAAGACATTCATCCATAGGTCAGCTGTTTACTGGTTGAATAGAGGATTCTGTCATGTAGCTCAGATGAAGAGAAATTTCTCCAATCCAATATGTGGACTGTTATTTTTTATAGACGATTGTCTGGCCTTAATTTACATTAATGTGAATCATTATATAAAAATTATGTTTTTTTTCTTACCATAAAGGGTTTGAACCCCACGCCTGTCGTCATCTGGCAGCCTGTATCCGTTTGTGTCGACATATTTGTAAGTGGGGTACATTAGTGCACGTCTGTCCCTGGAGTGATCCAAACCAAGAGCATGGCCAAACTCATGGGCCGCCACCAGCAGCAGATTCACACCTAAACACAACAATACAGTAATTTATGGTGTATTTTATGGTGTATTTTATTTATATACATTTGCGTGTTCATGCAGTTATGTATTTTAATAAATGGGCACATTCAGATGATTAGCCACATGTAAGAAAGTGAAAATAATGTCTGTTCTGTAAAGAAGTAAAAACTCAATCTGCTGAATATATAGGATTTATTTCTTCCTCACACACCACAGTGTACTGCTACAATCAGAACTGCACAGATTATATACTTCGTACCCAGTGGACAGGGCTGCTTCAGGTTATATTTACCTCTTTGGGTGAGAGTCCAGGTTTCATCATCATCAAAGTGCGTGTCCCCTCCCTCACCCTGTCCTGGAGAGTTAGCGTGAGCCAAGACTCCACCTGCCCCATCAAAAGGATAAAAGTCCCCATGATCTGCAATAAGACAAATAAGAATATGTAATCTATAATTTAAAAAAAATATAGAGTGTATGTCTATTACTGCATGCAGAGAAAATGATTCCCATAGCGGGCATCACTGATGTAACCATGTTTAAGAAAAATACTTTGTTTAAGGTCAGACAAATCTAAGGCAATTCAATTTACTTTTACCCACATTGGCAACTTTTAGTGACTCTTGGGAGGGCGATGTCGGTCTGTTTGTCAGTCAGCTCTAGAGTCTTATGTGGTTATTTTATTATTATATAAACACACATTATATTATTATTATATAAGTTTAGGATGTTTTTAAAAACCTCAGACTCACATCCGCCCTTGAAGAGGATCATGATGTCTGCAGTACCACTGTAGACCTGTTTAAAGTCCAGTGGGATGACATCGCTGTACAGCTGGAAGGCCTGAGCAATGGTTTTGTCCACCTGGTTCTGGGTCAGATCTGGAGTGTACTGAGTGATCCTGTTCAAATCACATTAATAACTGCTGTTATCATCATCAGAGTCATCTTTGGGTGATGTTTATATATTCAACCACCAAAAATACAATCATGTGACTAAACTATTTACAATGTTAACATGCTCTGGCAGTATAGTACTTCCAGTTACCTGTATGTAATCAGCCTTTTCTCCCATTTGGGTTTCCCAGGGAAGTGTCCATATCGGCTGATATCTGTCACACCACACCTTGGAGCCTTCATCACCTCAATAGTCTTGTTATTCAAGACACCAGTCACCTGGTGGTCAGATGATGATATGAGATGATTTTAAAATGAGGTTTGAGCAATGTGTTTGTCACCTGCCATACGGTTTCTGGTATGAATCCTTTGAGTTGAAGTTATTAGCATTCATGATTATGTTGATTACAAGAAGGCAATCTTAGGTAAAATCCTTCATTCATTGTAATTACCTCAAGGCCAAAGAAAGCCTGCATGGCCCGTAGATCCTGGCTGAAGGAGCTGTTAGTGATGCTTCGCATAGAGGTGTTTTTCATCCCAACATCAGCGTAGAACTGAGAAAGGTATCTCTGATACCAGGAGAAGAAAGGGGATTTTCTAAGACAAGTAATTAATTTCATCTGACTATGTACATGTTTATTGCTTGTCTACACAATCTGAATTTATAGACTCGTTTTGCAATCCGTCTCACCTCTGACCTGCCTAATCACTACAGTGCATGCTTTAAATGTGACATGTTCTCCTGTGTTCACCAAAATGTATGCCGAATATATTTTGTATTACCTCAGCCAGGTCATCGTCCTCTGGTAAAGTTGTTGGAGAAATGGTAGGTGCTGTGTGACACAGGGCTGAACACCCCAGCAACACAATCCAAAAATCAGCCAGGGACATCTTGTTAAAATGTTTTCTTCTCTCCATTCACTCTCCTCTTATAAAGGCAGCCTTGGCAGCCTGAGGTGTGTATTGTTCTGACAAAAGCTGAATAAGAGCATGCATGAGTCCTCAGGCAAGCCCCTGCTCCAGAGGGAGAAGGGGAGTAAACAGTGGCCCCTCTCATAACGCAGTGGGAGGAGATGATACAATCGATTCAGTGTCAATCAATTTTATGTACAGTGACCACAGTCCAGCTTGGCGGGTAAACATGAGCGTGGTGTGTGTGCGTAAAGTTATTTTTTTGGCACTAAGGCCACTGTTTGGACACTTACTGTAAACTCATGTTACAACTAACTAAGTGGACAGAAACTGATTATCTGCACTTACCTGCTTATTTACTTTTGTTTGTCTGATAAGAAGTTCAGGCCTCCTGTCTTGCAAAGAGGAAAAAGGTCTGACCCTGGAACAATGGTGGAAAGTCGGTGGTTTGTACTTACTGTAATACAACTCTTAGGTTCTTGCACTTAACGCGAGTATTTTCCTTGTTTACAACTTTGATGTACGAGTGAAATGTTGTACATTTTAGTCCACTACAATTATTTGATAGCTGTAGTTTTTGGTTCCTTTGCAGATTAATATTTTGTATCTGCATATGCATCTTTAATAATAATAATTGTATAATATATAAAAATGCAACACAAACAGAGGCCATTTTGTAGAGTTCCGTTTAATAAGACACATCCTGTTTTTATATATTCAGATTTACAATATAGTAGAAGTTAGGTTAACTCTAAGATGTTAAGTACATAAAGGTACATTTATACCAGAGAGTGACATCAGAGTTTATATACAGGTAAACACATAGCCCCAAAAATCCAACAATTTAGTCAAATACATATACATAATCTCAACATATTCTCTAACATCTCTAACTTCAGAGTTCTTCTTAACTGTATAAATCAGGGGTTTTCAAAGTGTGAGGCGAACCTCCCTAGGGGGGCTCCAAATAGTTTCATAGTTTCAGGAGAGGCTCAGTGAATGGAAATGCAATAGTTTCCCCCCCGTCAGAGTCAGACTAATAAATGGTTTAGGACAGACCATTTTTAAAACTATTTGGTGTAGTCAGAAAATGTCAAACAGCAATATTAGGCTATTTTGGCTCAAATGTTGAGTGTCTATGGGATAAGATAATATAAGCATGATCTCATAGACATCCAGGAATTGAGCGAAATTTATTATATATATATAAATTAAAGATGTGTGTGTGTGTGGGGGGGGGGGGTATAAAGGATGTACTCTCAGTAACGTGCCCATCACTGTATCAACTGTATCAACATCCCAGCCAAGAGTTTGCTGAAATGATATTCAACACCCGCTTTTGCTTGAAGTCATACTGGTAGGATTTTGTCCCACTGAAGAGGAAGATGCTGCCTGTCGACGGAACAGCATACAAAAAAGCGTGTTATCCCCTCATATCGTTTCAGAACAAATGAGATGAAATGTGAACAACAACGTTTAGCTGTAAACAGAACATTTCTACTCAAGCGGCACCTTGTCCTGAAACTGGGGCAAATGGTGTTTTCAGTGTAAAAGTGCAACCCATGCGGTAAACCCCACACGTTAAAGAAAAGAAATTACAACTTCTATTTCAGTTGTATTCTGTTCATGTGACCACATTACACGCTTCACATTCATGTCCATAAACTGTGCCAGTTTTCTCTTTTCTTTGTGTTTTTTTTATTTACCTTGTGACTTGAAGGCAGCATCCACCCTCCTCGGGACTCCAAGCCAGTCTGTTTGGATGAGTCTGGGGAAGCCGGGGTCCATCCTTCTCCTGTGCTCATCAAACCTGGGGATTGGATCATTTAAATAACTTCAGTTTCTTTGCCTTCCTCAGTGTCAGTGTGTTTTCTGAAGTGCACACAGCACTCTTCATGTATGAGGGATCTATGTATGTATGTTTACAGTCAAATTATTTGTCCATACTAAAATTGATTTGCTGTATGTTGTAAACTTCCTTCTGTTCAAATGTCTAATATAACTGATTTACTGCCTTTGAATTGCATTATAGGTACAGTGTAGATATTGATAATGTATTTATTTATTCATTTTGTTGGGTACATTTTCCTGTTGACAGTGTTCATGTCTTTATTTCATGTAAACGATCAAAAACAGAGAATGAGATTTTAAATGTAAAACAAATATGCATCAAAACAGGTCACCTGTAATAAACCTCTCCTACAAAGAAGACTGTTTTTCCATATTCACTGACATGCACGGCTGCGTCAACCTGCTTGACTCTGGAGGGGAATCCGTACTCGTAGATGGAGCCAGCAACATTTTTCATCTTAAGCTGTTGAACCACCCAGTACTTATAACCTGGAAAAACACAGCCACGTCACTGCATTTTGGGACACTATGAAAAACCACTACATAGCACAAGCACAGCCAAACTCAGTGAGCCTCTTGTATGAACTGCAACACTTAATGTTGCACAAGGCTGTAATTTGGGTGCAACACTGTGTTCTCCTACTGGAAATCCAGCTTTGTCATGCTGATAAGGCCTAAGTGATGCTTTGCGGACTGCCCATTACACAGTACCGGTGAATATGTACGCCACGCCTTTGGCAGGGATGTCATAAGCGGCATCAAAGTGAGAACTGATGCTCGGAAAATATGTGCTGCTGTGGCTCCCTCTCAGGCGATTCCAATAAGTTGTCCGTGTTGTTCTCATCCACATGTACCTAGGTTGAAACAATAAGTAGACTCACTCAGTTGCAGCTCAAACATATTGAAGCGCTTTTGCAATCATAATTTAAAACATACCATACCTGTTTTTAAAGAAAACAATCTCATTTCCAATCACAACTGCTGCGTCTAAAGAAAAGTTTGGGTCACACTTTTTGGGAACTGATTGTGTTTCCTCTTTTCTTGTGGGTTCTCCTAAGAAACATGGGAAAAAATGCATAAAATATGGTATTGTACATTATAGTGCACTATAATTTTATTTTCATTTAGTGCAATCTTTTTTTTCCCCTCACCGTACAGTGTTTGGATGCCAAGCACATCGTCTTTGGATAGAGAGTACTGTGTACTGCTGTGAGACCTGTAATTGGGGTACATGATAGCCGAGGGGTCTCTTGAGTGAGTCAAACCCAGTGAGTGGCCAAGTTCATGAGCTGCAACAGCCAACAGGCTGTAACCTGAAATGCAGCAACAGACATGTCCTGTTAGTCCGTTTGACGGATACATTGACACAGAATCACACAGAAAATTGTCTGTAGGTTTGAAACTATCAGGAATGTAGCGGCATTGGCCACACCCCAGTGATGATGTCACATCAGGTGTCGTGCCCATGAGCTGTCAAAGGCAGGTGCAGCTGTGACTGGGGAGTGGTCCAACATGTTTAAAGTTTCAATTTACGAAGAGCAGCGCAACAGCTGTTTGCTGCCAACTGTGGTTCAGAATTGACATTGTATGTACTCATTGTGCAGAAAACGACCCCATGAGAGTTATATTATTATATATCATGTATTGTTTTATTATTGTCATTTTTTTTACTATACTTTTTATGTATCCGTTAATGTTGTATAAGTACTTAAAAGTATAAGTATCATGTTATTGTTGAGGTTGTTCGGATGGAGCTTAATTTTATACCTATGCACCAAATTGCATGTTTAACTTGATATTAAGTTAATCTTTGTTTGTATAAGTAAAGCTGTGAAATAAATGAAGTATAAAGTAGCATAACAGAAATAAAACAATTTTGTATTTCACATTAATTTACATTTTTTGTTATTATTTTTCTTTGCCTCAACAAACCTTAAAGGATAAATGTTGCACTGTTTTGCAAAAAAGTTTCTGATTCTTAGTTTACAGGATCATCTTTTGTGTTCAGTTTGCTGAATTAATAACGTTTTCTCTCACAGAATTGCAAACATGTTTTGCCTGACAAACCTTGCCTCCCGTCTGTCCATGTTTCATCTTCATCAAAGTGCACGTCTCCTCCTATCCCCCCTCCTGGCTGAAAGGCATGAGCCAGCACACCACGGGGTCCATCAAAGGGAAAGAAATCTCCATGAACTGCGACAGAAAAGACACTTCTTCGCACTTTGAATGAAACAAGACTCATAAACAAGTGTCCTGTCTTTGTATCTTTATTTGTGGCATCATTAACCATAATTAGGACCTCTGTTTTGAATGTATCTTAACCAACATAATAATTGTTCAGATGTGGTTTTCAGATTTACTTCTGCGGGCGAAGGAGAACACTATATCAGCTTTGCCATGGTTGACTTTGATGAAGCTCAGCGGTGCTGCATCACTCCACATCTTCAGGGCTGAACGAAAGGACTTTTCCACATCCTCTTTCTTCATGTCCGGAGTGTATTTGGCAATCCTGCAAGCCAGCACCCAAAGATGGACACACAAACATGAGACAGTGGGAGCAACAACTTCCACTGCTGCAGCTACGGTAACATTTCCTCTGCTGGCAAAATTAAATCTTAAAATTTAACAATCTGCAAGAAAAAAATAATTTCACAATATTTCAGTAATCAGGAAAAACAGGAAAGACAAATCGTCTCACATGTATGTGATGGTGTGGTTCTTCCATTTAGGCCTTTCGGGATAAAAGCTGAAGTTTTCTACGTCTTGAACACCACACCTCGGCTCCCTCATCACATTCAGGGTGTGAGGGTCCAGTCGACCCGTCTCTCTCAGACCAAAGAAGTTTTGCATTTCTCTGAGCTTCTCTTCCATGGCTGACGTGGACCTGATCCTTCTTCCAGACACTCTGCTTCTGGGGTTCAGGTTGTAAAATCTCCTGAGGTAGCCCTGTTGTTGAGAGGAGAAAGGTCTGGAGGACAAGATATCCAAAATGTATCTGCATATAATGGTTTTTTATACATGTTACAGTTTTGGAATACCATAGCATAGTGGTATCATATTGGGTTTTTCCCCAATGCACAAAGACAAACAGGACAGACAAGGGAGTGTTAATTATTCACGTAAATCCAGTTTTCCTGATAAATCCTGGTAAAAGTCAGCATGATCCCTCATTGATCCTGCTTATGAAACAAACAGTCGGTTGCAAAGATGGAGATAAGGAGCACACAAGTTATAAAAGGATTGTGAGATAATTAAGAAGGGGATAATCAAAAGGAGGTGCAATTTAGCCATATGTTGCCATAGTTAGTGTTTGTCTGTCCATCGGGTAATGTTGAGATTAATCCACCATTTAAAATACAATGCATTAGTAGTTCTAGTTCATCTTTGGTGAGATCAGATTCTCAAGTTTACACAAGTATATAGTAGACAAAGATTAGAGCTAAGCATATTCTCCTTAAAATCTGCCGATGTGGGTGGTTCTGTTAGCCAATTACTCCCTCCCTCAAAGTAATTAGGCTGTAAACTATATATAGTGTTTAAAATAAAACAAAAACCAATAGATGGATAAACTCTTATTTGTCATATAAAAGACGTCGTCCATCCACAAACCTCAGCCAGCTCCACATCCTCAGGCCTCGGCCACTGATCCTGATTGATGGGCAGAGTCCACAAGATTTCCGCTAACATCAGAGAGCCCAAAACAGGCATCCACAGCCAGAACAACTCCATGTTTAAAATGCACATTTCCACCAGGCTTCACATTTTTTATATGGGAGTATTCTCTGAGCTGTTGGGCAATCACATGGCCCAACAGCGCACAATCCTGGTAGTTACAGCTGGGTCTACCTACCCCAATTTTCTGGAGGTTTTGTGGTTCAAACCTCCCAATGAAACGTCTACATACTGTGTCTGGGCGTTCTGTCTGTTGTGGTGAAATATGTGTGTGTACATGTTTTTTAGTATAGAAACCAGAAGCCAAAAGTGTTGTTTGTAAATTCTGTTGATTCTACTCAGGCAAGTCAAAGCCTGCAGCCATTAGTGAGGCAAACTTAATTTACACTCCTCCACCATCATAACTGATTATAAGTCTCGACCCTCGATTTGATACAAAGATTAACCAAAAAAAACATAAAAGCTGCATCAGCAGATGCTAGGAATGTTTTTTTCTGTGAGATGCATATAAAAAAACAGACACAAGTATGGAGTCTGAGCGTGAGTGGTTGTTCGTCTATGTGTGGCCCTGCGATGGACTAGCGACCTGTCCAGGGTGTACCCCGCCTTGCGCCCGATGTCAGCTGGGATTGGTTCCAGCCCCCCCCCCCCCCCCCCGCGACCCTGTATGCAGGATAAGCGGTTGACGATGGATGGATGGATGACTACTGATAAATAATCCATTTCCTTGTTGCACGTTTATGGATTTAAAGTATTTCAACATCCAAGCCAGGAATTAGCTTTCTCAACTCCAACAACATGCTTCTGGGTGTAGACATATTTGTAGATTTGTGGTCTGACAAAGAAGTAAATGAAACATGAAAAGAGAAAAATAAGGTCTTCAAGAAGCAGTGATTCACATATTTAACCTTTATCACGCTGTGTTGTCTGGCGTGTTTTTGCTGCTGCTGCTGCTGCTGATGATGACTAAGATGAGCATCTTTCTGAACTTAAATATCCATTTTTGCTCGCAGCTGAAATGAGATTATATCATATGAAGGGCTTTAAGTGGTAAAGTGGGTAAATTATACAGTTTAAATCATGGAGGGGAAACCACATGCACCGTAGAAACTTCACTACACTAAGCTGAGGCTGCATGTCACTTAGCATTCCTGAGCTACTAATAACAACACATATTGATACTATATTACAAAAAGGGGATATTATTCAGTATGTATTGAAAGGTGAATGATGACTTTTAAACGGTAAACCATCAGATCCTACAATCAATCTGAGATTTAATCATTTAGAGATACAAAAAGATGACCTTTGTGCCTTTCCAAACAGGAAATATAAAAAAAAAAATCATCAGTGTACCTGTCTCTGAAAAAGATGGTGAAATCTCAAAAAGTGGACCCTGCGTCAAAGGTCAGGTCTGGATCACATTTGTTCTACATGAGTCCAGGGACCAGCGATCCTGACAGCCAGGGGTAAGAGCTCCAGACGTACATCGAAAAGTTATTTTGACGACCTCCGAATGGATCTAAAATGCATGAGCACACACTCAGGGGTCAGGTTCCACGCCAAAAAAACCTCTCAGGAGTCAATTCATCATTTGCTACATTTCTGTGGATAATAGTTGCCTGAACAGGAGGATTTGTAGGTCGGACACTTCTGTAACTCAGGGTTTCTGGATTGTTTCAGGCCCAAAGCATGGCCAAATTCATGTGCAGCTACCACAAACAGATCATAACCTGCAATAGCTAGAAGAAAATGCATCCAAATATATTACATTGTCTATTAAATTCCCTCAGCATCATTGTGGAGCGCCGGTGTGATCATCAAAGTGCGCGACTCCTCCACCACCCAACCTGGGGCCAAACGCATTAGCCAGTGTGCCTCTGGGTCCTTCAAATGGATACAAGTTACCATGTTCTTCATAATATAATCCAGGCCAAACATGAAATATAAAAAACAAGGAGAAAACAAATTTCTTTCATGCCAAAAGAAAATTACAGGCCTTTGTTCACCTCATCTAAATGAGTGTGTCAAGTTCAGCAGCTGGCACATGATGACGCTGCCTTGGTTAGCAGTTAAATTACTACTGAAGCACTACATCATACATCTATGAGATTGTGTTTTACATGTTACATTTTTCACTGAAAAGCAAACATTTCCATCTGTGAGGATGACCCCATCTGCTCAGTCTTATTGTCTGTCCCTGTCCTGTGTGAAACAAAAAGACAAACCCACCATGATGTCAGCACTGCTGGTGTGAGACCTGACAAACGCTGGCTCTGGCCCAAAAGGGGTTGACTCAACCAGAAAGTCCACAGTGTTGCGAGGCAAATCTCTGGTGTACCTGCCAATGCTGTAGCAGCATATGTGTCAAGTTGATGATTAACATAAAGCTTAAGACCTAGTATCCCCCATATGTGAATATAAATCTCAGGAATGATTTATAGCACAGCATTATATAAACCTGTGATACTTTTTGAAGATGCTATATGTACTACAAGGTTTTACAACCTTTCATTTTAAAAATAATGACAATGGATGCTTTTTTAGTTTCTCTTTAATTATACATTTTTCTTTCAGCAGGCGTGTCTCAAACAGAACTTGCAATGAACTGTATAAGGACAGTGTTTCATAAGTCCAAGCATGTCTGATGAATTTGGCACTTTAACAAGCCCACAATAATGCTCAGAGGCAGGAGTCTCCAAATCTGTACAACAATAACGACTTGTGACAGTTGTATTCCCTATTTCTGGTTTTATTGCCTGGTTTAATTTCAAAGGTTTTTATAGCCTGCTGCCTCAAAATCTTTGCCATTTTAGACACAACCAAACTGTTCTCTTTTTTTTTGCAAGTTCAGTCTATGTCAGACATCCCTTTCATATATCTTTCATACTGTACTTCTACTCCACTTTAAAGAAACAAGAGCACACAGAAGACCATATACATGTCTGTGGGTGATGAAAGATGACAATTGTGTCCCCTGGATGTGGCTGTACTCCTCCACATCTGGAATGCCACACCGAGGGCTACTCATCACCTCCAGGGTGTCTGAGTCCAGCACACCTGTTGCATTGAGCCCAAAGAATATCTGCATGTCTTTCACCTTGGAGGTGAAGTCTGGTCGGCTCTGCTTCAGGTTGTATGGTTGTAGTACTGCTGAAGGTATTCCTGCGAGCAGATTCGAGATCCACATCAGAGTTCATATTGCACTGAAGAGCGGTGTAAATGAACTGCTCTTGCGCTACTCACTTAATGCCAAGGTAGAAGGATGCATTCCCTTTGTGGATGGGCTCCTGATTTGCAGCAGGCACGATAGTAGAATGCACATTCTCACTGTAGCATCCATAAAATTGTACATCATATTTATTCATAACTTCTACACAAACACTCTTGGGTGATCAAACTTAATGTATCAACTACAACTACAACTAAAATCCTTCATGAAAATAAACTGTATCAAGACTTTCCAAGCAACATCGGTAGCCAGTCCCCTTGCAGACTGCTTCAAGTCCTTCCGAAGAAAAACAAGAATACATTTAAGAAAGCATATTAGTGAGTGAGAAAAATGAGGATACACTACATTATCTCAGGATCCCCCACACAAGCGAGAACAGACCCTTGCAATTTTGTTAACTCTCAACAGAAACACTTTCAAATTGGCATGTTTTATACAAGTCATAAAGTCACTTTCAGTCAAATCTCAGACATTTGAAATGCAGCTCATGCAATTATGCACTTACAGTGGCCAGCTTCAAGGAGAGCTCTCTCCCAGCAAGAGAGCAACATAATATGCAGTTCACAAACCTAAAACTACGTGGATTGTTATCTTAACTACATGGAGATGGAAGTTCTGGTTAATGAGAAGGCCTTTTTAAATGGTCACTGTGACTCATACCACTTGCAAAAGGACTCAGACAGTACTCTGAAGTTAGGGATGGGTTTGCAGAGATCCAAAGACAGCAACAAGAGAGGAGAACGTAATGACATTTCAACATTTTGGGTGACACGTTTGCTCCAATGTTGGTTGAAATGGAAAAGGTATCCAGTGTACACTTTCAATTTCACCATCTTATTCAAATCCAATTAAAATTTAGGACATAAACCATTTGTTTCAGGAATGGTCAAATGAATAAGACAAAGACACAACATTTACTCTGGAAGTTTAAGAATGCAGTGTGAGTGTGCTGATTCCCAGATAATCCCAAACAAGTGGGGAAACTGCAACATGAAGCAACACAAAGCATCGAAAAAGATTCTTTCTGCTAGATGTGCTCATTACTCTGACTGTGAGTGTGTTAGGCATAAACATGTGGATATTTTCACCATCAAAAACCAAAAAACCAAGCTGCTTTGATATATAAATGATTTCCCCAGCAGAACCCCTGTTGAGGAACCTCTAGACTGAGAGGTGGCACTGCTCATCCCCACGCATCACTGGAGCTCAGCAGTCCCCCTATCAGCAACATGAGCTAAGACTTATAAGAGTATGCCGCACTCTTTTGCAAAAACTTGTAGAATTTCTGTAGCTTTGGTTTTACAGTCTGAGTACAGACGAGTTAATGAGTCATTTTAGGCAGGTGTGTTGAGTGAGAGTGTAGTTTGGAGCTGCAAGGTTACAAGCTGGAAGACACCGCTATGGTAATTAAACCAGAAGGAAAATTTCTGTTTTGCCCCAAACATACACTTTCACACTGACAAGGTGCCAGAGACGTTATATATCAGATCAAGAAGATGAGCAATATTTGTCTTCTTGGAGATCATCTTATTTGTCTGTAATAAATGTTGAAAGTATTGAAAAGCATTGTCTGTGTTTTTCTACTTCTTGCAGTACTTGAAAGACGTGAAAGTACTAAGAAATGACTAAAAGCAGGACTGAGAGTCAGAAGTACATTACAAAGCTTTCAACTTCCGTCAAACCTGAAAAATGGGATTTTCCGATTTCTTTTCTTATTCCAGTAAATGTGTGCTTCTTTCTCGTACATCTATGACTTAAATCTCAGAGTAAGTATTTTAACACTTATTTTGTATCACAAACAAATACAGTTTTAAATTGGCATAACCATATGTGAAAGCGACGCTGTAACAAACGATCAATTAAACAGAACTGAAACAAAGGATGGTAGGCCTACCTTTACTTTGAATGTAAAAAAAAAAGCTGGCTTTGTTTCCCCCTAGTTGTAGTATCATGACAGTCACTACAGCGCACTGCAATGCACAGTGCAACCATACACATCCAAACTGAGATGAATGGGTGAAAGCAAAACTTAGACTGCACATGTCATTATAACTACGTTTTTCTACATAAAAACATCATGATAATAAATCAAAAGAATCATTTATTTATTCATTACATTTTTAAAGCAGTAATACATTGTCACAGCAGTAACATACAGTATAACTGCACACTCCAAAAGCAACAGATAAGACTAGGCAAATCAGGAAAACATAAATCTTGTTTTTTAGCTATCTCAAATTAAACTTCTGTTGATTTTTAACACTTCAGCATGAGGTTGTGGTAACACTGGGGCATGGTAAGATACATGCAGGGGAGCAGAGGGAGCAGAGCCATGAGTGTGTGTGCTTACACGAAACAGTCTCCTGCTTGAGTCACTGCTGCCCTCCTGTGGTATCTCTTCACTACATGTAGTTTCTAAGTTTTGCTGAGTGGGCCTGACCTCACATGACAGCAGTCACTGTGGTTTGAGGTTGCTCAGAAATTGCAGTCGCTCAGCAGTTTAATCCAAGCCCTTTTGGGTATTTTATTTATGGACTTGCAATGTGTGAAGATTAAATTACAGTTTCTACAGTGTACTGGAGAATTTCTGATTTAGCTGTAATCTAAATCCTTCCTTTACTGGAAACAGTAGCCAATTCATATTGTGACTTAATGATACACGTTCATTGTCCTCCATTTATTTGGCAGATGCATTTGTCCAAGGAGACCTACAATAAGTGTTCCACGCTTTTGCTAGTAAACATAAAACTTTTTCGTTCAGTCTGTTGCCAATAAGTGTATAAGTTTATACAGTATGTCAAGCTGTGTTTTATGGTTTAAAAGGTTCATGCTTATTCTGCCTCATCACAAACATTTACATTACATCAAAATAACACCAAAAAGATTTCACAATACATAGCTTCACTTCTCTTCATCAGTTATCTCACAAAATATGCCACCGTTCTGCAAAAGCAAATTATACTTTGAAGAAACATAGAGCCACATTGTACAAAGTCTTCAAGTTCACATTCTAAATTAATGGCTAACATGTTAACAAATTAAATTAAATCACATTCAGGAGAAACACAGCCGTGATTGTTACAGAGGAAACAGTCTTTACATTTCAGACAGAACTTTCTGACCACAAATCGGCTGTGAAAGAGTTAGTTGTGCCTAGAGAAAACTGTCACTTCCGTTCAGAGTTATCATAGTCCTGAATTTTTTGGCAGGAGGTATTATGGAAGACATCTGAATGAATTGAACTGGTTCATAATTTGATTTCAACACAGCAATTCGAACAAAACCATTAATTTAATTGATAATGGATTTACATGATGAAACAGTGGACGCAACCATGTGAAACTAAACCAGCGGCTTATGTGAAAGGAAAAGAACCAAGTAAGGATGCGTCCTTGTTTATCACAGTAGGTCTGTCTGTTGGAGCACGCTGACACAGCAGGGGGGATTTCATCACACCTCACGTCATCCTTGTTTCGTGTTCCTGTGCCAAAATACTATGAGCAAGTAGTGTGGAAGTGACATTTTAAAGAGTGGATTTCTCAGAAGCAGTCGGCTAGCCCATCCCGCCTATTCCAAGCACTGGAATTAAGAATAAAAAAAACTAAAATACTTTTAGTGGGATGTTACTGTGCTGAAGAGAACAAACCACCATGTCAGTCATGAGTCCAAAGCCTATGAATGACATGAGGTGCAGCAGCATTGACCACTTCGCTGTTGTGTTAGAGAAAGGTTGATGCAGGATGATTAGGGACTAGATGAAAGAAGAGGAACTTTATATTTCATATTTCTTTTTTCCCCCTCATTTCTCATAATTCTCTGTTGCCAACTTGCCTTGGAAGGGCAACTCATAATCTCAGTCTCTGAATTTCTCTCTTTATATGACAGCAGAGCTGAAGTAAATACACAATGTGAAGTTGCTGTTATATCTGCAAACAAAGGAAAAAGCACAGCTGAGGTTGATAACGTAAAGCTGAGCCTTACAAGCTGAGTTTGAGATGTCGAAAAGCCCCGCTTTTGCCCCGCTGGTGGTAACAATTTTTAATCCAACATCCGCCAATTTTAGTTTCTGCTGTGTAATTACAATTATAGCCTCATGGGACTGCTTTAGAAAAAATACCATGACAGAAATATGAGCTTCTGTAATAGACAGACTGACAATGGGGCTTATCTCTGTAACTGGAATATCATTAAGATGTAATTTGTGTTTCACAGTCCTCAGACCTGCCACTACAATAAAGGTCATACAACAACCATTTTTCATAACTCAGTGCTCTAACTATCTTTGAATGCAACCAGAGGGTCACAACACAGATCAGTAGTGTGCATGTTTCCATATGTGTGTGTGTGTGTTTGTTGGAGATGATTTTAAAATAACAGCAAAAATCCCCCTTGCTTCCAACTTCCCCTGGCATGACTCAGGAGCCCTCTGCTTACCACCGTCTAAGCAATGATGTTGCTCCAAAAATATTTGCGTCCACAGGATGCTGAGGTGTTTGAACACAGTGTTTGTTGCACATTGCACACGCTATAACTAATGCAATGCAGATGAACAGGTGTTTGTTTATTGTGATGTTTGTACAGTACTCTTACAATTCTAAGTATAGTGTACAATAATACATAAATCTTTTTTATTTTTTAAAGAGGAAAGTGTATAAGACTCATTTGAATTTTTTGAAGCGATCAGAAGGTAGCCAATGTCCTACAAATCCCTGCCACCATAACTGTTGCTCCTTCATAATGACAAGGGACACCAACTGTTTGTAATCTGGAGTTTTGCTTTGGTTTGTTTTTTTGGTTTTCAGTACAGCAGCTTGATGCCCATCTTGACTGCAAACACTTGATGACATACGGCCTTATACTTAGCAAAACATTGTCATCACGAGACATTTTCCCAAAAAGACTGGCATTGCGACACAGACAAATCATTGTTTGACATCTCCTAATTCTTGTCAGTGCAGCAACTTAAGTAGAAAAGAATTCTTTGAATGCTGAACTCTTTAAATTACTTAACTTAACTATAAAAAAAGAGTATTTTTTGTATCCAAATATGAATTGCTCACATAGTAAAGAATGCAATTTTGTGAGCAATTTGATGTAAGAAATTGGAAACTATTTTAGCCTTTTTTCTACTGTGAAGAAGTTAAGGAATTCTATTGTTGCTGAAGCAGGAGCAAATAATTATATACCTTTGTTGTCTCACACAGACACTGAAGTTGTCTACGCAGTAATAGGCAGCATGTCTTTACCTGCCTTGACTCCAAGGATCTACAGCTACCTGTACAGTTAAATTCTTTCATTTCAATAACCATATTACAATCTTACTTACGATTAAATAGCTGTCTCATCTTGTATTTTGTGTTCTTGGTGCTTCTGTGTTGGTAATAAGTGATTTTTCAGAATTGAACATCTCGCTGTTTTTGTTGTAGGTCACCAGGGCTTTTCTGTAATCACAAATCTTGCAGACTACAGTTCCTCTTGATTGAGATCACTATGATCATTTATGTGTTTAATTAGTCATTGATGCTCTGTTGTGCCCCAGTTACTCTGAATCACATACTATTTGTAAAGGCATTGAGCAACATTGGA
Source organism: Micropterus salmoides (assembly GCF_014851395.1). Lineage (NCBI taxonomy): Eukaryota > Metazoa > Chordata > Actinopteri > Centrarchiformes > Centrarchidae > Micropterus > Micropterus salmoides. Next base: position 13,987,715 of record NW_024042261.1, on the reverse strand, counting down.
AAATCAGAAAAAGCTGATTACAAGTATTATCAGACCAAACCTTCAAAGAAAATGTATTTGAATCGAAGCAAATCTTTCTCAAGTCAGGACAATTCTATTTTTATAGCCCAATATCACAAATCACACTTTGCCTCAAGAGGCTTTACAATCTGTACAGCATACAGTGCTCTCTGTCCTTAGAGCCTCAAGTCAAATGAGGAAAAATTCCCCTGAAAGCAACCCTTTCAACAGGGAAAAAAAAGGAAGAAACCTCAGGAAGATAAACAGAGGAGGGGTCCCTCTCCCGGGACAGACAGGCATGCAGTAGATGTTGTGTGTACAGAATAGATTCACAACAGAAAGTCTTAGTATATACAACTATGGCATAATAATGTCAAAATGTAGATTGTAAAACGTAAGTGCAGAGGAAGGATCCAGAAGGTCTGAACCACACCATGAAACCCTTTGTTTGTCAGCATGAGAGTGCCCACATCATATCGTCTAACAGAGCGTAGAATCGAGAGGGACATGTAAATCACACATTTTACATTTAAATCTCATGTTTTTGTCAACTCTATCTTTATTTGGCCGTGTGTTTGTTAGTCACATATCCTGAAACGTCTTCACCTAAAATAACAAGACACAGTGACTATCATGAGACCAGCAGGAGTGTGAACCAATTACCAAAAGTCTCTATTTATAATGTAGGGCATTTATTTTTCTTCTTTTGTTTTAAACGGAGAAAGATGTACAGATAATAACATCCTTATTAAAATAATCATCCCTCATTAAGCTGCCAATAAGAGAAAGACAAAACTGCCATGTCATTCTTGTTTTTCTTTTTAAAAGAAAGAAAAGCGCATCATTTTGCCTTGAATTTTAATTAATCTATTGGCAGACTCTATAAGTCATGGCAATTTGAGAAATACGTATTCATATACGTATTCAAAGGAATACAGTCAAACCACAGTCGGTGCAGTCACACTGATACAAGCACATTTTCATGAGACGAAGGAGGAAGTGGCTAGGTGCTTTTACATGAATCACTGGGACCCTTTGAAAAAAAGTTGGCCCCAAAACACTATAAATACCCTGCAGAGCTTCTTGACCCCATAGAGTGGTTAGGACAACACACAGACAACTACAATGATAGCTTTGCTGCTGCTGGCGCTGGTCGCTCATTCTTTTGCTCTGCCTCTGCCGTCTGAGGACAACAACAGGCTTTTAGCAGAGGTAAGATCTGAGGTCTTTAATTCAGACAATATTTAGTCTTACACGCTGGCTTCTAGTGGCTTTTTTATCTTCATAATCAAAGAAAAAACACTCCAAATAGAGTACGCCACACCTGTTTTTTCATACTATTATGAATGTCATTCAGGTTTTGTTCTCTTTCATTAAACAGAAGTACCTCCGCCGGTTCTATGACCTACCAGCTGCTCTCCAAGGCAAGTCGTCAGGTACCTTTGAGACCAAGATCAAGGCGATGCAGAGATTCTTCAATCTCAAGGTGACCCAGTCTGGAAAGCTGTTAATCCTGCTGCTACTGCAAATGAGCTGTTTTGTAAAAACTGAACTGAATTTGATATCTTAGTTGGAGTAGGTTTTATTCATTCAAGACTTTAATATATTATTGGTGGTGCATTTTTACATGTGATTAATATCTTTAAATGTGATATTAACTTTGAGCTTTTTTGGAAAGCTATTTTGTGGGAAAGAAGTTAGTGGGTGGTGGGATGAGTTACCTTCATTGTCATTATAATAACCTTTGTTAGGAATTTGCCCTGTAGAGCTCACAGTGCAGGACAGACAGGACAACATTCAACACAGCAAATAACAAATACTAAAACCTAAAAACAGATATACCTTAATATGCAAAAGGTTTGCAATTTAAGAGAGGTGAGGGAGGGTGATTGACAGTTTTTACAGTACTTTGGCAACACGTGAACCTATGTGACTTATGTTTTGTTTCTCCCTCTTTGAAGGTATCAGGGAATCTGGATGACAACACTTTGGAGGTGATGAAGCTGGCCAGATGTGGCGTCCCAGACATTGGGGAATACAACCACTTCCCCCGACACCTCAAATGGCAAAATAACAATGTCACATTCAGGTATGCATTGAAATGAATATAATGTAAATGGCGGAGATGAATTACATCAGTATCATTTTTTCAATCACTTCCCTTGCCCTCTATCTCCTGATGTTTCAGGATAGTGAATTATACACCAGATCTGAAGAAGTCTGATGTAAACAGAGCCATCCGCACTGCACTGAACGTTTGGTCTGACGTCACCCCGCTGACCTTCAAGAAGCTGCACGAGGGCAACGCCGACATTATGATCAGTTTTGGAGCAAAAGGTGCAACAAGCGTTAATTCTGATGCACCCTATATATCATCTGAGTACAAACACGCAAATACATGATGTTTGTATTTTAACACTGTGGCCACACAAATAATAGACATTTCAATAGTGCACATTCCTGCTCAACATACATAAAATGGTCTGTCATTTATTCTGTAGAGCATGGAGACTATAACCCTTTTGATGGGCCTAATGGATTGCTGGCCCACGCCTACCCACCCGGCCCAGGTATCGGAGGAGACACTCACTTTGATGAGGATGAACACTGGAGCAAAGATTCATCAGGTAAGAGTTATACTCTAATTTCAACATAAGCCACCAAACAGAATTCTAGTAATTATAAACAGGTGAGGCATATCCAAACAATATATTTGACTGAGCATCTTTTCTCTACAGCTTACAACCTGTTTATAGTGGCGGCCCATGAGTTGGGCCACGCCCTCGGTATGTCCCATTCCACAGACCCGGGCGCTCTGATGTACCCTGTCTACTCGTACGCTACAGGCTTCCCGCTGTCTGAAGATGACATTGAAGGCATTCAAGCTCTCTACGGTGGGAAAATACATGATCTGTGTTTAGATTTAAAATGGATTAAAAACGCAGTGAGCAGTGCAGTAATGTCAGATTTTCAATCACAGGCCCAAACCCAAACCATAGGAAAGTGAAGCCTAAGCCTGACGCACCAAACAAATGTGACCCCATGTTAAGTTTTGATGCTGTCACAGAGCTCAGAGGGGAAACCATCATCTTCAAAGACAGGTACAGCCATGATGCCACAGTGCAAAGGTGGTTATACATGAACTCTAGATCTTCATCTTATCATCGTCAACTAGACTGATAATCTACAACCACTAGAGGGTGTGTGAGGAAGAGTTGATTATTCTGTGACTTAAATAATAACTCCCCGTGTAATGTGTTGAGATGTGCATATTGTAGATCAGTTCATTCTGCTACATTTGGTTAACATGCCGCACTTTGTTGCAGATTCTACTGGCGTCTCCATCCTCAGATGCCGGAGCCAGAGCAGACGCTGATCAAATCCACGTGGCCCTCCATCCCCAACAAGGTGGACGCAGCATACGAGAACTCAGAGAAGGATGTAGTCATCATATTTAGCGGTGGGTTATATATACATATTTACTGATATTGTGTTTTTACATTATTTCTTAAATACTAGATCCAGTTTGTAAAGACCAAAACTCTGCTCTGTATTTCAACAGGGATCCGAATGTGGGCTTTGAATGGGTACGACCTTGTGGATGGTTACCCAAAATACATACACAAACTTGGACTTCCCAAGAAAGTAAGGAAAATAGATGCAGCTGTGCACATCCGAGACACTGGGAAAACTCTCCTCTTCACTGATGAGGACTATTGGAGGTATGTCGTGATGAGTATTACATGTCTCACTCATACTAGAGTTTAAAAGTCTTTAAATCCGCGCAGGACAATATCCTTGGGAGGCATACAAACAATTCTTTCCACATGTAAATCTGTATATTTTTTGACATTGTTTTACTTTTACTTGTCACCCAAAGCTATGATGAAGCAACAAGCACCATGGACAGTGGCTACCCACGAACCATTGAGGAAGATTTTCCTGGGATGGATGACGAGGTCGATGCTGCTGCTTATCACTATGGTAAATGAAGCCTCAAATATCACATTTTCAGTAACGTGTAAGTATACAAAAGCTGAATTTTCCCCCAGCACTACAACTATAAATCTTTCTCTGTTATCCCACTCTTGTTTTCTTCCAGGACATTTGTATTTCTTCCATGACCACATACAGTACGAGTACAGTTACACCTCCAGGAAAGTCATTCGCATCCTGAGGACCAACTCCATTCTCAACTGCTGATGAGGTGGTCCACAACTGTCAGTAGCAGCACATACCCACAACAAACAGAATCTAAACAAGAAGAAGAAGATGCAGTTTATTGAATGAGCAGGAAGAAAACGGAGACATGCAGTGTAGTGTTGACCTGTTACAGTACAAGATTTTTGTCAAGTTAAGAAAAAAAGTGTATTTTTACTAGTGCTGGACACCTGTGTAAAATTTGTCAGACACAGAATGCTGGAAAATTCCTCAGAAATACCTTACATTATTTATTTTACATCTCTGTATTTGTACAAGCTTCACAATGGACGGCAAGATCCTTAGCAGGTTAAGTTTCTTGCCTGTAACAGTTGGCTTGGCTGTTTTGAGAGCTCATTATTTTACTATTTGTTTCATTAACTTAATATTTCAACAAAGCGCTTAGCAGTTTAATATATTCTGTTTGTCCTTAGATTTTTGTAGGATTTGTTAATTATAATAAAGCAGAGAAATTAAAGCGGGACTCACGATCTTGGTGATGAAGAGCTGAACACAAAGTAATGTTGTCCCATTAAGTGACATTTTGAAGGGAGCTCTCATACAAGGTTGAATTTTAATTATTATTTTTATAACATTGGAGACACTACTCTGCACAGACAAATTGTTTCTGCATATTGAATATGCCAAAGATGAAATGTAATTTTAACGCACTGACATATTTTGACATATGTCACATGTGTGAATTTTCTTGTCAGTATTTTCAAAAACTTTTGGCAAATCATTTATTAAATAAAATGTAAGTAAACTAAGGCAAGCTGTGTGGTCTTTGATCCGGACAATGCTCACCACAACGTCTTCTGCTCTAACATGTTTTAACTCAACCCTCATTTTACTTTGTTATGAGCTATTTGACTGTGTAGGAAGTCAAATGTGCCAAATAATCTTAAAGCAGCTGAACTCTTGCTGCCACTCAAAGGCAGCATGGTTGCATATAATTCACTGGCCAGGCGTAATAAACTTCAGTCAGACTGAAGACTTGATTTTGGTGTCAGGTTTATTCATAATCATCAAACACTTGTAATGTTTCCTAGAGCAAACCATCAGATGATGTAAGCTTCCAGGCAGTCATTCGCTTAGAATGATATGACAAACAGCACATGCGTATTCTGCCAAGAAACTGTGGGTCAGTACATGTACTTTCCTATTTTTCCCACCAGAGAGCACTCCCACACACAGTCTGGATGCGTAAAGGTCCTCTTTTGACCAGAGTCAAAGTAAGTAATACAAAAATTACAAGCAGCTTCATGATAATATCCCGCTAGTGTCTACATCTATTCCTGAGTTTGGAAAAAATAAATCAGTGTATGCTTCATTAGCGCAACTAACGGTGGGGAAAAACTTTGGCTCCGCCCATATTAAATCGGAACATACCACATATCAGCCCTAATCATATTAATAAAGGGCCATTAACACAGTATCTCGATCTTCCAGTATGCTGTAACAACAGAAAGCCAGTTATCTGAAGATAAAGTTTAGGAATTTGTGAGATGTTTTATGAAAATTAAGAATTTGTGTATTGTGAGCTGTTCAGTTTTAAAGGTCAGTAAAATATCTCTAGCTAAAGTTAAGGAAAACTGTAGCTTGAGCCAAGCAGCATAATCCACAGGCCCAATCATGTGGATGTAATTACAGTGCAGCGAAGCAGTAGGCTGCGTCACCGGTTCACAAATCCTGTGTGTTCGTCACTGATGTTGGCTTTGGGAGTCTCAGCTCCGCTTTATAAAAAAAAACCAGATGGTTTATCTGAACGTAATGTCCCTTTTACAATAGGCTTTTTCAAATTACATTAAGATTCCTAAGTCATTTGCATGTGTCAGAAATGATGCGACCCCTTTAGATCGCCACTTAAGAGTTCATGTGGTGTAAATGGAAATTGTAACGTTGCAGGGAGCATTGCAGAATGAGGGCAGAGACATGACAGAGGACAGATTTTTAAACAAGAGCGCTCATTGTGTTTGGCAGAGGGAGGCTCGGTAACCACTGATACTGTTACAGCTGACTCCAGGCCAGAGCTGAAAATGGTTCCAAATCCTCCCTTTTCCAGTAACTTTACCTTGACATGGATGATGTTTAGAGATGCATGTTTGGCCAGAGAGAATGTCGTTTTAATGTAGTTTTGCAAAGACAGAAGAAGCACTAAAATACAGCTGGTGTAACATTTAAAGCTTTCTCTAATAAATGTTTATTTCAGTAAGCGGATCACTTACTCGCCTATACTTAGATGTGTGCACTCCTCTGGAAAAGTGAACAAGACAGTCTCTTGTCTCTAAATATTTACAACTGACCTGCTTTCCCTCCTTGGTGGTTTGCTGAAATTGAGCAACTTTTGGTACTTAACTTGACTTTTGACATTTGTAGAGCAGAGCAACTGAGAAACATAAAAAATATTAACTCATTTTTATACCATGTGGATTTAGAGGTTATGTACATCTCCTTTAAAAAAAAAAATAAAAAAAAAATCTAATTCCAGTCACAGTCAGGCACCTCTCTCCGTTCCTGCCCCAGTCGAAAGTTATTACCATATCCAACTCTTTCAACTCATTAAAAACGCAGCACTGAGGATTTGAACTGGAACCAAAGGAAAACATCAAAAACCCTGAATTTTAATGTCTCTCCATTGTTGTACAAGTAAGGTCATGAAGTACTGCCGATTTTACTGATGTTTCAAGTACAGCCAGGTCAATGTTTAGCTACATTACAGAGCATTCACTGCCCGGTAGAAGATTTTGATCCTGCAGCGGAGACCACAAGGTGGGTGTGGTTCAGTCATCAGTGCGTTTAGACTGGAATGAGCTCCCTGAAGTTAGAAAATGAACCCTAATGCCTAATGTTCCCTTTATAATTTTGATGTTAATTAACCACTTATCAAAAATGTATTTGTACTGTAGCACTTTGGAGTTAGTAAAAATGTAGAGCAAGCATAGAGACAGTTGAAAGACGTCAAGGAAAAATGAAAGTCAAAAAATAAAATTTAAAGACCTTTGAGAAAACCTTTACACAGTCCAGTCCAGCAGCTCCTGATGGAAACCAGATGGAGGAGGACGACAGAGAGGGCAGCAGTATCCCTTTTCCTCTGGGAAACTCCCTACTCAGACCACCAATACAAGAAGGGTGATGCAAGACTTCTGCTACTCCTACACTGAGCTGATTATTCTGTGAGTGTGAGAAAGCCACATTGTTTAGGGGACTAAGAAAAAAATCTTTTGATTTATGTCTTACAAAAGCCATGAATGACACAGCTAAGGATGTTATTGTTCTCCCTACACTTTATGATCCCTGACAAACCGCAGGTTTTACAACATGCCAGTCAGTGCGGTGCAGGTCAGCCAAGGGCAATGTCCTCAGGACAGGTAGGGTCTTGTTCAACTCTTAACAGTGCTGATGAAGGTGGTTAGTGTCAGCGATAGTGGCACATATTATCTTATTATTATTATTATATTATCTTTCTTTTCATATTTTGTCCCACCATATTCATTTTATGTTGCCTTCTCTGTACTTTTGCCCTTCTTGTCTTGTCTACCTGTCTAAACCTGAAGCCAGTGCTTCACTGGAAAGGTACAGTCTGTGTTGTCTCCTCCGGGGTAGAAGCTGGAATGTGTAGAAATCAGTCTGTGCTCTGTGTTGACTCATGAGTATGTAAATCTTACCAAATATGACCCAGAGGCAGATCCGGCTGTGTAAGTAAAAGTGACCAATAAATTCAGTCAAAAAAGTTAATGTCTTCAGTGCAACAGCCGACCTTGCAGTAGGCTTTTAGGATAAACAAAAAAAAAACAATTAAAAAAGCTGCAATTTTAGGTGTTCATTGCGCAATATTAAAACTGATTTTGGTATTTGCAAAGAAGCACAGACAAGGTCGTTGTTGAGAAAACTAGAGTCTCTATATTTTATGAACATGAATTATGTGTTTTCTGTTGCTAACTAACTGACAATGATTTTATCAGTAGCCACAGGCTGTTGCCATTTCCAACTATCATTTTGTGTGAATATGCTCCTTTTTTACTCTGTGTACAAAAGTTAGCCAAAATGGAAATAAGGCAGTTGTCAGTGAGATTAACAGTGAGATTGTCAGTGAGATTGTGTTCCTTGATGAGCAAAGTCATGCATTTCTCACACATACCTCATGTCACACACTCCAGATACAAAACAGATAACCTGAAACAGTTTCAAGAACGAGTGCTACATGAAGGGATATAAGGCTCCACCTTCATTTGCAATACAAACCTGTTCCATGTGGTCATACTGTCTCTGATATTTAAGAAATGTGTAAAAATAAAGAATTATTTTTAAATATTTCTGCCACAGTAAGAGTCACAATTGCATTTTGAAAAGATCAGCTGCTTGATCTTAGTGAATTTGCCACAAGTTCAATGCAAGCTAAAATATACCTGAACAAATATTCAGATAACCTGACTTTGGCTCAAGATGGATGTGTCATTTTAACAAGGTGAGATACTTTTGTTATGTGAATTCCCCAGCAAACAGTTGTTCTGTCTCTAAACACGACCTCAATTTCCAGCTGGAACAGATGTGGAACTCAGACTTGTGAACAGCTGATGGAACCGTCCTAACTTCAGTCGAAGGACCTCTTGTAGCAAAGTAAACAAATCAGCGCAATAAAACTGCTACTGTGCAGCACTACTGTCCATAAGCTGGTCCTCCACGTGCTGAGTCGTGGTACATGTGTGGGTCAATCTAAAGAGGTGTCTATTCTTCCTGCGAGGTTTGACTATGTGCTGATGTAAGGTTTTTTAAGCCACAGCAGCATTTTTAGAAACCAGTGGGTCCTAATCTTTTTTTTGATCAGACCCCTTAAAACAAAGCAGTGTTTTTATGTGTGACAAAGAGAGAGTTTTTTTAAACCTATTTTCAGTTTATCTTAATAGTACAGAATAGAGTTTGAAAAAAAGGTTTTGTTTAGCAGAAATTCACTTTTTTCGGCTTCCCTAGGCTTTTAATCATCATGCAACGCCTAGGGAGGGTCCTGACCTCAAACCATAGGTTGGGAACTACTGCCTTATTAAACTACGATGTGGCATCAAATTGATCATGTGCAAATGTCAAGGATCACACAAATATGATGTAAAACCTAAATCAAGGTGTATCAAGGTATATTCATAGTTTAAGTCTTTACCAAATGTATAATATTGTTATGCAGTGGTACAAACTCCAACAGCTTTAGTGGCTCTTAAAACAACAAGCAAATCTTTGTGGCCAGTGACAAGTGGTGCTGATCTTTTGTTTGTCTGAAAAACAAAACCTCTGTGCTGAGCTGCAGCACGCTGACACAATGCCTTGGTGTCTATTGTCACGGCAGCACGACAAGCCAGAGGGCATTCGGAGCATCAATACGTCAGCATCACTGTCGTTGAATGAAAACTGAACGAAAACAAATCTGCTTCAACTCCTCTGGAAATACATAAACAGCTTCTTTTCAAGCTAATATACAAATAATATTTTTTTACAGTGTTTTACACTCCTAAACAAAAGCTTTAGAAACGTGCTTTTAAAAAACAATTCTTGAGTTTCACAACCTCCTGTGGGAATGGAAAGTAAAACCTTGCAGAGTCGGAGCAGGATGGGCTCATTGTTGAAGCAAAGTGAATTAGCTGCTTGGATAGCTTGATCCTCCAGAGGATCTATCCGGGAAGGTCAAATTACATTTGTTTGATAGTTGTTCAAGCAAAAACAGAGCACTTAATAAAGACACCCTGGTTCGGCTTGCCTGAATTAATTATACACAGTTCAAAGCTTCCCTCTGCTTTGAAGTAATTACATCTCAGTGCCCGGCCACTGCAGAGAGGCGAGTGATTACCTTTCGATTCCTTCACTAACATGTCCCACACCACCGTAATGCAAACTGCACACCTAAATACAGTTGTACAAAACTAAAATGAATTGTGATGTTTGAAATCCTCTTTCCGCTGTTGGTGAGATTTGGTGAACACACTAAGAACAAGAAAAGCAGATAGACAAAGCCACTTATTCAGTAAAAACTGAGCCAAGTAATAAATCTTGTTCAAACTTGCATGAACGTGAACGGCTGTGCATTTGGTAGTGATTACACCACAAATGTGTGCCCATAAAATATACCAGTTGACTGAAGACACCGCTAACTCAGTCAAAGTCTTTATTGACCCAGATTCACCCACCTGTAAAATGTTATCTAGCTCTTCTGATTCCTGTTCCACTTATTTAGAGAAGACGCTAACTCACTGTGTGATGACATTACTTCAAACTGCAAATTAATCTGATTTCATGATGAGATAAAACACAAAGTTTCAACACAGTCAGGGTCCTGTTGACTTTACTTTCATGGGAAACTTTCTGTCACAGTAGTATTAACAGTTAGGCAATAACATTGAAATTAAATGTCACTGCACTTCCCTGTGAGTTCAGCAGGGTTTGTGTCAACATCCCTGTTTTTAACTCAATTGATTCTGGCTCTGACAGAGGAACTTCTTCACCTTCATTAGCTGTAAACATCGTAAGGGAGTGCCCGCTACAGAACATCATTATTTTCAGCCAGCTAGTCTATAATGTATCGTAGAGATTGCATGTCAATACATTTGAGCTGCTTCTCGACACATCTGTGCATGTCCCAGAGAAGACAGACGGACACTGTTAGGAGCAAGTTGAAATGTAATTAGACATGTGACCTGACCTTCGCTCAGCGTAGCTTGTCCACTGAAGTTTCAGTCACGTGACATTGTTCAAAACACTATTTCACTTTAAACCATCATCAATCTGGACTTTATGTTCGGACATAAAGAGCGACAATAGTGGGGGAAAAGTGACAAAACTTTTGATCTGTTAACTGTTGTGCTGTTGCAGTCCCCGAATGTCTTTGCGATTTCACAGTGTTGTAGTTTAACTCGGCGCTGCTGAATGCAGTCGGGACAGTTCTTGATGGATGGTTGGTTCCTTACGTCTCAACGTGCCAGAGCTTCAGGGGATGGACAAAAAAGCACAAAGTGTTTTCTGCACTGGGATCAATCCACCGAGGGCTCTCAGGTAGCCTCTTACCCACTTGAAGAGAATAGTCACATTTACACACACACACACAAATGGAGGGACTTTGGCTTGTTTAAAGACCTACCAAAGATCATCTATGCTCTCAAGCACGTACAACCATGATGCAATCTGTGGTTCCTTGGTTTAGTTAGCCTTACTGGGTGAGTTTAAAAATGTCTCACAGGAACGAGGGCATTATGTGAATGTCTTCTCTGTCTTACAGGACCAACACTCACTGCCAGACACACACAGGAGTGTCTGTAAGCTGCCATGACTGAAACCGAGCTCTGTCCCTCTTTTTCTCCTTTCTTTACCAGTCTCCTTTCCAGTCACCTCCTTGGCAGGTTACCAGCCCAGTGTAGCATTGTCTTCTGCCAAAACCCTGGCATGTCTGCCCACTTCAGTGTTTTTAAGGAACATTCAAGACCACAAGTGTGTGTATATGTCTGTGTACCAAGTCACTTTCAAGTAAATAAAGCAAAAGCGCTCTACACACACAATATGTTATTGAGTTGTAAAAAAGTGAAGAAACTGCTGTGAGGGTAAACCACTGAGATCTAAGCTTTCCTCTTTTCCAACAAAGAGACACACCCTTCTATGAGTCAGTCCTGTGCATAGAAACAAAAATACACAGCTTTGATAAACAGGATTGGCACACTTTAAATGCAGCGTCAATGCTGACACCAACTTTCCCTGTTTATGGTTTTGTTTTAATGAGTTTATGCGCCATCACTGACACACCTAACAAATTGTTGCCATTTTTACGTCAAACAGAAAATCACACAGTGAGAATAGTCCATTTATTACACAAAGGATTCATGTATTTATAAAGTTATATACAATATAGTTACATACATACAAATAAAAACATCCACACCAACACTGGGAACATCTGACTCTCAATTAACCAAGTGAAAAGATGCATTTCCTTTAAAACGAAAACATTTAAGGCCCCATTCCTCTACAAATTGCTGACATTCAAAAACCCAAATATGCAGTCTTGTGGCTGATCGTCTTCTGATGTCCACAGAAATACCATGGGAATGCCAAGGTGAGGTTACACGTGAGAGAACAGTGCAGCTTGGTGTTTAAACATTGACCGATACTGTGTCAAAGTTGTCATACTTCATGGTCCAGTTTGTTTGGTAACAACTGCCTTGCTCACCTTGAAACTGATTTGAGGGCAGGTCAAAATAAACTCTCGGAGAACATGGTCCCACATGGCTTGTTTACTCAGGTTGCGTAATGTCACAAAACGACGAGTGTCATGTCAAAGGCTGCGTGCACCCAATTTGGCTGTACAAGAAATATTGTCCAAACACAAGGACAAGTTGTCAGATTTGGGCTACGATTCATTGAAACAAATTCAAGTAATGAAATGGTCATTTTGGGTGTAACAAGAAAACATCTTTATACTCTACTAGGTTTAGTTGTAACAAGACTTTACTGTAAGCTTCCCAACCAGACCTTGCTAATTAAAATACTTCTTGTTCTTGGATTGTACATTTTTGGGAAATACGTGCATTAGCTTTCTTAGTAAGGTTGATACCACCATCATGTGTGTGTGGTAAATATTAAGCCACAGCCAGCAGCCAAACCGTCTAGTTTAACATTAAGACTGGAAACGGGTGAAAACAAATAGCCTTGTTCATCCAGATCACATCTCATCACAGCTCTTTCTTTTTTATCTGTACAAAAGCTGAAGTGTAAAAACAACAAGTTGTGTTTGTACAGGGACTACAAGTCACTACGAGTCATTGTACTGTAAATAGTACCCCCTAAAACGACAGCCCCTGTTTCTACATTTTGGTTTTTGAACGGATTACACAAACCAGATATGTGTTAATCATTGAGCAGAGGTATGGTGGAAAGAACCGGTAGCGGTTTCCCCGGTTCCAGTCTTTGTGCGAAGTGTGGTAAGAGTGCTATCAATCTTCTTATTAAAATCTCGGCTAGAAAGCGAATAAGTGCATTTCCCAACATGTCAAACTATCCCTTTAATCATACCAATAAAGCATCACATTCAAAGTCAAATAAAAAAATCTTAGTGGTCAACAGTCGTAAAATATTCTTCAGTGTGGATATTATGAGCAATGCATAGAAGGTTTTGGATTACACTGGATGATGTGTCGGCCATGTTTAATTGCATCAGTGGAAAAACACAGCGACCGGAACAAGTGCAAATAACTTAATATGGCCCCACTTTAAATGAAATACATAAGACCATTACTTAAAGTTCTGGATTCTTTACCAGTTTAGACTACATGTTAAGTTGAAAAAGAAATTGTTCTGTGCTATGTAAAAGATTGTATATTTTGCCATTGTGTTTTGAAAAGGTACAGCATTAATGATATTTGTGTCAAGAGTTCATGAAGGCTACATTTACCCTTTAAGACATATTCCAAACTTTCACCTTGGAACAGAGGTATTCAGTGAGTGTAACACAAAAAAAGTGTTTTGCACATCAAAGAAGATAAGGCACAGCTCCGGCATCAGGAATGTAGAGGCCGGGATACCCTCTGGCTCTATCAGAACTAGATGATCACAAAAATCAAATGTGTTTATAGTTGTCCCGAACGGCTACACCTAAAGGCGGAGTGAAAAGCCGGTGGTCGGGGGGGCGGGGTTTTTGAAGCTATTCGACTGTCTGACAAGCACTTCTGAAAGTACAGTATATTGGCCCCTTGTGGAGTGGTCCATTTCTTCACAACACGATGCCTTCCACATTACAGTTCAGCACCTCGTTGTGTTGGACCTGACCCAGCTGCCGGTGGAACTGTCCCTGTTTCTGGGTCCTCCAGCAGTAGATGCTTTGTCCCAGTGTAATGCTCTTGATACTGGGCAGATGGGTCAGCATGTTGTTTGGCAAGGACGCCACACCGGAGCCAGAAAAATTCAGCTCTAGCAGGGAGTCTAGTCCGCTAAAAACTGCAGGATTCAGCGTATTGAGCTTGGGGTTGTTTGAGAGATCCAGCACTTGCAGGCTCTGGAGGCCCTTGAAGCTGTACGGCTCGATTTCCTGAAGCTCATGGAGGCCACTAATGGATAAATAAACCAGATCTTTCAGCTGAGCAAAAGCTCCCTCCTTGATGCAGGTGATGGGGTTACCATCCAGATTGAGGTACCTCAGTGGAAGTCCTGCCAGCCTCGGTACACTTAACAGTCGGTTTGCTGAAAGATTTAAGCTCTGAATGTACAATACTCGTCCATGCAAAGTTGTGTGGACTGACACAAGCTGGTTATGAGACAGATCCACACTGACAGGTTGACCATTAACTTTAGTAATGAACACATCCATGTCAAACTCTTGGAAGCTGTTGTGACTGAGGTCAACTTCAGCCAGAGGGAGGCCAGAGAAACATTTTGGAGAGAGGCTCTCCAGGTTGTTGTGGCTCAGATCCAGAGTCTCCAGGTAACGGAGCTTGGACAAGGCATTGGGGCTTACCTGAAAAATGTGGAAAGGCAAGGAAGAGGTTAACAAAGAAAAAACAATTTACAGTTAAGAAGTGGCAAGGAATTATTTTCAGATTTGAAGGTACAGTGAAATAAAAACAAACAATGAGACATGACATAAATCTCTTGGTATACACTCACCGGCCACTTTAGGCACACCTTTTCAATTACTTGTAAACACAAATAGCTAAACAGCCAATCACATGGCAGCAACTCAATGTGTTTTATGCATGTAGATGTGTAGAAATTGCTGAAGTTCAAATTTAGCATCAGAATGGGGAAGAAAGGGTATTTAAGTGACTTTGAACGTGGCATCGTTGTTGGTGTCAGACAGGCTGGTCTGAGTATTTCAGAAACTGCTGATCTACTGGGATTTTCACACACAACCAAAATCTCTAGGGTTTACAGAGAGTGGTCCGAAAAAAGAGCAAAAATCTCGTGAGCGGCAATTGTGTGGACAAAAATGCCTTGTTGATGTCAGAGGAGAATGGGCAGACTGGTTAGAGATCACAGAAAGGCAACAGTAACTCAAATAACCACTCGTTACAACCAAGGTATGCAGAATACCATCTCTGAACGCACAACACGTCGAACCTTAAAGCAGATGGGCTACAGCAGCAGAAGACCACACTGGGTGCCACGCCTGTCAGCTGAGAACAGGAATCTGCGGCTACAATTCACACAGGCTCACCGAACTGGACAATAGAAGATTGGAAAAATGTTGCCTGGTCTGATGAGTCTCAATTTCAGCTGCGACATTCAGATGTTAGGGTCAGACTTTGGCATAAACAACATGAAAGCGTGGATCCATCTTGCCTTGTATCTAGGGCTGTCACAATAACCGCAAAATTGAATTAGCTAGCAGGTTTGGCGATGTTGGACTAATGTTGTGATTCTGAGGGACAGTCGAGAGAAACTGTGGACAGTAAGCCTCATTTGAAGCTCACTAACTAAGGAGTGTAGTGTATCTGAAGCCTGCAGCTGTTTTTCATGTTGCTTTCTGTGGAAATTTAGTTATAACGTTACTACAGCACAGTGGTTAGTTGTGGACAGCCATTATGCTCCCCACCAGCGCATGCGTGTGCACGCGCACACGTGCGTTGCAGCAGTATGTAAATTGACTTGATAGACATGCCCTGAAGGTAATGATATAGCTACGTCTGAAAAAGTAACAAACTACAAAAAGGAGTTTGCTTGCCAATGTTGTTGACTAGCACGCAGCAGCCAGCTTAATCAGACCATAAAGCTACTGTTAGTGGCTCGCTGTGCAGTGAGGTGACAGATACAGACACTCTTACTCTGCTATATGGCACCAAATTACTTGATTGATGAAAAATGCGATAATACCGCATACCACGCTGTTGAGCCCCAACATATTGCCGCGGTGGAAATTACTTCACCGCGACAGCCCTACTTCTATCAACGGTTCAGGCTGGTGGTGGTGTAATGGTGTGGGGGAAATTTTCTTGACACACTTTGGGCCCCCCTGAGCATCATTTAAACTCAATAGACTACCTGAGTATTGTTGCTGACCTTGTCCATCCCTTTATGAACACAGTGTACCCAGCTTCTGATGGCTACTTCCAGCAGGATAATGCACCATGTCACAAAGCTCAAATCATCTCAAACTGGTTTGTTGAACATGACAATGAGTTCACTGTACTCCAATGGCTTCCACAATCACCAGATCTCAATCCATTAGAGCACCTTTGGGATGTGGTGGAACAGGAGATTTGCATCATGGATGCGCAGCAGACAACTCTGCAGCAACTGCGTGATGCTATCATGTCAATATGGACCAAAATCTCTGAGGAATGTTTCCAACACTTGTTGAAAGTATGCCACGATGGATTAAGGCCGTTCTGAAGGCAAAAGGGGGTATGGTATGGTCTAATATATTACTTTTCCTGATAAGTCTATTGAAATGTTTATCTTTAAAATGCCAAAACATAGCATAACAGTAGCGTAGGTAGAGACGTCTCCTACACCTGCAATAACTGATTTTTTCCACCTTTGGCACAGCAAGGAAAAAATTTGGTTGATGTGACAAAACATTCCCCCAACCACTGACCTGTGTTATATGGTTGTTGCTTAGGTCCAAGCTAATGAGGGTGGTGTAGCCTGGACCAGCTAACATGGTGTCACTGAGCGGGCCCATGGCGTTGGAGGATAGGTCTAGGTGGGCAGTATCCAGTGGGATGAGGATGGGCATGGTTGTGCTGGGTCCCAACCCACGGCAGTCCACCCTGGTCAGGCTGAAGCTGTCAAACAGGCCAAAGCTTTCCACCTCACATCGGCAACCAGGGTGACAGTTGTTGATGGCACTGGACTGGAGAGAGGCCAGCAGCAACAGGCCAAGCCACAGGAGAAGTGCCATTATGTTCTGAAGAGAGAACAAATTCGTTATTATTGCGTATGTCTTAAGCTAATCTCGCATACTACCAGACCCATCAGCTTAATACTTTTTTGAGCACATTTATGACTCTACAATCAAGAATATCTCGTGGTTGCAGTAATTCATAATTTTTGGAACACCTATTTAAAACTTAGACTTTCGTCTTTTCAGCAGTATTCACCATTTTACGATATGTGTTACGAAATAGCAAAAGGCATTTCCAGCAATTGGATAGGCAAAAAAAAAAAGGCTTACCTAGTTTTGGCCTTTGTCATGGCTCAAAATCTGACATCCATCTAATTTTGAACCGCAGCATGTCTCAGATTAATTCCATACCTGATTTGTTGTGGTCCACTAAAGTTAGGCACGATACGAGATGAATTAATCCCAGTTTTTATCTTCACTGCAATTTTCGACTGTAAGGGAGCTGGGACGGACAATTGAGAGAGATTCAACTCTTCTTTGTTTGGGAAGGGAGATGAAGGGGTTTTATTTTGTGTGGTGTGTTATAACAGAATGTTCTAAAGAAAAATGTTTTTTAAATGTATAAATTTGGACTTCTCATCCCATTTATTGTTTCCTTATTGAGTTTTCTACAGTGAACCCAGGACAATCTGTTACATTACTGTTACACTATGCCATGCACTTACCTATACAAAAACAATTTATTAACAATGATGTATAAGAAAATGTATACTATACAAAACAAAATTCTTCCCTTTATTCCACTATTCTTGTGCATATCCACTGGACACACAATCTGCCCTGAACTTTCTGTTCCCTACCCACATGAAACTTTGTTAACATGCCACTACTACTGAGATTAGAAATGTTTTCTCTAGTGAAATCCCTCTTTTATCATGTTCAAATCAGCTTTCAAGCACAGTAAGTAGTCAGTCACCAATTCAGAGAACACTTTGTTTGTTATTTCAGAAATTAGAGGAGCTGTCTCCGGTCAAATACCATCTTCAAGGTATTTGTTAAGCCTTATGAAAAGACTGTAAGCTTTTATTCGTGTAACCTGAGTAGCCCCAATTTCCCTTCCAACTTGGCTTCCCAACGGGTGTGACCTAATTTCTTTGATCAAAGAGTTGCACTTTCTGAGTTTACTTACTACTAGAATAAGTATGCGTGTTGTAAAATAATTGGAGTGTATCGTGAAACAAGCCCCTCAAAATATATCTGATCTATCTTAAGATGAGGAAAATGAGATATTCCCACTTTCTGTGCACATGTTCGGAGCCTCAGTGTATTAAGACAAAAACAACAAATTCAGAAAAAACTTTTCATTCTGAAAATTATACTGCCATATGGTCTACCACTATAATAGCACTGCATCCGAAATAATAACAGAAGGGGAAGAAAGGGGAATGAAAATGAGAAACAGAAGGAAACAAAACCTACATGTTCAACAAATATTGATCTATGATTTTAAGTGCAAGAGTAATTAAAAACCCATGATGAAGTGAATTAAATACAGTATATACGCATATAAAAGTGAAAAAAATGGCAATAAAAATCCAAAAGTTTTATTCAAAATAAGAGAAGAACCTATCATACCTTTCTGAGGCTGTAGCTGTTGCTGTTATACCTCTGTGTATCCCTCGTGTAAATGAGAGCTGGATAGAGCTCGCCAGTTCAACTTAAGCAACGCACGCATGCACACACTCAAATCAGTATGAAAATTGGACAGAGTTGTGTAACGGGTAGAAATGAACAGTCATGGTCAAGTGGCCCAGGCATGACACAGCAGAGCACGTGTTAAACATGCAAGCCAGAGTTTTACGGCATTAAACTAAACTCTAACTTGAGCATGGGACACCCAGCTCTAATTATTGATAACCCTTGTTCAAAACCTCACCTAAAATACTCAAAACAATTTAAAGGGAATGGGAGGGTATATCCAGTTCATGGTGGTATGTGTAAGCACTGAAATAAAAATGCTTTCTGATCCTCAAACTGACATTTTTAGGGTATACAGTGCAGACGTATTAAAGGACTTGGCTATTAGTTATGGCTATTGTCAGGGCAATCTAACAGGGGTTAAGATTATTTATCATGTCTTATGCAATAGGATGAGGTTACGTGGTTGCATAATACTAGTGGGTCAAGACATGCAGGGTGATTACGGGGGCGCAAAGTCTACTTGGACAAAGCTGTTCACCTCTGTGCAGTGTCCCTTTTGTTTTGACCCCTGAACTCACTAACTTTGTACTCCCGGCAGCTAGTAATGCTGATAGTGTCTGTATTGTATTCAACTGGATGATTTTAGTCTAGTGACTCACTGGGTGAGTTAATTAAGCTGAGTACACAAATCTTTCACTCACTGGACAAAATCAAACAAGATGTTTGAGCTCTTCAGAAGCTAAATAGTCCAACCACTGAATGAAGCACACATAAAGGACAGAGGGGAAACCTGATGAATGAATTGTGTGTATTATAAAGATGTCGTTAACTTTACACTTACAGTTTCTATAGTGACTGCTGAAGTCTTATTTTCTGCGTAACACATCATTGGCTGTCATTCAAAAATGATAATAAGTTCCTTCTCTGCCCTCTCCTAAGCACTTAGGCAACACGTTGTGTTTCACCTCTGCCTGCCTTGCTGGGAAACCACAGAGAAGCCATTTGAACACTAAACATGGGAAACTGCCAGTAAAACCATGTGGTCATTTTTTTTTAAGGTCTGCCACACTGGTCTTCAGCGGCTCGTCACCTCTGTGTGGTTTTGTGGCCACATTTATCGTCCCTCCTTCCTTTCCTCCATCTGTTGCTTCATTGAGGAATGTGAACTTTCTGCACCAGGTGTTCTTCTCAAGCTCTCGCCAGTAAATCTCAGCTGACAGCAAACCAGCTCCCGGAGCCACCATCAAATCAGACACATGCTAACCACCTCAATTACCCAAACGCAACAGCAGTTATCACCACAAACCCACTGAGTTGTCAATAGGCAAAGGCCAGTGAAATTACACCCCAACAACTTCTCACTTTCAGGGGTCTTTTTGCACCTTTTTTAGCCCTGGGAAAGCAGCACAACAACCTCTGCTGTCCTTCAGTCTGCAGGCCATAAGTTTGTTTATTTATTTAACTTCCTACAGCTAATGTATACAACAGTGATCACTTTTCATGGCATGAATTTTACTCATCTTAAATTTATCACCTTGAAACTACATGCAGACCTTCTCCAAACTCTGCTACTGTGATAATCCAATTACTGTAGTGTCTTATCAGTGTAAACACAATGACTTAATGTGCCAAAAGCCCACAAGCAATATACTTATCTAAAGTCAAATATTGTTTTTCCCCAGCTCGCTTTTTGGTAAATCAAAATACAGGCAAAAAATTTAGACACCGCACATTTAAAGCAGAAGACTGAGTGAATGTACCTAACATGATATCGATTTTGTTCTCCCATTTAACACATTTATTTGCTTCTGTGTTCAAGACCTCAGTTTGTTCAATATGCTCCACTGATCTGATGTATTCTTTCTGTCATTGAGGCCACTCATTCCCAATTTAATCTTCAAGATAAAAGGCTGTGTAATTAGAAGATGGATGCCACACTAATCCTTTTAAGCCAAATTAATGGATGACACTGAGGAGGAGGAGGCAGTGAGTTTAAATTAAATTGACGGTACTTAAGTGTTTTAAAACAATTAGGCAGCAATGGGATGCCTACAGTTTTGGTGAATAAATCAATTTGCAAGGCGACTGATCAAAGCATAGTACTAGCAAAGCTAGGAGAGACAGTATATCAGATAAAAAGTGATGAAAGAGTCACTGGAGGTGTAGCTAACTGCATGGTCTGAATATAATTAACACTTCTGTCAATGAGACAGTCTGAAGTAATAGGTTAAACGTCCCCGTAGGCTGATCTCTGGCAAAACATTGCATAAACTTCATGTCTGATAGGCCGGTCTATATAACTGTGAGATTGTAACGTTATGTTAATTGTGTGTGTCTCTGTCTCTTGTCTTGGTTCTTGTCTTTTCTATTGATGTTGCATATGGACATCTGACGATAAAGTACTATCATCATCATCATCATCAGCAAAACAGTGTAGATCTTCCTCCCATTTTGCACATCAAAGTGCTGAAGTTTATATTAATATTAGTTGGACTTACCAGAGGAGTTAAAAACCCTTCAGTCTATAAGTTTCTATTATAAATCCAGCAGTGGTGGACTAAGTACAGGTACTACTGCTGAAGTATTTCCATTTTAAAATAATACTTCGACTCCGCTTAAGGCTGCAAATGATTATTTTTATTGTCGATTAAGCTGTTGATTATTTTCTCGATTATATTTGGCCTATAAAATGTCAGGAAATGGTGAAAAATGTCGATCAGTGTTTCCCATAGCCCAAGATTTCATCCTCTAACGTTTTTTGTCCAAAACTCCAAAGATACTCAGTTTACTGTCATTGAGGAGTAAAGAAACCAGAACATATTCACATTTAAGAAGCTGGAATCAAATCATTTTTCTTTAAAAAAAAAAGAAAAAAAAAAAGTCAACCAATTAATCGATTATCCAAATACTTAGCAATTCATTTAATAGACCAACTAATCGAGTATTCAGTTGATAGTTGCAGGTGTAACCACTACATTTCAGAGGGAAATACTGTTCGTTTTACTCCACGACATTTGTCTGACAGATTTAATTTTCTGCGGATTGAGATTTTTCATAAGAAACTATTATCCATTTACAAAATATGTATGTGTATGTACTGTTAGATAAACTACTCAACAGTATATAATTGGGTTAACAGTAGCTTCCCTTCCACAGCATAGATAGAGATGATGATTACTTGTGAAACTTGTGTACATTTTGCTGATATTTGTGTACTTTTACCTAAGCAATGTTTTGTACTTTTACTTCAGAAAAATGCTTCTTCCACCAGTGTTTCTACTATACAACCAGCAACTATACTGACAAACCATTACTGAGCTCTTCTTTTTAGACTACCTGCCAGTTTTGCAGTGTGTTTCCAGCAGATTTCTCCCTCCTTTATACCAAAAGTCTGACAAATGTGTTGCTGCCGTCTCTGCCTAACCACCACACACTGCCATGCCCCGGGAAGTTAACACAGGAGGCGGGTACACGCTCGTTGGGCACCTCTGCAGATCAAATTTCTTGCAGCCGTACGTGGCAAAGCACGGCGAGCTCAGGACTCTCCTGCAGCCCAAAACAATTATCACGTGTGAATGCCCGTTAATAATTACCTTGAATGTCAACCCCGCCCCTTTCAGCTCACAGCTCGGCATCTCACCTCTGCACACATCATTCACGAGAGTTTGCGAACTCCATAAAAGTTTATTCCCGTGCCTGAATAATCGGCGGTAACGACACACATGGGGCTGGTCATTTCAGTCGGGACACCAGGGGCGGTTTCTTCTGGGCAAACGTGAAATCTGATCTGACCAGAGTCACCGCTACGTTTCTGTGTCTGAAACTAGGCTGCTGGTAAATTTAACAAACACTTTCTAACGAACGGAAAGGGAGTGGAAGAATACAACTTTGGTTAGTGTTCTCGTTCGCCTGCGTCCAGAGTAACTTACTTTGGTGCCTTTCATCCAGACAGTCCTCTCTTCGGCCGTTTTTCACTTCACCGCTCCCATTTTCCAGACCCCCGCAGCGCTCCCGTGTCCCGCTGGTTCGTCTGTCTGCTGTTGGTCCACATGAGCTCTGCTGAATCCCCCTGCGTGTCTGCCCCGCCACAATAAACTGTCAGGATGTGGAAACACTGGGACACACTCGTCTGTTCCCATCACAGAAAGTCCTGCCTGCCTTCGCCTCCGCGTTAATATCAAGACCGCCAGCACTTCCTGGCGGTGCTTTACAAAACAAAGTGCTTGAAGGATTTGTTCATGGTTTCACTCGTGAGTGGGAAATATGTGCGCGACATAAAGTCCGTTGATGTCTGTGGTGTAGCTAATTATGTTCATGTTAGCTGGTTGTTATACTGTTGTCATGGTGATTTCCACGCAGGCCGTGGAATTAATTATTTCAGCAGGTAAATTAATTAGCCTAGCTAAAATACAAATTTACATCACATGTAGGTAAGCTAAACTTGAATTTTCATAGTCTGTTTTGTTTTCTCTCTTTCACTTTTTTAGTTTTTATTTTTATAGAAAAAGAGAGAATATGAAAAATACTTACTGCAAACAGTCTCATAAAGGATGTCAACAGTATATATATTTCTTATAATAGCCTACAGAATTCCGACTTTAATCCCGGGACCAATTTTACACTTTTATTTTTGAAGGCCCACACGTGTAACTTCCGGTCTCGATCTACTCCTTTTGACGCTGTTTGTCGGTGTGCACTCTACTGGAGACCCGCAAACAAACCCACATGTAAATGTTATGCAACATTTGGCTTGAAGTTCACATGTTGATCAAACTGATTATAAGAAATAATGTGAACGGAAACACATTTCCTGTTGTTGCACATGCTGCACGCGGTGTCTGGCCTAGTTTCTCACAAAAATGAGCTGTGGTAGGTAAACTTTGTCAAGACAAATCCCGCAGGTTTATGGAAGTAGCAAATATTTCGTATAGTTTCACTGAGTAACAGGTCAATATAATGTGTTAAAAATTAGTTTGTAACACCATTTTTGACAGGAATAGGCTATTCCAGGAAAGCCAAGCACATCAACTCACAGGCCAGAGCATCTCTGTGGAGACATTACGCTCCTGTCAGATGAGACATTGTAACAAGTTCTCTAGCAGAAAGGCCAGATACACACAGGTCAAGTGTGATGAATTATGATGAACAGCTGTTGCTGCTCACACAATACTGAGGGGCCTCCTCTGTTCATCTGCGCCCTCAGCCATTGTTTTCCTCCTGAGAGCATGACGGCATCACAGGACACACACCCTTACAGTACTACACGTTCACTCAACATCGCGCCCTCAAGGGTACAGCTAGTTTTTGTCAAAAATGTAAAAAAGAAAAAAAGAAGAAGAAGGAGAAATTGTTTTTTACAAGATCATGATGATTCTCTCAAATAGTCATACAGGAAGTTGTGGTGCAAAGGGGAACCTATCTTGACATGTCATTCGGTGTTACATATGTAGCTAGGCTGCAAGAAGTGTTTGTATAGCCACACACATACACACACACACACACACACACCATCTGCATGTGGTAGTGTCTGGGAATCTTCAAGGCTGATAAGATAAAGGTTCAGGCCCTCAGAATACAGGCTGCGGTATCGGTCTGAAAGAGGAACAAAAGAACCTTAGAACTTGATAAATGCTGATGAACATCCTAAAGCACACATGAACACAATGGATATATATTATCATATAGTACCTTCCAACAAATCGGCTTATCACTTACAAATGCTTTGCTTGAGTAGTTTTTCTTTATAGTTTTTGTTGTTACTTTAGTTACTTTAGTTTTCGTTGTTACTTTAGCCACAATCACTTACAGCTCACTGAACCCATCATGTGTTGATTAATGCTCTATTAGCGGTGCTTTAAGTGGGCCAGTGTGACACCAAAATGTGTGACCTGTCAGATTCTGTGACCCCAATGGGATTTAAGCGCCAGAGTCTTTGTTGACGATGTGAAGCGGCAGCAGTTTGTTTGGGTTTAGGCACCAAAAGTAGGCTACTTGGTTGGGTTTAGGTACTAAAAGTATTTGGTTATGGTTAGGAAAATATCATCGTTTGGGTTTTGGTCACAGAATCTGATAGGTCAAGTTTTCTGGGCGCTACGTGACGCTCACCTGTTCCCGTTCTCACCTGCCTGCTAAACTCTGTTGCTGCCTTTCAAGCAGCCGTGTGCAGGATGTAGCTCGTCAATGTCACTTGTCGTGAATCGACCAATCACAGCGTGGATGGGGAGGGATATTTAAAAATATTGACAGATAGGTGTCTTACACTGGGGACAGGTCAGAATCGAAATGTCTCCATCACTTTCTGAAAGCGTTTTGTTAAAAATGTTCAGAATAACAGCAAAACAATAACAACAAATAAATAACAAATGAATCAATGCGCAATAAGAAAACATGCAGTGCAACTGAAATATAGAGGAAACAAATGTGCATTGTCCAAAAGCTGATTACTGAATTATATGTTTTAATATTTTGAATTGTCACCCGTCACCTTATTTGTGTTTCCCTTCATATAAATAAAGACATTTCCTCCATAAATTGGTGCAGAAAATGTGTTCAGATTGCAGGAAATTAAGTGGCAAAGTCGTTAGTGTTAATATTTACTAGTTTCATCTTGTGGTTGAAGATAGTGGGGGGGTACTGGCACTTTTTCCACTTCAAGCACTGTCTATTAGAGTGAATGTTAATGCAAATCTTGCATAAATTGCCTATATAGTACACAGAATATCTAAGCTCTTCTTGACTGATTTGTGCTTCCTTTACAGAAGAGTGTTTATTGAGGTTGAAAAAACAGTAACTTAGAAGTTATTCGAGTTTTAGCATCCATAGGTAAATCTTGAGATTCCCTAGGGCAGGGATCGGCAAATAAGTCTGGCATCGGGCCAAATTTTTTTCAAGCCACTACATGGTGGGCCAGAACATCGTCAAATTATTTCAAATCCTTATAGGCTACTCGTCTGCATATTTAGCTCAGTCGGTAGTGTGTGTGGCTCCCGTTGGGAGGGTTGAATGAACATTCTGCACTTCAGAGGAAGTGATTGTGTAACATAGGTACAATCACTTCAGAGGAAGTGTGAGTAACTGTAGCTGTCATGACTGAGATCTATTTCAACACCAGCCGCTATCAATTTATTATTAATTTATTTTTTCTGCAATCAAAGAAATCTGACTGCGGGCCGTCTATTGTCGACCACTGACATAGGGTGTATTCCCTTTTTCCCTCTGTCCCAGGACAGAATACTTTGAGCATCATTGAAGACTTTTCCACCAGGTGGCGCCATAGCTAAAGACATCCTGTAATACAGTCACAGTGTGCAGTGGCACAGTGAAGGCCTATGAGGCTAGCCAAAGAAACCATTTCATGTTAAAACATATAATAGCTTTCATTGAAAATAATAGACAATATTTGTATTTTGTTTACCATGTCTGTATTGCAATAGTTAAAGCATCACAACATTCAGAAATAATTCATGACATGTGCCTCAGTTCTGACCACCGAGCATGTTATTGCATTCTGGGTAGCTCTTCAAAAACCTCCATGTAAATTGTGTAAATGTAAAATGTAAACATACTTTATTGTCACATACACATAGCAAAAAGCATCCTCTGCATTTAACTCATCCCTGAAGGGAACAGGGGCAGCTGTACAGCACCGAGGGACCAACTCCAGATTGAAATGCCATGCCAGGTCAAACAGCACTGACTGGAGAACCTACCTAACATGTTTTTGATGGTGGGGGAAACCGGAGCACCTGGAGAAAACCCACACAGACACAGGGAGAACATGCAAACTCCTCACAGAAAGGCCTGGGCACCCGGAGTTTGAACCCGCATCTGTCTTGCTGTGAGGCAACAGCGATAACCACTGGCTGAGATTTGTATTGATCCTGTATGAATCATGTTGAATATGTAGTCCACAAAGTAAGCAGCCAATAATTCCTTTAGGAGTCTAGCTGAGCATTTTTTACTCACATCATTGCTCATCAATTGCCTTCATATAGGCCCAATCTCCCTAATTTAAAAATAGCCATTTACTTCATTGAATAGATAGAGGACAGATCCATCGTACCTACTGGTTTAACCTTCTCAGTCATTTCTGTCGCATAAGCAACATTCAGTGTTGTCCTATTAAGGGAACTTCTCCTTAAAGCAAATTTGTTCCTTGGCGTCCCCATTTACTTTTCACTTCACCCATCTCCTCATTTACTATGACTTGTTTATCTCTTTTTTGCCCACACAGCATTTCCCATTTTCCCCCAATTGTTCCATACTGTATAAAGAGAGAGATGTGTCTTTGCTATTAGGGAATCTGGTACATTTTGGGTGGGTTTAATTACATCCCTATTCTACTTTTTAAATTATTATTTATGTTGTTTGATATCTTTTTTTTTTGCTTGTGTTGTTGGAGTGTTATTTCACAGTGTCTAATACAAGCGCACAAAGCTCGTCTCAGGAGCTGCCTCAGACGTGTTGCGTTCACTGCTCACTAGCGCTGAGTCGTCGCTTCTGTCCTTTATTCCTGGATGCAGGACAGCGATGTCAAGGTGTTACGTTTAAGAGGCTCATCAGCTTAGGTGCTATATGGGTCAACAAAGGTGGAATCACTTTGCAGTTCCATGTGCACATAAGGGAATATTCCTGCAGTATTTCTATAAAGTTTGTTTACTGGCTCACTGTCTAGTGGTTAGTAGAGTGTGAAGAGAATGTTTTTCACATGTCATTTTCTCTAAACACACACACACACACACAGAGTCAGCGAGAGAGACAGGGAAACAGAAGGGGGAAAGAAACAGGAGGGATGGATGGGTCTCTCTCTCTCTCTCTCACTCTCTCTCTCTTTCTCTTTAACACACACACACACACACACACACACACACACACCAGAAACAGCTGCAGCCTACATGTGGAGTTGTGATGTTGGTTGACGGATTCACCTTTAAGTGGAGGCACCTAAACTCAGCCTCAGGATGTTGTTGTTCTGTATTATTTCTGGGACATATAGCACCAGAACAATGATATGTTAAGGATCTGCTAAATTAGGCCTGCATAAATGTCTTTGTCATGTGTTGCCTTCCTATATAAACAATAAACAACACTTTTGTTGAGGCTATAATGATCACTGACATGACAGCTGCATGGTAGCCTATGATATGCTTCTGTTCATTCATCCATCCAGCCCATATTTGGCCTTTAACCCTGTCATCCAGGGTTGATGCTGTAGCAACCAGCTGTTCCTTGACTCATTTGTCAGGCAGGCTCTATCACAGGTGTATGATGAAAAGACTGACGCAGGCAAGACGCAGCAGAACTCAGGGGACCCAAAGAGAGCGAGAGCGCCCTTCGTTATCTTTAATTACCACCACTCCACAAGGGTTCAAATTCATTTAACCTGTGGTACCTGTTGTAGCCTACTCTGGGCATGTTAGACCAATTAAAGCACGGTTCAGTTGTCCTCATGCACATGGCTGAGGTGTCACCATGACAAGAGAAATGACCGCACTCTGCACATCAGAAAATGTTTGTTTGCTAAATATTCATTTCTATGTGCATGTGGAGGTCTGGGCTACTTGATCTATTTTGAATATTTATGATGCGAGTTGAATAAAGTATCCATTATGTCATCATCATATCTGAAATTCCATAAGAATAAATGTATTTGTGAATGTACTTCCAGAGGAGTATGTTAACTGATGGGAGATGGCCTTGTTGCCTCCCCAGGCTGCATGATAACAAGGCTAAGGCCTGTTGTCAATCCTCTTATATTGTGCCTCACTGAAATGGATTAGTGAGTAACACCTATGTTTTGGCCCCAGGTCACTTTGGAGGGATTTGCTTGAATGGGCCTGAGGCGGACACTGGCCTCCTATATTCATAATACATGAAATACTCCCTAATTTTTATTAGTTAAATAAGTCTTTTGGGGGGAGGCTGTTAATTTTTGTACCGGATTTGCTTTTTTGTAAAACTCGATTTGGAATATGTGATTTTTTTTCTTTTCAAAAGATAGGCTACATATGAAAGACAGGGTACTCCAGGGCCAGAGGTGATTTATTTCCTCCTTCTTCAGATGTGCTGCCAGTGAACAGAGCTGTTTGTGGAAACGCACAGGAGCCTCCACAGGCGCTGACTGCGGGGCATAAGTAGCTCTCCAGGGTGCTGAAGTTGTCTCCAAACGCGACAGACGCAGCGCCCAAACTCTGCCTGTCACTTTCAGCCCCTAATCCAAACATAATGACTTGGCTGTGTCTTCGCCGGAGCGACACCGTGGATCCTCCGGGTGAATAGGTAAGGGTTAGGGATGGTTAGGTGACGCTTTATGTGGACACAGAAAAGCACATCCTGTTAAGATTGTCTCGTCGGACTTTGAAGCTGTCCTGATGGCATTAAATAAATGGTAAGTGATTCTTTGTTGAAAGTGAGCCTTTTCTAACTCATAACAGTCATTAATTTGAAAATGAGAAATGACCAGGACTTTGCACTGTTTTGCAGGTGTCACTGGTCTAATTGACACTTCCATTGTGAACACGAAGATTCACCTTGGACACCCTTTAAAGACAATGCAACATATTTCTCCAAATGTCAGAGGGACGCTTTGGGAGTCCAACCATGCATGTGTGCCCATAATTAAAAGCAGACCAACTTTACCGACACTGCCCTTTTATAACTTTCTGTTATGGGTCCTCCTCGGAGTGCTGACGTTCCCTTGTTGTGTCCGCTGTTTGATATTCAAAGTCGGGGTCCTGGGGCCTTGGAACTGCGACCCTGTTTACTACAGGGCCCTGCCTGCTGCGGCCGCCAAGCTCGCTGTAAGCAGGATAAACGGAGACCTAAATCTGGATTTGGGCCTGAAAATGGACTTTATCATCCTACAGGAGCCTTGCGAAACCTCCAAAGCCCTCACTGCGTTTATTTACTACGAGAAGATGGCGGATGCGTTTGTGGGCCCCGTCAACCCGGGATACTGTATTTCGGCATCTCTACTGGCTAAGAACTGGGATAAGGCCATCTTCTCTTACGGCTGTGATAACTATGAGCTGGACCGAGTCACAGGATACCCGACTTTTGCCAGGACAGTGCCGATTCCCACGGAGGTGTTGTTTGCGGTGTTGAAACACTTTAGGTGGGCCAGTGTAGTGGTGGTCTCATCCAACGAGGATATGTGGATGGACACCGCTGATAGAGTTGCTACTGCTCTGAGGAACAAGGGGCTTCCCGTAGGCCTGGTTACATCTATTGGTATAAATGAGACCGAGATGGGGAGCACGCTGAGGATGATCCAGGCTGCAGGAGAGATCAGGGGTGAGTCTGAGCTGAACTTAATACAGGAGATAGCTACATTACAAAATGTCCCTGTAAGATGATTATATGTAGGTTAAAGTGATGCATGAGGAGATCATTCCAAAGTAGTATCACAATGAACCTACTGGTGAAATATTAGGATTTATACCTGTGATATTAAACATTGGGAGCATACTTCAAAGGTGAACAACATCGGGTATATCAAACCACCAGCTGCCCTTTATTCCACATCCCAGCTGTACACATCCTCCTCAGCAGGCTTATCACTCAACCATCTGACCAGGAAGCTATTTTGTAACTGCATATTTGACCTTGTGGTCAAGTACTCTAACGTTAGACTACTTATCACTACTGACACATTAAACCATTATGATACTGAGTTCAGTTATCGTATCACTCTATAAATGTCCATAAAACAAGTATTTTAGCACTGTGTTTTGTCTGTTTCAGTCATCATCATGTGCATGCACTCAATCCTGGTTGGCGGGGAGCAGCAGGTTTCTTTTCTTCTCCAAGCACAGAAAATGGGCCTGACTTCGGGGAAATATGTGTTTGTGCCCTATGACACCCTCCACTACAGCCTGCCCTACACCAACACCTCCTACTTCCCCCTGCAAAACAACAGCAGGCTGAGGGAGGCCTATGATGCTGTGCTCACTATCACTATGGCCTCAGAGCCTTTGTCCTTCAACGAGGCGTTCGTTGCCGCCAAGAGGAGTGGGGAATTGACTCTAGCCGTGCAGCCAGAGCAGGTGTTTGCATGTCACACAAGGAAGTTAAAGGATAGGTTCACATTTTCTGCATTAAAACTATACTCACATATCCATATGTAGATTGAAAAGGTTATTGGTTGCTTTAATTGTCCATACTGACCATGAAGTGATCACTGATCCTGTACGACTCCAGTGTAAGAGATCAATAAACAAACAACACAAAACAACAACAAAATCCACCACCTGCAAAAGAAATCAAAAAGTTCAGCTGAAACTAATGAGTGAGTTAGACAAATCCCGCTGGTATGTCTCAAAGGTTTTTGTTTTTTTTTTAGAATAAAATTCATTCATTCTTTTTCTATCCCTCCCTCCCTAAAATAGTTGTAATACTATAGTCATACATCATGTCTTTTCTTGTGTCCCTTGCAGGTTAACCCGCTATTTGGGACCATCTATAACAGCATCTACCTGCTGGCCAAGTCCATTCACAACGTCAGAAGAGTAGGCATGCCGCTGTCAGCCTCAAACCTGGCCTTCTTCATGAAGAACATAACCTTCAGCGGCTTCAATCAGAAGGTCCACGTGGACACTGGTGGGGATGTTAAGACCAGCTATGTCATCCTGGACTCTGACAACAGGGGGAGCGAACTGTACCAAACCTATCTGGTGGATCTAATGTCCGGCGGGCTTCGTTTTGCTGGGAGGTCAATTCATTTTCCAGGAGGATCTCCGCCGCCATCTGATTCCAGCTGCTGGTTTGACAAGAATGCCATCTGCACGGGCGGTAAGAGCCTTCGCTTTGGCATGTGTGCATGTTCATGTTCATTTTGTTTGTGTGTGAATATGGGTGCACATGGATATGTATGGATGTGTTTGCTCAAGTCTTCAGAGTTTTATGGAATGTCTTCCGTATATTTTGCTATTTTAATCATCAATCCTCATTTCCCTCAACATCACCCCTTGTCATCCTCAGGTGTGGAGGTCACCTACATCATAGTGGCGTTTGCTGTCATCTTGATCCTGGCTATAGGAGGGCTCATTATAAGTCTTTATATCAGGTACAGCCTGTACATACAAACAAATGCAACCTTGTGTTACTCTTCTGTACTTTACTTCTCCATTTTCCCCACTATTTTTTTAAGTAGAGGGATTTTTGAATCAGACTAGATGCATTCACATACTATAATGTAGTATGTGAATGGGGTTTTTGAGTTTTGAGAGTTTGATTCTGGCTAACATTTGACAGCAGTTGGTGCTAGCAAGAAAGGACCGTAAAAACTGATCTCAAAGTTGAAAGAACTTTAATCAAGAACTTTAAATAGTATTGTTGAAATCATGTGAATGTCTTTCCAAAAGTAGAGACTTATTTTATGCCTTCCTATCTGACTACCATATGCTAACAGGCGACTAACAGCAGACATCTGTCTTTGCTCCAAAGATGATCTCTGAGATTGTTTTAAGAAGCTCAACACCATTGGCTGAACTGATTTCCTGATCATTTCTAAATCTCATTGGCAGGAGGAGACTCCAACAAATCCAGCTGGTTAAAGGTCCCAATCGGATCCTCCTGAATTTAGAGGATCTCACGTTTATCAATCCTCAGCTTAGCAGAAAGGTAAGCAGCATCACTGTCTCCCAGCAATCAAATTAACCTTTAGCACATTTAACCTATAGTCCATGTTTTTTCCCACATCCCTTGCACGTAACACATTGAAAATGCAGTTTTGCTAAAAAAATGTTTCAGGATACTATCAAATCTTCCCCTGGTGTTGTGATGTCCCACAGAAAATCACTTTAGAGGATCTGAGTGAGTCCAGGAGCATTCTAGATGAGAAATCTACAGACCTCTCACACTCTGTAAACAGCATGCAGACAGCAACTCATGAGACCACAAATGTAGCCGTGTATGAGGTAGGCAACACTGAAAGTGGCTTTGCACTTACTGCTCCAGTATTGAAGTGGATTAGGGCCACATGTGAAAATTTTAAAGTCAGAACTCAAATAGATTTTTCACATGTGGCCCTAATCCACTGCCCTACTTAAGCCTGTACAATATTTTAAAGTAAGTAAAATGAGTGGGTAAATGAGGGAGGGAAGGGGGTCCTTGTGAAGCACATTTTCCATGTCCATTTTATGATTGAATTCATTTTCACAATGGTGGATGAACAGGCAGCAGTCAGGAGAAAAAATGTTTTATTCTTCTTTAAGGAAGTAAAACATCTGTTTTTTAGTTAGCAACAAAAACCTTACATGGAAGACGATACAAACAAAAGTTTGATCCCACTGTAACAACATGGCTTCTCTTGCAGGGCGACTGGGTGTGGCTAAAGAAATTTGAGGAGGGACACTTCAAAGAAGTGAAGCAGAGCACCACCAAGATTTTCACAAAGGTAGAGCAACATGTCTTGAACTGTAAAAAACAAAAACGAAAGAAATTAACGAAAATTTTGAATGCAATTATTTGTAAAGGCTACACACTGCTTCTAATATCTTACACAGGTTTTATATTCAGGGAAACACACATTGCAGATAAGACACTGTTAAAAGCTAAAAACTGTCCCTGTTTATGTGTTTTTTCAGATGAAAGATCTGAGAAACGAGAATGTGAATCTTTTCCTTGGCTTCTTCGCGGACTGCTCCATGTTTGCAGTGGTGACGGAGCACTGCTCGCGGGGCAGTCTGCAGGACCTGCTAAGGAATGAGGACGTTAAATTAGACTGGATGTTCAAGTCCTCACTTGTGCTTGACCTCATCAAGGTAAACACTGATATAGTAAATACACATTTTCCTCAATGGCTTGTATGTGTGCAGGTCATTGTGTCATATTTCCTTTGTGGTGAACTGCACTGTTGAACATATTGTGCTTCCAGGGTATGAAATACCTTCATCACAGAGAATTCCCCCATGGAAGGTTAAAGTCTCGTAACTGTGTGGTGGACGGGCGTTTTGTCCTCAAGATTACTGACTATGGCTTCAATGAGCTGCTGGAGTCTCAAAAGCTCCTATTGAAGAACCTCCACCTGAAGGTACCATGTACTCTTCAAAAAAACTCTTTACACTACGCTCTATGTACAGTAAACTTTGTAGATACGATTCCAAAATAGAGATTACTATCTACAACATTAGCTTTTCAAATGTGGTGTTAAGATGAGATTTAACGTTTTCACCCTAATTCTACATCTTTTCTTTTGTTTTTCACTCAGATCTGTTTTGGACAGCTCCAGAGTTCTTAAGGGACCTTGCAATCTCACGTAAAGGCACCTACAAAGGAGACGTGTACAGCTTTTCTATCATCCTTCAAGAGGTGGTGGTCAGGGGGCCACCGTACTGCATGCTGGGTCTACCACCTGAAGGTGTGTACCCACCAGGGAGGAGGAGATGCAGATAAAGAGAAACGGACACATTAGAGAGAGATTTTCTTTTTTCTAAGTTTGAGACAACTGGGATGTAGATTAATTAAATAATAATTTACTTTTTTAAATTTGGCTATCATGAAAATGTGTTACAGCGTAACAGAATACTGATACAGTACATATTCTAATTTGAAACATGATCAACATGTCCCATCTCCTCCGTCTCCTCACCAGAGATCATCCGCAAGGTGAAGAAGCCTCCTCCAATGTGCCGCCCCACTGTGGCCCCGGACCAGGCCCCCCTGGAGTGTATCCAGCTGATGAAGCAGTGCTGGAGCGAACAGCCTGACCGCAGACCAGCATTTGATGAGATCTTTGACAGGGTACGTTTTTGAAAACTCCCTTGCAGTGGTGGAAGAAGTACCTCAGAATACCATGGTCTGAAAATACTCATTACAAGTAAGGTTCTTGAGTTCAAAGTGTTACTTGTATTGCCAAAAACGATATTAGAGTATCAAAAGTAAAAATACTCATTATGCAGAATGGCCTCTTTTACATTGTTATATTATTATAAAATATTATATTAGGATGTTTTTAGTACCAACAAATACAAGTTAAAGCATTTTAATTTGTAGTTGTGGTGCCAATTTTAGATACTCTGTATATTACTGACTAGATGAGTATAATAGTACTGCATCATATCAAATAAGCAAATCATGTTAAACTAATAAACTACAAGTGTCAAAAATATGTAGTGTAGTAAAAAAAAGTACGATTAGCGTAGAATGGAAATACGTAAAGTACAATTATTATTATTATTATTATTATTTATTTCAAATATATGTAAAACAGAAACATCCAACCAGTAATAGTAATAAAACAAATCAAAATGATTAAGTAACGCAATTATAAATTAATAATAATAATAATAATTACAGCCAAAGAAATCTTTGAAACTCTTGTCTATTTCTTTACATATTTAAAAAGAGTAGGAAGAAGAAAAAAACTTGTCCACCAACCCATGTCCACAGAACAAATGCTACCTGCTTTCCAAATTAATATTTACACATCTACTTTGTCATACCCAAATCAATTTGAAATGTACATCAATTATTTTAAAAAGAAGGGGAAAAAGGAACATATATGAGGAAGGAATTAATATCAGCAACTCAAAAAAATTAAATGGCAACAGCAACAATAACGAAACTGAAAATAAATAAATGCTAGCCCCAGAAAACACTAATTGACTGTTCATTCATTGTTATGTCAAAAATGTATTTAGTTACATTCCAACACTGCACCCTTGCGCCGTTATTGATTCAGACTTTACAGTTGTTATATACTATATATATATAATAAAGCAGTCTAAAGAATATCATACTTATTGTTTAACTTGATTCTGTATTTTTTTATGAGTAGTTCAAGTTAATCAACAAGGGCAAGAAGACTAACATCATTGACTCAATGCTGAGGATGCTGGAGCAGTACAGCTCCAACCTGGAGGACCTCATCAGAGAGAGAACCGAGGAGCTGGAGGTGGAAAAACAGAGAACAGAAAAACTACTTTCAGAGATGCTCCCACCGTGAGTTTGTACACACACACACACACACACACACGCAAATGTAAGAAAATCCAAACATTATAACGATAATATAAAATTAGTTTTACAAAATAATCATCTAAATGTAATTTTTATATGTCTAATAAATATATTCCACGCATTTTAGTTACATTTCCCTAACAAAATGCCTGATCATCTGATTCCTGGTATGTTTCCGCCCCTCTGTCTTCAGTTCTGTGGCTGAGGCCCTGAAGACCGGTGCCACAGTGGAACCGGAGTACTTTGACCAGGTGACAATCTACTTCAGTGACATTGTAGGTTTCACTACCATCTCCTCGCTCAGCGACCCCATTGAGGTGGTCGACCTTCTCAACGACCTCTACTCTCTGTTTGACGCCGTGCTCAGTAACCACGACGTCTACAAGGTCAGAGTGCATGCTCATTGTTTCTAGTAGACTCCCATTTCCTACCAGATGTTGAGTTCTGGACTTTTGAGAGATCTGCAAACTATTAACAGATATATATTTATAAATATTAAATGAAAGGGTTTGTTTGCAAGAATGTAAAAGTATTTTTTAAATTTTTATAAATGTCATCATATCATATGGTGACAATTAATTCTGATATGTGATTCAACAGCATGTCTCTACAGTACACATACAGCACACAGAGACACACACTGATGTGCCCATAACCATGTGTTCACATGATCTAGGTGGAGACCATTGGTGATGCTTACATGGTAGCATCGGGTCTGCCAAAGAGAAACGGCAACAAGCACGCTGCTGAGATCGCCAACATGTCTCTGAACATCCTCAGCTCAGTAGGAACCTTCCATATGCGGCACATGCCAGGCGTGCCCGTCAGGATACGCATAGGAATCCACTCAGGTGAGACGGTACCAGGCCAGAGCATCCATCGCACTGGTTACATTATTAACCTTCTGCTCCACGTGCACAGCTCTTTGCAGATTAAAGAAAAAATATTTTCTGTCACAGTGAAAATGAGGGAGATTGTGGGGCTTATTTAAACTCTATGTTGTTGTCTGCATTATATATATTTGTTGTCTGATAATGGTCCACCTCAGAGGAGAGATTCATCTAAGGTCAAAATAAGACTTGGGTGGAGCATTCAAAACAGGACAGGCTGCAGCAGTTGGTCACGCCTTTTTTTTTTTTCTTTTAAAGAGGTGGTATTGTGTTTTTGGCTTTTTCCCTCTTCTTTATTGAGTTATATATCTTTTTTGGGCATGTAATAGGTTTGCAAAGTGAAAAAGCCAAATGTTCAGCCCAAAGTGAGTTCCCATCGCCAACAGAAAACTCTGCTCTGAACTGCTTGAAAACAGCGCATTTGTAGTCCAGCCGCTTCACCCGCATTTAGTTTTTATCCTTGTGTCGTCACAGGGATGAAAACTAAATGCGCGTCACATATGCTCGCCAAGCAGCTAGTCCGATACGGCCTCAAAAACACCAGTGGAAAAACACTGAGCTGCAGCACACACCTCTCCCCTCCCTTCCAAACACTAGCTACCCTCCAGGCAGTCAATTATGGACATAAAGTTGTTACTGTGATGTAGAGACAGAGCTCAGTTAAAACTTTATTGATGAAAGATACATTTGTTACAGATTAATAACTCACCAGTCTCAAACTCTTGCTCCACTCTATGTTGCCAAGCTGGTCGGCATCATATTGCCTACAGCTGAATAGAAACTGATTGACTGACTTCTCGCTGACTCACCCTTCTCTGCTTCCGATTGGCTAGTAGTCCTTAACTAGGAACTGCGCATATGCAACTGCCAACAAAGATCATTTGGAGACAAGATGGATCACTCCGTAGCTAAAGCGTAGCCTTCAACACAGGGTGGGGTGGCGATGGCGCCTTTGGTGTGAGAGACCCGGGTTCAGTCCCCACTGTGACCCATCCACCAATGTGTCCCTGAGCAAGACACTTAACTCCTAGTTGCTCCAGAGGCGTGCGACCTCTGACATGTATAGCAATTGTAAGTTTGTAAGTAAGTTTGGATAAAAGTGTCAGCTAAAATAAATGAAAAGAGTAGCTGCAGTATGACAAAAAATATGGTGTCTTGTTGAAAAGTAAACCTGTTCTGGTACAACCCCTAAATATGATTTTGAACCTGAAAATGAGCATAATACCACCTCTTTAACATTTGTCTGGAAAGGTTCAGTTGTTTTTTTAATGTAACCAGAAGTGACTTTTATCTTGCTGAGTGTGAGTGACAACGCAAACTGGATGGTGCAGGAACCACCGTAGGCCTCACATTGAGGGCAAAACAACACAGTTACAACTGTGGTGTTAAACTGGACTTCATTCTCACTCTCACTCCATTCAGACTTACGGTTGGATCCATCTTTAAACTGGACGAATGACTTTGAATTTCATGTGTTTTCAGGCCCCTGTGTGGCTGGGGTGGTAGGTCTGACTATGCCTCGCTACTGCCTTTTTGGAGACACCGTCAACACTGCCTCTCGTATGGAATCCACTGGACTGCGTGAGTGTCCTGTACACGGACCCGGCATATTATTTTGTGTTGTTCCATGTTTTGTTTTGGCCTAATGTCCTTGTCTCTTCTCTTCGTCCCTCAGCTTATAGAATCCATGTAAATATGAGCACTGTGAAGATCCTCCGTTCTCTTAACGAGGGTTATAAAATAGATGTCAGAGGCAAGACAGAGCTGAAGGTAACAGTCTAGAGAGTGTCATTTAACATTTAACCTCAGTAGATTTTAGTGTCTATTAATCCATGCCTTGTTGGTTTGTTTTTCAGGGTAAAGGTATTGAAGAGACATACTGGCTTGTGGGGAAAACAGATTTTACAAAGCCTTTGCCAAAACCACCAGAGATCAAACCAGGGTAAGAGCTTCAGCCTACTGTTAAAAATAACAACTAAATGTGTACAAATTCTGTAATATGTAGTGACGAAAAAATAGCACAAGAAAGACCCACCTCCAATCTGATCTAAAATTGCGTAAATGCCATTGCCACCCTGTTTTCAAGCTAATGAACATTATTATTATTATTATTATTATTATTATAATATTATTATATTATTATGAACATGTAAACAACCTTGTCCCTTGTACTTTGTACCTTGTAACTTGTTGTCTCCTGCCACTGATGTACTTTTGACTCATGCAAGTTGCAACTATCTGAATGTTACTTCAGGGAAGACAATCACGGGCTGAACCCTCAGGATTTAGCTGCGTGCAGGACAAAGAAAGCTGAGAAAAAGGCTTGACACTCTAAGTCCAAACACAGGAGGTAGAGACCTGCATGCCAGCTGGTGTTGTGTTTTGTGGAAATGTTACTGTGACTGTCAGTTTGATGTGACCAAATGCAACCTGTGAGCCTCCTAACACACAGTTCTGTCTCATTGATTCCTGAATCTTACTAATTGCTCTGTGATCTACTAGTCTCATTAATCTCTTGATCTTATCCCCTTTCTACATCTTCTTAAGTATATATGGAAAGCCCTCTTTGTTTAGTTTAATTGTGGCTGGCTGGCACATTTTCATTATTAACTTTCATTTATGTTACAGTGTTTTTGGCAGCATTTGTTGTGTGTCGTCTTCTTTGTGGTATGCTTTCTTAGCATTTTCACGTCTTTGAATCCCCGGGCTCTGCTTAAAAATGTCTCTGTAAAATGCAAAACTGGTTGTAACTCCATCCTCTGCATTTATTAGGGACAACTGGCAGGAGATGGTGACAGAGGAGATCAAGACCCTTTTTCGCAAGGCCAACAGGCAGGTGGACAAAAAGATCTGAATTAGTGGAAGAGAAGGAAAGATGTGAAAGAAGCACACTCAGAGGATCAGAAGAGAGGAGGACACATCCAGAGAAAAAAAGAGACAAAA
Organism: Micropterus salmoides; assembly: GCF_014851395.1. Classification (NCBI taxonomy): domain Eukaryota; kingdom Metazoa; phylum Chordata; class Actinopteri; order Centrarchiformes; family Centrarchidae; genus Micropterus; species Micropterus salmoides. The sequence continues at coordinate 13,948,214 of NW_024042261.1, read as the reverse complement.
AGCTGGGGAGGGGAGGGCTAGGCAGAGGACAGAGAGCACCACCCAGCCTCTCACTGTGGTTTAATGCAGACTTGTTTAAGAGGATTGTCTATCGACTGGCTAATCTGCCTGCAGCCAGCGCAGCAGAACACAACAGTGCTAATGTAATGAGGGTTGCTGCATTACCTGCCTATGTACCTGCTGCCAGCAGCACGGAGAAGCAGTACCGCTCCTTAATGCAGGATGCACTCATTCACTCCTCTCTGCACTCATTGGCCACTGAGTGGCCAACAAGAGGTTCACCCATCGGAAGATTGAACGCCCCAAACGCCTATTTCAAAATGAAATGTTATATTTTCTGGTGATAATGTCTGTTTTTAGTTTGCCATGAAAGCACATTATAGAGTCGTGGGGCCGAGGCTGTTACTTTGCTGTGGCTGAATATTATTATTAGCTACCCAAAGTTGGAGGCAAAGGCTGCTATTGTTTATAATTATCAAAAGAAAAAAAGAGACAATTGCCATGTTTATTTCTACCATAAAGAAAGCCGTTAACCTTTTATTTACAATAAAGAAAGGGTGACAGCACTTGGAGAGAAATGAATCCTAAATCCTTTAGTGAAACATGTTGCTGTTTCCAAAGTGCTCAGTGATGGATTTAAAGGTACAATGTGTAAGACTTAATACTAATCTCCACCTGTTTATTTTATACTCAAAGAAATAAGGGTAGCCTATCGCCTAACTGCTTCTAGCTGCTGTTATCTGGTTAGCTCAGTTAGCCGTGCATCTAACTTAGCTGTCCTATTAGCTGACTGAGTCAAGGACGAGTGTGTTGAGACAGACAATTTCACATCTACCTCGTTGATTAAAAGGTTTATTTCGACCAAACCAGAGTTGGGGATTGTTGGAACAGTGGAAAGAATAACCAAGATGGTTTTGGTGAGTTTCATTTTATTTCTGTCAAGTGTGAATGAAGTGTGCTTTAAGATGAACAAGGCGGTGAAAGAGAGAAACTTGAATTCAGAAGGTGTGTGCTTATATTTTTCTTTTTAATGAGAAAAATAGGTGTAAGAATGTTTTCTTTCTTGACATTTTGTGGTGAGTTTATTTTGTCTCTTTATTAGAATAAGAAAGTTAAAAGACGTAGCAACACAGCAAAATCGCCACTTGCACACATCTCCCAGCTGAAATTACGGCGGGGGGGACCTGAGCTATACTATCGAACTATTACTGCTTGAGGCACAAAGTGGTATAACAAGACAGGATTGGCGTAAGTTGATAACTGCAGCACTATACAAGTACTTCTTTGACATATTGTGAAAACTATTTCTTCACACTCTGTTGATGATGTTTTAAATTTCTTAAATTCTTACACATTGCACCTTTAATGTCAGCACCTACAATTCTGGATAAAGTAAAGTGAACTGAATTGGTTGTTTGTGCAACATTTCTGAATTTACTCCTGCTGTGTTTGTGTCAGTAACAGACCTGTAATACAAAGTCATAAATTATATGAAGTGAAGTACCTCAGGAAGATGATTTAATAACTTGAAATGACTTGTTTTCTGTCATCACAAGTTTACAACCCCCCTTTAATGTCTCAATATTAGAACACATTCTCTGCATTGATGCTCACACAGCAATTATATTTGTATAATTTATAATAAATTTCACAAAGTAACTTTTGGACACAAATGAATAAAACTTCCTTCTGAGTTCAGGAGGGCAAACTGTGTGTACAATGTTTACCACATCTGGATTTGTTACAGCTGCTTTCCCCAACAGCAGATGTTGCACTGTAGTATCATTTACTCTACTCTACTACGCACATTGGCAGACTTTTGTATTCCCAGAAGGTCAGGGACTCTTACCCTCGCAGATGCATGATTTGTCAGAGAGATGTGCTCCCATCTAGTCTCTAAATCAAGATATTTGCTATGGAACATTGAATGGATAAGTTTTTCTTATCGACAGAGTGCTTTTTTGAGTACAACATAAGCATGCAGCATGTTCACTGCAGTTTATTTCAAACGGCATGTGGGAATAAGGGAAAATCTGAGCAGACAATAAAAACAAAATTGAACTGTGAAAGGATGTTTTTGATCCAGACCCCAAATATGACGTCATCTCTCAACCGAACCTCGGCCAATTATTAATTACTTTTATAATAATGCCCAGCATTTCATCATATTAATGTTTACTATAGGAGCAGCTTAGTTCATGCTTGATGTACAACAGAACAGCAGAGCCAGTCAGAAACATGTATATTGTGTAAGTTATATGTTGTGATTTGTCTTGTATATTATCACTGAAATGCAAATTAAATGGTGTATGTAAAGGAATTAAAACATTGATTTGTAAAACCCTCATTGTTTAGCCTTCCTCATAGTGTAGCCAGTCCTTTTCCTCTTTGCACCCAGAGGTGGGCGCTACAGCCCTGACATAGAAATCCATAAGGTTTTTATTTCTTGTAAGAGAGAAGTATGCAAGCTTTTTATTGTTTTGACAATACATGAAAACAAGTCTCAGGATAATGCTTAGGCTGTATGAAAGTCCTTATAAGTAAGTAAAAGTACTGATTTTGATTCTTTTCTTCTCAACCTACCGTTGCGTTGCAGCTAAACTTTTTTATTTTCTGTGCAGGAGATTACATTTCCCACGCACCATGAGAACCCTGCACTCCAGTCTTTGCACTGCAGAGTCTGCTTTTTCTCTGTTTGGGACGTCCCAACAAAGATCGCACTGACTTTATTTTAGACTGGTGGTGGTGGTGAGGGAAATCAAGCACGAAATTCTCTGGATAGTTGTCTACAGCAGATTAGCAATGTAAGGAAACTGCCCTCATTGTCAAATCCCTACATTCCAGCCAACTGGAAAGATTGTTATCCTTTTCCTTGTTAACTCTGGAGAGTTCATATTGCCCTGTTCAACACTCCAGAGGACTGTGTTGGGATGGTTTTTTAGAAGCTTTGCAAAAATAGAACAGACAAAAATATCATTTTCTTTTTTTATTGAAAAATGAACACATTATTACATAATCACACGATTCCAACAACTGCTTTGTGGAAAATACCTACAGCAACAAAATGACCCAGTATGGCTGGCAAGTGAACATAAATTAAACACCAGACATTTGCCACCTTTCCTCTGCAAGCTCAGCTCATGCAGAGGAACAATTCAGTGCAGACTGGACATTGCAACATTTAAAAAAGAATCTGTAAGATTGTAGGGAAGGAATGACACAGACCTGTAAAACAAGCTTGTGCAATTATCTTTTTTTCTTTAAACATTAAAGATAATGCAAGAAAACACACAGAGATCATAGCTGAACCAATACTTGCAATAACAGGGTGTAAAGGAAAAAGGATCATACTTAATATAAGCATGTTGTCTGCTGTGCCAACTGCTGTTTGTTTCTAAAAGGAAATCTAAAATACTTATTTGTAATTGAGAACATTATTCAGTCTAAGGGGGCTTAAGGCTGAGTCCGTTTTACAGAATTGTTCCCTGGAAAGGTTTGGTGTGTTTGATAACAGTCGACAGATTGTGTATTGGAATGTGCTCATGAGGTAACAGTCATACCAAAAAAAAATAAAATACACAGTTTCCTGCCATTGTTTCACAAATAATAAAGCTACCAACCACAATTCACAACATTATTATAGCTCATCGCGCATCTTGTCTCCTTTAGGTCTAACCACTCTGCCAATGTACATGATGGAGCTGGTCTTGTTGTCCTTCACCATGAAAATGAAGGGGTGGTCTACGTAGAAAAGTTTGGGGTTCCTCAGCTTTTCAGTGCCAAAGATGCTGGTGTCGTATGGGTTTCCATCTATGTCCAGCTCCAGGGCAGACGCGTGGAGGATGTTCGAAAGGTAGAGGTCCTTCTTTCCAGAAATGTTGGACAAGTCAGCCTTGGCTTTGTCCACGGCCTCGGTCAAGCCGAGCTCAGCCAGATGTTTCTAGATAAGACAGAGGATAGCTCAAGTTAAATGGATGTTGGTTGATTTTGAAATACTGTAACTTTACATTCTGACAACCATCAACCCGTCAAATTGCCACCATTTACCTGCAGGTCGTGGCTGACTTCCAGTGAGACTTTCGGGAGGGAAATGGCCACAGCTCTGTTCTCCATCTTGTTAAGCCAGGTGTCCACCTGCTTCCTGGTCAGGAGCTTCTCCAGGCGTTCCAGGGACTCCAGGTGGTAGGGCATGATAAAGATCATAGAGGCCTGCTTCTGGCCCAGAGGCATGTTCAGCACATAGATACGGTTCTCTGTGTCCTCATAGAAGTCATACAGACCTGCGGAGAGCAGATAAATCAGATATCTTGCTTGCATTCTTGTTGGAAGAATCAGTTGTGAAGACATAACAAGATAAGGTCAGAAGCAGCGATGGTGGAGAAACTCACCTGTACGATGCATCATAGGAACCGAAATGCTGAATGAGCGGGTAACCAGGAAAGCACGTGTGTCTACCATTTTATCATGGAATTTCTGATCCCAGTGAGCTGTGGGACAAAACATAGAGGACTCAGTTACACATCTGCACAATCCTTTGACATCTCCATGTGTTTCAGTTATGATTAGAAATGAAAACATAGCAAGATCTGAATAAAAGACAGTACTTATACTCACGCTTGAAAAACATGGCGTTGACAATCATGGCTCCATCTGGGTTCTGCACATCCTTGGTGACCTCAGGCAGCTTGCCACCTGTTGACTTGGCAGCCCACTCGTTGATGGAGTTCACTGCGCTCCTCTTGTCCCTGAAGTTTATTTTTGAATGGTCATAGTTGTAGTGCTTCTTGCTGTTCTTCACAAAATCGTCAGCAAAGGTGACAGAGCTGGGGCCATAGAGGCGGTTGTTGATCTTCCAGGTAGTGTTGCGTGTCTTGGCATCGCTCACCTGGGAAGGAGCAACGTGGGAACTTTGACCAATGAGCAATGTATGGAACGTACTGAGGGTCTGCAGTAATTTTGCAGGACCTCTTGTGGTCTTGTGGTATATCAAAATACAATAAATGAAGAAGGCAGGTTTGAAAAGTTATTTTACTAAGGTTTGTAATAAAGTCTTCAGTATACAGCATTGGATATTGTTGTACTTACCTCAGACAGCAGCTCAGACAGGCCTGTATGCAGATGCTCATCCTTCAGTTTGTCAGCACTGAGGACTGTTTTGACCTGGGAGGCAGTGGAGGCCTTGCTGCCAAGAGCCACCATCCCCAGAGAGGAGGCCACCACCACAGGAGAGATGAGGATGTTCTCTGTGTCTTTCTCCTTTGCCATGTTGTGGTAGAGGCTAAATCAAAATCACAAGATTACTTGAAATGCTACAGAAAAACCAGGTGTACCACCATCATAATATGCACTTAATTGTAATCGCAGCAATATATACAAAGGTTTCAGACCTGAAGGCCAGATTGGCGCTGTTATCAGCCAGCGTGGTGGCATGGCTGCTCAGCTTCTTGTCCTCTGCAGAGGCCACGAGGGCCAGCAGACATAGGGCTACGACGTTTGTCATCCACATCCTGTCTGACTCTGAAAGCAGCTGTAGCAGCCTGTGAAAAGGGAGCAAAAGAAAAGGAAAGGTTTAACATTACATCAACCTGGGCTGGTTTCCTAAAATCAATCATGTGTATTGAGTTTGATATGGAATTCAGAGATTGGGAGGTGAATCTGTTCGTGGCAGGGCAGGGTTGGCCCAGCCCACACTGAGGTTTGGGAGTGCCTCCAGTTTTAGGCAGACATGTTCCTCGCCACGTCAGCAGCGACTGAGGCTTAGCTGTACAGCTGGAGATGCCGTCCACTCAGAGTGAAGCTCTGCTCTGACTCAGCACTGAAATATGATGCCCCTCTGTTTTCTACATTTATTGCAATTGATGCAGCCTGTTGCACGTCTGCACTTTTGTTTTTTAATGACTTTTTCTTTAGCTAGAAGTAGTAAGGGTCAGAAATCACTGTGTTTCACTGTCTGTACATGCAGTGCATCTTTGATACTTTTGAGAAGCATTGTGTGCCTGCAGGCTATATTTAACTCATCCTATCACTTCCTTAGTTCAAACAAAGGACCAAATGCTGTAATTATCCAGCTGCAGTGGCATCTCTAAACATGTTTCTGTTCCCTCTCCACCATTCTGTCTGCAGAGGTATGTATGTATGATATGTCTGCATCCCTGTATTTGTAAATTTGTGACACAGCAGAAATGACTTTGCATCATGTTCAGATACCTTCAGATCTTTTGATGTCTGCGATTTTCATTCTGAAAGACAAGAGGTGTATGTAATAATCTCCGTAGAGCAGGCAGTAGAGAACATTATACAGGCTCTGGTGGAGACATATGCTGTGTCATCTAATTTCTTCATCTTATTTCCCAGTTTTCAACATTTAGACATAAATTATTATAAATGTTAGAAATAACTCATTCACAATCAGACCTATGAGCTTTTTTCATTGGCTGAGTGTGAAGCAGAAAAAAAATTGTGATCATCCAATGCCACAGTCATCATCCAATCAGCTGTGCCACAGTGGAACAGCAGTCATTTCTAGAAGACATATATGAACCGCTCATCATGAAAAAATGATGGATTAAAGTTGATCAGAAAGCCAGATTGGGTGCATATGAAGTACTTTCTTTCAGTTAATTTGATTGCACTTAAATAGTCGGGAAAGTGGTGATATACAAGAGGCAAAAGGTTTTAGTAGCATCATGCTTGGATAAGTTGTAAATGAAAACATTAAGCTCTGCCGTAGATTTAGTTTTTTCACTTCAGAAAAACTAAAAATATAACATGCGCAGGTCAAACAGTCAGAAATAGAAGATATTTAAAGCTGGTTAAAATGGGGAAAACACTGCACTGTAACTTTAAAAGTAAAAACAAAGCAGCCGTGTTCCACCTCTTCCACCCTCCACATTCCTTCCTGGAAACAAAGACCGTTATCTTCTAATCCTTACCTGGCACAGATTCGCTGGGCTTCTTGTCTGAGTTGCGTCCTGCGAGAAGCTGTCTGTAACAGACTCTCCTGCCCTACAAATATATATCCTGAGAAAGAACTTTCCAGAAGTGGGAATGGGATATGCAAATGAGGATGTCTCCCTTTCCTTAGGAAGTTGGGAACTGGGACGTCCCTGTTGAAACCACAGGCTGGAATGAGAGGGGTTGGCTGAGGTTAACTACCGAGCACTGGTCTAGGATCAGCTTTGAAACTTTCCCAGCAGTGGCTGCAGACAGAAATGGAAGGAGAAACTCCACCCATTTTAAAATGGCCAGTTTCAGCTGCTGATGTACAGAAATATTTCTCAGCCTCTCGGTTCTCATGCTGCTTGCTGACTCAATCTCTAACGCTGGTTTCATCACATGTAAAAGATGAAGAAAAATTATATTTTATCATGAACTGAATGATTCTCATACATGAAAACATATGTAGCATGTTAACGCTGTTTATGCAGTTGTTGAAATTTTGAGTTCATGAGCCTCTTTGGAACATCAATCTTCTGCATTCTCAGCAGGCAAGACATAAATGAATGGGCACATTCTTTGCAAAAGTTCCCTGAAGAAAAGTAGTTATTTTATGTGTATTAAACTTGTTATACAGAAGTCTAATTTCAAATGGAAACTTCCAGAACTTTGCTCAGTAGTTTCCATAGTTCAAAGAAGTTGCAAGATCTCCAGCCCTGCCCCCACCACCACAGTGCCACGTCTGTCCAACTCAGCTGCTGATTGCAGGGTGCTTGAAGGATGGGGGTGTTAAAAAGGACCACTGTAGTAAAAACTGCTGTGTTCTGACCAGGGCCTCCTTTCTTAATCTGCGCAAGAACATTTTTAACAAAATAAGTTATAAATACTTGTGTAAAGCTGTTAAGCCTTTTCCTAAACACATCAGATTGATACTAATGTCCACTTCATGGTGTCAAAGATTAATAATGGAGCATTTGTCTCAATTGTGGAAGGACAGAGCAAGAGATAGCATTGCATTACATACAGTATGAAAATTAATCATCAGAATCATTAAACTGTTTTCCAACCAAAGGTATTTTATAAATCTCTCTACCCCCAAATTCCTCCACTTTTACAGCCCCCCTGCAAATTGTCCTGACATGCCAACTGGTCAATGGCCTTTATGTTTGCAGTGACTGTTGTGTGTTGGGGGAGGGTGCCAAGAAAGTTCTTCGAAAGTTTGAAGGAGAAAAAAAAGTCAACAAATCCTAACTCCACAACCCTCTCATTTCAAATATGATCACATTTTGGGGACACGGCACCCACCTAACTCTCCTTTGAAAGGTTTGATACAAGAGCAGGCTTGCAGACCATTCACTCCCTGCAGGGAGTGATACTGAAAAAGCCCCAGGAGCCACAGTTTACACTGAAATTCCTCAGCGTGTGCAGAGTGAGAGCACCTTGTGGGTCAAGCAAGTCTGTTCAAATCTCCTACTACACATAATCTCCTTTAAAATAGCAACACTTTCATTGTCTGCCTTGTGTGGCAAAGGCCTGGAATACCCACACAGACATTCTGTATACGAAAAGGAGGCTCACAGGGGCAGGAAATGTAAAAAAATATTGTACATTTGACATTAAGGGGGGCAGTATATAATCTCAAGGCAGAGTCATGATTGTGATACTACATTATCATGTGTGCTTTACAGATTTGGCTCCTATCACATGCATGCATTTCTTTAAGGATGAGTGTTGGAATGGTCACCTGGAATGAGTTATGTGTTACCTCTTAATGTTGTTCCACTCACTGTACCTACTTTATACTGTGTAAGTATACACTGAGTGTGTATAAGTGTCTGTATAAAGAAGCTTCCAGTACTTTTCTGAACCACCACATCTTAAATACTGTAGGACTTTCGCATTTAAGATATGGAAGAGAAGTGTGTACAGGCAATTTGCACAACACAAAATGATGCAATATTTCACCAGCTGCAAATCAAAAGATTGTCAGAAGATTGCTTTTAACGTAAAGTCATGAACCAGGCATACATCTGTCACGTTTTTTTTCTCCAGCAGAATCTGATTTAAGAGCAGGAGGGTGGAGCGACTCTTACATAAGTGCAGCAAGGAAGTGCTATTTGAGGACAGAAGGCCATTCAACATCTGAACATCATTACAGTAACTACAGCACCAGTCCTGATCCGCTGCATCCTCAGTTATGTTTCTCTTAGTGTTGCCAAAAGAGGATCAATCATTAAGGGTTTTGCTTTCTGCTTTTCTTCACTAAATCTGAGTTCATGTGCAGTCTACATGTTTGGAATCAAATAATACATGATGTCTGGGGATCAGGTTCATCAATATTTAAGAGGTGTTGACTGGGGAATGTATGGTAATCATTGTTATTTTTAGAAGTTGGAAGAATTTGCTATTCATGAAGCTATATAGGTACATTTTGTAAGGAATAGAAAGAAACCAAACCAAAACCAAACAGCTGCTGATTCAGCATTGTAGTTAAAGGTGCTACTGTAGAAGAAGAAGACCAACAAGGGGGTTGTGAACAAACAGAAGAGTTCAGCCACTCTCCTGTCTTACCAGCTGTTAGTTCTTCAAACAAAAAGGAATCTGGCTGACTGTTGCAACTGTGATGGGGTTTTCTAAACACCTCTCTTTCTGTTTAGTTCTTCTAGATGTATCAGTGTTTGGAGTCTCTCTCTTCTGCAGTATTCTCTGAAGTAAAACAAAAAAATTGCATCATCATTCAAGTTTCCAGAAGTTTCTCAAAGTATCTTAATACTTTTAAAGATTATGTTACATGATATCTATATGTGCTGGTTGTAATCGCACCATTCTGTCGCAAACTGATACTGCCACGACTAAATAGTTTTATTGGATACACAAAGACTCCACTAAAGGAAGCAGAGCACAGCTGCCAAAAAGACCATGACGCAAGAGCTGAAAAATGTTTCAGCCTTGCTGTATGATGTAACTTTCTGTAGTTCTGTGTCTATGAGCGCAGTGAGCTGCTTGATCATATGCAGTCGCAGAATGCAATGTGTCACGACTACAGATATTTTTAATGAATTTTACATCAACTGCAAAGTTAAGAGCCCTTGCTCTTTACAGACTGACCACAGAGGTCAAAAGGAAAACCATGGAATTTAAAAGCGTGAACTGTGTAGTAACTGCATTAAACAACTCGGTTTACAACAAGTAACGCAACGCCATTGTGGTTGGTGATGACGCAGTGCATAAGACACATGCCTTTGGTGTTGGAGACCCTGATTCAATTCCCACTGTGACACATCCGCCAATGTCCCTAAGCAAGACACTTAACCCATAGTTGGTCCAGAGGCGTGCGACCTCTGACATAACTAGCAATTGTAAGTCGCTTTGGATAAAAGTGTCAGCTAAATGACCACTACTACCCAAAAATCAGTTGAAGTACTTCTCCTTAAGAGACAATACAGTACACTCCATCTGAGAGCTGATTTATTATAGCTTACTCCAGCATGTGAAAACTACCTGTCTTGTTTAAAATATATTCAAAATATTAAATATTTAATTCTGTGGCCAAATTAATGATTTTCCATCAAAACAATTAGACTGGCCACATGTTAAAACCCTTTATCTTTTTCACTTTTGTCACTCGTTGCCAGTGTTGGAAAGTCCATTTATCCAAGTACTATCTGTTGAAGAAATATTGTGAGCCAGGTTCAGGTGAGAAGAAGTTTCGGAGACTGATGAAGACTTAACATGGCATGGTTTATTCAGCGAAGAGATACAGTGCCAGCACACAACATGTGAACACATTGAATGCCAACACCAAATCTGAAGGATAACATATTGTGGTCCCTTTTTATGTTTCTCTCTTCCCCCTAGTTCCTGTAGGTTGTCCTCTTAAGCTGATGATACAGGGGGGAATTATTTGAGCAATGTTGCTGGTGGCAAGTCCGACTATGTTTTGAACGGATAGCGGCGGGGTGGGGCGGGTGACGGAGTGGTGGGGGAAGGGGATTACGGTAGTAATCTTTACTCATTACCATTGACAGCAACATTGCCCAGCACCATTGCTCTAAAGGTTTCTCCAATGCTACGTTATATTCAAATATATTTCTATCCTTGAGTTGTAGGGGACATCGGGTGTGGTTGTAACATGGGGAGAGTTGTAACAACACCAATTCCACCAAATAGAGATAAGATAGGAGTTAGGTGATCATTTCAGTTTTTTCCTGCTTCCTCCCCGATCGGGCATGGTGGTTATCAAATCTGGAAAGAGGTGCATTCAGAATATACAGGGAAAAAAGTAAAGTTTTTTACCAAGACTATTTTTTCTTTAGTATCTATACAATTGCAGATAGAATTGTTTGACTTATATTAGATTGAAATATAGTTTCTCAAACAACATGTGATGCATTTTTTTCTAATTTCAAACCACTATGCTAATACAGCTAGCTAAACATTGGCTGACAGGGGTGGGGTGGGTTGTAACACTTTAAAAAGTGTTACAACCATCCACGATACATAAAACTAGGTACTTTCTTGATTTTAATATTATCCAGATTGCCTTATGTAGTCTGGGCCAACCAAACCCGCACTCCAGGGTTACCAGCATTAATTTATCTGCACTGTGACCAGTACTCCCCATTCACATGTTGTACACATGTTGGCGTGTGTATCGTCATTCGACCTTTTCCATAAAAGTGAATGGACAGCTTGTGACAAGTACCTGCATGTGCGCAAGAAAAAGTCGCGGTACGCCAAAGAGTAAAATATAATAGTGCTGGTATCGGTCAATATCGGTCCACTTCAAGCACTGACTGTGGCTCTGAATATGAATATTCACACACTGACACACACACACCTCTTTTTAGTTAGACCTAAGGATGTACAGAGACGTTCTTTAATTAATTACATTTTAGTAGTATTTATTAAGTATACTTTTAAGTAAGTTTATTCTGTAGATAAATTTACATACACATGCTGTTTATGCGCGTGAGTCATCAGACAGTCTGTTACAGCAAGAGAGAAACATATCATGTAGTGTGGCATCCATTTTTGATTCTTTTGTGTGATTGTTACAACTTACCCCAGCATGTGTTACAACCTACCCCGCTATTGGGGTAGGTTGTAACAAGGGAACACATTGCATTTGACATCAACTCATGAGGTCTGTGATATTCTTGTAGAGAATTGAATTGGTGCCATTTGTAGTGAATAAATGTAGGTACTTTGTATAAAAATTTGCTCTAGCTAAATATAGTTATAGTTACTGAAGCAAAAAGTGTTCCCCAACCATACCCGGTCTCCCCTACTCTAATTTGTGGAGCCAGTAAGTTCTTGTTAAAATTCTTGTAAGACTCAACCATGACAGATTCCCAAAGAAAACCAATATCTGCTAGCCTGATGCCTGAGCTACTGTCTCTACCTTATTAGTCTAACTGTCGTCTTCCTAACAAGGACAGTTACATGTGAGAAATAACTAGAGCTGGAAGGTCAGTGAACACTTGTGGGTCAGCTAATGACTCCAAGCTAGACCTTCTTATCTTTCCCTGTTACATCAATTAAGCCCACTAAGAAATGTCTCTAACACTTTCCTTAAATACAATTTTGAGGTACTAGTACTTCACTTAAATATTCCATTTTATGCTACTTACACTTCTACTCCACTACATTTGATAACTTTAGTTACTAGTTACTTTGTAGATTCAAATTAATAATACAAAATGCAAACAAATAAATTGTGTATCGTTATGGATAAAGATAAGACATCATTGATCCCTTGGTGAGAGTGACAAGCTGCTGGATAGTAAATAATTACACACATTTAACAGCTGATCCATTAAATAGATGCACAGATTAATGCATCAATAATTCAGTAATATACATTATTGTAAATATTGAGTACTTTTACGTTTTGTGCTTTAAGTATTTGTCTATATTGTGATGCTGATACTTTACATTTTTCATGCGTGACTTTTACTTGTAACATGTATTTCGACACTGTGGCATTGCAACTTGTACTTAAGTAAAAGATCTGAGTACTACTTCCAGCACTGCTTTTTGCAGAGCAACAAACTATCTAAACTGGATCTAAGTTGATGACCACAAGGCAGCAGCACTCAGATGAATCTTTCTAATGATTTAATACCAACTGAACACGCTCTCTAGTGGCAAACGTTTGGAAGGTTCCTCCAAGGCCAAGTTGTCCTCATACTAATTAAAGTCTTAATTTAGGTTATATTCAAGTTTGTGTTACTTTACTCTAGAGATGTTTTTTTAATTTCAGTTATTTTGGTAGGTATGTTTTTTATCTTCCACCATGTGCATGAGAAAAAATGCAAAAAGAAGAATTTTGCACAGAAACCAAAGACATCCAGCAACCCTTGAAGTTTTTGAAGAAGCTTCAGATCAAAAATATAATCACTGAATGTCTGCAAATTAGAAGAACCACTGGAAATTATTTTTAGTTGTTTGCCAGACACAATATACATTAGCATATCTGATCTACTACAGTATTGCATTGTGGACTAACAACCACTAGATGGGGTGCAAAGCAGCCAAATAAAATACACCCATTTTTCAGGAGAACATTTCAAGACAGCACAGATTTACACTCACAAAATGATAAGCATGAAAAATAAGCTCAAGCTGATCTGCTGATCAATAAGAGGAGTTATAGACAGTGTTACTTTAACTTTTTGTTTAGGGGGCACTGGCACATTTTTCTGTTTTCATATTTTCAGTGCTTCAAAATGAAATAAATTTTAAATCAAAACACTCAAACTAACATTCACAAGCTCACTGAATATGGGACAGCTCCAGGTACCACCATTTGTCCCTGTGGGATAGAGATCTATAAAGTATTATATGAATGTCAATGTTGTTTGGTGGGGTCTCTGAAGAAATCGCACCTTGCTGTGAAATTCCAGCACACATTCAAAGTCATAACAAGAGGTATTATCATCATTTCATCTTTCCTCCACCTCTCCCTGCCTGTACCAGCCGTGTTTGGTATCCTTTCAGACAGCATCATTCACAGACTTTTTGCCCAACCCTACTGCATTAAAGAACACCACCTGCAGAGGAGACCCCTACCAGCCACCCCACCTTCCTGCCTTTGGATGCAGGTTGGCATTTTAAAATGGGTGGAGTTCATAACAAAGCACAGCAGCTGGAGCTGCTGACTAATGCCAACCTGTGGAGAGAGGAGCAGGGAAGCCCAGATCAGCCGCATCAAACAGCGATATGTCACAGGAAATCCTCCTGAGGGAAACATTTCCTTTGCTTCCCCACCTGGAGATGCTCATGGAGAGACAATGTGATGGCGCGTGTGTGTCTGTATGAGTGGCCGCATGGATGTGAAGGTGGGGAAATAATCTCAACAACTAATTGCCAGAGTTCAAGCGCTGATTGATCCAACCCGCCTTAAGAGTTACACACATGCGTGCACACAAACTCTTCATTTCTATCAGAATGATGCTAATGTATCTGGCAAAATCACTGCACTGACTGTTTCCTTGGTGATCAGTCTGAACTGTAACTCCTTTTAACCACAACTCCTCCTCCATGTGACATGGGAATATAGTTCAGGCTAACCAATTAACTGCATGTGATACAAAAAGCACTGAACGCTTCAAACACTGTATCTGTAACTGCTGATGAATCATTTCACATGGCAGAGGACTGCTGACCACAAGTCATTGTCTAAGATGATCATCAGAGTCTGAATAAGTTTCACTGTGTTCTCTGGTACAATAAATACTGGACTTTGTCTGTGTAGCTTTGGTGCAGACAAATGTAACAGCAACTGAGATAGTTGTCCAACATGATATATAATAACCTGATGACATGAGGATAACAGGATCTCTTGAAATAACTTAACAGTTAACTTAACAGATCATCTTATAAAAAAGGTTTTCTAACTTTTAAGTACTGATCTCTGATGGCAAGGTCTCCAGGAAATCAGTCATTTTAGAGTCACTGTAAAAAAAAAAATTTCATTATTTTATTAATGTTGCTAGCTTTGGGACAGCATGGCACTGTCTGGCTTCCCAACTTCATTCAGGATTAAACTGTATCTCTGCAGAATTTTTCTTGATATTTTCTGTCACAAGGGGTTATGCAGGGAAACGGGGGCAGATCAGTGATTTATTTGGTGATGTAGCTTACAAGCAGGTAGGCAGCTACTGGTCCAGGTAACAGAAACTAAAATGTGAAAAACATTTTTTAAAAAGGAACAAAGGAAGTGAACTGGTATATATGGTGAGGAGGGGCCGGAGTATGCCAGGTAACTGCAGGGCTGATGATTTCAAACAGTGAGCCTGCATGGAGGGTTCCATGTAGGCCCCAAAATGACAACACGACATGAGAGATGTAACCATAGACATTTGTTTAGATAAAAAGCTCTCTGGAAATCTAAGAAACCTTTTTGGCCATCGGTGACGCTACGTTGGTGTTTGGCAAGTGAGCCTTGTAGGTGGGCTAATTAAATAGACACAATCCAAGTCAGATAGACACGCTGAGCCAAAAGACTTTTTGTTGGCGCAGCCGAAAGCAGCATGGTGCAGCTACCAGAATTACAGCGTTTCTGCCTTTGCTCTACACCCTGATGCCAACAGGAAGTAGCCATGTACATAGAACCAAAACTGGCTTCACTGCTCTCTGTTCAAACCCACAGAGTGACTTTGTCCATAAATCATATATATATATATATATTGCAAAAAGCAAAAAAGTAAAAACTTCTGTGAGGCCAACATATTTGAATTGATTTGTTCCCCCATACAAGAGGTCTACAATTGACATCAACCACCAGCACTGTGGGACTGTTAGTGACACTTCTATACAGCTAACTGGACAAATTAGGATGATTATAAATGTGTCACAATGTGTGTCAGTTGGTCGATTACACTGCTGCACTGCTGACAATGCACGCTGTCTCTAGTATGACTTTTGTTTTTGTGGCAAAAATCAATAAATCGGTTTTGTTTAATGAGTCACCTGGTATGTGTCAACACGATCAAAGTTGACAAAGTCTGAACCTGAAAGTCCCCTTTGGTGATTTGATTGTTTACTTTTTTTTTACGGGTGGATTAATGAGACTTTGTCTGAACAGCAGGTTATTGTATCAGATGCAATGGTCTCCAGTGATACTGGAAAGTAAACCTCAACACTCAAAAAAGAGTGGACAGCAATCACAGAAAATAAGGATATTTTTAAAGATGCAATGCAAATGAGTAATCTGACGCCAAAGAAAAGCCTTCTTAATTTTCATGAGAGATTAAAAAGGTGAAAAAAAAACAAAACAAAAGTAAGAAAAACAAGATTGGTTTCAATAAAAATAAACCTGCTCTGGTGGAATTTGTGTCATAACTAAAACACTCCACCGTTCAAGCAGACATGGCTGTTCATGACCTTTAATCCTGGGTTAATAATAAAACTGCATCTCTCAATAAAGATTATTAGGTATGCTGTTAAGATAATAACCAGTTTGATAAAATGCCCCTTTGGCTTAAAAGATATTTGCACGTTGTTGCGTTCAGGTGCCATCAGATATTATGGTAACTGTCGACTGGGGAAACCCAATGATGGCTGTTTAGTACCATTTGACTTCGATGTCTCTCAGTACTGACGAGAAAATGTGACAATTACATTTGAAGCCATGTCAATATACTTAAATTGTTGGCAATTACAGTAAATCAAAACGACGTGAACGGTTTTAGGATGTAGCAACAGCACAGCGGAGGCGTCCAACGTTTATTTTCGATGTGACCTGAACGCACTGTCCGAGAGTAAAGTCAGCTGGTGCCGCTCTCTCACTGTGCAGGAGGACTGCAGATAAAAAGACCGACACGGACGCCTGCCACTATTCAGTGCCGGTGTGCATCGATGCCGACAAAGAGACGAGGAGCCACGCTTCAGCCACAGAGGGGACAAAAAACACGGAGTCACTGAAGATGTGACACGGGACTACTCTTAGCTAGACAGAGACCACGGGGACGCCGTCGCGTACTCACTTGGCTTTTTTCACCTTTGTTTTAACTTCGGCTCTGTCTGCATTAACCGGGCCACTCACCTCTCGCAAGCGTTTGACTCACGTGGGAGGGTGCATTTTACCGGTGAGACAGGAAAAGACCAACCTCAACTTCACCGTGTGCCGCAAAGCTAACGTTAACTGTGAAATCAAAGAAAAGTGGTAGCAGCCCTCAGACAGGTGAGTGCGTTTACCTGTGGTGACCCTTTATAGCAACATCTGTAGACATTTTCTACTTTTAGAACATTTAGTGAAGTGACATTCCTCATTACCATGTGTTAAAACGTGTTTGTGGCTCCAGTTAATTAGCCAACTTTGCTGTAAAGTGCCCAACGTTTCGGTCTAAACAAGCTAGGCTCCCTCACAAGTTATAAGGATTGACACGATCCTTTCCTGTACGTTTCATATTTAGAAGGTGTATATAAGCATTTTCAGTGTAATAGCTTTAATATGTTGTTACTTTAAGCTCACTACTTATCCCACTGCTCACTGGTGGTCTCGTGTGCGCCCAAAGACATGGGATACGCCCATGATGTTGTATCCCATGAAAGCAAGGGTTTCCCTTTTGGTGAAACGAACACGGATTGGTTCACACTGCTGAGTTGACTATCCTCACTCAGTTTCACAAAACAATGCATGCGTGCAAAGCGTCATAATGCAGGTAAAGCTACAAAGGCTAAATGTGCATATGTGTTTACTCATGCACAGCACTCTTGCCACTTCCTTGCATAATTAACGACCCCATTATATCCTTCTTTTTTTTTTTTCTTTTGAAGATGGGGCTTCTCATTTCGATGTTCCTGGTTGCTTATTTGTATTCCAAGAAGAGATTTTCATGGTGTCATGTGTAGATTGTGGGGTTACTTTTCACTTATGTCATGCAGCACATCATCAGAGAAAGTTTAATCTAGTAAAATCTTTAAAATGTTGGCCATTTGGTACATGGTCTTTAACCCTTTTGATCGTCTTGACCGTGTTGTTAACACTACTTAGCTGTGAAAAATAGCTGACACTTATTTGTTTTTGGTAAAACTTCCAGTGGACAAATGGCATTTATTAGTATACTTTAGGTGTGTAAATCATTTTAAAGGCTAAACCTATTTGGTCAGAGCTTCAATAGACAAATGAGTCAAGGCTGATCGCTTTGTTCTCAACAGATGTTGAAGCACATAGTCAATGACATGCAGTCACACCATGGAGCCTAGCTTCACGTCTGAGAGAAGAAGCTTACTTAAAGCAGACTGAATATAATAAACAATAGGTGAAGTTGGATGATTGGCTAACATGGGGAAATTACTTGTTTATCTGCAAGACTTAAGTGTGATATCACACTTTCAGTCCACAGTAATATCATACTTCTCTTTTTTAAACATTTTATAAAGGGATTGAAGGGCCTTGGTGTGAAGTGTGCGGTATGCTGGGTTTTTTAAGTATTTTTTTGCTTGCGCAGAATAGTACTGTTCTCCATAGTAAATGAGGCACTTGTCTCAAGGGCAGCCAGCACTATGAAAATGTTTTCAGATTGTGACACTGAAACTTGTATTGTATGCCATGTGAGAAAATAAACACACTTGACATTCAGATCACTCCAGTTTCAGCTGAGGAACACTTTGGTTGACATTTTCAGGTTAGCTGGAAAAATAGTGACATTTGTACATTTCTTGTGGGATGTGGTTAACGTGGCGGTGTTTGGCTTGGGCTTGTTTGAAAAGTGCTTTTAAAAATCACCCTTGATGTGGAAATAGTGTTGTGTTAGGGGAATAAATGGAGAATAGAGGGAGATGTAATGGATCAGGACGGGGAGGAATGCAGTGTGCTGTGTTCACAATAGTAATCCACTTACTGGACACCAACTCTTTTTACACAGAGTTACACTGTAGACCCTTTAAACCATTTCTTCTTTATCTAGCTTTCAAGGTTCATGCATGTTGCTGCTGACTGGAAAGTAGACTGTGTAGACAGTTGCTGACCCTATTGTCCATTTGAGTTGAGTATTGATTCTGTGTTCCAGCCGTTCTGCTTTTCCCTGCTTATGTAACTGCCACTGTGTACTTTTATGTTTAAGTACCGTATTCTTAAATAGCTGCTTCAAAGAAACATGTGCAACGCTCATCCTACAATAGATGCAGTATCCTGTAGGATACTTGCTTCATATACCAAAAGAAACACATCTGTCAGATTTTTCGAGGCCGTGCAGACTCATCCAAAAGGAGTTTGAGTCTGACTTGTAAACAACAACAACAAAAAAAGACCTGTTATTATTGGCTGCCCTGAAGCACTGAGGTCAAGTTCAGCCCCCTCTCCTTCTCTCTCTTTCTTACCAAGACACAAACACAGACATGCACTCATCTTCTGTATCTATGTGCAGTAAGGTTAATGAACCTCCACAAACAGCAAACACTTCTGAGGGGGGGGGGGGGGGGTGTTTAATGCAAAAATAATGGCTAACTAAATTGGATTTAAAGACATGGGTACAAGGCTGTGTACACATAACAGCCCTGACTCAGAAGGGGACCATAATTTCCACATTTATTTCATGTCACAGCCAATTTTCCTTTCTGCTAATACATTTCTCGCCATCTTTGAACAGGGTTTATAGAGCTGTAATGGAAAACATGCTAGCAACAGTTGGGGTCAAATTGGTGCTGAGAAGTGGCAGCGTTTCAGACTTCACAGTCTGAGCTGGTCGGGTTCTGTGATTGGTTGGAAATTGATGAGGCTATGATTGTTGAACGTTTCTGGAAATGCAGAGGAATATAAAATGCTTGTTTTTTGTTTTTTCTCAACAGATGTTGAAGCACATAGTCAATGACATGCAGTCTCACCATGGAGCCTAGCTTCACGTCTGAGAGAAGAAGCTTACTTAAAGCAGACTGAATATAATAAACAATAGGTGAAGTTGGATGATTGGCTAACATGTGGAAATGTCTTGTTTATCTGCAAGACTTAAGTGTAATATCACACTTTCAGTCCACAGTTTGCAATCTATCAAAGAACAGTGTGGGCTAGGGCCAAGAGAGATGGAGCTATAGATGGATAATTTTTTTTCTTCTCTCTCGCCTTATTTGTGCAAGTAAAATGTCCAAGACTAATTGCTATTGACCCTCACAGGAACACTGGAGGCTTTAGTTAGCTTTCTTTGCTAGTGTGCAACTTGAGCTCTCTTCAATATCCAGCACTCAGACAAACTGGGAGGTGCACAGTTATTTTGTTGAAGCTGACCCTCCCCTTTTAAAGAAGGCAAAAATGCCTCCTTGGCTGGATTACAAGTGTGCTTGTTGCTTTCATTCTTGGTTATATTCCCACCGTTTGAGAACCACCACCACAAACACTGTGTGCTGTAGCTGAGAAAATGTACTTTTTGTATAGTCTTTCAAATCTTAAGTGCCTAGGTTGTCTCTGCATTACCCCATTTTTATGTGAGTGTTTTTAAGGGTATTTAATCCTTTTAACTTGTGAAAGAGTGTAGTGGATTTTTTAGGTTTACTCACAATTTTTCATTTCTTTGCAACTGGGAAAATAGTTTTTGTTTTTTGCGTTTATCAACCCTATAATAGATTTACCAAATCTTCATATAAGGAGAAAGCCAAGTTTACCATGGTGGCACCTGCTCGTCTGGCCCTGTCTCCCAGAGTCACAGTACAGGACAGAACTCTGTGTGATGTCAACACACAGATGGTGGTGAAGAGCCCTCATGCAGACACACAGATGGCACCTTGATAAAACATACTAGTCCACCCACTTTCTTTTTCCAATTGGCGATGAAAAACAGTCGGTCCAAGTGAACTGAGCCAATGGAGTTGTCCATTTGCCCACAACAATGGTTCTCACCGTGTCTCTGCATGCCATGGATGTCTTTGTCAGCTGTTTGCTTTCCAGGCCACAGTAACAGCACTACAGTATCACCTATGATTAGGAACCAACCCCAGAATACTTCTCAATCCCAACAGGCAGACAGACCAGGAGCTGTTCAGACATGGGCTATAACTGCTGACAGCAGAGATTGGGGCATGGCAAATTAATTTAGAAAGCATTGCTCCAGGTTGAATGTTGATTTTGGAATTTGAATGTAAACTATTTGCTGCAGCCCTACAAAGAACTAGAAACTTACATAGCCCAATAACATGAATGCTGTCTGC
Organism: Micropterus salmoides; assembly: GCF_014851395.1. Lineage (NCBI taxonomy): Eukaryota > Metazoa > Chordata > Actinopteri > Centrarchiformes > Centrarchidae > Micropterus > Micropterus salmoides. The sequence continues at coordinate 13,927,130 of NW_024042261.1, read as the reverse complement.
TTCCACAACACACATCTCTACTATTGAAAGTAAGCAATTCTGAGCAATGCATTGCTACGGTGATTATGACTGGTCAGGGCCCCCACACACCGTTGATTATATTGGGACTGGGAACTGTTTAAAAAAAAAAAAAAGTTACTGGAAGCCTTGGTTGGAAAGCATTTTAAGTGGGCTGGAGAGCTCTGACAAGTGGTTATATCTTGTTGCCTTTACCCTCTTTCAGGCATTGCATTTGTTCCATAAAATGGACCATCCAGAGCCATCAGAAGAAAAGTATCTACCTACATTCTTTTTTTTATTATCAATTTCATGGACCATTTTATGAACAGTTGGGTGAATCAACAATTATATGCTTTGATAGCTGAAACAAGCTGTTCAGTGGAAGCTGCTGATATGCCAAGCGAGCTGGGCATGGAAGCTTAAAGCTTAGATCTCGTTTGTTGTTGAGGCTTTAATAATCGGTGTGAAGGAACATCAAATCCAGATGAAAGTGAGACCATAGAGGTGTTTTTAAAAAAGGAACCTCTTCATATAAGGCCTGAATATAAGCTCCACTTGTCGTGCACCTGCTGCTGGTTAGAACACACTCTAGTCGGTTTGGCAAAAGAGGCAAAGTGCCCATCTTCTTACCCCTCACTCTCGTCAAAACACCCTTTATCCCCCTGCCCTTTTTGGCCTGGCTGTATTTCTCTTGCTTTTCCTTACTTTGAGCGTGCACAGGTATGTGTAGACCAGTGTGAGCTTAAAGGCAAGTCCACTAAAATTAAAACACATTGCACAATGATCTCCAGTACACCATGCTTTATCCACTAGCTGTTTTCCAATATCTTGTCTTCATCAGGATGTCTTTGTCTCCCTAACAACACACTGTCATTGTGTCTTTGTAGAAACAGAAAAGATGTCAAACTCTGTTTTTCACCTTTTACTCGTCACTTTTTGGCGCTTAATACAGGTTAGCAAATGGTTGGATTATTGGGCTGTCAGTCCAACCTCTTTGGTCCAGACTGAAATATCTCAACAATTGGATGGATTGCCATGAAATTTGGTGCACATTCATGTTTTCATCAAGGGCCTTCAAAAGTTCAATTAGTCAAATACTTTTGGTTTATGTCTATGAATTCCTATCAGCCTCTGCTGTACTTTGTGTGGTAATTAGATGTTAGCGTTTAGCTTAAAGCACCACAGTGCCACTGGCATGGCTTGGATCCAAATATTATAAGTGACATCAGAACATTTACCTGTGATTTATGGATTCTGTCTGCTCTAAAGCTGAATTGGCATCATGGATGCAGACATTCAGCTCAGGCCTCCACAAACATGTCGATCCTATTTGCTCATCATAGCCTGGCACTGCTCTGTTGGATCCACTTCCTCTCCTGAGTGCTTCCTTTCACTTTCCCTCCAGACATCTGAAATCACCAGCTGTACTTAAGTTGATGAGAAAGTGTAGTACAAGTATACATTAAGCAGGCAAGAGTCTGTGTCATCCAGTCATCAAAGTGATAATTAGTCAAACCCACTCACCATCAGCTGCCTCAGCAGTGGCATAGAGGATGAGAGGTTAGCACTGTCACCTCACATCAGGAAGGTGCTGGGTTCAAACCCCTCAAAGTTGACTTTTTTATTTTGGAAGTTAGCACGTTTTCCTTTCTGCCTCTGCACTAAAATGTGTCTGGTTGGTCCACTTGCCACATACTCCAAAACACATGAATGTTGGGTATTAGAATACACCTGCCTTTTGCCCTTGACACCTAGCAGAAGAAACCTAGAGATGTTTCTCAAACTGTAAATACCTGCTTTCATGGTACATGGTTAATGCCTCAGGTAGAAACATTGCATTTGTAGTGTATGAAACACCTAAATCAATAATGACCAATGCTCCGTAAAGCTCTGAATATGACTTTATTGTTCACTGTATACATATTGCTGTCAAGCACCGTCCCTGCAGCATCAAGCCAACTTGCTTCTCCATTGCTCAATCACCTTTTGCATAGAAACCATATCTTCAGTCCACGAAGGAGGCTATATAGTATAAGATGAAGCCCACCTTCATGGACTGCGGACAAATAATTTTTGTCTCCAGATGAAAAATGAGAGCAATATCTCCACATATGACTTGACCCACTTACACCTCTGTTGTTTCGCCCGCACTGAAATGAGTGGGTGGATTTTCTTCATCTCCTAGTCGTTTATTTCATTTTGTCTTGCTTTAATAATAAAAATGAGTGACAGTAATGGCACTTCCTCTTCCTGTTGTCAATTTTCTAATTGATGGGCTGTGATTAGATTAAATTTTCCTCAGATTATCTCTGACCTTCTTTTATTTTAGATTGATGAGCTGTCAGTTTGATAAGCAAAGTGTCACACTGTCTGGATGTTGTTGTACATTACGCCTCTTACCAGCTTTACTAGTCAACTGATTTTCAGTAGTCAAACGCATTTCTTTCTCTTGTTTTAGTGGAAGAAGTACTAAGATACAATAATTCTTTCTCAGATGGCTTTCAGCTACAACACTGCTCACTCCCTCATATGACACAGCCCTGGAAAGTGTCCTTTTCAATCTTACATTTATTGTATGACTTTGATATTGTAAGGTGCTGTAAACAGTCAGCAGTTGTTTGCTCTTCATCATGCTGCCTTGTCCTTTTTTTTTTTTTATTTTATTTATTTTTTTTTTTATGCTATCTGTTCTATGGTTATTTTAATACTGTGCCTATTTTCTTAAGCTTTTTTAATGGTATAGAGAATACATTTACTCAAGATTATTGGTATTATGGATCAGTTTCAAAATAAAGTCATTAAATGCAAATCTATGACCTGCCCAATATCATGAGCAGCAAGGACATAAGCACTCACGAGCCCTTATGTAGGCGTTTTGCAATACCCCTCTATCCTCATTGTCAGGCCAGAATGTGCTGGCAACAACGCCTCTCAACAAGTATGTGATGAATACTCACTTATTTTTTTTCATCTTCATGTCATAAGCTTGAGAGAACTAGAGAAACTTGAACATGGATTTGCATCACTGAATATTCATTGTGCCCCAGGTCTTGTATGCTTGGAAATGAAACCGCATGCTTTCTTATGAATGTGTCAAAGCCCTTTTCTTAAGGCCACCAAGCTGACTTCAAAGAACTAACACCAGAGAGAGAGAGAGAGAGAGAGAGAGAGAGAGAGAGAGTTTAGACCTTGAGAATAACTGACAACATCCCTTCCTAACATCAGGGTGTGCTGTGTTTTAGCCAGGATGCACTTAATTCTGCAGTGTCATTACTCATTAACTTGCTTTTTGCTTACCTGCAGACAACTAATCAATATCCCCCCCATTCATATTTAAATATTCTGTGAACACTGGCTGCTAATTTGTAACACCACCTAAGTGCCTCCTGATTGTACACTCACCTAAAGGATTATTAGGAACACCATACTAATACTGTGTTTGACCCCCTTTCGCCTTCAGAACTGCCTTAATTCTACGTGGCATTGATTCAACAAGGTGCTGAAAGCATTCTTTAGAAATGATGGCCCATATTGATGGATAGCATCTTGCAGTTGATGGAGATTTGTGGGATGCACATCCAGGGCACGAAGCTCCCGTTCCACCACATCCCAAAGATGCTCTATTGGGTTGAGATCTGGTGACTGTGGGGGCCATTTTAGTACAGTGAACTCATTGTCATGTTCAAGAAACCAATTTGAAATGATTGGAGCTTTGTGACATGGTGCATTATCCTGCTGGAAGTAGCCATCAGAGGATGGGTACATGGTGGCCATAAAGGGATGGACACGGTCAGAAACAATGCTCAGGTAGGCCGTGGCATTTAAACGATGCCCGATTGGCACTAAGGTGCCAAGAAAACATCCCCCACACCATTACACCACCACCACCAGCCTGCACAGTGGTAACAAGGCATGATGGATCCATGTTCTCATTCTGTTTATGCCAAATTCTGACTCTACCATCTGAATGTCTCAACAGAAATCGAGACTCATCAGGCCAGGCAACATTTTTCCAGTCTTCAACTGTCCAATTTTGGTGAGCTCTTGCAAATTGTAGCCTCTTTTTCCTATTTGTAGTGGAGATGAGTGGTATCCGGTGGGGTCTTCTGCTGTTGTAGCCCATCCGCCTCAAGGTTGTGCGTGTTGTGGCTTCACAAATGCTTTGCTGCATACCTCGGTTGTAACGAGTTATTTCAGTCAAAGTTGCTCTTCTATCAGCTTGAATCAGTCGGCCCATTCTCCTCTGAGCTCTAGCATCAACAAGGCATTTTCGCCCACAGGACTGCCGCATACTGGATGTTTTTCCCTTTTCACACCATTCTTTGTAAACCCTAGAAATGGTTGTGTGTGAAAATCCCAGTAACTGAGCAGATTGTGAAATACTCAGACCGGCCCGTCTGGCACCAACAACCATGCCACGCTCAAAATTGCTTAAATCACCTTTCTCTCCCATTCAGTTTGGAGTTCAGGAGATTGTCTTGACCAGGACCACACCCCTAAATGCATTGAAGCAACTGCCATGTGATTGGTTGATTAGATAATTGCATTAATGAGAAAGTGAACAGGTGTTCCTAATAATCCTTTAGGTGAGTGTAGGTGCTTAGTCATCCTTGGTGACCCTAACGAAGTGGTAATCAATGCCTGTGATTGATTCTACTGTAGAGCAGACGTTTGTCTCCCAAAGCTGTGAAGTGCCCAGTTAATACCAGCTGTATGGATGAGAGTGGCTACGTGTGTGTGTGTGTGTGTGTGTGTGTGTGTGTGTGTGTGTGTGTGTGTGTTTTTTTTTTTTTTTAAAACCCCTGTTCAGTTTCAATCTCACCTTGTGCACCTATGACTGAAAGGCTCGCTTCTCTCAACATGTGGGTTAGCTGTCACTGACTGGCGCAGCTGACTGGACCATGTGAGTGGTTTGTGGTGGTGGGCCTTAATATCAGATGGGATGAACTGGAGCTGTGGGCTATAGGCTGTGGCCATTAAATCTCCGCCTTCCACCACACAGACCCATGAGAGTGATTGATATTAGGGTTTGGCTAGAATTATGTTGAGCTGTTAATATTTATGGTTGCATTTGAGATTAGATGGAAACAAGCCAAACATGGATTTGTCAGGTAATGCGGAAGCTTTTTACATGAATTGCCAAACAAATGTAGTGAAAAAAACTAATTTTCTATTGCACTATACATTGTTAATACTTTTACATGAAATGCCTTAAAAGGACCAAAAAGCCTGTGTTGTATGCTGTTTTCCTGAGCTTGGAACCTCATCTGAAAGGTCTAGGTAGTTTTCAGATGTCTGATATTTTGTTGCTATGCTGATTGTGGTACTTTGTCAAGTGGTTCATGTCATGGAGTTAGTAAATAGGCGAATGCTGGTGGGTGTCTGAACCAAAACTTGCATGATGTTGTTTTTATGTTCCCACAATGTAAATCTTGTAATATGCGACCCTATTGTTTGTTTCCTTTTTAAAGGGAGCATACTCTTCTTAACTCAGGATGCAAATTATTGTTAGGAAATTTGAGGTTTCTTACGGTGAAAAATCGTGAAGGGAGCTTTTGCCCTCTCAAACTTTTTCATGTCAAGAACCCTTAAACTGACGTATTGGACCACGACCTCCGTTTGATAAGATTTTGTCAGTGTCCCGATCTAATTGAAATTTTGCTTCAGTTTTATTGCCAAGCAGTTTAACAAGGAATTTTCTTTGACTAGTATAAATATAAAGTAAAACATTTACAAGATATAAAAACATAAATGAATTATAAAGAATATGTAAGAGTGTGCAGTGATATGCAAAATATTTACCGTATGTATTGTAAAGGGTGTTTGTGTCTGCGGTGGAAGGCCACAAGATCCTGGAGGGTGGAAGATTGTAATAAAACACCTACCAATCAAACCAACCAGTCAGAGTGCATGAAACCAATGACCAAAATGGTAATTGTTATTTATAGATGGAATTAAATTGAAAATAAACAATTCCCCTTTTTGCTGGGGACCCCCCCGGAACCCCATCTAGGACCCCGGGCGGTCCCCGAAACCCACTTTGAGAACCACAGAGATAGACACCAAATGAAACGGTTGCTTTGAGGGCCTCAGAAGTCATTTAGCATGAAGCAGCCAAATGACATGGTGGATTCAAGCCTGTTATCTCAGGGTTTTTTTCGCAATATGATTTCCCTGTATGTTTTTTATTATGCAGTCAATTGTATGCCTGATTGTGCAGCCTTTTACAAGTCACCATTTAGGCCTGGGTGTTTCTGTGGGACTCTCACAGAGATAAGATTCATAAATGGCGTGCATTATAGGTAGTCACTAGTCAGCATTGTGGATATTTGGGATAAGAGCCAAAGGTAATATTAAGGCTATATTAAATTATAATGTGATGGAAAGAAATGAACTTAACAGAAAACCTAGGCTGTGACTTTGCTGCTGGGATGTAATAATGTTTTGCAGTCTGAGATTTTAGAGGGCTTAGAACTTGTCTTCTCCTTGATCTACAGCTCTGCTTTGTGAATAAACTTAATCATTAAAAAAGTACAGGCATGCAAACTCCTCACCTTTCGACGAAATTCGCTGTTTTGAAACCAAAATGGGTCACCTACGTGATTTGTGCAGATCCGATGAGGAAAATCTTTTTTTGGAGGGTGTGGTCGACAGTATTTTGGCCTACCCGTTTTATTTAGAGTCCTCTCTTCTCTGCATGAGCTCTGCAACTTTACAACTGGCTCTGCCTAACGAATTGTCACTCCTAATGCCTCAACCCAACAGCCAATCAGAGGCAGCAAAGGGCAGGTCTTTTTGTCTATTCGGCTACACTGTGGAGTCTGACAGCTGAACACGCAAGGACTGTAAAAGATTGCCGAATGTGCTGTCCATTAGAAAGCAAGCCTGATGTAAGACAGAAATAAGCTACCTTACAATGTTTACTGTCCTGTCAGATATAGAAATGTTAAGTTTAGAACTTTGCTGTTATTAACCAGTAATGTTAGCTAAGCTTATTGTTAAGAGCATTGGCAGCAACCTGAATGTAATGTAGGCAACAGAATAAAATGTTTCGGCATCTGTGATATTTACACTGGGAACGCTGGGGACATGTCGCCATCACTTTTTGAAAGTGTTTTTTAAAAATGCTTTAAAATAGCTTGCAATATGAAATGGCAAAGAACCAAAGATACTGATGATAAAATGACTCCAAAATGTGCAGCACTAGTCAGTTACTTTAACTTCTTGTCACAGTTTCTTTTTGGCCAAATTTTTCGTTCTCTCCCTGTGAACATAAGAGGGAAGACTAAATCATGCCTGCATGTGTGCTAATCATACTGTATATAAGAAGTGGACGTAGTCATCGTGACGTCACCTGTTGGTTTGTGGACTGCCATTTTGAAGCCTCGAGTTTGGCTGATGGGGTGCCGCCATGTTGATGTCAAAACGGTAGAGCTAACGGCTGTGTGTGGAGCTAGTTAGCTTGCTTTGCTAGGTGCATCTGTAATTCACGTTAACTGTCATGTTAACAGGGCTGATAACGTTTCTAGTGAACACCAGGCTTAAAACTAAATGTACTCACCAGAGAACGTGAATATGCTTTTTCAATGGCGTTGGTTAAATTTTTACAGTGCTGTGGGTACAAGTCACTCTAGCCTAATTGACAGGTCGCCATGGTAACAACTTGTCAATCACAGATAATCCTGCCCTGAAGCATACTCTGCTTTAGGGTCTATTTTCCTCTAAATGGGACCATAATTTACTAAATGAACATCATGTTGTATTGAAGAAGAACTGAAACTAGCGACTGAGACAAACTCATTATGAAAGCATTTACTGAGTTAATTATTCAGGTGAGAAGTAGGGTCATTTTACCATTATTTTGAAAGGAACCGGGCTTTTTTGCAACCAGAAGAGTCGCCCCCTGCTGGCTGTTCGATAGAATGCAGGTTTAAGGGACTTCGCTTCTCAGACTGAAAGCTTCCTGCTTAGTTCTAATTCAGCAGGGAAGATATTACATGAGAAAAGTTGATCTATAACACAAAGTGACACCCTCGCGTGTCGGTATCTTTCTCTTGTTGCAGTAGACGAATGCACGTTATTTATACAACACGTAAGCTTAAAAGACCCCCTACACTGTCACTGCGTTTCTCTGCTTGCATATCCTCACCTTTTTCACCCCTGACCAGTTTGCATGCCTGAAAGTATTAGTTTCCCAATGCTTCATTTCAGCAGTTGAAGGTGTTTTTAATATTTATTTTTTGGTATAGTGTCTACACTTGTGCACATACCCACACACACAATATGTAGTTTACGCCTGGCCAGTCTTTTGGTTTCCCAGGAAACTCGCCTGGCTTTGTGACATGAATTAAAGAAAGCGGTGAGTGCCTGCATTAGTGGGCATGTCTATCTTTTCTCTGTGCTCACCTGTTTACATAGCTGATAATGTGTTCTTATTTATCTGTAGCCTTTCAGGATCTATCAATTGAAAATCTGTCCCCTTTTTTTTTTTTATTTGATCAGAGATCTGCTGATCTTTGCCCTTGTGACATGATGATTTTTTAATGATTTATTTATATAGATATAGAATTTACTACACTGTGAACTGATGTATAACAATAATGACTGAACCAATGGCCAACTTATAAAAGCCTGCACATGTAGCTGCAGGTCTGCCCTACAGGAGGTGATGGAGCTCACCTTGCAGAAAGCGGCAACAGCGGTTTGTTTAGATTAAACAGAAGAGGTGAGTAGCATGAGCTACCAGCACCAAGAGTCCTATTTGGGGGCAGTGGATCTTTTTATGATTCAATGTTGCCTATTTTTCCTACAGCGAGAGCACTCGACTGTCCGTGCCGAGCCAGCTTTAACAGCTCAGATGTAATGACTCTCTCGTTGCTTGTCATAACGGGCTTTTTCACCCATCTGTCCCTAATCAACTGCCTCACAGGCATCTTCTGGTGCCACATGGTTCAGCCAAGTCTCCGTGATGCTCCTTATCCATTGCACATCTCAAATAATTCTGACCTTTCAAATGTGACCGGCATCAGGAAAAGATTCAATGGAGGCCCATTTGCAGAAGACTAAATAGATACCTTTTTATCAAAGGGTTCTTTTCTCACAAACTATAAACAGATCCTTTTCACTGCAATTCATACATTTTCAACATTTATGATAATTGTTTTGCGGTATGTTTCTAAACTTTCTTTGCTCTGAAAGGCGTTTAGATTTTTTTAAGGTTTCAGATTCAAGATTCTTATTTACCAGTGCAGTTTGATATTTGTGTGTTGTATGAATCCACTTGTTTATGGAAAGATTTACTTTATTTGTTCTATGTTACGAGTCTGTGTGATTGTGTGACCAAGGTGCTCACATCTATTTTTTCCAAAATTCTAAAATGCAAACTTTTTGGCCTTTCCCACAAATTCATCTGATTCCAATGTACAGTGCCTTGCGAAAGTATTTGGCCCCCTTGAACTTTTCAACCTTTTGCCACATCGCAGGCTTCAAACAAAGATGTAAAACAAATTTTTTGTGAAGAACCAACAACAAGTGGGACACAATCACGAAGTGGAAGGAAATTTATTGGATATTTCAAACTTTTTTTAACAAATAAAAAACTAAAAAATTGGGTGTGCAAAATTATTCAGCCCCCTTAAGTTAATACTTTGTAGCGCCACCTTTTGCTGCGATTACAGCTGTAAGTCGCTTGGGGTACGTCTCTCAGTTTTGCACATCGAGAGACTGAAATTTTTGCCCATTCCTCCTTGCAAACAGCTCGAGCTCAGTGAGGTTGGATGGAGAGCGTTTGTGAACAGCAGTTTTCAGTTCTTTCCACAGATTCTCAATTGGATTCAGGTCTGGACTTTGACTTGGCCATTCTAACACCTGGATATGTTTATTTGTGAACCATTCCAGTGTAGATTTTGCTTTATGTTTTGGATCATTGTCTTGTTGGAAGACAAATCTCTGTCCCAGTCTCAGGTCTTTTGCAGACTCCATCAGGTTTTCTTCCAGAATGGTTCTGTATTTGGCTCCATCCATCTTCCCATCAATTTTAACCATCTTCCCTGTCCCTGCTGAAGAAAAGCAGGCCCAAACCATGATGCTGCCACCACCATGTTTGACAGTGGGGATGGTGTGTTCAGGGTGATGAGCTGTGTTGCTTTTACGCCAAACATAACGTTTTGCATTGTTGCCGAAAAGTTCGATTTTGGTTTCATCTGACCAGAGCACCTTCTTCCACATGTTTGGTGTGTCTCCCAGGTGGCTTGTGGCAAACTTTAAACGAGACTTTTTATGGATATCTTTAAGAAATGGCTTTCTTCTTGCCACTCTTCCATAAAGGCCAGATTTGTGCAGTATACGACTGATTGTTGTCCTATGGACAGAGTCTCCCACCTCAGCTGTAGATCTCTGCAGTTCATCCAGAGTGATCATGGGCCTCTTGGCTGCATCTCTGATCAGTCTTCTCCTTGTATGAGCTGAAAGTTTAGAGGGACGGCCGGGTCTTCGTAGATTTGCAGTGGTCTGATACTCCTTCCATTTCAATATTATCGCTTGCACAGTGCTCCTTGGGATGTTTAAAGCTTGGGAAATCTTTTTGTATCCAAATCCGGCTTTAAACTTCTCCACAACAGTATCTCGGACCTGCCTGGTGTGTTCCTTGATCTTCATGATGCTCTCTGCGCTTTAAACGGACCTCTGAGACTATCACAGAGCAGGTGCATTTATACGGAGACTTGATTTCATACAGGTGGATTCTATTTATCATCATTAGTCAACATTGGATCATTCAGAGATCCTCACTGAACTTCTGGAGAGAGTTTGCTGCACTGAAAGTAAAGGAGCTGAATAATTTTGCACGCCCAATTTTTCAGTTTTTTATTTGTTAAGGTTTGAAATATCCAATAAATTTCGTTCCACTTCATAATTGTGTCCCACTTGTTGTTGTTTCTTCACAAAAAATTACAGTTTTATCTTTATGTTTGAAGCCTGCAATGTGGCAAAAGGTCAAAGTTCAAGGGGGCCGAATACTTTCGCAAGGCACTGTATAGCTTTAGTTTGTCACCGTGTCATGCAAAAATCTACTTAGTCGTGTATGTTGACCTCCTTTTTGTTGGGACGTTCTAAGATGCTCTGCAGGACAAGATAATGAGTTAAATGTGTGTATTTTGGACCCACATTGCAATCGTTTGGCTCCAGAACACATTAGTACATTTCTTTTGCCCTTTTTTTTTTTTTTTTTTTTTTTTTTAAATATATTTGGGAAACTCCAAAGAAAGACTAATCGGACACAAATGTCATTTTGGAGGAGGCTCAATTGAGACTGCAGAAGCTTATCTACATATTCTATCAGCATCTACAGATCCTTTTGTGAAGCTTTAAAATGTCACATCCTCTTTTGAGTCCAGTCTGCGTTCAGTCGGAGTTGTTGGTTGAACTCTACAGTGATATGTGAACGTGAAAACACATGTATAATGCAGTCTAATATAAGAACAGCCCCCCCCCCCCCCCCCCCCCCCCAACCACCAGTTAAATAAAGTAAGTAAAATTTGATTAAGTATTAATTTGATTGAGTAACTGAACATTGCAAGCTTCACAGCATTAATAATAAAAGCAAGCCTCATGTATGGAATTACATTACACACAGGTATTACTGTCATTTTGTTGACTCTCTGTACATTACAGTGGTGTTTTGAATGACTGGTTACGTAAGGATAATTTGTCTCCTTTTTATTTGAGAACTATTCCATTTAAGGAGCTTTTCTTTCTCGTCAGGGGGTTGGCCTTCGATCCCATAGTTCTCCGCTGCTTGGCCTCTCCCTCTGTTCCTTGTGGTGAGGAGAAGACACTGTTTTCTGCTGGGAAACTGCTGAAGCATTTCCTCCCCGGCACACTGTTTTCCCTCACTGTGACTTTTTGATTGAAGGAAATGAGGCAGCAGAAAAAGAGATCACAACGGTGGTTTTCATAATCCCCTCCATATCTTCATCTTCTAGTTCAGACAACCTGTGACAGACGCATGCATGTTGGGAAAGCCGCTTGTCCTGTGGTATGAAAGCTGTGATCACTTGTTGATGGATTTATTTATTTTTTTTCTTCACCTTTTGAAAACTCTTTCTGTCACAAAGAGGCAACGTATCTGACATGATCGGAGACGGTGTTTTTTTAAAAGCTTTGCAACGTATATTCATTAGAGATTTCGATGTGAAACTAAGCAAAAGGAAGGTCTTTTCTCATTTTGTGCTCAATCATTTCAGCTTTTGTGGCTTGGCTGTTGTGTTTGTGACACAGCGAGTCATCGTGACAGTGCAGCCCACATGGTGGTCACACTTGCACCTACCATGGTCTGAGGTGTCACATCTCTGTTGGCAAAATATGACTTGGATAATTATAATTTCTGTCTCGAGTGCATTTAACTTAACTTTGCCAATTTGTTGGACTTTATTCAAGATTTAACCAATGTCTCCACTGGGTCATACTTAGCTAATGAGTTTCTGGAAAGGCCTAATACTGATAAAGGGATTAATTGCAGAGCTTTTCCTTCTGTATTATACAGCCTGGATGAGGGTTGGCTCATATTAACGACAAAGTAAAAAATGGATGAGCCTCCCATTTCTGAGGTGACAAATGTGACCTCAGTGCTGCTCTGCCTCATTATATCTCACATCAAATACTTGGAATTAAAAGGGGCAGTTTGATGTTTAGCTCAGTTGAAGAAGCAACGTTTCTGACTTTGAGGATACAAGTGGCTACGACAGTCATGAATGGAAGCTTAAAACCATATGAACCCCTTTTGCTGTAACAACATGACGCATTGCTGTGGAGACAGGTTTGAACGTTAGAATTTGTCAACAAGTGACAACATGACAGTGCAGAAAGAGGTTGTTACTTTGCCTTGATGAACCCACCAATGGGGCATTACTGTGTCAGCTACACAATTTTTGTTTTTCAATCTTAAAGGCTTGGCTGACATGCCCAGACAAAGTTAGGAGTTGTTGATCATACTCAACATTGCATTTCAGCGTGCCAATCTCGACAAATCATGTAATTTGATTAAAATGTCGTGTGTGCATGAAACGGGACAGAATTTAAACAAAAAATCTCAATTTCATGTTTGTCAGTGGATTTAGATTTTCTCCTAAGTATATTTACTACCATCTGTATGCTGAAGGAACGGCAAATCTAAACTGTTTTTCCTCTGTTGAGCTCATATACATCGCTAAGTCAGGTGAAGGGAACAAACCTCTGAAAGGGCAAAAAAATGGTCATGAACAAACATGTCAGACGAGTGGAAACTTACCTGTTGTGGCATCAGATGAGAAGGTTTTTAATTTTTGTTTTATGTACAAATTTTATCCCTTGAACAGACTGAAAGCACAGGCTTTTGAAAGCTCTGATCTCCATCCATCCGACAGACATGATTTATTCAGAAGAAATATCAGACAAGCGTAATTGTCATGCCAGTATTCAAGCAGTTCCTGATCTGATTAAGGTATAAATCCCTCGGATTGTAGCTACTCAGTAATAGTGGCTGCATGACAGCTTGATGTTGGACATTAATGCAGACTAAAAGTAAGAGAAGGTGATTTATTGATAATACCCTGACTTGAAGTGTGTTTGGCCAGTAGAAAACGTGATTCTCTGCATTCGTTTGGCCCATGCCTGGTTTTGGTTGACATTCTGTCCTGTATCAGTCAGTGGGTCTGTCGGGGTTTGGCGGTGGACAATGTTGATTACATTTGCAAATCTTAGGATGGAGTTTTACACTGTCCTTGAGTGTAGTCTTGGCTCATTTATCTTGCAGTTTTTCAGTTTTTACGCATGGTACCAATGTTACTTTGGCTACATCTGTTTTGTAATTACAGCTGCTGCATGTGGTTGAGTTTTTAAGTGTAAAACCTGACTGTTTCCATTCGAAGACGTAGAGCCTCATTGCAGATTGACCCCATGTGGGCCAGGCCAGGCTCAGAGCAGTTTTACTAATAACAGGAAACATGGCCATGGCTCAAGATGCTAATTAGCAGTTGCCCTGAGCCTGATTACAGCAGGAAGCATGTAGTTAACATGCAGACGTGCTCTGAAACATCAGAGGTGATTTACCCATGCGCTAGCTGTGCTTCACAAACGGCAACGAAAGAAATATCACAATAAAAATTATGTTTGTTTGACACTCACTAGCGGAGATATGCACGGTTTATGCTTTTATAACAACAAGGTGCACTTTCAACCCCAAATTGAACTGTGATGTGTGTTTTGCAGCAGCAGCACAACAGGCTCCATCATGTCTCTGGAGAGTGAGGTAAACTTGTGATAACAGTCAGCATTGCTGTAATATCATTAACATTATTATAGCTGATTGCAGAGTCTCAGTGCTGAATCAACTGCAGCTCAATAGGAGGACTAAGTTATAACTCTAATTATTCACAGCCAACACAGCCTGGTACTTCATACCATGGCCAGTACCACAGCATTAGACGGACATGAAAGGGCTAGGTTTTTTCTAAAGTATCCTGGTGTTCTGCTGCTCTTCCATGTTGAGAGGGGTAGTGGAGCTGGAACAGGAACCAGGGTAGGATGCCTCCCTGAGACTGACCTTTGCCAGCGTAAAGATTCCTGATAGAGCATTACATGATGCAAATGTCTTGTGGTTTTTAGAGGGATCTAGAAAAGGCAGGATGACGTGCACGCGTTTGGGTTCACTGCAACACAGAACTATTGTTGGGGTTTTTTTGCTCGCAAGTTGAAGGGTTTTGGTAAAATGTCACTGTTATTACATCCTTGTTACACCTGTCTGTCATTTCTTTGCCTGGCCTTTGTTCTGGGGCCTGACATAAAAGGGAGAGATGGGGCCTACATGCTGCCTTTTGGCCCAGATATATGTAGTGACTGTGTGATCTATTCATTGTCACTGTAATTTAATATGACATTCAATAGATGGTCGAGTCACCAAGCCCTTTTCAATTTTCTTTTCTTTTCTTTTCTTTTTGTCTCCTTGATTATATTGATGAAAGCTCCTAGTCTCGGTTGTCATTGGAAACGGGAGCTGGGAAACATGGTCTTAATTTGAGGCTGGGCTTTGTATTAAAAGCATGGTGCTTTTCCAGCCAGCGCATCTTTTATATCAAAGTGCCAGACATGTAACTACTTGTTCCGTGGATTGTTCAATTTTGGTCTTGTTGGCCTCAACATTTTGTAATCTTGTTGTTGAATCAACAATAATGTCAACATTTATGTTTTTTATTTTCTTACAGGATACTTTGCAGTCAGTGGGATGTTAGAGCTCTGGAAGCAGGACTGACTGAAGGAGCATGGTGAAACACCAACCCCTCCAGGTCTATGAGCGGCAGCTGTGTTTGTCATGTATCACTGGGATCTACGGTTGCCGCTGGAAACGCTATCAACGTTCCCATGATGACACCACCAAGGTGAGGGGGGGGGGGGGGCTGCTGGAAACACCTTTTTGTAGGTAAAGTACAGCAGTTAGTATTGCTGCATATCTGGCTGTCTGTGTAAACACAACATAGGCTGGCACAATGTAGCATATTGCATACAATGAAGATACAGTACAAGTGCATATGGTGCTAACCAGATCATACACATAGCCCATGAGCACCTTCAGCAGCCAATCAAGTCAATGACAGAATGATGTTTGATCGACCTTGTTTGAATCTTTGTACTGATTCACATTGGGGACACTATAGATAACCCTTTTCATGTGGGAGTGGGTGGGGGGGCATTAATGGTTTGACCCCAGGGTACATGGAATTGTAAAAACAACACAGGTTAGCAAAACAGTATGAAAAAGACTTCAGACTGACATTGCTGTCATTGATTTTCACACAAGGTCGGTCATTCACTCACTCACTCACTCACTCACTCACTCACTCACTCACTCACACATCAGGTTGGCAGTGAATGAGACCTGATCACCTCATTTTGTGTCATTTATCCCATTAAGGTCATTTTTTCGTAATAACCCTGCAAGAGTCCTGAGAGAGATCGATGAATCTTTATCATTTTTCAGGTTTTTAATAACATTCTTTTTTTTATGTGAATTTCTATGAATTTTAATTGAAATTGTCTGTTTTCTACTTCTTCCAATGACCTACACCTTACATTTTTGACAAAACCTGTGTCTGTAGATTTTTGCTGCTGAATTTCACAACTGTTGTAGCTGTTACATTGTGAGTCTTTTCACAGCTCCGAATAACAAGATGGCCATAATGAAAACATTGGATAGACTACCAACACAGCAAAATGAAGTGCCTTAACGACAAAAGTCAGAAATACATTACCTGCGGATTCAATAAGGGGGGGCGTGTGTGTGTGTGTGTGTGTGTGTGTGTGTGTGTGTGTGTGTGTGTGGATGGAGGCAGACAGAAAGCACAACCAGATTTGGGCTCCTAATGGCTAAAAAGCAATACAGTTTTCTTATTGTATGCTGTTACTGTACATTGGTAAAGACTTTATTTGACCACTAGTCAAATAAGAGGGGCTACTTTCAACCAAACCAAAATATCCGGATGTGCTCATCTATACCCAATCTGAATTATGCAGTTTATTTTATGAAGGCTTTCATTTTTTTTTTTTTTTTATCACATTTGTAGCCAAACTTTTTTTAATAATATTTTAAGGCAGTGTAGAACCAGAACAGCCACTCAACTCTCAAGCAAAAAAATATGGCGCACACACACGAGATCAGCAATTTGTCCTGACCTTTCCCTTTATCTTTTCTATTCCGTATTCAGGAAGGACATGGAGGTTATGTTGCTGAAATAAACACACAGCAAAAGCCCTTGTGTGCGTACACATGCACCCAGACACTCGGTTGAATAATTTATTTATAGCCACATAACATACTGTAGACAAGCCGAAACCTAGGACACAGACAATAGACTCGTGTCAGTCAGTGCGCACACACAAACACACATATGCACAAAAGAAACTTATTTATATTACTTATATTTGATAGATTTTGATCATATTAAAAAAACAGAACTTAATACAGAAAGATTTCTTTTTTTCTTCTGTTTGCAGGAAACTGGATGCCGTGTAGGTCAGTTTCCTGTTGCAAGTGGTTGTCTTTCAGGCTAACTGATAGAGTGCAGAGTCAGCATTCTTTGTTCCCAGTGCTCACACTTTGTTTTGACCGTTTGCCGGTGGATCGCACTTGCCTTGACCCCAGAGTGCAAGAAGCCCACAGCTGGGCACATGTACTCTGCAGGCAATTTTCATTCATTTGCATCAGGAAGTGGATATTTCCCCCCTCAACATTGTTTTAATTTATTTACATAAGTGGAGAGAACTTGAAAACAGATAAAGCTGTCATTCCCACTGAGAATGCTTCCTAGCGTGGGCCAAGGTTATAGATACAAGACTGAATCATTAACGATCCCAGTGAACAAACTGTGACCAATCAAGGACATGTAACATGACCTGAGCGAGTCACAGAGGCGTAAGAATTGAGACTCTCTCATGTTGAAACAACTGTAGACTCATTCATAATCCACAAGTGGATCATGCTATTTCTCCCGCCTTTGTTCACTGTAATGAACCGTTCAGGTTGACTGGCTGTATTAGGGAAGCCGCTGTCTGTGTTGAAGGTGCTTTTATAGGAAGACGACCCACGTCATGCAGTGCAAACTGATCTGGCCTCTCAGTAATAATTGAAAGAATTTCCGTTTAGCCAGTCTTTACCATTCAGCCACACAAAGGCTTCAAAAATAGAAGCAAAGCTCCTCTGCCTTCGTTTGTCATTGGTCTTGTGGGCTTCATTAGGCCTGTCCTGTGAAATGTTGGACAAACAAGACAACACAGTTACCAAGAACTAGCAATTGTACGTACCTGGTTGCAGGAACGATGGTGACTCCGCAAAGTGGCATATTGTTTTCTTTTATTCCATGCAGAGTACAATCTAATATACATGGTTATCTTAGCCTTAGATTAATTAATGAAATAGAAAAATGGTGGGTTATGCTGTAGATGTCAGAATGTGGCTGGTGTTTAAGTGAGGTACAGTTTTTCAGTAGTGACGTAATTCAACTGCAGCATTCTCTACGATATAGCAATACATATTTAACGCTACACAGTAATGGTTTTAGATTAGATCTGCTGTCATTTTGGATGATACATCAGCCTCCTGAGTGCAGGTATCACCCAATTATCTCAAAATGCCAGATATCCCTATTCGTTTTTGTTTTTTCAGTTTTTGGACCGGTGACTGGAATTCATTTCTTAAGGACATCTTTCAGCTAACTTTTTTTCTGTCTTTTGTATGCCTGATCACATACTTGTCCACTGGCTTTCCCTCTAGTGGTCAGACTGAAAGGTCATAAGCGTCAATAAATCAGATGTGAGGTGACTCACTGATGAGGGTGTGATGGATGGTTAGGTGAAGTTTTAATGTAAGTAATGGTTAATCATTCATTCACTTAACCTATTTTTATTTTAACTCGAAATGTTGAAGTTGCTGTCATTTGCGAAGATGTCAAGTTACATATAAGTTAAAATAGTTTAAGCAACTACACATTGAGGCAGGGAGGTTTGTCATCATGGTTTTGAATTATCAATATGTTGGTAGAAACTTTATATTTAGCGTGCATTGAAGATCATTCCAGGAATTTGGGGCACTAAAATAATAAGACAGACTTTCCAAATTCAGTCCGTGTCCAGGCACCTTGAGTGTAAGCTACTTAGGGGCCAAAGTACCACTGCAAAGCATCACTGAGAGCTTTCCTGTGTGTGTGTGTGTGTGTGTGTGTGTGTGTGTGTGTGCGTGTGTAAACAAATACCAATGTTTATTACACCTTTTGTGCCAGAGAAGACCAACCCACCTTATCATACAGGATACAATGGTGAGTCCTGTAGCTATCACCAGTAATAAATCTGAGGACAGAATGATAGACCATGTCCAAGAGTTTAACAGTGGAAGGAGCAGCATTTCAATAAATTACATCTCCAAAATTCAAACCTGATCATATAACTGCTTCAACAATCCTCTTTCTGCTAATTATAGGAAGCTGGTTCTGTTTCTGTCAAAAAAAAGCCAGTTTTCTGACAAGATATGGTATTTAACATGACCAATTTATAGCTTCCCAGTGTCGTATGTGAAAGTAATCTTCAAATGTATTGTTTTGTCTGAGTCCAAAATATTCAAACGTTGTTGGCTTTAGCTGGGCTTTAGGAAATTATGATCAGGTTTTTTTACTATATATTCAGACATTTTATTGACAAAATATTAATAGATGAATAGATAAAAATCCAGACAAACTCTAACTATGACCTAGATGACTGAGAATCTTCAGACAATAGATAAAAATCAGCAGATTAATCCATGATGGAAAATTACCGGTAG
This sequence comes from Micropterus salmoides, assembly GCF_014851395.1. Classification (NCBI taxonomy): domain Eukaryota; kingdom Metazoa; phylum Chordata; class Actinopteri; order Centrarchiformes; family Centrarchidae; genus Micropterus; species Micropterus salmoides. The sequence continues at coordinate 13,907,791 of NW_024042261.1, read as the reverse complement.
TTGCCGCCCTACACCTCACACTTACTACAATTCAAAACAATAATTGTCTTTTTGATAAGAGATTAAATTAATTCATAGAAATGTGTTCCTCTCACGGCACAGCAATTAATATATTTAATGGGGTTTAAAAGGCAGAAGCAATACTATAATGTCCTACACATTTAGTACATTAGAAAATAAAACTTTTTGTATGTTTTTAAAAAAAACAAAAAAAAACAAAAATAGGCTGCACTGATATTTCTGTATTTGTTTTTTAGCGTAGTGGGTGATATGTCCATGTATAGAAAGTGGAGGTTTTGTATCAGAATCACCATCTGTGGCATTAAATTTTACAGTGTGTGTATCGCTCCTGTTGATATAGCCACATTATAAAGCAGTGCACACCCGGTGTGAAATACCAGGGACTTATGTGGATATGCTCAGGAATGTGACGAGGGACTGAGGTGTTAAATCCGGTGAAGATGGAGGCAAAGAGACTGGCATGTAAAGCTGTGCCTCAGGGAAAGAAGCACAGTCAGTAAAAGGAATAACCGTGTGAGCAGCTTTGTCTTTTTATGTGAGCTGAATAAATGTCTCTCCTACATTAACATAAGAGTTTTATATACACACACTCACACACCAATATTAGCTCTTTATTTTTGTCTGCCCGTATTTGTTTGACTGCAAGTTGGTTCTGTCCCACACCATTTTTTCTCTCCGCAGTGTTGGCATGTTAGATGGCAGCATACTGAGTCGAGCTGCCATAACTAATTGAATGCATCATTTAAAAGTGCGTTGTCTGTATAGTGGCAGAGATCTGTACTGAAATGATCTGCCCAGAAAATATTTCCAGCATGACCTACGATTTGGAGAAAGTCATATTGCGATGACAAAATACTGACACTTTTAAATGTGTATCTCTCAGCAGTTAAACAATCACAGGACCAGTTTACACTGTTACAGTACAGTTTCTTTTTGTCATCAGTCCAAACATATTGACATTTTGCACCATTGTCAGCAGCTTTTTGAAACCCTCCTCACAGGAAAAACTCTACTGTGACCAGTGCATTGTGGCATGTGGGGCTTGTAGTTTTTGAATCGGGGACGGATGCACAATACAGCAGCAGCACCAACACAACCCACTCCACACTTTACGTGAACAAGATTACTAAACAATATTTATAATAATAATAACTTTAGTTAAAAAGATGTAAAATAGAACAAGGAGTGTGTTGCTCTCGGGAGGAGGCGGGTAGAAAGAGCACATTTAGGCTCAATGGCATCCTGGCTCTGGCTAAATCTACATCTGTCCACTGCTGAGGCTCTGGCAACCTGGAGGATGTACTACTATAAATGAGTGTGTATTAGTTGAATATTATAACACTAAATAAAAAGTATTATGTTAATTTAATAATATACTGTCAGGTGTGTGTGTGTGTGTGTGCACACAGGCACGTATATGGTACAGTGCCTTGCGAAAGTATTCGGCCCCCTTGAACTTTTCGACCTTTTGCCACATTTCAGGCTTCAAACATAAAGATATAAAACTGTGATTTTTTTTTTTTGTGAAGAATCAACAACAAGTGGGACACAATTATGAAGTGGAACGAAATTTATTGGATATTTCAAACCTTTTTAACAAATAAAAAACTGAAAAATTGGGCGTGCAAAATTATTAAATTCACTTACAGCTGTTACATTTCTGTAGGTTGGTTTTATTACAGGTTTTTTACCACCTCCTGCTCCCGCCTTCTCCTCCTCATCTTCCTTCTATCCCATCTCCTCTTCACCTCTTACTCCTCTCCATACTCCTTCTTCCTCCTCCACCTCCTCTCCGGTGTCCCCTACCTTTTCCTTCACATCTCTCTAGTTCCAAAACTGAATGAAGTGACTTCGGCCCTTTTTATCCAACTATTGAAGGTTCTGATTGGTGTGTTATCAATTATGACTGTTTGTTTCCACCTGGGTAGCTGTGTGCTAATTGAGCTCATCCTGTGTTGACTTGAGTGAAAAAAAAATTGAATGTTGGTGCTTTCTCAATGACCACATAGTGTAGGCAATGAGAAATGAAGGGATGTGTAGTTTAGGGAAATGGGTGTGCTTTTTGAGAAATGGAGTTATGGTTTTGAAATTGTAGTTCAATAACCTGGTTATAGTGTTCAAGCAATTGAGAAACCAATTTAATCCTTGTGCAGAAAAAGGTTCCATGTTGGTCTGTAATGTGTTAATGCCAAGTTGTCAATCATTGTTCAACATTTGAACATTTGCTGTTGCACATCAAACTTTTTTTAATGTCCCGCCCCGTCCAGGCTGTGAAAAGCAACACTGAAAAGCAGGCTTTTGAAAAGTTAAACATGTTGAACAGCAAAAGGCACCGATGCGGCTTTTTCGGCAGAGAAGTGCCGCTTTGGAACACAGTCTTTTTTCCTTCAGTCAGGTAGCCGACTCATAGTAGCTACACAGACATCCAGGGAATCCAATGAAAGGTCCGCTCAATCCCCATCACTGTAGGATATTCTCAAGTTACACGCCTGTAAAGCATGGGAGTGCTTTTGGTCACGGGAATGTTGATGAATATTCACTGTTATTTATTTATTTATCAGTATTTTGTTTTGGAAGCTTTGTTATTTGGAATGTGGTTGTATGGAGAGAAATAGTGTTTTAAAGATAACTCCCAATAAAAGTCACTAAACAGTAAATATTGCCAAAATATGGACATTTGCCTGGTATATTTATTAAAAAAAAAGTGATAACTTTTGTATTTTAATTTCATCAAATTCACAGTTACAATTGCATTCCAGGTGTATTAAGAGATTCAGTTGCATTATAATCCATTTGATCATGATTTTGTTTATTTTTTTTACCAGGCGAGGATGAAAATACCATTTTTCTTTATTGCATCTCCATTTAGTCTGTAATGGTAAAATAGATGTTAATTTACAATGGATTATATTCGTTAGCTTCTGACCTTTTCAAAGGAGACCAGAATTATGCATCTAGGCCAAATGGTAGAGGAGTTATTCCTGATTCATATTGGGTATGTTATTTTAGGCGTTTTTCCAGGAAATGGGGGCAAATAGCTGGAGGTTTCCAACAGGTTAAATGGTCAGCTAGCTAAACCGAAACCTTCTTATCTTCTCCCTGTTTTCTTCTTTCTTGCCGCGTCAGCTGCGTATGACTCATCTGTCTGTCACAGAGCGACCAGCCCACCGGCATTTCTCCCGTTGCGCCGGTGGCCAGTCTGACTATTTTTTGTATGATTAGCTGCAAGGAGGCGAAGAGGGTAACGGTAGGTTGTTGTCTTTAACATTACTGGCACACTGCTTGTAAATCTTTTTTTGGTTCATACGTATCCGTTTTTAGAGGCATATGCGAGAACCTGGTGTGGGTGCGGATAATGAGCAGACTGTAGTGCACACAGAAACGAGTGTCTCACACAGCTCACTTTTTTAAAATCACACACTTCTGCATTTATGTATTGGCACAGGATGACATCGCGATTACAACTGCGATTAGATTAATTGTACAGCCCAAATGAAAAACCATATCTCTCGCCAACTATTGTTGGCTGTCAAAACATACTTTTTATGAAGAATCATTTTACTTGGCATTATTAGCTGAAAAATGAGATCGATCACAAACTAGTAAATTGGTCTGATTTACGTGCTCCCTGAGCTTAGGTATTATGCTTCAGCATCTCTTAGCATATTGCCCATACAGTAGTTGCTATTTGTCTTCCCGCTGACGGCTAAGCTTGTCATAAGTCAATATGTACTTTAATTCCCAGAGTTGCGCCACAGTCAGAAGCACATTATCAGCTGTGCACAAAAAGTGCTTAGAAAGTTGTATTGCTATTGATGTGGAAAATGTCAGTTTGTCGCCGTACATGGTGACATACTGTACATGATACAAGGACACCTTGTCTTCACACATGAAGTAACCAACACACACCCGTGGTGTGTGTTGGTTGGATGGATTTTTCTTTTTATCACTTCTCAAAACGTTGCATCCTAGTTCCATATTCATCCTTTTAGTCATACTGCATAATGTATTTGTTTTCATGCGTGTATCTGAGGAAGTAAGCAAGCTTGTATTTCTCCGTGTGTGTTTGCACTGTGCTGCAAAGCAGCTGTTGAGCATGAGTAATAACCAGCCTATGGATATGAAACTATGTTGTAGCCTAGATCCTGTTTGAGAGATTGGCGCAGTCTTGGAGTTAGAGAACACACCAATCACATGATCATTAGCAGTTGCGCTCCGCCCCTCATAGGGAAAAGTAGGTGAACTGAATATCAGAAAAATCCCTGACTATTATAAAATCAACCATTATGGTCTCCTTTTTCATTTGACCATGTTCTGTGCATGCCTCATTTTCCTGGTTTAAATCTGATTGCGCACCAAATTTTCCCAAAGGACTACATAGGAAGTGCCAGAAAGTCTACAGTGCTAAGTATTTAGAAGTACATTTGTTAAATATCTCTTCACATTAATCTACTAGAACTACAATAAAAGTGGAATTACAGTAAATTCTCTCATCGACTATCGAGGATATTTTAAGATGAGCTAAATCTTTGATCCCCCAGCAGGTCAGGTCGGTTGTTGCAGCAGTACAAGGAAAGCAACCACAGGTTGTAACCCTGGACTCGGGGAGACAAATGTGTCATGTGGCACTGAATCTGTAACTGTAACAGACCAAATATCTCTGTTCTCCTTGTTATCCAGACTTCAGGGACAATGTGTCTCTGGGGGATGGTATGATTGACCCTAAAGCTGGATAAATAACAGGCTCACTCAGCTGTCCTCAGTCATTCAAGCATACATGTACATACAACATACAAAATTCTTTCTTTTTCTGCTAAGGCCAAAAGCCACATGCACGCACACATGCTTTTCCCAGATGTTAAATCACTGTTGTTTCATCTGTTCCTTGATGGTGAGTCAGCAATGATTATCAGTTTCATACTATTTTTAGCATGTGGGTTTTATTTATTTTTTATTTTTTGCAGTCCCTTTCTGTAATTTTGCCAGAGCAAAACCACGGTGCAATCCCATAATTAAAAAGGCTAAACACTATGTGTTCTTGAGTGCCTAAAAAGGGCTGTAAATCCATTTTATATTCCTAAAAAGTGTTTGCAAGTGGAAATAGATTAGTTTAGTGAACAAAGTGCCAGTGGAGGATTTTAAAGAATTTACTACTCTTTAGGTTTTCAAATAAGTGTTCTTCTCTTTTTAGTGGAGTTTGTTCACTATTTAAAAAACTATTTAATTTTAACCATTGCAGCAGTCTGGGCTAAATACTCGGTAGCTATGTTTGAATGACATTTTTTTTTTTTTTCTTTAAATACAGCTCCCCACATAATTGGATTTGAATTAAAGGTAATTTAATAGTGCGCCCCCCCCCCCCCCCCCCCCCCCCCCCCGTCCTCTGATTTCTCCAAGGGGCCAACAGCATAACACCAACAAAGCGCAGGAGACCGTTGGCATACACTGCTGATCAAACACTTCACCGCACTGACCGTCCATGCATGGGGTGTTGTGCCTGAATAAAATGCCAGCCATGCAGAATGATAATGTGATGTCACCAGGGCAGGCCAAGTCATGTCAGGCTGGACGAGCTCTGCTGCTGACTTGGCTGACAAACAGGAAGAGAACACCAAATCTCACAAGGTGCTTCAATCTTCAGTAAATCAGAACTTTTTGTCTTAGTTTTAGAACACTAGTACAGCTGTAAAGTAACAATTTCTACATTTTTGTGCTTAGCGGCACAAAAATGTCCAGTCCTAAAGAACAAAGAGCTATTATACTGTACTATATGTTGGTTGACGGACCCCCCCCCCCCCAGGCCTACAGTCTTTCTGCCTTAAGTCATTATGGCAGTGTGAGTTAGTAATGGATAATAAAATCCCATCTTTATCATCAGGTCTCAGAAATGAGACTGGGATACAGTGCATTAGGTGACCCATTTCATTAGTTACCTCAGTGTTTGTAACTTATTGACCACATCACACTTATTGCTCTTTCAGGGGCGTCTCAGGTCACATCCATCATAATCCACAGGGGTGGTAGGCAGAGGAACGAAAGGGTCGGGGGATTAACAATGTCTCCTCTTGGGAGCACACTCGGATCTCCCAAGTCCATGGGAACCAGAGTCGGTGCTCTCTCATCAATGAGCAGAGCTGCCTCCCACGGAGACCATGGTAACCGGTTCATTTGTGGAACTGACTTGCTCTTTGTTATAAGGCATATCTGAATGTAGTTAAATGCTTGTGCGGTTAAACGGTCTTTAGTTTGATTGTTTTTTGCAGTGGAAGTTAAATGATGTAGATGCCTGGAGAGTCAAACAGTAGGCTCTTTGCTCTTGCTCTTTGGAAAATAATTGTAGGTAGTGTTTTTATGAAGACAGCCAAATTGATTTTTTGCCCATATAACTCTGATCTAAGAGGACCTTCTTACATAATGTTCTCTTTCTTTTCTGAAGTACACTTCAGAAGCAATGTCCAAATATGAGAAGGGGATTGGTTCGGCATTACCGTGAGCTTGTTTCCCTTTTTTGTATAACTGATCTGTTTTGCCATAGACCGATGCCCAGAATTTAAATGATACATCCGTATTCCATCGTTATTTCCACATTTAGTCTGACCCAAAGTCTGATAGCTGACATGTGGGAAAGCTCCTAAAACAAGCTTGAGGTCAAAACATGACCTTCATTTGCTGCACAGTTTTATAATCTCTGGCAGCGGGAACAAAACTTCCATATTTAGCATTTAAAAGCTTTTAGCTTTTGTGCCCCCCCCCCCCCCCAAAAAAAAAAGACCAACATGCTGGGACTAGATATAAACAGGTCAAGCAGACTGTCTTACCTGTGTGCTGGTTGAAGCGATAATGATCTGGTCCTCTGCACATACAACAATGGTGCATTGAAGCTGATATCCTTAGGTTGTGTAACTGAGTGTCTTTATCTTCACACGACAGTGCACACATGCATCACTTTGTTCTGGGTGCTCAAAGTGACATCTTCAAATTGCCTGTTTTGTCCAACCATCATTCCAAATCCCAAAGATACTCAATTTATAGTTATATGGAACAGAAATGAGCAGCAAATCCTCACACTTGAGGAGCTAGAACCAGTTGCAAATATGTGCAGAAATAGCAGAGTCTTACATGCTAGACACTTGACATCTATAATGACAACAATTACAGTTGGCCTGGAAAAAAAAGACTCAAGACTCTCAAAAGTGTGTGTGTGTGTGCGCGTCCGTCCGTCCGTCCCCCAGTGCGGACTTGAACCTGAATGTACACTAAGCGAGGGGGACTTGTATCAACGTAGGGACCTTAATTTTCCCCGAGATCCCCACGGGTTGAGACTGCTTTGAGGGTTAAAACTTGGTTTTAGGGTTCAGGTTATGGTGATGGTAGGGTAAGGGTTAAGGTTAGGCATGTAGTAGGTTAGGCACAGGGATAGAGGAACAAATGCTTGCGTGTACATGCACGTTGAGGAAGATGGAGATGAGCAAATGTACATATCCTCCTGAGTATGGCCTAGGGGTGTGTTTTTGGATCTGAAGATGTAGCAAATTTTAAAATTTGCCATGGTACAAAAGTGCATGGCAGAGAACAGTAATTAGGCAGCTTGCATGTGAAGTTATTAAGTCATTCTTTGGTAATGACCAAAGTGTATAAGGGAATACTTTTTGCAAAGGTCATCAGCCAGGTTCACACAATGAGCTCAACTTATAGTTTGTGGAAAGTTTACTTCTAATGAACGCTGCTCTGCATTTTGTCACACAGTGGAGCAGTGAATGAGGTTTTAGTATTGTCAAATGGACTTAAGTAATGTTTCTTTTTTCCGTTCTAAGTAAACATAGTGGATCCACAGAAATAATGAATTGTATTTATTAATGGGTGGATGTTTGTGTGCGCAGTGGGAGCTGCTGTGGTCCCTCATCCTCCTCTTTACCTTCTGTCTGCTGCTGGTATGGTTCTACTTCTGGTGGGAGGCGCATAATGACTACAATGAGTTCAACTGGTGAGTACACAATCAAGCCGTGGGGGTGGGGGTGGGTGGTCAGATCAAACTGGAGCCAGACGCCTGTCACCATATTGTTTCGGCTGTAAATAAATTCTATCCATGCTTGTTGGCTTATTGATTTCCTAAATCATCAGTTTAATCTGTCCTCTGCCTTAATCTGAGCAGAGACCACCCAGCCCTTCACAGATTACACCGTTACGTAACACTCACTCAACATTTCCTGTTCTGTAAATGGCTGAGCCCACTGCCACTTTCATGTGACCACAACTTTGTGATCACACACAGAATTTCAAACCCATAACAGAATGTATCTGTTTTCAATTACATGTGCTAAAGTAGTCATATAATGCTCATTTTCAGTTTCATAGTTTTATTTAGGGGTTTTACCAGAAAAGGTTTACATTGTTGAATTTTCAAAAAACAAAATATTTTTGTAGTGCAGCACCTCTCTTCACCCTTTGTGTTTGACCGCTCCATTTTAGCTACCTAGTGAAGCATCCCACTTCAGTTTAGTCTTTGTTTGGAGTTACGCATGCACAGTACCTAGTTAAGGACTACTAGCCAATTGGAAGCAGAGCAGGGCGAGTCCTGACATTCTGGTAACCAGGGCTTCAGTTTAGCTGTACATGTTCCTGAACCAGCTTTGCAACCTAGACTGGAGCAAGAGTTTCAGAGTGGTGAGTTATTAACTTGTAACAAATTTATCTTTAAGTAAGTAATGTTTTAACTGTGCACTGTCTCTACATCACAGTAACAACTTCATGTCCATTGACTGCCTGGAGGGTATCTAATTTTTGGTAAGGAGAGTTGGGGATGAGGGGAGGCAGTAGATGGACATCTTGTCACTGTTCTGCAGCTCAGTATGTTTCTCCACCGGTGTTTTTAAGGACATGCCTGACTAGCCGTTATGCGAGCATTATGACGGCTGTTACAAAGTGACGCAGATAGTTTACGGAAGTAAAGGCTGGACTACAATCGAGCTGTTTTCAGGCAGTTTAGGAGCAGTGTTTTAACTCTTAAAACTCCCTTTGCGATGGACTTTGGGCTTTTTCACTTTTACAAGCCTATTACAAGCACAAAAAAGATATGACACAATAAAGGAGAGGGAAAAGCATAATATGACCTTTTGCAAAAACTGACTCAATCTTTATTAAAGCACATGTAATCCCATGATTTTTTACAAAAAGTGTTGATGAAATTGAAAGTAGATACTTGACTTGCACAACACAAGGTCAAATTACAGAAATAATTGATCAAACACCGCTCAGAACATTAAGAATATGTATTGATGGACAATGTTTCAACATCCTGTAAGCTGTGGATGCATTCCTTCCCCAAATTGTTCTTCTTGGGGTTGGTGTGTGGGTTTTTTTTTTTTGGTGTATATATATTTTTATATATATTTTTTATATATATATATATGTGTGTGTGTGTGTGTGTGTTCGACATGTTCTTGTACAAGCTGTAGTACAAAATGTTTACTGCTGTTTTCCCATAATGTCACATCCCCTCTCCATCTTCCTTTCCCCTCCCCTCCTGCTCTACAATGTCACCTTTCCCACTTATCGTCTGTTGCCTTCAATTACCTCTTCTCACATTCCTTTCCAAATGTAGTTTTTTTTTTTTTTTTTTTTTTTTTTTCCTGTACCCAGGCCCTTCTCTCATTCATCCTTTAGATTTGTTGCTCTTTTACCTTGTCTTTTTATTTTTTTCAAATAGCCCTTTTCTCAACACGTTTTCACTCTGTGTATATTTCTCACCTCCCTCTTTCAGTTCCCCAAACAGCCACCCAGGTCCACATTCATCAGTAATCTCACTAGCGTTTATTCATCTCCGGAGGTCAGTTTTACTGGGCAGACATTTGCCGTTACTTTTTAATAGGAAGGATACACATTTTGTGCTTTCCTTCCTGCTTTTTGTAGGGATTGTACAGATAATCACAGAGATGACATCCATGCCCTTATGTTTTCTAGTGATTTAGCAGCAGGGAGTGTCCCAGTCCATCTGCAGTATGAATATATTCACAAAGGGCTAGGAGCATCAGCAGTAAGTGACCCCGCTGTGGCACTGTGCCACTGGAATCACTGATAAGGCTTTGAAAGTAATTAGTGCTATAGGCCCTAGTTGTCATGTCAAAACGTGCATGCGCACACTCATGTACTTGTCTTTGCTTTGCAGCCATGAATCTGTACCCAGTGTCAACTCTTCACTCTTTTGTGTGTCTGAACTATGTCTGGATGCATCTGTTTGCATAAAAGAAAAATGGTGATATGTGCAGCTGGTTATCTGTGTTGCCTTTGCTGCTGTTTCCCACACTAAATCTTCCCACACAGAAACCAGCTGCCAATAATTTGCTACCCATCCGTTAATATAACAATCACCTATATTTGTGTCTGTTAACTTTATAGCAACAATAAAGCATTGAGCTTCAGGGTGACTTGATGGGTGTCTACCTGCAAGTCAAAGTCCTTTTGAAACACCAACAGTCTACAGTAGATTACAAGTCACACACGAGTGACATGTTTTGTTTGTAAACTAATACAGCTATATATCCGTAAAATCACATTACCCTGCTATCGGTTTGTGAAAGAAAGCCTGCAAAGAACAGCCTTTGCCGGCTGTTGCTGTCAATATGACTAAAAAACTTATTTACATAACTGTAAGTCGACTTAGAAGACATGGTTTGATTTGAAGGAAACGATGCGTTTTAAAAACGAACACAAACTCATACACACAGACTAAATTTTTCACAATCCTTCACACAGATTAGTAATGATAACATGCAGGAGAACACGGTATGTTCAGATGTTGTTCACTCTCTTGATCCTGCAGGTTCCTCTACAACCGGTCTGGGGAGTGGAGTGATGGCACTGTTCCTATCCTGGCCACCACCGCTGCTGGCTTCACCTACATTGCATTTTTAATGGTCTGTCCTACATCAAGTATTCACTCTGGAGGAGTTAAATTTGTTTTGTTCATCATAATGCCTTGGCAGAGACTAGACAGACTAATTGGTTACATGGAAATGTTGAGCAAGTTGAAATCTGTGAGGTGGCAGACTTGTGTTTGAATGCTGTGCTCTTATGTGTGGGTCATGTTTTTGTTTTGTTTTTTTCTCTCTCTTTTCAGGTTTTAGCACTTTGCCACATTGCACTTGGGCAACAGTTGAATTTGCACTGGCTCCATAAGGTAATGTGCTAAATGTGAGACTGAGCAACTGTGCTAATATGTGTGTGGGTGGTGAAAAGATGGTGGGTTTTACATGCGTATCTTTCTGTGTTGCGGTGTGTGTTGGCGGGGCAGTTTATATACTTGTGTGCTTGGTGCGTGTGTGCTCATTCATTGCCGATCAGCTGAACTTGTCCTGAACATACAGTTTGCATCGAGTCGTCCCACGGGGCTTGTGAAAGGCCAGTAAATTACCTTAAATAAAATGCTATCAGCAAACCAAATACAAGGAGTTAACACTGTTTGGGGTGTGAAATGGCTGGGAGCTATGTGGGGTTATTCTGTGCTGTGTGTATGTATCCAAAGCGACAGCCCCTCTTATTTTCTGTTTTACTCCCTCTCTGTCTACACAGATAGGAGTGACTGCTGCTCTGCTCACAACCATTGTTGGGGTGATATCTGTCAATCAAACATGGAGTCAAGAGTGGGACGTCATCCCCATCTCCCTGCAGGTCAGCAGACTGAAACACAGGAAAGCCCAAAGGCCATTGTTCATAGTTTTTAACATCACTGCCGATAATAAATTTGAGTGTTGCGATACACAGGGTGGAAGCAGCAACATGGACTTTGACCATTTGTTTGTGGGTTTAAAATAACTGAGCTGTAACCACTTTTCCCTGGATATTCTTTTATCTCTTTCCTGGGAATGTTTTTTAAAAACCTGTTTGAACCTGGTATCATTCAGACTTTCAAATTTGAAAAAATGCAAAAATGCATTTTATCAGTCAAGCTCGCCTGCAACAGCTGCATCGTCTTTGTTTACGTATCTCTTATGTTCTCTTACCAAAACATCCTCGTAAGCACACTGTATGTGGATCATTTTACAAGCATGTCATTTATATTTTATTTCCATGTTTAACATTGCTGTATGAAAAAAGCATAATAACATAAACTGCATATCCCGAGACTTAATCTGCATTCATCCTACTAACAATAAACAGCTAAACGATATCCAAAGATGTGTGAGAAGCTTAGAATTACTGTGTCCCTGAGATTATTGAAGTGGAATCACAGTTCCACTTAAACTGATGCCATTCACTTTGAAAGCCTCTACAAATTATAGCTATTATCTGTGAATAGTGTTACAAATGTCTTAACCCCAGATAATGTCTGTAATTTCATGCCTCTGTCTTTCTTTGTTTCTCTACTTTGCTCACTGTCATCTCTTAAACCCTGAATCTCTCTCCCATACCTCTGTTGTGTTTTTTTTGTTGTTTTTTTTTTCCTTTTCTTTATATCCTCTTCCTTTCTCCGTGTCCTGCCTTCATCTACTTTTCTCTCACTACCTATGCCCAGGCCACAGGTCCGTTCCTGCACATCGGGGCTCTTGCTGCAGTCACAGCGCTGTCTTGGATTGTGGCTGGACAGGTCGCCCGCTCAGAAAAAACAAGTATGTTTGCTTCTGTAACACAGAACAGAAGTTACTGTTACCTGATGTAACCATCTGCTACGTGCACAGGAAGAGTGGTGAATGATTAACACTATGTAGACAGAGGCCAGGACCTCCACCCAGGGTCTCTGAGATAGCTAACATTCCTACGGGCTCATGTGATGTTTTCCAGCAAGGACACCTTGGATTGTTTTCTCCTCGAGTACATGACTCTTTCTGGGGATTAGCAGGTCTTGGTGTATATCCTAACCCTCACTGCCACTGGTGTCTGCACAACAGAACAGGTGTGAATAGAATAGAATTGGTTAGTGTCATTTATGTACCAGTTTTATTGTCTAATGAAGAAATTATAGCCTGACAGTAATTATTGTAAATGCAGTCGGCCTCTCCTGTAACTGATACAATTTCTAAAGAACACACTTAATTAATATGAAGATACATTTAGCTAAGAGAATTTTACTTCCAGTGAGTTAGATAACTTTTTTTATTACTGTCCTCACGTTAGACAAAAGTAATTTCTCTTTATACTATGGGAGATATTTAAAACTAATAAATAGCATGTTCAGTTACATTTTATGTTCTGCTTTTGGAGAGGCATGATGAGCTGGAAAGGTCTTGGCCAGATTACTCCCACTTTAGCGTCCCTGCTGTAATGCACAGTGGAGTCTGAATACCAAAGAGGGGGTGGGTGGGTGGGTGGGGGGTGTGTGTGTGTGTGTGTGTCTGAAGTCTGTGAGCCTCCTGTGTGTAACAAGAGTTGTCTACTCAACGCCACCCTGGAGCTGACCTTGAAACCAATACGTGTGTGTGTGTGTGTGTGTGTGTGTGTGACACAGCCTTCATTGCTCTCTCACATTGAGGAGGATGCAGGGGAAAGTGTCTCCTGGGCCACTAATGTCAGTGTTGGCCACTGTGTGTAGCTATTAACGGTACTGAACATTACCCACATTCACAGCAACTACTGACGTCACACATCTCATTGAAAACTAAAGATCGCCCCAAAATGTTCTCTTGGTACAAATCAAACCATAGAATATTTAAAATCAGCATTTTCTCTTGAATATCAGTGCTGCTCCTTTAATTTATGTATTTGTGTCCATGCTTAGGATGTTTACTAAAAGACAGAAACAAGCTTTGCAAATGAACTGCATTAGTCAATGGTCCCACAAGTGAAGCTGCTAACAATATCATTAGTGCAAAAATCACAACTGGCAGTTATTTGCCAATTATTAAACACAGATTGTAAGCTGTACAAATTTTAATGCTTATTATTATTATTATTATTATTATTATTATTATTATTATTATTATTATTATTATTGTTGTTGACTGTAATTTTTTTTTATATATATATTTTTGTACAGATCAAACAAACAAAATATAATGTTTTAATTGGTGAGCATAAGAGGTGCTGGTAAGTAGATTTTGGTAGGCTAACAGTGTCCCTCGTTTCCAGTCTGTATGCTAAGCTAACCAGCTGCTCAATGTAGCTTAATTTTTAACATCGACATGAGAGTTGTATCAATCTTCTGATCTAACTCTTGTCAAGACAGCAAGTAAGCGTCTTCCCCAAAATTTGGAACCATTCCTTCAACTCAATTCGTGCATAGCAGCCGCAACTATATTATCATCTGTCTTCTCCCAGGGCTCCAGGTGGTGGTTGTGCTGCTGTATCTCAGTGTGTTACTGGGGCTCTATGTGGTACCCCTGAACATCAACTCCCCCTGCATCATGAACCCCACTGCTCTCAAGCAACGCCCTGATGTCATTGGCCACCAGGGAGCTCCCATGGTAAGTCAGCTGATTTCTGGTCCTGGTTTCTTTACTCCTCTATGATAGTAAACTGAATATCTTTGAATTGTGGATAAAACGGGACATTTGAGGACGTCCTCTTGGGCTATGGGATACGCTGATTGACTTTTCACCACTTTTTTAACATTTATAAACCAAAAAACTAATCGAGAAAATAATCGACAGATTAATCGACAATGAAAATAAGCGTTGCAGCCGTTTTGCCATTAATTTTTAGCTGCCTGATATTTAGTCAGAGACAGCCTCAAACCCCTGGCCTTCTGCAATAGCAAGTTTATTTATATAGCGCATTTCATACATGGGGAAATTCAGCATGCTTTACATAAATAAAAGCAAACATGAACATCCATTGTGGATGACACTGAGCCACACAGGAGATGAGCCTTTAATTCAGAGTGCCACTTGATTGTGATTTAGAGAAGCAGGAGAAATAACTGTGCAGGCTGTATAGATATTTGTTGCTCTTGTTTTACACTCATTTTTCTTCTCCTGCACTTCCCAAGGCTATTCTAGTCTGTTAATGACCTTGTGGTCACACAACTGAAAATAGTCCACAAACATAACCCAGTGAGAACCTGGGGCTCTCGCTGCCTGATGTATGACAGGGATAAATTTTCTGCTGGGTTTTATGATGTTCTGTTCGACTTGATGAGCTTGAAATGGAAGCGAATCAATTAGAGATTGCTTATGTTCAGCTCACAATCTCTCCTACAGATCAGATTTTAGACTCCACTACAGTGTTAAAAGGCCTGTTAGAGCCTGTTAAGTATGCATCCAAAACTCACATTAAGATATGATTCATGCACACCAAAGCACATTTTTGCTTTTTATATTTGATTCATGTGCTTATACT
The DNA here is from genome assembly GCF_014851395.1 of Micropterus salmoides. NCBI lineage: Eukaryota > Metazoa > Chordata > Actinopteri > Centrarchiformes > Centrarchidae > Micropterus > Micropterus salmoides. The sequence continues at coordinate 13,892,500 of NW_024042261.1, read as the reverse complement.
AATGTTATTGCTTCTAAACATTACCCAAAGAAGGATTTATGTGCTTGGACTGATATTTGGCTCAGTATTATGCAGCACTTGGAAGATGGAGTCCTTGTTGTTCATAAGTTGCTCACACGCTCAAAAAAACACACCCTCGATTCTGTGGTATCTGTGAAAAGCAATCGATCCTCGCTGTGGAATCTAAAATTAGGAGTGGCTCTGCGAGGCTGTGAGAAAACTCAGAGGCACATGACCGGACATAGATTCCCAGAAGGACTTTGTATTGATTACAGCATCATTCCTATCCTGTGGTTCCCAGTCATTAGCGTTTCTAGTAAGTGTTGTTTAACCTATTGGCTTGGTATTGATCCTTAACTTTAAGAGTTAAAGAGCAACGCTGCCCATTGTCATTTCATAACATTCCTTTGTATTCAGAGGAAAGAGTGTATTTTCACATTGTTTATTTTTGACTTAGTAACACCCACTCGATAATAAGCAATAATTTCTTTTCATGTGGCATTGTTTTTTTTCCTCAACAGTAGTAGTGACTCCAGTAAAGTCACGTGTGTGTGTGTGTGTGTGTGTGTGTGTGTGTGTGTTTTCTTTCAGCTCGCTCCAGAGAACACACTGTGGTCCTTCCAACGAGCTCTGCAGATGAACGTCACTGGGTTGGAGGCTGACGTGGCTATCAGGTACACACACGATCAATATAGCAGGATGACGAGGCCAAACAAATAAAAGGTTATTTAGTCTGTCTACATCGTGCCTCGCTGTTTGCTTTCCTTTCATAAATTATGGAAACATTGGTTTACCCAAAACATATTAATATCAGTACCACAGTAGAACAAGCTCACACTAGTCGACGTATTACCAGTCAATACATAGTGTGTCGTACATTATGTTATAGAGAAATCATGAGGTCTGTCCAAAAAAAAAAGGAATGTTTATGTAGTCTTAACAAGTAATTTGTCTTGAAAGGGAAAAGGGCAAAGCGGTAATATTCTGTCAACATGAAAACACATACTTACTAACTACAACAGTCACAGGATGCAACAGCAGGTCTGCTTGTCAGCAGGCAGTAGATGAAGGCATGATACAACCAGCCTAATGAGAGGTGACAGGCTGAGACACACTTGGAAGAAGAAAGAGGAAGTGGGGAGAGTGGATACTATAGTGGCCATGGTATGTGATAGTCAGTGGGTGTACGTGTCTACTCATGCATGTGCATATATGGAGGATGAGTGATTGTGTAGAGGTGGGGAGTGTTGCCTTGCTGCTGCTGGGTGTGTGGAGGTGGGTTTGGGCTTTATTTTGTAGTATGTTTTAAGGTTATTTCCGGTTACTCTTGCGTCTCAATTAGCTGCAGACTCTTTTCCTGTATTTAGCAACCACGTTGGCATGTTTGTGTGCTCATTGTTCCCTGTAAGAGAGGGGAATGGTTGTATGTTTTGGTGCAGGCCGCTGACAGGTGAGCTCCTGACTGTGCTGAGTAATTAGACTTGATGACAACCAGAGCGACAGTGAGACTCCTGCAGCAGAACACACACACACACACCCACACACACACCCACCTGCTGACTAATATACCAACATCAGATCATCATCATACAGTCTTTTTACTGATGAACTTTGCATACAGTTTTGTTTTTTTTTTAACTCCAGAGAAATATATTTTGGGAGTTAACAGTTCACACTCTCATTTCCACACAGGAAAGGCATTCTTTTTCAGCCAAGAATTTGAATAGCAAATATTGAGAAATGGGGAGGGCTTTTTTTCTTTTGTCCTGGGTTTTGTCTTTGATTCTACTGGATAACATGCTGATGTGAATTCAGAAAGGGGAAGTCATTTGGTATTCAAATATTGAGCAGCAGCATTTTCAACAAAAAAAACCTTCACAACTGGGCCAAACTCTTGTCTTTGTCTCCCCTGCTCTCCCTTTCTCTTGACATGGTTTCAAGAGTTTACGCTCTAACCAACTCATGTCTTTTCTGCTCTTATCCAATGTCATTTTCAGAGCCCTTATTCATCTAATAAGCACAAGCTACAGATAAACTTACCTTTTAATGGTCCTTTTGATTTTATATGGCAGCTCACTTTGAGTTAGTATAAAAAATGTAGTTGAGTCATTAGAAGAAAAGACTTGAATGAATTTTTTTCTGCATCAAATTATGGTGGAAATGTCTTTATGTAAAGGAAGACAAATTTCAGGTCCCAGGTGACGGTACAAAAAGATAATGGATTATAATTCAGTAAGGCTCTCAGGCGTTTTGCCTTCAAATATTTGTTCTCCTGTATCGCCACTTTCTCATTTAATGTTATCGCTGCTGAGTCAACACACATGTGGGCATGATTTACATTTCCGTCCTCTTCTGTGTCTTTTGTTTGGTGTAAGTAGCCTTTTTAAGTGTTCATGTGAGCATGTGTTATAAATATTGTGTCCCCTGCTTCCCCTTTCAAATCTACGCCTCTGCCCTCTATCTAGTAAGAATCAAGGATTCTCTCTGTGTATAATGAGAGAGATTATAATTATTTTTTCTTAAAAATTTTTTTTAAATTATATATATCTCTCATTATACAGAGAGAATATAATATTCTAAACTACCTGATTTGCATCTCATAACTCTGCACCAACTTGATCATTAGTGTGGATGGAGTGCCTTTCCTGATGCATGACCGCAACCTGCTGAGAACCACGGACGTCGAGAAGGTGTTCCCAGACAGACGGTTGGATGATGCCTCACACTTCAACTGGACAGATCTGCAGCAGCTCAACGCAGGACAGTGGTTCCTCAAGGTAGTTCTTGGATGCTGATGAGGGCTTTTGAAGAAATTTCGGCTCTATTTGACCGTGTGACGCGTCACAGTGATGTATGGAAAGTGATAAAGGGTCATTAGCCCGTTGAGTCACGAGTACTCCACAGCTTGTGTCCTCACTCATTGATCCTTCATGAAACTTGAGATCCATTAGCGGTTTGTGATGCTCTCCCGTATGCGGAGTTGATCGGGGTCAACTAGTGCTTCAAAATAATTGTCTCAACCCGCTTGAAGTACGACAGTAGCAGGCCAAACAGGATGAAACACGCTGACAAACAAGCAATGAGAATTTTGTAGAAATACTGCCTGTTCTGCTCCCCAGTAATTGTTTCCTGCATATGATAAGGCACCATCGAAAAGAAAGAGAAATTACTTACTCCATTGTTTGTATTCATTTTTTTTCTTTTTTTTTTGCCATTGCCTGCAGCTTGTATAAATGCATTAATCTTAATAATGTGTTTCTAAGGACGAGAATCTGTTGGTGCTAGATGTTGTTCAAAAAACTGCTACAGCAAGAGTTTCTTCTTATTTGTACATTTCTAAATGTGTACTCTAACTGTGTAGCTTTGTTTCTAAAGGGAGTTTAAAGTCATTTTGCGTTTTTAAAACGTGTTAAATATATTCTAAAGCCTTTATTTTATGAGATCGGATTGCTGCGCAAAGACAGTGACTGCGAAGACTGCTCTGCCCCCAATATGTCAGGATCTGTTTGAATCCCCCCCCCGCCCTTGCATGTGTGCACATTGTGGCTGGAGATGGCATTCCAACAAAAGCCTTACTACTTCTTTGTGTAGTAGTGACAACTGACTGTCATACGCTGGTTTCTATATGCCCAAACATGTCCTGCCCCAGACTGGTTAATTAAAATTACAAAGCTAAAGTCTTTGGCTATTTCTAGTCAGTACAGTGAACTAAAGCCCATCATGGAAGACCATAAGAAGCATCTGATGTTCTTCTCCTGTGTGCTTTAACAAGGAGTGAGCAAGCAGTGAAGCGAGGAAAAAGACGTGAAGCAACTAAGGAAAAACCTCACTATTTTTATTTCCCCGTAGGTGTTGTCCAGTCGCTCTACATAACACGTGGATGAGTGCTTTTTATACAAAGCAACTGTTAGAGGGGTGTGTGTGTGTGTGTGTGTGTGTGTGTGTATATTAAACTGTAAATGCAGTGATCTTACCCCTCTTAAACCCATCTGTGATAGTCTTCCTCATGTTTTTCTGTCGCTGCGTTTTAGGACGACCCCTTCTGGACAGTGCACACCCTGTCCCCCCATGACAAGAATCTGATTGCCAACCAGAGTGTGTGCAGCCTGGAGCAGCTTCTAAAGCTGGCTTCCTATCATAACAGCACAGTGGTTTTCAGGCTGAGGAGACCACCTCCGGACCACCCCTGCTACCACAGCTGGATCAATGATACGCTGCGGGCTGTGCAGAAATCTGGGGTTCCTCAGAGCCTGGTTAGTACATAAAAAAAAAAAAAAATTATACTTCGGTAGACCCAATCCACATCATGTTTGGTTTAGCATGACGTCTCACTCTTATGCAAATGGAATGGGTTAAAATGTGAATTAATCTAATAATGACTATATAAGGTTAATCTTGCAATTCCAGTAAATGGACGAGTGTTCCTTATGTCTATTCATGTCTATTCAGACCCTGTCACTGCATTAATGCTGGTGACATACAGATTGAGACGAGTTTAACTGTAGCCCTGTATATTGTGCCTTTTTTGTAGGTGATGTGGACTCCAGATGAACACAGAGCGCAGGTGAGACAGCTGGCACCCAGTCTGATCCAGACCTCAGCGGAGAAACGGAGTCCTCAAAGTCTCCATCAGTTCGGCATCAGCAGGCTGCTGCTCAGATACAACCAGGCCAGCACATGGGAAATCAGGTAGGAACACAGACACACACAGACACAGACACACACAGACAGACAGACACACACAGACACACACAGACAGACACACACAGACACACAGTTATCAGGTCATCACCTTAACACATGGATTTATATTCAAAGGCGTCCCTGAATGTGTGCGATTGCTTTCAGAGACTTCTCCGAGAGCAACATCAACCTCACACTTTACAACATCAACGAGCCCTGGTTGTTCTCGGTGCTCTGGTGCAGCGGGGTGTCTTCAGTCTCTTCAGAGGCCCCACATATCCTTAATAAGGTGCCTTACCCCATCTGGCTTATGGTAAGGACCCATGACATACTGTACAGAGTTTTCTTCTACAACCCGCAATCGAGCTCTGTCGTTTGCAAAATGTATTTTTTGTTTGTTTCTGGTTTTCTTTGTAAATAAAGTTCAGCTTTGTTTTTTGTTTTTCCCTTTCCTGTTCAGCCATAGTCTCTATGTGCTCCCTGTACCTACCAGCCCGGAAAAGATCTGCTTGGTAACAGCTTTTTAGAAGCAAATGTAAAAGGTTCATAAAGTGGCTTTATGTTGAATCAGTGTATATGGTATTAGATGACGACCTGTGTCCTCTCCTTCAGCCTGCATCTCCTCTGCACACCTAAACAAGATTTTAACAGGTGATATCAACAAGACACTAGCTACCAACTGAACTGAGCATGCTATCCTTTCAACACTCATCCGAGGGTCCCAGCACAGTAGAAAAGACGAGCGTCATCGCTGTAGTGTGTCCTGTAGTGTATGACTCATGCTTTTCTAGTTCAGTCTGCTCCTGAAACCTCTCAACATGGGTAGCACCCACACTGTGGCACTCTGGTATCGTTTCACCACCCCCTTGCCTATGCAGCTTGCCGGCCTGGTCTGTGCCACCATACGGGAAGTCTGCATGACAACATGTGTACCCCCCCCCCCCCCCCCCCCGGCTGTGGATCAGGGAGAGTTAAGGCTGCCGGGGCATCTGCAGTACCGTCTGTTAGTTTGAACTGTGAATCAAAGTGAAATCTGCCTCTGCCTGTTAAGGCAAATGGAAGTGAATATTTATCCTCTGAACATCAGTTGGGTTTTTTGTTTTTGTTTTTTTCAGGTATTCCTCATATGGCAGTACATTTTATTTATAGAGGTTGTTATAATTTAAAAAAAAATCTAACTGCTCACATAAGACATTGTGTTGTTGACATGTAGATCCACCCACTGGTGGATCTTTTCACAAGCTTGTTGAGGGATTAAACCCAGATTTACCATGTGTGTGTTTGTGTTTCCAGAGTCCAGATAAATACTGCCTGATGTGGGTGTCCGCAGATCTCATCTCCTTTGCAGTAGTTATAGGAATATTCATTTTCCAGAAGTAAGTACAGACACTGTGTTAAACCTGCAGTCAGTCATTATAGTGAGTTAATGCTTCTCAGTTGATCTGCTGGTGTATGAGGGGGGGGAAGTAAACACTGTTCTTTTGTTGTTGTTGTTTATTCTCTCCTGTTCTCTTCCACCCGCAAACACACATGAGTACATATCATTAATAACTGCTCATTAACCAGCACCCTTCACTTACATCTCTCATTCGACGTGACACCCTTTCACTCAGGAGACATCTGTCTGGAACACATCATTAAAATAACTGCTCATACATATTTATGCTCTTCCTTTTTGTTTAATTTTTTTTCAATGATTGTGCCAATAATGACCTTCAAAGGAAAGGCTGGAAAGAACACAATTATTAATTAAGAACACTTATGTGGTTTTGTACGCTGCTATGATGTATTTGTGCTGTTCTCCCCCCACCACCCGGCACCTGAGTGGTGGCAGAGAAGATGTAGTTTTATCTTCTCTTTGCTGTAAACCCTTCACACTCCCCTCTGGATTTCTGTTCCACTGGTGGAGTGTGGTTTTGTGACAGCTCCAGGGACAGATGGCCTGTCCTCCTGTTGCCTCTGTGATGGAGGGCAGTGATCTATTTTTCTTACCTATTTTATTTTTCTTCTGTACGGTCCGGTGCAGGGTTTCTCTGCTTAGCCGAGCTCTTCAGTAGCTTCTGCTGGCTTCTAAACTGACCTCTCTTGTCTCCCGCCTCCTTTTTGTCCTTTTTTGTCCTTCTGCCTCTTCCTCGTCCTCTCTCCTCTGCCTGATGTGCATGCTCTTCTCCTCCTCTGCTGCATTCTGGCATCTTCTCTCAAGCTATCACATGATCAGGTAACTGGGTCACCTCTTCTGACCCAAAGTCTTCTCTCCTTTCACCCTCTTTCTGTCTGTCACTATCTTTATCCATCCTTCTTTTGTTCGATTCATTCTTTTGCTTTCTCTCCATCTCTTTTATCCATTCTTTCTGGGGTTTTTTTGTTGCTCTCCTTATTATAACAAACTCCATCCAATTTTTCTCTCCAACTTACGTCCACTGTCTTTCTACATTTCTTTTCTCTCTCACTTCTCTCTCTCACCTGAATCGTTGTACTGCACTGCTGCCACTTTCCTCTCTGAGGGAGGAGTTCACGTCTTTATCCCTGTGGGCTAAATCAAATGAATGCTTTCCACCCGCACAGTACAAAATATATAAACAGCATTAAGTCACCAATGAGATTTAACATTTATTATCCATCTGATTAAGCCAAGTCACTAAAACGTCCAAAATGAACTACGGATTTGCATTCATCAGGAGAAGAGCCTCGGGATTGGCTTTTATTGACTCTGATGGACTGAAGGCTCGCTTGTTTGCATTTCTGTTTCTAAATGCCTTGTCGCAGTTCATCTTGACTAATGCTCTTCAGCTAAGTTAATTGAGATTAAGGCTGTTTTCATTAAAGCTAGGACGCCATTTTCATGAGCAGGAAAAGAATTCCTCTGCCTTGACTGATTATACGAAGCTAAAGCTAGGGAGTCATCCTCTCTGCTACTAACAAAAGTTGATTAGATAACCACAGTCTTAATTATATTTCAGAAATTTTTCGTTCAGAAGGTATTTTCAGTAGGTATTTTTTAAAATGATTTTATTCTATTAGTTCTATTGAAAATAAAGTGTTATTTGCAGCACTGATTATGACATATTTTGCTTGCTAATAAGGCACTATGTATAAAATGTTTAAGTTATAACCAATAGCCTTATTAATGTTAATGGTTATTTAGTAATGCTTCATAGATAGATAGATTAGATTTAAACAACTTTAAGGTTGCCAGGTTGTGGAAAAATCCTTTTGATTGGACCATATGACCACTTACCTTCTGGAAAAGGGCTGCAGAACCAAAATCCATTTAAAAACGCATGTTAAAGCATTTTTTCATGGATTGCCAACATGTATAACTACCTTCTTACCAAATACAAAGGACAAACAGCCACTGGGATTATTCACAACCAGGCAAAAGAAGATGTCTTTGCTAACAATGACTTATAAATATAAGTATTATTAAATGATTTATTAACTAAGAATAAAGTTGTAGTTAAAGGGTCCCTGATTAGAAAGTGGTACCCATATTTTAGTGCTCATCTTAAAACTCTGTGTAGACTACAGTGGAAACCGCTTACAGTGATCACATCTGTATAGGTCAAATTGATTACTAGTGTGATTTTTTTTTTTTTTATACACAAATATAAAGTAATGAAACAGACTGCTTCACTTTACTGATTTTTAAACCTGGCCCTCTCATGCTCCAAGCCATGTCTGAGAGGTCAGGGTGAAAGTACACTCCACTCACGTAACGTACCTGCTGCTGTGTGAGAGCAGGGCCGATAATTATGAGGGAGCAGAGCAGGAACGCGAGGGCAAAATAACTTGCTGACCCACGGTGATGCGAGTACAGCAGAGGGAAAACACACACACACACCACTTAACGTTTGCAAAGCATATAAGGACTGTTGTTATGGTCTGGGCAGTCCCAAACCTCCTACAAATAAGCTAGAAGACAGCCTAAACATATGGCCACTTGCAGTAGCAACACGATCCATATGTTATGTATGAAAACACCCAAAATTAACACCGTTTGTCATCACTATAAGCTGCTTCCACTATATTATGGATCTAAAGACGACACACTTTCACATGATGAGAAGCAACTGTGTTGTCTCGTGCTAGCCTAAACTGAGCCCAATATACTGCATTTATAAGCTCCAACGTCATTTTGATTTTGAGAGTAAAGTCGCCTTTAAACTGAGTCACCAGATCAAACAAACCGTAGCCACAAATTAGGAATCTGTTTGCTCAAAGAAGCACTGCAATTAAACAGATTTGTTTCCCATGAATCAGTGCGGGGCACGTACACTAACTCCATACTTCTTTCTAAAGATTTAAAAGTTAATGCTGTATGGAGCAAAACGTGACCCTGAACTGCATAATGAGAGCAGAGGCAGCAGTATTTAGTGACATCACCACTGTCCCGAGATGATCTCTGACCTAACGTGTGCCCCCGCAGGTATCGGATGAGCGGGATGCGCAGCTACAACCCTGAACAGATCATGCTGAGCGCCGCAGTCAGGAGGTCCAGCAGAGACATCAACGTCATGAAGGAGAAACTCATCTTCTCTGGTAAGACCCTCACACTGAGACGAGGGGGACATGTTGGATGTCTGTCTCTCCTGGATGTTTTGTAGTGTGTGTTTGTTGTTTGGGCTCCTGAACTCAGAAACAAATTCCTCTCTTTGTATTGATTTTACAAAAAGATTCACCATTTCTCCTACTTTATATTTATTTTTTTAACTTGATGATGAGGAATGAGCCATTTTGGGTTCCAGGTGCCCAGCTAGCATGTCACTCCATCCCAGCATGCATCTCTCTTAGTGTCTGTGAATGTTCTCGCTCCTCCTCTTCCTCTCTTCCCTGTTGAAGGTCAACCCCAGTAGCAGCCTGTGTGACGTGCACCACCTCCTGTCCATGCTACCACCAGTGTGACTTCCTCCTTTTATTCCATGCATCCATTGCATCCCTCGTTACCTGCCACTTCTCTACCTACTATGCCCTTCTCCCCCTCATCCATCCATCCATCCCTTCATGTACCAAACCTCTCCTCCATAACCCTCCCACTGGAGACCACGTCATGTTTAGGGGAGCTTATAGATGCCCCAGTCTGTCTAGACATCCTCTAGTGCTGGGGGGTCAAAGGTAAGTCATATCAGTGCCAGCTGTTTGAGGTTATTCATTATGTTTTTCATTTAAAAAGTGCACTTAATATCTCCCTTTTTGTTTATATTTTTTTTTCATCTTTTTGAATAAAGCTGAGTGTTTATTTTAAAGGGACAATGCGGTCAAACAGCACACTGACTGTTTCTTTATCCTTTGGCGCCCTCCAGAGGTGGGGAATGGAGTTGACGGCACTGAGGAGCTGTATGCAGACAATGGCTACGACTACTACACCAATCGGGGCGTTAGCCAGTGATCGGGACTGTGTGAATCTGCTGTAGCGAGACGGAGAGGACAACACTCAGTGTTCACATCGCTTTTTTTGTGTTTAGTCAGTGTGAAGTCTATCCTCCTCTGTCGTGCTGATTAACTGACAGACTGCTGTATGTGATGGAGAAAACAAACCACCCAGTTGCTTTGTGTACATTCTGTGAATAGTTGTGGTTATTTTCTCTTTTTTTGCCTGTCAGACATATTGTATATCACACGGGACTACACGCACTTTTTATTAATGGAATTTGCCAAATCTGGGGCCTCCTTTCTCACATCTAAATGTCAGAGAGGCCCCTCTGAGTTACCAATGCCTGCTTCTTCTTTTTTATTTTTAGTTTTTAAATGTGTTTCCAGATTCGTTAATATTATACACTAATTTCCCAAAGCAGTTCCTTGTTTTTAAACCACTGTACATAATATTCTTCTCTTAGCAGATGGATTTCTGTTTAACAAGGCATTATTGCAGTATGAGACTAAAACGCTAACCGCTCGTTATGCTCCCGCCTTCTGTCGGCACTCCACTGTGCTGTTGTTCATAATAGTACTAATATTTATATTTAAAGAGGAAAACCACAAACAAGCTGTTTACAGGAGTCCTGCCTTCTCCTCCAAGTGAAATATTCACATGGTGTATTGTAAGATAATTATTTTGATAGAGGCTGAATGCCCCCCGCCTCCCTACTTTTGACCAGTGCATATGGCTGTAAAGATCATGTCAACGTGTGTGTGTGTGTGTGTGTGACCAGAAGAACTGGTGAAAATGGTTTGGGTGTGAACATTTGGGCTGTCTTTTAATTAATGTGAATGTGTTTTTAGAATTTTTTTTTTTTTTTTTTTTTTTTTTAAAGATGTGTATTTGTGTGTATTCTGGCTGGGTACATATGTTACCCTGTGTGCAGTGCTATGTTGTGTTTTATTGTACATAAAAGGTTAACCGATGTGTGAGATGCTTCAGCCAACCAAGAATTTATAGTGGAACAATGTAACCGTGATGAACAGTTTAATCATTACAATAGCAATAGTCTGTTCCATGATGGAAGTGACTTTGCAGTTAAGTCTGCGGTATTTTAGTGTTCACATACACAATGTTGGTTGCTAGTGTAAAACTGAATGCTGTAACGTAAATGAAGTGGGTGCTAAATGTGAAAATAAAGCTCTAAGCTAATTGAAAGGACGCTCCAGGGATCACAACAGGCTGCACAGGGTCAAGAGATTGATTGCCTTTTGTGTTTGTTTTCTTTGAGTATTACTGTGCCTCAGAAGTAAACATTAAACACCTTCTAATACAGGAGTTCTCTAGTGTTTTGTTCTGTGTATTTCTTGTTTTCATAAACCTCTCTTTTTGAAGACACACTTTGGGGGAAAAATAATTTGAGATTAAATAAAAATGGTGCCCAAACACGTTCTCATGAGCAGCATCATTCCAGCACCTGGAGGATCTTGATAGAACGTGTGAGGAGTACGTGGAGTTCTTTGTGCAGGTTTCCCAGGAATGCATGAAGTGAGTTTGACTTTTTCTCAAAATAAAAAGACTGTAAAGAAGTTGAGAAATTGAATTTTAATTGGCTGAAGAGCAGGTCATAACTGTTAGACTTTTTTAGGTGGCTAGACTCTTGACAATGGGTAAAACGTGATATAAAAATAGATCCTAATCTCAGTTTATTTTTCCTCCCTATTTCAACAGGGACCAATACATGATTTGTACAGCATCAAAGGCAAATTAATTACTAAAGGCTCTGTTTCATCAAGATCGCAGTTCCAGAGAAACATTTGGAGAAAAACACAATACAAGTACTCATGAATGACATTAGGCAAAAGTAAGTTATACTTCCCAAGGGAATGTAGGTAACTTGAGTTCTGTACTACAGAGATCTGGGTTTTCCAAAGACAGAACTTTGGAATGGAAATTAACTTTCAGACTGGATATACAATAACCAGCCTACTGTCCACCAGAATAAGAACCATTGAAACACATTTTCTTCATACTACATTAAACAAATAATGAGGCACCCTGATGACCACAAACCATGTCTCAGGTCCATCAAACATCTGATATGTGACCGTAACAAGATCAAATACACAAGGCACCAGTAAGCAATGCTTTGGTCCTCCTGTGGGACTACCAGAGTCAACCTCCTCTACCTACAGCAGCAAAAGCAGGATTTTTACTCTTAACTCTGATAAACAGCACAAATATCTGAAGTGTGGAAGTCAGCGTAAGTTATTGCCTTTTAAATAAAGCATGCGCAAATGCACAAAAAAGTAAAGTTAGCCGACGACTGGACGTCCTCAAAGTGCAGCATTTAGCATGACTCCTCTCTCTTTCACTCTCCGAAGCAAATAATGCAGGCTTTTATTCAGAGGGAAGGGTGGTGCGTTTACAGCACTGTGTAAACATTAAGGCTTTCTCCCGCATGCACTTTCATCTATTAGCTGGGGGCTCCGCACCTCACCAGGGCTCCTTATTTATGAGGTGAGTAGTCCATATTGCACTGCAATTTCTTTTATGAATTGTGCATAACTGTGTCTTTACACTGAGGTGTCCCTCTGTCCCCCACAACTCCAGAGGTTCACCTCAACACTTCAAACAATATAGCAGCTCTCTGAACAGGCACAAGCACACTGTGTGTCAACCTTCAATGAAAAGATGTAAAAACAAAATTACATTAAAAAGGCCTACAAAAAACAAACACACACACACACACACACACACACACACAGTTGGTGGGAATAAATAAATAAATAGCCGAAGATGTACTGGTTAATCTTTAAGTCCTTAAAAAGTTGTTCCCTGAATTGAACACCGTTAAAGTATCTACCACGAATAAGCATCATCAGTGAGGCTGAATGGATCAGTAGATCCTCGTTCACATCTCATCTGTAACTCACGCTGTTATTTCTGCTGACGCTTCGTGCACAACAAAAGCAGCTGTGACTTTAAAGAACGGACACAGGACAGTTCATTTCTGCAGATGTTATCAGTTACTTATTTTTCTGCTACCGCCACCTGTCACAAACAAGAAAGCATGAAATGAGTTGGAGAACCTGAGTGAGCGTCTCGCCTGTCTTCATTCAGGTGACAGTGTATTTGTTGGTCTTTTTCTCACTTCTGCAGATTTTATATTATGCACATAAATCAGACAAGTCTCTGTGGCCCTTTAGCTGAAGTTCGTCTTGCGAAGGTGTCTGTTTGGGATTTCTATAGCGCTCACTTGTAAAGGCCAGGAGCCACCCATGATGCCAGCCTGAATGGCCACGCCTGTAACCACAGCCAGGTCAGGGTCTACAGATGTGTTGGGCTCCTTCCCAAAGTACTCGCTGATCAGCCTCCTGATGCGTGGTATCCTGGTGGACCCCCCGACCAGAACGATCTCATCCACGTCCTCTTTCTCCAGGTGGCCCTCAGCCAACACGGTCTCAACGGGAGCCAGGATCTTCTGGAAAAGGTCGTCGTTGAGCTCCTCGAACAGCTCGCGAGTGATCACAACCTGGAAGAGAACCGGAGCAGAGCCTTCGGGTGACTCAGAGCTGTCGTGGGTGTGAAGGTGCAGGGGTACCCTGAGGGTGACACTGGGTTGGAGGGTGAGATTGAGCTTGGCGGCTTCCACGGCCTGTCGAAGACGGTGGATGTCCTCTTTAAGAGTTGGTGGGATGCCAAACTCCTGTCGGACTCGCTCTGTGGTGTACTGGAGCAACCTCTGGCTGAAGTCTTGACCTCCCAGCTGGTTATTCCCTGCCAAAAAAACACCGTCCATTTAAGATTAAGTCACTGTCATCTTCTAATTTACACAAATGCTGCTTTGAGAAGTGTCAGATTAAAGATGCTAAAATGAAACCAGATTATTGTCTGAGCAGATATTCGACACCCGCTCTGAAGGGGTGAATCCAGGTGAAAGTTCTGACCCCATATTACTTTCAACTGAGAGCACAGAATAAAATGATATTTTAAGTCTAAGGGACAAAAGGTAAAGCTCCCTTTTCAGTGGGCTCATATCACCTACAACTGTAGATTATATTACTGATGCAGTGAAAGACATTACCTGCCATGGCCCTGGTGAGGAACATGCCTCCCTGTTTGTTGAGCAGAGAAACATCCAGGGTGCCTCCCCCGAGGTCGACCACCAACACGTTGAACACATCCACCTTGTGCAGGCCATAGGCCATGGCTGCAGCCGTGGGCTCATTGATCACACGCAGGATCTCCAGGCCTGCAACACAAGGGAAAGAATGTAGACTATTTGCCAGACCTAGTGTTCTGTTCTGCCTCTTTCTCCCTGCATGTCTTTCTTTCTTTCTGCAGCTGCAATGTGTTTTTTTTTAAAGTCACTGAAAAGACACAGAACTCGTCTTTTGGATCTTTTCACCCACAATTCGTTTTTCACAGCACTAGTGTGCCGCGTGTGGAGGAGGCTTGTCGAAGGCATAACCTATGAAAATGATCAAACACCAACATGGTACCAAATGACGTCTGCACATGTGTGTTCACTGTTGCTTTACCTGCTCCGTGCTTGTAAAAATATCCACCACATATTGTAACATAATACCAGATAACATCTCGCGCTGCGTTTCGCTGCCAAATGCTAAAATGGGTCGCCAAATATGCTTTGGCAGGCGTTAATATACCTGGGCGGCCCGCCCAAGTAAAGTCTATATGTGGGAAACACAGATATATTTCTAATACAGCGCTTGTCTAATGTTTCTGGTGACCTTGTGTGTTGACTTCTGACTGTACAATAAATTGCCCCTTGGGGACAATAGAGATATCCTTGATCCTTGATGAAACACTGTTTTGGCTCTAACCTGGAATATATCCAAGTATGCCAGTAGCAGGCTGTGTCTGAAAACATTAGTGTTGGCTGGATGATAGAGTAAAATAAAATAGAGGAAGAAGTAGAGTAAGTAGAGGCAAATCCATAAAAAGAACAATACTATATTAGCTGATAACTTTACGGTTACAGAAAAGTAAATTATATTTCT
Organism: Micropterus salmoides; assembly: GCF_014851395.1. Taxonomy (NCBI): domain Eukaryota; kingdom Metazoa; phylum Chordata; class Actinopteri; order Centrarchiformes; family Centrarchidae; genus Micropterus; species Micropterus salmoides. The sequence continues at coordinate 13,877,437 of NW_024042261.1, read as the reverse complement.
GACAGCAGTTATGGCTAATTGAATAATTAGCATTGCATTTATGTTTTTAAATCCTACATTATCCATTAATTATTTTGAAAATAAGAAATGTGAAATTATTATATTAGCTCTGCACAAATGTAATTATGTGTCAAAAGAGGATGATGGGAGATGACATGCAACAAACATCACAGGGAGTTTTTAAAACTCAGCTGCCTGACGTACAGCTTCGTCAACTGACCCACTTGGAGATCCAACATCAGCTTACAACAACGAGACAGCTTACCAGCAAGGTTGGCAGCCCTGACAGTGTAGTTCCTCTGTCTCTCGTCAAACTCTGCCGGCACTGAGATGACAGCTTTCTGGATGGGCACACCCAGCTGTCGCTCAGCCATCTTCCTCATCTTCAGCAGCAGCCTGGAGCTGATGAACTCTGGGCTTACAGTGAAGGTATGGTTGGTGGAGATCTGAAACTCTGCACTTCCATTATTGTAAATCACCTGCAAGAGGGGCAAGGAAACCGTATAAGCGAGGATAGAGACATGGCACATGACTCTAATATAAGCCACTTTACAGGGAATGCTTTTACTTACAGCTGCATCTCAGAAAATTTGAATAACGTGAAGATGTTCATTTTTGGACAGGTGTCAAGTCAGAAGTCTTTCCCATGATAGTGGTTGTGTTTAGTGAACCAGACTGAGAGGTTAAAGGCTCTTCTCAGGTCCACATTTCTGTATTATTAATTTTTTATGCTAATATTTTGAGATATGGATTTTTGATTTCCATGAGCTGTAAGTCGTAATCATCAAGATTAAAACAAAAAATATTTCACTTTATTTGTAATTAATCTAGAATCTATAAAAGTTTAACTTTTTGACTTAAATTTTGGGGAAATTTACTTTTTCCGCATGTGAGAAACTACAAATGCAGGACTGGTCATTCCAAAGTTTCCCCTAAAAAAAGAATTAGGTAAAAGTAAAACACCAACAGCTGATGGGTAAACCTGTCTGCTACATAAGGAGACAAAAGTGATCCACCACAGAAACCCGTCGGCTAAACCAACCCCTGCGTGGCCCACCTTGAACGGATACCGAGCACTCTCCTGCTCCAGGACCTCGGGATCGAATATCTTCCCGATGAACCTCTTGGCATCGTAGATGGTGTTTTGGGGGTTGCTGTCGGCCAGGTCCACGGCTTCATGTCCAGCTAGCACCGCAGCGGTGGTGAATGAGACGGCGCTAGGGATGCTCTTCCTCCCGTCTTCATCCGCGATCACCTCCACATCCCCGCTGCCCGGGTGGAAGACGCCGACAGAGCAGAATGTGGTGCCCAGGTCCAGGCCGATCACTTTCGGTTTTGGGGGCGGTAAGTACTGCTGGCCCAGGTAACCAGCCAGGAACAGGGCCAGGATCACCGAACCTGTGGACAGGTAAGAACCATAGTAAGAACATGCGTATTACAGGTGGACCAGAGCAGTTAGCTCATGTGTTAGCATCCAGTCACCGGTTAATTTCAGGGGGAAATAAGATGTCATTCAACTCACCAATCATAGACATTTCTCCGGACATCGTCACACACCGTTGCGAAGTCAACCGCCGCTTAAATTTCACAAAATGTCGGTATAATCGTTCTGGTGTCCGTTAAAAAATGTCCAGCTTTGACAACTGGGTGACCCGAAATAGGAAGTTTTCAGACCACCAACAAAATACACGTCAACGTTACCCGGCTCCTTGTGGATGCTGGGTAATGTAGTAAACAGCATACACCATCGACGCCACGGGTAGAGCAACGGATGTTAGCGTTGTACGACACTACACTACACTTCCCATCAGTGCTAGCGACATGCAGCGTAAAACGAATGTTTCGTGACGTATCTGTGTTCTCAACCAACCAGGCAGAGCCAGGATTAAGGAAGAGACCAAAAAAAAAAACATGTTTAGATAAAATGTTATAATAAAGTATTTTATAATTTAATAATAAATGCAATTAAAATGAAAGCAGTTCGTAAGTAAAATAAAAAATCATAACGTATTATTATTATTATTATTATTATTATTATTAAGTTTTCTTTTTACTTCTATGCTCTATTTAGTTCATGGCTATAGGCATCTGGCCCTCATGTATCATGCATTGAACTGGTAAGTGAAATTAATCATTCTGACAGACAACAAAAAGCATATTTGATTGTATTTCTTTGATTTTATTTACAAAAAGTTCTGAAAACAGTCAAATGCTGACTTTCATATGAGTTCACATGCAGGCTCTCTTTATCTCTCTCTCTCACACACACACACACACACACACACACACATTCAGAATATAAGATACATGTTTTCCTGTACACAGTATAGGCAAGATTTTAATACGCATTGTTAGAACCCAGACACTACATTTCAAAAGCACCCCTTTTTTGAGGGGGTGGGGGTGGGGGGGGATTACACAGGATGTTGAAATGAGATTGGGAAACAACAGAAAGATTTGCAGATTTGATAAATAAAGGCTTTATATCGAAAAACACTGAATGATTCAGAATGCAATAAATACAAATGATATTTAATCATGAAATGTCAATTTTTCAACAACATAAAAAAACCCTCTTACATCTTGATTATTATCTTAATAAAGTGACAAATGGATAAGACGACATTTAGAATTTTGGTTGTTTGTTCTTCCTGTACACATAACACTTTTGAAAAGCTTCTACATTCGGCAAGGTTGAGGCTTAGCTCATTGGTATACGGGATATTAACATGACATTTTGAGAAAATGATGGGATGATTGTTGAGACCATCAGTCATAAGTAAATACCCAACTTCAAATCCCAAATGTCAAAGCATCCATGTGACAAGTGATCACATTAAGAGTCAGCCGCGTCTGTGAGCTGCTCTGCATCCTCCTTGCTGTCTGAACATTCAGATGGGATGAAGCAGCCCGAGTCTCTGGGACAGTCACTGTCTTCTTCCTGTAGGCTGTGGGAGGATCTGTGCTCATCCGTCCCATCCCTGACATCATCACCTGCGGCCATAAACCAAATGGAATCAAATTAAATGTCATAATATTACAAGTTTCTGTTTCCAACCATAGAGATGTTTAAATCTGTGGCAAGCGCTTCAATCAGTGGAAATTAACCCATATTTAAATACGTAAGGCTGCTGCTCTTTGGCATTTCTTTTAGAAATAACACCTCAGAATGTCCTCTTTGACTTTTATTTCTCACAAAGTCAAAATATATCCTACCATTCTTTAATATGTCTACTTTGCTGATGAAAGCTACTAATCCTTATGTCCAGGTTGCCAAACCACTAACCTAATGGAGTTCAGCTTGATTAAATTACTGGCATCTCATGTGAGTCAACAAGCTTGGCAGGGTCACATTGTGGCTGCTGCCGTCTGTTTAGTCACACTGTCACACAAATTACAATGTCCTTTTATTTGCTTTGTGCACAACTGCATTAAAACATGAACAGACTGAACGAAACTAGCCGGAGAATGCTGTTCCTCCTCCATACTGGAAATAAGTTTTGTTTTCATTCATGCAGGATCTGCGATAATCAGCCTTCTGCTTCAAGACATCAGATTACAGGAACACCTTCTGCCCCATTAAGCACTTTCTATCTGAGTAACAGGAAATCACTGATAAGCCTCCAACAGCACGCAGGATGTATTTCTACTCTGTGCAGCACAAATGTCTCAGCTTTCACCTGCTATTTCACATGTTAAACAATAAAAAAATCTCTTTATCCTCCAGCAGAAATTCATTTGGAAATCATTTCCATCCTAGTCAATGGTAATGAGTGACAAAAATGCTAAACCTAAACGAGTGTACTTTGTTTTAGCAGAATAAAGACGATTTTTATCTTTTTTTTCTTGCTGTTTGAATTCCACTAAAGTTTATGACTGAAGGCAATAACACCAGAGTTGTGATCATTTCAGTGCCAAAAAGTTCAAGGGAACTTTGTTTCTTTCAGGCATTTTGCCTTGATTGAGTATTGACTCTAGAGATAGGCTATAGACAGGTGACTGTGGACATTGCAGTCACATAGTATACATCCCGAAACTTGTTCTAATTAGCAGTTAATTGTAGGTTCCAGGAAACTAGTAATATAAATAACCAATATTTAGAGGGAAATTATAAATAGACAATTGTTAGTAAGTAACAGACCCTTCTCGCTGAAGAGATTTCAACATGTCAAAGTAGGAAAACCACATGTGTACCTTACACAGTTATAGATGCTGGGCCGCTGTCACTTGAATAGAACAGAGCCATCGCTACTGTTATTAGTTACACCCTTGAGCTTAACCTACTATCCCAAGTCAAAAAGTCTGCTGTAAAAAAACGACTGTGTACAGTAAGCCAGTCATTAGTAACTCTACTTTTTCAGTTTTTTTGTTGACCATGTCTCTATTCAATAAAGCAGGAATTAGTGATCTGTAAAATCAAGTGTTGTTAATTGTTAATAATACAAGTTGCTCGGTGTGCTGCTGACCTGTGTAGCGGTAATCAGCAGCAGTGAGGAGCCTGCGTCTGTGCTCGGGGTCTTTGACGTTCAGCTCTATCAGGTGTTTCTCCTGCAGGAGCAACAGGTCCTCCACTGTCTGGTAGCCATTAAGCAGCAAGGCAGAGGCGTACTCCTGCAAAAACAACAACAGTGGTGTCCTCATTAGCATCAGCACATCGGGCGTGCTCGGGCAAAAACCCCAGTGGTGTAATACATTCACCTTTCATCTCCTACGTTACAGCACGTGAAAGTTCAGACCATGTGTGGTACAAAGTGTTTGGGATGTCATTGGTTTCAATTAGAGACCACAGAGATTAAATAACGACAGGTGTTTTACCTATATAAAGGTTGAGGTTGAGTTATGAAAGCAACAACCCTGGAGTGTTAGAGTACGTTTACAGCACCAGAACAGCTCCTACTCATCACGTGAAATGCCAAACAGTAGAGTTGCCTAACTTGACCTGCTTACGATGGTAACCGTTAGGAAACCCACTGACTTGCGTCCAGACTAAAACAAGTGAGTGTTCCCAGGTGAGTAGATCGCATCCTCACCTCGAGATTCAGTCGCTCCAGTAACTCCAGTAATGTTTTAGGCCGAGGTCTTTTGCACAGCTTCTGTTGTCTGATCTTAGGGGATCCCTCTTCTTCCTCTTTCTCCACCACGACGTCTACATAGATGAACTTGAAGTTGCCCACTTTGTTGTTTAGCATGCCAGTCCAGATGCCCATCGGAGGCTTACTGATGATGTTGATAATGTCACCGACCTAGGGAGACATGATAGAGAATGTATAAAATCATGACGATGCACTGTCGTACATATAGGAACACTGTACTCAAACAGCGTTGTATCTTACTTTGAGTTTGAGGGAATCTGTGTCATATGGGCTGGGGACAAAGTCTGTGTGGACGCGAGCTCTGCCACAGAACTGTCCCTGATAGGAGCCGTCCTCCTCCAGCCTCAGACTGTCTCTCTGACCAGAACCATTGGACTCACTGGTCACACCACCTGAACCCACAAACACAGCACAGTGTGATTACACAATTATGGTTATCTAATAAAACTACATTGCACTGGTTAATGTATACAAGGATCAACTGACTGTCCCAAACTCTTTTTATGTGGAATTAGTTATAAAATCCCACACATTTATTTACTATGTGCGTTCAAACAAGCCTTTGCTCCAGCCTTACGTGTGTGTGTGTGTGTGTGTGTGTGTGTGTGTGTGTGTGTGTGTGTGTGTGTGTGTAGTATTTGCAGATACTTACTAGAGGAGCTCTGGCCACTGTAAAGACTCTCTAAGGAGTTGCTTGTCTTTGCAGAGTTTTTCTCAGCCGGAGGGCCGCTCTGTGTCTCTGCCTCTGGGTCTTTGTCTGTGTCATCACCCTGGGAGGAAGAAAAAAAACTTGTGAAAGTTGCAAACATGCTCTAGGGTTTCATCTAATCTCTCCATCTGTGTAACAGTAACACCAAACTGCTACGAGACACTTTTCGGTATAGGCCAGAGCGAAGCCTACCATTTTAATACAGCCAGCAACAGCGTCATATTTGAGGATGTGGGTTTCTAAGAGATGAAAGCGTTAAGGCTTTTGAGAAAAACAGTGCAGGTTTGCTGTAACTGAGGCTGTGGGCCAATCTGGACTTTTACTGCACACGACAGGTGTCAATGGGGTTGTTTGATCTTTTTATGCTCACAAAGTGTTGACTGCTCCAAATGAAATCTGCACCCTTGAATTTCTATTTTAAGCTTTACCCCTTGTACCTGATAAATAAATAAAAAAGTGGAGGCCATGAGTGTTTGTGTGAGTGTATATCTATTTCCATGTGACTCACTGTCTCTTCAGAAAAAGACTTGACGTGTTTTTTGCCCATTTTTCTGCGCATGGTCAGTGAAATTGCCTTCATCTTCTTCCCAAGTCCAGCTGATTTGTTTTGGTCCAAACTCTCACTTTCTTCTGTGAGCTGTGTAAAGAAACGTAGTTTAGTACATACAGTACTGTACTGCAATATTAAATGCAACTTTAGAAGCTTCACACATTTCTCCCATCTCCACATTTATGTCATTTGTACATCTGCCTCATAAACATAAAGTAAGATGCATCACATCCTGCACATGAACGGGTTTTTCCCAGCATGAACCTTGTTTTCCACTGGTGTGTTATTTAATACGAAACACCTCACAGCAACATGGCTGCATATTTGTATATATGCATATAATCCTAAACAGAAATGTTTCCATCCAGTGACTTCACATGGCTGGTTGGTACAGTAACAACCATTAATGACCATTCTTGCTCCAAATGAAAAATAATTGCCAGTATGCATTTAAAAATGAAATGACAACAAATCTACATACCGTAACGGTTACATTTTCCTCCACTTTGGATTGTGGCGAGTGATGTCTGAGACCCTCAAACCTGCCAAAGCTCGTGGAGCGCTGTGGGGAGGATTAAAAAGACAAAGACCAACGATGTCATGGTGACAACTGGCAAAGTTTGTATGGCAAGGTTTAACAGCATTACATAACATCAAGCCATTGTGCTTGTGAGGTCTTGTCCCATCTGTCTCAAGGCTCAAAAATCTTTAAAAACATACATTTTCAATCTATGACTCAAGTTGATTCTACAGAGGAAATATGATTGAACTTTATATACATTCTATATGCTCTATGTGTACAATGGTATATATTCAGTGTGTTGAAACAGTGTTTCGAAATGAGAGCTTGTAAAATATGTGGTAGATTTGTGGTCAGGTCATGTGTTAAATCATGTAGAAGTTCATGGGGCAATAGAGAATATATGTGTCTCTATTTAGGCGTACTGGCAAATGTCACTATACAAAACGAGTAGATCAGTACGTAAATAAAACTGTTGTGTCCTGATTACATGCACCCGTAGTCCCTTTACTCTGGCTCAATTTTAATTCTTACCTCTTTTTTTCAATTTTTCATAAAACTAAAAGTCATTATAATCTCTCCCAACTCTCCATCATCTCCCCAGCAGAGCACCAAAATAATTATATAAATGAGTAATCCCTGGAAATCCTGGTTAAATATGAGCTCCACACTCCTAGACGGCTCTCTGTGGACTGATTTAATGCAGCGTCGTCTGCCAGGCCTACATTTTACTCCACTGGCTGCAAATACAGCAGCAGCATTGAAGGGTTTCATTTTAGAGCTATATTCTTCCCCCTAATCTCAGGTTATTGTATAGTTTGAATTGTCATTTTTTTGTCTGTTGTCACTTTCATGAAAATGTACAGTTTACTGCATAAATTTGGACAAAAACTTACGTCAGTTTAAACATTTCAATGTTTATTTTACTTAAAATGCAACTACATATAAATAAATAATTAAATAAATAAATGCAACCTACAACTTGTAAAAATACATGGCTGTCTCTCTCCTCTTTCCTGAGAACATCATTTTTGAAGTGACTGTACAAAATATCATGTCTTTCCTCCTACATATTTCACCTACCTTCGGCTTGCTGCTCTTTACTTTGTCTGACACATTGGAGGCCGTCCTCTGCAACATTTTCTTCTGTTTTAAGGTTATTGTCTAATCTCAGTCCTTGCTCTTCTCTTGTCTTTTACCTCACTCTCCTGACAGTGAAGTGTTAATCAGCACTGAGGCTGCCTGTCTGATGGACTGGCTGGCCCACTTCCTTGCAACACAGGATGTGAGGCAATTGGCATTTCTTCTCTCACTGCACTACCTCTTTGAAAGGGAAAAATACAAGTGCTTGAGTGTGCAATTTGTGGCCCACATGATAAAAACATCGAGAGCCACTTCCAGGAAATACTAAGGTTTATAAATTGTGGTATTTGATAGATATTCTGGTGAGGACAAGTCATTATCTGCTATTGCATTATTGGGGTTGATCTGCTCAGTTTGGCTGTTATGTCACCAAGTATAACTCAAACTAACCACTATAGTGCATCATAATGTATCAGGGTTAGGGCTACATCCACATAAACTAACCAACAAAATAATTATCCTACATGACCATAAACTTTACATTAAAAGTGTGTGTTTTTATTTCATGGATAAAACAGAAGGACAACATGTAAAAATCTTTGATTCAAATCCATTCTGAGTTAAATATTTTTCAAAATGTCCCTTTAATAGCAATGGGGAACTTGGTTCTGGTAAATGATGCTGGAGTAATTATTCTTGTGTGTTCATTTCTTAACATGGGGTAAGTTGTTATGAGGAAGTGCTGACGTAGGACAGAGGAACAGCTGAAAGTAGCAACTTTGCTGTGTCGAAACCCTTTCTACTTCATATCCGCTCTCAATATGGAAGTGAATAAATTTCATTTTGAGTCTTAGAAACACTGGGACATAAAACCAAGATGTGTCTACTCTATATTTTTGTTTTTGACAACGGTTTAAAATCACAAAATAACAAGGATCCAGCATTGCTGTTAGTCACTGCTGATAGTCATTGCTCTAGTGTTGCCATGTTGGGATTTGCTGCTGAGTTTACACTGCGAGGGGTTTTCGATCGGCCATTTGTAGAAAAGGAAATTCTGTGGACAAACCATTGCCTAATCCCACTACTTGCAATCAGCCGTAAACTCCTGTCAATCCAGATTAAGGCTTCTAATCTATTACTTCAGAGGCTCCCTGGAGAGGCAGTTGTTCATCTGAAGAGTTCGAAATGACGTATCTGCCATTTGAAAAGTCACCTGATATTTCAAAGTAATTTCAGGGAGTGTAATTCTGTCAAGGATTCCCAAAAAGACGCGCAGCCCAGGACGTAGATCCCTGTGGTGGTAATGTAACTGAAAATGTCATTCACATTACAATAGGGATGGTCTTCTGAATTTTGGCCAGAATTATTTGTTAGATTTGAAAAGATCTGGGATTTTCCAAAATATAGCATCATATGTACATTATATTATAAATTGCAAAAGTATGGGATGTTAAGACTCTCATAGTATTAAAAAATATCAAGGGACATTTCATTGACCATATGGTAAAAGGCCAAAAGGTAAATCTGTTCATGTACGTTTTGTGTGCAGAGCAAATTGGACGTGGAAAGATGTGACATGGTGGGAAGATATGACGCCATTTAAGAGAGAGTACAAAGGGAGGGTATTAACCTCAACACAATCTCTGGCAAAAGAAGAGGCTTCATGTCCAGGAAAATTACATTTTATCTCTAAGAACCAATGACACTATAGATCCATAGGGATCTTGTAATCTCTACACCAGATCATCCTTTTTTAGACTATTTTCATCTATTTTCTCCCAAGTCTTGATAAGCTTTAACAACTGCTTTGTGTCCCTCTGCACGTGCTCATTGGGTATCAGCAGAGGTCTTATGCTGAGAGATGTCAAGTGCATGCAAAGTCACTGACCTTTAAAGTCAATCTGCACTGTTGGTTGGTATCAGCCCTGAGTGACCATTGAACTTGCTGCATTGAAAAGCAACTGACACAAAGAATCCCAGTGGGAGGTTAAATTGTGAAACCAAAACTGTTTAATATTGTGGTGCCTTTCAGAATCCTTAAGAGACCCATTCAAACCCACTGTAACACCATGTTGGGCACAAGTGCATCAAAAGGGCATCACAAAGGCAAAGAAAACTAAAGTTACTTCAGGTAAGATACTTCATTATCTTCCCTGAGCCTGCAACTGCAGTTGCACTAAGCACTGCACAATGTAAATGTGCATGATGCAGTAAAACTTAACCATCAGAAAATGACCCAGAGCATACTCAGATCTTTTTCGAGGACTAACTAATGATTGAAAAACACATCTCCACCAGCAGAAACTTACATTTGGTTCTGAGAGATCCACATCTGTGATAGATCGTGGGACCTTTGGGGGAATCTGAGGTTTATGTTCCCTTTTCAGGCTGTCATCCTGGGCAGCGGCCTGCTGCTGTTTTCCTTCCCATTCTTTCCCATGGGACGTGGCAAAGTCATGGGAGTACACACGATACTCTGTTAGCGGCCTCCGGCAGGTGTGCTGGATAGTCCCCCAGGCAGGACTGCTGTCGCCTGGGTTGCTCCAGCGCTGGTGGTGGGTCGGCGTCACTCCACCAGGGAGGGCGGCAATGTCTGTGCCCGGGGTTTCGTTTTCCTGAGCGGGGGGGATGGAGGACCTCCCTATGTAAGGCCTCCTGTCTGACCTATATGGCACGTCCAGGTAGTGGGGTCCCATGGGTGGGCTCAAAGCACATGGTGGGGAGTGCACTGAGAGAGAAAAAGAAATACAAATGGAAAACTGACTTTCGAGAGTGACGAAATGTCAGGGATGTTGATACCTTGATACCCGTTTTAACTGGAATCAGACAGCTGCGTCATGTTGAGGTGTTGCTGCAGCAAAAGTGTTCATTACAGCAGAGAGTGACTCATAGTTCCGATGCTTTCCCCACTGAATGTTACAACACTACCACAAAACTATCTGCATTCACACAAAGAATTAATGATTTGTCTCTTTTAACATTTACTTCACAACAGATTGATAACAAAGACAGTGACGAAATGTTTTGCACAGGAAATGGGAGACCGTCAGCGACACCACCTTGCACATCGAAGCAGCACCGGAAAGAGAGTAGAAAGACCTATGAAGATGGCCAAACATGATCGATGTGTCCCCTGTAGGGATACCATGGAAGTGTTGAAACACTTAAATGCAGAAATATAATTCAGAATTTATCAGAACAGAAAGTTTATGCACTTCTGGGCTTCTTTTGCTACTGTAGTCTAGTATAGTCATAGCTTGGCCACTGATCATGCAGATGCTAGAGAGGTCACAAAGGACTCAGAAGTAGGGGGACAGTACCGTTATCTCACCTGTGTAGTTGTGACTTTTCTTTGACCCCTCTTTCCCGCTCTTTCCACCTGGTTTCTTTCCAGGCTTTTGGCTTCTTTTGACAGCAGGTTTAGACTCTATCGCAACGCCGTTGGCATGGACACTCTGGAAACAAACAACACATATAAATACTTTCATTCCTAAATATCTACATTGTTACTATTTTTCACTTCATGTAGCACAGCTCAGTTTCAAGCCTTGCTAACAGCATAGCTCTAGGGATGGCAATGTCGGACCTCTGTCTGTTGGTTGGTCCACCACTTTGGTGCAGATTGAAATATCTCCGCAACTACTGGATGGAAATCCCATCAGCGTCAGCTGTAGTTTGTCTTTAGTGATAATTAGTGAATGTTACCATGCTACCATGCTCAACTCTGATGTTGAGAATGGTCAATTGTAGGCCTATACTTGCCATACTTGCTTGCTTGACATTAGCATTGCTGTTGATTTGCCTCACAGAGGTGTTTTGTGTTCATAAAAAGACGAGACACAATATTTTCTGCCAAATCCCATTTGGGTCACTGGTCCTTTTAGCACATTGTGAGTTGCTGAGAGCTGCTGCTGATCCACTACTGGCAAGCTCTGTTTTGTTTGCTTCTCACTATGATGGGCATTAGTCAGAATGGGCAGCGGGTGAGCTGGCATGAGGTCTCTAAACTCTCCCTACCCCAAACACACAGAGACACACATACCGACAGTCCATTTCTTGTTTACAAGTCTCTGCCATGTGGCCCAGAGATTACACAGAGAGCAGTACCCTCTGGACCATCTGCACCGTATTAAAACCCCTATCAGCATTTGCGTTAAATGATTGTGCCATTTAGGCCACCACAGGCTCTCTGGATGTCACAAGCAGGTGGCAGCTTGAAACTCCTAAGTTGACACAAAACAGCCTGGTGTGCCATGATGTGTCAGTGCTGTATGCATAACAGTGGTGCAGAGATATAAACGAGGGTGTTTTAACACACCTCACATGTTATTAAACAGAAGGACAGGAAGATCTCAAAAACAGTTTCACTCTTTTTGCGGTTGCTGCTTGGCCAATCTGGATTTGGCCTCAATCCCTCATGGCTACCGACCTATAAACTATTCCACATAATTAATTCTATGTTACGCACACCCATGCCATAAAAAGTGCAGAAAGCATTTGAAAATTTATGTTGGGTGAGAAGCTGGCAGAGAAGACTGCTATGGCGTTATTTATTCCAACCTGGCTGGAGGGTGGTTTCTCCTTTTTCTTTGCGCCAGGATGATGAGCTCCTTTGCCTTCTTTGGTTTCACTTCTGTGTTTAGGCTTCCTCGTCTCTACAGGGACACAAGATATTACAGTGCAGATCTCATCAGGTTAGTGAAACACCAGAAAACCAAAAAACCAGAGGTGACCCAGGAAGCTGATATGTTCATGTGTTTCTCTACACCTCAGGATTAAAGGATTGGTTCACACTTTTTCTAGTTTGTCATCAATAATAACAGACATCCTACTGAACACTGAAACAAGTTTTGCTTGCTTTAATCATTCCTTCTCTTCATACTGGACATTAAGAGATCCTTTGCTAATGCACTTTCAATTTAAGTGATGGGGAACAAAAACCATAGTCCTCGTTTTGTGCAAAAATATAATCAAGTGGCTATTTTCCAAACAGTCTAATGCCAACAGTTAGAAAATACCTGCCTCTGCTTTGTTTTTTTAACATCATGTACAATCAGGCCTGTGTAACATTATTAAATCTTCAGTAGTTTGGGGTTCAATGTTGGTTGTGAATTGGTTGGAAAGCTCAGCCACTGTCTTCAGACCTCATGCTGAGAGTTCAAATGAACGTTTGAATATATACGTAGATGAGCTTGACCTATTTATTTCCTGTTTACCTTCATTGTGATTGTTGGTGATGTGGACTAAATCTTCTCGGCTCTTGGTGGGCTGCCAAACTGCAGTATTACATCCGGGGTTATCTGCCGTGAAGGGAGAAGAATCACAAACATTGAGTACTTCAAGGATGAATGGAGGCCACAGAAATTGTTTTTGAGTCACGAACAGGCAGCCTTGTAGGTTATTGGAGGTTTTAACAGTATTTTCTTAGCAGCTTTGAAAAAAGCTAATTATTTTAAATGTCTTGATAATTATGATGATACAAGTGACTTCATGGATGGCAACACAAGAGCTGGTGTTGTGTCTTGGCCATTGTGTTTAGTTACACTGAATGAACATGAAGTGAAAATGAAGTGACTTTCTTGCTGCTCTCAAATCTCTTTTAACTGACCATCTCCAGCATTAACAAAACACAAAGGAAATTGTTTGTACTCACCCAGTGTTTCATTATCTGATGCAGATTTAGATATATGTGTTCTGGAAGTGAAATTAACAGAAATATAGTATTATGCAGTTGCCTTTAGTGTTTGAGTAGATGTGTTCAAGCCCTTTAGTCTGACTTGACACTTGACCAAAAAGACAACCATCACAGAACATGAAGTTAAAATCTCATCGTGAGAAAGTAGATTGATTGTGTGCAGAAGTACCCTGTGTGAAAGTCTGATCTACTTTTACTATGGGCTGAGAGACCACACTATGACCACAGAAGCAAAGCTGGGGTGGTAAAGGTGTTGAGGGGACTGGGGACTCTAAGAAGGTGGGTCTTCAATCCGCTTAGTCCAACTAGCCCCAAAGCCATAATCTGCCTTCTGGTGGCCCAACAGTCGGCAGGGCCCTGCTTCTCAAAAAACATTCACTACCAGTCAAACTAAACAATATATATATAATTGTTTTCTGAGTCATGGAAAGCTTTTTTCTGCAATTGTGTCTAATGGGTTGACAATCCCTGTTCTTTGCATTGCATTGGTCAGACCAACTGAACTGAAGATAAGGATGAGGAGAGGAGCACAGCTGAAGAGCCCGTCTGCTCTGCTGCAGGAAGGATTTACAGCATTAACCCCCTAGTGAAAATACAAAGGGAGCTTTTCAAGTCATATTATTAGTGTATGGGAAAGCCCTTTCACTTGCATGGCAGATTTTCATTATGGTTTGCACGCACATGTAACTAAAGAAACAGAAAGCAGGCTATATAGTAGACTCCCAGAAGCCTGGATTCCTGGCAGGAGTGTTTTTTAATACAGTTTCAGTGTCTGTTTACAGCAGAATGACATTATTTGTAAAGGAACATGTAATATAATATAAAATAGATTTAGCTGTTAGCTAACACCAATGTGATTTGATGCAACTAGTACCATGTCAGCATGTGAGCTCACCTCCTTTTCTTTTTATTAGAGTTGGTCCCCTGCATCTGAGGCATATCCTGAATGAAAACATTCAGATGTTAGTGTTGAAAAAGTCATGCAAAATAAACCAATTTCTGTCATATTCAGTTGGATTTGATAAAGACATCAGTGTTTAATTTTGCGGCATTAGTGGCATTTCATTTACATGACAAGCTTGAATTAAACGTTTTGAATTGTCTGGCTTCAGCAGCAGCTGTCAACTGGCTCTGTTCATTATTACATAATCGGCTTTGTTTTGGAGGTACAGTCTGGTGGGTGGGAGCCCAAAAGTCCCAATTCCTCTGAGAAGTGACGCCATACAATCTGGTCATAATCTTTCACATGGCTCCACCATTCACAATCAGGACGACATGCATGTGTGTGAGACTTGCTTAAGTGTGTGATTTTTTCAATGTTGTGTACACACACAGAGTGCATCCCTCTCACCATAGAAATAGATCTCCCAGAGCCTCGCCACTTTGTGTTGTCATCCAGCAGGACTGCTGGGCTGCATGAGCGGCTGCAGGAACGGCTGCACGAGCGGCTGGAGGAGCGGCTGGGTATGGGCGGTGGTGGACCATCATTGGAGCTCTGCACCGCCTCATACAGGCTGTCCATAGACCCCTCCTGATGCCATGTGGGCAGATGGACAGACACACAGCTGTTAAACAGTTGAAGTTTGGCAGCAGGCGCAATTTATGAATAGATTGAACCTATCCTGTTGGATTAAGTCTGATGAGTGCTTACATTTCATATCAAGCAGGTTTAATAGGTCACACACTATAGTGGTAAGGGAATGTCCTTCTGTATAATGACTACTTCTCAACTGTAAAGCACACACATCACTTAATGTTGTTTCCAGAGCCTAAAACGGAGAAAACCTAAAGAAATATACAAGACAGTCCACATAAATCTTCGTTTCATAGCCATAAAAATTAGAGTGGATTTGTTATGACTGTAGGGATATGCTACTAATGCTGCTCCAAAGCTTTTTAAATTTGCTTGTCAACTATGAATGTAGGGGAGGATTGAAAAATACTCAATACAGATTTCAGCGTGGATTAAAATGTGTTCGGCTTGTTTGGATTCCTTCTAGGAAACCACAACCAATTTCTCTCTTCATCCACCTCGTCCAGTGTGTACGGTGCCTTCTTATCTGGGTATCCGGTTATTTTCTGCATATTTTAACACTACTTCCCTTTATTCATGCTTCTGACTGTTAATATGTCAAACTGTGGACGTAATCTTGGATATACGAACGTATATTTCACCCAGTTAAGTTTGAGCAGTACCCTTTTATGACTCTTTGTGTGGTTAAACATTAGGCCAAATGATTACCTAAACCAAACTACATATTAAATAATATCTCTTAATATCTCGTGAACAGGTTTGTGTTTGCACAAGAAGTCATTGTACATGTAATGTGGAACAACAGCTACAGAGGGGACAATCAGCACAATCACTGTCAGTGTTTACTGTAGCAAGATGTTAGTTGATCCCCAAAAACGGAAAAGTTTCTGTATACATGTCCTTATGCCCATGTGTAGCATGACAGCTGCAGCAGCATCTGACGGACCATATGTGTGAGAAGTGCACATGTGCCTGCCACCACCCACTTGTCTTTACCCCTGTAGCTTCACTTATCAGTGCTTTAACAATACTTTCTGCTTTCTCCTCTAGGATCCCTTGCATCATGAACACATAAACCTCAAAACATTAAAGTACACAAAACAACTGTATCAAAGCAGATGAGGTTAGAGAAGCATATTTACATTTTGAGACATGATCTGACTACAAACAAGAACACCTGCCACTTGTCACCTGTCTTTGGGATCATCTCTAGCTCATTTAGAGGCTGACACATGGCAATAACATCCCTGTACTTACTTACACAGCATTTTCTGATTCACCGATATTGTTTTTCTTGCTGCCAAGGTCACATTTGCATCACAGGACTAAGCTCTCTTTTCCCCTCAGCTAATCACACACAGCTTGTTCGGGTATATGCAGAAATTAAAGCGTGTCTCTTACCAGCGAAAAGCAGAAAAGGTTCATGTTGGCTGAGAGGTGTCCTGGTGTCGTCTGGCGGAGGTGAAACAGCGAGCTGAGTGACAGCCAGAGACTGAGAGACACAACAGCTAAGCGAGAGCCCAGCTCGGGCCGCCTGCTGTCTCCTCAGATTAATACCACAGTGAAATCCTTCCACTAATCCAATAGATGGACCACCATTACTCTACCAGCTAAAGCCGAACTCAACAACAGGCCCACCATTGGTGGAGCCACAAGAGTAGTCTTTGTTTTGAGTCTGCAGGGCAGCCATGCTCTTTTTTTAAGTGGTGATGGAAGTATTACATAATTTACTTATAATATCCTTTAATTAAGTAACAGAACAACAATGTAAAAATAACTAGTCCATTAACAGTAAAATCCCTCATGCTTAAGTATTGTGTAAGTGTTTCCTGCAAAATGCTTCAAAAATAAAACTACTTGTTCTGTGTAAAAAGAAAAAGCCCCTGTGACTGATATATTATTATAAATGGCATTATCAGATTGTTGTGATGCATTGATGCGTAAGCAGGATTTTGCTGTAGCTGGTGGAATTAGTTTTACTTACCATATATATGATTTAATATACTGTTTTTACTACTTTATATACTGGTAGTTTAATTCAATGGTTCCCATCCTCACCCCTTCCATAGGGTCACAAGATGAATCTGGGGGGTTCCTTAGACGATCAATGGGAGAAGAAAGAAGAAAATAACTGTGTTCTGCTACTAAAACTGAGCGGCCCAAACCAGAAACTGCTTTTTTATAATGAGTCACAAGCCAAAAGAAGAACGAACAATTTATCTAATCACTAACAATGTATTGTATCATGTTTACTTATATGTATGGTAAACCTCTAAGGTGAAAAGTAATCACTGATGCTGTCACACATACCTCTTAGGTATAGTACTGGAATAAATGTATTTTCTACCACTGCCTGCACATTTAACATTTATCAGTCACCCTCTTCATTGCCATCTTTTAGGAAAATATTATTCCAACTGTGAGGTGATGAAAAACTTGGAAGTTAGAAAACAAAAACAAAAAAACAAGTGGAGCTTCATATGCAACAGCCTTGCCCCCATGCAGTTGTCATTTAGTAATAAAACAAACTCACGAGCATGGGGCATGCAAATTCGCCACAGCTCTTTCCTGTGTGGGCAGCAGATGAGAGTAGTATTTTCCGTCACGCACTAAATGTGGCTTTGTGCAGCTACTGGGTTCTTCAGAAAGCAAACAATTCCTCTAAATGATGGAAAGTTGTTACATTTTGGTTTAAAGTGAGGCAAATAATATTAACAATAATAATAATCAGCTTGATTTATAGATCACTTTTAAAACCAACATTGCAAAGTATTTTACAAGAATCAAGTACAAGTTATAAAATAATTGATTTAAAACAATTTCAACCAAAACATGAAGGCAGGCAAAACAAAACACATTTGAGAAATAAAAGAAATTTCCAAAATTTTACTTCAAATGAAATCATGTAAAATCAGGGAAAGCTCTTTGATAGAAGTATGTTTTAATAAGGGATTTCTCTGATTGAGCCATTTTTTTCAAATAAAAATGTTTTGGGTGCAGTGATTTTATTTTTCATCTGAAGTCACTGGGTCAATCTGTGTATCTTTTGGACAAACCCAATGTACAATGTGTGTGTATTAACCATTAACATATTAACTGTAAAGGTCATGGTCCATTAAGCCACCAATCATCCACCGTTGATGTCTGAGCTGCTAAAGAAGAAACAGCTGGAGAGATTAACACTTATGACCCACATTTCCATGCTGAGGTGACAGCATGGTTTGCTATAAGTGGAATGATCTGTGAGTATTTTCAATCATCCAGCTCATTCTTCTTCGTCAACCCATTGTTTTATTCTAATGTTTTATATTTGTGTTTGTGACCTGGCGTGAATGCCTTTGTTTTATTTACGGTTTAAAAAGGAACATGAGTCCTATGTGAACGAGCGTTAATGATCAGAGAAATATTGCAACTGAACGACTGAACCAAATAATAACTTTACCACTAACTTCAGTCCACTTTGCATGGTTTATTGAAGTCTTTTTAAAATGGTCAAATTACTCAGCATATTCTAAGATACTTTCTCTATTCTTAGCTCCACATCAAGCAGTCTGCCTCTGAATGAAATATGCTCCACATTGTTCTGATTCTGGGCATGGGTCCAGGCTGCCAGGTACAGTACGTGTCTTACAGTAACAGGGTGTGACATGGTTGCCTGTTCTCTGGAAACAGGGTAGAGTCAGTGAATGCTGCCAGTCAAGACTCACAGGTCGGCCACATGTGTGGGTGCATTTCTTTGTTTGTTACTTAAAAAGAAACTATTTGCCTGGCTCAGTGGTGAAAGGGGGATGATAAATGAAATATCTAACATCCCTTCAGCATCAAGTCAAGTGGATCCGTCATGGACCCAGTTGGGACATTTGTACTTTTCCATATGGGTTGAACATGCAATTTCCCTTTTTTTCTCAAACAAACAAACAAATAAAAACAAACTAACGCCTGGACCTATAGGGAACCAATTTACCAATTTGCGGCCTGACTGGTTCAAATGCCAGTCTATCACAAATTAATTATGGCCTGCGTGTTTCATGCAGGCAAGGACAATTGGCTTACTGTAAAATCTTAACCCCCTTGATGAATATTATTTGTAGGCCTAATAGGCAACTGACTGTTGGCCCAGTATAAAGGCACCCTGTGGAGTTTTTTGTAAAAAAAAAACACAGTTAGGTTTATATTTAGCATTTCTCACTAAACTGCAATGCATTTTCTTCTATATGAAATATTTGCAGAGCAGATCTGAGAATTTTTAAATATTTTAAATATATTTAATCTATATTTTTGGTTTGTTTACATCAGCCAAAACTCTTCTTCTGCACCGTCTTTTGCTATAGCTACGTTTCTATGTGTATTACCACCAACAGCTGTCTATGATTAGAATAACATGACACCATGGGCAGGATTTTTTATTGCGTCACCTGTGAGATGAACATGAGATTTTTCTTTCCTCATCTTTAACAAATAAAACAGTTGAAACAAACGATAATGATGAGATCAATTTACATATTTATTTTATTATTTAAAGATTTGGAAACAGAGGAAGCAGTTGGAGTCAAACTTTACACTGCAGCAGAGTCAGATAGCGACCCACATAGCAGTAGGCTGTTGCAGTGACCCACTAAGTGACATGAGAAAGGGATCAACTGTGTGCCTGCTCTGCTTCCAGCTCTAGTCCCTTAAAAAATCCTGGCTATCTGGCTACCAGTGTGTTGCGCAGTTTGCACAGAAGGCTATTGGATGATGAAAAGAGGCTAAACAATTCAACATTTGTAGATTTCATTGAAAGTCAAGACAAATCAAAAACAGGGTTGTCCCGTTAAAATCATATATACTAACAAATTATCTTCCATCATGTTCAGATTTAAGCAATTAATTCCCTCATAAGATTTTGATTAATCAGAAAGTGAAAGTGTACGCTGAGTGATGCCTCGGATCTAGCAAAGGTCATCTTGGCAGCAGGTTGTATAAAAGTCCTCTGCACAGAAATCCTCACAAGTTCGAGAAAGTTCATCCACTGTTGAAAAACAAATACGACAATATTCAATGACTAGACCATCCATCTCTCACTGTAATATCTAATATGGCTTTTTCCAATAATGAAAACACACGTATTAAAACATGGACATAAGAGAAGAGAAAGTAAACATAGCAATACGTACGTTTCTGAAAGGTCTTGCAGTATTGAGCTGATGCCGGGCAGTTCGTCTCGCTCTTACAGATGTGATCGTTCTCATCTTCACAGGTGTAGCATCTCAGTGCTAGCACTGATGGGAAGACAAAATCCATCAAAATTTACTATGGAATTTCATCTGCTATAATATTATGAAGTTATATAGGTGACATCAATATAAAATTGGACTGTAGTGGGAATATTGGATAGCTTTTCATTATCAGGAGACATTTGCCCAGCTCTCATCGAGGAAGTCCGGCCACAGGTGTAATGCATCAGTGATCAAATCAAATGGTTCCATTATAGTTAAAGGTTCCTATGAAAATATATTTCCCTAATTTTTTACCTTTTCCTTAGTGTAAAAATATGCAAAAATGTAAACACAAAGTTCCCTTACCTTGAGTGCTACACAGCAGCACGAGCAGCAGCGTGACAAGCAGGACCTTCATGTTGTCAGACGGTATGTGGACAAAACTCCCACTGTGGCACTTTTATACTGGCACACGCCACCTACCAAACTAGAACTAGGTGGTGCCTTGTGTACGAAATTCCAGTAAATGTATTTTCCTTTCAGTTCTACTGTCCCACAGAAAAAGTGAAACCTTAGCAAACAAAGAGTTATTTTATCTGCTTTATTCTCTTGCTCATGAACCAAGTGTTGTGTTGCAGGAAAATCAGCTAGGGTTGCTTTTTACCCTCTCCTATGGGCTGTTAATGATGCCGTTTGTAGCCTCAGAATTTCTAAGATTACCTTCATGTCTGAGCCCTGAACAGGATTGTGTGTTCAGCAGGTTAAACTGCATTTTTCCATTCTTGGCTCTGCACTCAAGAGGACTAATTTTACCCTGACACACTGAACCGGCGAGAAAACATCGCTCAAACAACTTGACAATATGTACAATTGTGTTGTTAGTTTGTCTTGGTTTTCTTGGCCTACAGCCTGAAAAGTCCCTGAAAACATTGCCCCTTTGATACAGTAGGTTGATACCTAAAGTTGATCAAGTTACCTTGAGCATCAGGGTGCAAGTGTACTTTTTTAATTTTTTTTTTTTTAAAGATTAAATAGAAATCTTCATGAATTATTATCTGTTTCCCATCATAATTGCAATTAAGTATTGTCATTTTATCTGTGAATCATTTATTTACCTCATTAATATTACTCCATACTCAGTTAAAGGTGTTTTAATAATGCATCAAATATACATTTGTCCATTTTAAAACCTTGACACAATCAAATAAGACTTCCGTTATGTATATTTCCTTTAATGCTGTGTTCTACCTCACACAGCCTGTGCTACTGGACTCGTCTACTAGATGAGGACGCAACAGCTTGCTCCGTCTTTTCAAAAAGCAAGCTGCAGCAGGGGACAGCGGTGACTGCGTTGTCAGGGATGCAACTGCTAGGGCTCAAGGCAGCAGCCTTGTGGTTTCTCTGGACCTGCTGCACCAGCCTGCATCTAGACCTTAGGAGGCACAAACATTGCGTGGTGATGCATGGTGACTGGAGCAGTCATCATTGAAGATGCTATCTCTCAAGACAGCCTTCTTACTAGCTCTCACCTCTGCCAAGAGGGTGAGTGTGCTCCTCCCAGAGTTCATCCCAGCTGTACGCTGCTTCATGGTGACCACAGTGCAGCAACGTTAAGACTGAACCCCTCCTTTGTCCCTCAGAACTGAAGGAGCTTGTTCAGGTCGAGAACAAACACTTAACACTTTCCATCCCCCGCCCCTCTGGGACCTATAGGGAGGCAATATTGCATCTGTTGTGTCCAGTCCACACCCTTAAGTGTGATTTATACTTCTGCATTGAATCAACAGCGTAGCCTCTGCGTAGCCCCGTAGCCTACGCTGTAGCCTGACGTGCCCCTCCTCAAAAATGTAACACGACACGGATCGTAAGAACTGTGATTGGTAGCTGGATAGCCTCGCAATGCCTCTGAGCCGACAGGAAGTGCCCCGTGCTTTGAAGTAACTTTTACTAGCGGCCAAAACAGCGGCTGTAACACGATGGATCAATATATTTGACCATCAAAACCCGAGCAAGATGACTCAGAATGTGATCCATTCGGTAACATTTGAAAAGTCTATAACAGTTGCACGCATACAATTTTACCCCCATTCACATTAGCGGAGGGCTAAACCAAAAGCCCGCTTGGCCGGTAAAAGTCAACGCAGTGGACGCTATTGTGCTACCGCCAACTAGCATAATTGCAGAACAACAGAGATGTGCGTAACTACGCGCACAGACATGATAAATCACGCTTTATGCAGTATGTGGAGAGCACAGGCCCCATTCGACGTACTGTTCCGCTGCACATCTGTATCAGTGATAGCGCAATTGGGAAAGCCCTATCTAAGAAGCGCCCAGCCAGCTGGCTTTGTGAAGGTATCACACAGCCTAGGGTGGATAAAGACCCACCCTCCGTGGTCTATGCACAGTCCCCCCGTGTTGTGGCAGTGTCGACGGCCCTTTTTAGCAGGATTAAATGTATAATTGTATTATTGTAGTAAATGTAAATGATCAAAGAGATTTGCACACCATCACGTGGTCTTCGCTGCATCCGTTCATGCGCTTTCACCTCTTGGATGTTTCAGGCTCCTTCTCAGGATCTGTGCTCACCAGTGCGACCCAGGATCTGTGAAGAGAGAGAGACCGTTGTCTATTGTAGATTGCCAGTTTGCGAGAACAACGCACACCAACTATGCGTTGGAAGTCCCTGTGAGGGGTCAAGACAGTCTAGCAGATCTGGCTGAATCAGATCCTTCTTGGTCATGCCAAACCCTTATTTATCTAGTGACCTTCTGAGGGGTGGCGCACTGCCGTGTCGCTTAGGATGGAGGCGGTTTAGGGCATATGCCCTGTGGCCAATTGTGTCGGTGAGGTGGACTGTGGCTTGCCGCTCCTGGGCAGTAATCGGGCTCCACCCACTGTCCCCATAGAGCCCAGTAGAGGGCTCCATCTGTGCAAATAGAACTGTGGTTACCATATCGTAACATTTCTCTAATTTAAACTTCTGATGCTGTAGGTTAAACAGAGGTGAACTGAAGTACTTTTTTTTTTTACTGATTTGTCATTTACCTATTATAATTATAAAAGACTTTGTTCAATGCTAATGGTTAGCATGCTAAGATTATTAGCTAAAGGGAAACTGGACAACTACAGTGTTTAGTAAACAATGGTCCTGTATTATCTTGGTTGCATTATGTTTGTAACTGAGAGACGTGAGTTATACCAGCTGCTAGTGTAACTTTATGTTTCTTGTGATTAATGAATATTAGTTATGCATTAGGCAGCGAGATAACTCTGTTCGTGTGATGCAGGGACAATGCTTCTGATTATTGCTCATTTTGTTCTTGGCAGACCACACACTGGAAATATCCCCTTGTTCTTGCGAATCAGTTTTCCTCATTATGATTCACTGTAACTTACAATGCTGTATTCAAACCTGTCTTGAGTGAAATTAAAAAGAAAGGTTGCTTTTTGTAATATCATGTTTTTTTTTACTTTTGATGCTTAACACCATGTACTTTTTTTTTAACTTTAAGTGGAGTAATATTTTACTGGATGACGTTTAGCCTACTTTTACTTTTGTAACATTTTAGTGTGGTATCTCAACTTTTACTTAAATATGGAAATGTTTTCACCACTGAGGTTAAATAATATACACCTATGAGTGACTGACTTTATCACTTTCTTATTTATTTTGTAAGAAACAGTCTGGGCAGACTCTCCTACAAAGAGCTGTGAAATGTTTCCGAGGGTGACCATAACATGAAGTTGTCCTATAGTGACATCTATAGGCAACAATGGGTAACTGCAAGCAGTCTATGTATGGGATTTATTTTTTCTGTCTTTAGTAATACAACAAGGGAAACACATGCTATATATTCATGAAGACACTACAAAACATGCTGTAGAGTTTGTGTTAATTACAAAAAAAAATATCCATCAAAAAAAAATCTCCCTGTTAACTCTAAGGATAATCCAAGGACACACTCTCAGTTGTTTTTACAGAAACAACAGTATTTATTCTTCTTCTGTTATTTATGCTAGAGCTACTTTTAGAGCTGAACAATTACGCTTAAGCGCTTCACAATAAATAAAACTATAGACTGAAAATTGACGTGTCTCCGTGACGTCAGCCATGGGTTTCTGAAGAGCCGTTTTATTTTTTAAAAAATGTATAAATTTTTTTTATTGCAACTCAAATGCATGTATATGTATAAAGTGCAAACACAGACCAGGGGTTAACATATATATAAAATAAAATCAAAATAAAGAAAATAATCAGCAGTTCAGGCAATTAAGAAGTTTACATATATATAGTGTCTCTAAGGCTTTGGGGTTTGAAGAGTGCTGAATAGTTTGTATGTATTGTTGCAATTCACTCATAAATACTTTGAATAAAGGTTTGCAGTTACAAAACTTACTTTTGTGAATGTGGAATTTTGCTAAAATAATGAAGAGATTTATGAGATAATATTGTTTATGTTTTAAAGTGCAGACATCATAAAAACCAAACAGCACATCTTTGTACAGCAGGGAAAAATGGACAGAAGTGTTACAGTTGATATTATTGTGCAAAGACGCTGAAACTCTTGTGGAAGCTTGTCATACTTAAATTGCCCATATGAAAAGTTGAATGTTAGCATTGTATAAAGTCAGCTAACTAACGAGGTGGCCCCAAGCGGGAAGCTTCGGTTCAGCGATCTGATGCGAACACTGAAGTCCCTTAAACCTGCATTTTACTGAACGGCCAGCAGGGGGCGACTCTTCTGGTTGCAAAAAGAAGTCCTGCTCCATTAGAAATAATGGTAAAATGACCCTACTTCTCACCTGAAGAATTACCTCAGTGAACTCTTTCCTAATAAGTTTATGGTCTCAGTTGCTAGTTTCAAGTCTTCTTCAATACAAAATGATGTTGATTTAGTAAATTATTATCGGGATTATCTATGATTGACAAGTCGTTACCATGGCTACCTGTCAATCAGGCTACAGCCGACTCGTACCCACGGCCCTGCGTTCTAACACCTCCAATACGTTTTGACCTCTGTGCGTGCCAGTTTAAAAACTGCAGCTAGCATACTTCTGTTAAATTAGCATTGTTGAGGGTGAGAATAGGTTGGTAAAAAACTTGGGATTGAAAAATATGTTAGGCTAAGGCAGGTAGCACTGCTGAGGAGATAATAGATCAATGTTTACTTGCTTATTCTTGTTCCCCCTTGCCCAGTGGAAATAACGTTAATTCAGGATCTGGCTTACTTACCAGTGTGCTCTGAGCTGCACTAGTGTCAAGAGTTCATACTCAACACCGTCATCATCATTATCATAAACAAGTGTTACAGTCATGCTGAAGAAAGGCCAATAAACAAATGATCGTGTGTAGACAGTCTGAGGCTTCATTGTGTTTGAGCATATTTTACACGTATATAATGACAAGCGCTTTGTTACATCAGCCTCAGGTGCATCTCTAATTCAATACTAAATTTCTTAATTTGTTTTACTATAATTATAATAAACAATACAGTCACACTACATACAGTACACCACATCATGAGTCTTAATCTTTATTTAAAATCTTTATTTGCACACTTACTTAGGTAACAGGCATATAGCTTTCTTCTGTATCAATTAATAAATAAAGGATTACTTGTTAAATTGAATAAAATTACATAAAGACAAAGGTGTTCGATGAAAACTGGCACTTAATGCGTGATTCATGCATGAGGCATAGTCCATTCATAGTAATTATCAGTCATGCAATTCAAGCAGGAAACAATGTCATTCTGAAGAAAAGCAACATGATTAAGTCCTCCATGTAAAATGCTTTTCTGTGCGAAGTTTGCGATTTGTGTTTTGCTCTAGTTTTCTGTGCATTTAATCTGTCTATGATTCCCACAACCCTGAACAGGAAAAATGGATTTCGAAAAGTAACAGTCCCTAAAGTCATTCTGCTTGTTTGACTAAAAATAGCACGTGCTGGGTATTTTTACTGATAATTTAATGTGAATTTCTCAAACAAGGAATGAGTCTGCCTCTCAGAAGAACGTGAAGAACCACATAAGTGTTATGAGGCATAAACATTGAACCACATCAAAGTCACCAGTCCTGTTTTTTCCTGTTTTCGTTAAGGTGAGGCACCAAATATGACTTTCAAAAATGTTCTTTTATACAATCAGCAACAGTATTACAGTCTTTACACAATATGTCATTATTACCATAAACCAGGTCTGTATTTACTTACAATTATGGTAATTACATTTTTTTAGTTAAATTGTTGTTTTTAAAGATGAGATTTTAATGCAGATTATTATAGTACATATGGTAGAATCTTAAAACTGACAAATTCAACAAAATTACATGTTTGAAAATGATGTATCACCTTACATGAGCTCCAACCCAGTACAGCAAAGTTATTATGTAAAATATGTACATTTTTATAATATTATATTTATTATTATAACCAAGAAAGGCATGTTGCAAACTCAACTCACGCAGTGAAACGTCTAATTCGTCAGATTTTCCTTCTTTCTGGCTTCCTCACTGTTGCCTTCGGATGCTTTCTCTGTATTTCTGTGGAACAAGTTGTGGTGACAAATAGAGTGTGTAAGAACTGTAGGTTACATTGTAACTGTTGTTCTCTGAATGAAGAGACTATTGCTCCACCCAGCTACACACTGTTTTCCATATGTATGGGAAATGTCCCCACCCGACAGATGTGGATGATTATTTCCGACACAACTTGTATGCGTGGTAGATCTCTTCTGTTACCCAGTCTAGCCAGACACTCCAGTTTAAAGCACTCAACAGTTGGTCTGTTACCCTGTGGGCCCTTGTTGCCCTGACTCCAGCTATTACAAGGCAAAGTGGGGACTGTCTTTGCTTCTGTTCTCTTGCCTTAGCCCTGCACTTCCCATACCTTTAAGGGTCGATAATGCCTTCCCCCTGTCCAACTGATCCTGCAGAAAAAGTAGGATCATCTAAGACCCACACGTGAGTGGGTCAGCTTGGTTTGCCCCACAACACAATTCAAACACCCTAAGGTATCCCTCATAGATAGAACCTGTGCAGCCTTGATTTGCTAAGATGCTGTCCTTTAAGAAGCCAGGCTCAAAGCCAAAGCCCCTGGGAAAAGGGGTGAAACAGAACTTGGGCCTGTCAAAGCAGATCCCTCTGGACTTAGAGCTGCCACTGTGCTGCGAATATATCTGAGAAGCAGACCATGTAAGGCCAGTCTGGGGCTATCAGGACTACCAAAGAGGGGAAATGCACACAGAAGGCTCTAGAGCACTAAAATAGGAAAACAGGGAGCAGTGGGTCAACTCCTTGAAGGATCCACAACCAGTGTCCCATTGCAACAGCAGATCTGTGTCACCCCCTCCACCTGGAGCCTCCAGTCTCCCGGGCTTGGGCGACCTCCGGACAAGCAGTCTGCTTCCTGATTCTCCAGCCCAGGCACCTATACTGTTTTGAGGATTAGAAGGCATGGAGATGCCTACACCCACAGCTCGTGAGCAATTTAGCAATGGCAAGGGGAGCAAAGGCCTCCCTGAGGTCTATGGTGGCAAACCAATCGCCTGGCTGGTCTGCCTGCCTCACCCTGGGAATTGTCAACATTTTGAAATTCAGGGTCCAGACAAACCAATTAAGGCCCCTGAGGTCTAGGATTGGTCTTAGTCTCAAATCCCTTTTGGGGGTGTGGAAATAGCGGGAATAGAAACCAGCCCTCTGATCCCCTGGCTCTACCTCCCTGACTACTCCTTTTGCCATGAGGGTAGAAACCTCCACCTGTAACACCTCCATGTGCAGTGGGTCCATCACTGACAAGCCTATCAATGATACTTACCATACTGCTACTATTTGCCACACTGTAGGTGGACAGATTTGAACGGCTTGATCCTTCTGCTACAGTCTGGACTGAAACAACCACATATGGCACCTCACCAACCACAGTGCAGCTATAGCCTTGCCAGCCACCTTTGCCTGCTCTTTCATCAGCCTACTGAGCATGTAAGCAATTTGCCTCAGCTCCTCAATAAGTTGTGGCCTGGAATCCTTCCCTAAGCCCTACGTAAGCTGCCATTGATATAGCAAGAGGATAGCCCCTGGATTAGCTAACTGCACCTGGCCAGCCATGGCTCAGTCAAACGCCAGCTCTCATCTGCACCGGGCAGTAGATAAGATAAGCAGATTCCTTGTTATTATCACTTTGTCTTTTCCAAATTCTCTTTTTCCTCTCCTCTTACACTTCTGCTTACACCCATGTCTTGGACAGGAGATTAAAAAAATCTTAAGTGATCAAGCAGACCTGTGCCTGATATACCCGTGTGTGCCAGTACTACGGGGTAGTAGATAACAATTATCCACAACTATCAGGTGGGAAAATTCCCCATACATATAGAATATGCAGCTGCTTGGAGAGATAGTCTCAATTAGATAGAGAACATTAGACACATTATAAACAATATGTCATATCAGAATTACACAGAATGCACAGAATTATGCATTTGTTAAATTACATATTATCCAGTTTATTATGACAGAAAGAAAATACTGTAATATAGAACTTTTCAGATCTTCTCTGGTAATAATACTTTATAGATGTAGAAAATATAGCTTTATCCCCAGAAAACTGCCATCAGTGACCAAAAGTCAAATATCTGACTTCCACACTTTACGAATTTGGAAAACAGTGTTGATCATCACTTTCACTTTCATGTGTTCCATAACATGATTAAAACTGGAGTAGGCCTATCTTCAAGTCTCTGTCATCAATGTCAGTAACATCCACCATGATAACCTGAGAATTAGGCCTCACTGGACCTCATCATTCATCTAAGATTGAGGGCTGGCGAGAAGTCAACAGACTGACATATCATAACCCAGAAACTGGTACATGTATGCACTGAAATTAAAACATCAAATACACATACATCACTACCATATCATTACAACACTATGGGTTTTCAATTGAAACAGTCCTGTGATACTTAACTATATACATAGAAAAATACAAAGAAACTCTGCAACTGCACTTGTGTGTTGCTTTTCATACCTGAATCCTTCAAACTTCCTCTCTCGATAAGAGTCACCCTTTTTCATCAGGTAGAGAAGGACCATATCACAGAAGAAAGCTCCCTGTTAAATTAAGTTTTATTCAGTGATGTGACTGGCAAAATACAAAAAGTTGCTGTTCTTTTTAACAAATGTTTAATGGTACTTACAGCACCCATCAAAGCCAGCCCTGAAGCCACATTGACGGCTGTTGGGATGATGCTGAATTTCCCGGCCTATGAATAACAGCAGAAACACAAGAAATAAAATTATCTTAAAGGGGCGTTATGTAGTTTCCAGCAGCCACTAGCGGTGCGTTTCTAAGATTGCAACCAGGTGTGTGCTCGTACGTGTGCTCGCTTGAACTGCATAATCCGAAACACAGCCACTTTCATACAGAAATACCACAATAAACACAGAAACACCAGCACGCAGGCTGTGGCTTTTCACTCAGACATGTTCAGGCTCTGTTACTTCAACGTTCCCGGCTCAGAGGCGGATTAACCCCCCGCCACCGTACCTTTCATTCAGCAGTGTGACTATGGCTATAGACAGGCAGGGAGAACAGACAGAGCGGGAAACTCAGGTAAATCCATGCTCGCGTTACATGATAACGTTACATTTCCTGCGTTTAGCCGACGTGCTACATCGTTAGCTCCCCTGCTGCTTTTCAGTAACCATCTTTACAATTTGTGAATCTGTCTCCGGATGCTCAGCAATGTCAGCACATGTATTGGATGATAATGAAACAGTTAGTGAGCTGGAACGGATATTATAATGACATTGTGTCACACTTTAAAACAGTTAGACCGCAGTAAGTAACTTTACTGGATGGCTCTTCCTCTGTGTTGTTGTGACCGTTTTGTTGCAGTGTTTTATGTTATGTGGATCACGTTAGTTACAGCGACGGAGAGGTGGAGAAGCTGTGTATCTGAGTATTGGTAAAACGACAATAAACCTAAACTGAATGTTACGAAGAACACAGCAGCAGGTCCGACCTACTGTAGCGTTAGCTGGCTGCTCCTGACTGCATCACTATAAGCTAACGTTAGTAAACAAATCACTCCACATTTGCTTTTTACTGTTACATGTAACATGGATCGCGTTAGTTGGTAAAGTAATGTGGAAAGCGATATAACTTTGCACAGGATAACATTAGCAACTGCTCAGCGTTAGTCGGCGAGCTAACGTGACTTTCTCTGTGTTTCTCCAGTTTTACTAATGCTCACTTTGTTCTTACTCGACATCATCTGAACCTGTTTGGTCTGATGGGCTTAAGCACATAAACCTTTATTTTTGTTTTGTATCCTTACGTGGAGCCTGTGTTTTGCTGTGAGCCGGTTGTTTTATGGTGTTAGGGAACTGCATGTCGTTAGCTGCAGTGTTGTCGCTGTAGTCAGAGAGAGGCTCGAGAGCGCGCGCAGGGCTGAATGCGACCCGGAGACCTCACATTAAAAGCAGAATAGTGGCTGATGCAAGCAACAGATAAAACAGGCGTGTGCTTCATTTCCAAGTGAGTTTTGAGCCCACTGACAATAAGGCAATGACAATTTGATTAATTTCATTGACAAAATTACATATAGTCCCTAGAATTAACGGTTATGTCTGTCTTTTATAAATGTCTAAATATATTTTTAAATGTCTTTGAATGTTGTTTAAGTAACATGTCAGAATCACGGTCTACTGAGACACAATAAGATCATAATACATCTTATGTGCATAATTCAAGACCCAACAAGCTTTTGTCAGTTTGTTGTTATTTTCTGTGTGTTGTGTATTGCATTGATCACTTAAATCATGTCCCATCATAAAGCTTTGGCAAAGTAGACAGCATTTTGTGCATTCACTCTGTAAAACACGTTTTCCATACCTTTCCATGCACCATGATGTTAAATCGGACACCAAAGACTTTGAAAAGGGATCGATAACTCTCACCAGCAGCATTTTTGAAATACCGAGTATGTCTGTTGGGCAACAAAAGGGAAAATATGGAGTCTTGAGAACACAAACAAATAATATGTTATATAATGTTGAAGATAATGAGAAATATATGTCTGTGCAACATAACAAGATAGACTAAGACCTGAAGTTAAATCCCGTAGTGATGGTCTTGTTGGAGACACTGATGTCTAGCCGAGTAAAGCGGTACTGTGGATGGCAGTTAGAGTAGCCTTTGTCAAGGTCACAGTCCCACTGTATCATAATGCCAATGGAGCCACCCTGGAAAACAAAATACAGACTTTATCATATGTGGCTTCTAAACCATGTTAATGAATCATGGTAAAGTAAAGGTAGTCTGGCTCCCCTTGGTGCACATATCTACACATCAGTCTTACAGGGACAATGGACATGAACACACTGATGCTCAAACCATAATAATTAATAAGACTTTTTTGTACTGCTTCTTTAGTATTTGCTCATTTACTCTCGGCCAAAATTATTGTGGTGGAAATATAATAAATATAGACAAATAAGTCCACTGAAGTGTTGCCTATAACTATTGCAGCATGTAAACATTAGGGATGCATCGATATACCTTTTTCTTCTCCAAATTTCTCAACTGAGGAAATTTGCATGTACAGAGGTACTGATCTGAAACCAGTGCTTGCCTTCTTTTTCCCAAATTAAAAACCTGTTCACCTCTCCCACCATGACATAATGATACCTGAAACAATGAATTTAATGGTAACATGAATAAAAAACAGTGGGTCTAACATAGATATCTGCTACGATACCAATGCAGTGGGTCTTATTGTGCATCCCTCGTAAAAATCAACAAAAGCATCTTGTTGTGTAAGATCATTCCATCACAATCAAGCAAGATCTCTGTACATTAGGAAACACTGTTTTCAGTAGACTGCTTATTTCACGTTTCAGTGACATTTTCTTAGAGAGAAAGCCATGAAATGAATTTGCTTCATTAATCTCTATGGTCATTATTTTATAGATAGTGGATCTGTATGGTTTAACTTGTGAAAAAAGAAAAATTTAAGAATTTGTTTTATTTATAAAAATGGCAGCTGCTTTACCTCCTTAACCCCTTTTTTTGTTGTATGCTTTACCATTCAAACCTATCATTTGCTCTTACTTCTTTTCAACAGACGTGATTTAGATGTAATGGTGTCTGGGCTGTTTTTTCTTTTGTTGTTCTGACACAAGCAAAAAGAGTATCTAAGTATCGAAGAAAGGCCATGTGATACATTTACTCATTTGGCAGACGCTTTTATCCAAAGCGACTTACATTTGAGGAACAACATACAAGCATCAACAGAGCATCAAATACAGATCTACAACTGACAATACATACTAGTAAGAGCAGCAATAAATACTAGTACGAGCTCCTGGAACATATCACATCAATGGGGTAAATTCCTAGGGAAGGAAGTAAGAGTTAACAAAAAGTGCAATCAATACAAGATAATTGTAGGGGATAAATTAACACAGATCTGACTGATCCAATAGGTGCGTCTATTCCAGTAAAATCACTGGGATTTAAAGTTGTGACATTCACCAACTGGTGACTATAAACAACTGAAAAGCATAATACTAACAAATGTGGCCAAGTCCTGGAAGTTGTATCCAGCTCGCCTGGTGATGTCTCCCAGACGAAAGATGGGGCAGTAGGGGTTGAGCTCCTCATCATATCTGCATTTCCTCAAATATGAGCCGTCGGTAGTTTCAAGGACATTGGACCTCAGAATTAAGAAACGCACAGTTGTTAATGAGTCAACACTGCTCACAGCTGTTTCCAGTTAACCAAGCAGTGCATAGAGAATGTATGCTGAGTATTGAACTCAGACGAAGAGTACTTACTTTGAAAATGTGAATTTAGAAAATTGGATGAAATTCTTGATATAGATAGTGAAGTTTCCAGCGTTTGTCAGTAGAGGGCGTCTGTAAAAAAAAAAAGAAAAAAAAAAAAAAAAAAACACACAACAAGGCATTGTCGTCTTGTATTAATGTATTATTATGTAGCTGCCCAAAGGAATGTGCTAAACTAAGCTCCATAGATTACATATTGTCATTGTCAGATGGGAATCTTGCATCACAGAAAAGTAAATTTTTCAGGGATTGTTGTCTGTTTTCTGTCACTTGTGAAAAAAAAATTGGAAAAAAGTTTTTATTTAACTTTGGAAATAAGTTTTTAACAAAGCTGCTTAACAGTCACCTGAGAGACAACAGCATTGTTATAATTACCATAGGGTCATTCTCTCCAGACATTGGCAGACAGAGAGGTGGCACCTTTTGCACAAACAGATGAGTGACACTACGGGGGTAGTGACGATATTCTTCACTGTATATACATTAACATGACTGTGAGATCTGGATGTGCTCAGGATTGTGTATTCAGATGTCAGACAGAAACACCACCATGACTGTGATCTCAGGACCTCTCTAGGACTGTATGCTAAATGCTAGAATTGAATCAACATTTGTAATGATGTCACCATGTCTCTGCTCTTTGGTACTAGGGTAGAGAGATGCTGCATGTTGGGAGAGGACACCATTCTCGGCCCCCTGTGCTGCACGTATAAAGAAATGATTCATCACACAACTGACTCAGTTATTCTGTATGTTTTCTATTACACACTATACAATGGAACATGTTCCCAACAGGGTCTTACCGCCAGGATTTTTAATACTAAGAATAAAAATATAAATAAAATAGGTACCTGATGACATGTATGAACAAATGTGTTTATGCATGAGGGGGATCAAATCCATTAGAATGGTGAAAGAATTCTCAATTTCTTACTGTGGTATGAATTTTCTTTCAATGGGACACCAGCCGTAGATTTCACAGGTACCGATGGATTTTTCATCTTTTCTTAAGCATCGGCCACTCATGATTCCTTCACACAAACAGAAGACACCCTGAAGCCATCCAGTTTATCATGTGAAAAGATATGGCATTTCAATATATGTTGTCATTGTCTGTATATATACACACACACACACACACACACCAAATCACAAATCCTCTGTTATTTCCAATTAGCACAAAGACTCAAACAGTAGAA
The DNA here is from genome assembly GCF_014851395.1 of Micropterus salmoides. NCBI lineage: Eukaryota > Metazoa > Chordata > Actinopteri > Centrarchiformes > Centrarchidae > Micropterus > Micropterus salmoides. The sequence continues at coordinate 13,843,010 of NW_024042261.1, read as the reverse complement.
ACAAGTTCTCAAGGAAAGTATTACTCTGATTATTTGTATGCCAATTTTAACCACTTGTGTTATTCTACCGTATACATGTTGCACTCATTTTCATTTATTTGGAAAATACCATGACCCAATTTAATCTTGTTAAATTTACATCTCAGAGTCAGCCAGCTTAATGGCGTATTAAACCAGTGATGTTTATGTCTTACCATTACCAGCCACTACCATCTTTCCGTCCTCACAGTCTTCATCATCTCGACAGTGGCCATCCAGCACTTTGAGACTCTGAAAATAAATGCCGCAAAAAGATATTCAAAAAACAAAAAGTTAGGCATAATATAATATTTAATCATTTTGTCTTCGTATATCAACAGTTTTCAATTTCAAAACAACTTTATTAATCCACAAAGGATTAGACACAATTAGATTTGGGACATACGTTAAGACAGACAGGAAACAGAAACAATTAGAATGACTTACCAAGAATATTTCTATTCATATCATACATATGTAACTTTGCATCCTTTTTTTTTTTTTTTACTTTTCCTGGCAGATATTGGCTGCCATACAAACTACATATATTGGCTGTTTACTTAGAAGTGAAATATTATGAAAAGGGGTAAAATCACGTATTATATGGCCAAAACATATACTATTAGAGTTAGTAGATTTACACTATATTTGAAACAGTGGGGTTGTGTGAGGCTTTCAAATAAAGATAACAGGTTTCTCTTTTCTAGCAACCCAATTAATATGAAAGTGAAAATGTAGTCAGGGGTGCATGCCCGTGGCTTTTTCCTAACTTACTGGAACAGACAGTTAAAGGATCCCACTCAAGTGTGTGGTATCTTTTCAGAACCAGGAGAACTGCTATTGAGGAGAGCAACAATGTATACAAGAGCAGTGTTTTATGGCTGTGTAGTGCTTGTACTGGCTGGCTAGTCTTCTTGGCTTGTTATAGTGAGCCAGGAGACCAAGAGATGCCAAGTTTACATACCAGGAACCCTCTAGAAATGTGTAGTGAAAGATATAGCTGAGAGTAATAATGGACAGTGTAACTGTAGCACACACTCATTAAAGGAACAGCGAGTTGTCATCCATTTTTAAAAGTTAAAACAATAAAAATAACATGTTTGTCTCTGTAGTTCACTGAAATGACAATATATCAGATAAGGTGATCTTAGTGTTGCAAAGTTTCAGTTTATTTGTGTTTTTTAATTTAACTCAAGTACAGCACAGTTCATTCACTGCTCTTCCCTAACCTAGTCATACATCGCCTACTGTATCTCTGAAACATGGCCGGCTGAAATAGTTTCCAGATGATGAGATGTCAAACAGTGGAGAGTAAATAAAGTAATCTTAAAATAAACAGTTAGATTCAGAGAGCTCGGAAATGCGAGCCAAGTGGTGTTTTGCAAAGAGTGTCTAAATAACACATCATTCCCTCCAGCTAGCTGATATTCAACAGAAAACTCACTAGTATCCTTACGTTAAACAAAACATCATGTTTGTCTCAAAATTCAATCTGGTGCAATTTAATTTTATTTATGTGGTGTAAATTCATAACAGTACTTTTCTCTTTGCACTTTTTATAAAGAGCAGGTCTAGATCACACTCTTTATAATATTATTTACAGAGACCCAACAATTCCCACCATGACAAGCACTAGTCGACACTGGCTAGGAGAATCTCAAGTTCCACATTACTTTTGTAAAACAATAGTAATGGTGGTAGCGGTGCATTAATGGAATATGAATGCAAACAGATGATGAGGGAGAGGAGAAGACAATCTCTTCTTTTATCAAAGAAGAAAATCTTTAGCCTACAATTAGAATGTGGAGATTGTGTCTGGCCACCAAACCCAAACTGGGATATGATTCCACAGGAGAGGAGCTTGATAGCTGAAGGCTCGGGTTGAAGAGAGGAGCTGGTGCTCTTAGGCAGATGGCCCGAGGGTTGGACAGGGGTAGAGCAGGAGTCCTAAGGCAGATGGCTAGGGGCAGAACCCTCTGGAGGCCAGAGACAAAGTCGGAGACCTCAGCAGGGTCAGGAGGTGACAGGACACCAGACACAAGGAACAGGAGTCAGCAGGGCTGCCGACAAGGAACCAGGAGCTGGGCAGTGGTGACTCTGGTGCTGGGCAGCAAAGGCTCTAGGGCAGTGGAGGGGCATGACAACGATTCCTTCTAGAGGGCTTCTCTGAAGGGTGCTCCAGAGCCAGATTAGGCAGAATTCTGGCAGGTTTAGTGCTAGTCAACTGGGCATCTGGCTAAAGGCCAGCAGTCTGGGTACTGTCTTGCTCTACAGGAAGGTCTAGCAAAATGGACATCAGAGATCTGTACAAGAGAAAGTCTTGACATTATTGGGAGCCTCACTTTCTTGTGAGGAAGTATCCAGAAAGGAGATTAATGTGAATAGCTCTGACAGAAAACAATCCAACACAGGAACCGGGACAGATAGGAATTGGAGCTGGCAGGAGTTTAGTAGGCTGGGAAGCTGACTGAGGAAAAGTCTGTGGCCCACTCAGGTATGAAATCCCCTAGCCAAGACTTTGAGGAAACAGTCTTGATGCCAGAGACAAGACTACCTTCTATGAAAGTCACTGATTGCTTTCCTCCACATATCTTTGAGCACCACCTGGTCCACAAATTAATTCACAGAGTTCATTGGAATAAGTGTCTACTGGGTCCATGATGGCCAGTTTGTTCTGTCACAATAGTGAAGCAAGGATCAGCATAGCACAAGGGATAGGACCCACCATCGTCAACCGCTTATCACAGGGTCACGGGGGGCCGGAGCTAATCCCAGTTGACATCGGGCGAAAAGGCAAGGCAAACCCTGGACAATCGCCAGTCCATTGCAGGGCCACATACATATAAACAACCACTCTCACACAAACCTAGGGACAATTTCAAGTCGCCAATTATCCTAGGTTTGATGTCTTTGGACGGTGGGAGGAAGCCAGATCACCCAAGAGAACCCACAGCATGCAAATTCCACACAGAAAAGCCTAGGATGACCAAGGTTAGAACCCACGACCTTCTTGCTGAGAGCGACATTGCTAACTACTGCACCGCTTTGCCACTGCAAGGCCTGTATGCTTGACATAAAAACGGAAGGGAAGCACTATAGACACGAGAGAGGTAACAAGATAACAATACACAGGTTGAAGTCATTAGGGAACTCGTTACTCATTATACTGACAGTCAAACCTTGAATGAACTGTGAACACGGTAAAAGGATTATAGGGCTCACAATGTGGCTATACATAGCAATGTTGCTCATATGTTGCTTCAAAACATATTTCTGCTAAAATAAATGACCTCAGATTCATCACACTTTTACAGCCTAAAGTGATAATGAACTACTTCATCTTATTTTGAACTTGTTTAATGTTGTTGTCTGATGTTTTTTCTGACCTCTGCCTTTTTCTGATATTGGTTCAAGAGAGAAGGAACTCAATCTGTATGCCTTGCTTAGGGTTTCGCCTGTTTCTCCACCACCTGCCCATCTCATGCCATCTGCCTGCTTGCTCACAATACTGCCAGCAGAATTCACTTTTTTGCACATTTTTGTGAGTTTGTAAAAAACAACAAAAAAAATTCCATCTCCTTGTCTGCAATTGGGTCCACATGATAATTAAACAGATATTGGCTAATATTTATGTTTCAGGGTTAAATTTGTGATGGCTTTTATTGATTGTTAAATAGTTTTTTTAATGATGTGGATAAAAATATATATATTTGACAAATGTGAACACTGCACTGCACTGTTACTATGCTAGTATTTAATAAATTCAGTACCACATCATCATATTATGTTATCAAATATGAAAATAGTGGTTAGCAAATTAGATCTAAGATACCATTCATTTTTTCAATTCCTATTATGGTCACTGACCTGTGAGAGGGTACAGTTTCCTCATGGAAATACTACCACAGTGGTCTTAACACACAGGCTGTGATTTACATTTAAATCAACTGTACTTAATATTCTTACCTCAGCGCAGTATCCCAGCTTCTGGTTTGGCGTCTCTAAGAAATTGGTTACAACAAACAGAACTGCTTCACCCTATATATAGGGAAAACACTGTTAATTAGAAAATGATGATGATCACCTGTTCCTGCCAACAGACCTGTCCCTCTCAAAATATACAGGCCTACTGTACAGGCAACTTCTCCAACACCTGTTTGCTACATTAACGTATTTGCCATTTAGTGTTTGAACTATTCCTCCCTGAAACCTGCTTTTTGATTTAAACTTGCCTGATATCTGCTACCTGGCATAATGACTGTCTCTTGTGCACAACCGTGAATTGATGGTGTGGCGTGAATGTTTTCACCTGTGGTGGGATGACATAGTCCTCCGGTCCCCACACCAGCAGACCAGACTCAGTGGTGTTAGTCACTGACACTCCCTTCAGTTTAGTTATGACAGAACTCTGGATGGCCTCGTCTGTTTCCTGGTAGCCTTTCTTGCTTAAGAAAACCCACCTGTGGGTGAAAACAAACATTTTGATTTTATGTGCCATTTTTATTCTCTCAGTTTGATTTGAACATTAAGCTAAATACAGATTGTGTGTCGTATTTTAAGCCTGCTGCTTTGTCTTTAATAATCAAGCACTTTATAACTTTTGTTCTGGAAAGGTGATAAGTAAATAAAATTAACTTACTAGATCAGGCCTACTATAGCTTTTTGATTTTAAGGGTTTTGCTACAGGGCACTGAAAAAGTGTACAAACTCTTGTACACAAAGACATTTTGTGTGACAATTGATAGTGTAAAAATCACTTGTCCTACCATAGCCCTGACTAAAAATATATGGTTTATCATGCCTTGAAATCATCATCAAGGTCAGTCTGTAAACTGAATAATGTAGATGTATTATACATTAATCAGCAGCCAATCCGTTTAAGCAAGTTGCTGCATGTAAGTTTATTTATTTTTTATAATTTACATATAACCTACAGCGCGATTTGGGTCACCACAAACTCCTAGCAGACATACATTTCTATATTCAAATTATGATTATTTGCTAAAGGTTGAGTAATGTTTCACTGTAAATGATTGCAGTCAACTTACAGCAGTACAGCTCCAATGACAATGTTTTAACTATAACGTATTCCTAAAATTCAGCGCTTTACTGCTTAGGGGCGGCTGATCAGAAGATGGGCCAAACTGCATGGCAGCCTCTGCCATAAGTGTATGAATGTGTGTGAATGGTGTGAATATGACATGTAGTGCAAATCACTTTGAATGATCAGAAGACTAGAAAGGCGCTATGCAAGTACAGTCTATTTACCAAAAGCATACTGTTAATCAAATTTAAGGTGTGGTTATTTTCAAGTTAATAATTGTATCAGAAATAAAGTTTAATGAAGAAGATTTCCTTTGCTGTAAACTACTGCTTACTGCTTCAAATATGTGCAAGTGTGGTTGTTATTCTTAAACTTAGTTGAACTATTTTGTGTTTTGAGCATAAATTTATTTGGACTATTCAGTTGTATTTAGGTTGATTTTTAACATGCCGTTCTAATCATAGTAAATATTTGCCTGTTCATCACATGACACAATTAACTTATCAGTTAATTTTTCAAACCCCCCAAACACTGAAATAGGTAACTGTCAGGTGAACTTCCGAAATGAACGGTTATTTTCTTTCTTGCTGTTTGAAGAAACACTATAATTGTTCAGGCGCTTCACTGGAATAAATCCTGAGAGGCACCACTGCTGGATGGGACATCCTGTCAAAGAAAACTGGCAGTCACCAGCAAAAAGACACCAACAGTCAATCTTCATATATCCACGCTGCTGAGGAGACTCATGGAATGGGACTTTAAGATGGGGAGCTTACTCAGTCCCATTACTCACATAAAGTATATTTATCAAAACACCAGCTTGTGTCATTCCTCCAATTCTTTCTCTCTTTCAATCTCATGCTCCTTTTCTGTTCCTATCTCTCTTACAGAGTAGAAAGTGTGAATCCCTCTTCCATTCTCTCACTCTTGATTTTATTTTTTATTCTCTTAATCAGCCTTTTACTTACGACGACATCTCACATTGTCATACCTTTTATCCTTCCTGTCATTCTCTCTGTTATTTCTGTTCTGTTTCTGAAACTACACAGCTGTGTGAATGTTCCAGGCTGGGATGTTTGGGCTGGCTGAGTGCTTAGCTCAGGGCTCAGGATATTCTTCCTTTGGATTTTCATGTTTATGGTCCACATTATGACAAGAGGAAAGGAAGGGCACACTGATTTTACATGTGAGAAGTTGAAATGAACGTTATTTTGGAACACATATTTCTGTCTCTCACATGCAGTCAGAGGGCTACCAAGGCTGGAATGAGAAGTGGTGTCTTCAAGTGGACTTCTGCACTTAACCATGTGCCTTGCCCCTCAATATACAGTTCATATTTGGACATGATGTAACATGTCTGGTGGTGTTTTGTGGCTGTTGTTGACCCTGCATAACATTTTTATTTAAAGTTCTTGGCATCACAGACATGCCTTAAGGCTGGTCAATATTCAATGTTCACATGTTACATGATATGATTGCCCTGCCATAGCCCTGACTAAAATGTGTAATCCATTCACTTTATCATGAAATCGTCATCATCAATCTGTAATCAAAATAATGTACATATATAGCAGCCAATACGTTTATGTAAGTTGCTGCATTAAATTCTATTTATTTCTATATATAGGCTAACCTACAGTGCATAAAGGTCAACATAAACTCCTCACAGACATACTGTAATATCTATATTTAAATTATGATTATTTGCAAAGTAAATGTTAAGTAATTTATGACAATAAAAGCCACGACAGTTATCCACTTACCCTATAATGTAACCGATGATAGATAACTGAATAAGTCTGTACAAAATCCCAACTTTCTTATTTTTGGCGACAATGTATTTTTCCGTTTTGTAGTCGAATAAGGACAGAAAACGTCCTTTGAAGAAGCTCCCGGCCATCCTGCAGCTGGCTACGGACGGTTGGTGTCAGTGCAGAATGAGTCTTGTGCTGGTTCACACACACAGCTTCAGTGCAGCCGCTCACAGCATACAGCCTGCAGGAGGCGGAAACACGCACCCCCGCTGCCCAGGTCTCACCATCCCCTGTTATTTAAAAAAAGAAAAAGAAAAAACGATAGCAGCGACGTGAGGTTGGACTAGATGTCATCTCAGCCTCTTAGTGGCGCTAGAGGAAAAGTCAGAGGATTCATGAACAGTAATGTCTGTACTACGTTTCATGTGGTGGATGATCAACTGACTGACAGACAGACCGACAAACATTGCCATAAATAAACATTTCACACTAAAAACGTTTTTTCCAGCATAAGCAGACATGTGAGTGTGCAACAATGAATCTATGCAGTTGTGTAGATCACCAACCATCATCAACCAATATCCTAAAATAGCATTTCCATTATAAGTGTAGTGCAAGATTAGGTCATCTCTTCGCAGTAGAAAACTGACAGTAATTTGTATGTCTATGAAGATTCTCAGTCATCCAGGTCATAGTTATCCAACGAAGGTTAAAGTCAAGGGCAACTGGACTTGGTTGAAGCTACTGGAAGACGTTTCGTCCCTCATCCAAAGGACTTCTTCAGTTCTGACTGACTGGCAGGGAAACTCAGCTATTTAACCTCAGTGGGGTCGTTGGCCCGGGTCATCGATACCGCTGGTTCGTTAGTGTTCCTTGTTGCTGTGACGACAGTCGTTACAGGTTAAGACTACCAGTGGCCAAGACTGAACGACCATCGTTGGTATCTTCACCTGAGGCCTATAGGTTCCGTTTGTTGAGTTTCCTGGGAAGAGATGAAAGGACAGCATTGTAAGTGGGGGATCTTCCAGTATCTTCAACCAAGTCCAGTTGCCCTTGATTTTAACCTTCGTTGGAGTAATTTGTATGTTACTGTGTTTACTGTGTAGTAATGTTGCATTCAGAATAATTTTAAAGGGACACTCCACCGATTTTATTAAGTTCAATCGATCTAAAAATACGAAGTGAGCCATACTACATATGCTACTGTTGAGAAAGGCTCCGTAATGCTGTATTTTTAGTTATTCACATAATTTCAAATATCAACAGGACTTACAATGAGTTTTCTTACTTCTGCTACAGAAATCACAAGTTCTGGATTCACTTCAGCTCTCTGTAGAGCCTATGAAAACAGTTGTGTAATGTCATCTGTGGCTCTGAAGTTGTATTATGGAAGTTAGGATACAGAGTTTTAGGTGCTACATCTCTGCTGCTTTAATTCTGACACCTTTAGCGTAAAATAATTACGCTTTGTCACTCTGAAAACGTTGGTGATGACGCACTAAGATGAGAATGTGTTGCTGTCACTCACCAGAAGTACCAGGGTGAAAGGAAAAAATCCTATGAATATAATGATGTAATACTCATAATTAATATAGCAGAAGAAACAGTATTTGGACCTGGTACTTCCACTAGCACAGACACTGCAAAGTGAAGGTTTGTAGCATTGAGACAATCAAGTATCACTAAAAAGTACAGAAATTATATCAACAAAAAGAACTCGTCAAAATAATTTGTAATGTAAAATGACATTTCAGATTGTTGTATTCATTCAACGACATTTTAATGTTACAGGTGGTCAAGGCAGAGCTAATTTAAACAGAAATATGTATTTAACAAATCACAGATTTTATGTTAGTTAAACATGAACACCTGGGTTTAAAAATGTGCTTCTTTTGCTTTACTTAGCCAGGGGACAATACACTTCGACATTAGCCTTAATCTGTTTCATCTCAAGCCTTACCTTTCCCGGAAACATCAACAGGAAGTGGTCTGGAGGAGACAGTCATGACAGGCCTTTTAGATCATTATCTGCATGTTCACTGCTTTCAAAAATTTATTATTAGTCATTTGAATTTCTATTTAATTCTTAGTGTGATCATCACACAGTCTGAAAAAAAAGTTGTCAAACATTGACATGCTCATGTGAAACAGAAAGACGGCAAATCATTTCCGTCTAACTATATGAAATGTGATGGTATTGTGGTTTTGTCCCATGATGCTTAGAGGGGTTAACATACAGCATTACCCCACTGCTGCTCACACTGTAGGAGACTCTGACAATGAATGCAGACAGGTGGATTTTCCCTTTGGCCTTGTGCTTTGTGTGTGTGTTGTTGTCAAACGGTAAGTGATTTTTTGAAATTAGAGAATTGAATTGGTAATTACTTAGATAAAAATGCATGTGGATGTATATGTACGTATATGTGCGTTGTCCAGTCAATTTAAGTTATCTTTGAAGTCTTGCGCTTGAGATATTTTAATTTACATACTGAAGGCAAGACAAAATATTTCTATTCTGTATAGTGGATTATCATATCCATAGTATTATAATTAAATATATTTTATGTTGTATATATTGCAGGTGAAATAAATACTAAAATACACTGTTCATTGATTAATCTGGTAACATTAGGATTATCTGTGGGCACATTATATCTGCTTAAAATGTATTGTATTACCTTTGTCAGTTTCAGTGTTGTAAATGTTATAAATCAGTGTGTAATAAGGTAATTCATGGTTAACCATTTGATATTTGTCCGGTAATATTTAAAACTTTTATGCTCAAACCTGACGGTGAATTTGAATATTTCTAGACTAGATTTTAAAGATATACAGTAATAAGAAAGAAGAGTTCCTGCTTTTGGTAGCTACCCTTTGCTTTTTGAGCACAAGATAATTGACCTAAACCTGAAACTTGTTCTTGTAATTTCTCTCTTTCTGTTAAGATGACTACTTTGACAGTAATTGTGAGTATGCAGATGGTTGTGAGACACAGTCGCTCAGTGCTCTACTTGGATCCTCGGTGCTCCTCCCATGTTATGTTTCAACAAGGAGCCTCATCGATGTGGAATGGGCCCGAACTCCCACTGTGCACGTGGTCAACTTCACATCTAAAGGCCAGATTGTGTTCCATGACCACAGAAATGGCCGGTTGAAAGTCTTTCCAAACCAGCACTCAGAGGGGAACTACTCCATCTGCATTGATGACCTTAAAAACTCTGACCTGGGGTGTTATCGCTGTCAGCATGTCAATAACTGTCTTCAAGTGGAACTGGTTGCTGAAACAGGTAAGTGTTGTTAACACTGAACAGCAGCCTGTGCAGAGAGGTGAGACCTCTTCCTTTCCATGGTCACAAACCTCATAGGAGGACACATGAGCTAGAGTTTCCTGTGAAATGCATTGTAAAACCACAACTGATCATGCAGGTGCAGAGAAAGACATGAAGCTATTGATTTACATCTGTGTTGGTGGAGCTGTTTTCGTCCTGCTGTGTGTCTGTGCCTACTACTGCATGCGATGCTTATGTGAGTACATGCCCAGTGTGGCTCCTTCAGTCCACACAGTTAATAGAAGAAAAGTTTTGTCAGTTCATTTGATGGATGGATGGTTATTTAAATACCCTTTTTGTTTATATTTCAGTGTCGTGTAATAACAGAACACAGGACAATACGATCAACCTTGTAGGTTTTGAGGGTAAGCAAAAATTTAAATTTGACTATTTATATTAGATCTGTACTGTAATTACTGTAGAATGTCACTAGATATTTTTACATCAGAGCACAGGAATGTAAGGTAGCTTGTCAACATGTTTAAGTGATTCATTGGTCATTGGCACATCCTAATTTTGGAGGATTGCTGCTAAGGTCAAACCCTCTCCTTCTAGTTATAGGACACACATCTTTTTATCATTAATGTGACTTATGAAGCTCATTTTTATGTATTTGTTATTTATAAGCCCATCATAAGCCTAGTGGTTTCCTCTGCTGTCCCTGACAACTCTGTCCCCATATTCACGTCTTATTGTTTAGGCCTCAGTTACATAATAACACGTTCACATTCAATCCACCATTGCTGGCAGTTAAAGCTAAATAAAATCCTATAGTAACACTAATAAAATTGATTTAGTTATTGTAAATATAACCATACACATACATTTTGTTTGTTGTTATTTAAAGTAGCTGATGGCCATTTTAATGATGAGGCCACTAATTTACACATTACCATGTTTGTTTAATCTGTACAAAATGCAGACTATTACTTGTTAATTGGATTTTAGTTCACTTTGGACAGAGCCAGGCTAGATGTTTCCCTGTTTCCAGTCCTTGCTCTAAGTTAAGCTAACTGACTGCTATAATGTAGCCTTATATTTACCAGACAGATGTGAGAGGTATCAATTGTCTCATCTAACTCTTGTCAATAAAACAAACAAGCATATTTCCAAAAATGTCCAACTATTGCGCTATGCTGCTTCATAGAAGGTCATAATGTCCCACTGCAGGTGCCAGTGCTCCACCTGAGGAAGCAGGCAGAGTACCAGTAAATCAACAGCAGGGAGGTATCTATCGCAATTAATATAAAACAAATAAATGATGTAGGTTTCATTATATATGTATGTATGTGTTGTGATTTTTGTGTTATTGTACACAGTGTGTTTCTTTTCCTGCAGGAGCAGACAATCTTGTTTACGGTGCGTTCAGACAGTTCATCTTCTTGCTCTCTTTGATCACCTTGTTAAAACAGCCATTGTCATTCAATCCAGCCTGAACACTACTAATGTCTATATCAGCACCGTCTAATTTGATCTTTCTTAAAATTCAGAAAATGACGACCAAGCCCCAGCCCACTGCCAGGGTGACCCCACCAAAAATCCTTGCAATACACCTGGAGCTCTGCCTTATCTGGACAGGACTCAGAACATTCAAAGCATTTACCCAGACTTGAACCAGTGTAACTCTGAGACGGTGGAAAGGCTGCCACGTAAACAGAGGTTTCACGCAGGTGCTAAAACGATCTAATTGCTGCACTTTTGTGTGAATGGTGATTCATCAAATTATTATGAGAATTTAGTCTTCTTCTTATTATGGAGTAATTTAGTCTTCTCTCACCTCTCCAGAACTCTTCAGCAGATTACGGCAAGCAAGTCTCAGTCGACATTATTATGGTAATATATAATATTATGTTATGTTACATCATTTAAGTACTGTCAGGAATTTACCTTCATTCATTTCATTTCACAGTTAACCAAAGTGATCTCAGCAAGCAAAAAGCCTCGTCAACTCAGGCAGGGAACCATCGCAAAGGTATATAGATTTGATTTGTCATGTATCATCTGTCAGAATGATGCATCTGCGTGCGATATGCTGATGCAAAAAACAAAACGAAAAACAATTCATTATTCATTGAAGTGTTGCATGTTGCAGGAGGTCCCGGGACAAAGAAAGCCAAAGAAAGTGAGTGCTGACTTCATCTATGGCCATGTTCGGGATGAAATGATGCTGTGCTCTGAACTGCTCTCCCACTTCTCTGTTGTTTCCTTCTCAGATTGTGAATACAAAAACCCAATTTACAACAGGAGCACGGAGCAGCTCAACCGACTGTAAAGAATGAAGGACAGCTTAAATAGCTGTGCGCACATTTTCACTGTCAACATCTTTTCGCAATCATAGTTACTGCCATCACAGATTAAAGCTGATAAGTGTCTCATTGTATGTGTTTGTTTTATAATTGCATCGTATTTCACTGCCTGTTCATCTATTAGACAGTGAGTGCTGTTTGGTAATGTTCATCAAATAAAGATTTTCACATGCAAAAAAAGATCAAATCAAGAAGCAGTGTGTTTATCTGTCAAACCTGTGTGTGTGTGAGGTGTGTTTCATACATGTGATTAACAAAACAGTTGAAACAAACCAGTATTTTGTGACCATACAAATTGCTTTTATAATCTCAGTTTGACTTGCACATAAAGTTACATTTATCTGATGCTTTTATCCAAAGCGACTTACAATTTCTATGCATGTCAGAGGTCGCATGCCTCTGGAGCAACTAGGGGTTAAGTGTCTTGCTCAGGGACACATGGTCTCACCGTGGGAAACGAACCCAGGTCTCCCACACCAAAGGCAAGCATCTTATCTATGCACCATCACCACCCTGGTGAAAATATAAGCCACAAAACTATACTCACACCTACAGAGGCATTAGAGTTTCTGGTTTACCTGCATATCGTAGGGAGACCACACAGACTTCAGAAAGGCCCCAGCGACCAGTTGATTTAAACACAACACCCTCATGCTGTGAGGCGAGGGAGTTTTTAGAGTTGCTTTCACCCTCATGGGTGTCGCGCCAATTAAGCCAAATGAGAAGCAGCTGCGCCACCTGTCAGAGAGTCTCAGTATCCAAAGATGAAGGCCTACAGTAAATACTTTTTGGTGACATTTATTTCATTATCACTGCTTCTTTTGAGATGTGAAGCCCATGCTGCTTCAAAACAATTTCAACCAACTATCTATAACACCATGAATAATACCAAATTGATTTGCCACGAAGGGTTCATGTCTGTTCGCATATCAAAGGCACAATTTGCTGATCTTCCTTTTACCATTTATGTCCAAGGTAAGTCAGACATTAAACATATAACTTGACACTAACTTGAAGTGTTTGCTATGCTCCTGTTTGTGTCCAAATGTGCACACAGATGAACACGCCGGGTATCACCAAGTCATTGCTCTAGCAAAACAATGCCACTACTTCCTTCGAGAAACTGACATCTTTATCATCTTAACCGTTGCTTCCCACGGATGCTTTGTGAGAATACAAGTAAGCTGTCTGTTTATTTTTAATGCAGATGTTTACTATTTTTCATATTCTAATCTGTCTTTCCCACTTTGTCCAATAGAAATATATCACAATTCTGAATGTTGTCATCGTGGCACTTGCAGAGAGGGGAGAAGTTGAAATTGTCAAGTCAATACCTCTCATCTGTGAGAAGAAAATTAAAGCTAGTAAGTGTACAGATAAATATCATGACATTGTGTTACAGAATATTGTTTATTATTAATTCTCAGTGGGGTTTGTTTACTACAGAGGTGAATGAAAATGATCATCCACCTGTATCAAGACATTTTTTCTGCACCAGGGATGGGTTCAACATTACCATCCCTCAGAATGCCACAGTCCCACCTCTGAACCTGGATGCAGTGAGGATCCCTTCAGGTCAAAGACGCAATTGTAAACCCCAACAAAGATCCAAGGATGCGGTCACGTTCAGCTTTCCATTCACTGATTGTGGCACTCAGTCCATGGTAAATGTAAATTAATTATCTCCACAGCTTTTGGATGGGTCAGGTGGTGTTTTTGTGAGTAAATATAAGAGGTTTGGTTGTGTCTTGCAGATAGCAGGTGGGATTATAACCTACTGGGTCAACATTGAGGTGAAACAAAATCTGCAGGGAGGCTCTATATTTCATGACACTCCTTTCCAGTAAGACATTAAAATGTTCCACTTCTTACTTTTTGAAGGCAATGGACACTCATTTCAATTATTTATTTTTTTAAGTCTTACTGTGCGGTGTAGCTTTGCACTGAACCAAATTAGTCAGCTCGGCATCGAGGTTCAGGGAGAAACGTCCCTGTCGACACTGAGGAGCGAAGGAATACTGAGGACTGAGATGAGGTTTGCCAAAGGTCAAGTTTATATTTTTATTGCTTTTCATTCCTGACTGTGTCTGTGTATGTTTTAATTAACAAAATATCTTTAAATCCATGTAAAGTGCCATCAAACTCATACATACACCAAAAGTAATGAATCACATTTACTTTGAATCTATCTATCTACAGATTCCAGTTACAGGTCTTTCTATTCCTCTCGTGACCCTCCAACAGTGACTGAGCTTGGCCAGCCTGTTTACGTGGAGGTGTTTGTTCTCAAACATGAGGACAAGGATTTGGTGCTGCTGCTGGGGGACTGCTGGGCGACACCGACAAAAAACCCACATGACCCACACAGATGGAACCTGCTTGTTAAGGGTGAATCCATGTGAAATTAATACTATAGTTTTACATACAAAACCTCAGTTTTATGTAAACATATTTGCTTGTTACTTTGATCAGCTAAAGTTCAGGTTTGTATCCATTCCAGATGTCCTTTCAGTGGTGATAGCCACACAACTGTTGTGTTGCCAGTTGTCTCCAGTGAGGAGCTGAAGTATACCTCTCTTCATAAGTGGTTTGTGGTCAAGCTCTTCTCATTTGTGAAGCCCCCAACATTTGAAAACCTGGTATGTGAGAGATACTAAAAGTAAAATAAATAAATCACTGGTATTTTTAGCCTTGGTGATTTTTAAGAAAAAAGTAAAACGTATCTCCTACAGGTATATTTCCACTGTGATATAGAGATCTGTAAAGGACCAGATTGCTTACAGTCATGCAGCAATAGTAAGTGGAGCCGCAGTTTATTTGTCCTTTATGAATCTGACTTAGTTACTGAGTTACGCACTTGGTTGCATTTAACACTGTGAACAACAGTCTCTGTTTTTTCATGTCATTCAGGAAGGCGCAAATTAAGAAGAATCACCCCAGGGCCCGGGCAGAGAAATCTTTACAGTGTAGTCTCTGGTGGACCTCTTTTTTTTCTACTGTAAATAACTGTCCATTTGTGATGAAAATAAATCAATGCCTTACTACAGTGGCGTAAATATGCAGTTTTTACACCATTTCCACTCTACCAACTCGACTACATTGTGGATTTTATTATTTAACATAAACAAAGTTTTAATATTTATCAATCAGGGTTTTTTTTCTCTCACTGCACTGGCTCTTATTTTGGGTGGTGTGCACCTATCGCACCTATCTATCGCAGTAAATAAAATAATGGCTTAATAGCCTACTGTGGGCAGCAGGATCAAGATTATATTTCTATAGAGAGAATATAATTATTCCTATTAATCAATAAAGAAATATTAATTAAATGACCACATTTAATATATTAATATTTATAGAATTGATAGACTCAAAATACTTTGAGTTCTATTCAAAGGATTCAAATGATAATTTATAAATATGAACGTAAAGAAATCCACTGACGTTTTAATGGTTTATGTGTACGATTATTTATATAAATAAAGCTTCATTTAAAAAAAAAAAGGCTAGAGATTGGGTCATGTGTCCACAACCCGACCAATAGAAACGCAGAACGGGTTAGTTTGCGGAAGCTATTGAGCGACTGTGTCGTCTTTGAAAAGAGAGGAAGAACTGTGAAAGAAGTTACTACTTCATAAAGTTTAATACTGTCTTAGGGCACAAACACAAACTAAACCGTGTACCGCATGATTAACGTCAGTATTTATTTCGTCTGCTCAGCTCCTCTCACTGATAACTTAGCTGCTGGAAAAGCTAGTCAGAGTTGGCAGGTATGTCCAAATCAACGAGATGGGACTCAAAAGAAAAACAGTCAAAACACCTTCCGATCTATAAGTACAAAGCCAAGCTGATTCAGGCTGTCAAAGGCAGCACTTTCCTGGTTGTCACCGGTGAGACTGGCAGCGGCAAAACTACACAACTTCCACAGTACTTATATCAAGCAGGTAAGCTGTCATTTTGCTGTCCTGTCCCTGGTAATATAAGATGCATGTGAAGGTTCTCAGTCATCCAGGTCAATCTAACACGATTTTGTTGCTTTAACTAACACAGCAGCCCAAGCCTATGTGAATTTTGTCAAGTTAGGATACAAAGGTGACCACTGGATTGTTATATGAACCACTTGCTCTTCTTTTTCTGTAGGTATCTGTAAAGATGGCAGTATTGGCATCACCCAGCCCCGCAGGGTGGCTGCAATTACAGTGGCCCAGAGGGTAGCCCATGAGATGCAATGCACTCTGGGTAGAGAGGTTGGCTACCAAGTCCGCTTTGATGACTGCACGTCACAGGTGAGAGGCAAACACAACCCATCCCCTGGACAAAACATAATGTATATTGTAAATTTTTGATGACGTGACTGTGTTTGAAACCAGGACACGGCGGTGAAGTACATGACGGACGGCTGTTTGCTCAGAGAGGTCCTGGCAGATCCTGTACTTTCTCAGTACAGTGTTGTAATCTTGGATGAAGTCCATGAACGCAGCCTCAACACTGTGCGTCACTATATGACACTCACCCAATGTTGTTAACATTTAGAGTTTCTGCACTTCACTGTTATCTGCATGCAAATGTGTCTTCTTCCTGTCAGTGCACGCTTTGAGTAAGTGTTTGTGTAACAGGATATTCTCCTGGGTTTACTGAAGAAGATGTTCTCCAGCCCTGCTAAGGCCACCAAGGGCCGAGCTATCCCTTTGAAGGTGGTGGTGATGTCCGCCACCTTGGAAACGGACAAACTTTCATCCTTTCTCGGTGACTGTCCCGTCTTTGCTATTCCTGGGAGGACTTTTCCCGTCACCTGCACATTTGGTTCTGCTGTAGGACCTAAAGACATAGAGAGCACTGGTTATGTAAAAGAGGTAATGAGTTTCACTTTAGGGTCAAGTGTTTCTGGTTTTCTTTGTTGCTACAGTGGGGGAAACGCATACTCACAACTTTACAGTCATTACCGATTAATCAAATTTAGATATGTTGTTGTAGCTTGATACTTGATGTTGTTGGCATTCATTTAATTTGACATCTTTTGCTCCTCAGGTTGTCAAAATGGCCCTTGATGTGCACACCAGTGAAATGGCTGGGGATATTCTTGTGTTTTTGACAGGTAAGTCATAATTATCAAGCTAAGATCACAGTAAATCTTAACCTTGACAAAAATCTGCCACATTAATTCTCCATGTTTGACAGGTCAGTCAGAGATTGAGCGTGCCTGTGACTTGTTGTATGAGAAAGCTGAGACTATAGACTACCGCTACGATGTACAGGACCAAACCGTGGAAGGCCTTCTTATTTTGCCTCTTTATGGTTCCATGCCGACTGGTAAAATACATGCCACAGCTGTTACATCTTATTATTTGCCTAGTAAAACAACATTTATCCTTTTCTGTCTGGTTACAGATCAACAGAGGCAGATCTTTCAGCCTCCACCGTCAGGAATAAGGAAGTGTGTAGTGGCCACCAACATTGCAGCAACATCTCTCACCATCAATGGCATAAAGTGAGTGAGGCCTGTGGTCACTGGCTGTGTTAACCACTGCAACCATGTGTTTAGGCAACAGTCATTTAATTGTTTCATAACATCTCTGCAGAACACATCATCGACCAATTTGTTTCCCATAAAGGTACATCATAGACAGTGGGTTTGTGAAGCAACTCAACCACAACTCAAGGGTGGGCATGGATATCTTGGAGGTGGTGCCAATTTCAAAGTAAGTTTCTGAATAAGGAACCTGAAAAAAAGGTTTGTTAAAGTAATTCTGCTGCTATTCTGCACCCATTAAGAAGGCTTGCCAACAGAGATTTGGACTTGATTTTTCGGGATGGGCGGGGATTTTCTGTGATTAGGAGCGAGGCTCAGCAGAGAGCAGGCCGAGCTGGAAGGACCTCAGCCGGGAAGTGCTTTCGAATCTACACCAAGGAATTCTGGGAGAAGAGCATGCCTGAATATACAGTTCCAGAAATCCAGAGGACAAGTCTGACCGCAGTGATACTCACACTCAAGTGCCTTGGCGTTCATGATGTCATAAGGTACACTGATACCTGTTCGGTGTCTTTTTGCTTTCTTATAGTTCAGAATTTCTTAATGCTACCTTTACCTTCTTTAGTAATGAGTTGATTTCCTTTAAGGTTCCCTTATCTGGACCGTCCAGAGGAAAGGTTTATTCTCGAGGCGTTAAAACAGCTCTACCAATGTGATGCCATCGACAGGTGAGCGTTTATACCTGTGGACCTGAATCAAGCTTTTAGTTTTCTGAGCAAAGCAGTTGTGGGTTTATGTGATTTTCTGTAAAATGTCAGCTCTTATGTGTATGGGCTGTAGGAGAGGTAGAGTGACCCGACTGGGGGAGCTGATGGTGGAGTTCCCCCTGCAACCAGGCCTTACCAGGGCCGTGCTCAAAGCTGCCTCGCTCGGCTGTGAGGACCTGCTGCTCCCTGTGGCCGCCATGCTGTCTGTAGAGAACATTTTCATCAGGCCAGGTCAGCGAGTTCTGCTTTAAAGCAGAACAAAAAGCATGTGCTCAATTTAAAAACGATGAGAGAGGGAAAAAAACACACAGCACTTCCAAAAAAAGAATTGTGTTATCTATAAATTTCTAGTAGCGGAGACACTAAACGTGTCTCTCGAACATAGAGAGCCAAGGAACATCTCAATTATTTACTGATATGTTGAAGTGTAGTGTGAAGAGCTGAGCTTTGAATTGACACAGCTTTGACTGATGTCTCCCTTCCTGCAGGCCACCCTGAGAAGCAGAAAGAGGCAGATAAAAAGCACAGAGCCCTGGCTGCCAAGAGCGGCGGTATGAACGACTTTGCCACACTCCTCAGTGTGTTTCAGTCATGTAAATCCAGGTAAACAACATGCAAGGTGCGCCCTTAATGTTTGTTTTTGCGTGTGCAAAGAAATATCAGTGTTAGCCTATCACTTGCTATGTATTCAGGACTTTGTGCTGCATCATGATATATTATCACACACGACTATCAAAAGTGCAAGCCTATCTATTGCATTCTGCAGTGACCGACCCTCAGCGTGGTGTAAAGATAACTGGATCCACTGGAGGGCGCTGAAGTCAGCCTTTAGTGTGGAGACTCAGCTGCGAGACATCCTCCTCCGCCTCCAGAAGGTACAGCAGTTCACAGAACTCATTTTCACACCACTGACTAAAATGCTTGTGTGGTGTCCGAACAATAATGCTGCGATGATGTGTTGAGAAGAAATCCGCTTGACACTGTTCTTGATCATAAAAGTTTATTAAATCAAGGAGTTCAGCATCAATTACAAGCTCTGCAACAGCTTGGAGAGTGACCCAGCCCGATGACCACTCTGTCTCTCTGTTCATCAAACATAGCTTATATAGGATATGTTTAGGTATCTGTTAGGTACCATAGAAGGGTTTGAGTCTGCAAAGTAAAAGGTCAAACCCATAGAAGGGTACAGTACTATCTTGAGGTAACAAAACAAGGGGTTAGAGGTCAAATTCTATAGAAGGGATCAGTCTCTACATAACCACCAATCACTGCTCTCCCCGTAGAACACCTCCCCAAAGGTCACTGACCCTCTGTCTTGCTGCTACAGTGCTATTTTTATATTGGATGCTACATTTGAATAACCATAATGAAGTTCTTGGCAGATTACTGTGGTCACATATTCAACTTGGTCATTTCCTAATTTAGTATTCTCGTTACCAAGACTACTCTGCTGTGATAATTCATTTGAGTATAATTTTTTTTGTGTGTGCATGCACCATCTGTCCTTTCAGAAGAGAGATTTTCCTGTAGAAACATTTGATGGCAATAAGAGTGAACTCTTCAGGCGATGTCTGTGCACCGGATACTTTACCAATGTTGCCAGAAGGTATCATTAAGGCTCATTTAAAATAATCCATATTCAACTCTTCTTTGGGATTCTCTTATTATCTCTTAGTAATGTTTTACTGGTTGTGAATAATTGTTCAGTTTTTTTTTTCTTTTCCATCCCACATAGGTCTGTTGGCAAGGTGTTTTGCACAATGGATGGCCATGGATCAATGGTTCACATCCATCCATCATCATCGGTAAATTGAATTTAAATCAGAACAGTTTGATTAATGAAACCCAGTTTCATTTGGAACCAAAATGTTCATGCTTCTCCTCTGATTTCTCCTTTCCTTTCTCCTTTGATTCCTTGTTGCTCCAAGCTGTTCGACCAGGAGGGTGAGCTGAACTGGGTCATCTTTCACGATGTGTTGGTGACCTCACGGGTGTATATTAGGACCGTGTGTCCTATTCGATATGAGTGGGTGAAGGACTTATTACCTAAACTCCATGAGGTGGACGTCTACGAACTGAGCAGTGTGGCAAGAGAAGAAGTGACTGATGAGGAGATGATCAAATGGGAGACCAGGGAAGCGGCCAAGAGACAATCAGGTTTTCAGAATAATTAATCAGATATTTAGTTTGAAATTGTGATGTAGTACAACTTAATGGTTAATTTAAAGTGTTTGATCCCTGCCATGACCATGCATGAAAAATAAATAAGAGTCCACCTAAAGCCCTAGGTGCATTAAAAAAGGCAATTTGGGCATGAAAATCTAAATTGTTTTACAGACTGAATGAAGTTAAAACATGGTTAAGCTGCGCCATTTACAACAAACTAATCAATTCCTTTGTTTCTGTTTGTCAGAGGTTTCTACTGAGGATGTCATGAAGAAGCTGGAGAAGCGAAACAACGAAACCACTGTCAGCGATGCTCGTGCTCGCTACCTGCAACGAAAGCAACAAAAACAGCAAAGTAAAGCGCTCTGACAGAAAGTGCTTGCTTTTGAGGACATTTATCATGCAATGTATCACAAAGGAGCATTTGGGGGAACTTGTATCTGAATAATAAACATTTGTTACATTTATAACAATGCCTGTCTCCTATTTAACTCCTCCACTTTAGTATGAGCACTTGGCTTCATGGGCCTTTGACATGGTTCTCATCTAAAGAAAACTGGTGCTTTATACTTAAACAGTGAGCAAGTTGAAAGAGAGCAGTTAGCTTAAAGAGGCGGTGGGAACACTGGGTTAGAAAAAGACAGTATTTGGGACAGTTGCTATGACTTATTAGGTGTTTATGCACGGCCTATCTCTCAGACAATCTGCACAACACCGGCTCTGCGGCTAAGGTGAGGTTAAGGTTACAGTATAGTACTTGATGTACTTTCACACCGGCTGTTCAGGTGCAGTGGACCCTCTCTGCCCCCGTGCGTCACTTCCTTTTGTGTGCGTCTGCTTCACTGTCTGGCTGGGACGGAGGGTTTCCACGCTAAGCAGGCGGCTACCGACATCAAACCCATAGAGCGGTGGTTTCATCTGTCCATGGTTTCGAAATAATTTGTAGTCGTATTCAATATAACTATCCATGAAGTCGGAGCTCAGTGGACTTTATTCTCTCGCTGGCTCGCAGACGCTTCAGTGAACTACTGCAGCACCAAGAGACTAAGCACGCCGCCGCCGCCGCTGCTGTTGTGAGAGACGAAAACAAGCTCAGTGAGCAGTCCGGTAAGCTGTGTGATCATTGACAGAGTTCAATACACACACGCTTCAAGTGATAGCTGGTGCGGGATACCACTTGGCGTCTTCAAGAACCGACAGCTGGGAAGATTTAGTCGCTGAAGACAGGTAAGAAAAGCCGGGGCATTGAGGGAGCTCTAGCGCAAGTGGCTAACTCACATGCTAACTAGCTGTTAGCTTGAAAGCTATTTTGGCTAGCTGCCTTGTTTGGTCGTAATGCGGTTATGGTCAGTGTCCTCACTGCTGTCTGACGCGCTACTTGGCCACACTGCCCGTCAGCTACGGTTGAAGTGTTGTAGCAACGTGTTTCCTCTTAAACGACGGTAGGAAAGCTGACGACCTGTCTTGAGCTTGGAAGGTAACGTTTGTTGACTTTGCCTCAGTTAGCCAGGTAGCTAGCCACTAAGTTACACTGAAAGGATGATGTTGTGACGCTACGTTAATGTTTACGTTAGGCAGCTGTGCTGGGTACAGATTTTTCAGACATCAAATTAAGTAATTATAGAGCTGAGTATCTACGTAAAGTAACGGTACTGATATTTACGGGCTCTTTATCTTTTACTCAGGTGCTGCTACATGTTCGTTTAACGCATGTTGAATGTCCTGTTTGTAAAGAGCGTTGAACCGTGTTACAGAGTGAAGTTGTTGTGCTCCGTGTTGGTAATGTCAAAGAGCAGCCACTATTACTCATTCAAATTCAAATTAGTATGTGTAGAGCTATGAACAAGCCGTGGATGCACCTCTGATGGCCATAAAAAAGTCTGAATTCGTGGGAAGCCTTAACGTAATCTCTTTTTATCTTTGTAAACAAAGCAGTTCAAACAGTATTTGTGTCTGGCGACTGTAATATTCAACCCCATCACTTCTACTGAAATACTGTGAAATTCTGGTAAACCTATTATCTAACATAAGCTGTTGATTCAGGGCTGACCCTGGATCACCAAGGCCTCTCCACAAACATTCAAGAGCTGTGGGAGGGTATTACATTTAACAATACAGAGCTTTGCAGCCATTTCGCTAATTGTTAGATATTAGCACATATGGCATATTGGATATTTCTACCTGACATCACTAGAATAACACTATGTATGACACTGAAACACTATGCTAGATGGTCAGATATAAGGCAGTCAGCAGACGTGCAGATTTCAGCAGTTTTCTTTGTTGTGGAGATATGTTTCAAGGAAACAGAGTGCCTCCGAAGATGAGGAATTTATTCAAGCACAGTGCTGTGGTAACAACACTGCCGATAGGCATCAAGAAATACACAGAAAGTTTCCTTTTGTTTTGAGAAATCGGTTTCACTTTGTGTCCTCACCTCCACGCTCCTGGCTGCAGTTTTACTTCCTTTAGGCAGTATGTCTTTTCACATTTATTTTACAGTCTTCCGCTACGTTCAAAAAAAAAGCAAGCAAGTGAGTGTAAAAAAACTATGACCCAAGGCTATATTTTCTTTCAAAGTGAGGAACTGAATTGCAAATAGTCAGAAGTCGCACAGCTGTATAACTCACAGCTGAGTTTTTTTGTAAATTTTTTTTTACAAAGAGTAAAACTGCTTCTTATTAAGTATTCAGGTGATATTCTGTTATTTTTGTGATGTGTGGTTTTTTTTTTCTGATGTGGGTGGTTTAGAGCTCTGGATGGGCTATGAATGAATGTAGATGCTCTCGGTGAGTTGTAATTACATGTTAAAGCTACGCCAGGCTACCTTGAACAGTGTTTTTGTATTTAATGGACAGTCACTCAACGTTATTGCTGTCCGTTCTTTTCCTGCAGGTATTATCACTATTATATAGGTTATTTTTTCTCTGAGCCACCGTCAGGCACAATTTGCACAATTTCCACCAGCTTGTC
Source organism: Micropterus salmoides (assembly GCF_014851395.1). Classification (NCBI taxonomy): domain Eukaryota; kingdom Metazoa; phylum Chordata; class Actinopteri; order Centrarchiformes; family Centrarchidae; genus Micropterus; species Micropterus salmoides. The sequence continues at coordinate 13,819,183 of NW_024042261.1, read as the reverse complement.
TGCAACCCCCTCCCAACCCAGACAGTCTTCTGCCCCAGCATGAATGAAGTCAGTGTTGTGAGAGAGGGATGGCTCCACAAGAGAGGTAAGGGGCCCCTTGTGTTAACCGCTCATCATCTAAGTCTACATTAAAGTCAAAGTCTATGTCAAAATGTATATTTTGAGTATTGGATACTGCCCTGTCAGCTTGTCAAGTTTGTAGTTTCCTCTGTTCTCCACTTAATTCTGTCACTTACAACAGATTCCCATTGTAATAATATTATGACACAATCAAGTAGTCGAGTTTAAAACTGAGCTGGATCAAAAGTGTTCTCTTCTCTGTTTTGAAGGTGAATACATTAAAACATGGCGACCTCGTTACTTCATCTTAAAGAGCGATGGCTCTTTCATCGGCTACAAAGAAAAGCCTGAGGTGTCCAGTGACCACAGTCTCCCACCACTCAACAACTTCTCAGTTGCAGGTCAGTTTTCCCTTCTGGGTGGTCAATATCAATATGTGCCAGATTAAATTCTGAGAAGTGTTTTTATGTTTCGTTGTTGGTGCTTTAAGTTCTTCAGTGTTGGCTGATGTGTCTATGTTTTGTAGAATGCCAGCTGATGAAAACAGAGCGCCCCAAGCCTAACACGTTTGTCATTCGTTGTCTGCAATGGACCTCCGTTATTGAGCGCACCTTCCATGTAGACAGCATCGAGGAGAGGTAAAAGACATTCATTTTAAGGGTTTTATTTTAAATTGTATTTAGTGTGAGAGTGGCACAGACAGACCAGTTACTCTGCTGAGTCTCCCAGTGAAGCTCTGTTCTGCTCCCCATTATCAGTTACAGTATGGCATTTTAGAATAGCCAAACTCCCTATTTAAATGTCCTCACTGATGGACGTTTTCTTATCCGACAACAAGTTTTAAAAAAGTGGATTGATTATACCTTATAAAAGGAAGAAGATCGTCAATAGTCAGGGACAGTTCACGGTACATGTTTTGCAATAATGCATTAATTGTGAATTGTCCCTTTTTATTAAAGAATTTTATAGTATTTTAATATCCTACTGTTGCAATACATTTACTGTGAATTGTCGTCAAAAAAAATGCACAAACATTTGAATATTTCTTTATTCACACATGAATGATATATCATTCATTGATTTTGATTACGTTTTATATTTTTTAGATTTTTAACAACATTTTCACAAAATCCAACTATGTCATTTGCCATTGTTCACTACTGGCAGTGAAATCCATTTTAGTTTGTGAGAGTAGGAAAGACCATCATGCTTGAAATAGAATTCAGTGCCAGATTAAACCTGATTATGCACCCCTAACCCAAGCAATCATCGTTGAGTTTTGTTTACATCGACTCTGCCAAGTACCAAATCCTAGCAGCCCCCAGCTGAAGAGTACACAGATTATCCTCTACCTACTAAACTTATCTAGCTAGACTACAGTTTTTCCTTTAAGATATATTTTAGGCACAACATCTACACCATCTGTCTGAATGCAAAGTGTCATTGCTAACTACATATTTAAAATAGATTTGGAGTAATGTAGACATGGCTTTGGCTAGATTTGATAAGGGCAATGTGTGTGTTCTTCTGGGTCAGGGAGGAATGGATGCGATCGATCCAGCAAGTGGCAAATAGCCTGAAGAGTCAGCAGCAGGATGAGGAGCCCATGGAGATCAAATTTGGCTCGCCAAGTGACAGCAGCGGCACAGAGGAGATGGAAATTGCTATATCCAAATCCCGCACAAAAGTGGTCAGTATTTGCACACAGTGCAGTGCCTGGCAGCGGCGTGTTTGCTGTGTTTGTCCTGCTAAGCTCATCTTTATTGAGCAAGTTGTTCAAACTTTAAGCCTCTTTCTCAAAGCTTTTTTTGGTGAAGCGACCTTTAAATGAGTGGAGGGTTACATTTGTTTTCTGTCCTTAGTTTGCATGAGAGTTGGAAAGAAAACTCACGCACACTGTCCAACTTGCCAAAAAAAATATAACTAGTGCTGGGCAACGATTTAAACTTCTTATAGCGATTAATCATGTGATTTTCTGCAATTAATTGCATAGTTATGTGCAAAATTGAATAATTAATTCTAAAGTAGTGTATTGGGCACTTTTTTTATTGCGGCACAGTGGTCCAGTGGATAGCACTGTGGCCTCCCAGGTCGCGGGTTCTGTGTGGAGTTTACATGTTCTCCCCGTGTCTGCGTGGGTTTCCTCTGGGTGCTCCGGCTTCCCCCACCATCAAAAAACATGTTAGGTTCTCCAGTCATTGCTATTGACCAGACACTGATGGACATCTGGAGTTAAATGCAGAGAATGAATTTTGCAATGTGTATGTGACAATAAAGTATCATCTTCTTCTTCTTCTTCTGCTATATACACAAACACTTCAAACAAATAAGGTGCTTTTTACCAGCCGTATTCCCTTTACACAGTAGCAAAAAAATATTTCTTGTAAATCTCAACTTAAACTTTAATGTAATCAGATCAATTATAAAACTAAAGCTATTAAACACTGCCAGGGTATTAGGCTACCTTTTATAGCTTGTTAAAACAAGTTCGAGTCCAGAGCCACATAACATCATAACAGGCACCTTCAGAGCAACAGGATAAGATAGCCTACATAAATCTGTCTCTTTTTTTTTTTTTTCTGAACATGTATCAGCAGAAACATTTTTCTTTTATCAGGGAGCAGCATTAATATTTTAGGAATCTATTGCTGTTTACTAAATAGGACATCAACAGGAGGGAATTCGCATGGCAGAGTATCCCTGCAAAACTAGATGAAGGCCCATCAGGTAAAGTTATGTAGCCTATAATTCTAACTTGAGTTAAATAGGCTACAGCTGTGTACCGCACAGAAGCTTGAGCGACTAAGTTGTGAGTTTAAGAACGTTCCTAAGACCGACATCTAGAGGGTATGCGTTGATGTCACTTCCCCTTGTGGAACACGCTGGACTGAGTGGCAGAACATCTGTTACCATGGCTGCGTTTAGCAAACTGGGAGTAAAACAAGTGATTATTTACTCAAAGGCAGTCGGACTTGACAGTGATCCTTACTGCTTACCAAAGAACCAGTGGTCCAGCTCTTTCCCATTTTAGATGTGTTGTTTGTGTTTTAGCTGATTCAACACTGCTGCTCGACTTTCTGCCACTCAGTGAGCGTAACTGCGTTCTGTGATATCATGTGATGAATACCCTCTATACTAATCAGCATGCAGTGTGTAGCTATCCACTTCACTATGGCATTTGATCGCTTGTCTGTTAACGTGCCCAGCCCATATGTAAACTTTCGGTGCTAGACCTTCATCAGGAAAATGTTGTTCCATACTGAGAAGCCACCTTTTGTAGGAGGTCTTGTCTACACCAATCACCCGCTTCCACGTGCAAAAAGGCCACCATTACAAAACATTCAATCACATTTCCAGTACTAAAGATCTAGCTTAAGCTTACATATGATTCTTGTAGAAAGTAGAAAGTATTTCCTTGGTGCAGCGTTCTAGAGTGTTACTTTACAGGCTTCATTCTCTAATTTGCTGAGAACGTATAGCTATTTCAGCATGTCATGTCTCTCATGCATACATAAGATATTAATTTGTGTGTTAGAATACGTCATATGTAGTGCACCAACATTAGCAGTGGGCGAGTAGGGAGCCGCTGACTGATCGAAATGCTGCTCCTGTACATTTCAAAGACTGACAGTTTATATGATATTTATATATTATATAAGAGCACATTTTTAAGTCCCAGTCTTCAAAGCCCCCCTCCAGTGTATTTTGACATTTCTGTGATATTTCATATTTTTCTGTGTCATTTCCTTACAGTGTTGATTACCCACATAGTTCGCCAAATATTTTTTGACAAATAGCTTAATTTTGTGCTCAAAGTTGTTAAAACGGGGTGGTGACGTATGACTATAGTAATTCCATAAGTGATACGTCATTCTCCAGGCTTGCGCAGGCGCACCGTCATGCCTCGTTAAATCCGAGCATCAAACCGATAAACATAGTTGTGAGCTAGCTAACCAATTTATCATGTAATTTACTTAGAACTTACAGTAGGTATGTTCATTATGGCATTTGTGCTTGCGGTGTTGGAGGACAGATGACAGAAAACGCGTCGCACTTTCACCTGCCACCGTTTTATATACAGTCTGCAACATGCATTTTACTTAGGGCCGTTTTACCAATGCATCAGCGGAGGCAATTGTATCAGAAGTTTTTACATACAGTTCAACAGAGTAAAAGACCCCCCCGACCCCTGCGGTAAAGTAAGCGCACTATAAAACATAGTGGGAGTTATCGTGTGCAGTGCGTGACAGGACCATCGACTGTATGATTGGTAACAGCTGATACGCGCACATTAGTTTCTATCATAGGTAAGTAATAGCTACTCCTGCCAGACAGTAAACTTTACAGTGTAGTGATGTTAACACAGCATATCGTCAGCCAGTCAGTTTTTGGTTGTCATGGTAATTGATTACGTCCGACTATTAACCACACCCCCATTCTCTGTTTGAGAAAGAACGTTAACCAAAAACGGCAGTTAAAACTGACTGGAGTGGGGCTTTAAGAAGGCAGGTATAAGCTCACCCTGTTGTCAGTACACACTAACAGATATTTGCATCTTTGCCATTGCTCCTACAGACGATGAGTGATTTTGACTACCTGAAGCTACTGGGGAAAGGGACATTTGGTAAAGTGATCCTGGTGAAGGAGAAGGCCACTGGGATGTACTACGCCATGAAAATCCTCCGCAAAGAAGTCATCATTGCTAAGGTTAGTCGTAAACGCATCACTGTAAAATCTTGACTTGAAATTGTTTTGAAAATCTTGCTCTCATTGGATGTACCAAAAATGTGTGTGTGTGTGTGTGTGTGTGTGTGTGTGTGTGTGTTTGTCTAGGACGAGGTGGCACACACAGTTACAGAAAGCAGAGTTCTCCAAAATACGCGGCATCCCTTTCTAACGGTGAGTTACAGTTGGCCCGTGTTGTTGCCTTGGTTTTTGCTTTTACGAAATAAATGGACCATTTAATGCAGTCACTAATTTTTGTTTTCCTCCTCCACAGACACTAAAATACGCATTTCAAACGCATGACCGGCTATGCTTCGTGATGGAGTATGCAAATGGAGGAGAAGTAAGTGTTCCTCTTTCTCATCTGGCCTACAGTTGTGTCTGAGGTGTTGATATACCTTTGTCTGACCATTTTGGAAGATTGCGTCAAAAAACAAAACATTGTGATGCATCACTTTAAGGGCACTTTCACTGTTTGGTTCAGTTCGTTTGGACTGATGTGAAACCCTTGTACAGACCATACAACAGGGCTGAGAATGCTTGAAAAGGAGGTCCGTTTCCAGGGGAACAGTGGTGTGGATTGTTTGTTGCATGAAAGCAAACAGGCCTACCGCAAATTTTCCAATAGTAGATATTGATAGATAGAGATTAGTGGATAGATGTTAAATCCATCAGCTGATTCTGATATTATAATCGATCTCAGTAATACCTCTATTGCAAGACGCCACTTTTTCATCCTGTCTCTACTTGTTTGTCATTATTTGATTTGCTGTCTAATGATACAAATTATAACCAGTTATTGCACTTTCTGACAATCAAGAACATAAATATACACACAAGCAGTGTTGGAAAAAGCTGCTGTCTGTCACGAGAATTTGATTTCCTGATCATGCAGGCTGACAATCGCCAAAACTCTCCAGTCAGTTACTGGTCAGTCTGTATGACCTTGTGGTTTGTTTATGAGAAGCCAGTGTGAACATGAACCGGACCAGAACTAAAATGCTACAAGGTATCATTTTTCACTTGAATCAGTTGGTCCAGACCAAATGAACCCAGCTGCAAGTGTGAAGGCACCATAAGGGTTTTAATCCAACTGTTATCCTTTTTGGAAGCATCCAACTCAGATCAAATTGTTGGGCGAATGTGTTGTTTGATGAAACTGCTGCGGAAAGAACTGAAATCAAATCAGTCTTGGAATCTTATTAATAGTATTATAATCCAAAAATTCAGGTTCAACAGCTAGGCCTGCTTTGTAAATGGCTGTAGACATGCACACAGAAATGTTTGAATGCACACATTGAAAATTACCAACATGAATAACTAGGATTCAAGAAATCAAGGATTTTTAGTAAAGCAAGTATCTCAAGTAACATGAGGAATTATTCTGTCCCTCATTTCTGTGTTGTTGTTTTTTAAACCCTTTTTCAGCTCTTCTTTCACTTATCACGGGACAGAGTGTTCACAGAAGACAGAGCGAGATTCTATGGTGCAGAAATAGTGTCAGCACTGGAGTACCTACACTCACGCAATGTAGTTTACAGGGATTTAAAGGTAAGGTGTCTGCTTGCTCTGATAGGATAGTATTAATTAAATAAGATATTTAATATGCTATAACCTTAGATTGTTGAAGGTTATAGCAAGGCATGTGATCAGTGCTATAATTCCATAGGGATTAATACATGCAGTGAAACTGCTGAGATTATTAAAATGTGTTGTGTGCTGTCCCCCACATTCTATGTTTGTCATTTTACCGCCATAGCTGTCAACTAATTTGAATCTTAATTTGAATCTTTCCTTGCACAGCTGGAGAACCTCATGTTAGATAAGGACGGCCACATAAAGATAACAGACTTTGGGCTTTGTAAAGAGGGGATCACAGACGGTGCCACCATGAAAACCTTCTGTGGAACCCCGGAGTACCTGGCTCCAGAGGTAACTCCACAACATCAGTATGTTTTGTGACTAGGATCTTGAAAGTAGGCTCTGGTGCGACAGGGCTGTGGGCACATAGTGGAAACTAGTTTTAATAGCTTGGTAGTTTCATGTCTGAGAAAGTTTGGAGAAAGTCGGAGAAAGTTTGTTGATAGTGGGGCACTATGTGAAAACCAGTTAGGCCGGTAGAGAAGCTGGGAGAGCTGGTTGTCAAACTGTTGTGTTTGTGCTTTGGTTAGCACAATAAAATGCTAATTGACCTATAGAACAACAGAATGAACAGTCCACAGGTACGTGTGTTGGTCTCAAACTTTGTTCAGAAAACTAAATGTGCTTTTGCAGAGATGCATCCATATAGTAAGGGCAATCTCCTCTGAACTGAACTGCTGTAAAATTAGTTTATTCATAGTAAATAAAAAAAGCATGCAGTTGAACCGTGGAAACTGAAGATAAACTAAAGATAAGAGCTTAGAAGATTTGATGGTTGACAAACAAGGGCAACAATGTTTTTATAAAACATTAATAGAATGATATTCATGCACCAATATTCCTGTTGTTGTTTTATTTCTTTTTTCATTCTTCCCCTGTCAGGTGCTAGAGGACAATGACTACGGCAGAGCAGTGGACTGGTGGGGACTTGGCGTGGTCATGTACGAGATGATGTGTGGCCGGTTGCCGTTTTACAACCAGGACCACGAGCGTCTCTTTGAGCTAATCCTCATGGAGGAGATCCGCTTCCCCAAGAACCTGGCTCCCGAAGCCAAAGCCCTGCTGGCCGGTCTGCTCAAAAAGGATCCCAAACAAAGGTTTGTGGTTTGCAGCTTGGTTGTGTGTTTGATGATGGTAATAAAATATGCAGAACACAACAACTTTTACAAGAAGCATAATGGATTATAGGTTTTTTTTCTTTTCCAAATTGATATTGACCGTTAGATATTCATTCTTATAACCTGAACACATAGCATAAAAGTTTTTACTAAGGATGTGATGAATTTGGTTACTAAGAAGTGTGACCAAGAAATGTACTGGGTGGGACATTTAACAGTTGCAACTCAGTGCTCACTGGTGGACATATTGTGACAGTTAACATGAATTACATCAAGCCTATCTATCTGTGATAAGCTGACATACTGATGTGATCAGTCAGGCTGTGCTTATCACATGGTCTCCAACTGATCTTGGAAGTTTTTTGTTTATACTCTTGGATTTAAATGCAATGCTGCATCCAAAAATTAAAAATAAAATCTGAAATTGTGAGTAGTACATTGTTTTAATATTAAACAACACTTATTTTAAGCTACAAGAAATGCTTACGATGAATGTACTGTTTCACTGTGAAAAACATGGCTGTTGAGCTGAGCAGAAAACCATTTTCTTCCCGGTGTTTGGTATCCATCCACTGTGCTCGGCACCACCATATATTCAGTTGTGAAATAAGTAACTACATTATTAAGCCCTTGTTCCTTCTTGATTAGTTTTGGAACAGGGTAACGGCCATAAACAAGGACATAATTGATTGTTGTTGTGGTTGAGTCCTGGTGTTTCTGGGAACAGTCGAAGACCTGCTAATATTAGCACATTGAACTGTGCAGGCTTACTAACACACACTCCTGTAAGCAGTAAGGAAATGAAGAATTAATTTGTCTTCAAATTGGTAAATGAAATGTCAGAGGGGAACAGCACAAGTACCTGTTGGACATTTCTAATGACAGTGTTTGCACGATTATCTGCATAAAGAAAAAGGAAGCTGTTGAGTGGGCGACAATGATAGTGTTTTTGTTTTGCTTACAGGCTCGGAGGCGGACCAGACGATGCCAAAGACGTGATGAGCCACAGGTTCTTCACCTCCATCAACTGGCAGGATGTTCTTGAAAAAAAGGTGAGGTGCAAAACATATGATGTCACCATTAAATGAAGCCGGTCAGAATGTAAAATGACTAAGATACTCCTTCTCCTCAGCTCATTCCACCCTTCAAGCCCCAGGTAACATCAGAGACGGACACACGTTACTTCGATGACGAGTTCACAGCACAAACCATAACAATAACGCCCCCTGACAAGTGTAAGTAGATCGACATCTGTCGTTTGTGCTTTCAGATTGGATTTATACGTGTTTATACATATTCAGGTCTGTTTTGAACTGGTGGATGTTTTTTTTTCTCTCTCCCTTTGTGCACACTCCAGATGACAGTTTAGATCCAGTGGATTCAGATCAGCGCACGCACTTCCCTCAGTTCTCCTACTCTGCCAGCATACGGGAATGATCACTTAGAGTCTTGAACAAGCAGGCAGGCTTACATACGATCACTATCCCACATACACACTTGCACTGCTGGGGAATTGGAACGACACCAACAAAAACTGGCACAAGACACATTTTCATTCGGTCTTTAACGCACCTACACACAGACACGTACACACATACTGGCAAATCAGACCAGACGGGGATCATAGAGTATGAAATGAACACAAAGGGCGTGAATGACTGACCTCAGCAGGTTTGTGCGGATAGACTGGCAGCTTTGTCTCTGTGCATCCTCTCAGGGTTGGCTTTAGGCTTCCCTGCAGGACCTGTGCTGCACTACACTGGGTACCGCATCAAAGCCTTGACACTTTGACAAACCAGGTTATGCCAGCAAGTACCACCTCTTTACCAGCTGTACCCATGCCACACACACACCCACCAACCCATGCATAGACTGCATATATATATATATATATATATATATATATATATATATATATATATATACACACACACACAAACGTACTTGATAGAATTTTGAAAAGTGTAATCAAAATTAGGAAAAATGGAAAACATTTGGGGAAAAGACACATTTTTATTTCATCGATTGTCACGGTTTTAAATGTAAAGCCATATTTCTGCATTTTTTGTGATTTGTTTTTTTTAACAAGTGCTCTTTCTGGAACTTGCTGTTACAAATCAAGTGTGGGACCGTTCCTACAGTGGGGGGAGGGGGGGGGGGGGTTGCCATTTCTGTGTTTGCACTGCACATGTGTTTAAGCGAATGCAAGAGTGGATGTGTGAATGTATGCGTATGTGCATTATAAGTGCAGGAGAATGCGTGACCAACCATTTTGATTCTCAACCATCCATTTGTGTCTGTTTTTATGCATGTTTTTAACTATTGCTGGAATATTGACATGAAAGGACACTACACGGCACACTCAATGGCCTTTTTTAAAAGGGAACAAGCATGTAGTTTATGATCGCTGTGACCAGCTTGGCGCTAAATTGACTCAGTCAGGAATAGAAACTGAGATCTCTTGCATGGCTAACCTTTGCTTTAAAAGCTGCATTAATTTAACAGCGATGCAGCAGTCAGGCTCTTAGAGTCAGTGTCGCTGTGTCCAGACTGACTTACCGACCAACTAGCTGCTGGTTGGAGGTGTAAGAGTGAGTTTTCATTAAGGCCAGTCCCTCTGTGTTAAAGACAGTTAGAATAGAAACTTGCCCGCAGTTGTTCCTCAACCCATCCAGAGAGACCAGTGTAGGCGAACAGCCACTTGCTGTCTTTGATCCAGTAATCCTCACTCCTAGCTGAAGAGTTAGGCCACCAATCTTTTATTCATTTTCTATTTCTAAAATCAGTGTATGTTTTTTAAAATAAGCCTTTGAGTGTTCCTGTATTTAAAGAATGAGAGTTCAATCGTTAAGTCTTTTTAATGAGGCCAAAAATTGACTGAATTGGTGGATGTTTAGCACTTCAAATGATTCCACATTTGATGTTTAGAACCTTTTTGTTTGTGTTTTCTTTAATGCTGTGTTGAGGCACTTAAATCTGCGTAGTTGTATATCAGGAGCAACGGTCTGCAGGTTCAATCCAACTAAACGCTGCATGAGTTGGTCGATCAACCTGCGGACAGGGGGAACTAATCAAAATATCAGCTGATATACTGTTAAATTGAAATGAAAATCTACGTGCTTTAACGAGTCATGACGGCACATGATTGAGAGAAGTTCTGGAGAGCATACTGAAAAGCAAGCATTTTATATTCCATATTGCTGAAAGAGACGTCGGCTACTCTTTGGGCTTCACTAAAGGAACATCAAGATCTTTTTGTTTGTCATTGATTTGTTTTTGTTTGTTTGTTTTCTCATTTTTTTGTCCATCTATTTCTCAAATTTTGGAAGAAACATTGTCTTGTTTAAGTATACATTATATTAAATATATATTAAAAGTTTTTAAACGGCTTTCTTCATTTCAATGGGTTTCCATTTGAGCATTGCTTATTACCATTACAAGTAATTTGTTTTTAGATGAGCCGTTAATTTCTGTGTTGCATTATCACGTCCTTTAGGCTGAACTGAATTCACTGATCAAAAAGTATTAAGGGAAATTGACAGTTCTATTTGAAATGAAAGAAAATCCTCCCTGAGCACTTAAATTAACAAACTTTCCTACACTTTGCAGAACAGATTTTTAAGTTGTACCCTTTTAAAAGAACAAAACTGTTTTCCAGAAACACAGCATACCCTTCATGTCACATATTAATTTGTTTTCATTTCCGTTTGTGTGACTGACAGTGAGATGCTTGAGTGAAAGTGGGGATAAGGACACAGAAAAGCAGCAGGTTTGTGACTCTTTCTTGTTGGGCAGCAGGTGGCCCCAGTTCCTGCAGATGATGATGTGATCAAATGGCTTTGATTTACAGTTCACAACTCCAGCACCTCTTCTCACTGGCTCAGGCACAGCCATCATACTCTAGCCTAGTGTCCTGCTTTGGAAACTGCAGGATCGGATATCAGAACCACTGCACTGATGGACTCCACTGTGGATTTGCCTTCATTGCTACCATGGCCATAAGAGGGTGCTGCTGAACTTTTTTAATATTGGTTGTGAAGCCATACTCTGAACCTCGCTGCTGGCCACGCTTTAAGCAATGCTTCACAGCTAAACATGCAAGTTAATACCCCTGACCTCTCCTGTAGGCATACACAGGCACAACAAGTGCCTCCTCACTATTGTGTAAATACCAAAAAAAATAAATAAAAAGCTTGATGATGATGCAGCATTAGTAGAAGGGGAGGCCTGCAGCTTTGTAGTATTTTATTTGCAGCTTTACTATGGTTATCTTGCTTCTCTGTATAGTTGAATGTGATCAACAGTCACGAATGTCACACCTGATGCTGGCGCAAGATTTTCTTTGCTTGTTGCTGTTAGTCGAGGCTCAGAGGGCAATGAAAAAAGCAATCTTTAAGGGGAGGACATTGTCCTGGTAGACAGTTTCAGCCCCCCTTTGCAAGACTTTACAATGTAACGGGTGATACCTGCTACAATATGGTAGCTTATAACGTTTGCAACTATAATGTGCCAGTAAACATTTTTACTGAATAAAGTTGTCTGTGTCTTTTTTATGCTGTTTTTTTAAACAATGCAAACTGTTCACCTGCACTTGCAATCCTCTGCAACAGCACTGCAATCTTTTGTAAAGCTTACAGTATAATAGTGTTTGATTGTGATTGTCGCATTTTACATGAATGTGTTTGGTAAAGTTTAGTTGTGGTTTTATTTTAGAGTCAAAATCCTTAAAGGGGGCAAGAAACACATTAAAACAACACAATTTCAGGGAGGGTGGAGAAATGTCCTCAAAGTAGGCTACAAAAACGAAAACTGAATGTTTGTTTATGATTTGCTGCAGGCAGGCCTACAAGTGATTGCATTAGACTGTACGGATCATTTGCAACACCGAAGCTCGCTTTAAATTATTACAACACATTGGACAGCCAGGAGGTGATTTTTAATGTCCACATACAGTAAAAGATTTTTAGCATAAGAGCAGTTATATTAAATCGAAATTACCATCGCAATTCTAATATCAAGGATTGGACTAAGCCTATATGATAATCCTGCAGTCTTAATAAAAAGAAGCCGTAAAGAAGCGGGTTCTCTCCTGTAGAGCAGCGCAGCAGCTGATGGAGGGAAAGAGTGCGACATAGGCTTGTTATATTTCAAATAAAACAAATCTTTGTTTCCCAGATTGAGTGTTTATTTTACAAGATATAATGTCTACAATTAGGCCCTTCATTAGCCTATATCAGAGTTTAGTAAATGCCCCTTAAATCATTTCAAGGCGACCGGAAGTTGTAATCCTATCTTGACACCGGTGTGCCCACCCCAATTAGCGTGGCCCACCTGTATTTATCAGCCGCTGTCCAGGCGGCATGTCTCCTCTCTCTGTTCCAGACCACCGCTGACACCCGTGGATAAGTAGCTGCAGCGGCCGGCACGGGAACTCTGTCTTCGGCTTTGACCATGGCCAGGACTGGTTTCTGCGACTCCAAGCCCCTGCTGGACTTACACAAGAAGGTGAGCATGTGCTCATTGGACAGAACCAGTGTAAATCATATTTCCTTAAGAAAATAAAGTTTACATATGAAGTGCTGTTCTAGTTTTCAGGTGCCTAAACTGGGATGTGCAACAACTTGGCCCTGTTGTTAATTTCAATTCTAAATAATTGATGACAGATTATTGACCAATCTCCATAAATTAAACTTCAGTCTCCTTTAAATACACCTTTCTTTAGGGTAATACATGTGGTGTTTGTTTTATCAGATCAAACAAGTTCATCTGTTTAACTTTGCCTCCTTGATCTCAATCTGTTTAAGCACACAGGCCTGCTCCATTTCTTTTTTTGTTGTCAGGGAAGTAATTGCATTCACCTGCCATGATCCCAGGTGTGGGGGAGTCTGGTTAGATGGCTAGAGTAGGACCTTGAGTCTTGATGGCCAGAAGTGAACCACTCATTTTGTGACAATACTGTGCATTGATAACTCATACAAATAAGCAACCACCTACAGCTGCAAAGACTTCTTGATGGGCTTTTTTTTTTTTTTTTTTTTGCCTCAGTTGTGGTTTAAGAAAATGGGTAGGCATGCATTTTTAGGCGTCCAAGATCACATCCTTATTTGTGCAAAGACTTTCTGTTGTCCCACCAGGCGGATGAGAGGCGAGCCCCATTTAGAGCTTGGTTCAATGCCTGTGGACCTAAAAATCGCTGGCAACCTGTAGAAGTAGATGACTCCATGATGGCCCCTATCAAAATGCAGCCGGAACGCAGATGGGTACGCCTTTCTCACTTGTCACCTTCACCCAACATATACTACATTATCTGTTTTTATCATATTTAGTCTTGCATGATAACTAAGTGGTTAAAGGAATGCTGCAGGATATCTGTAATCTTGTGGACTTAGCAGATGTTGCGTTCATTGTAAACTTATTCACTTCAGAGCATCAGTTAAAAGTTAAGTTTTTATCATAACAATCTTAGATTCAAGTGCATGTTGAACTTATGTGTAAGGTGTTGTCTTTTTGCAGGAAAGGAGATTAACAATGCAGACAAGTGGTGATGTCATCATGGGGTGTCATGAAGACAGTCGAACGCGCTCTGCAGGTAGTATAATCAATACTTAAGGTTTTCGAACTTCTCATTGGTCTGTAATTCACTTAAAATGGGGATAGCTGCAGTTTCTACACTTTGCATTTAAATATTTTATTTGGAAAGGTACAATATTGAACATGTTACCATTTGATGTATTGTACCAGTGTTAAAGCAAATTTTCATCAACATAAAATATTATGAAATCTAAGTCTTGCTGGAGGAAATTTGGGATTTTGTGGCTAGGGTTTATTCTAGGACCTTTTCTTTTATTAAAAAAATTACTGAATTTGACATGGCGTGCAGCACAATCTACCACGGAACAAAAAAGATGGGGGGGGGGGGGCACTAACTGTGCCTGTGTTATTCCTCGTTGTCGTCCTTTCCATCCTGTGTAGCAGCTGGGTGTGTGGAGGAGCCTGTGCTTTTTCACCCTCTTGGGCTGCAGGGTCTTCACAGCCTACAAGCACTGGTGCCCAGCTTGCTGCGCCATGAAGTGGAGATGGCGCTGGAGAAGCTGGACCTCATATGGGACAAGACGTTTGCCTGGGACATGTTCTTGGACATGATGGTGAGACCTCATGAACTGAGGTCATTATATGGCTTCATGCGTTTATTTCATGTTGCTAACTTTCTCTGTAAGGGAGGAACATTATGCCTAAAATGCGCTATACACAGACCTCACCATGAATTGTATACAAGAGGGGTAACCTAGAAGATTGGCATAAATGCTGACTGCACTGTCTTTAAATATTTAGTGTGTGCCTCCCTGTTTTCTGGTTTCACCATGCAGAGAACTCAAACACGAAACTCTCTTCCCAATGCTGACCTGCCCCGCAATTTCACTGATGTCACACGCGCTGTCCTGGTAGACTGGCTCATTCAAATTCATGTAAGTCTCACTGTAGATACAAGGGTTCCTCAAAACAAAGCTTAGGTGGTTATGTACTGTACCATTTCTTGGCGAGGTGCAGTGACTTCCTAACCCCAACCAATAAGACTTAACTACAGGTGCTGGTCATATAATTAGAATATCATCAAAGTTGCTTTTATTTCAGTAATTCCATTCAAAAAGTAAACTTGGGTATTATTACACACAGACTGATATTTCAATTGTCTTTCATTTAATTGTGGTGATTAAAACTGACAACTAATGAAAATCCCAAATTCAGTATCTCCGAAAATTAGAATATTAAGACGATACAAAAATTTTTAGAAATGTTGGCCAACTACAAAGTATGAGCATGTACAGCACTCACTACTTAGTTGGGGCTCCTTTTGCCTGAATTACTGCAGCAATGCGGTGTGGTTGCTCTGATAGTGGCCTTGTTGGGTCTGGCGTAACACATCTTCCTCTTCACAATACCCCATATTTTCTATAGAGTTAAGGTCAGGTGAGTTTTCTGGCCAATTAAGAACAGGGATACCATGGTCCTTAAACCAGGTACTGGTAGCTTTGGCACTATGTGCAGGTGCCATGTCCTTTTGGAAAATGAAATCTGTATCTCCATAAAGTTGGTCAGCAGCAGGAAGCATGAAGTGCTCTAAAACTTCCTGGTAGACGGCTGCGTTGACCTTGGACCTCAGAAAACACAGTGGACCAACACCAGCAGATGACATGGCACCACAAACCATCACTGACTGTGGAAACTTTACACTGGACTTCAAGCAACGTGGATTCTGTGCCTCTCCTCTCTTCCTCCAGACTCTGGACCTTGATTTCCAAAGGAAATGCAAAATGTACTTTCATCAGAGAACATAACTTTGGACCACTCAGCAACAGTCCAGTCCTTTTTGTCTTTAGCCCAGGCGATACGATTCTGACGCTGTGTCTTGTTTAAGAGTGGCTTGACACAAGGAATGCGACAGCTGAAACCCATGTCTTGCATACGTCTGTGCGTGGTGGTTCTTGAAGCACTGACTCCAGCTGCAGTCGACTCTTTGTGAATCTCCCCCACATTTTTGAATGGGTTTTGTTTCACAATCCTCTCCAGGGTGTGGTTATCCCTATTGCTTGTACACTTTATTTCTACCACATCTCTTCCTTCGCTTCTCTATTAATGTGCTTGGACACAGAGCTCTGTGAACAGCCAGCCTCTTTAGCAATGACCTTTTGTGTCTTGCCCTCCTTGTGCAAGGTGTCAGTGGTCGTCTTTTTCGTCTTCCTCATGATTATGTAGCCTACAGAACTAGACTGAGACCATTTTGCAGGGGTTTTGAGTTAATTAGCTGATTAGCGTGTGGCACCAGGTGTCTTCAATATTGAACCTCTTCACAATATTCTGAGATACTGATTTGGGGGTTTTCATTAGTTGTCAGTTATAATCATCAAAATTAAAAGGAATGAATACTTGAAATATATCAGTCTGTGTGGAATGAATGTATACATTATACAAGTTTCACTTTTTGAATGGAATTACAGAAATGCAACTTCTTGATCTAATTATGACCAGCACCTGTAAGCTGATGGCTGTAACTCAATTGTTCTGTATCAGTCTTCTGAAACTCTAAGATCTTGAATAAGCATATTTCCCCAAAATGTTAAACTTAATCTAAGCCCCCCGTTTGGTTTATTTCCTACCAGGAGATGATGAATTTTCAGGAAGAGACCCTCTATCTGACCATACACCTCCTCAACCGCTCCCTACGTCAGATCAAGGTGACCACAGCCAACCTGCAGCTCCTCGGCATGGTTTGCCTCTTCCTTGCTGCAAAGAAAGAGGAGTGTCTCCTCCCTGAGGTACGCTGGCTCAGACCTCCCCAACTAAAAAGCAACAGTATGTTCAACTTGCATGATTACGTGCGGCTGTCTAACATATCTAAGTCATTTTACCTTGCACATCAGTTAAACACACTTCATTCAAACTTGACAGAAAATATAACTCTCAAACATTTGTTAGTCTTTCCTGTGTTCCAATACTCACTAATTCGGGTTTAGTTTAAATAAATCCTTAATTCAGTGTTGGAAAAGGGAAGGCTCAGCAGTTTCACACAGAGGGGCTCCATGCACTAACATGCATGGCTGGACCAGCTGTATAAACAAAGCACAGAGAGGCAGGGATAACAACACAGGCAGAGGGAGTGTTGTCATTCTCTGCTCAAGATGCCATGACTTCACTATATCTTTACATTGCAAATTGTTTGCTGCTATATTGATCTCATACAGAACCTTTTTTGTTTTTTTTACCAAAAACAACAAATTTGCCAAGCCATTTCTTTTATTATATGGTGCTGCTTCTTCCAGGTGTCTGGACTCTGCTACTTGATGGACCACACCTACACTAAGCATCAGCTGCTACGACTGGAGCGCAAAGTCCTCTGTGGGCTCAAGTTTGATTTGTCCTACTGTCCCCCTCTGCATTTCCTTCTCATACTTGCCTCTGTTGCCCGCTGCAGTGCTAAGGTAGATCTACACCTGAACAAGTGTCAGTGAGGGGGTCCCCCCCCCCCCCCCCCCCCCACTATGTAGAGATGTGAACTGTCTTCTGTGCCACCAGGTGGTTTGGATGGCTCGTTATCTGCTGGAGCTGTCTCTCCTGGAGGGCCATTGTGTTGTGTTTGTACCCGTGCAGCTGGCAGGAGCGGCCCTCTGCTTGTCCCGGCGAGTCCTGCAAGAGCCTCCTACACCAGAAGGGGAAGCTGCCTGGTGTCTGGCCTCCAGCATCCATGTTGGCAGGTGGGCATTTTGCCTCATTAGATGCACTCCCCTTTACCCTGCCATCATCGGCACTGTAGTCGCTGAGCCCTGACTTCCATGTGGCCATAACTTCCCGGATGCCAAACTTTACTTTCAAAGTGGATTTTTTTTTTTTTTTTTATTCATAGGTGTATGTAGATGGAGAGAGCATCCATCATCTGTCAAGTTGACATCTGTATGCTTTGTGGTTTTCAGTGAGACTGCCGTGCTGAGGATCATGCACATTATGGCCAGTGCTGCAGCCAAAGCCCACACACAAGAGAACTGCGCTAGTTTTATTAAATTCTCCTCGCCAGAGACCATGCATGTCAGCAGACACCAGGGTCTGAAGAACACTGCTGGTCTGCTGGGCGTATGCACTTGACATTCTTAACTCCCAGGAACTTGATTATATCCCAAAGTAAAAACACTGGACCAGTATCATTGGAGGACCTGACTCCTGTGTGGTCCAAGGCTGTAATGTTTGCTATGGATCTTGAGGCGTTACTGTGGAAATGGGTGAGGAAGAAGTGTGAACACTGACAAAGAATTTCATGTATGTGATTTAGCCAACCTGATGGCACACCTGTTTTATGATCTTATCTTGCAGCTGATTTAGAAAAATATATATATTGTACTGATGTGTCCTTCTCTATCAAGTTATTCCAAAAGTTTTAATATAAAATAAAGTGTCTGCTGCAACATTCTTGGGTTCCAGCCGTTTTTATTTTTGCGCGCATGTCTGCAGGTCCAGCAGGCTGACTACAGCTGACTTTATTTTATCCCTTTTATTGTATTTTACTAATTTTATATTAATATTTCATGCTCTTGTGTTTCTTATTCTTTACACTTAAGTACTTTGTAACTTGTTTTTGAAAAGTGCTCTACAAACAAGGATTATTATATTACAGCTCTACATCACTGTCAAGGCTCCTTCTGACTGCAGGGCTGCATCTTAAAGCCACTGCTGCTCACATGTGCAAAACATGCTGACACAGCTGAATGGCTCAAAGGAGTCACTGTAGAGCATGTGAGGCAGCTGCTACAGCACTTTTATATCTTATCAAAGCACTTATTTACAAATGCAGCTTTCTGCAGCTACATATATGTACAGTCTTGTCCTTCACCTATTCCACAACATGTCCTCTCTGAAATGCACAGTAGAGTTGTGTATGCAGGCTTTCATTCCAGCAAGCAGCAGTAGGTAACAGGCAGTGCAAATCAGCTGCTCTCTAAATCTCAACTGCAGACTGCATCTCTCTCTGTCAACTGGACCCACTCTTATCTCAATCCCAAATGTGACCTTCACCAAATATGACGTGTTGTAGGTGAGCCTCTGGCACACGTAGGTTTCCCTTCACGATCACTGTCTCGTTGCTGCACGTGCATTAAGTTGTGATTGGCTGTCGTAGTTGTCTCATGGACCAATGGGCGTTTAGCTCGCGCGGAGAGCGTTTTTATTGTGGCTGGTTGTTGGTTCAGCAGGCGGCTGTGGGTTCAATTAAGGTAAATGCCGACAGTTATCATCCCGAGGTTGAATTGGGTCACTTTATCTTCGTTTTGTTCCTGCATACATGATCGAATGATATAACGTTTCGATATTGTTCCCCCCTTTTTTTTATTTTTTTTAACATTTCGTCGTCACCTAAACGGCGGCGTCAAGCCAGCAAGAATTAAGCACCGGGATTTCGAAATAAAAGCGTGAAAGCTGCTGCCCTTGGATAAACCTTCTATGTAAGTACTGTCTGAGGAATATAAAACCAAGATGATGACTCGAAGTTGCGCTTTGTATTGTCGGAGTAGTTTGTTTTATTTACAAAACCATATCTGTCTGAAACTATGCGTTTTATTTTGGAACCAAACGGATGAGAAGTTTCTAATTGAGACAAGTTTGACAGACATTGCCAAATCTCACCCCGTTTTCTCTGGTTTTATCACACGGCAGAGGAAAATGAATCATGTATGCACTGTGACTCCGACAGATGACAAATTAAACATGGCACGTTAGCGTTGCTCGGAGCCCTAAAGCTGGGCACAAGGGGGGGGGAAGCCGTTATTGGAAATAGTTGCCTGTTTTACACTTGGAGGTAAGTTTTCCACTGTAGATAAAGCTTATAACGTTACATCTATTCGCTTTGAAGACATATTGGCAACTATCGATACTTCCTATTCAAGCTCTCACTCATCACTTTTTCGTCTTCCACATGGCTGTCGGCCTGCTAATAACGTATAATGACGTATATATTTCGGCCACTTAGATTATCATCTGCCTTTTTTTTTTTTGTATGCGTTGACGGCCAGTGTCAGAGGAAGTGTATGTTAGAGGGCCTGTCTCAAAGTTGAGTGTTACATAATAGGGGGAGGAAGAGGGGGAAGGGGGGGGGGCGCTATTTCAGCAGAGACCGAGATGTGCTGCCTTCAGGGAACCACTGCCTCCGGAGATATCGAAGCACGGGTTTAGCGTAATAAAAATCAAAGTTTTACATGCTTGTCACGATATATAAAGTCCTCTATGAAAAGGGCCACGTTGTGTTTATCGAAGGTGGAGTGCACTTTAGTTTTAGAGCTCATGAAAGTCAAAATATCAATTGCAAACCACGTCTTCCACTGCAGAGATTTACACCTTGCTGCAGTGTATTGCAGACCTCAAATGTAAAGTGCGTAAAAGGGCTGCATTTCTTGTGTCCTTGTAGGGACACATTCCTGTTGGAGCACAGAGGAATATCAAATGTCATTCGGGGTCATCTCAAAGAGGTGGTCCAGCTGATCATTTCCTACAGCTGATTCATCAATCTACCAACCATGTGTCTTCCACTGTTTGTGGGTTTGTAATTTAATTCATTTATTGTCATTGCACAGAGTACAACGAAATTGAGTGCAATCCTGATTATGCATATCCACTTAACAAAAAAAACCATGACAAATTTTGAGATAAAAAGAATTAGGTTCTGAATATAGAAATGTAGAATATATAAAGAAATAATGACTGATAGTGACTAAATCTGTAAAAACAGAATATATAAAAAAATATACAGCACAATAGTTAATTATATAACTCTTTATATGCGCAGGGTTTGTACAGTAGAACACCAGATAACTTGAATGAGAGGACACACGTGGAGTGCCATTTTGGGAGCCGTTTGAGATAAACAAATGAGAATAAATTGTTTACCACCAGCCTTAACTTGGACAAGCTGTAGCAATCTTGTAAAAACATGATTTGACTATGTGCTCCGTGTCACTGCCTGCTAGCTCGAATTACAGCATTTTATTTGGGTACACAGTGTTAATAGGCTCCAACTCTGCTGACTCAAAACAAAGTTTGACCCTTTGCATTACGTTGGCTTCCTGTAAATACATGGTGTGCATGCACATGTACACACATGCACAAAAAACTGGGGGAAAGGTTTACAAATGGACTTTTTGTGTTTTTCTTCAATTTCTCATGAGTGTAACAAAAATGTGCATAACATAAATGTAGAGTATTGTCACAGTTATCCCTCACTTTTCAAATATGATGCAGTTCCTCGGAGTACATATACTCGGAGAGTACAGTGCTACACATATACTGTATATGCAGGTGTGTCAAGGACAGGCTGTTAGACTACTGGTATATGCAACTCAAATTAAGACTTTAATGCCGAACATGTGAAACTGAATACTTTTGCTAAGATCCTCTATGATGTATTATGAGAGGCTATGTCACTGTGTGTAAATTGCCTCGGTTACACACCTCAAAGTCAAACACAAAACCATCAGCATGTGCCATCATGGATATGTAGAAAAAAACATTGGAAACACTGCTGAAATTGTACAACTATAAGCTCTTGTGCAATCGACTGCACAGAGAGATTAAGAAAGAATTCTGGTAAATGTTTTTTTTACAGACAGAGGAGTTTTTAAATGGTAACTGTGTATCTTTATTTTTCAGTCTGGACCCAATTTCCCCATGTTTTGTGTTGAAGTACTAATGGGGGAAAATCTTTTGAAATTGTTCCAGTATTGAGCGAGAGCGCAGCAACTGGCAGAAGCAAACCGGGCTGCAATGTAATCTGTCAGAGTGATTGTGCACTGTCAGAGTAGGTCCACTGAAGTGCTTGTTTTTGCCACTGACAGACTCAGATTGTTATTCGAAGTGTCTGACAACATTATGGAAAGGATCCCTGCAGAGATAGATAGATTTTTTTAAAGAGTGAGATCCTTTTTGTTTAACCATATTGATAAAAAAACATTAAATTTTACCTCTCTGGTCTACCGCTGCCTCGAGCGATTAATTCGTTTATGTAAGCTTAGCTTTGTTTTTTATGGTTTGTGTTATTGTGTGACTTTGGTATTTTTAACCCAGTTAGTAGAGTTGCAACAATTAATCGCTTAGGTGCCAGCTATTAAATTAATTGCCAGCTGTTTTGATGATCGATTAATCGGTTTTTAAGGGAAAAAAATCCAATTCTCTGATTCCTGCTTCTTAAATGTGAATATTTTCTGGTTTCTTTACTTCTCTATGACAGTAAACTAAATATCATGGGATGGGGCATATGCAGGGTGCAACATGGGCTGGTCACCAGTCGGTGTCAGGGCTAACACAGAGCTCTGTCTCATGATGAGAGCAGAAATTTTTTGTTGTTATGCTGACAATTTCTGGCATTCAGAGACAAAAAAATGTATCTTATATTCTCTCATTAAGGTCCAGTATGCAGAAGGAACAGCCTTGCTTGAGCAAGCACAGTCCTCGTGCTGTGTCCAGCAAGAATGCTAAAGATAAGAGCAACAGTACGACCCTGCTGGCAATGCATAATACTAAAGATGCAGACGACTCCAGTGGAAGGGGCTCCCGCTGCAGTTCAGAGAAAGACTCTGGCTACTCTGGTGAGTAAATGTGGAAAATATCAGATAAAACCAGAGAATGACAATTTGCCAAGTTTTATTCTCCACTGCTATTTCCTGTACACTCACATTAACAAGTCAGCTCAGGCAGTGAAAATTATGAAAGCTCAACTGAACAAACAGTGCATTATAGTGGGTATTTTCTTGGATTTGAAATTGGAACAATGGCAGGTTATAGTGCAAACTTTCAGGTTTAATTTGATTAAGTTTACATCACACATCAAATGAAGAAAGTTAACATACACTAATTTAAGTAATCCAATTTAATATTTTGTGTCAAATTATTTGCTGCCAATGACCCATAGACTGCTGATGCAGCAAGTGTAATACTGTAACTGCCCAGCTAGACTGAGTGACTGAGTGACTGACTTGGCCAGTGGAGAATCTTTTAATCCAATTCAGTTTTATTTATATAGCACCAATTCATTATAAACGTTATGCACTTTTCATATAGAGCAGGTCTAGACTGTACTCTCAAAGCATGGCTTTACTTTGCAATACATCTACACAACACAAACCCAGATAATGCACATGTATATATCTGCGACGTTGTTCTTTCTCAGCAAATAGTTGTATTATTTTTCTCTATTCTTTTTATTATTCTTATATAACTTGTATTGTTTATTCCATATTTATATATTTCTAGATTTATTTATTTCAACTCTATGTTTTTGTTTCACCTTATCTCCAAAGCAAATTCCTCATATGTGTAAAACACTACTTGGCAATAAAGCGGATTCTGATTTTTCAGATTCTGATAAGTCAACCTTTCTAAATTCGCTCTGTTCCAGATGTGGAGGACCAGCGGAGCAACAAAAGCCAGTACAGATGTAGCGAGCGTGCAGAAACTTCACAGCCAGGTCAAAACCAAGGGAACCTTGGAAATCCTACGCTGATGCCAGCAGGCCATGAGCTCCCACACATCTACATCATCAACAATGTGACGCTTAAGCAGGTAAGACATGTGTACGCACAGACAGCAAACTATTCCTCTGCTTAAAATGATTATCTGTAAATGTATGTAGGAAGGTTAGAAATTAGGTGTTCCCAAGGCAGTGCGCAACAAGAGCAGTGTGACGATGGACTGAGGCAAGTAGAGAGCTGGCGGCTGAAAGAGTTATAAATGTAATAGACTGCATTGCAAAGTGAAGCAACAAGCTGCAAAATATCAAGAGATAGCTCAGGTGAACTTTGTGTTTTATCTGTGTCTCATACTTGCTTCCTTCTTCTTCCCTGTCCCACCAGCCGGACATGATCCAGAAAAGAGGTCAGCTGCCCCAGAGAACTGGAAGCAGGGAGAGCAAAAGCTCTGGTACTGCCCATGTTATTCTTTTACAGCAGCCCAGCTTGTTGCCGGCCACTCTCCAGCTCCGCAAGCCCTTGTCCCGAAAGTCCACTGCCACAGGGAAGAAAATAAAAGGTACTTACCTACCCATTCTTAACTCCTACCCCCGCATTGCACCACACCCCAGCAAGAAGCTGCCTGACAAATTGTCATCAAAAGATGAATCCCAGAATCTGAGCAAGAGGGTGTGCACAGAACACAAGGGTGATGGCACGCCTGTGTCACGGAGTCCACCTGAGCAACACCTTTATAAGCAACCCAAATTAGCAGCCATAACCAGAGATAGTCCATCCTCCTCCAGTCCCACTACTGTCTCCTCGAGCCAGGGCTCCCCATCTGGGACCAATCTGCACAGCGCCTCATCCTTCCTCGCAGCCAGAAGGCTTCACAGAAGTGGCACCACCAGTACTCACCACCGCCGTTTCCACAACACATTAGAAATCCTCAGACAGTCAGGCCTGTTGGACATTACACTGCGCACAAAGGAGCTGCTGCGCCAGAGCAACGCCATCGAGCGGGACATTACCCAACTCCGCCAGCACACAGAGCTACTGTGCCAGGCCGCCAGCAACCCCAGCTGCAGCCTCGAGAGTTTCACAGACTGGGAACACCTGCACCAAGCCATGGCTGAGTCTGGCAGCTACCCCGACCTCAAAATCCTGAAAAATGCACCAATGCCGTGTTGTCCAGATTCTGCCAGTCAACCCGAGAGGATTTCCACAGGTGATGCCAACTGGCCACAAGCTATGGAGAACTCAGAGGTGCCGCCGTCTTGCCTTCTCACCACTATACCGCACCCAAACCAGAACTGTCATGTGCCACAGCAGTCTCACTCAGAACAAGGCAGGGAGCTCGAGACCCGTTATAAATGGTCAGAAAAAGTCACCTTCGTGCCTCCTGATAGTTCTACTGGGTAGGACAATCTGCATTGTCTTTAAATGGAGAGCAAGTACTCAGGGCTAGCAAGTGGAGAACCAGTAGTTATTTTGGATATTATGTGTGGTTTTAATAGCTTATCCCTAGTTATTTAAACCTAGTTTTATAGAGATGGCACATGGCATCTCCGCAGGTCAATGGAGATCCAACAATGAATAGAGTTCAGTACTTGCTGTACATGTGGCTGTATAACCTTTGTTTCCAGTTGCCTAACGTACTTCACCAGAATTAAGTGTTTCGCATCTGAAAGCTGATCCCTAAGCAATTCAGTCCTGAGGCACCATTTTATATTGCCACTGCAGTGTTTATAAAACCACCCAGATGAGTGGAGGGTCTCTGTCTGTGAGCCACTTAAAGGATTATGTGAAAATAAAATATCCCCAGGAGGTAGAGGAAATTGGCTTACACACAGGTGACACTTAACGCAGTGATGACAACTACAGTATACATTATCAGTTAAGTTGGTCGTTTTGCTCACGTCAGACCAGCTTAATTCAGGGAAAAGAGGAATAAATCCATCTCTTGGTGGATAAATGTTGAGAAAATGATTTCTTACAACCTGCTTTACACGAGAGTGAGAGAGAGAGAGAGAGAGCAGTTCAAACAAGGTGATAATTAAGATCGGGGCCTTCAAGATGATGCAGCTAAGCTCCCAGAAATATGACACAACTTGTCGCTCAGCATTGCAGAGAGAAACCTCTCTGTAACATCACAAAGTGCACTACACTGGACTGCTGCAAGGACTTCAGTACAAACACTTCTCAACAGAGCCTTAAAAACTCTTTTTCACATCATCATTACATTTAGTTAATTTAAGTCTTTGTTCATTTTACAAATACTGCACACGACTTATGATAATGGACGCAGTGTAACCACAGACTGTGTGATTTCACCACAACATCTCCAAGATAATCAGTTGTACAATGTCCTTATCAGGCAGCAGCTGTCCGTTCTCACTTTGATGATATTCTCTTTTATTGCACCAATTTTTGTGTGGTCATCTATTTTAGTCATAGATGGAGGACAGTTTGCATTGTGAGTTTGAGAGAGTTTGACAGTGTTATTGTAAAAGTATGTTGACTAAGTGGTTATATGCATGTGGTATGTGTATGATTTATGTTTTTTTTCCCCTTCCATTTCTTTGCGCTTGTGTATATGACGGACAGCACTGCCGGCAATGCGCACATTTCTAAAATTTCAAGTACTTTATACGGTGTATTTTTCATGATTTTAAGGTATTTAAATAAAGCGATACATGAAGAATAGACTTTTCCTGTGTATCACATAAAGCTCATATCATAGTGGTATTTTTCTGCAATTAGTTCACATCACACAGCTGCTATGGAAACTGAAAAGAGTCGCCAGGGTTGCGATGCACATGTGAGAAGCGCATATGTGTGCTTGACTGTGCTCCATGAAAAGCCATGAAAATAGTTTCATTCCCAGTTTATCAGTTGAGCTCCATGGTGACAGAACGTCACTTGACATTGTGTTTTTATCCTTTTGAAATAAAGGAGTGATTTTGTTACGACAAAAAAGTGTATAATAAGTACATTGTTGTCACAGAGACAGTTGAAGAAGTAGGTAGTGTTTCATGTTAATGTGACATTTCACCTCCAATGTGTTTTCAATATATATTTCTAGGATCTGTTTAAAGTTCAACAGCATTTTGCACAGATATTTATTTTTGAATTATAAACATACACAACCTTGTGATGATTATGATCAGCATGATATAGTTCAAACAAAGTGTTTCTTGTCTTTGACCTTTGGACTGGGGAAAGATTTGGCACCCAGCTTTGATAGCTGGTTCTATCTTAGTTGTTGGACGCACATGCAGTCGACAAAAAGTTCAGGATCAAGTAACGTTTCATGTCAACTGAACCGGTGTTTCCTCTCCGATGTGTTGCAGCTGAGTTTCTCTCGTTTGGGTCAGTGAGTAGTGAGGGTCAGCTTGGCACAGATGATGGAAACGCTATGAAATTGAGAGAAATATTCAACATTTCAACAGAAGTACACCTAAACTTTCCATTGACCTGAAGCAAATCATGTAAAACAAGACATCTCTCTTATTGTTTTTATGGGGTTGCATAACGTGTTTATTGCATAGTTGTAATGGTGAAACAGCGTTCATGCAGTAATCTGTATCATTGGCTGTTGGCTGTTGGCTGATCCTTCACATTGGCACAAACTAAAAAGAGCGTAGCTTGTACTCTGGAAATTAACATCATAACTTGTGAAATGCAGACTTTGAGATTAATAAACTTGAAAATTTCCCTCACTCCAACATCATCATAGTAATACCTAAAACTGCAACTCATCTTGTAGATGGGATGTGAGATGTGACTTGTCTGTTGAATCATTTGAGTCATTTTGCTGAACTTCTTGAAGCTTATGAGAGGATATACATATGGTGATAAAATCTGTTTGATTACAGACAGACACTGCCCATATGCAAATCTCTCAATGTGTGAGTTAATGTTTTACATGTGGATTTCATGAGAAAAATAATCATTAAGCACGTTACTGGAACTTTGATTTCCATTTTGTTGTCTAAAATAAGAGCTTACTTAAGTATTCTGTCTGTCAGTTGTTTTAAAACAATTCCTTTTTCATTATGTGACATATGCACCGTGCTATTTCTTGAATTTTAATATCACAATCAATTACACAGTTGTCCTACCTGATGGATGGTCCCAGTCCCAGTTCCCAGCTTATACAGCACCCATCCCGGGACGAGCAGGATGGAGGAGAGCGCCAGTACCCAGCCCAACATGTATGCCCACGCTGGGTACACGTACCAGCGATTAAAGGTCATAGGCTGGTACCAAACTAAAGAACATATGAAACAGCCCTGAGGAAACAACAGAAACAGAGATTTGGAAGTTGGAAGACACATTCAGGTGTACATGGTGATAAGCACCATGGGGTTAGTTGTTATGTATGTATGTATGTAACACTGAAACCACCACTCACCAGTGAGACCAGTGGTGTGAGGTAACGCCAGCAGATTTTAAAGAACGGGTTGGCGCGCACATCTGTCATGTCCTTTACAATGCGATACAACCGTTCTGCCCCTTTATAGGAGATAAGGTTGGATGAAGAGGTTGTGATGACCACATCAAACTAGACATTTGTGAATGACTTGGTGTGATTTAAAAGGGAACTCCGTTCATTTTTATACATAAAGGTCAGTTTACTGGTGCCTTTAAGATCAGCATACCTACCAAACATCCATCCCAGTGCCAGGCTTTCAAATACACAGAGAAAGAGGATGCAGGCTCCGTTACAAGCGTAGTAGTCAAACAACTGGAACACATACATTCCCCCCTGGAGACAACAGAAAAGACATTTATATAACATGGTATAGGTTTGTTATTGTGAGTCATAAGTTGAAACAGTCTTGTTATAATGATGAACAAAATTGCAATAAAAAATGGAGATATTTTGGCACATTTGTAAATATTACACTATATACTGACCTCAGTGATCATGACAAGCTGTGAGAAGAAGCATGTGACGCAGAAGAGGAGTAAGAAACATTCCCGTCGGCCTGCCCTGCGCATTTGTGTAGGAAACATATCGATGATGGACGTTATCACCACGTCCATGGAAACAAACTGTACAGACAAAAAAACGATCCAGGATAAGTACATTTCCAAACATAACTGTGTTCTTCCAAAAAGACTTCATGCATATCTCACTTGTGTGTCCAGACCCAGGAGGATGAGCATGACAAAGAAACAGATGGACCACAGCTGGGGCACAGGCATCATGGCTACAGCCTGAGGGTATGCAATGAACGCCAATCCTGGACCTGGAAAACAAGATCAGAAGGCAAGGCAAGTTTATTTGTATAGCATATTTCAACAACAAGGCAATTCAAAGCGCTTTACTTTAAACATAAAAGCGACATGAATTCAGTCTCAATTTAAAAGAACTGACATTTTCAGCAGACCTACAGTTTCCTGGGAGTTTGTTCCAGATATATGGAGCATAAAAACTGAACGCTGCTTCTCCATATTTAGTTTTCAGACGACCTGAGAGGTTTGGATGGTTTATAGCAAAGCAGAAGATCCGAAATGTATTTTGGTCCTAAACCATTCAGTGCTTTATAAACCAACAGCAGGATTTTGAAATCAATTCTGACAGACAGGAAGCTAGTGTAAAGACCTCAGAACTGGAGTGATGTGATCCACATCACCAGCAGCAGCGTTCTGAATCTGCTGCAGCTATCTGATGGATTTTTTAGGGAGCCCTGTAAAGACACCGTTACAGTAGCCGAGACGACTGAAGATAAATGCATGGACAAGTTTTTCCAGGTCCTGCTGAGACGTAAGTCCTTTGATCCTTGATATATTCTTCAGGTGATAGCAGGCTGACTTAAAAATTGTCTTACTGTGGCTTAAATTCAGGTTTGAGTCCATGACTACACCAAGATTTCTGGCTTGGTTTGTGGTTCTTAATATTACCGATTGAAGCTGAGCACTGACTTTCAATCGTTTTTCCTTGGCTCCAAAAACAATAATTTCAGTTTTAACTTTGTTTATTGAAGAAAATTCTGTCACATCCAACTGTTGACCTGTTCAATACAGTTACTCAGCGCTTGTATGGGATCATAGTCACCCGGTGATATGGTTATGTAAATCTGTGTGTCATCTGCATAATTATGGTAAAATATTTTGTAGTTTTCCATAATCTGAGCCAGCGGAAGCATGTAAATGTTAAACAGAAGAGGCCTAAAAATGGAGGCTTGGGGAACTCCACTAGTCATTTTTGTTAGCTCAGATGTGCGATTACCTATAGACACAAAGTAGTCCCTGTCCTTTATTCAAACCAGTTTAGTTCTGTGCTAGAAAAGTCCAACCCAGTTTTCAAGTCTGGCAAGTAATATGTTGTGGTCGACTAAGTCAAATGTAGCACTAAGATCCACTAAGATCCAATAAGACGAAGGCTGAAGTTCTGCTACTGTCATTGTTTGAATGGATGTCACAGACCTTAGCAAGAGCCGTCTCAGTGCTATTGTGTGGTCAAAGTCCTGACTGGAAGACATCAAAACAGTTATTTAGTGCCAAGAAAGCACTAAACTGTTGAAAAACAGCTTCTTTCAATGATTTCACTATAAAATGGGAAAGTTGATATGGGCCTATAATTGCTCATTAGTGACCTGTCTAGATTGCTTCTTTTTAAGAGTGGCTTAATTACTGCCGTTTCCAGGGCCTGTGTGGAAAAAACCTGAGAGAACAGACATGTGACAATTTGTAGAAGATCTGAGGCCATGCAATCTGAAACATTTTTCAATAAACCTGTTGGCAGAATATCAAGGCAGCAGGAGGTGGATTTCAGATGTTGTATTATGTCCTCCGGGATTTTATGGTTAATAGAATCAAACTGTGTCATGCTATTTGAATTGTTTTTAAGTGGACAAAGGGACAACACATATCCTGTACCTGACATGGAGGCATTGATTGCTTGCTTGTCTCATTGTTTGGATTATGTCTGTGAAGAAGGAGGCAAATTCATTGCAGGCCCTGGTGGATAGAAGTTCAGAGGCTACAGACACAGGAAGGCTGGTTAGCCTGTCGACAGTAGCAAACAAGGCGCATGCATTATTATTGTTTTTGGTGATGATGTCAGAGAAGAAGGGCCGTGTTGTCAACAAAAAGTGTGGATTTGTGCATTTTATATAAAATAATTTGGAGACTCAAAATTCCTTCTCTCTCTCTCTCTCTAATCACTAGTAAATAATTGTATAATTATTAAAACGCTACCCAGAGGTCCGGAGACTCTGGGTGAATTAAATAATAATAATAATAATAATAATCTTTATTTGTAGAGCACTTTTCAAGGCTCTCCTATAAAAGTATGTTTTAAGAAGGGACTTAAAAGAGTTCACTGACTCAGCCGACCTGATTTCCTCGGGCAGGCTGTTCCAGATCCTCGGGGCCCTGACAGCAAACGCTCTGTCCCCTTTAGTTTTCAGTCGAGACTCTGGAACAGACAACAGACCTCTGCCCGAGGATCTCAAGGTACGTGCTGGTGTGTATGGGACTAAAAGGTCAGAAATATAACAAGGCGAGAGGCCATGAAGAGCTTTAAAAGTGATCAATAAAATTTTAAAGTCAATTCTACAACATATTGGGAGCCAGTGTAATGAAGCTAAAATTGGGATTATGTGGTCATATTTCTTTGTTCTGGTTAAAAGCCTGGCAGCTGAGTTCTGGACAGTCTCCGGTGGTTCCCCCGCGAAACGAGAAGCTTTATGAATTAATATCCTCTGAATATTAAATTCAGAATTTTGTATTAATTAATAGTTTATTAAAAACATAAGTAGACATGCTACAGACGCCTTGCATTTCTCAGTTCTAAATTATAAATGTGAAGTCTCTCTATATAGATGTCATAATGAACCTGGATATTTGTTTTCCACCACCTGCACACAGCTTTTTGACACTCTCCAGCGTGGCATTTCTCCATGGAGATCTTCTCTTACCAGAGACCACCTTCACCTTGGCTGGTGCAATGGCATCAATAACATTTGTAATTTTAGAATTGAAATTATCTACTTTTTTTGACAGGTTGCGGCTGACGATGAATTAATACTAAATGTGCAGGATATGTTGAGTGCTTCCTGTTTCTTCACATATTCACCATTCTTTTTCTGTTACGTATCAAGATAGGAATTGAAAAGGCTACCAGCACACTGGGTCCAGGGTGTCTGGAGATAAGGGTGACCTGCATGGGGATTGGAGACCTGTAGCCTTTTACTTTCTGATTTACTCTGTGTGAGGATGGGATGTTATCCAGGTCATCAGATGGAGATCCAGGGTCCTGCAATAGTGGTGAAAATCTGTTCTGATGTTGCACACCCGCTTGTTGGTGAGGTCTTTTGGTAACTCTCCCTTACGCAGCTGTCCACGGCGGTGTCCTACTAAGAACGGGGGGTTGAAGAGTTGCATCACAAATCTCAGCGAGCTGGGTTCTGCCTGTTATGCGTCCTTCCATTTCCTGGGGAAATGATTTACTCTTAGGCTTTGCACCAAGAGAGTTCCAGGGAGGACTACCACTTTTAGATTTATTACCCAGTACACAGGCCTCCTGTGTCTTGTTAGTTGTTTTGGTGCTAATTAGCTGTGTGCTAGCATGCTCTTGTCCACTGTTTTGGGTCCATGGTAAAGTAGTGTCATTCCTAGGGGTGGGGGAAAAAATTGATATAGCATAGTATTACGATATTTTCCGTGTCAATACTGTATTGATATACCGATATAAGTATCGATCTTTTATTTAATGAACTGTACATGAGAATTTTACTTTTTGGTACTATAATAATGAAATCAATTGTTTTTTCAGTCTACTAGAAAAATAGTTTTCCTTTGGGAACACAATCTGAAGTTGGAAAAAAGGTAATAAATTCCAATACATCGCAATATGTTTAAAATTGCAATAATATCATATCGTGACATAAATATTGTGATAATATCGTATTGTGGGGCCTCTGGTGATTCCCACCCCTAGTCATTCCCACATAGTCCATTCACTTCCACATTTACTTCTAACCTGTGGATCTTGGTTTCCAGCCCTGCAATTTTCTGTAAATGTTTGGGGAGTCGTCCGTGGAGAAGGGTGGAATCTTGCATTAGCTACAACTCCAGTCACTGCAGTAAAGCTAGTGCTATTGATAGGCCGCATTCGCGTAGCACTTAAATTATAAAAGTGTTTAACGGCAATAACCTACTTTATCCGAATAGATGACAGTCCCAGTGATTTAAAAGTATCCAAGAGCTGCTGCTCATAATTTCTAGCAGGAAAAAACAGAGTTTCAGCCAAAGACTGCATGCAAAGGCAAGAGCAAGCAGTAAAGCGTCTGCAATGTAAGAAAGCAGAAAATTTCCACACCAGGCAGAGTTGGTTGCTGTTTAGCATCAACGACTTTGCAAAGAAAAAGGTAACTATGCATCCAGATGAAGCAGTGCAATTCCAGTCAACTAAGCAACACATTCATAACCACCTCCTCTGTGTCTCAAGATGGAGGGAACTGGGGAAGTTACAAAGGGCTTTACAATCCATCTGGAAGGACAAAGTGTAGATGAGGAGAAACGCAAGTATAATAATGAGTGTCTACTGATGACTGAGGGAATGTACTGCAGCTAGTCGTATTCATTTGCTTTCAGCAAGAGCAGGAACGCAGCGCAACTACTGTGACAACCAACTCTGCCTGGTGTTTATCGCCAGCTTAATTTACTTCATATAACAAAAGTACTCATTCTGCAGTAAAATGTCCCCAGTGACTCATACATTTCACATAATTAGTTTGTTGATACTAATGCAACAATGTGTAAGTAGAAAACAGTAAGGTTGTAGCTGGTCGAGGCAGAGCTAGTTTAAACTACTTTATGTACAGTTCAGTAGTTAGAGGTCAGACTGCTTCATTTTTTGGACTTTTTTTTCACATTTATGAGTTTATTGTGAAGTATTGGAAAATTTGACCTCCTTGGGCCTTAAAGGTTCAGTGTGTAAGTTTTAGTGGCATCTACTGGTGAGGGTTGCGAATTGCAACCACCGGCTCACAATGCATTCACATGCTCCTCGGATGGTCCCATTTCCGGTGTGTGAAGTGGTTCTTCTGACTTCAGTGTGCGTTCATGTGCTCTTAAGTCAGAATGTGGAATCAACATGACACTACTACAAAGATTTGTTGCATTTTCATTAAGATTTAGGGAAGAATAAGGCTGGACAATTTCACCTAAAATCAAAATCACGATTAATTGAACATTTTACCTCGATTACGATTAATGAACAATTATTTTATTTTTGATTGTTGTTTTTTGCCCTTATAGTTCACCGACAAGTTTTTTCAAATGTAAATATGCTCATATGCTATTAAAGCTGGGTTTATTTTTCATTCATTACAGTCAAAATTTGATTAATTAAATGTTAATTTATAAGGTAAAGCACATAACAGAGACATGGTTACCCCATATTTGGCGCAACGCCACTGCTACTAACATTTTGCACAATTATTAATAACAATGTGGTAATAATCATTGTCACTCACACTGTGTGAGCACGGTAACACTCAACGTCTTACTAGCTTTCTCTTCTGATTCTTAAAAGGACATCGACGTGACAGTGGTGTTATATGAGCAGCGGAGTTAATTTGAGTCTTTTAAGGGCAGTGCAGTGTGTGTGTAGCGAGTGAGTGGATGAGCGAATGTGAAAGAAGAAGCGGTAGAAAGTGACGTTAAAAGCAAGTAAGTTGTCAGTCTGGCAGTAAATGTACAGTGAAGGTCACACTGCTGGAAAGGCTGTTCGTGCTAGCTAACATCTGGAAACTGAGCAGGACTGGAGGGGACAGAGTCACGTGACCACACACGTAGTAGTGTGTTTTTAAGGGGAAATATTAACAGTATTAAATAACCGACATGGTAAAATTACATCGGTGAAAGGCTGAATTTCCGTTTCAATTAGTTGTCCAGCCCTAGGGAAGAAAAAAAGATCACAGCTCACCCCTCCCGATCCAAGCGTGCAGGAGAAGCTATAGTGGTTGACACACTCTGTCGGCTCATGTGCTAAGCAATACGTATGAGCCTCCATATGTCCAAATTTCTCGTCTTTTCTCACTTCTAATAAACATGTCGACTTATACTAATACTAACGTTACTTGTTCTTCTTCTTCGTACATGTTCAGCGTGTTGAGGAAACGCGCTCTGTAGCGCTGTTTGTCTGTTTGGGCTTCTGTAGAAACTTGTTTGTGCAACATGGCAACGTCCATGTAAGGGGATCCGCGGTATGTTGATAGAAAAGGCTCATTCTAAGGTAATAAAAACATAACTGTTCATTATGTAAAGTATTTATACACCACTGAAAACATAGTTATGAATATTATATTGCATTTCTGTCAATAGATCCTCTCACACATTACACACTGGACATTTAAACCATTTAAGAAGTTTAGAGGATAAATGTCTCTTGCTTGGAACCGATAACAACAGTGACAACTTAAATGTGACAAAGGGCCCGAACCAGACACAGTCGCAAGCCAAGTGGTTGGGAACCACTGGTTTAATCTTAACAATGTTTGTATATTTTATCAGCATCTTATATGTTTAATATGTAACATTTGAATCTGTAAAGTAAGTAGTCAAATAAATGTACTGGAGTAAAGAGTCCATTATTTACCTCAGAAGTGATCTACCTACTCAGTTACTTTACACTAACCCTAACCCTACTTTCTACTGAATTTAGAGTTGGTGACTTTGTACTGAGATTTCTTTTCACAAAATTACAAAAATTTCGATCACACCCAATAACATTGGGCACAAGAAGAGACTGCATGTCTCTCCGGCGTCTTGCATTACCTGACTCGGCCACTTCTGCAATGGGAACACCCTGCTCATGAGCCATGAATCCCAGCACAGAGAAGACTGCAAACCCAGCTACAATACTGGTGCACATGTTCAGTAAACACAGCCACAGAGAATCTCTGCAAAACATAAAAACATGTGCATACTCTGACTTCACAGCACGTAATTGATCATGTTTAAGATGTTATTGCGTTGCTCTTGTCCTTTATTGATGTCAGATATTGTGTCAGTGACACACTAACAAATACTTACTTATAGCAGTTGTTGTTGTACGTGTTGTAGCTGGCCATCACAGTTAAGGAGCCCACACCCACACTGTACGAGAAGAAGATCTGAGCCGCAGCCTCCATCCAAACCTGTTGCAACATAGCAACAGTGAGTACGTGTATTTGTCCACCTTAACCCTGTTACAATATACTGCTATTGCGGTCCTACCTGAGGGTCTATGAGTCGTGAGGGTTCGGGCAGAAGATAAAACAACACTCCCTGTAGAGCCCCAGGAAGAGAGAGCCCACGGATCAAAAGGATTAACAGCATCACATAGGGGAAGGTAGCAGTGACATACACCGCCTGGAGACAAAAGAATGACCGTTCAGGCATTTAAAAACATACTGTATACAAATGAACTACAGTTTTAGGGCATATAAATACCTTTCCTGTAGACTTGACCCCTTTCCAGATACAAAAGTAGCAGGTGACCCACATAGCAATAAGGCAGACTAGAATTTCCCACCTGATGCTGCCGATCTCCTCAATCCCACCTGAGATAGCCAGCACTCGTCTTCTATTAGGAAAAAACATGGGCAAAATGTTGAAATGAGACTCATTGGGACTGATTTTGGCACATTTAAAATGAACCTAGAGGCTTTGTTTGATCATCTACTGTACAAAGACATACTCCCAGAATTCTGTTGCAGCAGAGGCTGTGTCGGTCTGGTTGGTCCACGCAGAGGTGTTATTTCCTGTTGAAAGGTCTACACAGTCATCTGAAAGGACAGTGAGAAAAACACATAATGCATGTATTTAAAAACTCTTTGGGAGACATCTGGCAGGGAGGGTTTTTGAGAAACACTATCCAGTTGCATTATAGGGAATGTATGAAACCAGTGCTTTTGAATCTTTAACCTTAGGGAAGAACGGTGAGGATATCTCGGCCTCTGTTGCTCTGATTTTGACCATCCCTATTTTGATCTCTCTCACAAGTCTTCCAACATTATGTTCAAAACTAAATCACAGTAGGGGTCTGTAATTGAGATAAAATGTTCTGATATCTGCATCTTGACATCAGTACATCA
The DNA here is from genome assembly GCF_014851395.1 of Micropterus salmoides. Classification (NCBI taxonomy): domain Eukaryota; kingdom Metazoa; phylum Chordata; class Actinopteri; order Centrarchiformes; family Centrarchidae; genus Micropterus; species Micropterus salmoides. The sequence goes on along the minus strand of NW_024042261.1, from coordinate 13,782,565 downwards.
TTCAAATGTTAGTAGTTTGACAGTTTCCATTTTACCTGTGTTCCAGTAGTTGTTGCAGCTGGCCCAAGGGAGCTGGGAGCTGAAGGAGAACACCAGGTAGAGCAAAGCCCAGGACAGAATAATGATGTAGGTCATACAGCTGTAGAAGAGGATCAACTGCCCGCCATAGCCGATACCTGCGGGCCCAGATGTAGTGCTTTGTTACAGACAGTCATTATCAGAACCTTACTTCCTCCAGTTATTAATTTACCCAAAACACTTATTGTTCAGGGTCACAGGAATCTGACTGACCAAATCTACAAAAACTGCTTAGTCGAGCAAAATCAGTAAAATTAAAATAAAAGTTATACAACTGAAAATGTCTTTAAATATTAATACATTTTTTTAACCTTGGAATTTAGGGTCACAGAGTGAGTGATACTTTTGTAAATGTTTGCCTTGTACTGACCACCATGAAAGAGCTCTGATATGATATGTGGATGTGTTTGCTCCGTTCATTTGGTGGGTAATGTGTTACCGCCTCTCTCGGGGTTCCATTGTGAATACAATGAAACATTGAACTGCCCTAACTAAAGAAAGGAACTTTCCACAGTGGCAAAGGGACCGACAATGAAACTACCAGCTACTTTTGGAGCTAATCAGTCATTATGAGATGTGTCCAGTTTTCTGTGAATCTTGGTCCAGCTCTGTGTGGTTTTTACAGCAGAGGACGTGTTTGCCTTGCTGTGCTACAATAAAGTCCTGAACAGTATACCTTCTGCCAGTGGGCATAGCTTCCTCCAGCAAGTGATGCCGCCCTCCTGAGTATACTGGCCTATGACCGTCTCCAGCAAGAACAGGGGTACGCCACAGGTCACCACGAATACCAGATATGGCACAAGGAATGCACCTGAATGTACAAAGTATACAACATTGTGTACCTGTACCACAGAATTTGGGTAACAGGTTGTGAGCATCATATTTGCTTACCCCCTCCGTTTTTGTAGCAGAGGTAAGGAAACCTCCACACGTTGCCCAGGCCGATAACATTTCCCGCCACGGCCAGGAGAAACTCCATCTTACTTCCCCAGTGTCCTCTCTCCTCCAACTCCACTTGCTTGCATTTTCTTGTGCATTTTTTATTCAACATGGCCAAAAGCTCAGTCTTAACCCAGTCTAATTCTTCTTATCCAATATTCTTTGTCTCCAGGTTTTCCCTGCCTTTATATTCACTATATAATCTGTCAGGTAATGTGTAACTGCACAAACAGTTAATCAGTTCTCAGTGTGAATGTAAATTATCTCTAGGATGAGCAAGAATGGACCGGACGGACAACACCAAGTCCTCTAGTGTTTCTCAATGGAGGCGGTACCGCCCCCCAGGGGCGCTGGAACCAATATTTTGGAAGGGGGGGCGCTTGTTGGTAGGAAATTGTAATGCGAGTTTACACTTAAGATTCACAACAATACGAGTTTAAACTTTAAACTACTTGCAAAAAACTGTGGTCTGCAACATTAAAAACCTGCCAGTTTAGTCCACTGCGACTGGACGAGACTGTGTATTTTTTTCTCCATCAGCTACTTGTGGTGCAGCTTCGTGCTGCGTACGGGAAATCAGAGTATCATCTCTAAAATTTTACCCACATGCCATTTACTGTGTAAACTCTGGAACATTGACGCTCTCTTTCTTTGTGGAAAAGTGTTTATTTCTCTGAGGAATAAACCGTGAACGTCTTGTTATTGCAGTGGTTACACATTTATAAGAGAGATATTCCGCTGTCGACACCATCAAGTGACGTGGACCCACCTCACGCTGTGAGTCGCAGACAGTTTGTGCCAAAGCGGACATATACAGTAGTTTCAGTAAGTTATAAAAATGTAACATTAAAAACTGAAGCCCTGTCTTGCTCTGTTGGTATTGTAAGCGGCGCTTTATCAGAGGTGCTGAAGTTAACGTGTGGAATTATTCGTGAGCTTTCTGTCTGATCACGGGTGTTGTCTGTTAGTTATTCGTTTTCCCCTGGCATGAGCACCTCCTCCTCTCATTCAGTTTAGTCTGTTAGACGGCGAGAGGAAACTTCCAGCGAATCAGTAACATAATGCAGTATAGGGCATGTAGTTAAATTTTATGAATTCTCTTTAAATAGGCAAATGACGTTAGTCTCCCATTACTACTTTTTTTATTTACATGTCAGAGAACTCAGATATGTGGGAGCAATTCTGATTGTGCAGAAAGGTTTGAACATGAGCAGATAAGTTACAGTGTTTCCCATACGTTCATTTATTTGTGGCGGTCTGCCACAATATCAGCGCTGACCGCCACATAGGCTATTGATTTTCGATTTTTTTTTACTAGGCCTATTTAAAATCGTATTTCAGCTGCAGGCAGCGCATATTCGCGCAGAACATCCTCTCACTCGTCTCTCGATTTCTCGCTCTCTCTCCCTCGTTAACACAGCTGCACAAATCTGTCCAACATAACGCTTTTATTGTCAGAGACCTAGCTATTAAAAGTTATTAGCAAGCATGTAAGGAGCCTAGCTAATACGGAGAGTTAAATTAACGTTAGGAAACAGCTGGGTTTTCGAGGCTAGCATGCTGTAAACTGCGCCACAGTTACACTGTCATTCTGTGGGAAACACTGAGTTATGGTAAGTTATTAACAGATGAGCTAATAAAGTCCAGTCAATAACTGAATTAAAACAGATTAATTTATCACTGAGATGAAAAGAGGCCACAAACACAATTAAATAGGTTACTTCCCCACAAAAGAAGTGGTAAGACTTAATCATGTGTGTTGACTCAGCAGGGATGATATTAAATAACTTACAGGAGAAAAATATTTAAAAGCAATAAGAATGGCTGAGAGCTTCACTAGATTATATTCTAGGAACATTCACTTATTAGTTAAATATAATTACTTTTCACATGGCGTTTTTGTTACCTTTTCCATGTTTTTAATAACAATAGTAACAATAAAAAAATCAACAACATTCAGGGCAACCATCTTTTTTGATGTGTGTAATAGACTTCGTGCACGGATGCATGGTTCTTAATCTCTATTTACTTGTATATATTTTTTTCCTTTACATCCAAAACAATTGTATTATTCCGTGGCTGAAAAAGTGGTGTCAAATAATTCAAGTCATTGACGGTAACATTAAAGTGATTCGTTCTTTATTAAGTGTATCTTCTTTAGAAAAACAGTAGCAAGCACATATTCAGCAACAAGACATGTTTCTTTGCACTTAAAGTACAAGTGCACCTATTTCAAAATACATTTGTTCTTGCAGTTTGATCTGTCTCTGTCCTTTTGTACCATTTTGTGTAGCTCTGTGTGTGGGCTGCTGGAATCCAGTGATCAACACATAGATTGGTTTGACCTGCAAAACATTTGTAATCACATCCACCTAAAGCATAAAAGAACACAGCAGACCCAACAAGACAAAGACACCTGTAAGTGTAATCCGTTCAGCCCCACTGGTATCTATACTCGTGTCTGTTGGCTGCCTCTGCTGGCCAGATGTTAGACGGCAGCGCTTCATGTTTCCAGCTGTGTCCCACACCAGAAGCTCTGCCTGAGCAGAGCAGCAGCTGGATGTGTACCTCACCCACAGTGGCTGAGATGAACCCAGATCCCATTCAGATACATTTAATGGGAGGTCTCCTTTCTGTAATCTGGCCTTGTTTTGGTGGTCGTGGTCTCTGCTTTTGGTCTTGTCCCTGTGTTCCTGTTCCTGGTCGGGACTGGACTGGGCCTCTCCCAGGCTGTCCTCTGTCAGTGGGAGGCTGTGGAATAAAGTCACAATGCCTTCACCCTTCTGTAGCTGGAGAGCAGCGAGGCCGGAGCGCCCCCTGTCTGACACGACCAAAGATACAGTCCAGCTAGACTCGTTGCAAATGGAAGGACAGGTAGATTGCACGTGTGTCGGGGAGCAGGATGGTGGGGACGTGTCAGGATCCTGCAAGAGGAAGTGATATCAGTGCCTTACACAGAAAGTCTATTAACCTGTTTAAGAGGAATGAATAATCTGTACTCTCAGTTTTATTAAATCAAATGTGAGGCTGTTGATTAATATCTTACACTCTACTTTAACTTTTACTCTCTGGTTTTATCTTGTTTTTGTTATCTATCTAACTCCTTAATTGTATTTAAATGTCTTTTTATATTGCTCCATGTTGCTTTAATGTTTTATGTAAAGCAGTTTGAATTGCCTTGTCGAAATGTGCTATACAAATAAACTTGCTTTGCCTTGACTTACAAATGAACCACAGCAGAAGTCTCTAAAAAACAATAAAAGTAGACTACAAACAAATTGTGTCTTTATAGTCTTTAGTTAGTGCTCACCGGGGGGACCACAGTCAAGTAGGCCACTGCATAATTTGAGTCTGGTGAGTCAAGAGCATGCACAGTGAGGGTAAGGGTGACGGTTGCTCCTGCCTGAGCCGTGGCAGGAGTGTGGAGGTCCACCTGACCGCGGAAAGACCCTTGTTCCGCAACATGAAACCTGAGGGACAGAAACTCAAACTTAAAGAAGAAAAATGTCCCCATAGTTCAAATTATATACTACTGTAGAGAAAAAAGTCCTCAAAAGCTGTGAAACTACCTGTGAGGCCCTCTCTTATGAAGATATCCACAGTCGTCATCAGCAGTCAGACTGAAGGGTCGGGCCGTGCCATGGTTCAGGATGTCAAAGTTCACCGTTGTGCTGTGACCAGGTACCAGGCGGGGGACAGAATACACCTGACGAGATAGAGACACACAAACTATGAAAGACTATCACAGTAAACCGAGTGGATTATGGTACATCAATGTGAAATTGTATGAATCACAAAAAGCGTGAACACAGAGATGTGTATGGAAAGTTAGGGAAAAGTCATAAGACTTTAACTCTACATGAAAATGTAACACAACCAGCAGATTGGCTATTATAGTGCTACATTGGTTTCTATTGCTAATAATAATGTAGCAGCAATAATTGATTTGTCCACTTGGGAGCAGCATAACCTGCAGTAGTCATGAGACTGACATACAGTGTTATGTTAGCAAAAGTGGAAATGTCTGAAGCAAAACAGTTAAGTTGCAGGCCATAAAATCAAAACAACGTGAGCCAAAAGACACTAAAATGCTCCTTAAAGCTGTGGAGGACTGCAGAATCGAATGATAATTGTTTGTCACTAAAATCAGCACCTTTCCATGGGCACATGTAGTTACTTATAACATTGTTTATATAAAAATATTGATTAGTGCAGCTTTAAATGCATTGTAGATCACTGAAGAACACTGACTTTGTTTGACAGAACAGGTATTATGTTGGAGGAATAAACATCATTAAAGCATATAACACCTGAGTAAACAGAATTGAACCACTTATAACCTGTATTTCAACGTGAGTGGGCTGAACCATCTCTGTTGAAACCCTCTCCAGCTTGTTTCCTCTGCTGTCTTGGCCTGTTAGTCGAGCATAGAACGAAACTCTGGGAACAGAGTCCACCCATCCCACCAGCTCCTCCACAGAGTAGGATGATGAAGAGGAGGAAGAATTCAGCTTCACCAGCTGGATGATCTCACCATCACCTCCCAGCAGCGTCAAGTGACTGAAAGATACCTCCTCCTCTGGAGCCAGGCCTGTCACAGCCACAACCAGATAGGCAGGGACACCTGGGAAAATAAATTAGGAAGAAGGCAGTTTTGCTAAATGGCAGGCACATTCCTTGGTGTAAGACTAGGTGTAATAAGCTGTCAGAAAGAAAAAAATCACCATCACTTACCTGCCACAGGACTACCCTCGACTCTGGCAAGACCTGGGTGTGTCTCATTGGTTACAGTGGCAAAGTAATACAGGAAATCTATACTGCTGTCAGCTGGGGGTGCAGATTAAATGACAAATCTTAAATGGTAAAGTACATAATAACTTTTGTACCAGTTTATGTGTTAGTGGATTTCTTCAAAGTCTAACATGTATTTTACCTATTACATTGAATATGAGATGTCCATCACTCTTGGTTTGGAGTTTCCACTGGCCTGGCTGCATAGGAGAGAGTAGGCTGATGCGGTACAGACCATCGAACCGCTCCACCTCTGCCAGAGGGCTTTGCTCGCTCAACAGAGACTGGCTTTGGTCTGACAAGGAGAGGAAGTTGAGTAACTGGGAGAAAGGTTGCGGTAATGGATGACTGTGTGAGCAAGTACAAAGTGCAGTTCAGACAGTAGTTCTCAGAAGAAAATACATACATATATACATATATATATATACGTACACATATATACGCTCCAGGATAGCTCAGTTAATGCCACTGACTTTGCTACAGGTGATCGTGGGTTTGATTCCCAGGCGGGGTTATCCTTAAGCAAGGTCCTTAATGCTACCAGCCTACCTCAGATACCCCGGAGTGATTACCTCAGGCAGCAGAAACCCGAGGGTGAGGACAAGGAAGATGAAGAAGCCACTGCACGGCATGTACCACAGACAAATAGAAGAAGTGGCTGATATCAAGAAATCCTACCAGTGGCTGGAAAAGGCTGGACTGAAGGACAGCACAGAAACTAATCATGGCGGCACAAGAACAGGCACTCAGTACAAGATCAGTAGAGGCTGGGGTCTACCACACCAGGCAGGACCCCAGGTGCAGACATGCATATACCCCTGAGACAGTACGGCACATAACAGCAAGGTGTAAGATGCAGGCAGGAATGGCATACATGGAACGCCATAACCAGGTAGCTGGCATAGTGTACAGGAACATCTGCCATGAGTATGGGCTAGAAGTCCCAAGGTCAAAATGGAAGACAACTCCTAAGGTAGTTGGGAATGTCAACAGTGGTGCCAGTGGCAATCGCAGCACTGGGGGCCGTGACCCCCAAACAGTAGATGCTGCGATATATATATCGCATATATAAGTGTCATTCAACATGGCTGAGACATTTGCCCTACAGTTACCTGATGGACTGGTAAGGATACACCTTATCAGGATGCCAGTGACATGCAGTGTGACGTTTTTTACTGAGCTGTCAACTCGGAAGATGTGGGAGGACATCAACTCTTGGTCACTTTCTACATGGAGGAGGGTCACCTGTGGAGGAAGGAGAAAAAAATGTGCTTCATATATCCAACAATAAATGCACATTTCCACTTATTATACTAAAGATTTTAAGTGTCTATAATAAAAATTTCCTTGTATTTAAAAGGGTCTGGTAGTGACAAACCCTGCTCCACAGAACATTGTACTGTTTTTAAGCTCACTGTTTAAGCCTGCAACTTTACTGTTTTACAGGAAGCTGTTTTCAGAACGAAAGTTAAAGCCTCACTGTACGCCACCTGCTCAGATGATTAACAAAGCTGGGGGGGGAATTTCTGACTCACAAAGTGTTAATTTTTTTAAGCTTTCCTCTAATCTTTGCCTTTGTTTTGTTGTGTTTTACTGAAAAATTGTACCTCTTCAGGCTTAATAAAATAAACCAAGGTATCAGTAGACATGCGGAAGCAACCACTGATGTGGAGTTGCAAGCAATGTCTACTTGCTAGTGGTCAGAGGCCAAAAGTGTTGGGAGCCACTGATGTAGCTGCTTTCTCTGCCTTTAAAACCTGTTTAAATGTGGGCAACTGAGTGTGTAAAATGTATCAAATGATGTCCGACCTTGTCAGCTGCTGTGTTATCCTCCACTATGGTAGAGACCCTGTGGATGTCAGAGTTGGTGGTGAATATCGTGAGTCCTCCTGACAGAGAGGACAGTGAAGAATAAAGAGAGAAACGATCAGAGGACAAAGCTTCCCTCCTCTTCCTCCTCCTCCTTCTCCTCCACCTTACTCTGCTCTCTGTTGTGTAGTTGGGGTCTTCGGTTAGGAGAAAGGTCACCTGTGGGAAAATCAGCCCATAACATGAACGGTTGAGCTGAAATCACATATTGTGTGATTGCAGTCCCCTTGCTGCCACAGTGCACCTTTTTTAAAAGCAGAATTATCTTTAACATGAAAACCTACCTTGCTCTTTTTCTCAAGTGCGAGGGCTTTCACTGCATCAAACAAGTGGGCGTCTTTAGGGGAAGCATCAGTGAACACAAAGATCTCTGACAGCGGTGGACTGTGAGTGAGCGCCAGCTGAAAGCACACAGCAAGTTGGGAAGTTAGCTGCTATGTGTGCATGCGATTCCCCATACTGTACATGTGTTCACACGCTCATGCAAACACCTAATCACTTTACTTTGAGTGTTACAGAAGAAACCATCTAAATGTACCTGAATGGCAGAGAGGCACATCTCTGGTTCGTCTCCCCCTCCCAGCGCCATCAGGTTCTCCATGTGCTCCATAAACTGTTTTGGGTCATCGGTCTCATACACTGGTCCTACCTCTGCAGAGTACAGCAGATAGAAATGTTTTTGAGCAGAAATAACAGCACATCCATCAGAATGTTAACCATCACACCAAAGGTTTAATTTCTACAACAAAATTCAGCCTTTTCAAAGGCATAGTTCAACATTTTAAGAGAAATACACTCTTATAAATTCATCTAAACTACAGCAAGCGGCTCGTTAGCTAAGCACAGAGAATGAAAGCGGGGGTAAAAGTAACAAAATCTAGTTAACACACGAGTTAACACACTGGATCTTGTTTATTCTGTACAAAAACCAAAGAGTAAAAATGTGGTTTTACGGGTTAGGCACCAGACTATTTTATTGTTTGTTTTAACAATTTTTTATTGAACAGGTTTGTTGAGCTCTCTACAGATCGGAACCAGAGATATTGTCTTCTTATTCCACACATTATTCTTCCTTGTTGAAAACCTGGTGCCTACATTGCACCACCATTGTTTGGTCGGAGGTTCAGTGTGTCATTCTAGTGCTAGCCCCAAGCAGTCATGAGGAGTGGGCTACAGAGCAATCACACACTCAGATCTCACCAGATTTTTTTCATTTTCAAACTTTTCAGAGTTTCAAATGTGTCAGACCTCATGCAGATTCCTCTGGAGCCACAAAACTGCTTTATACAGCTTTTGTAATCTGTGCAGTAGTACTCCATAGTGTACTGCCTTTTTGCTCCAGCTGTATGCAGGGCTGTTTTCATTCCATACTTTAGCCAGTATCTGTACCCTCACCTGGGTCATGGAAGGGCACAAGTAGAAAGGTGCCAGGCTGCCCAGGTCTGCTGGCTCGGCTCTGGATGATGGAGTGGGCCCTGAGGCGAGCAGCCGTGATCTCCTCAAACATGCTGCCTGTGGTGTCTATGACAAACACCAACGCAGGGATCTGCTTCACGTGGAAAAGCCTGTCAAAGGAAGTTTTGGAAGGTCTCAAACTCAACATCTTCTCCTCGGGGAAAAAAAAACATCAACACCTACCGGAGGAAGATTTTGTTGCCCACAGTGTCTCTGAGGTCTCTCAGTACACTCAGCGTGGCCTCAGTAGCCAAAGTGGCAGCTTCCACATGGAGGTAATGGTGAGGGGAGAAGAAAGGTGAGGTGCTGTCCTTGTTGATGCCTCCTTTGGCCCCCATATAGCGGCTACTGTCCAGAATACCTCCATGACTACATTTTCCTGAATAAAAAATAGTCATTATCTTTAAAGCCTTATACGGAGTTTAAAAATGAAAAAGCTGTCAAAACATTCTGTGTAGAAAACTTTAATATGAATGTACATATTTCTTTGCTTTTTGGCAGGACTGCAGCTCTTGATGGCTGATGTTTTATTGGCATACCCTGAGGTTTTGGAGGGAAAGTGCTGAAGTAGCCAGTGGTGAGCAGCCGGGAGTCTTGCTGTGTGCTTGTCAGTCTTGGCAGCAGGTTGTCTCGACAGGTGAAACTGAAGCACTCCATACAGGTAGGAGTGTCTTCTGTGGACAGAAAGAAAGAATGGTTAATGTATTAATGTTAAAGCAGTACTAAACCCTTTTAAAAAACACAAATATTTTGCTATTATCTTTGTTTGGGTTTTGGGATTGAATGATCAAGTTCACTATATGTACAAAGATGGACCACTGTATATCAGTTTGATATAGCAGCACTAATCATCTATATGCATTATGATTTTGCTTTGGTCAACACAACACATAGTGGCATAATACCAAAATTATACCATGCCATTAACAGTATGTTAGAAAAATTTCACCTAAGTCCTCAATTTAAAATCTATCTAAAACCTATACCTCAGATTAGAGCTGCAATTACTTTCAGTATAGATGAATCTGCTGATTATTTTCTCCGTTAATCAATCCATCGATTAGTTAGTTATTAGTTATTGTGAAAAAAAATAGCCAAGGTATTGTCTTAAAGTTTAGATCTAAATCCTTAAGATATTCAATTTGCTGCTATAGATGAAACCAGAAAATGTTTTGCATTTTTGCTTGAAAATGGCTGAAACAATTAACCCATTATCAAAATAGTTGGGTTATTCTTTTGTCTGCAATTCGACTTATAGATAAAAACACTAATCATTGCAGCTCCACCTCAAATTGCCTTTATTTCTAGCTTTCCCACCTCTGTCCATCACCTGCTTGCACACCTGTTTTCCACTGGTCATTAATAACCACAGTGTATAGAAAGGATAGTCAGAGTTTCCACTGTTTAGGTGCTAGAATGTTGGTTATTTTAGTAGGTGTGGTTGTAGAACCAGCCAGATTGCTATGTTCTGTGTATGAGCCCTGTTACATGCGTTTTGACCTTTGCTCTAACTGAGGAACCATTGATCTTTCATCTAGTTAGATTAGCTTTAAGTCAGCCTGTCAAGCCTGAGTGTCTGTCCCTGTTGGGTCCACATTCCAGCTGCCAAAAGTTCAATAGTTACAAATGTATTACTGAAACAAGCATTCAGAGAATCAATAAAACACCATACTTATCGAGGCCATCATCTGAGATTACTTAGATTTAGCTTGATATACCTGGACAATGCCTGGTTTACATCACAGTAAAAAATACCTGTCAAAAGGCAGAGAATCTACAAACTATAAAAAGAATATGACTTAAAATGTGGTTTTATATAGCATGACTAGCTGTACAAACTTGTACATCAGCTGTTTAAAAATCCAATTCTAAGTGGCGGGTGATATGACTGAAATTATGATACAATCGACATTAGGTAAACGAATGAAATCACATAAAGCATGAAAAAATCAAGCTCTTGTTCAAATTAGTGAACTATGTTCTACTGTACATTACATGAAACCAAACTGTTCATTGATGTAAAACTAAACATTAATAACTCATTCTGTGATTAGAAATCCTGTAGAAGATCATATCATCAGGATGATATTCTGCTGAAAATTGATAAGCAATAATCTTTAATCATCCCCCAGCCCTTGGATCCCTTTTCGATCTGTTAAAGTGGGCGGTTGTGTAATCACAGGTGTGAAGACGTGAATGACCTTTAGCCACAGGTATGGCAGGCTCCTCTGGCTGCAGCAGGTGGAGGTAAATGAAGCGCTGGCCCATCTCCACCCAGTTACTGTGGCTGTAGAAGTCCTGGCATAACAGAAGTTTGAAAGACAAAGCATTACTCACATTTTTGCCAGCGCATTTTGATTTAAATGCCATCTCAGTATTTCAACTTACATATTAATATCCATGCAAGCAGCAGGGCAGAACTTAAATAGAGAAAACCTAAACTGCACATGTAGGATGAGATCTTAAAAGACCACAACTTGAGTGTTGGAGTTTACTTTGCCAAAGTGAACTCATTCAGGACAACCTTAGCATTTATCTTGATCATATCATTGATGATGAACCACTCATAAGATAACTGCTTGATTGATTAATTGATTTATTGGTTGATTGATTAATTGAACTTTTATGATATTAATCCATAAACATAAACAATAAAACCTTGAACATCACCCTCATAAATATTTCATCACAAATCTTTCAGTCACGATATGCACTATAGAACATATAACAAAATCTATTATCTTGTATAAATTAAAATTAAATGAATCCATACAATCATAGCAATATACAATGCCAACAAAGTGCCATAGCCTAACAGATACTATTGCTTCTGATGCTTCTAAACTCTGTCTTACATCTCTCAGCCATCTAAGGCTGATAACACGAGCTAATGTGTAAGATTAAGGATCAACTGCGCCAGTTCTTTTAGCAATTCAGGAAGCTTCTTTTTCATAGGTGCATTTGTATACCAGGTGCAGCATATATCATCAAAATGAAACTGTACAAGAGCCCCTGTCAATGTCTCTTAAGATAAAAAAAACTGATATTCTAACCAGAAATCTGATGTTTTGGTTAACTTTGGTGAGCACTATCTACCTCTAATAAGGCTGTGACCTCAGTGTTGCCCCTTACAATCCTAAAACCTGGAGCCTTCTTGAGCTTTACCTGAGTATGGCCTCAGTTTTACAAAGATGGACTGACTTATTGTCAGATAACCATCTACTGATATCGAATAATTCAGAGCTCAGAACTTTTTTAACCTCTGATTAATCTTTGCAAGATCCCAATAATGCAGAATCATCTGCATATAGAAAAAGGTCACATGAGCCAGCAGATTTCATATTATTAATTATATTAATACTGTATAACAAAAAAACAAGGAGCCTAAAACACTTCCCTGAGAGTCCCCATATTTCAGGAGCTTGGGTTTGGGCAGAGTCCCATCCACATCCACTTTTTGTTTCTTATCTCCCACACAAGCCAATCCATGTTAGCTTCATGTTATTAAATTCGCAAAGCTCTTAACTTGGTCAGTAGAATGATATTATCTACATTAACAAATGCCTTTTGGAGGTCTAAATTGATCATACCACCGTACTTTACCACATCTATCTCTTTCCTGTTGTAGTCAGTAAGATAGAAGTGTCAGTGCAGTAGGATTTCCTGAAGCCAGATCTTCAAACTTAAAAGATTTCCTCTAAAAGATCATGAAGGTTATTCTAATGTTTAGACTTCGGTAATAAGATATCCGACCACACAGATTCAATATAATTATTACAAAGCTCTGTTCTGTGATTAAAACAGATGTGAAACAAACTGATCTAACATAATACACACACTCCTTGGCCTTTTATGATTCCAGTCTCGTCTGATCACAATATAATTCTCTGTTTGATCTTCAACGTCTTCTCTGAGCAATGTGATAGCAATAGATATATTGCTATCACATTGCTATTTATTTCAGTAAAGCACTCTCCTACCTTGCATATATTGGTGAGCAGATTAAGTTTGTTGATCTTTATGAAAACCTTCTAATGTTGAGGTGGAGAATGTGCTGTCCTCTTTTGGAGAATAGTTTGTCCATTTTTACTCTCCTGATCGCTTTGGGGGCAACAAGATAACAAACACCACGACTAGCACCACTCTGATCAGTGAATGTGAGCCATGTTTGTTTAAAGTCAAGACTGAAGAGAATCTACAAAACATAATCCTAAAAAGAGCTCTTCATCCTGTCCAATCTTTCTTTTCTTTTGTTATCTGTTTTATCACATTACATCATCTTTTGACGTTGGTGTCTTAATTACAGTGCTGCTGTGTACCTGCAGGGAGTGAAATAGCTGGCCCAAACTGTGACGAGCACTCTGGTACTCTTTGGCCCGTACTGAAAGCAAAGTCTGAGCCCAGAACTGCCGTAACATCTCTATGGCGCTGTCCACGTGCTCTGAATCAAAGTGGTACACCGGGTCGGACCTGGTGGAGCTCAGGAAGTCCATGGCCGCGTTGGACTTCACCACCTCTCCCACAGCTCTCCAGAAGCCACGGTCCAGTCTGGTCTGAGAGGGATACAGGATGATTTTTGTTTTTACCCTCATTGGAACAAGATGTTGTTCTGTGCTCAAATATCACAATGTAATATGAACTAAGAAGAAGAGAAGTTCCTTCCTTGTGCATTCATTGAAACTGTTCAGATTTTAATACAATAAACATCTTATTGATCCGTTTGTGTAATAGTAGAAAGCTGCAGCACTATTTTTGTACTGGATGTACAGTAAATAACCTGACTTCAGACATCAGCTCACCTGTTCCTCTGCATGGCTTGCCTGGTGTTTTTTGCCACCCCTCAAAGTCTCCAGGGTGACATTGAGAATCGCCTGCTCCGTGATGTACTGGTGTGTGCGCGAGTCCCAGGACAGTGTTAACACTCGAGACCAAAAGTTGGGTAGGAAGCCCATGCATGGTAGAGCCAGGAGGAGAAGGTACGCAAGAATAAACCAGTGCACCTGCCTCCCTGTGCCTTCCCAAATTCTTCCTCTGCTCTGTGAAATCATGTCCTGGAAATGGAGTGAGTAGCTAGATCACATCCTGCCTGCATAAAATAAAATAAACCAATGGTTTTTGCAATGCAAAATAAATTCATAAATCTAATTTGATAACATTTAATGGGCATGGCAGATGACAGGCCAACTTTTAAATGTTAATGGAATAGCTTCACCAGTCATTTACAAAACAAATCTTTTAAAGTCACAGTTTCCGAATTGTCTTTGGAAATTTACTTGAAATATAGGGTGGTACCTTACTTCTCTGCTACAATATTTACATAGTTTCACCTAGTAAAGTTGATGGGGCGACAAACAACTAATTAATTTACACATGCAGCAGACACGGAGCAACAGTGCAGAGTTGATAGAGTTGATAATAATCTGTGGGTTCATCATTGCATCACTGATCAACACCTATCACATTACACATAGTAATTTCATACATTGTTCATATATAAACTTAAGTTGGGCAGCTTTAAGAAATCTAATTTCACCTTTTAGCCTTTTGTGAATGCTTTATTTATTATTTTTTAATCTAATCTTTTAAAGATGCATGCTGAAAATATTGTTAGTTCAAATATTAAAAGACATTTAGCTGAACTGAGCAAGCCTTACAAGTATTTTCCTCTTGCAAAATGGATGAATATGCATTGACCCAAATCCATAGTTAAGTAATCTGTCATAACACACTTCTACACACACACACACACACACACACCCCTCCTCTCGCATTTTTCTCTGCCTTGTCTGTACAGAGGCTCCTATTGTTCTTTGTCATCTTTATTCAGATACAATACTTTGGTTTTGTTCTCATAGTCTGCGCTTTCACAAGCGGGAGGCTGAAACAGAGCATGAGGCTATAAACAACTGCTCCCTCTACTCTGCCAGCCTTCAGCAAATCAGTTTTAATTGATTGGCGTGGTCTCTCACAAGAATTCCTCCTTTAACTAATTCTGCAGGAGTGGTGCAACATCTGATACTCGTACAGTAATTATTCATTTTAAAAAAAATTGTGACATTTCTAACACATATGACTTTACTTTATGGTTTACTTTAAGTAACTGCTCATCTTCTGCTTAGTTTGCTATTAAAAAGAGCTTAGCTTCACACCAAACTTCCTCCTTCATCACAGTGCAATAATGTCAACTAGAAAAGTTCAAACTATTTATTGTATTGTATTGGACTAACTATACACTTTTCCTAAAAGCTGTACTAGAATTTCTGCATGAAATGAAAATGTTCTCACCTCACTTCATGCCGGTAGACCTTTTTTCTTTAGATTTTGTTCCAACAACACATCCTTTAGCAGAGATTGCGTGCAGAAGAAGACCACACATGTACGTTCATTAGACCGCGCAGAAACATTTAGACAATGTAGAAACTGTGACCAGTATCACAGCATATTTCTGTCCTTTTAACAAAATTATTGAGTCTTCATGTGTCTGCCCTTGGGCTCTTGCCTCTGGCCAGCTCTTCAGTAAGAAAAATAACAACTAAGATATGAATGGAGGGAGCACCTTAACTCAGATGAGACACTAGTTAACACTGCAAGGTCTTAAGTGTGTTTCTAAGTGAGGCGGGCAAACCATGAGGAAGGCAAGACATCTCGTCATAGCTCCCCTACAGCTTTGTACCCCTCCTTACCCCCCATTATTGCACGGTGCATTGATTCACCACAATAGGGTCGCATATATTACCGACCACGGTGTTCAACTTAAGCCTTCCCCAACCCCCCTGCCCTCCATCCATCACTCTCTCTTTTCCTCACAAAACCAAAAAACACTGCTTTTCACAACTGCAAACACTACAGCCCCTTCCTCTCTCCTTAGTTACCCACAATGTAAAGAAGGGCATCGGTTGCTAGCCAACATTAGGGACAGTGTTGAACTTCAGTTTGTTGGGTCGAATGTTGTAAAAGAAGATGAAGTGAATGATTGGGGTCTTTTTTAGCTTTGGCCTTTCAATTGTTTCTGTTGTTTCGATGGTTCTGGTATGTTTCTCAACTATGTTGTAAGAAATAAACTGTTGTTGTCCAAGCCCATATATTTTCAACAAACAGAATCTAGAAGATGCAGAGTTGATGCAAGTGTTTGTGTTCATGCTAAGTTTCATTGCAACACTTTGACAAACCACAAAAAAGTCTGTCGGGTTTTTGTGTTGATCTGATAAGCGATTCAGAAAGTGAGAGTACATCAGCGGTTGCCTTGACCACAGAAAATGACAGCACTACAGAATCAGGGACCAATGTGTGAGACACATTTAACTCCATGCATGTAGTTGTAGAGGGAAAATCTTGCAGGGGGAACTGTTCATCTGAACCTCCATGAGGTTAGCGCATGTTTCCTGTGTACCTGTGGTAAGGTAACCCAGTTTGTTTCTGCACTGATACTTTCTCAAACTGTATCTGCTGGCAGTTTCATCACACAGTTTCACAACATCAGCCACATTTACAGCAAGTACTCTTGCACTACCATATCCTCAGACAGAAGAGGCGTCTCTGCTTGAAACATGTATCTGTATTCTTTTTGCTGTTCTCACACTGTCACAGCTATCAAGACCATTTCATTCAAAAGTGCTGGATGATACAGGCTTTTTACCATTATAGAGGTTTATCCAAATGCAGTGCGGTGTCCAGCACCTGTACTCAGCTGGGTATGGATGGACACACTATTGACATTTATTTCTTAGTTTAAAAATGAAAAAAATTTGATCAGTTTGAGTAATTTCTTTAATGATTCTGCCTCTACTGAAAATAGGTTAATGTGGATATTATGACTGGTTAAAGCTTGAGTAGGCATTTTTTGTGAGAAGCATTTTTTTGTCAGTGTATTAAGTGTCCACAATGTCAATTTACTGTTCACTAGGCTTATATTTGTGTGTTTTATATATAGTGGTGAGTAAACTAGGCCGTACTTTTGGACACAATCTCCGACTCCAGATTTAATCTAGAAATACATTTATGAATTAATTATTAGTCTACCAAGGGTTATCATATAGCCTATTGTATTTTTAACTAATACAATCTGGTGATTAGTGATGGTCCCTTTATTATGCCTGGCATACATTTTCAGATAAACTCACTATTTTAAGGTGTAGTAAAGGTATCTGTGCATGACTAACATTTACAAAGCAGCAGGAGTAATGTTTTCTATTATCACACGCTTCCAGTTACAAGAATTATTTATTGCCGAGCAGCATTCAGCAGAGGGAACCAAGAGTCAGAGGGAAGAAGGTCAGGAGACACAGCAAATAACAGGAAAACTCGACCCTAGTTTACTAGACAAAACCAGGGGCATGTCTAATCTGAAAATAGTGTATATACAGGCTTTGAGGTAGCCTACATTGTCTCTTGTTTGGCGGGTGTGTCAGAGGTGTTACAAATCTGCAGTGCACGTATGTAACACAACAGGGTGTTCAACGCACTGCTGTTTCTGTTTAAATAAATGTTTTGCAGCATTTTGTTGAATACAAAGTGGACCAATGAAGTAAGCAGACCACAAAATTGCAAACATCCAAAAATCACAAAGTTGGTCCATGCAAAGAGACTAAAAGGCCTATCATAATCCATACGAATCTTCTTGAATTAATGAATTAATGCATATATCCCTACATGATACATACATAAAAAAGTTCAATAAAGACAAAAGGTGCTGACTTTCTATCAAGAATGAACATTACAGACTTCTTACATCCTGCGATGCTTCTGTCACTATTATACGTAGGTGATGGCTGCCTTGGCCAGGAGTTGTTGTCATCAGACGGTACCCAACCTTCCTCAAGTGTTTGTACCCTTAACCGTAACACTCTCCAGTTGGCGGGTCAGCAGTGGTGGCCAAATCACTGCCCATCTCCTGGCTTCCAGCTCACCTCCTCCCTCCGATTCCATAACCAGCAGAAGGCTCTTTCAGCTGCCTCCCCCAATCTACGAGCTATAGATGTCCTTGCGTTTCCTCTCAATCCTATTGCTGTCAACAGACTCCATACCGATTGAGCAGGGAATCCTCGACATCCCACTTCCACTGGGAACATCCAAGCTTGCCAGCCTCTGTTCCTACACTCCTACACCAGATCCTGCTATTTGGCGCTTTTCTTCTCTGCTGCTTCCTGGCAATCGTCCTCCCATGGCACAGTCAGTTCCACGAGGATGACCTTCTTTCCCTCTGTTGACCACAAGACTGCATCTGGCCTCAGGTTTGTCAGTCTCTTCTGGGAACTGGAGCTTTCTTGCCAGGTCCACTCTCAACTCCCATCCTTGGGCTGACTGCAGCAGGTTTGGCTTTGCTGTGCTCAGGGATGATGGCCTGACTCCTTCCTTAACAAAGGTGATGGCACGTATTGACATTGCTCTAGCTTGATGTTTCCTTCTTCTCTCCTGCTCCAAGGTAGGCGCGAGCACGGTTAACACCTTGTCATGCCGCCATCTGTATCTTCCCTGGGTCAGTGCTGTCTTGCAACCCGACAGGATGTGCGCCATACTTCCCCTCTTACACAGTGGGTCTTCCCTTAATCGCCACCTATGCAGGTTCACTGGGGTTGGAAGGGTGTCGTAGACTGCCCGCATCAGGAAAGATATGCGGAATGGTTCCAGCTTCCACAGGTTGGCCCATGATATCTTTCTTTCAGGGAGGTCCCATTTTGTCCAGGCACCTTGAGGCCCCAGCTCAATAGCTCTTGCCTCCCTTGCCTCCTCCTCCAGGTTCCTCACTTCAGCCTGGACGATGGCTCTCCTCTCCCATGAGTTGGACTTTCCCCATTGCTGGAAGTGCGTCAAACCCAATCCTTGCCTTCCTTCACATGGGTTCCCAATGATGTCCTTTAGCCTTAGCGCCCCCTCCACCATGGCCACAGATTCCGAGGCTGCCCACGTCCTTCCTGATCTTGTGATGACCCCAGCATCTCTGACCTGATCCTGGGAGTCTCTGTAGTTCATGACCAGACTGCATTTGGCTACTTTAAACTCCTCCACGATAGACGACAGGGGGAGTTGTAGCTGGCCATCTCTTATGTACAGTCCAATTGATGTAAAACTTGGAGGGACTCCCAGCCACCTGCGTAGATGCTTGTTGATCTTTCTCTCCACTCCTTCCACAGATGTTAATGGGGCTTCATACACTGTCACCAACCATATAAGTCTTGGCAGTAGGCCGTGTTGGTAAAGCCATGCTTTAAACTTCCCTGGGAGTCCAGATTTCTCTATTCTCCTCAACCAGTCCTCTGCTTGTTTTTCAGTGCTTGAGATGTTATTCCTATCTGATAGGGACTTGTCATACCACTTTCCAGGCATTTAATAGGGTTGTCCTCAGTTGATGAAGTGACTTCCCCTTGCACAAGTAGCTTGAACCTGCTGGAGATTTTCCCCTTTCTGATCACCAAGCTCCTTGATTTTCTTGGGCTTGAACCTCATCCTAGCTAGGCTGTGCACTGTCAATCACTGATAAGACCCACCTTACTTATGGGTTGTGGTTGTGATGGTTAGATCATCCATGAATCCTCTGATGGCTGGCTGTCAGATTCCAAAGGGCATTTTTGGCCCTCTTGTTTCTGCTGTAATAATGAGGTTCATTCCCATAATAAACAGATAGAACCATATGCATTTGCTAAGTCCAGCCAGACAACTGTAAGGTCACCTAACATTCCCTTGGCTTCCTGGCATTCCGGTGTGTTCCAGACACCCTGAAAAACCTGGAATCCCACCCTTTTGTGTAGAGGTGTCAATATAACCGTTCTCTGTCATGTATGTAGTCATCCCCTTAGCCAGCACCGAGATGAAGATCTTTCCTTCTACACTGAGCAAACAGATGGTTCTGAACTGGCCAGATGGTTCTTCCTTAAGGACAAGGCATCCTGCTCTTTTCCAGCTTGCTGGGATGGTTCCCTTTTCCCAAAACCTTCCAATAAGCTTCCATAGCCTCCAAAGTAATTTTGGGCATTTCTTGTACACCTTGTACGTTACACCGCTGGGACCTGGAGCAGAGGCTGATCTAGTGTTTTTCACTACCTCCTGGATTTCCTTCCAAGATGGTTCGGCGACGCTGAGTGCCTTGTTTGGTTTCTCTGTGCTGCAGATATCTGGGTTTGCTCCTAAGGGCTCCATTCTTGCTGTATCACTATGGGACTCTCTCAGGAACTCCTCCACCTCCTCCTTAGTGCTTGTCAATTTCCCAGCTTGGCTACACCAAGTAGCGACTCTGTGAATCTGTAAGGGTCTTTGATAAACTGTGCTCGCAGTACTTTGTCTTTCTTTTTATTTTCTCTTAATGTGTTTTTTGTATGTAACCAAACACCAAGGAAAACTGGCAAACACTGAAAATCGACTTGATAATAAAACTTATTCCAATAAATTCCAATAAATAACAATAATAATACATTAAATAGTTGAGTAATAATACATAGGTACTATTTAAAATTACACATATAATGATAGATTCCTTTGATTGGTTCAAATGGTGTTCACACCAATAATGAACAGCTCATGAGTCCACTTGACAGCGGTTCAGTGAGGAGGGATCTCTGAGGAGTCATGAGTGAGGACACATGACAACAGCCTTCACAGAGGTCTTGGCCAACACGAAACCTTATTGGATATCAGTTACTGATTGGACGTTGCAGCTAATCATAATACATTACAAATATAAAGACAGATAACTGTCTGTAACTGATAACTAATTTGATTTGTTAACTGATTCATTATATAGTTAATATTTTGTGTTCATTGTAGGTTTAAACAACACAAGGACCAAAACAAGTTTCTTTATTGATTGGAAAGATATGTCTTTTTATGATCTCTTATTTCCCCGATTTGACTTTTATTATGGATAGAACTAAAGTAAGAGAGACTCATGAAAGTCTGTCAGCAAGAAACACTTTTTTACATCATTTATCATCTTTTCCATTCAGTCACCTGTGAGGCTGATCATTCCTGAGCGTCAGCTTTGATATGAGTCACATCATTTAAATTTTCCTGGAAACATTTAGCCTAAAAAATCTTGTTCAATTTACCACCCAATCACATGTTTTATTGTGACAGGGTGGTAAGGGATGTGAGCATTACAATGCGTCGTGGCAAGGACAATTGTCTTTCTCTCACTATCTGTCCACAGGAGTACCCTTCTCTTCTCATTTATACCACCTCACTGGGGGAAATTATTCGCTTGCATAGTTTCGCTTTCCACTGCTACACAGACGATACGCAACTCTATCGTTCCTTCCCACGTTTCAACCACACCGTCTCAGCGCAAATCACGGATTTCGGATGTTTACATGGATGAAGGCTTGCCACATTGTCTAAGACTGAACTCTTGCATTTGTGGTGAGATTTCTGGTCTGAAGGGAATCCTATCAGTGGAGCAATAGTAATGCATAGCAGAGCATAGGGCAGGTACACTTAAAAAATATTATGAATTCTCAATGAATGATGACGCTATTCTTGTAATATTAGCCTACGACTTTTTCCTCGACATGTCAGGGAACAAAGATATGTGGGAGAGATTCTGAATGTGCAGAAAGTTTTGAACGTGAGCAGAAAACCTGCTGAAACACAGGAGCTATTAAGTCCAGAAGTTTATAACTGAATAAAATGGATTAATTTATCGTTAAGGTGACAAGGTGCCACAATCACATTTAAAAAGTTTACTTCCCCAAACAAAGACACTAAAGAGGAGGGAAGACTTAATACCGCCAGCATGTGCTGATTCAGCAGGGATTACTTGAGAAAAGGATCTAAAGGACAAAGATATCTAAAAGCAATTCCAAACACCTGAGAGCCAGTTTTAGATTTTGAATTGTCGCCGGCCACTTGAATTTTGTGTTTCTCTGTTCATAAATAAAAACATTTCCACCATAAACTGGTGCAGAAAAATTGACCAGAATGCAGGAAATTAACTGTTTAATGGTCGAAATTTTCACATAAATCAGCAAAAAGACTTCTTAAAAATAGTGTTAAAATCTTGTCTTGTCTCAATCAAATGAACCCAGTATCGTGTCTCGTCACAACGCTGGTTATTACTGTTAACCTT
Source organism: Micropterus salmoides (assembly GCF_014851395.1). Classification (NCBI taxonomy): domain Eukaryota; kingdom Metazoa; phylum Chordata; class Actinopteri; order Centrarchiformes; family Centrarchidae; genus Micropterus; species Micropterus salmoides. Next base: position 13,760,379 of record NW_024042261.1, on the reverse strand, counting down.
GTTAGGTTCACTCACTATGTCACTCACTCACTATCTCTTTCACTCACTATGTCACTCACTCACTATCTCTTTCACTCATTGATTCACTCACTCACTATCTCTTTCACTCACTCACTATCTGTTTTTAAAGACCAAAGCTTTAAGTTAAATTTACAATTTGACTCTTTCTCATGTTAAATGAAGGCTAAAACCAACAGATGATATAGAGAAACAGTTTGTCCTTATCACTCTGTCACATTAGTTACCACCCCGTCACAGGGTCATTTTGTTAATAAAAATTATCAAAAAGAAGTGAAATGTTCAATAATTAAATGTTGAATAATACACTGTAAACCCGAACACACTGCTTACTCAAAAGAATTATGAGTTCAGCAATCAAAACCAGCTAATAAGTATATTATATTTTTACACATTTTTATTTTTAAAAAAATCAGCAATTGATGACGTTCTTGTTAACTGGACTAATGGGGATTCTTTGTGTTTTATCTGCTCCTGCAGGATTAAGTATTGAGTGACACTACAGCTATCCATGGTATGTTTTCAATTTGCCCATTTCTGCATAAGAGTTAGTATAATTCTTTTGAATTATTCAAGATTATGTAGACTTGATGCTTTTTATACTTCATAGATTTGAAAGATGAGTTAAGGTATTTAAAGGAACATACGGGCATCATTTGAACTTACTAGGATGCTTCCTTATTAAACGAAAATTCCCTTAGTGGTAACAACATTAATCTAGGCAACATACATTTATGTGTTTGTGTTTGAATGTCTGCAGGTGTTTTCTGAGTTCCATCGTCATCATGATTAATGTTGAACCTATGGAGCCAATTCAACTGTGAGCTTGACACCATAGCTGATTGTCCTGTGCAGGTGGAGGGCCTCACAGACGGGCAAGACAGCAGAGGCACTGCAGAGATCCTAGGATTTATGACCTCCAGGTGAGCGTAAGATTGATTTTGCCATAGCCACAATGTAGATCACATAATGTGTGGTCATTACACACAGACTCTGCAATACAGTTATTCTAAATATGTGATGATTATGATGACATCTACTTTCAATGGTCACTCCACATTTGCACAGTTGTGTCATTTTTTTTTTTTGCTTTGTTTTCCAGTACATGATCACTTTAAAAGTTGTTTCAAGCCTATTTTAAATGGCTATTCTTAGGCTGCACTGAACACATAATACAAAACAAAACAGAGAATCCTCGTTTTATTTTTTACTTGTCCAAGAGACCAATGCCATCAATGAGAGAGATGTAATGTAGGCCTCCTCCACACGCATCCATCCAAAAGTTGCTAACTGGGCTAAAGAGGTTCAAAACGCGGGCAGTGTTTTTTTTTTTGGCTATAAAACATACTGCTGACAAACCACGTGTAAGTGTTTGTCCCTGTATGATGCAGCGAGAGAAAATCAGAAAGAGGTGGTGTGAGCTGTTGTGTGTGTGCAGGGTTGAGGGTTGAAGTGTGGGTGCTTGTAAGAATATCAAAATCACCAAATCTAAAACCAAAAACCTACCCAGTGAATAATAGGGGTGGGAGAATTAATCGATTCTTAGATGCACCGCAATGCTGAAGTGGAGGATTATGAATCGATTAACAAATGTTTTTGTTCTATAACTGTAACTATGTGTAAAGCGTCCCTGGGTACCGTGAAATGCGTTAAAATATTTATTTATTTATGTAACATTAGCTAAATTAGTGATGAAGTAATGTCAATTATCAGCTGTAACGTTATGTCATTACTAACTAACCTACTAGTCAAGGGTTGAGAACTTCAGGTACAAGCTTAGACTAAACTGGTGTACAGCTCTGTCCTGTATACATACTGCAGGCTATATCCTAATAGTTAACTTTATTTGTGTGTTTTCAGAGGAGTGTGAATGTTAAAGAAATGGACCATTGAGCTGAGGTTAATAAAGTAAATTAGGGATGCAAACTAGTCCTTTTAAGCTAATTAGGAGATGTTTCTTTTGGATTTAAATGTACAAATTAAAAGCTTAGTAATTATCCAGGGAAAAGTTATGTCAAGACGCATCGATAATCGTTTTATAATCAAATCGCAGCCCTCTGAATTGTAATCAAATCGAATCGTGAGGTGCCCAGAGATTCCTACCCCTAGTGAATAACTAGAATACTGGGGTCCAGCCCTACTGCACTGGCTAACAAATCTTTTGTCATGTTATATGTCTTGTCTTATAGGTAGTTGCAGCTGGATGGATTTATTATTGTTATTGCTGTCGTTGCTAATAATAGTATTATTATTCTTTTAGAATTACATTGGTATAACTGTTACACTATAATCACATTTGTATAATGATAATTATTTTGATTATCAATCTAGAAACAACATGATGTACACATAAGACGCATTCTGGCCCTTCGTGCCCTCCCAGTGGAACTGCGAGAGGATGACTGATTTCTTCAAGACCCGCAATGTAAGTCCTCAGTATACTCACACACAATGTCAATATCATTGAAATGGACTATGGCAAACCAACTTTAATGCCTCTTCCAGCATTTGACAGACTTCACTCCGTAAAAAACTTTGTTGCCTATTACATTACAAATCGCCGTGGATATTTTACAAGTAAGACCAGGTAAAGCAGCAGTCAACACACAGGGTGCAGATGTTGGTTTCGGTTATTTTGAAAGGCTATGTCATTAATAAGCTGGAACGCAGCTCACCTGCTGCCCTGATAACGGATCGTGGGTGGAAAAAAACGTAAAAAAATTAAGACTAAGATTACAATCACGATGCTGGCTCAACATCATGATGTCTGTCAGTCATTGTCTCGGTCCAACCCAAATTCATAGATTTTAGTCTATCTAATTGTACAATAAAAAAGTTATTGGTGCTTTCAGTTTGTGGGGGGCACCGTTGAAGCAGCGCATGACTTGCAACCTGTCTTTTAAAATTATCCTCATAATTGGATTGTTTGTATTTTGCAGTGCAAAGATGAACCAGATATTGCTGACATGCCTGTGGCTCTCCTCACTGTGGTCACTGACGACGCCCCTGCTACGATCCATTTCAACCCTGAGAGCGCTTCTGTTGTAGTCGAAGTGGAAATTGTTAGTGATTATCCAAAGAAACTCATTTACGCATTCACCTTTGTTCAGAAAATAATAATGTCTTGATGATAGCAAACCACTGAAGCTGTGCTACTTGTTGAAAGAAGTTTGAATGTTTGAATGTACTCATGTACGTAAACGGTTTGTGTCTGTGAAATATAGAAATGGCAGGAGGTGTTACAAGTTGTGATAATGATTGTTGAATAAAGAAAACTTGACTTGTAAGAATGGAGTTGTGTTGTGGTAGCAGCCCGGCTGACGGTGAGTGTCCTGGGTTTTTTTTCTCCTTTTTATCAGTTATTCTGCTTTTTCCTTGGTTTTCTGTTCCCTGCCTGCCTCCCTGTGTTTTCTCCCCTGTATGTGCTCCCTCTCTCCCTCTGCTCCTGAGCCCAGACAACGACCCGCACCTGCACCTCATCAGCCACCTTGTCAGCCACCTCGTCAGCCTGCCACACCTGCCAGTAATCAACCTCATCCCTGCCTGTATTTCAACCCCGGTTCTCCACACCACTCTTGCTTGATCGTCGTTGCTCCATACCCGGTGCCACCTCCACGTTCAGGCTCTCGTGTTGTTTGTTTTCTCCCATTTTCCCTGTGCTTTGTCTCCGTGATCTTGAACCCTGTCTGCCCTGGGCTCATCCACCGGTCCTCTCCTCCTCGGACTTCCCCCACGGCGTCCCCCAGTGTTCCCCGGCTCCCTGGTCCCCAGTCCCCTTGGTTCCCCATGCCTGAGTTTCCCCGGCATCCACCTCTCCCTCCACTCCAGTCCCTCTACCCCTTTTTCCCCTCAATAAACCTCCTTCCCTCTGAGTGCTGTGTTTGGGTCCTCTCTGTCCCCACACCACACCACACCACCCTCATAACAAGTTGTACTTGTATTTTTGAGAATTACTGAGTATTTGGGTTTACAGCAGGTTAAAAGATTGCCCAAAGTGCGTCTTTGCAATGGCTAATTTCCTTTTGTATGTTTTTTTTCTTTTTAAGTAGACGTTTGAAAGAAAAGAAATCACCGTTGTGTTTACAAACTTGTCACAGCTGATTGGGTAAGAACATTTGAAAGAAAGAATTTTCAATTCAGTTTCAATCTGTCCTAAAAAGATGTGGGAAATGGGCAAAAATATTGACATGTACTTTTAATTTGACATATTTTTTTTTTAGTAGTTAGTAGTACTCAGTGTAATTAAGGCAATCCGTTGCAACAAATATTTTAAGTTCTGGGGTAAATTATTTGTGTATGAGGAAGTAAATGTTTTTGAGATAGTAATATAGTAATTGAAAATATTGAACAAGAAACTAATAAATATTGAGTTCATAGAACATAAACACTGGGTTTTCATACTTAAAATGATTAACTTCTGTCCAATGAATATTTTAGAGTTGCATTTACTATAAAAATTTGAGTAATGTTATTCAGTAATTTTATCTAACAGTAATCAAAAAGTATATGTAACCCAAACTCTAAATATTTAAGTTCCATAAATTTCTGACTTTTGAGTTTATAAACTCAAAACAATTCTGGCTAATGATTGCCTAATTTTTTTGAGTGCTGCTTACTTATTCGGGTTTACAGTGTAGTCTTGGTTTGTGGACTAATCAAGTAAATGTAACTTTTGATTTGATTTTGGTGAATTAGTATGTTTTGTACAAAGGCCATTGACATGTTTAATTCATATTTCAAGATTAAACATCTAAGAATACTTTCTATCAATGGCTTCCAAAAAACGGACATTTTACAAGGAAATACATTAGGTATAAAAAAAAATCTATTTCTTGTATTAGAAAGAATGGCTCCCATGTCTGAATAAAAAATGTAAATAGGCCTATTAATATTGGGTTTGTGGGATTTCTTTTTAACATATCTTTCAAGTTGTAGGTTTTAAAAAGTTTGCTTTTGATGAAAATTTTGAAAACTGCAAGGACTGTGAGCCATTATTAATATCAGCACAGTTCACATGTGTGCAGACACAAACTCCATCAAAAGTCTCTGTCGCTTTCATCAGAAGCGGACGTCGCTTCTCGTGACACTTCACAGGAAAGGACGTCTCAAATCTATACAAATATAAACCTCTGGCGAGCTCAATCTCAAAACGTTTTGCACAGGTTCGCAACATTTTTGGACTGAACGACATGTTTCCTTGGAACGTTGCGCAACGTTGTGCAAAGGGCTCCGAGGTCTGGTTTTTCCCGTTTGCTGGGCGTGTCTGAGGTTTCCGTAGAAAAAAACTGTTTTGCTACGTTTTGTCGGCGCTGAACTCGTCCCTCGTTTCTTCTCTCCGTGCATCCCGGTGGGAGGTGCAAGGTAATGGCGCAAGAGAGCAAGGTGCCAAGTTCTGCCCCTTACAAAAGACGGTATAAAGGCAGCCCGTACTCGCCATTCATAGCTTTCATAGGAATACACAGAGCCTCGCCTCCAACGCAAAAACTGCTTCCCAGAAGTCTTCCGTATTTTATATCCCTACCCGGACACTCGCAAAGGTACAGTAGGCATCTGATGCATTTTCAGGTTTTCAGACTTACTGTATAGCATGTATTATACACCAGGTGAACGGTATTCTGTTCTGTTACAGGCGTGGATCATAGCTCATTGCAGAGGGAGGAGGACCTCTTAGTAGGCCCTCAAATAATGGCACATTCATTTATACTTACTTGTTATGGAAAACAGCAGAAAGGTTTTGAGCTTTAACAACTCCCGAGAAAAGTCAAAGTGGTGGAGGACGCTCTATTAGTGGGGTACTAAGGGGGAATCAACTACATTAGGCTATAAATAGGCCACAGTATCCACACTGGTACTGTTTGCTGCATGAGAGCAGAAACCTGTGGGGGCTCGTCTCTTTGAAGGCATGGCCTGGTCTGAGTCTGACTTTTTCTTTTTTGCCGCAATCAAAACACACACAGCCGCACCCTCTGCAGCCCCCCTCCCCACTCCCAGGCCCGGGCCAGCCGCACCAGCCGCACTACTACCAGTAATAGTCCATAAAATCTGGCTACAAACAACAAATTATAGGTTGACAGTAGGCCATTATGTAGGTTACATTTACATTTAGTTACCATTTCTTTTGATGTAATTCCTCAATTCTACTGAGCTCACCAGGGGCGTTTTTAGGATCTTGAAACTTAACCCAGCCCATAAAACTTCATATCTTCACGTAATAATTGACCCCCAACCCAAAGTTAAGTCTGTAAAGCAGTAAAGCAACAGTAAACATCCCCTACTTATATGGCACAACAAAACTCAGAACAACACTATTAACTGTCTCATTTTGATGTTGCTAATTTGTAATGTCATGTGTCTAATAATAATATAAGAACAAAACTGCGACCGTATGAACATGGCGGTCTGGGGGTAGTCCCCCAGAAAATTGTGAGTGATTGAGACTTAATTTCCTGTATTCTGGTGTTTATCTGCCCAAATTTCTGCCTTTCTGCATCAATTTATTGTGGAAATTATTTCTGTAAAGGGACACAAAAGTCAGGTGTTACTGAATTGTGGTGAATATTTAAGAACATTTTGATATTTTATGACCTTGTAACTGATTATTTATTCCCATCTTAAATGTTGTACTACTTTGCCTTGGCCAGGACACTCTTGGAAAAAGAGTATAATTTAATAAAGTTATAATAAAGCAATTTAAAATCTAAAACTGTAACAGAATATAATGCAGAGCATCTCTCAGGCATTCTGGGTGGCTTTCAGATATGTTTCTCCTGTAGATCAACTTTTAATATAATCACTGCTGAATCAACACACACACAGGGCTGATTGATTGAGGTAACCTCTTTAAATGTGCACGTGGCACCGTTTTACGTCATCAATAATAAATTCAATCATTTTAATTCAGTAATAAACTCCTGGACTTTAATATCTCCTGTGTTTCAGCAGGGTTTCTGCTCATGTTCAAAGTTCTGCACATTCAGAATCTAACTGGGTTCTCTGACATTTCCAGAATAAAGGATATTTTGAGAGGTCAAACAGGATAAATCATAATAAACTTTGCAATCAATCCGCAGTCCACCTGCACAGTGTGGAAGGGATCCATACCACGGATTCTGCAACCGTTGCACCACTACTGCCGATGGTAGTGTGGGGATTTAATTCTTGCATGTTTTGTTGTGCAGGATCACAGCCCCTATGTGTCCACATGAGGAAAGGTCAAGAAAGGCTATCAGAGTAAAAATGGACTGTCTATTGCATTAGACTAGGCAACTTGATGAGTTTGTTTTTTTAAGTAGCCCATTAAAATATTCCTGCAAATGCAGCGAAGAAACTGATTATTTGTAATTTAGCTATTTCTACAATTATTTTCCTTTTCCGTGTTTATAAGATCACTTTAAAATATCACTTTTGCTGCCCAGCCAACTTTTGTTACCTGTGCCTTTTATTATGGATATGTAGCCAACCAAACCACTTGTTTTGCTGTAGCACAGGCTGCCAATACAATCGGATTATTCCTGAAGCATCTAAATAATCTGCACAATGCAAAGAATTATTGTGGCAGTAACAGGAGAGCAGCTCATTGTTGAAGCAGGTAAACCTGCATACAGAGGAAGGTGTGCGTCATGTGTAAAACCCAACAGGACTGTTTTATCCACCATATTCTCTCTCTCTCTCTCTCTCTCTCTCTCTCTCTCTCTCTCTCTCTCTCTCTCTCTCTCTCTCTCTCTCACCGTCGGGCATAAAACAAATAGTAACCGATGTGTATTAACGAAAAAACAGGCTAATGTCCAAAGCGATGCTCTGTTCAACAACAGGACACTTTTAATATATCTCGATCACTTGCTGGCTTGTGAAAGAGCGACGTAGGGTGCTTTCCAACAGGCCACCAGTGCTATGGTGTGCGCTCACTAGATTTCTGTAGTATTAGTAGAACATAAAGCCTTAAACTGAAAAGATACTTGCCTGATTTTCTAAACGTGCAGATCCGGGGCTTTTCAATAAACAGCCCAGGGCTAACGACGCCGCTGGAACTCACACATGCCGTACTTCATTTCAAAATTTTAACTCATGAAGAATCATACTGTCCTTAAATGCAGGTTATTAGACTTGTATGAAAGGATTGTTTTAGGAAATTAAAATAAACATACAGAGTTTCATTATGAGTCCAATGGTTGCTCTGCTGTGCCTTGTTAGCATACAGAGTTAAATTCCCTTCCCCTTTTATTTTTACAGCAGCAGTTACCTCTCACAGTGTTGAACCGGCATGATGGTGAACTGCTGTGGTCTGCTCACTGTCGATAAGGAACCAGGTACAGATCTGTTACAAACCATTGTTTTACTTATGCAAAAGGAGATTTTCTAACATAAATTTTTGAAGGATTGACCTGTGCAATTATCCTTATATTGACTGATTGATTGTATAACCCCAATAGGTTGAAGTGATTAAAAACAGCTTTGAACAATATTAGAGGAACATTAGCATGTTTCTGTGTCAAGGTTTGATTTTGTTTTTGTATCCTCTTGAATGTTTGGGTTTCCTGCTATAATCCATTAATTAGTGCTTGCTGGGGATTTTTGTAGATGTGGATGTCAGTATTCTGGTTGCTGATATTTGTCCATGTACAAATGTAAGTTTGGGCCTCAGGGTGGCAGGAAGGGTCTTTTCCAAACATCTTTAAAATTAAATATACAAGGCACACATTTTTGCTAAAGGGAAAGGCCCAAATCTAACCATTCTGGAACCGTAATTTTGTATCATCAATCATTTGTAAATATCATATACGCACAAAACAGAAGTTTTCACACAGTCTGTGTTCATTGTGCTTCCTTCTGTTTCTTTGTCAGTTCCTCTGAAGAGTGTGGAGGTGGAGGTGGAGGTGAGGGACCATGTGGCTACAGTGGTCTCCACTCTGAACTATGAGAACAAGGAGGACAAACCACTGGAGGCTGTTTTTGTCTTCCCTCTGCCTGGAGATGCTGCTGTCTGTCATTTCAGCGCTAAGATCGGACAGACACAGATTGTAGCTGAGGTGAAGGAGAAGCAGGAGGTGAGCTGGACAGTAAAGACTTACTCACTACGGTGTTCCTTAAAATCACAGTGAATGTTCCTCACATGTGTCATCTGCACTTCAGGCTCGGGAGGAGTATGATGACGCTTTGAGCTCAGGTCAGCAGGCCTTCCTATTGGAGGAGAGTGATCAGAGTCCAGATGTATTCTCTCTGAGTGTGGGCAGTCTGCCTCCAGGAGAGAGCGCCTCCATCAGGCTGGAGTACGTCACTGAGCTGGCTGTGCAGGCTGATGACGGGCTGCGGTTTTGCCTGCCTGCTGTGCTCAACCCTCGCTACCAACCTCAGGGTAGGAACACCAGCCAACACCTTCACGTGGAACCCTTCAGCTTAGTGTGAAATATATCTGTAGATATGTAGAGATGCTGGTGTACCAAAGTATGGTCTTTGGGTCCGATCACTGATCATGTCTAGACTGCCCAAGAGCAACTCAAAGCAGGGAGATTTGCAAACACGTCTATATTCACACTGACTTTCAGTGTTTTCATACAAACATCCATTGGGTTTTGTCTGAAATGAAGATGAAAGGATGAACTTTGCTCTAGGGATTGAAAGTTCTGTTGCTCTGTGGATCATGGATATAGACTCTTAGTGTTTTAGTTGTTTTAGTTAATTGTAAGTTAATGCTCTTTGATTGTTGCATTTCTAACTTGTTCACAGCATGCGGAAGTAGTGACGGTGCCAGTGTCCAGGTGACTGCTGTTCCAGCCTCTCTGGTGCCCTACAGTCTGTCCTTCTCTGCCCGAGTGTCCTCTCCTCGTCCAGTCTCTAAAGTAGAGTCCAACTGTTCCCTGGACCCTCTGCAGTACCTCAACACAGAGCAAACGCAGGCCACGGTAGGTAGAGATGTCTAATGTGCGCTGTGTTCTTCAATACAAGATGTATCACTTTATTTATAGGTATAAATGTGTTTTGTGATCTGCAGGTGAAGTTGGCTGCAGGACACAAGTTTGACAGAGATGTTGAACTGCTGATTTATTACAAAGATGCCCACCAGCCCACTGCTGTGGTGGAGGCAGGACAGGCCTCTGCTAAGCCTGGTGAGTAAACTTTAGTGAAGTTGTTAGTTTGCAAAGGAAACATTCATCCTCCTCCAACGGATGAGTTACAGATGTTGGAATAAATAGTGAAATCCTTATTTGTGGTCATTTTTCTGTCTCTCGTCTGTGTTTCAGGCACTCTGATGGGTGATCCAGTGGTGATGCTGAGCCTGTACCCTGAGTTCCCCCAGGCTGTGATGTCTTCAGTCGCCTCATGTGGAGAGTTTGTGTTCTTATTGGATCGATCTGGAAGTATGGATTGTCCTATGAACAACAGCAGTAGTGATCAGACTCGCATTGGCAGTGCCAGGGTAATCATCATGTGTACATTGTGTAATAAAATCATTCAGTGTCCCTCTCACACAGTGGCCTTCACTATCTTTTCTCTCTTCCCTTTAAGGATACTCTGCTGCTCCTTTTGAAAAGCTTACCAATGGGCTGCTATTTCAACATCTACAGCTTCGGGTCCAGCTATGAACACATCTTCCCGTAAGTCACTCATGTCACTCGGTCCAACAAATGTATTCCTGTCTTTGGTGTTATTGTTCTTGCATGTGTGTGTTTGTGATGGCAGTAAGAGTGTGGAGTACAGCCAGAAGACCATGGAAGAGGCTCTGAAGAAAGTTGAGGAGATGGGCGCTGATCTGGGAGGAACAGAGATCCTGAGGTCCCTCGAACACATTTACAGTCAGCCCTGCATTCTCAATCATCCTAGACAGGTGATATATACACATACAGTCATGTTTCCATCACTTCAGCGGACTTTACGTTAATTTACTTTTATTTCCTGGAGACTTTACCATAACCACTACTGGCCTGGTTGCAACCTAGACTAATGCGCACACACGCGTTAAACAGGTTGTACAAATACAATGCAGAACCTCCTACTGATCTATTTTTAACTTTACAAATACAATCCTGAACTAACATGTTTGTTCTTAACCTGATTCATTCTTACCACACCTTGTTCTTTATGCTTTACCTTTAAAACCACTTGTGTTACTGAAACAGTTCACAGAGAATGATTTGGATAACTCAGTTTTTATGTGTGTGATGTTATGTAACTTTGAGTGATATGCAAACTCTCCTCCTCTAGCTATTTGTCTTCACTGATGGAGAGGTGTGGAACACCAAAGACATTATGAATCTGGTGAAGAAGAATTCAGGTTCCCACAGGTGAGGCCACAAAAACACAGAACACAACAAACACAACAATTAGCAGAGTTTGGCCCATGTTGTTGTGCTGTGTGTGTTAAGAACAAAACTACTGTATTGTAGGTGTTTCTCTTTTGGGATTGGGGAAGGGGCCAGCTCTGCTCTTATCAATGGGTTGGCCAAGGAAGGAGGAGGTCACGCTCAGTTCATCACAGGGACTGACAGGATGCAACCCAAAGTAAGAAAGACATTAAAAACATAAAAGCTTTTATATTAAATTATGCAACAAAAGTTGTATTCAGACAGAAATCATGGTTCCAGTTAGTAAAGACCCAGTGCCCGTTCATGACTTTGTGTTTTGTTCCCACCAGGTGATGCAGTCGCTGCGATTTGCTCTGCAGCCAGCTGTGGTGGACATCTCAGTCACGTGGGATTTGCCAAAGGGAGTGTCTGCCACTGTCCTCTCTCCACCAATCACAGCACTTTTCCAGGGTCAGAGGTCACTGATTTATGCCCAGCTCACCGGACAGGTAGGAGCAGCACCATCTCACAGTGAAATACCTATTATTCTTTTCCATCTGGTATGTTATCACATTAACACACATGGTTTCTAACACTAATGCTTTCTCAGAGTTCAGAGGCAGCAGAGGGCTGTGTGACGGTGAAGTACAGCCTGGCAGGTCATCCCTCTCAGAACCAGCTCCACTTCAGTCTCAGACCTGCAGAGGACTCTGGGTAAGTGTTCAGAAAACACTGTTATGCATTTGGTCCTGGACTTACAAATGCTGAGTTTAATTTAGATAAATATAAAATACAAGAAACAAAAACATCTATAGATAGGTCTTTGGTAGATGTGTTTTTTTTGTTTTTCACATATATATATTTCCCTATGGTGCTTTTATGTAAAGCATTTTGCCTCTCTCTCTCTCTCTCTCTCTCTCTCTCTCTCTCTCTCTCTCTCTCTCACCCTCTCACCAAGAGTCTAAACCACAAAGTCAGTCTGTTACTGGCCAACATAATCAGTATGCTGAGAAGTTATCTGGTATTTTATGCAGACACATGATTATCTAGACATTCTGTACATTTCACTCAATCACAACTGTCTGCAGATTAACGGTCCACAGGTTGGCTGCTCGGACTCTGATTCGCTCCCTGGAGATGGAGGAGAGAGGCCGCAGAGGACAGCAAGATGGAGGAGTGAAGGAGAAGGTGGTGGAGCTCAGTGTCCAATCAGGAGTGAGCAGTTCCTTCACTGCCTTCATTGCTGTCAACAAAGGCGACGGCGAGGCGATTCAAGGACCTCTGGTGCGCAGAAACGTTCCAACACCCAGTGAGTGTAAATAAAAGTCACCCTCTACTTAAGAGACACTATAGCTGACCATGAATAATAGTGTAGAGAGGCATGATCATGTTCTGCTTAACATTTAGACAATCCGTAATCATTTAATGACTTATAACTTCATTTAATTGGATATAAGAGCTAGCATTTGTTCTTTGCTCACAGTGTTTGTGTGTTCACATGTCTGAATGTAAAAACCTGTGAATACGGAATATTTGAAAAATTTTTAGGCACTATTTCAACTGCTTGTTGTTGATCATTATTATATATATTTTTTTTCTGTTTAATAATTATAGTGAAATGGATTGACCTTTTATGTTTTTTTTTATCCCAAAGTGCCCATGATGATGGCCTGTCGTCCGATGTCCAGTGGTGGTCCAGGCAGTAAGATTACTAAAAAATGAATACAAATGGAACACATCTTTCTGTGTTTTATAAATACAGTAATTTAATGTAAACAACATATTTGCAGCTTTATTTTGAAATACTATTTATATAATAGGTGTCGTACTATTTTGTACAGGCTATACCCCCTAAAAGATGTAACTTTGGCTCTCAGACAGGGCCCAAAATTAACAAAACTACATTGGCGAATAAAATAAATAAGGTTAGCCACCGTTGGTGGGTTGCTGAAAGAGGTCTTCTGCACTACAAACTCATCACTGCAACACATAAGTTGACTGACCAAGAGTTGTTTTGCATCGACTCTGCACATCGGTTGTGGAATGACTATCAGTAATTTTATTGCAAGTCTTGGATTGACCCTTGCTGTCCACTGTCGCTATGGTTATCTAGCTAAATGCAGAAGGATGCTGTAGCAATATGAACAGGGACTGTTCTTCTCTTCTGTGACAGCAAACATGATACTTTCAGTAACTATAATATAAATAATAGCCACGTTACGACGTTACACACACTTTTCTGGGAGTGCAGCAATGTGCGTGTGTGGTACTTCTGTCACACACCGGGAGAGACTCACTTCTCACAACAAACCTAGTCACACACACACAGGTTACCCACAAGGCCACTTTCCTTAAAGGGGTGGCTCGGCCTGTAACACAGAGGTGCAGGAAGGCTGTGGGTGTGCTAACCTAACCTGTTAGAAAACATAGTTAACCTTTACCTTTATAGACGGAGCAGTGGTGGAGGATGTACTCCGATCCTTTACTTGAGTAAAAAGACCACACTGTAAAAATACTCTGTTGGAAGTAAAAGTCTGGCATTGGAAATGTTAGTTTCTTACTTACTAAAAGTATAATCAGGAAAATGTATTCAAAGTACTCAGTGAATAAAAATACCAACCTCAACCAACAGTCCAACCTCAAAATAATTATGTAATAACAAAATAACAAATTAAGATTATTAAAAATAAAAACAAATTATCTTCACATATGTAATGCTGGAACTATGAAATGTTTTTACATGGAAAATTACTGTTATCAAAATTGTTACCCCCAGTAACATTGGCCCAAGCAAAATGAAAATCAAGTACTTCGGGAACGCTATAAATGCCCTGGCTCACATCATAGACCATCACCCAGAGCTGCTTTCATGCCATAATTTGCCACACCACCTGTCTTAACACACAGCAGACTGGAGTAGATCCAGAAATTAGCACCCCTATGTACTGAATCTACAATCGATTTTTGAATCAGATAATGAAATACTGAAGATTCAGACCCCTAGTTTGCGTGTTCACATCTGTCCTGTTTGTATAAAAAAACCTTTTGAATATTTAAATACTATTTTTAAGTGCTTGTTTAGATTTAATTTTTTTTTGTTTAATAATTACCATTTAATGGCTTGACCCTCTACTTTCTTTTTTTTATCCAAAAGGGCCCATGATGATGGCCTGTATGGCGCCATGTCCTGCGATGTTGTGTGGTGGACCCATGATTTGTAAGTTAAAAGCTAAATTGTTATGCAACACACATCTGTCTATGTTTTATAATACAGTAAATCAATATAAACAAAACACATTTGCAGCTTTAATTTAAATACTATTTGTACAGTAGGCATTCAGTCAGTACTGTTCAGTCAATATGTGAAGAACAGAAGACAATCATGACAATGATAAAGAACTTGAACGTAGGCCTATAGCAGCATAACTAAGGACTGACCTGAACCAGCCCTCACTAAGGCCTATCAAAAAGGAAAGTCTTAAGCCCACTTTTAAATGTGGAGATGGTGTTTGCCTCCTGAACCCAAACTGGAACCTGGAAAGGAGCTTGATTGCTGAAGGCTGTGGTTCTGCGTACTTGGCAGCCAACGGATTTTCGTTTTGTATGTTGTGTCCCAATAAGTAGTAATTAGAAAATAGGGAAACAGAAAAAGGAAAACTTTTTCCAAACTGTTCCCATTCGACTTTTAGAGACACTAGGGAACCACAAGTAACCCTGCATTCTGGGAGCGCAGTGCTCTGGTGGGGTAGTAAGGTACTATGAGCTCTTTAAAATATGATGGTGTCAGCTAGAGAGTCTCAAGGGACTTATTTGGGCAGCCTGATAATAAGGAATTAGCAAATAAGGAAGGAATAAATGTAAGGATGTTAGGGAATGATGATTTGTTAACAAATGTTTTGTTAAGTCTGTAGAATGTGGTGTAAAACATCTCTGCAGCACGACAATATTTAATTTAAAATTATATTTTGACACATTAATCCTTCAACAAATATTGCGTCTCCTCCTCGATTTGAGAATTTTAGTAGGCCATATTGCAAATTCTATGAATTTCTGATTTATTGTTCAGCCTAGTGCACACTATATATCAGAAGAAAAGTCTCACAACCCTTTGCTGTAAATTTCTTGACGTAGGTGTCTCTGACTGAAACGGAATTTTCTAGAATTGTCATTGTCCCACGTTACAGAGCCATACCATTGCATTGGGTGACATATTGCTTCATAATGATCACTGCTAGTGGATTTATTCTGAAACAACTCTGCACATGCATTTTTGATGTCTGGTGTAGCATGGCTAAATTAGTTATGAATTTTAATAAATTTATTAGAATTAATACCCAATTATGAATTTTAATATTCATAAAATCAAAAAAATATTCCTCGTTTCGGGGCACCACCGGAGTTGTTATAATCCTAGAGTCTCCGGACCTCTAGGTAGCTTTTAATAATTATACAATTATTACTAGTGATCCGTTAGATAATAATCGATAAATTATCTTAAATCAATCAGTCAGTCTCATATCTAAAGGGTCAATTCTCTTGGCAGGGACTTGGAAATAGGCAACACACACAGTTTCTTGATTACAGTGAATTTATTAACTAACGTTTACTAAAGCAATATAAACGGGTTGTTAAATACAGGGAAAATAAACAATGGCTGAACAATGAGAAATGGAGGTTCGATTGTGGGAAGCATTTGACTCATACAGCAGAGGAGAACTAATGAAAGTAAGCTATGAGTTTAGGAGTTAAAAGGGAAATATTGACATTACCGGACATCCCCGATCACAGAATGTTTGTTAGATCTTACGGCTTGTCGACGGCCTGCTTTGGCCTGTTGCATGGGTCCCACACTAGCTTACTAGGGATTCTCCGGGGTTCTCCGTGTCTGACTGAAGAAAACGCCTCCTCCGTCTGGCAATTCGGCTGTTTTCAGGTTTCCTTCGTTGCCGCTGGCGAGACCACGTGGCTTGGTCTGACCTCGGTGAAGTTGGCTCACGAACAAGCTTAAAAGGGAACTTGGTCGTTCCTGAATTAGTGCAGTGTAACTTAATGGACTGATAACTTTAACAAAACAAAAGAAAGAAAGAAAATAAAACAAACTGAGGGACAGATCGATGTCGCGGCACTTCGCGTGTGTAGCTTCAAATGAACAAAGGCCTGTTGCGCTGGTCGAACTCTTAGGGCGTTGCCTGGAGAGGCACGCCGGACGTGTGCCGAAGCGTCCAGAGAGCAGAGCGGAAGACCAGGGCATGAGGGGAAGAGCAGAGCAGAGAGAGCGAACGACGTCGCGTGTCGCTCTTTTGTTGTCTGGGGCGTGGTTCCCCAGAGGGCAGTCCTTTGTTCCCAAGGGAACATTTCCGGTTTCCCGAGGGACTGCCTTTCTAAACTTTAAATGTCTAAAAAACAAAATCTATTTGCGCGTATTATAATCAAATATTTTCCACAATCAAACCTCAATGGTCAAACAGCTGTACAGTTTTAAGTTAAGCATTTAGTAACAGGATAAGTGGGCGACATTTATACATTAACGCCAATTCCAACGATGGTGTGTAATACTTATTTCGTCCACTTGGGGGAGCTCAGGTTACATGAGGAAAGCTTAGATTAACCCAAAACAATCTTTTCCTTAGGAACTGGGGAATTCTTAAATTCAAGCTGGATAATTAATAGAGTATAGTATGACATTTCTTTATCATCATTTCTAAAGGAATTTTGTGAGAAAGTATTGTGAACAAGCATTGGTTACACTATAAGATGAAGGGGTGTCCTTAATCTTGCTGAAAATAAAAAAAAACACTGCAAAAGTAACTTATTTAGATTCTTTTCAGCACTAATATCAACAAGAGATAGCAACAACATGGTAACAAAGATTTAATTAAACTTAATTAAATGCTTTGAGTCTTTGGAGACTGCAATCTTTGGTTATTTAAAGTTTGGCTGTCCTGGGTTATATCACACTTAGGTGAGACAAGGAGTATCCCTTTGATGGGGTAATGAAACACAGAGCAAGGTCAGCTGCCACAGTTACGTGGGGGGGGGGGGCAGTTTAGGATTTCCTGCCCCATCCAAGGAGATTCTGATAGGCTGTTCAGGGAAATGCTGTTGGTTAATGTCCCTTTGTCAGTTTAACAGTCAGGCACCGCGTTATCAGCTTTGTAGATCAAAAAGGTGCCAGTTTTATGATCAGGCTGCTCAAGGATAGCACTTAGAGAAAGCAACTTTTCCACCCCCTTTCTGTTGGGGTCTCTTTAGCAGTCTGTTGAAGTTGATCTTTAACACCCCTGCTCCTCTCTGGGAGAGGAAAAGAGGGATTTGGAGTAGCTCCAAATTTATTTAATAAAATGCACAAATCCACACTGTTGTCCCACTACACTGGAGAGTAGCTCTTTGCTGGGCAGACTGCTAAAGGAATAAACTACACTGGAGGTGTTAATCATAATAAAAGCACATTTCACTAAAATGCCCAATGTGGCTTCTGTGTGTATTCTTAAAAATAATAATAATAATGATAATAATAGTTTTTGACCAGTCAATGAGTTCTGTGGCACTGAGGCGTAAGCTATATCAGACGTTTATATATTTATCAGATGTTTATAACATAACAGTGTTGGATAAGAAGAATAAGAAGAAGGGTCTCTTGAGGAAACCAGTTCAGAAGCTTCTGCAGACTGATGGTGCTGCTCATTACCAGCCTCCACAGATACCATCCAGTTGTGATGCTGATTGTAAGTAGAAAGAAAGTAGAATAATAAAGCACATTTTATTATTTACAGCATGTCAGTGCAGATATTACATATAGTATTATATATTATTACATATAATAGTGAACACTGTTCACTGTTTGCTCTGCACCTTGACAGCTGCCAAATAATACCTTTAATGGACTTTACGGAGTCATGCATTTTACAGTTTAACGTTCATTTTTGGGGCCTTTTTGTTGTGAAATAATTCTTTAAACATTTTTATCCTTATGCAACCATTGACCACAAAAAGATGTGTTGCTCACCCGAATCGAAGCAAAACAAAAAGCACCACATTAGATTAATTTCTTCTGGTGGCAATATATGGTTTAACTCACAAGCAGAGCTGTGAAAGGACTAGGGTTTTTTGTGACTCAGACCCTGTCCACACGTACACTGTTTTGTTCATTTTAGGTCACTGAAACTTCAGAAACTTCTTCCTGATACTTACTGTTGTTGCCTTTGTGTAACATTCCACTTCTCTTTTTTGCTTTAAGTGATGGACGCAAGTGAGGATTCACTGTTTGATGACACTGTCTCTCCATGCAGCTTGGATGGTAAGTAAGAGGTTATTGAAGACAACTACTAGATGGTTTTCCATCAAATGTGGAGCACACACTTGTGTCTCCCTCAAGTTTTCATGTTGCACAGGTCAAATGTTTGTTTTGTCTAATACTTTGATTTATGACCAAATACCTGTAAACATTATCATTGTGAGCATGTTTGCATTTAGCTCAAAGCACCACTGTGCCTAAGCGCAAACTCGCAGAGCTGCTAACATGGCTGTAGACTCTTGTTTTGCCCACATCTGGTTCTTTATTGATTCTATACATTATCAATTCAAGACTTTGTGACTTATTTAATTTCTTAGTCAGACACAGTTTATTTTAGTACTATAAACCCAACTTACATGAGAAGAGAGGCTAAAATTTTTAATGTTTAATTTTCAATAATTGTCATAAAAGGTGAGGATAGAATGATTCCCCAGTGGTAGCAACAAAATGACTTTATGATGTACATTCAAAAACTAATCGGCAAAATGCACTCAAATATGTTTAACTACAGTATATCAACACATTAATATCAAATAGGCAAAAATGGGAAACAGATTATTTTATCTTTGCTCTTTTCTTTGATTTTCTCCTCAGAAATCCACTTGCCCAAACAGCCGCCCAGAGACCCTTTGCTGCAGTTGGTCTCCCTCCAGAAGGCGTCTGGCAGCTGGGTGCTGGATCCAGCTCTGGCTGCTGCACTGGGAAAGACCAGCGAGGAGGTGGAGAACCCTAAACCTGCATCGGTGGGTTATGGTCAAAAATAATAATAATAAAAGGGTTAATTATAAGATAGTTTTCATGACATGGTTTATATAGAAACAATAGAGAAGAAGTAATAAAACATATGGAACCAAACCAACACAACATTAAACAAACCAAAAGAAATGAAAATGAAGATTTGAAAGACAAAAGATATGTCAGTGCATGAAAACAAAAATACTGGTGATACTCAAGCCCCTAAGCACCCTCTGAGAACCAATGTATACCTGGCTCCCAGTATGTTTTAGAAATGATCATTTTTAAAGCTCTTAATGGTCTCTCGCCCTTTCTGACCTTTTAGTCCCACATACACCAGCACGTACCTTGAGATCCTGAGGCAGAGGTCTGCCTGCACATCACTAGAACCCACCTATGCAGGCACATCTTACCATCAGAATAATTCACCCATTAAATAGCAGTGAAAGGAACTCAAAAGTAACATTAGAAAGTAACATTGTTCAAAACCATCCAGCAGCATTTTCCCTTTACGCTGTCTCTTCTTTGTTCTTCGTTCTTTGTTCGCCTGTTCCATATTTTTTCTCTTGGTGAATTAGGTGAACCAGGAAGTGTGGGCCACCATTCTGGCTCTGATCTGGCTTCATGGTTTCAAGATGGATGCTCAGGAAGAGTGGGAGCTTCTGGCTATGAAGGCTGTGTCATGGCTCCGTGCTCAGAATGGTAATAACCAAAACAATAAGAGCCAGTCTGCTGTTTTTAACAGTGTGTGCCAGTAAAAATCAGCTGTTTGCCCACATTCAGTCTCCTCTGCTGATGACTTGTTTTGTGTGTTTTTCTTCCAGCACCATGTGTGACAGAGTGTGTGGAAGCTGGAAATGCTCTGCTGGGTTGCAACGTGCAGAAAGACGCCCTGGGGCTCTGAGGTTTTCATTAAAGTGGCTTCTCCTTCAGGACTGGTACACAGAAGCAGATCTATTCCACAAACTTTATCATTTTTGCACTGTTCACATTTAGTTATGCAGCTGTTTGTTAAGCCCTTGCATATTAACTGATGTGGTAAAATATGTTTTGACTAATTTGCAAGATACTACATCCAACCAGGTTCCGACATGTGACAAAGAGTTGTTCTTTTGCCTTAAATCTTAATTGTACATGAATCAGTTTTACTTGTGAAAATAAAAGTCTGAAGAATGTGTGAATGAAGAAATACAAGCCCTTTAGCATCAATGTGAGGGGACACATATTTAAGGCTGACAAAGTATTTTGGATGCTGCAAAATATGTAATTATAAATGTGCTTTTGATTATGCCTGTTTAATTCTGTGCTATGAAGGTGACAGAAGATGTGTTCAGGTATATCAATCACTGTAGTATACAGAATTGCTATAACAGACAAGCCTAAAGACTTATAAAGTGAAGTAAGGTAGTGTTTAAGAGTTCACATTGACCTGAACATACTTTTATATTTTTTTAAATAACTTCACATCGCTTGTATTTCTAAAATCAGACATAATAATAAGACACAATTTGTCAATCCTCAATTTTATGAATATGTCACCTGCAGTATTCACCTTGAACTTTAACATCACCGCTTGTTACATGTGACAATCTTTCCCACTATTTGGGGAGCCTCATGAAGGTATTGTAATAGAAAACTAAAATAGTCAACTGTGTGAATCAAGTCCTTTTATTTGTGCGTACAAAGAGAAAAACCTGAATGGAGTTTCCTCCTGACATTCGACATCTCTCTGCCTTTATTGCTCTCAAGTGGCAAAGAAACAAACGCTTCCCCCGCCGCCACTTGCGGAGCTCCTCAACTCCGAAAATATTCAAGCAGATTTTTGTTCAGCCGTCACTTCTCGTAAAACTCTCAGTATTCGAAATCTACACTGTTTATTTCTCACCTCAAAACTTCTCAGAAGTGGATTTAGTGATGAAATTTCTTATGAAAACTGTAAAATATAAAACTTCCTGATGCTGGCCTCTGTCTGGCACACGCAATGATGATGCAGTGAATATTATAATATTCTCTCTGATCAATCAGCAGTCGTGTTTTCACATTACATTTTAGTATCCCTCAGCTCGCTTGGAACCTCGACGGAGGTGACGGGATATGAAAAAAAGTACCTGGAAGCAAGTACAGGTGCAACATTTCTACAATGGAAAACCAGCCAAAGGGTGTGCCTGACCCCACTAGCTGCTTGGCAAGCTTTATGACGCGTTTTAATTGTGACATCACAAGTAAAGGAAGTGAAGGGCTGGACTACAAACAAGCTGTTTTCAAGCGGTTCAGAGCAGAGCTTTCTGTGGGAGATGGGAACTCCCTTTGGGCTGGACTTTGGGCTTTTTCACTTTGCAAACCTGTTACATGCACAAAAAAGATATATAACTCAATAAAGGAGAGGGAAAAAGCCAAAAAGCATAATACCTCTTTAAATCCAGGTTACTGATGTATTTATTGTTCTTCATTTCATTTGGTTTTTTATTATTAAGGATTTATTTGTAACCCAGTTACCATCTTCATTCACCCACAGCCCAGTATTAAACCTGCATGCCCTTCTGTTCTAATCTGGTTCTAACACTGCTCTCAGCTTCTTAAGAGCTCAGGCAACAAACACATCAGAAATGTCATAATACAGATCATCTGGCCAAAAGAATGATTTACCACTGTGCTATATGTACTGTTTGAATTTTTCTTCTCCATACATATTCCGGTGTGTATAACATACAACACTCCCATTGTGTAATGCAAGTGAAGAGAATCCATACAAGTCTTAAACATTTATTCAACATATAATGCACATACATACTTTCAATGGCATTGGATGTTCAGAAACTTCAAGCACCACTGTATAGTATATTTCCAATGGCAATTATTAACGCTATAATATTATGAATTAACATAAATGTACAATCTATGGCTGCAAGGTAAGAACATTTTTCGAGGTCCGTAGTAAGTCCAAAAACCATAGGTGTCATTGACACTGGGGGCATGTCCCCACCACTTTTTGAAGTGGCTACTTTTGTCCCCTTTACTTTTTGAAAGCATAACTTGTTAAAATGTTATGAAAAATAGCTTGCAACAAGAAATGTTAGATAACAAATGAAAATGCTTTGAGAAAAGGTTTTATTCTCCAGAATACAGGAATTTAAGTGTTTAACGTACAAAATGTCATATATCAAATATTTCAGCATTGACCAACCACTCAGCAAAGTGACGCCCTTGCCAACACATAATTACATTTTTCAAAAAAAGAGGCTGTCAACGCTGAGAATGTCTTCTCGGGATGTCAGGTCTGTGAGGCCATATTACATAATCTTCTGGCTGATATTCTACAATAGTATGCAAAAACAAAGTTAGAAAGCAAAATAGACTACTTTGGCTTTTTCGTTAAACTTTCACCAAACACAATTGTTCACCATTGTCTTTGGCATCCTAGTGTCGTCCTCTGTAATCTCACAAATTTGGTAACATTTTAGTGCACAAAAGTGCCTGAGCAGTTCCTACCTCCATGAATTAGTGTTAAACAGTTATAAAATTTGTTAACAACATTCATGCTTTCACAAGGGAAAAACTCTTAGGATTAAGCTGTTTTAAATCTACTATGTTTTATGAGGGCAGCTCCTCCTTTTATGAGTAAAAACAAATTGGTATTTATGTGTGTATGTTATTCAGAAAACACGTAGATGAGGAAAACCTTGAAAAAGCTGAAGTTACCTGTGCAGAAAAGCTGCCAGCCTCGACCTGCTGGGCCTCAGCAAGTATGCCCGCACATACAAAGTCAGCACTGTGGCCCTGACTGATGATCAGGTGAACACTGGGTGATCGGCATTTGCAAAGAGGAAGCTTTCCCTCTTTCAATAACAGGGGTGGAGTATGTGGTCAATACCATATCTTGTACATGTTAATATTATGCCATTTATTATTACCATTGGAATTATGCTATATAGTGGTGCTAGAAGTTTCTGAACCTTTTAGAATTTCTGCACAAATATAACCTGAAACATACTCAGATTTTCACACAAAATAGATCAACAGAACTAACTTCCACAAATAAGACAAAATATTATCTGTGGTCTTTTATTCATTGAGAAAAATTATCTATTGTTGCATATCTGCCAGTGGTAAAAGTGTGTGAACCTTTGCTTATAGGATCTGGTCTTACCCCCCTGTGCAGCAATAACTGCAACTAAACATTCCAGTTACTGTTAAACAGTCCTGCTCATCGACTTGGAGGAATCTCAGCTCTCTGTACAGAATAGCTTCAAATCATGGATGTTGGTGGGTTTCCTTGCATGAGCTGCTAACTTCCTTACCCTTCGATCATTTCAAGGTAAGAACTTTGAATTGACCTTCCAAAACATTCACTCTACTCTTCTTTAACCCTTTTTTGGTAGAGCAACTTGTGTGCTTAGTGTAGTTGTCTTGCTGTATGACCCACATTCTCTTATTCAGTAGATGGACAGATGTCCTGAACTTTCATTGAGAATTTGCTATTAAAATTCAGAATTTATTGTTCCATCAACAATGGCTAGCCCTCCTGGCCCACATGCAACACAACAAGCCCAGATCACGATACCACCACCATCACAATGTTTCACAGATGGAATAAGGTTATTATGCTGGAATGTTTTCCTTTTGCCAAACATAATCTTGAGCAAACTGCAGATAGGCATGAATGTTCCTTTAGTGGCTTTCTCCTTGCAGCCCTGTCAAGCACACCATTGTTGTTCAGTATGCTCCTGATGTTGGACTTATAAACATTAGCAAATGTTAGAGAGGTATTTTGTTGCTTAGAAGCAAGTCTGTGTTCCTCCGTGACCTTCCTATGCAGGCTAGCAGTGGTCTTCCATTTCCTCCATTTGTACACAGTTTATCTGACTGCGGATTGGTGGAGACCAAACTCTTTAGAGATGGTTTTGCAACCTTTTTCAGCCTCGATGAGCATCAACAACTATTTTTCTGTGATCCTAAAAGCAAAAGTTCACATACATTTCCCACAAGGATACTATTTATGTCTCTTCTACTCTGTGTTAAAATCTGAGTATGTTTTAGGTCATATGTCTGTAGAAATACCGAAAATTCTAAAGGGTTCACAAACTTTTGCTGTTTCAGGTGTGAAATGGTTGCCATAATGTGGCATGCATTTGACAAATGTTGTATATTATACACAGTGGAGTGTATAACTTTTTACAACCCTGTTGTAACGTGATGATTAAATTTACCTTGTAAATGGAGAAGAAAGATGTGAGACATGTCAAAATTGTGAGAGTAGCTGTGCTCTCCATGTTTCAGTCAATATCTCATACACTCACCTCCCAAAACAGTGTTCAAACAGTACATATAGCACAGTGGTAAATCATTCTTTTGGCCAGATGATCTGTATTATGACATTTCTGATGTGTTTGTTGCCTGAGCTGCTAAGAAACTGACAGCAGAACCAGGTTAGAACAGAAGGGGATGCAGGTTTAATAATGGGCTGTGGGTAAACCCAACCGCGAAATTTCACCTTGCAAAGCTTTCCTTGCTGCAAGTGCTCACACACAACGCGAGAAGGCGATTTTAACGCAATAAGGTGAATAAACACAACTCTGTATGAACCCAAAGTAAACATTTTGCTGTGATTAAATCGTAATAAACGGATTAAGCTGCTGCCGAAATAACTACAACATGATGCAGATTTGTTAAACATGAATTCATGCTTTGTCAGGTCTGCCAGCAAGACAGCAGCAACAACAACAACTTCTAAAATGTTTGTTTTCTGAATGGAGTTTGGATCGATCAGGGCTATGCTATGCTAACTTGGTCACAGTAAAGTACAATGATAGCCGGAATAAAGTTACAGACACATGTTTTCTGAACTTGCCAGGTAGTCCAACCTCCTCGCTTTGTAATGTCCATTTTTGTCTGGTTTTTATATAAATATGAAGTGGTAGTCCGACAGAGCTAACGACGCTAACAACAACACTGGAACCAGATGTGCACGGAAGCTAGCTGCTGAGAAGCTCCAGTGAAGATAAATCAACATTGAAATCCCAAAAACTGAATGAGAATGTAATATTTTCTTTAGATACTTGTGGTGTCTTAAGCATTTATTTATTTATTTATTTATTATGTTCATTATGTTCAGCAGAAGCTCACTTTTATTTTGAAATGTGCTGCGACACGATGTTACCGTAATGTCTAGAAAAAACATGCATCGCAAAACAGCGCGAGGGCTGGCTTGACTGTCGTTTTCGAAGTGGAGGCTGGCTTGACTTCAGTCTGATTTTGACACCTTTGAATAATTATGACAGGAACAGGGACAGGAAACATGATAGAAATTAGGAAGTTAGGCTACCAGTGAACAAAATATAAACACTTCCTGATGTGTTGACTACTTGACGCTTCTTTTAAAATGAACTGTTAATTAGTTTAGTAAACTTCACAATGCAATAGTCTGGGATCAGTTAATTTGCTGTAGTTGGAGTTGTTTGCTGGAGTTGATTTCCATTTCCATTACAAATTAGAAACCGAAGCAGTGCAACAAGCAACACCCACCCAATGTCTAGTATGAATCAAGCGCCCGAGGGTGGGAGCACAGAGGGAGCACTTTCTGTTGAGTCATTGAGGATATCT
Organism: Micropterus salmoides; assembly: GCF_014851395.1. NCBI lineage: Eukaryota > Metazoa > Chordata > Actinopteri > Centrarchiformes > Centrarchidae > Micropterus > Micropterus salmoides. Next base: position 13,734,453 of record NW_024042261.1, on the reverse strand, counting down.
GTCCGCATCTGCTTGGACCGTTTCTGTTGACTCCATATCTGCACGAGGAAACATCTATAAACTGCACCGGATACATAAATCCTTCTCTTCAAAGGTAGGCCTATGCATTTCTTTCGTGTAACTAGGCTACTTTTTGTTAGTATCAAACACAGACACTGAAGTCACTGAATGAAAGCAATCCTTTACCGGAAGACCGTGTTGTCTTCCCCTCTTTCAGTTCCTGGAAATATGAAATGTGATGGCTGATCTTCTCCTTTCACTTAATACAATAAGCGTTGTTCACCTGGGCGTTTTGTACTGATTCTTGAGAGTTGGGACAAAACACTTTTTAAAATAAAAAAAAAAAAAAATACACAGTATATCAATTAGAGTTGTATGTTTCTGCAGAGAAAGGTCTTAGCTATTTAACCATTTAAAGGAACAGGTTCTAAATAAAAACATATTTTTAACAAATGAACATGTTTCCCTTCAGAGCTGGATTTGTGTCAACTCCGTCAGACACACTAAAAAGTATACAATTTTAATTCTTCCAATCCAACAAGAATATAAACTTCTGAAGTATATTGTAGTAGTGTTTAGTTACACTGATATGTAAAAAAATACAATATATAAACTTAAGTTGTGATTTCACACGATTCTGAAAACTCAGATTTCTAAATATTTGCATTTTCAAACTTTGATTTTATAATTGTAAAAACAAATTCCTTAAATAAACAAAACATAAGAAGATTTAGATCAGATGGTCCTTTATTTAAAAAAACAACATAAACTGAAGGAAGAAAACATTTTTTCCCAAAAAATTAACAAAAACATACATCCAACGCTGTTGATGAAGATCTGACGGTGTTGATGAAGATCTGACGGTGTTGACAAAAAAATATGTGCATTGTGATTATTGAACAGATGTGCTCTTTAAACTACTACTAAAACTACTCCTTGTTATTAGAGTATTGAACTTACTGTAAAGCAACTATAATAAACATATTGCACATACACCGTTTACAGCTATTATAAATTACACCATTTCCAAATATCAAAAAAAAGCCAGAAACCAGGGGCCCTCCTCCCCTTCTGTTTTCATCTACCTCCCCTATACAACTTCTTATGCTCTCCTTTTTCTCATCCACCTCTTCTCCTCTTCCTTTCATCCTTTGTAAGTAGCCATTTACTTTAAAGTGGTGTGCGTGTGTGTGTGTCTGTGTGGGTGGATGTGTTGGATGTGGGATTGCCCTGCACTGCCTACTTTATACTGGGTGTGGTCTTAAATGGACATTCCTTGACAACAATACTGCAACACATAATCTGTAGCTTAGAATCAGGTTCAGTTAGCTTAGTTAAAGGGTTAGTTCACTCAAAAATGAAAATTCTGTCAGTATTTACTCACCCTCATGTTGTTCCAAACCTCTATTTGTTCTGCTGTACACAAAGGAAGATATTTGGAAGAATGTTTTAATCAAACAGATCTCATTCCCCATTGACTACCATAGTAGGAAAAAATACATACTATGGTAGTCAATGGGGAATGAGATCTGTTTGATTAAAACATTCTTCCAAATATCTTCCTTTGTGTACAGCAGAACAAATAAACACATAGAGGTTTGGAACAACATGAGGGTGAGTAAATACTGACAGAATTTTCATTTTTGGGTGAACTAACCCTTTAAGATTTAATTTTTGTCTAACCTGCACTTATGCCTTGAGCAGCAGGCGTCGGACATGCATACGCTCTATGAAGTCCATCACATCAGGGGCTATGCTGTAAATCTCTCGTTTTCTTAATTTGACTGGTCAAGTGGTGTTTTATTTGTAGCGTTTCTTCTTCTATATATTTTCTTTCTCATTTTGTTTCGTTGCTTTGTTACCTTCTTAAGCTTCTCTTTCAATTTTTTTATTTCTCTTGAATGTCTTTTTCTCGTTTTACTTCTCTCCCTTTCCTGTCTGAGAGACTGTCTGCTGTGTCTGGCACTGTATTCTTGAATATCATGATCTTGCGGACTATCTGGAGGGGTGTGTGCCTTCAGCACTGCATCTTCCTTGGATCTTTTCTCTCTGGACCTTTTCTGTGCCTCTCTCCAATACTTTCTCAAATTCCTCTTTGCCCTGTCTCCCATCTCGTCTATTTGTTTTACTTTTTTGTCTTTAACTCTCTTCTTCCACCTTTGTCTTTCCTTCTCTTGCATAGCATGCTTGCTCTCTTGGTCACTGTTTAATTTTTCTCTTCTCTTTTGTTGGTACTCTCTATTTCTTCTCCTTTGCTCCTCAACTGACAATTTCTGTCTGGCCATGCTTCCCTACAATACAAATTTAAATAAAGGAAAATGTACATGAATAAGACTATAGAATCAGATTTTGATAATTCAGATCATGATAAATGTTTTTTTGGTCATATCGCCCCCCAGCCCTACATTTGCTTCTAATTTCTCTATCTCTGTCTCTACATATACATATACACAATATATATATATATATATATATATATATATATATATATATATATATATATATATATATATATATATATATATATATTAATGTGCTGGCAAAGTTACACGTTACACAATAATAAGCAGACCACTGCCTCACCATTCTCTACAAGTCAGATGTGTATGGTTAAATAATGTAATGCATGCTATGTATGTGCATTTATGTCTAAATAAAACCCTGAAATAACAGTTTAACTCTTCACTATATTCACAAATAATATTATATTCACACATTAAGAGGTTATTGGTAGATTTGTCAACTCCATCAGCTTACAGGTCAACTCTGTCAGACATAGAACCTGACGGAGTTGACGTCTGACGGAGTTGACGTAAGGGCATGTATTTTCCCGCCAAAACATGTATTTTACACTGCAGCTAGGTAGTTTTTCCTCAGTTGCTAACTGTCCCAATAACCTCACTAAAATGCTTTAATTCAATCCACTATGGTTTAAAAAAAGTATCTTAAACGAAAGATGGTATTGACATTGTGCAGCTGTGACCAAAGGAATATTGACATTGTTTGTCTAAAATATAAAAAAATGTCAAACTTACCAGAGCATGTGTGGTAGTGCTGCATTCACCACAGACAGGGAGATAAAAAGGGGTCCTCAAGGATATAGCTGACCATGCTATTTCCTGATTTAAAGAGCTTTATGAAAAAATCTGACGGAGTTGACAGAAGCTGAGGACGCAACTTTAATAGGCAGATTTTATGGAAAATATTGTTTGATGTTCACTTCATGCATTGTTTTTTATATTTATACCCCTTATTTTTATTTGATATATATGTTTTCACAATTGTAGAGCTTTTTTCATTTTTTTTGGGATGGTTAATATTGTAACTTCATGCTGAGGACAAGTGCAATAACATGGACTATCTAACCACAGACCATATATTTAAACAACTTTTCCCCAAAAAGATAAAAAAGTTTATTCTGAAAATCAGATGGGTATATACAATTCCTTCAGATTTAACTTTGTAAGTATGCCATACATGCTGAATTTCTTAATTTTTGCTATAAATTAGACTTTTCTATGTGGGACATGTTTTGTCCCGACTCTCAGGAATCAGTATACTCCCCAGTACAAATCTAGGACAGGATCGGTCAGGATGAACTGACAGTAGCCTCTCTGATCATGAAAGTAATTCGTTAAAGCACAAACACACAGCCTATACAGGTGAAACTCGAAAAATTAGAATATCATGCAAAAGTTAATTTATTTCAGTAATTAAACTTAAAAGGTGAAACTAATATATTATATAGGCTCATTACATGCAAAGTGAGATATTTCAAAATGCCTGCAACGGGTTCCTGAGCCTTTAATTGGTCTCTCAGTCTGGTTCAGTGGATTTCACAATCATGGGGAAGACTGCTGACCTGACAGTTGTGCAGAAACCATCATTGACACCCTCCACAAGGAGGGAAAGCCTCAAAAGGTAATTGCAAAAGAAGTTGGATGTTCTCAAAGCGCTGTATCAAGGCACATTAATAGAAAGTTAAGTGGAAGGGGAAAAGTGTGGAAGAAAAAGGTGCACAAGCAGCAGGGATGACCGTAGAGGATTGTCAGGAAAAGGCCATTCAAATGTGTGGGGGAGCTTCACAAGGAGTGGACTGAGGCTGGAGTTACTGCATCAAGAGCCACCACACACAGACGGGTCCTGGACATGGGCTTCAAATGTTGTATTCCTCTTGTCAAGCCGCTCCTGAACAACAAACAACGTCAGAAGCGTCTTACCTGGGCTAAAGAAAAAAAGAAGTGGTCTGTTTCTCAGTGGTCCAAAGTCCTCTTTTCTGATGAGAGCAAATTTAGCATCTCATTTGGAAACCAAGGTCCCAGAGTCTGGAGGAAGAATGGAGAGGCATTTTGAATTTGGGGTTTTCACAAGCTGTACGCAATAATCATCGAAATTATATCAAAAAAGGCTTGAAATATCTCACTTTGCATGTAATGAGTCTATATAATATATTAGTTTCACCTTTTAAGTTGAATTACTGAAATAAATGAACTTCTGCACGATATTCTAATTTTTCGAGTTTGCACCTGTAGATATCTATTTACTCATGATCCATCAGGGGACCTACAGTCTTGTTAAGAGGAGTCGAGCTCCCCCCTAGTTTGCACCCTGCCTACAGTCTCGACCATCGGATTCCTTTTTTTATTTATTTTAGTAATGCGTTATTACTGCATTTCAGCAAAATTCAATACATTACTGTAATTGCGTTACTTTTGAAACACGTTACTCCCAACACTGGTTATTACCATGTAATATTTGGGTGATTTGTTGACTAAATTTGGGGGATTTATATAAAGTTTTTGGTAGTTTCAGTTTTGCTCACATTCACTTACTGTAATTGTCTTTGGCTATGTTTGGAAAACTGAAACATCATTTAGATGCCAAAAGAATAGCTTTACAACATTTTATTCTCCATTGTTGTGTGTTACATTAGGTACAAAAATGATCTGCTCTGGTCTGCTCACTGCCAGGAAGGAACCAGGTAAAGAGTTGAAACCAAGAAAAAAGGTGATGTAAGTTGCTGCAGATATTTGTGTTCCAGCCACAGGGAGGAAGCGAAGGAGCTTTTCTAGTCAAAATTTAATTCAATTTCATGAATAAGCAAAGAAGGAAAATACTTTTTTTCCCTTTAAGTACACTTATCGTCACTGATGTGTACTGTAAAACATTTCTAGATTGTGAAGATTTTATTCTGTTTCTTTGTCAGTTCCTCTGAAGAGTGTGGAGGTGGAGGTGGAGGTGAGGGACCATGTGGCTACAGTGGTCTCCACTCTGAACTATGAGAACAAGGAGGACAAACCACTGGAGGCTGTTTTTGTCTTCCCTCTGCCTGGAGATGCTGCTGTCTGTCATTTCAGCGCTAAGATCGGACAGACACAGATTGTAGCTGAGGTGAAGGAGAAGCAGGAGGTGAGCTGGACAGTAAAGACTTACTCACTACGGTGTTCCTTAAAATCACAGTGAATGTTCCTCACATGTGTCATCTGCACTTCAGGCTCGGGAGGAGTATGATGACGCTTTGAGCTCAGGTCAGCAGGCTTTCCTATTGGAGGAGAGTGATCAGAGTCCAGATGTATTCTCTCTGAGTGTGGGCAGTCTGCCTCCAGGAGAGAGCGCCTCCATCAGGCTGGAGTACGTCACTGAGCTGGCTGTGCAGGCTGATGACGGGCTGCGGTTTTGCCTGCCTGCTGTGCTCAACCCTCGCTACCAACCTCAGGGTAGGAACACCAGCCAACACCTTCACGTGGAACCCTTCAGCTTAGTGTGAAATATATCTGTAGATATGTAGAGATGCTGGTGTACCAAAGTATGGTCTTTGGGTCCGATCACTGATCATGTCTAGACTGCCCAAGAGCAACTCAAAGCAGGGAGATTTGCAAACATGTCTATATTCACACTGACTTTCAGTGTTTTCATACAAACATCCATTGGGTTTTGTCTGAAATGAAGATGAAAGGATGAACTTTGCTCTAGGGATTGAAAGTTCTGTTGCTCTGTGGATCATGGATATAGACTCTTAGTGTTTTAGTTGTTTTAGTTAATTGTAAGTTAATGCTCTTTGATTGTTGCATTTCTAACTTGTTCACAGCATGCGGAAGTAGTGACGGTGCCAGTGTCCAGGTGACTGCTGTTCCAGCCTCTCTGGTGCCCTACAGTCTGTCCTTCTCTGCCCGAGTGTCCTCTCCTCGTCCAGTCTCTAAAGTAGAGTCCAACTGTTCCCTGGACCCTCTGCAGTACCTCAACACAGAGCAAACGCAGGCCACGGTAGGTAGAGATGTCTAATGTGCGCTGTGTTCTTCAATACAAGATGTATCACTTTATTTATAGGTATAAATGTGTTTTGTGATCTGCAGGTGAAGTTGGCTGCAGGACACAAGTTTGACAGAGATGTTGAGCTGCTGATTTATTACAAAGATGCCCACCAGCCCACTGCTGTGGTGGAGGCAGGACAGGCCTCTGCCAAGCCTGGTGAGTAAACTTTAGTGAAGTTGTTACTTTGTAATGGAAGAGTTCATCATCCTCCAATGGGTGAGTTACATGCAGAGGTGGAAAGTAACAAATTACAGTTACTCGTGTTATTATAATTGAGTGTTTTCTTGTGTACTCTTTAATTTTGCTTTTACTTAAGTATGTTTTGTTTGAAGTACCTCAAAGACAGGAATGACTCTAGCTACGGAAAGTCCCCAGCTGCAGTAGAAAATGGGTCATGTGTAAAACATGAGCGTTGGACTTCATCACCGACTGTCTGCAGCAAGAGGAAGTGGAGGTCTGACGCTCCTGATTTACATAGTTGTTTCATAGTTTTGTAAAAGGCTTTGCTCAAATTAACCCAAAAGACATCGGTGCATTGTTGGTTGGCACTACCAACATGCTGGTAATAGATTATAATTAACTCTTATGCCCCATTAAAAGTAGGCCTACCACCTGTTTGAATGTAAATAAGGATATGACTTTATAAAGGCTACAGTCCAGTGATTCTCATTTTCCCAGTCCAATGAGGCCCGTCATAGTCTAACCTGTTTTGCCACAGTTTCATTACGAAACGAAAACATTCTAAAAACTTCTTATTATGACATGAAAGGTCTTTAAAGTTGTTTTGCTTAGGCAAAGTAGGCCTATCTGTCAAACAAACTAAAATGGAAAGCACAATATGGCTGATTTAATATCTTATATGCTTATTATCATTTAATTAAATCAAATGATAATAAGCATATAAGATATTAAATCAGTAGGCTATAAATAAGTTATTTTAGGTTAAAAAAGTAGGTTAACTAAGTAATGTTTACTCTGAGTAAATTTTAAATGAGCTACTTTTTATTTTTATACCAGTAATTTTACTTGTTGCTAACTAAGTAACAGTTCATCAAAGTAATCGTACTTAAGTAGAATATTTTTGTACTCTTTCCACCTCTGGTTACGGATGTTGGAATAAATAGTGAAATCCTTATTTGTGGTCATTTTTCTGTCTCTCGTCTGTGTTTCAGGCACTCTGATGGGTGATCCAGTGGTGATGCTGAGCCTGTACCCTGAGTTCCCCCAGGCTGTGATGTCTTCAGTCGCCTCATGTGGAGAGTTTGTGTTCTTATTGGATCGATCTGGAAGTATGGATTGTCCTATGAACAACAGCAGTAGTGATCAGACTCGCATTGGCAGTGCCAGGGTAACCATCATGTGTACATTGTGTAATAAAATCATTCAGTGTCCCTCTCACACAGTGGCCTTCACTATCTTTTCTCTCTTCCCTTTAAGGATACTCTGCTGCTCCTTTTGAAAAGCTTACCAATGGGCTGCTATTTCAACATCTACAGCTTCGGGTCCAGCTATGAACACATCTTCCCGTAAGTCACTCATGTCACTCGGTCCAACAAATGTATTCCTGTCTTTGGTGTTATTGTTCTTGCATGTGTGTGTTTGTGATGGCAGTAAGAGTGTGGAGTACAGCCAGAAGACCATGGAAGAGGCTCTGAAGAAAGTTGAGGAGATGGGCGCTGATCTGGGAGGAACAGAGATCCTGAGGCCCCTCGAACACATTTACAGTCAGCCCTGCATACTCAATCATCCTAGACAGGTGATATATACACACACACACACACACACGTGCACACACACCGCCTGACTCCCCCATAGTTCGCACCCTGCTTTGAGTGATATGCAAACTCTCCTCCTCTAGCTATTTGTCTTCACTGATGGAGAGGTGTGGAACACCAAAGACATTATGAATCTGGTGAAGAAGAATTCAGGTTCCCACAGGTGAGGCCACAAAAACACAGAACACAACAAACACAACAATTAGCAGAGTTTGGCCCATGTTGTTGTGCTGTGTGTGTTAAAAACAAAACTACTGTATTGTAGGTGTTTCTCTTTTGGGATTGGGGAAGGGGCCAGCTCTGCTCTTATCAATGGGTTGGCCAAGGAAGGAGGAGGTCACGCTCAGTTCATCACAGGGACTGACAGGATGCAACACATAGTAAGAAAGACATTAAAAACATAAAAACTTCTATATTAAATTATGCAACAAAAATTGTATTCAGACAGAAATCATGGTTCCAGTTAGTAAAGACCCAGTGCCCGTTCATGACTTTGTGTTTTGTTCCCACCAGGTGATGCAGTCGCTGCGATTTGCTCTGCAGCCAGCTGTGGTGGACATCTCAGTCACGTGGGATTTGCCAAAGGGAGTGTCTGCCACTGTCCTCTCTCCACCAATCACAGCACTTTTCCAGGGTCAGAGGTCACTGATTTATGCCCAGCTCACCGGACAGGTAGGAGCAGCACCATCTCACAGTGAAATACCTATTATTCTTTTCCATCTGGTATGTTATCACATTAACACACATGGTTTCTAACACTAATGCTTTCTCAGAGTTCAGAGGCAGGAGAGGGCTGTGTGACGGTGAAGTACAGCCTGGCAGGTCATCCCTCTCAGAACCAGCTCCACTTCAGTCTCAGACCTGCAGAGGACTTTGGGTAAAACAGCTTCAAGTGCTATGGACTGGGTAGTGAATTTACAATATAGTTTATGGTTAAATTCAGTAATTATAAAGCTGCAAGCAGCTTTGGAAAGGCCCTGCCGACGTGGCTCTGAATAGTCACGTGTCCCCTATGTGGCCCTAGAGAGCCCCTGGTAATTAAACGTCACATTGCGGTACTTCAAGTGTATTTGGAGCTTACTTTCTGTGGTCTGTCAGTAATGGTGATATGACTATAACTGAATAGTACAGTGACGTTAAAAACAACTTCCTGTTTCATGCCCCTAAAAACTGATAAGCCTACATGCAATGAGAAAAAATATTTGAGCAGTGTGCCAGTAATTTTTATAACAACAACCTACCTTAACTCCCCCTAAATAGTGGTAAAATATATATATTTACATTTAATTATAATTAATGTAGTAGATTATTGTTATACTGTCAGTATACTAATAACTAAACATTATACTCTTTATTTAATACACTCATGTACAGTTCCTCCTCCTGGTGATGGATAGAGACTGCATTAGACTGATGTACATTGAACCGGTGCCAGTGTGCTAATATGTGCTGCTTCTAGCCACTTCCTCCGTAGAGCAACGCGCTCCCCCAAGTTGAGAAATACACATTTCAAAATGTATTTCGTGCATTCCTTGATAAATAAGCAAGTAGACTCGTAGTACCATTTGTTCCTTTGTAATCGAATCGCAATATTGTCCACAATAATCACAATAGGACTTTTTCTCCAAATCTTGCAGCCCTACTTCCAGGTGAGTTTAGAGAATCGCTCAAAAGTCTTTTTTGTAGTATCTTGGATACTGCGAGAGAAATTGCGTACATTTGCCCCCCCCAAAAAGAAAATCTCCTAAAACTGAGTATGCATATCAGAAATTTGTTCATTACGTTTAAGATTCACCTGTGTTTCCTCCTCTCTCCTGTCTACAGATTAACGGTCCACAGGTTGGCTGCTGGACTCTGATTCGCTCCCTGGAGGTGGAGGAGAGAGGCCGCAGAGGACAGCAAGATGGAGGAGTGAAGGAGAAGGTGGTGGAGCTCAGTGTCCAATCAGGAGTGAGCAGTTCCTTCACTGCCTTCATTGCTGTCAACAAAGGCGACGGCGAGGCGATTCAAGGACCTCTGGTGCGCAGAAACGTTCCAACACCCAGTGAGTGTAAATAAAAGTCACCCTCTACTTAAGAGACACTATAGCTGACCATGAATAATAGTGTAGAGAGGCATGATCATGTTCTGCTTAACATTAAGAAAATCATTTCATAATTTAATGACTGTTATAACAGCATTTAAATTCGATATAAGAGCTAGCATTTGTGCTTTGCTCACAGTGTTTGTCTGTGAATATTGAATATATGAAAAACATTTAAGCACTATTTTTAACTACTTGTTTTGAGTCATTATAATAAGCTCAGAAACAGTTAGTTCAGATGGTATATTTTTTGTTTAATAATTATCATGAAATTAATTGACCCTATACTTTTTTTTTTATCCCAAAGGCCCAATGATGATGGCCTATAGCATGGCAGCATTTCCTCAGCCAGCTGCCTGTCGTGGTCAAGGTAAGATTAGTAACAAACAACAACAAATGAGAGGGGAGTGCGTTGAGATGTGTGTGTGTGTGTGTGTGTGTGTGTGTGTGTGTGTGTGTGTGTGTGTGTGTGTGTGTGTGTGTGTGTGTGTGTGTGTGTGACCGGAAAGGGGAAGAGAGAGGGAGGGGCGTGGAGGGTGTACCCACGTGTGTGGGGGGTTGCCCCACACCAGGCCCAAAATGACGATTATGCTCTCTGCAGGCTATGCAAAACTACAAAAATGGCGGCGTGCCGGTCACGTGGCAAGTGAGTGTATACAGTGATTAGTTCAAGGAAAGCAGGGAAAACAGTGAGATCATACAAGATAATGTCTGTGAGTTTAATTATCACGGTGAATTACAACGTAACTACACCCTGCCACACAGCATACACAATGAGTTATCCTCAATGGGCGGATGCTGGCTTTACTTTGGGCAGAGTCACAGCAGAATCACAAGCAGAAATTCAGGCTGTGTAATAGTGTCGTAACTACCGATAATCGACAAGACCCACTAGTGCATGGAGCGTTCACTAGCACAGGCTTGGCCTTTGACTCTGATAAAGGATATTTAGCGATCACTTTCACAGACGGCTGAAATCTGTAAAACCCCGGTCAGTTAAGTGGCCGGGATGATGCTAACACAGTGTGCTTGAGCACTTAAACAGCAATATCTAACAGCGGACGCGGCGGCCCATAAATCCACAATCAACATAAAGCTCAGCACATAACCAATAAAATTACGTCTATATTTCTGCCACTTTAGTTAAGCCTCTTACTCAGGTCGCTCTTGGTAGCGAAAATGATAATGGCAGTTCTCAGTGGGAATGTGTCTGTCGGAGGTATTTCTCGGATCGGATCCTGGCGAGGCCAGGGTACCGCTCGATAGCGGGTTCACGGCGACTGTTCCAGCGGCAGCAGCGGGTGGAAACAGTCCAGTCGAGGCCACCCTTCACACAGAAGTATTTTACTGAAACATACTCCCCTTTATTGAATATCCATTATTGATTGGACGCTGCAGCTGATCGGATTGATCAGATATATCACATCACTGCAGTTTAATTCCGGAGTGAAGACAGATGACAGATTAAACTCAAGTGTATCACTCTCCCACACTCCCTCTTTGATCTGTTTTCATCGTAGGTCTGAACAACAAAAGGACCAAAACAAGTTTCTTCATTTATTAGCAAGATTTTAATTTTCGTCTCATTTCTCTAAAAACATATTTGATCGTTTCTCCTCTCCTCACATGGTTGGAAATGACTCAAGTGAGGGAAACATGGATGCAGTTAAGAGTCTTGGGATGCACCCCTAGTCTGCAGACAACACACACACAGGTTACCGACAAGGCCACCTTCCTTTAAGGGGAGGCTCAGCCTGTATCACATACTGTAGTTGCAGACAGGCTGTGGGTGCTAACCTAACCTGTTAGAAAATATAGTCATTCTTTATATAGTTAAGTACTTCGGGAACACTACAAATCCTCGGGCTCACATCTTACGCCATCCCCTGAGCTGCTTTCATGCCATAATTTGCCACACCACCTGTCTTAGCACAAAGTGGACTGGAGTAGATTCAGAAATTAGTACCTGTACATACTGAATCTACAATCGATTTTAAATCTAATTGTGAGATACTGAAGATTCACACCCCTAGTTTGCGTGTTCACATCTCTTTACATGTCTGTTTGTATGTAAAGAAATATTGACTATTTGATAAACTTGAATATTTAAAATATATTTGTATATATATTATGAAAATTGTTTGGTGCTTGTTAAAATAATATTTTTTGTTTAATAATTATCATCATTTAATGGCTTGAGCCTGTAATTTTTTTAAATCCCAAAGCTCCACAGGCCTGTACGCGGCGGCGGCGTTCCAGGCCCCGTGCTCATCAATACAACATGTATGGTAAGTAAAAAGCTGAAAGGGAGTGGACCACATGTCTATGTTATAAAACTACAGTAAATCAATGTAAACAAAACAACACATTTGCAACTTCAATGTAAAATACTATTTGTACAGTAGGTGTTCTTCTATTTTGTACAGGCTGTGCCCTCTAAAAGATGTAGGGTTTATCCCCACGCACATGCAGAGTCAAGATTTTCTTTGGCATCCTTGCTCCCTGCACTGCCTTCTCTCACCGGCCATGGCCCTTACGTGTTTCCCCCAATTCCCCTAATTGATCCCTTTAAGGCAAATATATTCTTTAGCGTCGAACCTGCGCCGTAGCCTACGTGTAGCCGTGTCCCCTACGACTTAGCCTGCTGCGTTGCCTGATGTGCATCGCCCCAATAATGTAACTACATGTCACGGCGACGCAGACCACAAGAACTGTAATCGGTCGCCTTGGTAGCATTGCACATGGCTCTAAAACGGTGGATACATATGTTATTTTTTAGGAAGTTATTTGACTCGGCTGGCAGAAATCAACACAGTGGAACATAGAAACCCCACCGCAAACTAGTCACTATCAGAGTGATGGAGACACCAACACAAGTATAAATGCTCACGATGGCATAGGCTACGGCATAGACTCAGAAGTAAAAAATTGGCCTTTAGTGTGCAGGAGGAAAATCTAGTAGTGATTCTGGTATCATCAAAATGGCTGATTGCCGGGAGCACTTATAAAGGTTAAGTCTGCCTCCTGCAGTGGTTCGCACCAGAGCAGAGCAATTTTCAAAAAAATCAAAAAAAGAGCGAGAGACAGCAAGAGAGGGCGAGGGAGGGGACAAAAGCCAACACAATATCCATACAGAAATACAAACAATATATTCACTTTGTCGTTGTGCAGGCAGACGAATTAACAGTTGTGCAACTGATGAATTATGTACATGTGGAAATTGTGCATGGAGCAGTGTGCAGATGTGCAGATGTGCAAAATAGTGCAATTAACATGTCATGGTACAGTGTAAGATGGGCATGATTGGGGGGGTGCAAAGGATAAGACACATGCCTTTGGTGTGAGAGACCCGGGTTCAATCCCCCACTGTGACCCATCCACCATTGTGTCCGTGAGCAAGACACTTAACCCTAGTTGCTCCAGAGGCGTGCCACCTCTGACATGTATAGCAATTGTAAGTCGCTTTATATAAAAGCGTCAGCTAAATGCATAAATGTAATTATGGAGTCCTGATGCCGATTCATTGTTTAGGAGTCTGATGGCAGTGGGGAAGAAAGAGTTCTTCAGTCGTGTAGTCCTACATTTCACACTTCTGCACCTTCGACCCGAGGGTAGAAGTGTGAACAGTTCGTGTTGTGTGGTGGGTGGGATCCTTGATAATGGAGGCAGCTCTCCTGTGGACTCTTTGATTGTAGAAGCTCTGCAGGGAGGGTAGTGGAGTCCTGGTGATCTTTTCAGCTGTCTTCACCACTCTCTGCAGGCATTTGCTGTCCATAGCAGTAGTGCTGCCATACCACACAGTGTTGCAGCTGGTCAGGATGCTCTCAACAGTCCACCTGTAGAAGTTGCTGTGGCGTTCAGTGTCCAACAGAGGTCATCGCTGATGTGGACGCCCAGATATTTGAGGCTGCTCACCCTCTCTACCTCAAGAGACTTTTCCCTCTCTACCTAGAGAGGGAAAAGTTGGTCAGAACATAGAGAGACCGGCGAGGGAAGTAATAACAAGAAACTACTGAGAGCTAGCCAGAGTGAGAAACAGAAGCCTGAGAATACGGAGAAAGTGCAAGGAAACGATTGGAAAGTTATAATTGAGTTCAACCAGGATGGCGGACACTATCACCCAATTAAACTTACCAAGGCGATTGAGAAGAAGATTGAGAAGATTTTTGAACAATAAACGAATACTGATACATGCAAGCAGCAAACAACAACAAGAAAAGATTCTTAGTATGTCCACACTTCAAGGGAAAAGGATGAAGGCTCACATCCCAGGAGCAACAGCAAAGGTTAGAGGAGTTATATCAGGAGTCCCTTTGAATATGTCAATGGAAGATGTTAAAAATGAGATTCAGGGAGGCAAAGCAGTTGAGGCTACTAGACTAAAAAGCAAACGAGATGGATCATTAAAAGACACACTATCTGTGGTTGTGCAATTTGAGAGAACCCTCCCTAAGTCAGTTCAAATGGGATACATAAATTACAGCGTGAGAGAATACATCCCTCCCCCAATCAGATGCTATAAATGTCAAAGGATGGGGCACACAGCTCAGCAGTGCAAAGGAAAGCTAAAGTGTACTAGATGTGGGGGCCAGCACGAGTATGGGCAATGTGAAAAGGATGCAAAGATTAAATGTTGTAACTGTGGAGGAGAGCATAGTGCTGCATTTGGTGGATGTGAAGTGCAAAGAGAAGCCAGAGAAGCCCAAAAAAGTATCATATGCAGAAGCTCTAAAGAAAGTAAGAGAAACAGGATCAAATAACAAAAACTCCAGTGGAATTGTCCAAAGAAACATAACACCAGTTAATCAGACACAAAGCCAGATTCCAGCTGACACACAGAATGGTTGCGAGCATAAATGTAAAGTTGACGATGATACTTTGATAGTGAAACAAGTGAACTTTGTGGGTTTCATATGTCACACAATCAATGTTGTGTCCCAGTTGAAAAAGAAAAGTGACAGAATTAAGGCTATTGAAGAAGCAGCAGGAAAACTTCTTGATATGAAAGATATCAAAGCAGATCAAATACATGCGTTGTTGACTGTAACTGAAAATGGAAATATACAAACTGATGGTTAGGACGCTTATAATGGTTCTTCACATACTACAGTGGAACGCAATAAGTCTTATAGCTAATGGTCAAGAATTCAAAAAGTACGTTCATGAATTAGATGTTGTTCCAGATGCAATATGTGTACAAGAAACTTGGTTACGAGACAGACTAGATTATGTGATACCAGGGTTTAGCTCTATAAGGTACAATAGACCTAACAACCAAACTGGTGGAGGGTGCATCACCTTTATCAAGGATGGGTTGGCCTACAGGGACTCCCCAAGCTCAGAAGATTTAGAATGTATAATACTTGAAATCTATAGCCCAAGGAAAGAGGGAAATATTAAATTGATTAATTTCTATAACCCATGCAAAAATAGATATCAATAAACTTAATGAAATGGCAGGGACTGTATACAGGAAAGAAATATGGTGTGGGGACTTCAATACACACAACAGCTTATGGGGCAGCAATCACACAGATAATAATGGGGACATAATTGAAGAAATGATGGAAGAAAGATCACTGGTCTGCATTAATAATGGACAGGGAACACGAATGGATGTGAATAGGGGTAAAACATCATGTTTAGATATTACACTGGTATCAGATAATTTGGTAAACGCATGTGAATGGTTTGTTATGAATGATTCTACCATGGGAAGTGACCATTTTCCAGTTCTCACTATTATCAACACAAATGTATGTTTCCAAGAAGGAAGTACAATTAACAGATGGTGCTTTGAGAAAGCAGACAGGGTAAAATTTAGGTTATGTAGAGGAATGCGCAAAGCAAATTACAGAACACATTATAAATGCAGCACATTTAAGTATTCCAAAAAGAAGAACAAAGGGCAGGAAGAAAGTGGTCCCCTGGTGGAATGAGGAGTGTAGCAGAGCTGTAAAAGAACGAAACAAAGCCTTTAAAACATTGAAGAAGAATTTATCACAAGAGAATGTTTTGGATTTTCAAAGGAAAAGGGCAGTGGCACGTAGGACAATTAAGTTAACCAAAAAGAAAAATTGGAGAGAGTTTTGTTCCAAGGAAAGCGATTAAAATCCCAGCTTTGATAGATGGAGGAAAGACAGTGGTGTCAGACAAAGAAAAGACAGAGATGTTGGGTAGGGCTTTTGCGGCTGTGCATAGTGGTGATCACTTTATGGATATTCATAAGCAACAGAAAGACCTGGTACAAAATACGGACGTGAAGCTGAAGAGGGAGGATGGTACAACAACTTTAGATGTGGATTTTACAATAACAGAACTCAATATAGCTCTGCTTGGCACAGGATATACAGCCCCAGGACAAGACCAGTTATGTTATGCCATGTTCCATCAGCTGCCAGTAGAGTCAATTAAGCTAATGTTAAGACTGTTCAATAAAATATGGAAGGATGGAATAATACCGAGAAGTTGGAAAAGTGCAGTTATACTACCGTTTAGCAAACCTGGTAAAGACCCAACCAATCCTGGTAATTATAGACCCATAGCTCTGACATCTCACTTATGCAAATGATGGAGAGGATAATAGTTCGTAGGTTATCACATGTAATTTAACAGAGAGGACTACTGAGTAATATACAAAATGAATTTCGGAAAGGGCGCTCCACAACAGATGCTCTCATTAGAGTAAGTAATGAGGTAGAAAAGGCACTGAAAATGAAAGAGCTGATGATAATAGTGTATTTTGACATTAAGAAGGCATATGATACTATGTGGAGGGAAGGACTACTTATTAAACTAAATAGAATGGGGTTTGAAGGAAGGATTTATAACTGGATACTAGACTTTTTAACAGATAGGAAAATTAGAGTAAAGGTTGGATCAGAAATTTCTACAGAGTTTAAGGTAAATAATGGCATTCCCCAGGGGAGCGCAATTATTTCAACATTATGATTAATGATATATTTTCAGATTTAGATGGATACATCAAATCAGCGTTATATGCAGATGATGGGGCCATATGGATGAGAGGAAGAAATGAGACATATGTGTTAGAGAACATTAGGAAAGCAATAGGGAAAGTAGATATGTGGTCATTCAAGTGGGGATTTAAAATATCAACAAGCAAATCCTGTTGATGGTGCAAGCGAAAGTGTCATGTAGAAAAGCTTTTTCTATATCAGCAGCCAATGGAAAAAGTAAATGAATTTAAGTATTTGGGATTGTGGTTTGATAGTAAGTACACACGGAAAACACAGATAAAGCAATTGGAAACTAAATGCAAACAAGTTATTAATTTACTGAGAGCAGTGGTGGGATGCGACTGGGGTGCAGATAAACAGTCACTAATTCACATATATAGAGCATGCATGAGGTCATCAATAGATTATGGTTGCATAGTATATGATGCAGCAGCAAAAACAACATTGGAAAAAATGTATAAATTACAATACAGAACCTTATGGATATGCATTGGAGCCATTAAGAGAACTCCCATTAACACAATACTCATAGAAGCTGGAGAGACACCACTGGAGTTAAGAAGAGAGAAACTAGCGCTAGCATACTGGGTCAGATTGAAAGGAAGTGGGAAAGAAAACCCTGCAAAGGAGGATTGTTGGGAATATTTCAAGTTTCAGGGGCATGGGTATGGATTTCCATAATTATCTAAAAATCTATACAGATGGATCTAAAATCAAACAGGAATGTGTGGGAATTGGAATACATATACCAGAATTCAAAATAAATATCTCAAAACGATTATCAGATAGGCTATCCATATATACAGCAGAAATAGTGGCAGTCATTATAGCATTACAGTGGGTTGGAGAGGTCAGACCTGATAGGGTGATATTATGCACAGACTCCTTAGCAGTTATTAAAAGCATTCAGTCAATGACATCTGGCAGAGAAGACCTATTGATAGAAATGTTTCACAGCTTATTAAGATTACATCGGGGAGGGATAGATGTTCAGTTTTGCTGGGTGCCAGCTCATGAGGGAGTAAATGGAAATGAGATTGCAAAAGATGCATTACAAAAGGGAAATAACAGTTCAAATGCCGCTAGGAAAAGGAGAAGGAAAAACAGCCATTAAGAAGAAAGGTACTGAAATATGGCAGAAATGGTGAGAGGAAGACAGGAAAGGAAGGAGTTACTATAAAATACAAAAGTCTGTCAGTAATAAAAATTATAGCGAAAGGACCAGGCGGGAGGAAATTATAATGACAAGACTAAGAGTAGATCACACAGGACTGAATGGCACCTTGTTTTTATTGGGGAAAAGGAATAGTGAAAAGTGTGAAAACTGTGGGGTTAAAGAAAATGTTGAACATATCATTTTGCACTGCATATTGTTTGAGTTGGAAAGACAGATATTTCAAGATAGGGTTCAGGAAGCAGGGCGGGAATGGAATCTGATGGGGGTATTGGGAACAGAAGGAGAAGAAAAGGGTATAAGAATCACCAGGAAGACATTATTTAAATTTCTTAAAGACACTGGGTTGGTGAACAGAATGAGAGCACCTTATTGAGGTTGATAGCTGAGTGATATGATGTTACACACTCCAATACAGTAGGTGGCGGTATGCACTTAAAAGTTGTTTGCAATCCGCCATTAACTAAGAAGAAGAAGAAGAGATACACCAGAGACGTTTCGGAAACACACAGGAGAGAGGAGGCGAAAGAGAAAAGAGATTTCACATGGCTTTTAATCAAGAATGTACAGATTCTTACATGTACATTCTTCAGAACCAGAATATCTCATGTAGCTCCAATCCTAGCTAGCAGGACAAGCTAGAGCTCACGTTTCTCACTGAACAAGAGAAACTAGGAAAGTGGTAGCTCAATAAGAGGGAATGAAGGAGAAGGCATTACAACTGTTCATTTGTTGAGATGTGTAGAGTGTTTTTTTTTTATAAAATTGGTTAAGACTGCTTTTCATCACTTCAAGCTACACTTTTTATTTATTTTTTTTCTGAAATTAAGGACGTTATTTTAGTTTACTTAAATTTAGAATTTATTATTAGAGTTGTTATTTATTATCCCTCCAGTTTGATGTGAAAACTGAATATTGTTGAAATATTGTCAGTTGTTGACTAAAAACACATGTTGATACAACTATATGTTATGGCACTGAATGATAATGTAAGTTAGTCGTTATGATGTTCTGGACCTTTGCTTCGGGAAATTTTCTCTAACTGGACCTCTTTGAATTCTAATTGAAAATCCCTGGTGCAGAGGATGGGGCTGTGGGGTGCTAATGTTTGTTGTAATGGTGGCTGAGGTTCTGTTGCCGATCCTGACTGACTGGGGCCTGCCAGTCTGAAAGTCGAGGAGCCAGTCACAGAGTGTGGGGTGCAGTCCAAGTGCAGACAGTTTGTGGGTGATGACGGCATTAAAAGCAGAGCTGAAGTCAACAAAAAGCATCCTGATGTAGGAGTCTTTGTTTTCCAGGTGGGAGAGGGAGTAATGGAGGGCAGCAGCGATGGTGTCGACCTGTTGGGCCGGTAGGCATACTGCATCCAGGGTGTCCGGTATTCTGCTCTGAATGTGGGCCAGCACCACTCTCTCAAAGCACTTCATTATGATTGGAGTGAGAGCTACTGGCCTGTGGTCATTCAGGCAGGTGGGTGGGTTCTTTTTGGGGAGGGGAATGATGGTTGATGTTTTAAAGCAGGAAGGTACGGTGTTCTGGCTGAGGAAGAGGTTGAAGATGGAGGAGAGAACATCAGCCAGCTCATTAGCACATGCTCTGAGTGTCTGCCCAGGAATGCTGTCAGGTCCTGCTGCCTTGTGGGGGTTGGTCTTCCTCAGGGCTCTGTGTACCTGGCCAGGTGAGACTGTTAGTGGGGGGGAGGGGGAGAGGGGTTGAGTAGATCGATGTGTGTGTGCCTCCTCTCTGTGCTGTTGGAGGTCTCGAAGCGGGTGTAGAATATGTTGAGGTCATCCGGCAGGTTGTTTGTAGTGCTGATGGTGTTGATTGTAGTCTTGCAGTCCGTGATGGGCTGCAGGCCTTGTCACATCTGCTCTGGGTCAGCAGAAGAACAGAAGCTGTGGAGTCTGGATCTGTGGTTGCAGGCTGCCTGCTGGCCCCACGTTGCTTCTCAACACCTGCTGTGACAATTATTATTACTAGTCTTATTATCATCATTAATAACTGAGAGCACCCTGCAGGACTGTTTTGCTCAAACAGACTGGGATGTGTTTCTGGCGGCCGCCACTCAGGAGGACTCTTCTGTCAGCATACAGGACTTTTAAATTGCACCTTCTTCAGGTCAAATGTTTGTTTTGTCTAATACTTTGATTTATGACCAAATACCTGTAAAACAAATGACATCAGCCCATCTGCCTCAGCCTAATGCTACAAATTAAACATCAGCATGTTAACATTATCATTGTGAGCATGTTTGCATTTAGCTCAAAGCACCACTGTGCCTAAGCACAAACTCACAGAGCTGCTAACATGGCTGTAGACTCTTGTTTTGCCCACATCACAATTGTTGGGCTTCTGTAAATAACATCACAGAGTATGGTCTAGACCTGCTCTTTTATGAAAAGCGCTTTGAGATAACTGTTGTTGTGATTTGGCGCTATATAAATAAAATTTAATTTAATTGAAACTGGTTCTTTATTGATTCTATACATAATTAGCAAAGTCAAGACTTTGTGACTTATTTAATTTCTTAGTCAGTCAGACACAATTTATTACAGTTTATTTTAGCACTATAAAACAACCGCAAAACATGTTCAAATATGTTTAACTACAGTATATCAACACAATATCAAATAGGCAAAAATGGGAAAAAACATTATTTTATCTTTGCATTTTCTTTAATTTACTTCTCAGAAGCCTACTCGCCCAAACAGCCGCCCAGAGACCCTTTGCTGCAGTTGGTCTCCCTCCAGAAGGCGTCTGGCAGCTGGGTGCTGGATCCAGCTCTGGCTGCTGCACTGGGAAAGACCAGCGAGGAGGTGGAGAACCCTAAACCTGCATCGGTGGGTTATGGTCAAAAATAATAATAATAAAAGGGTTAATTATAAGATAGTTTTCATGACATGGTTTATATAGAAACAATAGAGAAGAAGTAATAAAACATATGGAACCAAACCAACACAACATTAAACAAACCAAAAGAAATGAAAATGAAGATTCGGAAGACAAAAGATATGTCAGTGCATGAAAACAAAAATACTGGTGATACTCAAGCCCCTAAGCACCCTCTGAGAACCAATGTATACCTGGCTCCCAGTATGTTTTAGAAATGATCATTTTTAAAGCTCTTAATGGTCTCTCGCCCTTTCTGACCTTTTAGTCCCACATACACCAGCACGTACCTTGAGATCCTGAGGCAGAGGTCTGCCTGCACATCACTAGAACCCACCTATGCAGGCACATCTTACCATCAGAATAATTCACCCATTAAATAGCAGTGAAAGGAACTCAAAAGTAACATTAGAAAGTAACATTGTTCAAAACCATCCAGCAGCATTTTCCCTTTACGCTGTCTCTTCTTTGTTCTTCGATCTCCTGTTGTGCCTGTTCCATATTTTTTCTCTTGGTGAATTAGGTGAACCAGGAAGTGTGGGCCACCATTCTGGCTCTGATCTGGCTTCATGGTTTCAAGATGGATGCTCAGGAAGAGTGGGAGCTTCTGGCTATGAAGGCTGTGTCATGGCTCCGTGCTCAGAATGGTAATAACCAAAACAATAAGAGCCAGTCTGCTGTTTTTAACAGTGTGTGCCAGTAAAAATCAGCTGTTTGCCCACATTCAGTCTCCTCTGCTGATGACTTGTTTTGTGTATTTATTTATTTTTTTCCAGCACCATGTGTGACAGAGTGTGTGGAAGCTGGAAATGCTCTGCTGGGTTGCAACGTGCAGAAAGACGCCCTGGGGCTCTGAGGTTTTCATTAAAGTGGCTTCTCCTTCAGGACTGGTACACAGAAGCAGATCTATTCCACAAACTTTATCATTTTTGCACTGTTCACATTTAGTTATGCAGCTGTTTGTTAAGCCCTTGCATATTAACTGATGTAGTAAAATATCAGTTGACTAATTTGCAAGATACTACATCCAACCAGGTTCCGACATGTGACAAAGAGTTGTTCTTTTGCCTTAAATCTTAATTGTACATGAATCAGTTTTACTTGTGAAAATAAAAGTCTGAAGAATGTGTGAATGAAGAAATACAAGCCCTTTAGCATCAATGTGAGGGGACACATATTTAAGGCTGACAAAGTATTTTGGATGCTGCAAAATATGTAATTATAAATGTGCTTTTGATTATGCCTGTTTAATTCTGTGCTATGAAGGTGACAGAAGATGTGTTCAGGTATATCAATCACTGTAGTATACAGAATTGCTATAACAGACAAGCCTAAAAACTTATAAAGTGAAGTAAGGTAGTGTTTAAGAGTTCACATTGACCTGAACATACTTTTATATTTTTTTAAATAACTTCACATCGCTTGTATTTCTACAGTAACTGTCAAAATAGCAAGACACAATTTGTCAATCCTCAATTTTATGAATATGTCACCTGCAGTATTCACCTTGAACTTTAACATCACCGCTTGTTACATGTGACAATCTTTCCCACTATTTGGGCAGCCTAATGAAGGTATTGTAATAGAAAACTAAAATAGTCAACTGTGTGAATCAAGTCCTTTTATTTGTGCGTACAAAGAGAAGAACCTGAATGGCGTTTCCTCCTGACATTCGACATCTCTCTGCCTTTATTGCTCTCAAGTGGCAAAGAAACAAACGCATGTGACCTCATGCAAATTCTGATTCAATTCTGGCATTTAGTCCTAGAAACGTCTCAAGCTCACAGCCATGTTAAAGTATTGTTTCAAGTCTGGTATTTAACATACAATCCTAAGCACATGCTGAAAATGTAAAAAAGTAAATGTTAAAAAAGGTGTCAATACCACCCCTGTTTTGTTATCCGTTTGTGTAAAAAGTGTCACCTATCTGTGCTGGCGTCTGCCTGGAAAGACTGAAACTTTGATAAATTATCACAGTTGTTGTCTCTCAGGTTACTGTTAAAAAGACTAAAAACTTATTTCTCACAATAGGGAAAAATTAAGTTGCCTAACTAAATAAAAAAATGTCGTGGTATTATGCTTTTTGGCTTTTCCCCTCACCTTTATTGAGTTATTTATCTTTTTTGTGCATGTAAAAGATTTGCAAAGTTAAAAGCCCAAAGTCCAGCCCAAAGGGAGTTCCCATCTCCCTCAAACCAAGCTAGTCTGAGCTTTGGCTCGACTCGCCTTTGTTTGGTTTTGCGTTGTAGAAATGTTGCACCTGTACTTGCTTCCAGGTACATTTTTTCATATCACCTCACCTCCATCGAGGTTCCAAGCGAGCTGAGGGATACTAAAATGTAATGTGAAGACACGACAGACTGCTGATTGGTCAGAGAGAATATTATAATATTCACTGCATCATCATTGCGTGCCCCAGACAGGCCAGCATCAGAAAGTTTTATATTTTACAGTTTTCATAAGAAATTTCATCACTAAATCCACTTCTGAGAAGTTTTGAGGTGAGAAATAAACAGTGTAGATTTCGAATATTGAGAGTTTTACGAGAAGTGACGGCTGAACAAAAATGTGCTTGAATATTTTCGGAGTTGAGGTGCTCCGCAAGTGGCTGCGGGGGAAGCCTGCGCCAACCCGCGGGAGGAGCGTGTAAGGCCGGCCAGCCGCCCGCTCACAGAGCCCTCTGCTCCCGCCGTCACACAGACCGCTGCAGCAACAACAGTATGGAGCTAAATTAGGGCCAAATGTTTTGTTAATTTGAAAAAAGTAATTGTAATCGAAAAAACTAAAACTTGAAATCTTAAGTTTTTGTCTAAAACTAAAAAAATACAACCATGTACTCAAACTAAAAATAAGTTTGCCAATTTTTTTCAGTTTAAATAAAATATTGATTTATTTCTGGAAGTATTTTGAAGAAATTATTTGTTTGTTATTTTTACTTTTCCATATTTTGATATTTTAGGACTTTTATTTTTCATTTCCACGTTTTATGTTTTCAAAGTCAAAGCTTTTTTTTTTTTTTTTTTTTTTTTTTTACACAGCATCAAATCTTTTTTTTTACTTTCAAATCTATTTTTCAGTTTCAGACTTTTGGCCCCGATTTTGCGTGGGTGGCATGGTTTCAACGGAGAGGGGCGTGGAATCATGAGTGACAGTCTAACAAAGAAGGACGAAGACTCTCCTCAGTCATGTTGCTTTCACGAAACGTAGGCACTGCGAGAACCATGGCTCAATTCTTTCTATCCACCATATGCACGTGATTGGCAGTAAACAAACTAATGCCAGTGGCTAAGTTCCCTTTAAAAAGCTGTTTTGGACAATACGTGGGACCAATTACACTATACGAGCAATAAATTGTGCCAGTTTGTGCAGTTCAGCAGCGACACTTTAAGAATGAACTTCTCTCACTTACACATGCGACCATGAACGCACCGCTGTATTCACTCGCCATGGCGTCCGCAGCGCCAAGGCAACAGGTAAGACAGGTGAAATATATGGGCCGTTTAGAATATATTATTTGGTGACATTATCCCACAGTGGCTAATTATTTTATTGTAGGGACACACATAAAGGGAAAATGCGTTTGAGTTTGACAACTGGACAAAGCTGGAAATGAAGCATCGCTTGTGTAGCACACAGGAAGGATTATGGGTAGGGCCGTGATCTGATTGGTTGGTTAAGTCGGTTGGTTCGGCTGCTGGAGCAAAAGTGAGGTGTTTAAAATGAGACTCAGAGACCAAGGATTAGACGTAAGATGATGCCGGCTTCTTATATTTGAAGATATGTATAAAAATAAAAATATTTGTTGGTACCAAAAATGAAAAAGTACAATAATAAAACAAGTAATGAATAAGGCGATTACTGATATCACAATCAGGCTATGACATCAGCATGAGATGCTTGCTTTCCAAATTTAAAGTGAGTATTTCACTCTTTGAAGTAGTTCTATAATTAAATTCCCGGGTGCACCCTTTAAACCTGATTTTCTGTTAATAACACCACATTCAAGTTTGTTCAGATCCAGTTCAATAATACAATCCAGTAGAATTCACACAGTACAACAGTAACCCTTAACTGCAGGAATGATTCCTACTACTCAGCTCCAAATTCTCAGTCCCAAGGTGTGAACAGGTGAGTTTGTTTAAGTGAGTCCAAAGTCCAAACAAAAAAATGGATGTGTCGAAGGTAAGTCAGAGTTCAGAGTTCCATAGGGTTAGTGTATGTATGTGTGTGGGGGAAGGAGTGTGAAGGTGAGTGAAGGGGTTTTGTGTTCTAGTGGGGCCTACCACACCGCAAAGTGCAGTAGTAGCGGGACAGGTCCAGTGATCCTGAAGAGGGAATGGCTCCCACAATCATTCAAGAGGGACGGCTCGCCATCAATTTTCATCCGCAGATCCAATCCAGACAATGGAAGAAGAAACACGCACACACAAAAAAAAACCCTGACCTGTCCACAGACAGGGTCAGAGAAATATTCACTGCTTAAGTCTCATGCAATAATATACACTACATGAAATTCACAATACACAATGATATACATACTGTGGGTGTTTACTTTCTGTGCCTCTCTCTCAATATTCAGCATATAAACATAAATAACTTGGCTGCACACAACTAGATAAGCTGCACCAATTAGCTGCATGTTAGAACAATTAAAGTTCTGATGCAAGTGCAAAGTAAAGTAAGCTGAGTTTACACATTAAACAACACAGTAAACCAGCTTGTTCAACTAAAAGTGTAGCTTCATATTCACTAAGTGCACATAAATAATTTAAGGTACAAAGTAAGTGAAATTCTTAAGTTGAAAATGAACATTCTCACTGATTTCACCAGAGCGGCTGGACACACACACCCAAAATGGCGGCGCCCAGTAAAGCCACAAGGTCTTCTAAAACCGAAACATACGAGACCGTATGCAACTTTCAGTACTTTCTCTCAGTGCAAAATAAGTTAGCTTTCACAGTAAGGTGATAAAGAATGAACAAAAGCAGTTTTAAATGAATTACCTCGCTCTTGAATCAGCAAAGACTGCGCGTCGCGGGAAATCCTACGGACATCAAAGCTACCGACGCTGCTGGTAGTCTCTCAAACGCTATATCTAAACACTGAACTTACAACTAAATTCTTACAGCAGTTAGCTACCACGTTTGTAGTGTTGAAGTTAGCCTCAGTGTAGTTCGTTTTTAGCTGTATTTTCTCCAGGTTTCTCCGTTTTTCACAGTTTTCATCCTCTACAGCAGCGTAGCACTTCTGTCTCTCCACACACACAGCAGCGGGGGGAAAAACAAACTTTCGCTCGCTCCCAGAGACGCGGGAGCAGGTGGGCGGACCTACCTGCTGTCAGCTGATTGGCCAAACTAACCTGTCGGTCTATTTTGCCCTGGTAACTGAATTTTAACCCTTTAAAATCCTTAGATAATCTCTCAAATTGTATTTCAAAAATAAAATCACTCATTCAGATTTTTATAGGCTTTTCCTATTTTTAAACCTAGATCATTTCATCTGTGTTACACCTGGATTAGCATGAACTAAGTTAGCTCCATCCTACTAAAGCACAGGAACTAGTTACTCATTTCAGTAACTAGCTCAAGTTGTTGCCTTTAACGTGGATTTTCTTTGTTAACCTCTGTTTGTCAGAATGTCGACCATAAGTCGACAGTGGCTGCAGCCGCACAGAGTCTTATAAACGTGCTCACACAGAACATCTCTCCGGGACAGCAAGAGCAAGGAAGAATGCAGGAACAGGGATCGTCATCTGTAGACCAAGAGATGGCCAGGTTTTAGATGGAATTTTATTGTTCAAGTTCATTTTAAAGTAATTTAACTAGTTAATATTTTATTTGTACATTTATGACCATAATTTAAAAAACAAAAACATTTTTAAATCATGCAGATCTTTCCCTGGATTTTTCTCAAGAAAAAGTTACCTAGGAAAGCGAAACATACAGAGTCCAAAGACCTATAGCACACCATATACAAAAACCTGGAGGCCTTTTAGTTTCTATGTTTACCTGTTAAACATAAATTCAGAGACAACCCCAACCTCATCTGAAGAGTCTGAACTTGCTCAAGAAGGGCTTGGAAAAAGACATCTCACCATGTCCAGGGATATGAGTCACGAGGAGGTATTACAGATTAAACTTCGCTCAAAACGTCTTATATTTAAAACATGACCCTTTTATCCTAGTGGTAGGATATTCTTCAAGCATTGAGACATCAGCTCCTAGTCATGGCAGGGAGGACAATAGACAAAAGAACAATTTCTACCTCTATCTGCACTTCATTTGCACTGTTTACTGTGTTATAAGTTATTTTAATTTTAATTCTATTTTAATATAGGTTTAATGGATGTTTAATGGATGTATGTTTCGTATGCTACTGGATACTTGAATTTCCCTCGGGATAAATTAAGTGTATCTTTCTATCTATCTATCATCACTTAGTTATGTTCTCTTAGTTCTTTAGACTACTGCAAAATGAGTACCCTAAGATGCAGGGAGTGACAGGTGGATGGCTACTCTACAAGGCTACAGGTGGAGAAAAGTAGTAATATAATATCCATTTTTTTCATACATTGCCATTCAAATAACTTGGCCAAACATATCTAGTTGAAATAATCCAAACAATGTTGCATTTACAGGTGGTCAGGGTAAAAGGAGACTGATAATGATTCGTCCAGACTCTGATGGATACACCGGAACTCTTCTTCGCAGTGTCACAGGGGCAGGGAAGAACACCCTGTATATTGTGCCTTTGCAGCATGAGTTTGACCTAACTCCACTACCTCCAGATGCCAATTCCGAAGTATGCCAAAAGCACAATGTCAAACTTGCAAAGTGAGTTTTCCTTTGCACATTTTGGCCCTTCATGTTCAGGAGTGCATGGAGTCTCAGTCAGCAGGAGAGGATATTGAGGTAAGCTATGTAATACATGTGATGTTGCATTGTACAGCAACTGCTGCTGTTCAATGAGTTAAACAGAATATTTTCATATGTAATATCTTAGACGTGTGAAAACGACATCCAGATAGTTTCAATGACAGCCCCCCCTGTACACCATGACACCAAGACATCTTTTGAAGAGGTACAGTGTTAAAAGTTATTGAGTTGCAATGGAAAGTTCCATGTCCCATCTGTTTCTTGAAATTTACACCACAGTTTGTAGAGATCCATGCTAGCATGTGTGGAGAAAGGTAATTTGTATGCGGTACTTTTATGTTCATTTTAAATGTATATGTAACTTGAGTACTTGTTTTTTCTATTCGTACTAATATGTCTCACATGTGCTTTTGTAGAGAAAAGGACAATCTTAAGATGGCTGAGACAACTGCTGCGAGCCAGAACAATGGAGAGGAGCACATCAAAAGGTAAATACTGTGTTGTCTAAATACATAAACATCTTCATCCTACACAGATCTTAATTCTGCAGGTTTTGCAGTCAACATTAGTAGCTATTTATTGATTCTAAGTTTGGTTTGGCAGTGTTGATGATGTATTGGATGCCATGTGTGGAAGAGTTGACCTAGAGAAACAGTTCAACATCCAAATCTCCAGAACAAACATTCTGGAGAGAGGCCTACTGCAGTGGCAGCGTCAAAAAAAAAATTCACCTACTGCTGCTCTGAAAGTGACATTCTTTGGGGAGGCTGGAGTGGACACAGGTGCTCTCCGAAAATAATTTCTCACAGGTAAAACAAAAGGAAACATATTTGAATCCACAGAACAGTCTCTATGAATAACGGGCAGCTCACCCAAATCATGAAGAAATGTTACATTTTTATTAGTAATATGTCCAACTACCAGCTAAGGTCTGTCCTCGAGTTGTGTATTAGGTTTTCTATAATGTACAAAAATTAATAAAACAACAACCCAAATTAGACAAACCCTACTGAAATGATCTGAATGGCTAAATAGAAATACATTTTTATTATCTTGGTTGGGTTTCCAATTAAAGTAATATGGTCTAAATTAAATGGCTAATAGTTAATTCACACGATAATAAAATATTACTTGACATAGGAGACCCTAGACCAACAGTTATTGTGTTTGTACTTGTGTCAATAGAAATGATTGCAGGAATTGAGAGCCGTTTCTTTGAGGGGCCAAAGCACCAGAGGAGCCCACGATACTCTCTGACTGACTTTGACAGCGGCCTGTACAAGTGGGTTTATTTTTATGCAAGTCGGGCCAAACTGTTTCTTTCTGTGAAATATTTTTTAAAACATTAATGCTTGATTTGTGTAAAGAGGACTGTTGGAGAGATTTTGGCAGTAAGTTTGGCACAAGGTGGCCCGGCCTCTGCCTTTTTCAGCCCATGGACTTACAGTTACCTCTGTAGTGGCCAGATAAACCCAGCAACTCTCAATACTGATGCAGTTGCAGATGTCCAGTTGCGAGAGTTAATTGAGCAGGTATGACCTCTGTATGAAGAAAATACTGGGTTGATCAAGTATTCCCTGTCAAACAATATTTTCATGTGTTTACATGGGAAAGAAATTTTCTTCCTGTGAATTAAATTTATATTTTCAGGTTGAAATGTCAACTGAACATTCAATTGAAGGCCTTTCTGATGAAATCCTAAATTGTGGAAATACAGGATCTCAGTGCAAAATAAGGAGTCCATTGTTCGGTATGTTAGGACATATATTTCTGTTTGTACAGTAAAATTAATAAAAGGTATTTTTTCCTGTCTACTATTGTAGTGCCATTGTACTCCATGCAGTGCTGAGGCTGCAGCCTATGTTGGAACAACTGAGAGAAGGCCTGCAGCTGTATGACCTTCTTTCGCTAATCAGGCAGTACCCAGATATCTGCCAGCCCCTGTTTGTTCCCGGTGAAGATGTAAAAGTAAGCAAAACAAGACCATTTAGTACTATTATATGAAGAAATGCTTAGCTGCTATGACATTTTATAATTAAATGGTGACACGATATACAATTTTATCTCATCATAGGTTAATGCAGAGTTTGTCATGGCATCCTTTCTTCCTGACAAAGGGACTTCCAGGCATCAGATTGAGCTGGAGATGATCAACTTTATTCAGGACTTCCTTTATGAAGCTGAAGGTGTATAGTTGTTAATGTTCTGCAAATCAAATATTCGAAAGCTCAGTAAAATGTTTTTGTTTTCATGACATTTGGAGCTGTATAATTTTCCGGTACCACCTGTAATTATGCTGGTATTGAACATGTTAATGTTATTTTCTACCTGAAAATTTTTGATAATGGTAATAGGTACTATAGACCAGGATAGTTTGTGTTTTAAGACAGTTGTCACTTTTTTTGAATGCAAGGCTGTAATCACAATGAGCATACATACAGAGAACATACATACAAATGATTGTTTCCCTAAACCCATTGTTCTTAATGAAAACCTTTACAAATCTATCACCATTCTATGTAGAAAGACATTATTACCAATAATGAAAGTATATATAATGGCATATATTCATTGTGTTTGGCTCAGATAGTCATCTCCAAATCATCTTGAAATTTGACTTTTTCTGTTCTTCTGTGGCTAAGTACCTTTGTCTAATTCACTCCTTTAATTGAAAGAACTGCACTGCAGTAAGGAATAACATTTTTAATGGTCACATAACACTTGTTGTTTTATCTGTTTGCTTCATAGCTGAAGACCAGGTAGATGACCAAAATGGCCTACATTCCATCACACCTGCCAGGTTTCTCCAGTGGATCACAGGCCAAGGTCACATCCCACTTCTTCCCTCAGAGAAGAAGGATTTTGCTGTAACGATCAAGTTTAACCATGACTGTAGTGCAGCCTTTGGCCATCAGTGTGTGTTACCCCGTTGTGTCAGCATGTGCCAAGAATATTGTACTGCCTGTAAAACATATGAGGCCTTATGACCAATTCAAAAAGGGTCTAATTGAGGCTTTTCATCTGGGCCAACAGTTTAACATGGTGTAAATATTTACCATCAACTGATGGTAACTTTTTCTAGGTTGAACTACATCCTACAGTAAATGATAAATGTTTAGCACCAGTTGCTACCGTTTTACTTATGTTCTGATTAATGAAACACATTTCTTAGTAATACGGTGTTCTAAAATCCATATTTGGAAAGAGGAATTAGTCATTACATTATATTAACATAACATAACATAACATAACATTAAATTATTGTTTAATAGCAGTACTGTTGAGCATTTCATGCAAACATGTTAAGGTTAAGAAGGTAATCTTGCAACAAGATTTCATAAAAGTAATTAGTTTACATCTCATCTAGATGTCTGGCTAATTGGCATCATGTTGTCTCACTCACAAGTTGCAACCTAGCACTCTAAAAAGCAGTTAAAGAATGTTTGTACCATGTAACTTCACTGCTGTCAGTAACAATAAACATTTAAAACAAGTTCAATGTACACTTTGTATAACACATTAGTGTTAAGCTGGTTTTTGAAACAAAATTCTTGCATCTACGGTACATGATTTAGCACGTAGTTCAATACAGCCAAATAAATGTCTCGCCCATAGGAATCTGATGGTCCTGTAACATCAATAGTGTTCCTTAAGCCTGTCATGTCCTGCTCAGAGAGAGGACATTCAGTGGGCGGAAGAATCACTCCAGGACTGCTCACGTCTTGCTCGCTGGCAGTGTTGAAATGAAGATCTGCATCCTCAATTTCCTACATTTAAAATAAAAAGAAATTCATTTATAAATCAGGGAACATAAAAGTAAATTTATAAACGTATTAAGAAGACTAATGTGAACAGAACGGATACCATGCTGATGCCAGTATCAATACAGTATCAGCTCCTTTGTATTTTATTCAATGCGACCTAAGCTGTTGTTCAGCTTTTAAACCATTTTAAGCACTTTGATATTAGTAAACATTCAAATTCTCTGCAATGTGAATTTGGAAAGAATTAGCTCTGTTATCACTTTCATTAATTTGATACTGATGATTGGAAACCACATAAAATCAGTTTTTATAAATTAGTTTTCAGGGATTTCTTTACAGTGTTGTACAGATATTTTTAACACAATGGTTGTGTTTTATTATTAAATGAAACAACTGTAATAATCAATACAAACAAAATGTAATTAGTACCTCTGTCAGGTCTGGAGCATCAACAGGATTCAGGAGGAGCCCCATCATCCACAGTTGTTGCGGGGACAGATTCTGCTCTGTTCTCAGAGGGCGATTATCCCACCCCACCCTGAAGACATCGAGATCCCTCTGCAGACGTGGAAGAAACACATGCTGGGCACAGAAAAGATGGATGCTGTCAGAAGGATCTAGAACACCTTCATCCTCAAGGCTGTGAAGAATCTCGTAGTGCACATTGGAAACAGTCATCCAAACATCTCGCAACAAACGTTCTATTCTGTTAAAAGAAAACATCAATTTATCTTCAAGTGGGTACAGTACATTTGAACTTGCACTTGAACTTGTGTAAAAAATAAATGGAACATGGAACAAAGGTAGCCCAATTTAGATGAATTTATTGGACAACCGTAAGTGAAAGTTCAAGCTAATGCTCTTCCCTAGACTAGAAGACGGATATAAAGATGCCATTGTTAATACTCTGGTCACATACTAGGACATGATCCAGTGGTAGGAGTGGGTCGGTTCAAACTGGTTTGATATTCAGCCAAACACCAAACCGAACCTTTAGATGTCACATTGAACGCAGCAGATGCTCTCCAAAGTGACACTGAACGATGACAACAAATAAACAGAAGAGCTGGTTCCACCTGTTAGTTCAAATTAAACTGGTTTGAGATTCTAAACCGCACCAGAATAGTAAAAACAGATATCAACCTAACTCTGTCCAGTGGTAAGAACACAGTAAAATCAAGAAACCATATAAAATACATAACCGCCTCACAGGCTGTGAAAAGCACACTATCTAGTGATATCTGGACCTAGCTATATTAAATATATTATGGCTTCCAGTCAGATATACATTTCTTTTGATCTATGTGGATCTGACTTATTTAGAAGAGTTTAATACTTGCCCTGTTATGTGCCTTTCATGTTAGGTGTTTTATGTGGTTTCTTTGTTTTGACCATCTTTTTCACATTTGGATCTGGTAAATATTAAGTGCCCAGAGAGTTTGGAAGAGTGTGCAGACCTTTGCTTCATGTTTTGTGTTGTTTGTTGTTGAGGCTTCTGGATGTGTGTGACCACTTCACAGGCAATAAAGAAAACATACCTTTGGTTGTGTACACTCTTTCCTGACAGGAAACTCCCCCTTCCACAGCCTCTAATGGTGAACATGCATCACGCAACACCAACGTTTTCCACTCCTTGGTCACCTCTTACTCTAAAAAGAAACCGTCACACATAAAGAAATAAATAAAAAGTTTTTAAATAAAAATGCATCATTAAATGTTTCAAAAAAATAGAAGATATGCTAACTTCTAACATCTTTATGTATTATAAAATACAAGACAAAAAAATCCAAAGCACTCTCTTTTAAACAAATAAAATGCCTTTATTGTAATGGTATTTACAAAATTTAAATGCCCACTTAAACGTGCTTTGGCATCAGGGAGTCCCTGATGGAAGCTTGATACCAAAATGTGTTTTAGCACGCATTTTAATTCTTATATGACCATGCCATTATAATAAAGGCATTTTAATTGTTTAAAATGCCTTTTGTTTATGGTCATCTTACTGGACAAAACATTGGTCAAATGAAGAATACTGGTGCTCATGACCAGTATACCATTTGTTTGAGAACTGTCAAATGGAAAACCATGTACATCCTTAACAAGCAGTTGATACACAAATGACTGAGATAGGAAGTACCACAGTGAACCACACTTGGTCTTACCTTAATGGAAAGCCATACTTCTGCACTGCCTCAAAGAAGAAATCAAGTGCAGTGGATGCTTTATTATTGGTCGCAGCACCTAGGTACATGATCTGAAGAAGAGAATATCACTCACTGGAAATTAAATGAAAGCATTTCATTTTTCAAACCTATAACAAGAAGTAGAATCACGTCTGTCATTTTGAATCTCATTTAGTAGTCATCATACCTTTCGTAAAAAGCCATCAACCCCTCCAAAAATAACAAGGCCATATCTGTTGGGGAAGACGACACTGAATCAGTTTGATGTAGTACTTGTGTAAATTTCTTTGCTGATGCAAAACAACAGTGTTAAAAATGTGGTGGGAAATTTTGGGGGAATATTAATGTTTTCATTTTTAATTTATCATACTGAGCAAAAATATATGACCTACCTGATGAGCTTATGATTTGTGTCGATATGCACCAAGTGCAGAGGACCCTGGACAGAATAAGTCCTTCTTGCAACACACCCCAACCTTGTCAGTCTTGAGAGTACTCCAATTGCACCCTACATGTGGTGTCCTGGCTTTCACCGACCTCACCAAATTGTCAAGTTGTTCATCAGTTAAGGTACTGTAATACTGCATTATGGAAAGGCCATATTCATGCATGCGCCGTTTCACTGTCCTCTCAGATACACCCAGAAGTTTTGCAATGCATGACACTGGTAGGGACATTTCTACCAGGCTTTGTAGTTGCTGATGTGACACAACATATTTTGGCCGTCCCATTTCTGCTTGCAACAGTGGCACCTGACAAAGACTCATATTAGAGCTGTCCTCTGCATTGACAAGTATTGACAGCTCTCTCAATGCATTTACAACATCTTGTGGCATCTCAACTTGGCCTGACAATGACCTAAAACAAACTGCAAATAGCCCACATCCATCGGGAGTCTCTGTGTGACCTGGGAAATTTTCCTCAGAAGTCTGTGAAGAAGGTCTGTTTTCAGTTGCTCCTAAAATAGACAAATATGATATTACATTAATGCACTGGCCACATTAAATTACTTTTACTATTAGTTATTAGTATTATTAAATTACTTCATCTCACATACATGTAACAAACAGCATGACAGTTGTGCCTTACAAAATATGCAAAGTGGGCAAACTAAGAACACAGCCTAACTTATGTATCAGAATACACTATCAAAGAGGATTGGAAAGGTTAACGTTATGCTATGTAACATAAAGTAAGTTAACCATGAAAAGGCAATACGTTTCTAACATAAAGTCAGTCGTTATCTATATATTTTAGGTTTATAAGACTCTGTGCGGCTGCAGCCACTGTCGAGTTATGGTCGACATTCTGACAAACAGAGGTTAACAAAGAAAATCCACGTTAAAGGCATAAAACAACTTGAGCTAGTTACTGAAATGAGTAACTAGTTCCTGTGCTTTAGTAGGATGGAGCTAACTTAGTTCATGCTAATCCAAGCGATGCTTCATTTCCAGCTTTGTCCAGTTGACAAACTCAAACGCATTTTCCCTTTATGTGTGTCCCTACGATAAATAAATAAATAATTAGCCACTGTGGGATAATGTCACCAAATAATATATTCTAAACGGCCCATATATTTCACCTGTCTTACCTGTGCACTGGCGCCAGCGGGTTGCCTTGGCGCTGCGGACGCCATGGCGAGTGAATACAGCGGTGCGTTCATGGTCGCATGTGTAAGTGGGAGAAGTTCATTCTTAAAGTGTCGCTGCTGAACTGCACAAACTGGCACAATTTATTGCTCGTATAGTGTAATTGGTCCCACGTATTGTCCAAAACAGCTTTTTAAAGGGAACTTAGCCACTGGCATTAGTTTGTTTACTGCCAATCACATGCATATGGTGGATAGAAAGAATTGAGCCATGGTTCTCGCAGTGCCTACGTTTCGTGAAGGCAACATGACTGAGGAGAGTCTTCGTCCTTCTTTGTTAGACTGTCACTCATGATTCCACGCCCCTCTCCGTTGAAACCACGCCCCCCACGCAAAAGTCTGAAACTGAACAATACTGATCTGAAACTGAAAAATAGATTTGAAAGTAAAAAAAAAAGATCTGGAGCTGTAAAAAAAAAAAAAAGCTTTGACTTTGAAAACATAAAACGTGGAACTGAAAAATTCTAGTCCTAAGTCCTAAAATATCAAAATATGGAAAAGTGAAAAATAAAAAACAAATAATTTCTTCAAAATACTTCCAGAAATAAATCAATATTTTATTTTAACTGAAAAAAAAATTGGCAAACTTATTTTTAGTTTGAGTACATGGTTGTACAAAAACTCAAGTTTTAGTTTTTTCGATTGCAATTACTTTTTTCAAATTAACAAAACATTTGGCCTTAATTTAGCTCCATAAAACTCCACCCAGCCTATTTTGTAAGGAAATCAAATCGTACCCGGTAGGCGTGACTTTCACTTTTCTATGAGTTACGTGTTGCTGCTTTATCAACCTGCAAGTTGTCTCCACGTATTTACAAGAGGGAACTGCTGTAAAACTAACTGTCTCGGACGCAAATACATCCTCAGAGGTAGGCATTATTCTGCTGTGTGTGTTTTTAAATGGTCCAAGATGACGCACGCACTGGTTAGCAGAAGCGCTATAGCTAATTAACCGCCAGGGATCGTCTTAAATTGATTGATTTCCTCAGTAAAGTCCTATACTTATGAAAACAAATAAACAGATGATTACTAATAAGCAACAAAAAAGAAAGAAATGAAGCCGGAGACTGATCCAGGAAGGGCGGAGCAGAGAAGGAGAAATCATTTTCACTGATTAGTGATGGTTTGATTGACGGACGATGAAGGTGCAGTTAGGTGATGATGCTTGGTGCTCAAGCACAGTGAAGATGGACACTGTTTCCCGAATGTCAGACTTTTTATTGTGAAGATGAAAACATATTATCATATTGTTGCTGCTGTTACCATTCACCTCAGACAGAATTTTAAAAAATGCGCTGCAGAATGAGGTATATACGTGTAGGCCTTTGTAGCCGTATGTATTGTTTTATTACCATCTTTTAATACACATTTGATTATCTGTTAAGTTCTTTGTGTTTGGCATGAAGGGACTATCTACAAACTTTGTTTTCGTCATACAACGTTGTGTTTTATAATAATTAATAATTACTACCTTAATAATAACAATATTACTGATGATGATTATAATAACACTAATAGCTAATAACAATTATCAATATATTTTATTATTAATGTATATTATTAGTACTAATAACAGCTTGTTTGTAACGTTGGTGATTTTTGCAGCACATTTATTAAATGAAAACATGTAAAATTGTTGTCATGGTTATAATACTAGTTTAAGTTGGTTGGAAAAAAATAATAAAGCATTTCATAGTTACTTTATAATTCCACAAGATGGTGTGGGCACTTGGGCCTTATTGTCATTTACAACTTTGTGCTGCAATCTTTTTATATACAGTGTGTGGCTGCAACACTGTCAAACAGCAGGTTGTCAACACCATCCACCACTTGTGTTTGTTGTAACTCAGATGATGCAAATTAGGCCCTTCATTACCAAACACCAAGTAACTAGGATAAAATTACCGTGTGATGTCAAACACTATCCACTGTTGAACAAATAGATCAAATACACCAATATAAAAGGTTTGCAAGTAATTTTATGTGTTTTTAGTAGGCCTATTTTATAAATACAAAATTACAGTTGTTTATTTTGATACATGGCATGGCTGCTGTATTTTATAGTTTATTTTGATACACTTAAAACTAGGGTATTTGGTATCTTATGTTAAAATACATTCTGATGTATCTTTTCCCATCCCAACCAGTTTTACCCCATTAACGTTACCTTGTTTTACCTAGCTTTTAGAAACAGTGTTACAAATGAGTGTGCTCCATGTTTATACTAGAAGTAACATTAATGTATTTGCTTTCTGTTTTTAACAGTGTCCCGAATAAAAAAAAACCCTGGGCTGGATCTCTCCCTCACTCAAAAATATGTACCAATTTCCATATAACCTTTTTATATAAAACATTTTAGAAAATGGTGTCCAAACAATTTCATATTTCTGAAAACTGAGAGTGCCCTGCTTAAGGTCACCAACAACCTTTTAATGGCTGCTGCTGATGGCATATGCTCACTCCTTGTACTACTGGACCTTAGCACAGCTGAAAAATTGGATGTTAAAACATTTTCTCCAGCTGGACTCAGACAAAACAGAGGATCTTGTTATTAGGTTATCAGGAAATGGCCAGTTCTGCCATCTGCTGGTTCCCTAGTTAATTAGATCAAGCCTATTGATAAACAATAAATCTTGGTGTCTTGTTTGACAGAAATTTAAGCGTTGAGCATCTATCTTAACTTTTAAAGACACTGAGAGCATTTTACTTGCCTTCATCTCATCATGCCTGGATTACTGCAACAGCCCAAATATCTATTGATTGCCTCCAGACTGTTCAGGACTCAGCTGCCAGGCTTTTAACCAGAACCATGTAACATGATCCCAACACATCTGTTTTAGCATCATCACACATGATTTTAAAAATGTTACTGAATACTTTTAAGGCTCTTCTTGGCCTCCCTCCCTGCTATATATGTGACCTCTTACCAGCAGCGTAACATAATTGTGACCCCGGTGCAAATATTGCAAACCTGCAGTGTTTTGATCAGCACCACGGACAGCAGCCGGAGCCTGCCCTCGACTAAAACCACCACAGTCTGCTGTCTCCAACTACCAAACAACTGTAATAACTTTTGCCAGCCTACAGTAACAAATCAACAGACAGTAGCTGACACAGTATGTCACTAACCAAAGAACAAATTAAGAAAAGCACAGCAACTCATTATGCCTACACACTACGAATGAATGTATGACGACGTCTAAGCATGATCCACGTGGCAGTTGTTGCTGTAACTCGTAGGCCCTTGCCAGTGCATTGCACCAGCCCTTCTGTACTTCCAGCACATATTTAGAGATCCTCGGGCAGAGGACTGATGTCTGTTCCTGCTGAAAACTAAAGGGGACAGAGCGCTGGAACAGCTCTGGTTTTAATCTACTTTCTTTTATAACCTGATCGTTTTACAACTTTTGTGTTTTATTTTGTACTGCTGTTGTGAAGCACTTTGTAACATGAATTTTAAAAAGTGCTCTATAAATGAACATGATTAATCTTTTTTGTGGAATTGTTTTTGTATGACTTATTTTGACTCCTGAAGAACAACCAGAATGTACAGCAACTGTCATCAACATTTATCACTACAGCAAGAAGTCTTCAAATGTGCTTGTTAATTGTTTTACAGGTACGATGGTGAACTGCTGTGGTCTGCTAACTGTCCAGAAGGAACTAGGTAATTTCCTCATTGACCTTTTGTACTCATGTAAACTTCAAATGTAAAGGCTTATATTGGCTGTAATGGATTTTGAGCACATAACTGTATCCTGCTTTGCACACCATTAGACAGAGGCAGGTTTAGCTATTAGCTTGGTCATCAGGTACAGCTCTACTGTGGCTAAAATGAATCCTTAAGCAGTATCCTTAACTATTTGAAATAACGGTATTATCGTCATTGTGCTTGCTTCTGTTTCACTGTCAGTTCCTCTGAAGAGTGTGGAGGTGGAGGTGGAGGTGAGGGACCATGTGGCTACAGTGGTCTCCACTCTGAACTATGAGAACAAGGAGGACAAACCACTGGAGGCTGTTTTTGTCTTCCCTCTGCCTGGAGATGCTGCTGTCTGTCATTTCAGCGCTAAGATCGGACAGACACAGATTGTAGCTGAGGTGAAGGAGAAGCAGGAGGTGAGCTGGACAGTAAAGACTTACTCACTACGGTGTTCCTTAAAATCACAGTGAATGTTCCTCACATGTGTCATCTGCACTTCAGGCTCGGGAGGAGTATGATGACGCTTTGAGCTCAGGTCAGCAGGCTTTCCTATTGGAGGAGAGTGATCAGAGTCCAGATGTATTCTCTCTGAGTGTGGGCAGTCTGCCTCCAGGAGAGAGCGCCTCCATCAGGCTGGAGTACGTCACTGAGCTGGCTGTGCAGGCTGATGACGGGCTGCGGTTTTGCCTGCCTGCTGTGCTCAACCCTCGCTACCAACCTCAGGGTAGGAACACCAGCCAACACCTTCACGTGGAACCCTTACCTACACCAGTGACAGTCAAAACCTCACCTTCACAACACTGACAGAACACATTGTCTCAAAACTTTAATGGCAAACGTTAATGGTCTTCCAGCCTGCCAGTTGTGCTGATGGGTGGACAATAACCAGTCATGTGGCTGCCACATACAAAAAAACAGATACAGAGGAAATATATTAGATAATGACATCAAGTTTAAGGCTACATCCACACTACTATGTTTTCATTTAAAGACGCTGAGCTAATGCTACGTTTGCGCCTGCCATCTAGGCTAAATTGGCAAATCCAAATGCCTAAAACGGTGAAGTTTGAAAATGCTGTTGATCCCGTTAAAACTCCGGGGTAGCATATTAGTGCAGACAGATTGGGTCTTACAAGCAGTGGTATAGTCTAGTTTTTTGTAGTGAGTATACTGTGATTCATCCCTCCCAGCTTCATACTCACCTGTCCCAGAGCGGCACTCTCGTATAAATGACTTATAATTACAAATAATTAACAACACTGATGTGTACTGTAAAGTACAAAGAGTTGTACTACACTCACTAATGCATACAGTATACATCTACGTGTATTCGAGGGCATTCTGAAAGACTGCTTATGTGT
Source organism: Micropterus salmoides (assembly GCF_014851395.1). Lineage (NCBI taxonomy): Eukaryota > Metazoa > Chordata > Actinopteri > Centrarchiformes > Centrarchidae > Micropterus > Micropterus salmoides. The sequence continues at coordinate 13,693,709 of NW_024042261.1, read as the reverse complement.
TATCAACATGTCAACTATCTTCTGAGCAACACAAGCCAATGATATTTACAGTTAGGGAGACTGGACTGATTTTCTACAGTTCAGTGTTAATCGCTTTCTTACTCAGCCAGTTAAGAGCTACATTTATTCTTTCAGATGTTATATGAAGATGGTCCCTGCAGCACAGGTTTTGTCAGCTAACAATTTTCAATGCACATTTAAGAGATCAAGTTGCAACTATTATTAACAATAATGTATGGCTGAGGCATATCATTAGCAGTATTAAAAATGAACATTTGTGTCCCAACACTCATTTATTACAGAATATATTACAGTGAAGACACAGAAAGTGGTCCACATCTTCCCAAGCATACTTATCTTCCTAAACCATTGTCAAACTGGGGCTATGTACTCAGCTTAAATGCATGAGAAAGCATCCAGGAACTTCTACTTCTGCTGCTGTCCCAGACACACACACACACACACACACACACACACACACACACACACACACACACACACAGTTTGACAATGGTTATTTCCTGTGTTGCTCATAATCATCTGACATGTTGATAACAAATAAGCAGTCCTTCAGAATTCCCTCGAATACACGTAGATGTATACTGTATGCATTAGTGAGTGTAGTGGTGCTCTGCAACGGGTGAGTTTGATGCTGGGAGGGAAAAATCACAGTATACTCACTACAAAAAACTTGACTACACCACTGGTTTCACCATTGCTTAACTTTTGAGAAATCATTATATCACTGTGCAGCTGTCAGCCTCATCCCAAACTGACATTTGTAGTCAGTTATAATAGGCTACAAAAGGTGAACTTCTTCACAGAGATATACAGTTTCCAGTTTGATGTGAAGCATCACGTCTTTCACCCATCTGCTGTGTGTGGGAGGGGATGCATGTTATTGTTATTGAATTAGCTGTCTTGCCAACAAGGTGGTAAATGCAGTAACACTGTACATAATTTTATCACTCCAACATCAAATATGGCCAGGAGTTGATTCAGTACTAAGACCAGTTTCTAGAACTGGGCAAAGATATAAGGCAGAGTTCTGGCAAACACAGATCGCCATTTTTCACTATTTCACTTTTTGACATTGTATACCAAACAATAATCGATTAATTAAGAAAACAGATAAATCTACAATAAAAATAAACTTCTTCTGAACTTTGTAAAATATTTGTAAGAAGACTGAGATGAATGTAGTATATGACATAATTGCAAACTTTTAAGGAGCTTAAGAAGTAATATAATGAATAAAGTAATTACATTCTGTTATACATTAAATTAAGAGATGGATATGAAAAGCTTCATTTGGCGTCACTATGCTGTCATATTTATTGTTGGTCTTTCAAAGTCCAGCAGCTGAAAAATGTTTTTTGGATGTAGGCCACATGTAATTTCCTCAGCAGAAGACTTTATTTGCCTCGTGTCAACCAGAATGTCATCTGGACCAAAGGTTCTCAGTGATTTCATTGTGTGGCGCCTCTTTAACGACATAATTTCAAACCTCTCTCATGTTCTTTACAGGCAGTGGAGGTGCCGGTGTCCAGGTGACTGCTGTTCCAGCCTCTCTGGTGCCCTACAGTCTGTCCTTCTCTGCCCGAGTGTCCTCTCCTCGTCCAGTCTCTAAAGTAGAGTCCAACTGTTCCCTGGACCCTCTGCAGTACCTCAACACAGAGCAAACCCAGGCCACGGTAGGTAGAGATGTCTAATGTGCGTTTTGTTGGATTGTTCCTCAATACAAGAAATAGCACTTTATTTGTACATAGGGCTGGGCGATATGGCCAAATATGTTATCACGATAAAAAATTTACTGTCATTCGATACTGATAATTATCATAATAAATGCCAAATCGTTGTTTCTTTCAATTTTAAAGGCTCGTTTTTGCTCCTGAGTAAAAGTTGAAGAAACCAGACGGTTAATTGTTGTTTTAAAGTGTTCTTTATGGTCAAAACATGACAAACACTTGTTGCCAAACAGTGGATCACTTCATAAATCTGGGGTAAAACATTACAAACAATTATAATGATAAAATCTTTTTCAACAAATATGCATCAGTTAAGTTAAGTAAAATCTTTTTTCAGTTCCTTTTCCTCAACAAAATAAATATTATTAATAATAATAATAAATATTAATAGAAAAATGAACTTGAACATTTTTTTAACATTTGTTATTTTGTTATTGAGGAAAATTATATTGCAATAATTATCATTATTGTTTTATTGCCCAGCCAAATGTATAGGTATAAATGTGTTTTGTGATCTGCAGGTGAAGTTGGCTGCAGGACACAAGTTTGACAGAGATGTTGAAATGCTGATTTATTACAAAGATGCCCACCAGCCCACTGCTGTGGTGGAGGCAGGACAGACCTCTGCCAAGCCTGGTGAGTAAACTTTAGTGAAGTTGTTACTTTGCAAAGGAAACATTCATCCTCCTCCAACGGATGAGTTACAGATGTTGGAATAAATAGTGAAATCCATATTTGTGGTCATTTTTCTGTCTCTCGTCTGTGTTTCAGGCACTCTGATGGGTGATCCAGTGGTGATGCTGAGCCTGTACCCTGAGTTCCCCCAGGCTGTGATGTCTTCAGTCGCCTCATGTGGAGAGTTTGTGTTCTTATTGGATCGATCTGGAAGTATGGGTGGTTCTATGAACAACAGCAGTAGTGATCAGTCTCGCATTGGCAGTGCCAGGGTAACCATCATGTGTACATTGTGTAATAAAATCATTCAGTGTCCCTCTCACACAGTGGCCTTCACTATCTTTTCTCTCTTCCCTTTAAGGATACTCTGCTGCTCCTTTTGAAAAGCTTACCAATGGGCTGCTATTTCAACATCTACAGCTTCGGGTCCAGCTATGAACACATCTTCCCGTAAGTCACTCATGTCACTCGGTGTAAAAAATGTATTCCTGTCTTTGGTGTTATTGTTCTTGCATGTGTTTGTGATGGCAGTAAGAGTGTGGAGTACAGCCAGAAGACCATGGAAGAGGCTCTGAAGAAAGTTGAGGAGATGGGCGCTGATCTGGGAGGAACAGAGATCCTGAGGTCCCTCGAACACATTTACAGTCAGCCCTGCATACTCAATCATCCTAGACAGGTGATATATACACACACACACACACACACGTGCACACACACCGCCTGACTCCCCCATAGTTCGCACCCTGCTTTGAGTGATATGCAAACTCTCCTCCTCTAGCTATTTGTCTTCACTGATGGAGAGGTGTGGAACACCAAAGACATTATGAATCTGGTGAAGAAGAATTCAGGTTCCCACAGGTGAGGCCACAAAAACACAGAACACAACAAACACAACAATTAGCAGAGTTTGGCCCATGTTGTTGTGCTGTGTGTGTTAAAAACAAAACTACTGTATTGTAGGTGTTTCTCTTTTGGGATTGGGGAAGGGGCCAGCTCTGCTCTTATCAATGGGTTGGCCAAGGAAGGAGGAGGTCACGCTCAGTTCATCACAGGGACTGACAGGATGCAACCCAAAGTAAGAAAGACATTAAAAACATAAAAACTTCTATATTAAATTATGCAACAAAAGTTGTATTCAGACAGAAATCATGGTTCCAGTTAGTAAAGACCCAGTGCCCGTTCATGACTTTGTGTTTTGTTCCCACCAGGTGATGCAGTCGCTGCGATTTGCTCTGCAGCCAGCTGTGGTGGACATCTCAGTCACGTGGGATTTGCCAAAGGGAGTGTCTGCCACTGTCCTCTCTCCACCAATCACAGCACTTTTCCAGGGTCAGAGGTCACTGATTTATGCCCAGCTCACCGGACAGGTAGGAGCAGCACCATCTCACAGTGAAATACCTATTATTCTTTTCCATCTGGTATGTTATCACATTAACACACATGGTTTCTAACACTAATGCTTTCTCAGAGTTCAGAGGCAGGAGAGGGCTGTGTGACGGTGAAGTACAGCCTGGCAGGTCATCCCTCTCAGAACCAGCTCCACTTCAGTCTCAGACCTGCAGAGGACTTTGGGTAAAACAGCTTCAAGTGCTATGGACTGGGTAGTGAATTTACAATATAGTTTATGGTTAAATTCAGTAATTATAAAGCTGCAAGCAGCTTTGGAAAGGCCCTGCCGACGTGGCTCTGAATAGTCACGTGTCCCCTATGTGGCCCTAGAGAGCCCCTGGTAATTAAACGTCACATTGCGGTACTTCAAGTGTATTTGGAGCTTACTTTCTGTGGTCTGTCAGTAATGGTGATATGACTATAACTGAATAGTACAGTGGCGTTAAAAACAACTTCCTGTTTCATGCCCCTAAAAACTGATAAGCCTACATGCAATGAGAAAAAATATTTGAGCAGTGTGCCAGTAATTTTTATAACAACAACCTACCTTAACTCCCCCTAAATAGTGGTAAAATATATATATATTACATTTAATTATAATGAATGTAGTAGATTATTGTTATACTGTCAGTATACTAATAACTAAACATTATACTCTTTATTTAATACACTCATGTACAGTTCCTCCTCCTGGTGATGGATAGAGACTGCATTAGACTGATGTACATTGAACCGGTGCCAGTGTGCTAATATGTGCTGCTTCTAGCCACTTCCTCCGTAGAGCAACGCGCTCCCCCAAGTTGAGAAATACACATTTCAAAATGTATTTCGTGCATTCCTTGATAAATAAGCAAGTAGACTCGTAGTACCATTTGTTCCTTTGTAATCGAATCGCAATATTGTCCACAATAATCACAATAGGACTTTTTCTCCAAATCTTGCAGCCCTACTTCCAGGTGAGTTTAGAGAATCGCTCAAAAGTCTTTTTTGTAGTATCTTGGATACTGCGAGAGAAATTGCGTACATTTGCCCCCCCCAAAAAGAAAATCTCCTAAAACTGAGTATGCATATCAGAAATTTGTTCATTACGTTTAAGATTCACCTGTGTTTCCTCCTCTCTCCTGTCTACAGATTAACGGTCCACAGGTTGGCTGCTCGGACTCTGATTCGCTCCCTGGAGGTGGAGGAGAGAGGCCGCAGAGGACAGCAAGATGGAGGAGTGAAGGAGAAGGTGGTGGAGCTCAGTGTCCAATCAGGAGTGAGCAGTTCCTTCACTGCCTTCATTGCTGTCAACAAAGGCGACGGCGAGGCGATTCAAGGACCTCTGGTGCGCAGAAACGTTCCAACACCCAGTGAGTGTAAATAAAAGTCACCCTCTACTTAAGAGACACTATAGCTGACCATGAATAATAGTGTAGAGAGGCATGATCATGTTCTGCTTAACATTAAGAAAATCATTTCATAATGTGGCAAGTGAGTGTATACAGTGATTAGTTCAAGGAAAGCAGGGAAAACAGTGAGATCATACAAGATAATGTCTGTGAGTTTAATTATCACGGTGAATTACAACGTAACTACACCCTGCCACACAGCATACACAATGAGTTATCCTCAATGGGCGGATGCTGGCTTTACTTTGGGCAGAGTCACAGCAGAATCACAAGCAGAAATTCAGGCTGTGTAATAGTGTCGTAACTACCGATAATCGACGAGACCCACTAGTGCATGGAGCGTTCACTAGCACAGGCTTGGCCTTTGACTCTGATAAAGGATATTTAGCGATCACTTTCACAGACGGCTGAAATCTGTAAAACCCCGGTCAGTTAAGTGGCCGGGATGATGCTAACACAGTGTGCTTGAGCACTTAAACAGCAATATCTAACAGCGGACGCGGCGGCCCATAAATCCACAATCAACATAAAGCTCAGCACATAACCAATAAAATTACGTCTATATTATATATACTTTAGTTAAGCCTCTTACTCAGGTCGCTCTTGGTAGTGAAAATGATAATGGCAGTTCTCAGTGGGAATGTGTCCGTCGGAGGTATTTCTCGGATCGGATCCTGGCGAGGCCAGGGTGCCGCTCGATAGCGGGTTCACGGCGACTGTTCCAGCGGCAGCAGCGGGTGGAAACAGTCCAGTCGACTCAAATTTTGGGAAGGGAGGACGCCAATAGTGGCTCTGCTTTTAGGTCTGACTCACTATTTCGCACCTAGGTGTGAATTGGGCCTTGGCGCCTGTTTTACTGTCCTTTGTTTGAAACTAACTCTGACTCAGGCTTTTGGGAATTCAACAGGCCGAGGCCCAGCCTTTGTTCTACTAGACTGTCCTGGTCCCAACAGCAGCTTTAATTTAAAATACCATTGCTGTGCAGACACACCTGACGCTACACTGCTCTCACTACTACTTCAAACAAAAACAGTCCGTCTCTGTAATACGCCTGAATGGAAACCTCTTCTAGAAAAATCACCAGAGGTTGATGGATGTGGATCAATTGCTGGGACGTACACGCTTCAGCACATGCTTTATTATGAGCATGTGAAACAGTCTCTTCATAATTAATTTGTTGAAGAGAGGGAACAAAATATATATATATATTTGCATAGCATTGGGATCACTTGCCACAACAAACAGAAGGTGCATCTCAAGTCTCTTATTTTACGTTTCCTTGCTTCTTGTTCGTCACTTGACCGGGAGTTGTTCTGCTCCACCATCTTGCAGACTGTCCCAAAGCTCCTATTTGTACAACGAGGAGCAATCTCTGAGGAGCCATGAGCAAGGATACACGAGGCCACCCTTCACACAGAAGTATTTTACTGAAACATACTCCCCTTTATTGAATATCCATTATTGATTGGACGCTGCAGCTGATCGGATTGATCAGATATATCACATCACTGCAGTTTAATTCCGGAGACAGATGACAGATTAAACTCAAGTGTATCACTCTCCCACACTCCCTCTTTGATCTGTTTTCATCGTAGGTCTGAACAACAAAAGGACCAAAACAAGTTTCTTCATTTATTAGCAAGATTTTAATTTTCGTCTCATTTCTCTAAAAACATATTTGATCGTTTCTCCTCTCCTCACATGGTTGGAAATGACTCAAGTGAGGGAAACATGGATGCAGTTAAGAGACTTGGGATGCTCCTCTAGTCTGCAGACAACACACACGCAGGTTACCGACAAGGCCACCTTCCTTTAAGGGGAGGCTCAGCCTGTATCACATACTGTAGTTGCAGACAGGCTGTGGGTGCTAACCTAACCTGTTAGAAAATATGGTCATTCTTTATATAGTTAAGTACTTCGGGAACACTACAAATCCTCGGGCTCACATCTTACACCATCCCCCTGAGCTGCTTTCATGCCATAATTTGCCACACCACCTGTCTTAGCACAAAGTGGACTGGAGTAGATTCAGAAATTAGTACCTGTACATACTGAATCTACAATCGATTTTAAATCTAATTGTGAGATACTGAAGATTCACACCCCTAGTTTGCGTGTTCACATCTCTTTACATGTCTGTTTGTATGTAAAGAAATATTGACTATTTGATAAACTTGAATATTTAAAATAAATGTTTATATATATATTATGAAGAACATTTTTATCTGCTTGTTAAAATAATATTTTTTGTTTAATAATTATCACGTAATGGCTTGACCCTTTTCTTTTTTTTTATCCCAAAGCTCTGCAGGACTGTAGTGTGCGTTCCAGGCCCTGTGTTCTTCAAAGCAGCTTGAATGGTAAGTAAAAAGCTGAAAGGGAGTGGACCACATGTCTATGTTATAAAACTACAGTAAATCAATGTAAACAAAACAACACATTTGCAACTTCAATTTAAAATACTATTTGTACAGTAGGCGTTCTTCTATTTTGTACAGGCTGTGCCCTCTAAAAGATGTAGATGTAGGGTTTATCCCTACGCAAATGCAGAGTCAAGATTTTCTTTGGCATCCTTGCTCCCTGCACTGCCTTCTCTCACCGGCCATGGCCCTTACGTGTTTCCCCCAATTCCCCTAATTGATCCCTTTAAGGCAAATATATTCTTTAGCATTGAACCTGTGCCGTAGCCTACGTGTAGCCGTGTCCCCTACGACTTGCGTTGCCTGATGTGCATCTCCCCAAAAATGTAACTACATGTCACGGCGACGCAGACCACAAGAACTGTGATTGGTAGCATTGCACGTGGCTCTAAAACGGTGGATACATTTTTTTGACTCGGCTGGCAGAAATTAACACCCCACAGCAAACTAGCATTTTGGCAATGTAATTGCAGAGTGACACCAGCACAAGTATAAATGCTCACGATGGCATAGGCCACGGCATAGACTCGACGCAGAAGTATAAATTGGCCTTTAGTGTGCAGGAGATGAATCTAGTAGTGATTCTGGTAACATCAAAATGGCTGAGAGGAGGCCCAGCCTTTGTTGTACTAGACTGTCCAGCTTTAATTTAAAATACTATTTATATTGTAGGTGTTCTTCTATTTTGTACAGGCCCAAAATTAACACTCTTAACTAAAAAACTACCTTAAATAATAAATGAGGTCAGCCTCCATTGGAGAGTTGCTGAAACAGACATTACAAACCAGGGGTGTTGCTAGACATAAAGCATCCCTCATGTCAATTTGTGATTTATTTGTTATTTAAGTGCATGAAATGTGTTAGGAAGTTCCTCACCAGCCTCCCTTGCTTAGCCCAGTAATCTTGGCACTGTCATGTCAGAAAGGGCTTTGACCGAATGGCGTAGAGAAGCACGATGATGTAGCGTTTAACATTAAGACAATCCTTAATCATTTAATGACTGTTATAATAGCATTTAATTGGTTATAAGAGCTAGCATTTGTGCTTTGCTCACAGTGCGTTCACATGTCTGTTTGTATGTAAAAACTTTTGAATAGTGAATATTTGAAAAACTTAAATATTGAAAGTACTTTTTTTAACTGCTTGTTTAGATCATATTTGTTGTTTAACGATTATCATGTAATGGCTTGACCCTATACTTTATTTATTTATTTTATTCCAAAGGTTCGAGTAGCAGTAGGATGCTATCGTGTCCTTCAACAGTTTATGATACCTGTAGCTGTAAGTAAAAACTGGAATGGAAGTGGAACCCATATTTTTCAATATTCTAAAAATACAGTAAATCCTTGTAAACAAAACAACTAATTTGAGGCTTTTATTTGAAATACTATTTGTCCAGCAGGCAAATGTTTCACCACCCAGTGAGTGTTATTCCAAGATTAGGAATGAATATGTCATCCACAGCGTTTTACGTTTCATTGATTCTGAAATACTTAATATTGTGTGTTTGTTTATAATAATGTAATATTTTAATGGCTACTTTTTGCTTTTAAGTACTACCATAGTACTAATTTATGAAGCATAGTGTTAGTCCAGATGTAGCACTGAGCTTTTTGTTTTTGTTTTAAATTACGTGTTCATCTTACGCCCAATTGGGCCTTACATGAAGGTTTACTGTTTTTTGTTTACAAAGTCTTCTGGATTTTTCTTTTTTTACTTCAAAGTGGAGATTCGCTACAGTGACTGCAGTTTGAGTGATCCATTCGAAAAGTCGGCTGGTATGTGGTAAAAGTTTAATTGTTTTTTAACATAGTTTTTATATTTCTGAATATAATATAAACATAATACAATACATAAAACACAAGTTTCAAGGTTTGACAGCAATGAGATTGAACTTTCACTAAGCATCAAATTATATAACCCTTAACCATAACCCTAACCACATCATATACATATCCCAGTAAAAAGGAGAAAAATATAAGCAGTTAAATGTTAAATACAAATTTTGAATTGAATGATAAAACACAGTAAAAACAAAAACAAGAGCAAGGAAGAAAAAAGATTTTGTTAATTTTTTTCATCAGCTTCATCCACTCTGCACTACTGTAGTGAAATATAATAAGGAAAATCACATGCTTAATGAAATGTCTTTGATGATTTTATTTACTTCTGAAGTCTTTTTTTTTTTTTTAAGTTTTATGAAATGTTTCAAAATTCTTCATGTTGTCACTTAGTAACTTCTCAAATATTTTCAGGAAAGTCTGTTAAGAAGAGAAGTGTTTTCAAAGGTCAGTACAAAGTTTCAAATCAACACTGTAAAAACTGGTGGACACTCTCAGGACAAAATGATCGAATGTGTTAGGGTTGAGTGGTGGTGGGACCCAAGAGCAGACACAGACTCAAAGACAAGGTGTAACAATTAGTTTTTCATGATAAACTGAATTATGCAAAAGGGTAGGGCAAGTGTGGCTGACAGTGGTCCTTGGTAGCCAGGTAGAGGAGTGGAGCGTGTAGAGTAACGGTGGTGGACACGTGCAGGTTGTGGCCTGAAGAGCGTGGCTGTAGAGTGGAGGCAGAGTGGCGTGGCGGGCCGAGTGTGGAGACACTGCAGCGCAGAAAAAAACAAGCGGTTAGTCAGTAATCCGAAAAGGCAAAACCACAAGAAACTCAATAACACCAGGTAGGCCAATGGTTGTGAGACATAAAACAGTCTGGTGCTGGTGTCTGGAAACCAGAAGCTTTTCAGCAGAGTGTTGACAAGATAAAAGCCAGCAGGTGTGGAGGAGAGCCACATCTACATACACAGACACAGGGGGCCTTTCTCATTTGCCTAATTTGTGCCTCTCTTGAACCTTGACCCTGTGGCCCAGAAAAATAAATACAGTGGAGTAAAAATGACAATGTTTCCCTCCGAAATGTAACGTGGAAGTGCAAAGTATCAGAAAAATGGAAATGCTCAAAGTACAAGTACCTATAAATTGTACAGTATAGTATTTGAGTAAATGTACTTACAGTCACTGCTCTCTGCTAATCTACTGTTTTCAGTATTCTTACAAGCTAGCTATGAGATTGTTGCTACAGCATCGTTCAGAGACTGAAGTTCAAACAGAAACACTTTTTTCTCGTCTTTAGCAATATTCCTCAGTTAATGGAGAACATTAACGCATACAACAAACTAATTGTCACGGAGTGTTAAAGATGAGGACGTTGATTAATTACTCTCCAGCATTGTGTTTCACTAACTAGGCAAGAACGTAGCGTGATATCAACATGTAGCACGAGTGACATGGCGGTTGTCAGGGAAAATCCATTTTAAGAAAAATGCCATCATCAGATTTTAGGCAGTATGTTGTTGTTTGTATTTTCTGTATTCAACGAAGGTTAAAGTCAAGGGCAACTGGACTTGGTTGAAGATACTGGCCAGTATATTGAACCAAGTCCAGTTGCCCTTGACTTTAACCTTCGTTGAATAACTATGACCTGGATGACTGAGAATCTTCACAGACATATTTTCTGTGTGTATTATCATCCATTATGTCTTATTAATGAAGCAAATCTAACTATTTCATTAACAAACAAAACACATGGATACAGTACTTCCTGATGGTTTTCTTGAAATCTCCTACCTATCAACAGTTTTCCGCAGAATCAGCGGCTACTTTAAAGGTGGTCAGAGTGCCTCACCTCAGACCAACGGTAAGCATTCAAGTGGCTTGTTGACAATCTTTTCCTAATCTCCTTGAAGCCGTTAAACTCTGTCAAAGATCCACATTCAAAGGAATATACCTTGGATCTCGCAGTATGAATCTACTTGGACTCTGTAGTAACCTACTGTATGTTTACACTTTCTTTGATTTTCTCCTCAGACACGCCTTCACCTGGGCATGCAGGCACTGAGCCCAGGCAGCCATCCAGAGACCCTTTGCTGCAGTTGGTCTCCCTCCAGAAGGCGTCTGGCAGTTGGGTGCTGGATCCAGCTCTGGCTGCTGCACTGGGAAAGACCAGCAAGGAGGTGGAGAACCTAAAACCTGCATCGGTGGGTTATGATAAAACATATGAAACAGAATTAGACAAAAACAAATATGGCTCTATAGCAAAAACAGCAGCAAATCACATCTCAGTGTAAGGACAATGGTGAGCTTTGTCCTTGAATCTGCACTCAAAACTCTGGTTTTCCCTTTGATTTGGTGAATTAGGTGAACCAGGAAGTGTGGGCCACAATTCTGGCTCTGATCTGGCTTCATGGTTTCAAGATGGATGCTCAGGAAGAGTGGGAGCTTCTGGCTATCAAGGCTGTGTCATGGCTCCGTGCTCAGAATGGTAATAACCAAAACAATAAGAGCCAATCAGCTGTTTTTAACAGTGTGTGCATGTTCAAATCACATATTTGCCCACATTTAGTCTCCTCTGTTGATGACTTGTTTTGTGTGTTTTTTTTCCCAGCACCATGTGTGACAGAGTGTGTGGAAGCTGGAAATGCTCTGCTGGGTTGCAACGTGCAGAAAGACGCCCTGGGGCTCTGAGGTTTTCATTAAAGTGGCTTCTCCTTCAGGACTGGTACACAGAAGCAGATCTATTCCACAAACTTTATCATTTTTGCACTGTTCACATTTAGTTATGCAGCTGTTTGTTAAGCCCTTGCATATTAACTGATGTAGTAAAATATGTTTTGTGTGAATGAGGAAATAAGAGCCCTTCAGCCTCATGTGAGAGGGGGCATATATATCCATAGGGACATTTTTAATAAGGCTGATAATAAAATATTTTGGATGCTACAAAATATGTAATTATAAATGTGCTTTTGATTATTGTTGAATAATTCCTTTGCTTACTTTGTTGGTTTGCTATATTTTATCTAAAACTTTATTATAATATCCTAGAAGTGCTGTATTACTCACAAGTGAATGTAGTGTAGCCATTGGAAGAATGACCGTGGTCTCACTGGGTAAAGGTGTTGACCACTAATGTCATTCAAGTGTTTAAGTCAACTAGTATTTTATTCTTAAGACTTAAAGGATTATATTCTGTGTGTTATTCATGAACCTGTGCCTTTTCAATGTGCCAACATGAGCAGAGCAGCCGTTCAGGCAGCGCAGGCAAAACCTAGCCTACCGTGACATACACAATGGTAGTAAGGCACCTGCTGCAAGTAATGTACGCCAGGCATGAGATCATGGCAAACTGTAGCCAAGAATGAGATCATGACACATTGTGATTAATGCCGACTGGTAAAGTTTGATATTAGTGAAAGGGTTAAATTGGTAAAACAGTACGTAAAAACAGCCACTAGATGGAAGGGAGTGGTCAGCGAACACTGTAGGTGGAGATCAAGTGTAACACCCACCTGGAAGGTGGAGTTTAAGGTGAATATAAGTTCGCTGACCACCAGCTCAGTTCCATCCTGAGACCTGCAGGGATGTTACTCGGGTTTACTTGTCCTTTATTGGAATAAACTCTTTTGCACCGACTCTTGACCGTCTCCAGTGAAGTTTTTGACCACGCAGTTTTTGACTAAAGAAGAAAGCTAATAGAGTAATTTTTACTGAGTTTAATAAGTTGGTTAGGGTAGGGACCAGGCCTTCCACCGGCCCGGCCTGTCCTTATTTCCGACCCAACATTATGCCTGTTTAATTCTGTGCTATGAAGGTGACTGAAGATGTGTTCAGGTATATCAATCACTGTAGTATACAGTATTCCTTTAACAGACAAGCCTAATTGCTAATATTCAGTAACGGTTAAATAGCAAGAGGCCATTTGTAGCATTTTGGCCTGTTTTGCCATGGTTCACTGGGCATGGCAATCCTGTTTAATGAATATTTCACCTGCAGTCTTCACCTTGAACTAGTTTAACATCACCATCTGTGACAGAATCTTTCCTGTTATTTAGAGCCTCATGATGACATGCACAAAACAACTTGGCTTAATAAATAAAAAAACATGATACTTACAAATCAACAGTACCTACCTATACTGACACCATATGAGAATAATATTACCTTGCTATGTACTACATGTACCTCATATGTTGGTGCCAGCAGTTAACAGTATGTTTTTTATTGACCAACCCTTGTTGCAACCTCCTTCCTTCCTTCCTTTATGTCAGTCAGACCACTATAAGACCTTCACCTGGTCTTTCACTACAACCTTAGTATGTGTGTGATTTTCTCCACACAACCTCCAGCTAATTTTTACCTGTAGTTCTTCTGTGTCAAAAATTTTGCAGCTTGGTTTCAGTCAGTCAGTAGTGATACACGATGATGCACTGACTCTAATTATGGTTCAAACCCTCAAAACGGGAGAACCCTATTGAGTTTGTGCTGATTTATTAAATTTATTTTATACTTTTAGAGATACACAGTTCTCACAGGACAGTGATGCTACAAACACAATTGTAGCATTTTCATGATTTTATAGAATATACTACATAGCAGGAAATTAGCCATGACTGACATGACAACATATACACCTGTAAAAACTTTACTCTTAACTTTACTTTAACTTCTACTCTACTCTGCACTCTACTGTGCAGCTATTAGCTATAAGTTTTATAATATAATTTTACATAAAAATCTTGTAAATGTAATCAATGTTAAATCTAAAAAAATGACACCCACAAACACTAGATTTTCCATTTAAAAAACATCAAAATACTGTTCTAAAACTGGACATCAGCTTTTAGGATTGTGTTCATTAGAATGTCTGACCATTCTAGTAGAAGCGCATTTGTGAGGTCAGGCACAGATATTGTTGTAGCATATTGAGAAGGCCTGGCTCGCAGTCTCCGCGCTAATTCATCCCAAAGGTGTTCAGCCAAACTCGCTCATACATGTCTTTATGGACCTTGCTTTGTGCACTAGTGCGCAATCATGTTGGAACAGAAAGGGGCCATCCCCAAACAGTTTCCACAAAGTTTGGCTCATGAAATTGTCCTAAATGTCTTGGTAAGATGAAACATTAACATTTCACTGGAACTAAGGGGCCAAGCCCAACTCTTGAAAAACAACCCCACACTATAATCCCCCAAACTTTACACTTGGCACAGTGCAGTCAGGCAAGTACTGTACTCCTGTCAACCGCCAGACTCATCCATCCGATTGCCAGACAGAGAAGCGTGATTCGTAACTCCAGAGAACACGTCTCCTCTGCTCTAGTGTCCAGTGGCGGCGTGCTTTACACCACTGCATCCGACGCTTTGAATTGCACTTGGTGATGTAAGGCTTGGATGCAGCTCCTCAGCCATGGAAACCCATTCCATGAAGCTCTCTATGCGCTGTTCTTGAGCTAATCCGAAGGCCACACGACGTTCGGAGGTCTGCAGCTATTGACTGCAGAAAGTTGCCGACCTCTGCACACTGTGTGCCTCAGCATGCCCTGACCCCGCCCTGTGATTTTATGTGGCCTACCACTTTGTGGCTAAGTTTCTGTTATTCCCATCGCTTCCACTTTGTTATAATACCACTCACAGTTGACCGTGGAATATAGAGTAGTGAGGAAATTTCACAAATGGAATTAGTGCACAGGTGGCAACCTATCACGGTACCACGCTTCAATTCACTGAGCTCCTGAGAGTGACCCATTCTTTCACAAATGTTTGTAGAAGCAGTCTGCATGCCTAGGTGCTCGACTGTATCCACCTGTGGTCATGGAACTGATTGGAACACCTGAATCCAATGATTCGAAGTGGCGTCCCAATAGTTTTGTTAATATAGTGTATATGTCATATCACACAGCCCTATTTATTAATGGAAGTTAGATTGTGAATCAAACACTCTCAAGCTTTTTGGTTGAAAGGAACAGCAAGCAAGTGAAGATCATCTGTCTTTTGCTTATTGCTCACACTTGATGGAAGAGCTGGTGGTGGAGGGGGAGTGGTTACCTGCTCTGTCATTTTTGCAGCCAGGTGGCCACCTGACTTGAATTTGTCCCTAATTCTGTGGAGAGGGCTATGGACTAACACATCTCCAGAATTTTATCACCATACCATTATTAACTAACTTAATGTCTCGCAGACCTTGGATAGATATGCTGTTTATTTTGTTTAGTAGTAGTTTGTTTTCCAATTGAGCTACCTTGAGAAGCCAAGTGGTTTCTTTAGGTCATCCTGAGGTGTTGTCGTGTAAAGTCAGCCGAATGTGAAAATGTACTTTTGGCTTGCATACCAAAAACTTGCAAACAAATGGATTCATTAGGACTGCCAAGAAAGAAAAAAAAAAACAAAACAGCCAGTGTTTGTTGTTTGAATAGGTATTATTCAAACCATTTAAAGAAGATGAGTTTGAATTCACATTGAATTTGAGGTAAATTCTCTGCTTGAGTTGTGCTTGTATCACATTACCACTTGTCTTTCTACTTGCATATATTTGTATCTTTTTTTTTTATACCAACTTAATTTAGAAATTGTGGACTTCCCCAACTCAGGTGCACACAGTTGTGCACTGCCTTCCAAGGCCAGGTGGACCTAATTCAGCAATCAGCTGTAGCACTCCTGGGGTAGAAGGAGATGAGAAAAGGAAGATGGATGTACAGCACAGGGAAACACATACAGCCGTAACAACATTTACCAGATACAAAATCTGGCTTTAGAAAGTTGTAAAATGTCATATTAAATCCAGAAAATGATTAAGTCTTTGGACTGTGCATGAAGTTCACTCTATGTAAAACCACCATTTTTTATGTACCATTGTCCCCTCTCCTTTGCCTTTCATGTCTCTCTCTACAGTCCTACCAAAGCCAAATGCCAGCATTTTAAGAAATACTTTCCAATTACTTTACATTCATGCTCCACTTTAATCTTGCTGTGTCTGACAATGTCCAAAATATAGTTGTGTTTCTAATGAATATATCTGAAAATGTCATCAATAAGGTAAATAAAAACTAAACTACTTTAGTTTCAGGAGAACAACATGAGCATGGAACTGAATAAATGGTCTATAAATAATATCAGATGTGGGTCTGAAACTGTCACAAATAACCTTAGTACAAGATAACTCAAAAGGGGTTTCCGGTCTAAGATAAATGGATATATATTACTCTAATGTAAAATGTGAACATGTTGTCATTTTTAATTAATAAAAAAACTGATTTAAATATGTTGAGGTTTTGATAGGACACATATAGCTAAGACTCTTCAATCGAAGTATCTGTAAAATGGCATTAAAATTCATTTATAATCACAAACCCATAATTTTACAGGAAGTTTACATTTTTAAGCCCATTAAAAGGTGACACCTGTCATTTAACAATAAATTAAATATTGCCTTTCTGTAATTTTACCACTTTTGGGCAATTAATATTTTAATCTAATTTGTAATCTAAGCATTATGATAAGTCAACGTCTGTGAAATTACAGTAATTATGGCTGTTTTCAATTATCAAAATTGTGTTTTGACAGTTTAACAATGCTTGTAGACATTATACACTGATTAAAGTTTTTATTTTCCAAATATACATAATTAAAGGAGATATTTGTCAATTAATAAGCAAATTATGTCAAATTACAGAACACATGTTTTTTGTTATGGTTAACTGTTTCTAATTGTACTAAGTTTAAGAAATGTTTTTACAGTATTAAACTTAAATTTAACAATTTTTTCTTTTAAATAAGAAAAATACTATTTGTGAGAATCTGGTAAATTCCTGAGTGTATCAGAACAGTTTGTTTGTGTCATAAATCCCAATATTTTCTTTAAAATAACAAATGTTATGGTTATTCACAGCTACAATTTTTCATGTTATTTTACATTAGACATGCAAATCCACAGTTTTATTTTTGTAATTGTTATGATATTGTCATGTGTTTCAAAAATACAAGAATCTGTGAAATAAAAAAGGAACTGGAAAATTAGAAGAATTATTATTATTATTATTTTTACAGAGCAGAGGAGCGCCACAAATGCCTATGCTCTGGGGCCAAGTACCAAAATCTGAAGTTTTATCTTGGTGCATGTGGGCGCATTGTCAGGGTTTGTGTGGTGAGGCAGGTTGGTGGACCCAAATGCAGGACGCAGAGCGGAGCAGGTACAGTTCAAAAGGGTTTATTGTGGCAAAAACAAAAGGCGAGCACACCTACTGGCAGAGTGGCTGAGATTCATCCAAAGAATAAACAATCCAAATGAAACAGATAATCCAACCGGTGCAGAGCCAAGACAGACAGCGCAGAGCGTATCACACTAAAAAAACACCACAACAACCAGACAAAGACTAAACAGAAACACCAGATATATATACACCAGGGACTAACGAGCAGGGCGGGAGCAACACAGGTGACAGACATGAGACTAACAAGACACAGGCAGGCAGAGAGAGAGCCAGGCAGAGGGATACTAGAGGGAGAGTCAGAACACAGGTTACAGATCAGAGGAATATAAATAAATGCACACAGACAGATAACCAAAGAACTACAACCAACAATGAAAACAGACTGAAGCTGGGATTACGGAGTATTTAGAGCAGACAAGGGCAGAATAACAGAGGTACACAGACCAAAAGTAAACACTAAGACACAGAACTAGGAGCTAAGATGCAGGAGCTAACAAAGAACACAAGGAACAGGAACCGAACCTCAAAACAGGAAACATGACAACTGACTAACAGAATGAGGTAGGTAACAGAGACGGAACCGACTGGGAAACAGGACAACACTAAACATGGAACAGAACAGTAAATAAGTGAAATACCAAGACACAACAGGCTATATAACAGATACTGGACAAAGGACAACAGACAGGAAAAACTCAACAACTCTAAGACAGACACTGAACAGATCAAAATCACACTGAAGTACGCGAACCAGGAGAAAATACTAAGACATAAACACCGGACTGGGAACTAAGACATGGAACCAAAACACAGACTACATAACAGATACAGAAAGGACTACAAATAACAGGGCTGACTGTGAACTAATTGAACAAAGCAGAACAGACACGCCCACAGTGTGACACGCGTTCAATCACACATTGGCTCCTAACTCACATTGTCTTTGAGTAATCCTGATTAAACTCAGTGGAGACATGCTGCACTATGTCCTGAACAGACACACCAGGGCTTGTCAGTGACTACTGAACTGTCTCTACATAAACCAAAAGCCTGAATTGTAGTGTGTCACCTATAACGGTGATGTTAACATTTGTGTGGATTTGTGCTGAGATTTATGGCTGATCAGTGTTTTAAGTTAGTTTCGGTCTTCCAGCTGTGTCCCAAACGTCTGTCAGACGTGGTGTGAAGGCGAAACCACCTTATTAGCAGAGCAATAACATGGGCTAATGCACAGCATACGACAGGTGATGAAAAAATATGTATTACAAAAAGTGAAGAATAATCACAAGATGAATTCTCTCTAAGTGAAACACATTTCAACACATTTCGCCACCAATTCTATCAAATTCGTCTTTACATGCCAACTTTGTGATACATATTCATCTTTGCACTGAACAAAATATAAACACATTTCTGTTGAAAGGCTTCCTGATGTGTTGACTACTACTTATGAGACCTCCAACAACACCAAAGATTATGTGGCAGGCCATCAAAAACATCACAGGCTACAAAAGCAGGAGCTCCCCATCATATGTGAGGCCACATTACCAGATGAACTTCTTTCAAAGTCCAGCAGCTGAAAAATGTTTTTTGGATGTAGGCCACATGTAATTTCCTCAGCAGAAGAATTTATTTGCCTCGTGTCAACCAGAATGTCATCTGGACCAAAGGTTCTCAGTGATTTCATTGTGTGGTGCCTCTTTAACGACATAATTTCAAACCTCTCTCATGTTGTTTACAGGCAGTGGAGGTGCCGGTGTCCATATAATAGAAATTAATATTATATTAATGGAAAAATAATTCAGACATTTATTGAACATTTGTTATGTTGTTATTGAGGAAAATTATGTTGCAATAATTATCATAATTGTTGTATTGCCCAGCCAAATGTATAGGTATAAATGAGTTTTGTGATCTGCAGGTGAAGTTGGCTGCAGGACACAAGTTTGACAGAGATGTTGAGCTGCTGATTTATTACAAAGATGCCCACCAGCCCACTGCTGTGGTGGAGGCAGGACAGGCCTCTGCCAAGCCTGGTGAAGTTTTTAGTTTGCAAAGGAAACATTCATCCTCCTCTTACAGATGAGTTACAGATGTTGGAATAAAGAGTGAAATCCATATTTGTGGTCATTTTTCTGTCTCTCGTCTGTGTTTCAGGCACTCTGATGGGCAGGGGCGGACCTGGCAATTCTGGCATATGCCGAGGGGCCGGACTATTTGTTTCGGGGTGGGCCGGTCAGATTGATATTAATATCAGTGTTTCCCACACATCAGCTTTACTTGGGTACATTGACGGCTGGCGACTGTATTTGGCGACCCATTTAAGCATTTTGCAGAGAGAAATGATCATCCATTACATTTATGCATTTAGCTGACGCTTTTATCCAAAGCGACTTACAATTGCTATACATGTCAGAGGTCACACGCCTCTGGAGCAACTAGGGGTTAAGTGTCTTGCTCAGGGACACAATGGTGGATGTCTCACAGTGGGAAATGAACCCAGGTCTCCCACACCAAAGGCGAGCATTACGTTACAAGACTCAGAAGGTGGATATTTCACAAGCACGGACCAGGTAAAGCTACAGTCAACACTTTGATGCAGGTGCAACTGGGTACAATGTTGGTGTCGGTTTCCATAAGCTTGGGTGAAAACGGTATCGCCGGTGGAAATCGCAAGTGTTGTGTCATTTCATCCACTTTATTAAACAGCCCACTGCTGATGGAGAAAGTCAACAGGGCCGACAAATACAGGGACAGAGAAAAAGAAAGATGTAGGGCAAGCCGCTGTGTTTGCAGCAGAGGTGTATATTCCGTGCTTGTGTGGAAATATTAGAAGTGAAGGCAATGAGAGCAGAATTAAGTAGGCTAGTGAGTAATGTTTTTATTCATGTGTATTCCAATGTTCTATAGGCTGCTGTGTTCATGGATGTTGCTGGAATCGGTACAGACGGAGAGCCCTGGTCTTCTTGTAGGCTACCAGTGCTGGGAGGAAGGATGCTACTGTAGGCCCAGCAGACACAGGGAGGGTGGTAGAGGGAGGAAGAAAACAGTCACACAAAAATGTTCGGGTTGTAAATGACTCTGCAGTAGAGAAAGACAGTAACAGCAGACAAACATACAGCGAGACTCTTCAGCATACTCAGATGGACAGCCATTGTTTGAACTGCATGTGTAAATTTGTTAAACATGTGCTCTTAGTGAGCGTTGTGTGCCAGTCACATACATGAAATTTTACAAATCTGTTACCATTGGTTTAATTGGTTAAATATGTTCTGAAAAATAGCTTGAAACACGAAATGTTAAATTACAAATGAAAATGTTTTAAGAAAGGCTTATTTGCACAATAAGAAAACATGCACTGTAATTTAAATATAGAAGAAACAAATGTGCATAGTCCAAGAAAAGAAGCTACTGAGCACTGCATTATATTCCATTTTTATATTCCACAAATTGGAGCAGAAAATGTCTCCAGAATGCAGGAAATTAAGAGTTTAAAGCTCAAACTCTTTGGGGGGAGGACCCGTCACCCCCCCCACTCATACATTTTATCATCTAATATTTCTCCCAAATAGTGTTAAAATATCTTCTCGTCTTGTTCTCGTGACCAAAGTCTTTCATCACCACATCTTTTCAACACAAAGTGGCGCCCTTGCTCTTACATACAGTAGATCTACTGCTTATATTATTTCTGTACACAAATGTAGCCTAACTGGTGAATGTGTGTTGGATGCGTGGTAAGGTGGGCTAGTGTGGCTACAGTGCCAGGGCTGAATTTTTGTCCCATTCCGCCACTGCTGATGGGTGATCTAGTGGTGATGCTTATTTGTTTAAAGTGTTTGCAAACCACATTATTGCACTTTTGTGTATATAACAGAGATGGGGAAGTGTATAGCATTGAGTATACAATGCTATACACTTTGTATTTACATGCTGACAGACAGGATTTTAAAGAAAGTTGCCTATAATGATTGTGATGTTTGTTATTGATAATGGCTCGAGATGCCAGGAGATGTGAATATCAACACTTATAGTTTACAGTATACAGCGTTCACCTTGAACTAGTTCAACCTGTGACAGCCACATAAACATCCTCGATTATTTGGAGAGCCTCAGGATGGGATGCACAAACTTGAGTACACAAAATAAATGATAAACAGGATAAAACAGTCTACATCTATGCTGATACCATAAAAGAAAATGTCATATTTCAATGAACTAGACTATAAATTAGGGATAAGATGTACTCTGCATTGTATTCCTCATCATGTAGCTCTTACGCAGGTGCCAGCAGGCGACTGTATGTATTTCTTTTATTGACCACTTGGTGCAACATCCATTCTTCCTTTATGTCAGACAACTGTAAGACCTTTAACTGGTCTTTCACTGCCACCTAGGGGTCATTATCTATATGATTTTGTGCTAATAGATTTGTTCTGTAAACTGTGTGACAAAACATATACCAATATGTGTGTGTGTGTGTGTGTGTGTGTGTGTGTGTGTGTGTGTGTGTGTGTGTGTAATTATATGCACATCTAAAGTTAAGATCACATGTTTAAAACTCTGCAGCTCTGTCATTCACTGTGTGCCCTGCCTGGCTGCCTGGAGTCAATAAAAGCACAGGTATGTGTATTACCAGAAGTTAGTGCGTGTGTGCGCGAGCGCGCCAGCGCCAGCTGGGAAAGAGAGAGCACTGCAAGACAGCCCGTCTCTGCATGGCGAGGCCACAAGGAGTCGGCAATGCACAAACCGTACTAGGAGCTCTGTTTTCGGTACCCTCTAATGCAGCAGTCGGCAATAGGCGGCCCGCAAGCCAGAACCTGCCCGCCAGCAATAACATCTGGCCGGCGGCCAGATTGCTTTGATAGCAGAAAAATAAAAAATAAATATATTGATAGCGGCTGGTGCTGAAATAGATATCAGTCATGACAGATACAGTTACTTACACAATCACTTCCTCTTAAGTGAGTTTTCCTCCAAAATAAAAGTGCAACAACTTTTTGTGCAGCAATGCTTTATGACAAGTTTATTGAGAGCTTTTACCTTGAAGAGTTCTGAACAACATTCAAAAGAGACTCTAGAGAAAGAGAAGAAGAGAAAATAAGCATCCATAGGTTTATGAATGCGCATCAAATGCTGGGACGTGCACACATTGCAGCACATATTTTATTGTGAACATGTGCAAAAGTGACCTTATAATCAATTTGTTTAACAAGGGAGAAAAAATACCCACAGTTAGGTGGAATCGATCTTACCTTCAAAATGGGAGTCCCGCAAAGTCCTGACTGTGCTAAACACACTCACAAATTTACAAAGATAGGAAATAATTTGACTTTGTTCTGGCCTGCCATGTAACGGGTTGACAAAAAATTGGCACGATACCAGACTTATTTTTTCCGACGCTGCTCTAATGTATCACTGGATTTCATAACAGTCGCCTACCATCTGGGACTTTCCACATAACCCTCATACTGGTCACTGGAAGTTCAACATGGCACCTCATGGCAAATAACTCTCTGAGGATCTGAAAAAAAGAATGGTTGACCTACATAAAGATGGCCAAGGCTATAAGAAGATTGCTAAGACCCTGAAACTGAGCTGCAGCACAGTGGCCAATACCATACAGCGGTTCAACAGGACAGGTTCCACTCAGAACAGGACTCGCCATGGTCGACCAAAGAAGTTAAGTGAACGTGCTCAGCATCTTATCCAGAGGTTGTCCTTGGGAAATAGACGTATGAGTGCTGCCAGCTTTGCTGCAGAGATTGAAGGGGTGGGTGGTCAGCCTGTCAGTGCTCAGACCATACGCTGCCCGCAAACAGTCTGCTGAAGCAGACTAAGGACATGGATTACTGGAACCATGTCCTGTGGTCTGATGAGACCAAGATAAACGTATTTGGTTCAGATGGTGTCAAGCATGTGTGGCTGCAACCAGGTGAGGAGTAAAAAGACATACTAAAGAAGAGCATGGTCCCCTCCCTTCGGAAACTGGGCTGGCCAAGCATGTCTCCAGACTGAAACCCTATTGAGCATCTGTGGGGCATCCTCAAATGGAAGGTGGAGGAGCGCAAGGTCTCTAACATCCACCAGCTCCGTGTTTTCATCATGGAGGAGTGGAAGTGGACTCCAGTGGCAACCTGTGAAGCTCTGGTGAACTCCATGCCCAAGAGAGTTAAGGCAGTGCTGGAAATAACAGTAGCCACACAAAATATTGACACTTTGAGCCCACTTTGGACATTTTCACTTAGCGGTGTTCTCACTTTTGTTGACAGTGGTTTCGACATTAATGGCTGTGTGATGTGTTATTTTGAGGGGACAGCACATTTACACTATTATACAAGCTGTACACTCACTACTTTACATTGTAGTGTATTGTGTCATTTCTTCAGTGTTGTCACATGAAAAGATATAATCAAATATTTACAAAAATGTGAGGAGTGTACTCACTTCTGTGAGTTACTGTATATATTTACACTAATATGGCAAACAGTTTTAACATTTACTCCTTAAAATGTATTAGTAGCTTTTTAAAAGCTTCTAGTATTTATTTATTAGTCACTAGTAAATATTCCTGTTTTACTAGTAACAACGCATTACATACTAATACATAATTTTTAGTTACTAGTAACTTTTACATTAGTTACTAGTAACTGTTGCTTGTCACTAATTGCCTGTGAAGGTTCCCAGTCACCCAGGTCATAGTTATCCAACGAAGGTTGAGGTTAAGAGCAACTGGTCTTGGCAGAAGGGCAACAAGTCCAGTTGCCCTTGACATCAACCTTAGTTGGATTGTGTTACTAGTGTCACAACCTTGCATTTTTGTTTTACCCATTGCCTCTGTGTTCTTGTTTAGGGTTTGTTAGTTGAGCATTGCTTCCTTGTTTTCTGTTGTATTTAGTTACATATTTCCTTGTGTATTGTCTGTAGCTTTACATCCTTTTTTGTTTTGTAATTTTAATGATTGGTGTTTTTGTCTAGCTTTGTTTCCTGTCTACCTTAATTCCCAATGAGTCTCACTTGTGTTTAATTGCCCTGTCTGCTTGTGTGTGTGTGGTGTGCACCTGTATATATTGCCCTCAGTTGTGTTCAGTCCTTGTGGAGTTATCATTGACTGTGAGTGTTCTGGCTGAGCTTTGTTCCCTTGTTTTAGATTCTTCCCTTTGGATTACTCTGTGTTTCCTTTGGATTTCTGTGTCTTTAGATTACCCTTTTGTTTGGACTGTGGACATGTGCTTGTAAGCCTGTTTTGTTTATCATAATAAACCTTTTTGAAATGCATCCATTTTGGGTCCACACTCTGTATTTCTCCCTCAGCACTCAGCCTTCCTGACAACTAGTATGTTTGGGAATAGTTACTAGTGACTATTGAAAAGGAACTAGTATCTAATTAATAGATACTAGTAAAATGGAAATTGTTACTAGTAACTAAGAAATCGATTATATCTGAACTGCAGAGCCCCATTTAAATGGCAAAAATGTGCAATTAGTTGCTAGTAACAAAAACGAAACGAAACGAACAAAAAAAGGAATAGTTACCAGTAACCTAAATATAAGTATTCATATCTAATCAAGTGTTACTAATAAAACAGGAAATGGTTACTAGTAACTAATAGAATATTTAATAAGTAGTAGTAGCTTGTAATTAGCGAGTAAGTTTTAACGGATAATGTTAAAATGGCTTGCCATACATGTAGTGGTAAAATATTGTAATTTAATCATTTAAATTATGTTTTTGGTAAGTGTTTACTTCATGAGCAATAAATTATGGCTGCTTTTTACTCTCAATTGTTTGGCCATTCAGCTTTCTATGGTAGATGCTTCATGTGGGATGGGATGTACCTAAAGAATTGTCTGTAACATTTCCTGAGTTACAGGTCACAGCTCAGTGCCCGCCTCGCTGAAGAATCACAAGCAGCTGCTGTTGTTGACAGTATTAAGTAAGTTAAGTAACCTCCTATTCTTCACTGTGAAAAGATGAGAAATAGCAGAATAGCCATCTTAAATGCGTGAAAAGAGTTTAGAGAATAGTGCGTTTGTGTGATTATAGCATTTAATGATTATATTTTAAACACACCTTTTAAGACTTGTCAGCTAATGCATGTTCGATTATTTTCCACAGAGACATATTTTAGAATGAATGGACAGTTTATGTTAAATATTAAAAAAACTTCATTTAAATTATTATTATTTATAGTTTCTGATTTTAAAAAAGTGCAAACAGACTGCAGGTGTTAGATAAATGGATTTGAGTATAATGTTTAAATTGGAGAGCAGAGAAAAATTCAAATATAAAAAAACCCCACACAATTGTCGTGCTTGCAAGAAATATTCTATACACATATCCACGTGTCATCCACACACATTGGCTTCTAGCACTGGAAAGATTTTGAGAGACTCATGAATGAATATCTGAACATAAATGAGAGGCAACCTAGCATCACCAGCTCATTCTAAGGGTTGTTTATAGTTGTAAATGATATAAATTAATTTAAAATTTATTTTGGGAATTTCTAGGTCAGAAAAGTCCCATTTGTAGAAGCTATATGGGACTGCTGCTAAATGGTTTATAGACAAATTCACACAAAAATAATACGGCGTTACTACCAGCCAGTGACTTGATAAACAGTAGTGTTTTCAGCAACTTGCTCCACAATGTCTTGTTCAAACATGAAGTATAATCTACAGTATATTACAGATGTAATATTTCCTTTAATATCATATATGTCAAGCATTGCTGTGTGTTGGTTTGTTTTTCTCCATCCAGTGCTTGTCATAATGTGGTACCACTGCCTGTCCAGATTGTAAGAGGCAGTACTCGGTCTGCAGGAGTCTATTCCTGCCAACACAAGGTCAAAACCACAGAATCTAGAGCAACCAGCACAGTCACTGCTGGCTAACTTTTATAACAGGATTCTGTAAAATCATCCTTAAAAGGATGAGGCTGTGGATTACAGGGATAGATACAATAAAGATTCGCAGCCAAATCAAAAAGCCACAGTATACTGTGTTTAGAGAGCCAAAGTTTGTTTATTTAAATAATAATACAGATCTAAATAGACACATTATGAGAATAAAGCATATGGAAACAGTCACACAGTTAAAACAGCATAATTTCTTATGTGTCTGTGGGGGGGAGCTTTGTCAAGTCTGAAAGGAGCGACTCTTCTGGTTGCAAAAAGAAGTCCGGTTCCATTAAAAATAATGGTAAAATGACACTTCTTACCTGACTAATTACCTCAGGAAACACTTTCATAATGAGTTTATGGTCTCA
Source organism: Micropterus salmoides (assembly GCF_014851395.1). Taxonomy (NCBI): domain Eukaryota; kingdom Metazoa; phylum Chordata; class Actinopteri; order Centrarchiformes; family Centrarchidae; genus Micropterus; species Micropterus salmoides. The sequence goes on along the minus strand of NW_024042261.1, from coordinate 13,666,780 downwards.
CTAGTTTCAAGTCTTCTTCAATACAATATGATGTTCATTTAGTAAATTATGTTCCCATTTAGGGGAAAATAGACCATAAAGCAGAGTATGCTTCAGGGTGGCATTATCTGTGATTGACAAATTGTTACCATGGAGACCTGTCAATCAGGCTAGATTGAAACTTATTATAGAAAAAGCTTATTGGGAGTTGGTTGTTCACTTTCTCTGGTGAGTACATTTAGTTTTAAGACTGGTGTTCATTAGACAAAATTGTCAGCCCTGTTAAAATGACAGTTAACATGAATTACAGATGCACCTAGCCAGGGCTCTCAAGATTTATCAAAAGTTTGAGTGAAATAACGTCTGTTAGAGGAGGAGCCACTCAAATATTTGCAGCAGCGGCCCCTCGGCCCCAGCCAATTCTCTCAAGTTTTTACTAGCAGTTAAATTTTACCTATAGTTCATAATTAACCCGAACAAATAGAAAGTGTAACAATAGGTAAATCTGATACAAGAGTATTTATATAAATACTTATAATTCAAAAATACAAATGTATCAAAACTAAAAAGAAATTTGGCCCCAAACAAGCCCACTGAACAAGAGTGCTGTAGGCCTACAGTAGGATGGCAGAACTTGCCCTACGCATGTATGCCAAGCTGTGTGTGAGAGTAGGCTACACATTTCAGCTTATGAATAGTGTTTTGTCAGCCAGATTAATGTCTGGAATAGGACATTTGAGAGAGAAAGGTACTTTTTATATTTGTCACAAGATTCTTGTTGAGGTTCTGATGCCTCCACGTCTGTTACTCAAAGCTTAAACTGTACGTAACGTTACTAGGACAACTTGGCTACTGGACATTTGACTGCTGATATTAAATTGTCTGTCTTAAAAGGACAACACAAAAACATTTAAAGACTGTCCCTTGTTCCATTTTCTTCCACGTATGTAACAATAATAGTGCTGTCAACATTAAAACACTGAGGCGTCTTTTAGAGCATCTCTGCATTTTTGCAGGTGTTTTGAGTTAATTAGCTGATTAGAGAGCTCTTCTCCAATTGACATTTCTGTATAATTTACAACACAGAAATGTATTTTTATTCAAATTTCTTTTTATACATTTTGAAATACTGGAGTTTTTATCATCAACATGAGAACAGTGTATTTCTGTGTGTGCAGGAGTATTTGTACTTCCTATCTTATACTCTAAGAAATAAGGAGCCATACACCCAGTAACAGACCCTAAAGTTTCTGAAGAGTGCCTTGTTTGCTGCTCTGATATAAGTCTAGTTTAAACACGAGAATGTGAATACCTCCAAACCATCCTGTGGGGAAGTGATGAAACAAGACTCACCTGCACAGAGTAATTATGAATCCCACTAGGTGGTATTTAGTGTGACGTTGCAAACTCTGAGGTCTCTGAGGAATGCACATGTAGTAAATAGGTGCATCTATACAATGTAATCCACCTAAGAACTAAGAGGTCGCAGTAAATTACACCACCTACAGGGCTTCAAAACTTTTCAGTGTGCAGATAATTTTTTGTTTTTCACAACAGATTAACTTCTCAGTCAATGTCACATTTGTCTCTTAAAGAAATGTCAAAATAAAACAGGATACAACATCAAACATTCATTTTTTTACTTTCTACTAACATGTGCAAAATGTTAACCTGTAAATACCATCTTAATATTTTAATTTACAGCTGTTAACTATAATATATTGTTGAGTTTAGATCACACTATTTACAATTAACATAGGAATCTGATGATGAATGAAAAATGTGATTTTATTTTAAGTATAATTAGTCTGATAAACTTTATAACAAGTATTCCTAATACACAAGCAATAGTTTAACAATCTAAAACTGTCTTGCATTCATGAAAACATCAATATTAAAAGGTTACAAATATAAAAGTTGTTTTGTATGACTTGAAATAATGTTTGTAAGATCTATTTTAACGGTAAGAACCCATTGTGTCATAATTTCACATCAGTAGTGTTCAGGTGTTGTGAGTAAAAAGAAAAGGCTGAGGAAAACAGGAGCTGAAGAGCCTCGCTGGGAGCTGGGGCTTTTATATCCTGAAGGGTTCTGCAATCAGAACTCTGGCACCTGTGGCACCTGTAACGACAACAATGGGTAGACAGTTAAGCACCTTCTTCCCAGCTGCCATAAAGCTACTGAACTTTGAGATTGCCTCAGCATGATAACCTTTCTGGCCTGTGACAGTAATTAGGGGTGGCAATGTGAAATACACTGTTTACTACTATGTGCAATATACGGTTTGCTGCTGGACACTGGACAATAATAATCCATGCTGCTAGACACCTGTTGACTACTCAAGTCAGATCTTATTGAACGTTTATTATAAGAATCTTACTTTATGTTTCTTATTGAACTGTCTACCTTTTTAGGCAAATTCTAATTCACCAAAGGTGTCTCTCACACCTAATTTCTCGCCTTAACTAAACCATCGCCCTAGTTACAGCCCAGCTACCTGTCTGTAGGCATAACACTCATTATATGCTGACAAAAAAGGTGGATGCAAATCTCTGCAGCTAGCCTACAACATCTGTTCTGAATTATGCATCCGCCTCTTAAGCTTCTTATCAGAAACGTCGCTGATCAAACGCAGTTATCACCTCAGACTATTTGCTGAATCTCAAGGAATGCTGCATCTACTAAGTGTAATAACTTATTGATGACTCTAAACGTCCTTCAATATGTACTTCGAATCAATCATCCCCACTGATGAACCTTACAAAGTGTATAACATTATCCTCAGCAAGCAGGCAGAACTCTGCAGCCGCTCCCCCCTCGGCTCTCTGCCTTTAAACCCTCTGTGTCTCTCCGGTTCCTGTGCAGCCACTTACAATAGTATCTGACTAGTATCTAACTGAACAGTTAGTTAGGCAAATCTAACATTGCCCGTTTGTAAAGTTTACCGTTAACATAACATCAGCTAACAGAGCTGAGCCAGAGAGGGTTGGCTGAGGCTTTCCAACTTCACACACGCCTTTTCTTCAAAGCATTATCACCCTAATGTCTAACACTAAGGTTAATCTAATACATTTTGGCTTCGCTCTGACTTTTTTTTGACTCCTTAAAAGCTGCGGTTAGAACACACTAACTCCCGTTAACTTAGCATCGTTAGCAGCTTGGGGCTGCTCGTACCTGGCTAATTAGTGTAACGAGCTATACTAACAAGCTATATGCCGACAGCAATACCTGTTAAATATTGTTAACACTTAAATAAAATACAGGAATTTCACTCACCAACTGGAGCATGGACGTCCTGGAGGTCCTCTCTCCAATAAACCGCACAGTCTGCCATTCATCCAGTGTCTGCATGTAGAAATGTCTAAACGGCTCCAACAGGCTGAGCCTCAGAGCTCCGTGTATTGTAGCTGAGTGAGGCTAACAGACGGCAGGCTAGCAGTGACAGAGGCCAGATACACCTGTCAATCAAAGCGGCCACGCCCCTAATAATGCAGAACTTTAAGGCTTAATGTAATTTAAACAGGTGAGTTTTAAAAAAATTCTCCCCCCCTCACAGGTTGGTTTAACTGCATCTGAGGTACTGCAGATAATCGACGGACATAAAAGCATGGAACAGCACAAAGCATTTAATGAGATGTATGGTTGGACAGAAACATTCAACATATTGAAGACCCACCATGTGCTAAGGCTGAGTCCTTACATCAGGCAGAGGGCCTTTTTAGCATGCCATCCACTCTCTCCCTTTCTCTTCAGCTGCCCCTATCTATCTATATAAAGGCAAAAAAGCCTGAAAAGATAATCTTTAAATAAATAACAATATATACAGTATATAGTTATTTTTTATGTTAAGTATGTGTGTGAGTGTGCGTAAGTAAAAGAAAAATCATGGCTCACTGAAAAGGGATCCAGGGCTGCTTTGTTTACAGAGGGGGTTGAATTGAGCTGGGTCCAGCTGAATTGAATTGGGTCTAGATATAATAGGACCCATAAGCTCTGGCTTGCACTGAGCACAAAACATGTGCCATCAGCTCACACCCTGACAAAGACTCGGACACGTTGCTTGTTACTCAAGCTCACAGAGACAGAAATAAGCTTTGGGGGGGCTTGTTACTATGGCAGACAGCATGCAACAGTGATACAAGCTGTCACAAACCATCGTCAACCTCCTCCAATTTAGATCATATAGATCCTCCCCTTTACTGTACAAGTAATGGGTTATTTGGATGTCGGTCATCCTCAAAGTGAGGTTTTACACTCCATATTCCAAAAAGTTTGACCCGAAGCAGCATGTTCAGTTCATTAGAGCTGTATTTATGTTTACTTAAAACGGCATGTTTAGGAAAATATAAATAGCAAACCTCTTCACTATTTTTAGTGTTAGCGTGTCTCTATTTGCATCAGTGGTACAGTGTCAATTACAGTAGCCCATTAGAGCCAATCTTATCCGAACCTTTGGCAGACCTCCAACCAACCCTTTCTAAACTGGTTTCCAAGGCAACCCCAACCAGCAGGACCAATTAGAATTGAAAAGGATCCGCGATCACTAAACTGGCTGGAGATTAGGAGAAAAGAAGTCACATCCTCAAAACAAACACAAAACAAACACAACAAATGAAAGAAGGGCGCTCTGATCAGTGGGTGTATCTGGCTGTGTGTGTGTGTGTGTGTGTGTGTGGGAGGGGTGAGACGCAAAGACGGCGGCTTTGCATGAGCATGCAGCTGTGGGCTCGGTTGTGTCAACTTAGGTCTATCCATTAGCGGGGAGAGATTTAATTAAACCTGCTATCTTTCCTTCCCTCCCTCTGTTTCACTCTCCGTAGGACTGTTGGGTGTCCATGTGTGTTGTTAGGGCCACAGGCAGGAAACCAGATCAATAACAAATAGTTTAGAGTGGCTGATGTTTCTTTTTTCTTTTGAGGCCATCGGGAGAGCACAGTGGCCTCAATTACATGCTGTGTGTGTGCGCGTGTGGGCGTGATTGATCTGATAGCCTTTGCACTTCAATGGGGGATCTACTTTATTGAATAACTGACACCTATGATACCATGGTGTTTGTTTGTTGGTTATTGTGTGTGAAAGTGCATGCGCCTGTTTCTCTGTGAGTTGAAATGTGTGTCAAATATCAAAATCAGTGACCTTTACTTTAAACCCTTTTAGCACACTGCTGGGAGGTGAGAGCAGGGTTTTATTCATTGTCACAGTCACTCTGCTCTACAAAGCCAAAAAACACTACAACTACAGAATGGAGTTGAGACCAGAATCTAACGTTTTGATGGATGTTATAAAAATGATTATGCAATAGAAATGTAACATTTCTGTGAAAGCAGCACAGAAAGTTAGCAGTTACTACAAAATGGAGCCCCAAAAATCCTGAAAGCTCAGGTTTGTTCATTTCTGGGTATCACATGCTGTCTTCCAAGTTGTAATTCCTAGTCAGAGATATTGTAAATTTCTGACAGTGCCAATATCTTCCCCTTGCTGAAGAGAACTACAGAAGTGTCAGCCAAATGACTGCAAAAAGCTACCTTTGCTGGCAGTTACATCTAAATAAAATCCAATATTAACACTAATACTGTCCATTCAGCTAGTTTAAAAGGAACTAGACACAGTATGTTGTATGTATACTGCTTTCACCTGTCAACAAACGGATGACCATATTTTGGTTTTCAAAAAAAGAGGACAGTGGGGCCGAAGGCAGACGGACACCCACAGTGGGTGGAACGCTGGGGCTTGGGGGATTCAAGTAATGGGAAGAACAGGAAAAACCTCTTGTGATTTCGTCTTGAGAGTAGTCGCATCATTAAAATAGCCATACGTCCTTTTTTTCCCCCGGACCTGTCCTCGTTTTGGGACCATGTGAAGCAGAATGCATAACCTGCAAAGCTGGTATGTCTGGGTCAGTGTCAATTAAAGGTGCTAGCAATCCATTCTGTTTGTAATGCAGCATTACTGTCACAGAAAAGTAGCTAACTAGACAGCTAAGGCAAGAGCGCTATGTCAAGTTAAAGCTAGTCGTTAATACAATCACAGCCTTAACTAAATGTAAAACTAAATTTGCTTTTTCTCTGTCAGTAATCAGGAATTGAAAAATAACACTTTGATAAAGTGATATATTTTGTTAACTCTGTTCTTTTTTCCACATAATTAAATGAGGCAATATCTACAGTAAATCCAATCATGATATAGAAAACAAAACACAGCTAAACGTACGCTAAAGGTAACTAAGTGAATCACAGTAGTTCCTATATCAGCTTTTTATAGCATTTGATGTGATTTGTTGTGTTAAGCTAGGCTACACTATGAACTTGTAAATGTATGTCACTGCTTCAGTTACTGCTCTCTGCTTTGGTAGGGCAGATCACTTTCATTTTAAGATAGCAGTTAAGATTTTAAAATGTTGTATTTGTTTGCAGCTAAATACAGCTGGACTATTTATGTATATCTGACCTGTGTCAAGGCCAGCGCGATGCTGCTGTCAATACTGCTGATGAGTTGAGAGCTCATCTTGGCCGGGGTCATGGTCTTTTGGCCATCTTGCACCTTTGATCCTTTAGTCTCTTTTCTGTCTTTGCCCATATAATTGTGTCTTATTTCAGCCTTTCTGTCTCAGCTTGTTTCTCTCTTTTACTCCCTTGGTCTTCAAAGCCTTGAAAGGAGTTTAGGCGTAGCCCTCTCCATGGTAACACCATCTCCCATTCTTACACACACACACACACACACACACACACACACACACACACATTTTCTCGCGGTCTCTCATCTCATAATTCTGCCCTACCCTGAGCTTTATCTCTCTACCCTCCCCCTATATGCACTCCCTCTCCCCCTTCTCTCACTCTCCCCTCCTTCTCTCTCTCTCTCACACACACATACTCAACCTCTCCTGCTCTGGCAGCTGGTCTACTGCTAATGCTGCACCATCCACTGGCCACGAGATGTTCACCCCAGCTTGTAAAGGATCTGCAGGAGAGCCGAGGTAAGGCTTTCACACTCATTCCCCCTGGAGCAGAAACATGGCAGAGATCATACTGCTGCTGCTGTTGGCTGCTGACAACAGCTAACTGAAATGACTGATGGGAAGAGCGTGAGTGAGCGTGTGTGTATGCTGATTTGTGTGAGAACTCTCCAGCTGGAGTAGGAAGCCTGTGTGAGTTGCAGGTTTGGTATGAGACCTGTGATCTGCATGCACACACACACTGTCAAGTGAAGTGTAAATCTAATTCCAGGGTTCTTTGTCCTTTCTGTATTTTCTTAAACTTGAGGAAGATATTGTTCTGTGTGTGTGTATTTATTTATTTGCATTATATTATTTTATGTGTGTACATGTGCATGCTGTGAGAGAGCCTGTGGAAGCCTGGTGGCACGCAAATTGTCTTTCGAGTTATGCTGCAACGATGCTGCAATGTCTGGTTATGGTGCTACATTCTCTGACGGTTTATGACACCATGTTGCATTTATATGTGTGTGTGTGTGTGTGCATGTGTTTGATTGCTGGGGGATGGTGAGAGGGGGCATGAAGTTAGGTTTCTTCGTATGTGAGTGGGTGGACACGAACAGTGTTTCTCAATATTTTCATAAATTCAACTCAGAACACTGTGTTCAAGCAGCAGGAGGAAATTCAAGGCAAGCAACAGATAGAATACCATCAATAGACATAAAAACAAATGTGTTATTTTTTACAAGAAGAATATGCACATGTGAATAATATGTGAGTGCTCTGAACTGTGCGTGAGCCAACGAGTAAACGTCTTCATGCGTGCACGGATTATTCTAGCGTGTGTGTGTGTGCCAGTGGGCATTAATTCATGTTCCTGTGCATATACTGTAAAGTGAGTGTGTGTAATTTGTGTAGAGCCCCTGGCGAAACATGGTCTCTACTGTATGCAGTGCAGGGGGAACGCAGCGAGAGGCAGAGAGATGTTATGTGATACATGAGTCTGTTTCCCTAGAAGAAGATTTGCATGTGTCGTAATTCCCAACATCTTCCAAGACATCTAGGAAGAGGTGAAGGTTTTCATTAAGTCCTTTAAAGTTGAGGAAGGTGAAGTTCCACTAGCATCGACGGGAAAAAATGTGACGTACATCAGTTATTCCTGCAGAAAATTATTCTATTTCACTCTGTTCTGTTTTACACAGACTTTAAAGTGAGTAATCTTTTAAATAACACATTCTTCTGCCTCCCCCGCGACCCGATCCCGGATAAGCGGATGAAGATGGATGGATGGATGGATTCTTCTGCCTGCAAATAAAAAGTTTAATCTATAAGCAAAAAATGGGCCCTTGCTTGGTTCATTACACTCTGTGGTGGTTAATGTTAGCTTATGGTGATGATGATGATAAACATTCGGTAGATTTACAGGGGCTGGAAATTACTGAGTCCGTTAAAAGATTTTTTTTTACCATGGTTCCACTACGTTTAACTATTTGGCATCCCATAATTGCCATTAATGGCTGTAGTGGCCGCTGCTCAGCAAATGTTACATAGAGTCAGATGAAGTTTCTTTAACCCCTAAGCACAATCAATGGCCTAAATGGCTGGAACCCTCCAAGTATGAAAAGTTTGTGATTTCAGAGCTTTACATATGACATAAAAGCATCAAGACAAGATATATAAGAAACACAAGGCAAAAAAATAAAAATAGACGATATACAAAGACACTTAAACTAAATTAAATAGAAGATAAAAATAAGATGAAATAGAGTAAGACAGATGAAACAGCAGAATAGAGATTACAGTGCAGCTTCACTGCAGTGTAAGATATGAATACATAGTCCCAATGTCAACCAAAGAGGCAAAAAAAGAGACTCTTGACGCAGCAGTTTCAGACTAAGAGGTTTGACAAATCACAGTTCTGCAGTGTCAAGTGGATGGTGGCTGGTGCTGCCGGCAGCTCTGTACATCTGCTGCTGATTCCAGCTCAAAACGGTGGTTATAATCTGCATCTCTCAGGTGGAGTGAATTCAGGGTTGTCCCAGTTACTTAAATGTGCATGAGTGTGCACACAGATATGCACTTGCACATACTGTCCACTCATTCACTCTATGGTGATCTATGCTACCAGTTTCAGCGAACACAGCAGAAAAACTTGTCGTTATGAATCATTATTGCATTTATCTTTATGTCTGTTTACCCCATTTCTTTGAACTCTATTTGAGTAAATTCTTTCATTGTGCCCACGCTCACTGTCTCATCTCTTTTGTCCCTGTTGTGACTTTCGATGTCCATTTGAGAACTGCTAAAAGTCAAATACCACTCAAAGAAGACTGCACACACACGGTCTTATGTCCTCACACCTCTCCTCTCCTGTCTCCTCCTTCCTCTGCTCCTTAATAACCATCTTTCATTAACCCACACTCAATGCCAACACTTCCCATCATCCCTCCCTCCTCCTTTCCCTCACCTCCATGCCTTTCTCACCTACGTCACATGTGCTCCTGCGGTCATTAACTCTCATTTCCAGGCACATCTCTAGGCGTGAGTCATCCCCAGATCCTCGCAGATCGTTACGCACACCTTTGCAAACCTTTGTTGCTCTTCACTTCTGCAGTCATTTTTCTTTTTTTTCTGTGGCTCTAATTGAATCCAGACCAAATCTTTCCCTTCTTCTCCATAAAGCCGCCTCACGCTCCCTCACATACATTGGTGGTGAGATCAATGCAAACTTTGAGTCAGTGACACGAGTCACCATGGGATTTGCTTTAAACGTCCACAGCTTGTGTTTGTATTTGTGTGTTCCCATTAAGTAGAAAATGAAACGGGGAAATTGCCATGTTCTCAGAGTGCACCTGATTAAATTGTTTTTGTGTGGGCTGAGCTTTGCAGTTGCCCCTGTGGGTGTTTCTCACTGTGTTTGCGGGATCTTGGGTCTGTGTGTTTCTCTTTATAGCCAGTCAGAGCTGCAGTGTAGGGGGAAGAACGTGAATTAAATGGATGTTTTTCTCTGATCAGTGTCGTCTGGAAGAATGAACAATGGGGGAGAAGGCACCGTGGAGGCAGTGGGTGGAAGATGTTCACTGTGTGCGTGTGTGTGTGTGTGTGTGTGATCTGGAACACGCGTCAGCATGAGTGAGTGCATGTCTGTGTGCTTTGTGTGCAGTAGGCTACTGTATGTATATATTTGTGATCTGTGATTGTATGGATGTGCACACTCATTTGTGTGTGTGTGTGTGTGTGTGATCTGGAAGAGTGGGTGTGTGGGTGGGCTCGCTGTCACTTTCACTAAAATCCACCAACAGAGAGAAGAACTATAGGGGGGGAAAGTAGGAAAATAAAAATAGATTGCAAACAAGAAGAAGATTTAGTGAACAGTGATAGATTGAGAAATATAAAAGACTTGAAAAGGGAAGATAAAACGAAAATTAAAACTACAAACAAACTAAAGGAATGCAGAAAAATACAGCAGAAAACATTTATATCTACATATTGTGGTGCACTGTACTGTAACCGAATAAGATTAGCATCTCCCATGGTCGCAGCTAAGGCGATCCTAATAATGAAATTATACAACATTTATTATAATTGCTTTTAAAAAATCTATTCAGTAAAATAATCTGTCCTTTTCATTTGATTCAATTGCTCAGTAAAGTGCAAAGCTCCTTTTATTAGTCACACATGTGTTAGTCATGTAAGTGCAGACCACGGAAGATGTAGCGTCACAGTAAAAACCTGCAGACTTCTCCTTTACTAACAGCACATCACATCAAAGTAACTACTGTCAGTACATTAAGTCAAGTATTTCAGAGGCAGATGTTGCACTTTTTTCTCCATTACATTTGCTTCAGTTACTTTACAGGTGAAAATCTTACATACAAAACATGCAGCAATTTTGTAATATATGATGCATTACTACAGATTAAACTGCCTAACGTGATATAAGGTAGTCTGACGGCATAATGATTAGTTTTGCTTTTGATACTTTGAGTGCATTTTCCTGGTAATTTACCATTTTTACTTTACTGCACTTGAGAGTTTGGAAATGTCCGTTAACATTGTGTGTATCCATTGGGCATGGCAAATGTGTTGAATGCATTTTCTTTCAATTAAACATTTCCAACGCCAACTTTTTAATTTCTGAATTGTTTACTTGCGTGCAGTCTTCTTCTTCACTGCCTTTGCTGGTGAATTGCTGCTTTTCTTGACACGTTTCTGCCACCTGTAGATGAGTGGAACACATGCACGTCATAAAAACTGCTCCGTAGCTCTACTAGTGGTCAAAAACTCCTCTAAGATTTTGTAGTCAGGGCTTTTATTTGGGTAATTGTAGCGCGGTATTGCTACTTTTAAAGGTTCTAAATGCTTCTCCCTTCACTGCAAATGTGTGGAATAAAATGTCATGTTGTGACAGCGGAGAACATTTTTATTTTATCATGTTCAGTCCAGCAGATGGAAGATATTTCCTCCATCAGTCCATGTGGTGTTTTCAAACAAGTACACAGAAGTCTGGTCACGAATGTTTAATTACTCCTATTATCCCAACATCACAACTTAATTATATGATTAGCTAATGAAATCATGCTTTTTCATGCCTCCACAATTGAATTATCTCATAATTGTCATATAAGAATGAACTTTTTACATTAATTTTGGTTTAACTAGAGGAATCATAGCAGTGACAATGTCTGCTGACGTCACGACTTCAAAATAAGATTAATTAATCTGTTGTGATCTCTGCTGTCATCCGTTTCTGAGCTTTCCTCAGCGGGTGACATAAAGAGAAAAGGACACACAACAACCATTAACTACGTAGTTATCTAATGAAAATGACGTAATGCTCTTAATGTAATTTAAATAAAATGCATCTAGTGTGATCATGGTTAACTCTGTTACTAGCTGAAATCACACTTTATGCAAGAGCCTGACTTTTTAAGTCAACAGTTAGCAGCTAAAATAATTCCCCTAAAATCTGTGTGTGCGTTATAATAGATGGTAAAGGATGTGACTGAAGCAGGAGCCATAGCCAAAGCTAAGCGTATCAGCTCAGTCTCCACATCAGCAACCCTCCTGGAAAACCTCATATGAGCAGGTAAACTATTAGACACACAGGAGGGAGGGATGAATGGAGAGACGGAGGGAGGGAGAGACAGATGAAGGAAAGGAGAAGGGTCTCTCATGACTGTCTGGGCACACATCACTCCCTGGGAATCCATCTAATGACTGAATACCTTATTAAGTTTTGGGGAGAGGCGGAATAAAGTAATAAAGATGGAAACATCACGTCTCCCAAGGAGTCTCCGTGCCAATGGATGCCCGGGAGAAAGTTATTGAGAATGAGATGAGGGACTAAAACAAACCTGGACTGATGGGAGAGAGAAAAGGAGAAAGATAGAACAAAAGATAAGGGGAACTGATCAAGTTTGGAAAATGGGTTCTGTGAGACGTAAATATATCCGGAGAGACAGCTGTGCTTTTATTTCACTCATACTGCAGTCATTGTCTGCTAGAATATATGCATAAAACAAAAAACTCATACACTGCAAAACAGAAAACACAATCTTCTTTTGCAGAAGATTCATCTTTAAACAATATATTAAATGACAACATAAAAAAAAAGCAACATTGTGAAAGGGGTTGCTCATAGTGATGAACCTATGGACAATTATCACCTGAATCTGCAGCTGCCCTGGTCTGTATGGCGTTTCAGCTCATTGTTTATCAGTCTAGTCTGCAACTTCACTGATTTGGTTCACTCATAGCATAATTTTTGGTCACAGCAGGCAGCTATTTTCAACTAACTACCTCTGAAATCTGACTGTACATCACCTGCTCAGCGCCAAACAGCAGGTAGACCCAGTTAGAGACTGGCTGGTGAACATAGTGGGGCATTTAGCAGCTAAAGACCCAGCCAGGTGGCCTGAAACACGACTCCGAATGAATGTTATATTGCTCCACAACAGCTGGGTGTGCGAATAAGCATCTGTTTGCTATAACAAGTTTGCAGTATCAATGATGATGCGGTATGTCAGTGGTACTATTTTTGGTTTAAAGCACAACACATGATGCAGAAACAAAGCCTGGTATTAGACAGCTGTGCATACAAATAGCAAGTCAGTGTGCCTAGCTAAGACTTCATATGTTAAGCGACAGTTTAATTATGTATTGGAACAAAGTGGCTTTTCCTCTCACCTCTACCACCTACACACACACACACACAAACACACACTCACTTATAGCTGTGTCTTTCACAGTTTCAGCTGTGAAATCTGACACTATTTAAAGGTGGGGTACGTCATTGTAATCCACTACACGTCTTTATGTCAAATTCAGCGAATATCTTCTCACTGTCCGCCAGATGTCTGTTCTGTGTGTGCGCTGAAAAAAATCCTGTGTTTGTACTCAGCCCTGGCTCTGCAAATAGGAAACAAACAAAGTGTTCTGGAGCCCTGGTCAGGTACTTTCTATTTCACTAAGACATGCTTTTTGCTGGGATGTTAGCTATAAAGTAACAGGAGAGTTGTGAGCATCGCTCTGGGAAACTGTTTTTCTCCTAATTCTGTTTCACAAAGCAGAGCTGGCATCCAGTTTTAACCTGGAGTTAAACTGCTGTGTCAACATTACAATGCAGCAATGGCTGCAAAAAAAGCTGTTTGATAGATAAAAACTCTTGGTGGTAGAAAAGACACTGTGGTGACATCATCCATCTGGTTGCTATAGGATGATGTCACCCCACCCACTTACCAACATTTGAGTGGTAAGAGAAAGTGTGGTAGTGGTGGTGTGAATGCAAGGTTCAATTTTAGGATGATGTTGATGTGCTTTATTCGAAAACTGTGATGAGAGATGAGGTCAAGAGTCCAGATTATGAAAGCAACAAATATTCTCAATTTATAATATTCTGGAAACTATTATTGCTCAAAAAAATGGGAAAACTACCCATGTTACAACAGTTTCACAGTATGGGCATTAGCAGGCAGGTTAAATTAATAAATGATTGTTTACATGCAAGATGAGGTCATATAAAATTAAACAAGGAAAATATGATCCTCTGTTTTAAATCTTAAGGCAAACCATCAAACATCAACTTTAGCTATACATGATGTTACATTTAAGATATGTTCATTCTGAGACATACATGCGTACAGTCTGTAATTCTGTGCATAGAGTGTGTGCTGGACACTTGTGTTATCACCATAGTGATGGCCTTTCAGAGTCATGGTTGGAGCATAGACTGTGTGAAAGAAGTGGATGTTGTCACCGTGCCGCATAGCCAGTTTATCCAATGGGCATTCTGGGCACGGGCCCAGGAGCCCATGCGCACTTAGGGCCCAAGAAAGGAGAAGACTTTTTATGTATAACCAATAAAAAGCACGTTGATATTTTTTTTTTTTTATCTAAACGGAATTATATTATTGATCAACCGTAAGTGTGGAAAGCACGTAACAACCCGCCTGGTCATCAAATAACCCAGCACTGAATCGAGCGGACTGTGGGAGAAGTTGTAGTAGTTAAAATGAGTGAGAGAAGATTGTAGTAAACACAGACGAAACAGAGAAGAACAGAAGAGGGAGGCACCTTCACTGAGACATGCGCCATCTCTTCAAAAGGAGCCAGGTTGAGAATCAGGGTGAAGAAGTTATAGAAGATCGAAGATGATGAGCAAGCTAACCAGGGGCCGGAGGAGGCTCGTGTTAGCAGCGCACCGTAACATCAAGCCCAGGCTAGCAGCGCAACCATGCGGTCTGTGAGCGCAGCACATCCTGAAGCTAGCTGTAGCAGCAGCAGCAGCAGCAGCAGCGCACGGTGGATTTATCAGCTGTCTGACCCGGTGTTGCGCGGGGCAATCAACGAAGATGCTCGCGCCGATAGTGGAAATATCCAGCCTCAGCCTGTGATATGGTTTGGGCGGTATGGTGGGCTCCCTCACTAATGATCTGCTGTCTTGTCGAGTCCCAAATGGGGAAAAGTTTACAGAGTGGATCACCCATTCACCATCCACAGGTGATATTTTTTGCTTTAGCTGTAGGCCTATGCTTTATGCAACTAACAAAATATATTTGTTGGTGTTTTTTCTGACTGGAACCACGGCGACCATGTGCGTGAGAAAAGCACAGAGCACTGTTATTATATATAATCATCGCTTCTGCGCTCATTTGTCACTGGGAGCGGGACTGTGAAACTGAACTAGTGCAACAGCTGGAGGGAGAGAAAAAGGAGGAGCTGAAGCAGGTTGTGGCTTTAAGTTTTAAGTGAAAGAGGGCTGCCTTTACGTGGCGACGGTGAAGTAGCATATTTACTGGATGTGTTTTTGTGTGTGAATAATTGAAGAATCTGATTCATAGAACTGGATTAGAGGTGAAGTTTGAGGTTTGTGCTTGCATAATGTGATTTACAGTAAACAGGGAAATGTATTGATATTGTGGTCCAGGAAAGCATTGTTTCAGTCATGTGGGGTGAGGTTAAAACCCGTAGGATGGAGGATAAGTAACGTTACAGGTGTTGATCAGTGTAAATCCTGTAGAGCCAGACCATATAGGTTTGTGGGGGCAGATGCAGATTTAAAAGTGAAAAAATGCGTAAACTGGAAATCTCAACAACTGATCATGCAAACAACTGCATGTCAATAAATATTTGCTGCTAGAAAGTGCAGCGAGAGAATAAGCATGTGTATTTAAAACTAAATCTACTCACCAGAGAAAGTGAACATCCAACTTCTTCTTTTTCAATGGTGCTGGTTCAATTTACACAGTGCTGTGGGTATGAGTCACTTTAGCCTGATTGACAGGTCGCCATGGTAACAACTTGTCAATCATAGATAATCCTGTCCTGAAGCATACTCTGCTTTATGGGCAATTTTAAAATAAATGGGACCATTATTTACTAAATCAACATCATTTTGTATTGAAGAAGACTTGAAACTAGCGACTGAGACCATAAACTCATTAGGAAAGTGTTTACTGAGGTAATTATTCAGGTGAGAAATAGGGTCATTTTCCCATTATTTCTAATGGAACCGGACTTCTTTTTGCAACCAGAGGAGTCGCCGTTCGATAGAATGCAGGTGTAAGGGACTTCTGCGTTGGTATCAGATCGCTGAGCAGAAGCTTCCTGCTTGACTAACATCAACCATGACCCAGGAGAAACCCGAGAGAGGGCAATGAGAAATCAGAATCACAAATCAGAATCAGAAATACTTCATTGATCCCAGAGGGGAAATTCTTAAACGGGGGTCTCTCAGGAAAATCAAGTGGGTTGGTATGGTGGTTTGTGGACTACAGATTTGAAGCCTCGAGTTTACTGAGCTGTAGGGACTTGTCAGTCACAACACAGCCACGTCCTAAAGCATACTATGCTTTATTGTCTATTTTCACCTAAATGAGACCATTGTATACAAAATGAACATCATGCTGTACTGAAGAAGACTTGATACTGGCGATTGAGGCCATACACTCATTAGGAAAGTGTTTCCTGAGATTATAAATCAAGTGGGAAGTAAGGTAATTTTGTCTGTTGGAGACAATGGAGTTGTCCCTGTCATGGTGGTGCAGTGGTTAGCACTGTCTCCTCACAGCAAGAGGGTTGTGGGTTCAAACCCTGGCCTTTCTGTGTGGAGTTTGCATGTTCTCCTCGTGTTTGTGTGGGTTCTCTCCGGGTGCTCCGGCTTCCTCCCACCCTCCAAAGACATGATGACTAGGTTAATTGTGATTAGGTTAGGTGTGAGTGGTTGTTTGTCTATGTGCGGCCCTGCGATGGACTGGTGACCTGTCCAGGGTGTACCCTGCCTTTTGCCCAATGCCTCAAGAGTGGCTCCAGCCCCCCGTGACCCTGTACGCAGGAGAAGCGGTTGATGATGGATGGAGTTGTCCCTGCTGGCCATAAGAAAGAATGCAGGTTGTATACCATTTCTGCATTGGCTTCACTTTTCAGACCCGGACGTTGCCACGTGGGTTGGAGTTGTTGTTGTTTAGTGAGGGTGGGTTCAATATAGTTTACTTTAGACACTTAAAAGAGAAAAGAGAAAACACAAAATAAAATTTTAAATTTTAATTAATTTTTTTGTATGAACTTTCTTTAAACCAATGTTAATAGCTTATTTTGGCCACTTGGGGGCAGCAATACAAGCCGTAAACACAACACTGACATATTATCACCTTTTAAGTTGATGTGGCTAACGTGTTAGCAAATAGTTTCCCATTTGCATATCCAGCAGATACGTAGCAATGCAGCATTCATTTGAAGTCGTGTTTCTGGACACCTGATGAATGTAAGTACAATATTCAGTCTCCTGTTAGCTCTATTGCTGCTCTCCACCCACTCTTGAGAAAAATATCTGTCTCTTGAGCCGCTAACTGCTCCACTATGTTCAATAACTAGCCACAAACGGTATCTGTCTGCTGCGTGGTGCTGAGCAGGTAACAGTTAGTGTCCCGGTTACACGACATCTCTAAAGAGAGTGAGGTCTGTACTCAAAACTGTCATTGTCAGGTTTATAAATGAGAGTTTTATTGAAGTGCATTGTATTGAATGTCAAACCCATTGTCTGTTCGATTTTATTCTTTTTAATCACTAGTTGTGATAATTACTGCAATGCAATGACACACTGACTCGACACACACACACACACACACACACACACACACACACACACACACACACACACACATTAAGCCAGTGGAGCATTTTATTGCTTTTAATCAGTACAATCACATCCTTGATGGAGCTATGGACCGAGAGCACATCCACTCATCAGCCACATAGAAAAGAGAGCGAGCTGGAGCTCATTAACAATATGTCATTGTGAGAGCGTTTGACCGTAATCATTCTCAACAGGCTTCAGACGTGCTTGTTTTGTTTCTTGGACTCCTTGAATAGTTTTTGAAGTGATTTTAAATCAAATCAGTGTTCTGTTAAAAGCAGAAATGACACAAAAGTTGAAGTTTGATATGAAAATGAAACCCAGAACCTCTTTGGCACATTATCCATAGTTCTTTTATTCTATGTATCATGCCTATTGTTTGCCTTTGAAGTCCATTTTACACAGGGTGTAAAAAGTACACACGGCAATAATCTAATACGAAAGCCTGGAAAATATGAATGTAATTGTGGAAATAATACCTTTGTCAGAGAGGGTATTTACTGGATTACCAGCCAGACAAAGTGAGTTTCCCTTGGCCCCCAAAATACCAGGTTCACTGCAAGTCAGTTTTTTATTTATTCAATGGAAATATTTTAGGGAATTTGCATCACTAATATACATTTTCAGCTGCTACACAGTGTAATGCATAATTAGGTACCTGTGTCTTGTAGGAAGACCTTGTTACAAAAAGTAGTTTCACGATCTTTATTATTTAGTTCATGTGGTATATAGTCAACTTGAAATTAAAATTGATTTTTGATATGATCAGTATGTACCTCCTTTAGTGTGTTTAACGCAGCAAAGTCTCAGTATATGAAGATTTTTGGAAGCACTGAAGTATAAGGTATACCATGACTTTTTTTGAAACCTCGTGAGGTCTTTATGTACGTTAGCTGTGTTAACTCTGAGAGTGAGACCTGTCAACTCTGGAGTGAGGAGGAAGGATGTCAGGAAGGACACTCCCTTTGGTCACAACAAGGGAGGTTTCTATGTATATACTGACTGCACGGTTGTTCAGCTCCTCCCGTTTCCTTTAATAGCCAAATATCGCACTCTGTGTTACAAAATGAATCAAGTTTTTGCTGTTGAGCATTTGTCAGAATTTCCATTCAGCACAGACACCTGCAGTGTGGTTTTAAAAGAGTTCATGACTCAGCCCTGTGAAAACATCGCTTTTAAAACGACACAATCTATATCATAATGAAAGATCAAGATTTCAGCTATTCTGGAAACATGATCTCAGTGTTAAGTTTACTGGATCAGGCAGCAGGTGTCATGTGTAATGGGTGTGTTGTAATTCCAAAATACTGCGCTTTATCTTTGCTCATTCAGGAAGGTTTTGCATATTACTCTATGACTGACGCCCAGGGAAATCAGCAGACCTACGAGGGGGATACACAGTGCAGGAAGTGAACACATTTCCTGGTGGTGGGCATGTGGACAGACCAGAGATTGCTTGTTGATGCTCTACATTTGTGTGTGTGTGCGTGTGTGTGTGTGTGTTAGTGTGTATGTCTTCAGGAAACAAAGGGGTTCAGATGAGATATTGTGGTCCCTCTTCAACTGGCACCTTCCCTGCTGAAATGTGTGTATGTCTAAGTGTACCTGCATGTGTCAAATTATGTGTGTGTGTGCGTTTAAGCCTGAGAGCAAGCTGTGTTTCAGGAAAGTAGTTGACTGGTCAAGTGGCAAAGTGGAAAACAACAGCTCCGGGGAGGCAGGTGGCAAGGAAGAAGAGACTGAGACAAAAGAGGGGGAAAAAAGAGTGCAAATAGAGGCGAGAGAGAGAGAGAGAGAGAGAGAGAGAGAGAGAGAGAGAGAGTGTGAGGGAGGAAGGGAGATTGGTTCAGAGAGGGAGACACAAAGTGCAAGTATACACAGTATAGAGAGAGAGAGAGACTGACAGCAGAGCATACACTTCCCAGAGGAGACAGCCTGAGAGTGAGAGAGACTGCTGAGAAGTTCAGTTGGACAAAATGCTGAGGAGGAGAAGCGTGTCATTTGGTGGATTTGGATGGTATGTTGCCTTTTCATTGGATGTTAATGTGTATGTGTGTTTACAATATATATGGACATGCTCATGACTGTGCACTTTATGCTTATGTTTGAATAGTGACATTAAATGATGTACATTGTGCTGCTGAAGGTGTATGTGCTAGTGTTAACAGCTGTGTGTGTGTGTGTGTGTGTGTGTGTGTGTGTGTGTGGACTGCTGAAATTTTAACTTTTTTCTATAAAGGAAGGATGGGTGGAGGGCTGAGGCTGCTCCACAGTGTCACACCTCTAACACTTTGTCTTCGGTTTAACAGCCGTGTGTGTGCGTGTGTGTGTGTGTGAATGTGACGTTTCACTCTGTGCCGTCTCCGTTCAGGGAGGGATTACAATCAACAGGCTGCATTGTCTCTGCCTGCTGTTGTTGTTGCTGTCCTGTTGTGGGACTGTGGATGCAGCTCTTACAGTCATGTTTTCCAGCTCTATTGGCTGGGAAGAGTTCCCATGATGCAGTGCTGAAGAAGCTGCCAGGGAACCCATTTAGCACTGAATGCGCTGACACACTCGGATGGAGTGTTTTTGTGCTGGCTCCCCTGCTAGTGGTCGTTCTGACACTGAAGCGCTGCTTCAGAGCACTTAACCTTCCCAGCTGGGCTGAGGCAGCACGTCCTGCCAGGCAGGCTGAAATAACCTGAAACAGACAGCTGAGGAGCAGCACGTTACATGTAGCAGGGTTAATTAGTGACTATTGTGTATACAGTGATAAAAACGAGACAAAGCAATCAGATCTTTTTCAGAGACACAGTTCACCTAAAAACAGTTGTATGTCTTCTGTGGCTCTGAAGGAGATTACAACGTTAGAAAAAATAACCCTGTGTTGGATTATGGGAATTGAAAACCCAAACCTTTTTGTGGCTTTACCTGTGCTAGGGACTAAAACGATATCTCAGCCTCTGTTGCTTTGATTTTCACCAGTCTTTGTTAAATGGCTTGTGAGTTCCCCAGCGTAATGAGAGTGCAGTATGCTGGAAAAGATCAGCAACACATTTCAACAAAAATGTTCATCATCCGCAGCAAAAATGATGATAACCCCTCTACAAATTAAAGAATGCCTTATGTCTGTCCCACTGCAGGAAACTACTCAAAAGCCAATAGGGTGTCAGTAGGGTACGATTGTCTCCAGAACAAATAACCCTTTATTTTCAAGAATGACCAAGAATCCTCATGAAGCTGCACTCAGAACGTGGAATTATTTCTCCTTATTGGCAGGGTTTTAGCTTGTTAAAATGTCATGAAGGCTGAATATGAGATGAAAAGACTTCTTAAGCAGGATTCATCCTGCTGTGTATCAGTTCTGCAGGCAATCTAAAGTGCGGGGCAAGTCTAGTAGATTACTATTAAGAATTTATATGCTTTAACAGATTACATTTTGTATGCAGAAAAGACAGACAAGCTTACACACTTTGAAGGGACAATATGCATCTGTCTCTAGACAGTGCAGATAGGCCTACACACAGGATGATTTTAGCCTGTCTGGTTTCTAGTTTCTTTTTCACACATATGGATGGTGGATGGACCACATGTAAAGCTGACTATGAGCAGGCAGGCCATTTAAAAGTATATCATATCATTAATCATTTTGTAAAGGAAAGGAAAGGTTGCTGTTATACAACTGCATCAAAATGTTGTTACATTCTGGTGTTAAATCCCGTCCCCCCCTGGACACACAATGCTGTACATGTGATTACCATGCACATAAACAGTCAACGGTAGTATTTGCTTCATCTCTAAGATGTGGGATGAATAAAGCTTTAACACGATAGTATGATCTGATGGGTGATTCAGACAGAAAGTGGGTGGTGTGTCGTGACCGCTGGGTTGAGATAAATCCTGTAAGATCACAGACTGCAGCTCCATTACAGTATGAGAGATGGCAACATTTGTCGCCATACAAGATCGGATAGCATTTTAACAACATGGTGTCACTGCGCCAGAGTTTTATTTAACTGTATTTCTGTTGATTAAGGCTAATCTTTAAAAATGCATTATGCAAACTTTCGTATAAACTACCCAGCTGCATTAACTACTGTAGCTCATTACTGTATGAACCTATTGTACTGTGTAACATGAACAGTAACAGAACCTCAGTTCTCTCTGCTCAACGCCGCTAATACACGCTGTTGTTGATTTAATTTATAAACACTGGAAAAAATTCAAATCACATTTGAAACATCCTGGTTGGGGGAGAGTGCAGTAAAAAATAGTGTGCACTGTGTGTTTGTACACTGTGTTTGTGTGCGTGTGTCTGTGATGAGTGAAATTGCATAACATACATAGATCGGGCACCGCTATGCACGGTTCAGTCTCCAAATTAATGAGATTAAAGAATTAATGTCATAACATCTTCCTTGGAGAGTCATGTGAGAACGCTGTAAATCAAGCACCTGACATGCACGTACATTCATGCACGTGCACACCCACACACACTCGCAAAAGAGGAAAAACCCTTCAACATATTTGTATGTACAGTTTCCCTCAAACTAATGCCTGCTGGGTAGGGCTCGGCGATATGGCCAAAAATGTTATCACGATAAAAGCATTTCATATCATTCGATATCGATAATTATCACGATTAATGTCAAGTCGATATTTCTTTGGAGTTTAAAGGCTGATTTTTGCTCCTGAGTGAAAATTGAAGAAACCAGATGGTTAATTATGTGGTTAAACTTTTCTTTATGGTCAGAATGTGACAAACATTTGATGCCAAACAGAGGATCACTTAACAAATCTAAGGGAGAACATTCAAAACTATTATGATAAAAATTTATTTAACAAATATGATAAGTAAATCTTTTTTCAGTCCCTTTTCCGCAATAAAATAAATATTTTAACAGAAAAATTAAGTGCTAATTTGTTCATTATTCATATGAATTAAACCAAATATTTATTGACGATATATTGAACATTAATTATATTGATATTGAGGAAAATTATATTGCGATAATTATCGTTATTGTTTTATTGCCCAGCCCTACTCCTGAGCGTCCTCTATTATTAGCAGTAAACAGCAACTGAACTGAGAAGTTGTTAGTATAACAACTTCTGACTTTCCATGTTTTTAGTATGAACAGAATGTAGTGAAGCATGAATACGTCCCTTATAAACACTGAGACCTCTCGTAACCGGTCTGAGCAGCTTATAGAGATGTAACCTTCCCTCTTCCACGCCACCTCTTCTTACCATAGACCCATTTACCTTTTTAAGAGGGGGATAGGAGGAACCTGATAATTAATTTGAGATGCAGTGCAGCACAGTGTGTCAAGTTTTCCGAGGCATAGCCTACATCTGTAGTTTATGCACCTATTCAAATTTTGAAAGTTTTGAGTGTATAAGGGCTTAGAACATTATGATGGAAGCTGGGTTGTGTTAGGATGGGCGGTCTAGGATTCAGGAGCAGACACGGAGGCACAGTTAGAAACGGGTACAGGGGTTTTACTGAACAACAAGGGAGAATGGTGCTTTGAAGTTCTCTGTGAGGCCGGGGGTGAGAGTGGGCAGACAGGCGAGAGGCTGGTCCAAAAACAACTTGGCTCAAGCAGGCAGGCTGGGCTTCCAGAGCTGAAGTGGGTATCTGAAGCAAGAGCAAAAACACAGAAAGTTAGAGAAAGATCAAAACAAGAGATTCAAAAAGCAGACTAGGCAAAAACTTCTAAGGCTAGCCGGAGTGTTACCACTTGAGTGAACGGACAATCTGGCAGATACTGGTTGGAAAGCCGGGGTTTAAGACAGGAGAGGTGATTGCAGAATCTGCTTCAGGTGAGTAGGAAGTCACAGGTGTTTTGATGAGGAGAGAGAGAACGCCATGCCCACACAACACACAGGACACACAGAGAGATGACGAAACAGAAACATAAAGGGAGAGGGAAAACAGACATAACGCACTAGGACTGGGGAGGCAGCAAGCCAAGCCATGACAGGTTGATATCATTTGTTACAAAGATTTGGTGCACGTAACCATTTTGACCCCTCAAAAATCGCTAAAAATGGATATAATTCTGTGATTTTTTCTGACATTTGAAGTTTTTGAAATCAGAGCATTTATTTTTTGGCCTTAATAACCTAGTAACCTGGGTTGACACCAAGCACAAAATAGGTAGGGAAAATACATTTTACACACCTCAGAAATATTGACACTTCTGTTTCTTATTCATGCAAGTTTGTGGTTCATGCACTTAACATGCGTGTTGTGTCACATACATACGGTATGTTACAGCTAGTAGTATGTAAAGGCTTCAAATCAAAGGACATTTCCCCTTTTCCACATTAAAGTGAATGCCAGTGTGTCACAAATCAATCACGCATTAATGACCGTTATTTCAAAGGCCAGAGCACCCAGGGGAGTCAGTTTTGCCATGCAGAGAGAGTCATACATCTCACTCCTCACCAAGTAAACTGGTGTTCATATCCTTATTGCTGTAAAGTAAAAGCACTTACAGCAATAATTTTATTGCTGCTGTGAGCAATTTGTATCAGAGACATGATCAATAATATCTCTCACTCTCTCTCTCTCTCTTTGTCTGCCTTTCTTGCTTATTCTCAGGATCGACAAGTCCACTTTGTCTGCACTGAAAGCCCGGTAAGTTCTTCTTTAAATCCTGGTTTTGCGCATGTTCTTGCTTCTCTAATGATCTAATTTATCTCAACATCTAGTTAATATTTCAATCTTAGTTAGTCAGGCAAAGCCGTAACTTTTGAAAACGTGCTTGTGAAGAAAATTCCTGGGAGTCATTGATGCGTAACAGCTCACAAATGAAGACTCAGACTGCGGCTTCGGCCACATTGTAAGAAACTTAAAAGTTACTTTAAACCTGGACCCTATTTCCTCTTATTTTCCATCAAAATGAGTGATTCTCACTGAAACCTCAACAATCGATTCACTGCAGAGCTATGGATGCTCTAGCACACATCACACACATCTCAGCACCCTTAAACAGGATCCAAGTCCTCCTGGATGCTGGAATCTGATTACTGTTGAGCAAGTGAGCGTCTGTGATGTGAAATGAGTCTGCCTAATTAGGGGGTCCATGTGTAGTTGCGGCGCTGTCCTGAAATGGAGCAGAGGAGATAGATAGATACTGACAGGACATGTCGCTTACTACGGTTTCTTAGCCTGTTTGCTATTTGTGGTTGTAAAAATAACTTTTGACCCTAATTCCACTTCCCCCTATTGTAGAAACGATCCCCAGACAGAAGGGAAGTGAAGGGACAATTAAAGAGAGAAGGCGGTTTCTACATGTTGGGAATGCTCTGATTAATGTAAATAAATACTGCTTTGTTTGTGATAATTTAGCAGCTAGCACCTTTCACTGTCCAGTGTGCTCCGGCCACTCTCCCTGACCCTCCAGAACAGCACTCTCTCTGTGTTCATAGACCTCCTGATTTACAAATTAAGTGCTGTTAGATTTGGGGAACTTGTCTGAGGCCTTATATGCGTGTAACTTTAAAAAAAAAAAAATCTGCACTGTTCTACACTTTGTTTGTGTGGGTCATAGAGTTACAGCAAAGTGAAAACGAAGTTCATTCCTTTAATCTGCAGTTCTGAGGCTTTATCTTTACTTTTCTGCTTCATCACGTCCTTGTTTACTCTACCGGCCAACTCTTTCTTACCGATCTTCCTGTGCCACTGTGTGAGGAGTGTGATTAAAATCATGTTCTGCTGAGCCCTTGGGCAGGGCACTCAAAGAGGAGCAACCTCTTTGAGTGGAGGTAGTCAGTTGTAGTTAAAGACTGTGAATCAAAAATGTGCAATTTTATGCGCCTATTCTTGCTGCCTTGCACTCACATAAATGTGGATCAAGGATGGATGGAGGGTTTGTGTTATATAAGCCTTATCTTAGTCTTAATTTTCAATCAGTTAAACTAAATAGGGTTAGTGCATTAATAATACAGAATTTCACACCACATTTCAATTTCTTTGTTTATAGTTGGACTTCTAAGAAGGGGAAAAGACCAATTCCAATAAAATGTTCTTTATGTATAACTCCATATTTGATTGTGTCCCATCCTCTACTGAAACAAAAAAACAACTCCCTGTGTCCTTGGCAAATCTCATCCTTGAGTAGATTTTGTTGATTGTTCATTTTCTTCTTTGACAAGTTGGCTACAAGGCTACATTTGAAGGATGAGACAAAGAACAACGGTGTATCTGTTCAGACTGTCTGCAGCCCTGTCAGATGTCAGAGCTTAGTGATTCATTGTAAGACCCCATGTGATTAACTGGTTACCGCCGTCATGCCACCAGGGCTGACTGGGGACTTTCTCTGTTATCGTGGGTTTCCTCAGCTTGTTCTGGTTTTCTTCCACAGTCAAAGACACACATGTTAGCCGTTTGTCCTGTTTTTGCCCTTGATCAACACACTGGCCTCAGAGATGGAGATAGACTGTGGGCATCGTAATGTGGCTGCCCACCGCTCAAAAATAGTAAGGATTTGTGAGATTCAGAGGACTAATTTTCCCACAGGGGATAATAAAGTATAACTTAATGAAATTACATAACAGTCTTATATAACTGGTTTATACAAAGTTTTTTCAGGGTTGTTTACATTATGTTGCTTTTAAGAGAAATCAGATTTGACAAATTATTTTAAAACATGACCTGTCATAGCCACAGTATACTGTTTTATAGCTTTACTGATGTTTGATTTGTTGGACAGACGCCAGTGTTCACTCTCACTTGAAGAAGAACAAGAACTGACAATGTTCACCATAGAATTATGAGTTCCTTTCATAGTTGTAAAAGAAGAAGTAACAGTGTATGTTTTGACAGATGTGGATATGTAACTAGATTGTGCAAGTTGAAAAAAACCTCAAGTTGAAGTGAAAGTCAAATTGTGTGATGATCGCTTGAGGTATACACAACAACTATTAGGTGAAATTAATTCTGGATTGGAGTGGAGAGCGAATGTGAATATCATTTGCTCAGTGGTGTACCTGCTTCATGTGATGTTCTTTGAGGATGTTCTGTGTGAGGAGCTTCTCTTTGTTGAAACAACCCACCGGAAAGCCCTGCTAATGGAGGTTGCCGTAGTGATGAGAGGGCTTCTGTTTGTGTATGCACCCCAAACTCCACTCTCCAGAGCACACGCCTGTGTCTCACCCAGTTTTGAATCAATTACACTGACATTTACTCTCTGAACTTGTAATACAAACATGTTTATCTCTCACCTGCTACCTTTGTCAGAGCTGCAGGCAGTTCATAATTGCCATAATGGCGCCACCTTCTGAAAAACTGCACTTCATTGTTGACTTTGTTTAGGGATTGCTTTAGGAATTGATTAATTTTGAAAACCTGTAGCCTTGACCTAAAAACGTTTCCATCGCTCTTGCTGTTGGTCAGTTGTTCAATTTTCACAAGACTTCAAGCAACATTAGGTAGTACTTTTATCTTAAAATAACAGCTCATTGAATTGGTACACTCAGGGTGCGAACTATGCGGGAGCCAGGTGAAGCTTGGCTCCTCCCCTGAAAACATGATTTGTCAAATTTTGGGGGGTCTCTCAAATAATGACAATATTCTATTTAAGCTATGCATTTCTATTTTGATGCATTTTCATCATTATGGATCATGTGTAAACTTAGGCTTTTTATTGATTGATGATTTGAGCCTGATGGTTATTCATTGCTAATTAATAAAAATATCGGCAGCATGCATGTTATTCTTGCCATCACCATCGAAACATAGCGGTGCAATATCACAAACTTCACCCACTTCAACTGCACGTGGATTAAATCAGGTCATCGCCAGTCCACATCATGGCTTTCTGTATGAACAGCAAAGCAGCTGATCGCAGTCCTCTATGGTTGCTTCTGTTTTAAACTAAGGGCGATTTGAAATTAACTGTATTATTCACTATTAGCACTGAATGGGTGATGATGAGGACTGGATCCCTTGTGGGGCCTATTTTTGTTGATGCATGTGTGTGTTGTTATAGGCTGGTTTGTTGATATGTGACCCTCGCAATTTATGTAGGCTATGATAAGGACTCCATCATATACTCATACTGTGATGTTTGGGTGTGCTTTGATATGGTCATATCAGATGTGCTGGGTTAAGCAAGCCTACATGCTTGTAGCTATGTACCACCTGAGACACAACTGTATGAAATAATTTAATTTATGCTGCAGAAACATCTCCATCTCACTAAGTCCTTTCTGTCTTTGGCTGAGTCCTAAAAATAAAATAAAAAAATGCCAGTGCAGTGGGATAATATCCACCTGAAGTTTTCAGAAATTAGTGTCTGTTTCTTGAACCAAGTAAAATGAGACTTGATTTTACAAGATAACAGAAACAAGGAGATTTGAACTGGACACAAGTGTAGATAGTGGTATTGCACTGGCAGTTTTTTCCACACCAGAGATCCATCTAGCTGGTAGCAGCTCGTCATAAATTAAGAGTTTGTTTTTACTCTTTGGAAAACAAGTGATTGTCTCTCTCTCTCAGTATAAGTGGACTAACAATAAATAATAAATAAAAGATTAAGTATGAGTTTCAGATCATCTAAAGAAGGTTAAAATCAAGGGCATTTTTACTATGGATAACTATGACCTGGATTACTGAGAAGAGGCTGTTTGCATCTAACAAACACAAATCTGTGTAGGAGACACGTGACTGAAATGCTGGACTGGGGATCCAAAGGCCACAATGATAAAACACTAAACAAGAAAGGTTTGTTGTCAGCTTTGTTTCTGACATAAAGAAAATATCAGGTAAGTCTAGGTCATGTAAAATAGTCCGTCGATGGTGTTCTCACAAATGCAAACAGATGCACACACACGCACATCCACTGTCTCCCTCAGTCCCTGGCCAGGTGTCATTAGACCGTCTGCTCTGGAGTGGTTCTGAATATGAATGAGTGAGTCGTGACTCCTGCTTGAGCTGCTGCTCTGCCCAGACACTGAATGGCACTGACTTGTGTGTGCATGTGTGTGCGTGGGTTTGATCCAGGAGTTAGATATAAGAAAGCAGCACACAGACAAGCCCCATAGAGTTAGGAAAGATAGTTGACACTCTGCAGGATAGAAAGGATACGTATGTGTCAAGCCAAACTTTTAATGGCCCCCAATTATAATCCAGTGGAAAGGGGTGACTGGGCAGATGGAGATGTGAGTTTATCATCCTTGCTGTGGAATCGCGTGAGGAGACGCTCGGCATGCTTAAAGGGGATTTCTAAAATAGTTATTAATGTAAAGAAGTACCGTCATCCGTATTTAATCCAATTAGAATGTCGTCATGCTCTTCAAAATAGATTAAAAATTATACCATTTTCAATCACACCAAAGCAGCAACACGGACCATAGAAATTAGACATGATATGAAGTAAGGAAAGAAAAAATTGGGCTTGGAGGAAGGCTCTTGGGAATAGAAAGACTCTATCTACTATACTTTCCTGCAATGACATAGGACAATAAAGCCACAAAGGAAGAGGAGAAAAAGGGAACAATGAAAAAGGAAAGTGGAAAGCCAAGGGAACAAAAAAAGATGGATGTCTCACTTCAAAGTTTGTGGCTGGGCAGCAGGTGTGAGGATTTTATTACGTCCTGCCTGCCCTCAGTTCACAGTGTGCTTTTCATTCTTCCCTCACTCCAACAACCCCCACCCGTCATTAATCCCCAGTGTTCCTCTGCCCATGGTTACTACAAAGAGATCTCTCCGCCTTCACCTTACGGATAACACCTCATTAATAGCTGCATAATCAAACCTGTGTATCCACGTAGCCTAAGTGTGTGTGTGTGTGTGTGTGTGTGTGTGTGTGTGTGTGTACGAGCAAACACATGCATCTGTTTGTGGGTTTTGTCTTGAAGTGGTGGCGAGGGTGAATGAATATTATAAGTGGACACACAGGGATAATAGAGCAGAGAGAGGATGAAACAGAGAGAGACAGAAGGAGGCAGAGGTTGCACCTGATCGGCTTCTTAATACGAGTGTTACGATGCCCCGCAAACTGTGGTGAGTAACTGCTCGCTGTCTTGGGTGTATTGTAATTACATGATTACAGTAAGTCTTTTTAGTGTTATTGTATCAGTCCGTAAGGTGTTACATCAAACCTGCAGTTAGTCTGTAGATGAGCTGCTTTCCAAGCTGAGGTATGCATCATTTCAGGATCATTGGCACACGCTCACAAACATCTAATATTGTCATTACTGATTTTGATATTGAGTGGCTAAATATAGAACTGGTTTTGCTCCTATAAAATGTGATATTTATGAGCTATCTGTCCCGCATTATATGAGGTCAGAGGATGTTAGTTGCTTTGTTGATTATTTCTTGTCTAAGAGATGATAATATTATTTAGAGCTGTCTTTTGTGCTAGTTTTGGCTCAGTGTTTGTCATTGCTGAGTCTTATTTTTTATTGCAGTATTTTAAATACATTTTTGTGGACCCCAGAGAGAGTGGTTACTGTTGATGTTACAGTACAGAGAGGAGAGGAGATTACAGAACTTAGTATGTCCAGTAAAGTCAAGAGGACTACCCTAGACAGAGAGAGGATAGAAGCAGAGGGTAAGAAAACAGTGTTGCTGTGTGTTGTATGTATTTATTCAGGCATATCATGTTTTATGGCTCCAATCATAAAGCTTTTCAGTCAGCACTGTCCAGCACAGCCTCAGATACAGATTCTGATGTGAGGAGGATACATGGAAAGAATCAATCTGTTTGTATACAGAGAGCTATCACACCTGCGGGTCACTCTCTTGTTCCAGGTTATTAAAAAAAACAAACTGCTGGTGCCTAGTGTGCTACATGTATTTATATTAAGTGCTATAAGAGTGCTTTAGGTGGATTTCCACAATGTAATTAGCAAAACAAATCACTTGAACATTTTGTTTCTCAGGCTCAAGCACAGATGGTTTCACCCGCTGGATTTTTAATCTGGCCAGCTGTCGGCCTGCCTCTTCTACCCTACTGTTGGTAACATACGTGTGTGTGTGAGAGAGCGTCTGCAGCCAACTGCTGCTCATTAGACACTGATACTTGTCATACATTATTTCCATCCTCCTCAGGCCCTCCTCTGTTGTCTTCTTCTCTTCTGCTCACCTCTGCCATTCTCTGCTCAGTTCAAACAGAGCTTACATCTGAGAGTGTCATGAGCTCAGACACACTGCTCGCAGCCCTGTGATGTGGGTCTGCAGGCACCTGTGGCGTTCTCCTCTCTGCTTTTCAAGAATAAGGCTGCAGCCAGGTGTCTCCAGGGAGGTGCTGATTTATAGACTAATATGGCACTTAATTGATCTTTTTACCATTATATTTTGTGTCATGCGTCAGTGTCTGTAGTCATATATTTGACCCTTTCCTTTTACACATATAAGAGAAAAAGGGATAAATAACATTTCCACCCAACTGAGTTGGATTGTTGTCTGGATTGACAGGCAGCATGAGTGACACCAACAGGGCTGAGATTGAACAAGGACCCTGGAGCAACCAGGTTTAGTTGGAAATATGAACGAGGCCTTAAAAAGAGTAGAAAAGCATTATAAGAGGATTGTGTTCTTAAAAAAGTCTCCTCCCCTTATCGTTGTCTAAGTCTAGTTTTTCTGGGGCCAGGTGTAAATGTTATCTGTCTGCCAGCATCATGGAAAAGAGTAAATGGTGCTGCTGCTATTTCTGGAGCCTGGCATTTACTCTAACTACTGGTGCACCGTCTATATTGCAGGGAACGATGGTGAGTTGTGACCTCTGAACAAACACAAGACTAAATGTCTGCTGATATCATATTTACTTTAGGTGGTGGCTTATTAAAGCTCAAGGGGGGGGGGGGGGACTGGATGTGGCCTTAATGAGCTGTCAACTTTATCGTGTTTTGCTTATTGGACACAGTTGTTCATATAGTGTACATCGTTACGGGCTGGTACCTAACGTGATAGCATGCTTCAGGCACTAGCAGAAAGAAAGAAGGGGAGCAGAAATGGAGGGCCAAATCCAGTCAGTTTTTATCTAATACACAACTGCCCAGGGTGTTTATGATGCTCAGCTGGAGTTAATTTGAGTTCAACGTAACCGCAAATACTCACATACAGATTAAAAGCTATCTGGTGGGACTGACTCACTCCTTGTAGCACACTCTCAGTTCCTTTTTTTTAAAACAATACAACTCTACGGGGTGTGTAAAGTTGTTTCCCTCTGCCGTATGGGTGGCTGCATGTGTATGTGTGAGAAAACTGTAGAGAAACCAAGACCTCAAGATTGCGGAGCTACCACTGTGGGAAGTGGTGGAACTCCACCCATCCTCAAGAGTTCAGGGGAGGACGTTGCACTTCCTCTCCTCTCACACCTCCAATTCCAATGAGCTGAACAGAATTTTTTATATATGACATTTGCTAATTTTCTGCAACCTAACCTAACTTTCAGATTACAGCTGACAGTGTTAGATTATTAGATTAGATACTTTATTGTCCTTTTCAGGAAGTTTCTTTCCACCATCTATACCTACATTACCTCACATATAAACAACATGAACATACATAACAACATACTGTACATTTTATACACAAATTGACACCCAAACTAAACATACTTTTTACTTAGCAAGTATTTTTGTTGAGTAGTAACTAGTTACATGTAATTTAGTTACGTTACAAAATAAATGTAACTGTAATCTGTGACTGGGGAAAAAATGTGTAATTAAATTACAGTTACTTAAAATATAAAGTAATGATTGCATTGGGGGTTTTATCTGAATATTTTCTGTACAAAGCTAGGCTATTTATATAATTCTATTCATTTGGTTGCTTTGCATGTTTTTCATGTGCACAGTGTCTTCCTTTGCCATTTCCACCCACAGCCGTAGAGTAAAGTTTGATGCTATTCTGATGCTTCTGATTGGTTCTAGTGTTTGAATTTACAGATTAAACCGTCTTCCAGTTAAATTGCCTCTCAAGCTGTCTTTTAAAAATGGTTAGCAGTTGAAAACATTTATTAGAAATTTAGAAAAGTAACAAAATTATTAAATGTAATAAGTTACATTAGTAAGTAATTGATATAGTTACACTATTATTACGTTATAAATAGGGTAACTTGTAATCGGTAACCTATTAAATTTCCAAAGTCCCAACACTGACAGCTGATTACAGCACTGTAACTATATCTGCATTAATTAAAAACACTCAAATAACAATTTCCTGGTATAGGTGGGGTGAAAAATCTTTGTTCGCCACAAGAGGGAGATGACGGCATGCGTTTGTTTCAAAGTGCCTCTCTGAGGGAGAAATCAGTGCACTGTGAGGAAGGCAGCTGAAGTGAACAGAAATGATCACTAGAGTGAGCAATTTCTCTGTTTACGTGTGTGCTGAATCAGTGTCGAGGTCTGACCCACCTGTTTACATGTCTACCTGTTGAAGCCAACAGTGGGAACAGCTGGAAATGACTGGTATTCATTGTTAAACCGGTTTACACTCCGTTCTTTATTATTTACTAGTTAAACCAAAAGAAAAGAGATTTAAGCTGATCGATTGAGATGCTACTCGGAGGACAATTGGAAGGTTGTTTTTTTAATGCAGAGTCACGTTTTATTTAAATTCTGCCTGTGTGTTGACTCATAAAGAAAATCAAGCAAGTTGGAACTAAGACACAGTTACACACCTCCATCCAAATGTCACCACACATACAGTACCTGAAACCTAGTAGGCTTTTGTTTATAGGTTACCACTGCAACACAAGCGTGCCATACTGTATGTGGGAGCCTATAGGGAGCGAACGCTGTTGCCATGACAGCAAGAAATGATGATAACCTAAGGGATGGTCCAGGAACCATGGTGATTACCGGTGGAAAAATAATTGAACTTGGAACGCTGCTCCATGGATCTAGAGACCGCATGTGTGTCCAAAGGAACATGTGGGGATAAGAGACATAGGGGACAGCACAACACGACTGGTAACATAACAGCTACAGTACTTCATGCCCCGCTCTGCACTGTCTGTCTGTAGGGAAGTTTAATTTCATTCATGCTGATAATTTGTTTTCTTGAAGGGAATTAACAAGATGCCTAGAGGTGTATAGATAAGGCGAGGACAGACAGCTTTATTAAAGGATGATCTGGTGGCTGTTGCTGGCTGTCAACCAGGTGGGGACGGGAGCGTCTGCTTAGAACAAGGTTAAATCTGATGTAATTGGTGTTGGAGGCTGCACTGAGGTCCTGTGTTCAGGGGACGGATAAAGGATCCTTTTGTTTTGATGAAAAGGGGGTGCAATGTTTTTGAATAAATATTTTAAACAGACGGCTATAGTGAAAAAATTCACAAGCTTTAGTCGACATACTGTGCATTAGATCACTATATTCCTCCTCACCCCTCATTTTCCGTGCATTTTTGTTAGCATTTAGTGCTTCAGTGAGCACTCCATCATGTTATACCACTGTCTTACCCAAGGTTACCTAGCTAGGTATCAGTGTCATCTCTCTGTACACAGTAATGAACATTAGCATTCATTTAGAGTCGTGTTTCTAGCCACCTGATGATTTAAGACCAATATTAACTGATGTGAAGGTGAAACTGATAACCACCTCTACTTTTTTCTGTCTGCGTAGGAAAGCAAACAAGCCATTTTCACTAAATATGTGACTGTTCCTTTAATCAGGTCTATACCACTATGTATGCAGTGTTTTCCCATTTTCCTGTGTGTCCTGAATGGGACGTTTGTTGCTATAATGTTAATTTATGTCATTTTGAAGCTTTTATTTTAATTTTCCTGAAATTTTACCTGAAGGTCTGTTGATCAAAGGCCAAGTCACTGACAAAGAAACATAACTAGAGAAAACATAATCTCTGCTTATCTCTCTCGAGCTCTAAAATATGCATTGCTGCTAGTGTCCCTGTGTGTGTGCTCTGCTTGTTAAGACAGAGTCTTGTTAACGCTGAAGTCCCCCAGACAACCAGCTGCCTCTTTGCTTTTGACAAATATTTACTTCTTGCCTTCTGCCTAATGCTACACACACACTCACATACTCAGGCACACAGAGTAGCTGATAAGCGCACCATCTGGCCTGAGTGCTGGCTGTTTAGGGCTCATAAAACAGACCCCTCACCTATTTAGAGGCAGAGGGCTCCCTTAGTGGCAAGCTGTGGAGAACTGGCAAACCGCACGTACACGTTCGCTTCCGCGCACAGTCGCACGCCCGCTCGCCCACCCACGTGCACATCCATATCCTTGGGGGACGTAGGAGGGGAGACAGTGAGAGGATCAGAGGATGTACCTGTTCTTGTTCTGCGAATGTCTTCATCTTCACCGCCTTCATGGACTTTCTTTGAGGATAAAGATATACAGAGATTGATTCTGTAAACCTGCAAACTGATCCTGCAGTTCCATATGCCGCAGTACTGCAAAATACACATCTGGCAACTCTGTGCAACATGTCAGTGCTGGGTTGTTATTCAAAGAGATCATTATTCATCACAGTAAAGGGGTACAAAGTAGCATTGTTGTTTCACCTACTCCTGAGCCTGATAATATTCCTTTGTGCCACAGAGCTGACAGTTGCACTGGGGTCACAGGTTCCTTAATTACCAGATACTATAGTTTATTTTTGACTCAGTCCCACATACAACATCCTGCTGACCCAAATATTCACTACCAAATGTGGATTAATCCACTGCTGAAAATAGGCCCCAACAAATGCAATATTTACTTTGGAGTCACGTTTTGCTACGAACATCAGCGCCCAGCTGCCCTGGAAATTATTGAGCTTTTAAAAAAATAAACCTTAAGTAAGATTGAGGCTTGGCATTGAAAGCCGTAGGCAGAGAAGGGAAATAGAGAGACCGACTAACACAGTGCTGGTTTTGTTCTTTTAATTGGAAAAAAAAAAAGTCAGAATAACATCAGGTTTATCTAATAAAGTAAAATCACAATGTTCTGTGAGGACCCTTAGAACAAGAAAAACTTAAATTTTCTCATCTTAACTAGCTGAGGGGGCGATGACTAATTATGAGGAGGCCAAATTGGTAAATTATTTATTTTAGATCATTCAAATGCAGTCTTACGTTTAGAGGGCATTGTTTGTTTTATTGGCAACTGTAATATCATCACGGCTGCTGATTAACAAAATGCTGGATATTAAGATAGCCTGATTGGTGGAAAGTAATAACGTGTGCTTTTTTCTCTTATTGCTACTTGATATGGAACAACTGATTTTGGTGTGTCTACGTCTTTTCAGTGCCTCGTCAGTGTCTGTTGTGTCTTTGGGATACTAATTAAGACTGGTAGTGCTGTGGAAACCAACTTAAGAGGGTGCTGTACGTTTTGCTCCGTGATTGCTGATTTTACCGTTTTGTACACAAACACTTGACATAAGCTGGTGGCAAATTACAGCCTGTCTCCTTAGCATCTGAAAGACAGGAGGGTGACGCTGTAGAGAGTGCAGAAAGTAAGGAAGAGAATGAGTGAAGGTGTGGAGAGCGACCTTGCAAGGTTCAGAAGAGAGACAGTGGATCGAGGGTGATAGAGGCCAAGGAGACAATAATAGACCAGGGGAGACAGAGCCTTTGCTGAGATTGGACAAACAGACGGGAGATGAGAAAGTCAGACCTTCCTTCCTTCCTTCCTGGCACAGCTGTCTACCCCACACAGCAGAGATGCTCTTAACATCTAAAAAGAGAGAAGAGGGTCGAGATGGGAGAGAAAATAAGAGGCGGGGGGGGGGGGGTAAGGGCTGGAGGAATAGAAAGAGATGGATTCTGTCTTGTGTAAAATGAGCTGGAAAGAGGGCAGGGGAAGAAGGACAAAGAGGGTGGGAGAAAGGACTGCAGGGTTATGAAAGAACATCCCCCCCCCCCTCTCTTGTAAAGTTTGACCTCTGTGGATAAAAGTGTGTTTGTTAGAGAGACAGTAAGTGTGACCCTGTGAGGTCATTTTCTAATGTCCAAATGACAGCTGTTGAAAGCTAGTGGAGCGCTTCACTGATGTTCTCTCCCATCCTAATTCGGAAGCCATTTTGGAGTTTTCGATCAAACTACCCACTGTTTTTTCCACTCACCCTCCGACTGTCTTTTGATCTGTCTCAGGGCTGAAACCATTTTTCTTATTGGCTCACCTTGCTCTTATTCCCAGTCGTAAGTGGACTTGTGGGAAAAATCTTTATTTAAGCTCCATTTGGCTCCTGTTCAGCTCTGTGTTTTATATGCATGCACACACATAAACACACACACACACTTTCCCTCTCAGTGCGTCCATTTTGTAAATACATCAGAAGCACGGAACTGTCTGAAGGAACTGTCTCGCTCCGGCAGAGCTGAGCTCAAACCCAATTTTCTTTTAAAGGAAAAATGAATCTCCATATGAGCGACCTGCAGATACGGCCTCAGCTTGTCCTTGCCTGCGTGGCCTGCACATTGTTGCTAGCAGCCAAGATAGTAATGGCTTGTGTTGATAGAGCGTGGCAATTTACTCCTGGTCACCACAAAATCAAATTACGTGCTACAGAAGATGAAAATCTAAATGTACACTGAGATGCGCACCATTTTGAAAAGTGACAGGTGCTTGTGCAAAATGGTTCACAAAAAAAAAACTCCATTAAAATGATTACTGCACAATTTGTCACAGTAATTGACTGTAACAAATTGTGCAACCCCCATAGTTACTGTTGCTACGCCTGTGAAGGTGCAGATGCTGTTTACAATAATAACCATGATGTTGGTAGATGTACCACATGGAAATTCTTGCTAATTTTTGAAACAATAGGTTCTTCATTTCAGACAGAGATAGACAAAAGCAGCGTCTTATGTCGCCAAATGTCTGTGTTCTACCATAACAACTCCCAATGGCCAGTTTTTCAGCTTTAGATAGCTATCTTATTAAGATAAGCTCTATGAATCAGCTAAAAACACATGGCTACATACACTACAGCTGCATGTTCCCGGGCAGAAAGTCAGTTTCCAGTTGATGAACAATGGTGTGTGTAACATGGAAATAAACAAACAGCTTTGTTATTATGTTACAGTGTAAAGCTATTTCACTCTAGTATAATAAGTGTATGTACAAAAAAATCTGACTGTTTTGTCTTTCTAACATAGTGCTGTTAAGATGTATAGCTTACAAACTTGTTTACAATATGTTTTGGTGTGTTTCCACTTTTAATGATGCAAGAGAAAGGGCTTTCAGGATGAGATCTAACTTATCCAGTGTGTTTGGATCTGTGTCTCCATCCTGCCTGAAAATCTGTGCGGACCAGCTGGCCCCCATCTTCACACAGATCTTCAACAAATCACTGGAGCTGTGTGAAGTTCCCTCCTGCTTCAAATGCTCCACAAGCATCCTGGTCCCCAAAAAACCATCCATCTCTGGATTAAATGACTACAGGCCTGTTGCCCTGACATCTCTAGTCATGAAGTCCTTTGAAAGACTGGTGTTGGCCCACCTGAAGGACATTACAGGCCCCCTGCTGGACCCCCTGCAGTTTGCCTACAGGGTTAACAGGTCAGTGGATGATGCAGTCAACTTGGGACTGCATTACATTCTGCAACACCTCCACTCTCCAGGGACATATGCCAGGATCCTGTTCGTGGACTTCAGCTCGGCGTTCAACACCATCATCCCGGACATCCTCAGCACCAAACTCACCCAGCTCACTGTGCCAGCCTCCACCTGTCAGTGGATCACAGACTTCCTGACTGACAGGAGTCAGCAGGTGAGGCTGCGGAACATCACATCCAGCACCCGGACTATCAGCATTGGCGCCCCCCAGGGGTGTGTGCTCTCCTCACTGCTCTTCTCCCTCTACACCAACGACTGCACCTCAGGAGACCCATCTGTCAAACTCCTGAAGTTTGCTGACGACACAACGGTCATTGGCCTCATCCGGGACGGTGACGAGTCGGCCTACAGACGGGAGGTTGATCAGCTGGCTCAGAAAAGATCATCGGTGCCAACCTGCCCTCCATTCAGGACTTATACATTTCAGGAGACATCACTGCAGATCCATCTCACCCCGGACACAACCTGTTCCAGCTCCTCCCCTCTGGTAGGCGCTACAGAGCACTGTACGCCAAAACAAAAAATAAAAAAATAACCCAGTAACTCTGTCTCTAATCAGCTACCTGTTTACTGTTTACTACTTATTATTTATTAATCATTCTCTATTTCAGAGCTTTTCATACTGTTCATATTGTCATTTTGTATATTGTATATACTGTATACCAAATCCATCTACCTCAAGCACATAACACCTGCACATAATACTTATTTATTCCAGCATCCTTTACACTATGCTCCATCGCGCTGTGTACATGTGTACACGTATGTATGTATGTGTATGTGCACCTGTAAATCTCATCCACCTCCGACATGTACATAATAATAATAATTAATATGATAATAATAATTTACTCCTGCATCCTTCGCAATCTGTTCATTGCGGTATTGTCTCAATCTTTCTATACTGTTTTTGTTTGTAGTGTGTATATATGTGTTCTCTATACTGTAGCCCGTGTCTGATTTTAGTATTGTTATTGTATAAGTAAGCACATCGTGAGCATGTACAATCAAATTCCTCGTATGTGTACACATACCTGGCAATCAAGCTGATTCTGATCTTGGCAAAGGATTTTGGCTAGAAGCTGGAGTGGTTAAACTCTGATAACATCCAGGACCGGCTTCCAGTAGGGAGATACTTTACAGTGGACGTGCTAGTGGGGAAGGATGTTTTTTTATCCTCTTTTGAATTTTATTTTAAGTAATACGTAACGCCACAAGCTAATGTGGTTAGCTATGCTGCTACTACTGCAGCTACTGTAGTAGTTACTAGTTGCAGTAGCTTGGACAATTGCTGTGAGGGGAAGGGGTTTAGCGAACGGTTAATTTGGTGTCAACACATACAGTGGTGCAGAATACACACCACTGGACAGCACTACGTACTGTATGTTACTGTGTTTATTCCTTGGTGGCAATCAACCTCTCACTTTTCTTCCTTTAAGGTCATTATTTCTGTTCTTCCTCATGCCTCACGTATTTCTAATTCCCAAAGCTGCTTGTTTAAATGCACATGTGTAATTCTTTGCATGTGAGGGTCAGCCAACATCTTAGTCAACCAAGCAAATGGAGAAAGCAGGAAACTGATTTACCTCACCAATGTTACACATGACATCAGAGAGGCGAAGAAAGAACACAAAGGTATAAAAGAGCAGGAGAAACACTGGCTCATATAAAGTACAAAAGTTCTGAACAAAAAGAGTAGTGGTAGAGTAGTATTTTCAGGAGCAGGAGAGTAAAACTTCATTTGTCCACTTATATTTTTAAATTTAGACCTGTCAGTAATCCATCATTGACAAAAACCTGGGTGCACTTTTTGCAGAACTATTTATTTGTGTGTGTGTGTGCGTTGGTGTGTGTGTGAGAGAGAAAGACTGAATATTGCCCAAAGCCAATTTGCCAACACATCACAAGCAGAGAAACAATAATGCTCCAAATAGCCTAGTGTGTGAAAATAATTGTCCGATGACATTTCTGTCACAGTGAACTGGCAGCAGTGAGCAGAGCACTAGTCAAGGCCACTGTGCTGGGTGATTAATAAAGGACCGTCTGTGATTTGACACTGTAATCAGCACTCACAAAAGGAACGGAAATATCTCCTATTCATCATCACTCTGCACCACTCGCATCTCATTTCTCTGCTCCAACTCTTGCCTGTGATCTCTCACTTGTATTTTCTCTCTCTTTCCTTCTCATACTCCTTGTGATTTTGTGGTGTCTCTTATTTCCTCGCTCAAACTCACTTCCTCACTTGTTTTCATAATTTCTTTTCTTGTATTCTTTTCTGATTAGTATTTGCTGAATCTTCTTTTGTCTTTATGCCTGTGAATTCTTTTGATGTCTTCTGCCTCCTTTCCAGGATTCCTCAGTTCTGTTGTTTGACATATTGGGAAATGCCCGCAGAGTTAGATAAGAGGATCAATCCCGCTCTCATGTCTGTATGGTACATGTGAAGCTGGAGCCAGCAGCAGGTTAGCATAGCATAAAAACGAGAAACAGGGGGAAAGAGTTACTCTTAAGTGTATTTCCCAAAATATCAAACTGTCGTTGATGCAGAAAAAGTCAACATCTTTTGCCGTAGGTCTTGATAAGCTAAATGTACAGATTATGATTTTCCACTACGATTGACCTTTTTAAGTAATTGTTTTCTTGAGTTTATAAAGTTGGCATCTGATGCTGACAGTTTCTCATAATCTGAAAAAATGACATCCTCTTAGCCTTGTGTTGGGCTGCCTCTTCCCTGATGCATGCTGGGCTCCAGCCCCAACAACCCTGAAAAGGATAAGTGGTCTAGAGAATGGATTGTCCTCTCCCTACCCCCCTTCCCCCCATTTCCTCAGATTTTCAGACTGGACAGCTGCAGGCTGGTGTTTTACTACACAGCTGTTACTGATTAGGTTTTTGTCCAATGAAGTGATTTTGCAAGAAGAGATGGGTGACTGCATGATGAGGTTTGGGGTTCTGGGTCAATTGGGCATTGATTTCTCAGACAAAAACTTCCTTTAAAGCTCCTGAAAACTCAATTTAGTTTTATAACCCATTTCTGTATAACATTTAATATGCATTACTAAAAAAGAAACTAAGTTTAATTAAAAACATCCATAGTATGTGCTTTTTTTGGTTTCCCTTTCCTTTATTGTGTTGTTTATCTTATTTGTGCTTGTAATAGGTTTACAAAGTGAAAAAGCCTTAAGTCTAGCAAAGAGGGAGGTAGCTAAAACACAGTGTGTTCAACACACAGGGTTAAAAGAGGTGCTGCAGAAATGTGCAGTATGACAAAAAAATGTTGTTTTTTCAAAATGAAACCATGTAAATCTGTTCTAGTACAACCCCTAAATAAAATGATGAACCTCAAAATGAGCATAATATGACCTCTTTAAGAGTCTGAACACTCAAAATCTGCTTCATCAGGACTGTGTGGGTGTGGTTTGATCAGATTTGACATTTTGATTCGAAATGTTGCTAAACTCTCAACTAAATTTGTGACATCACTGATCTCCAATTGAGCCCTACCCAGTTTAAAACAGTAGGAAGAGCACAAACAAAACAAACACTTAAGAGTTGTGCTGACATGTATGTAAGGCATTTATCTTTTATGTCACTGTATTACAAAATTTGTATCCCATTTTTGAGTGCCACATTCACACACATTTCTTGCCACTGTATTGTATCCTCACCTTCATCATTTGGTAATTACAGTAA
Source organism: Micropterus salmoides (assembly GCF_014851395.1). Lineage (NCBI taxonomy): Eukaryota > Metazoa > Chordata > Actinopteri > Centrarchiformes > Centrarchidae > Micropterus > Micropterus salmoides. The sequence goes on along the minus strand of NW_024042261.1, from coordinate 13,625,024 downwards.
TGGAGAACAGGTCCATGATTTGCAACTTTATCCTGTATAAATTTGGACATTTCTCCCCGATGCTGAGCGTAGCAGCCATGGTGTTGGTGCACTGGCTGTCTGGGGTTATCTGTGTCACAGCCTATCTGGAGACCAGACACCAATAGTCCTGCTGATGGATCATCCATCAGACGCCACTTTGGATGCTCTGGGGGCAAGAGAGCAGTTCGTAATAGCTGTCTGGGCTGTCATGCTGTGTGTGTGTGTGTGTGTGTGTGTGTGGCCCTTGAAAATACCCTGTTCTCCTTTGCACCTCCGTTCTGCTCTGAAACTCACAGGACTGCTCACTGGTCCTGCTGGTACTCCTTCACATGTGAAACACACACACACATACATACACACCCAAAGACAGTTTTATCACTATTTCCTCTTTGGTTTATCACCCTTATTCCTCACATCTGGGGCCCAGGGGAAGTAAACTGCTGTTTGTCCTTGCATATGGCTCGCTCCTATTGTGCTTGTCCCCCAGCATGGTGGGTCTGTGTTCACTGTCATTATCACTCAAGACCATCTGACCTCCAGGTGTTTTGAACATTTGAACTAAATGTCATCAAACAACCTCTGAGAAAGTACAGCTGTACTGGTCATTCTGTCTGTTTCCATCCTTTCTGCAATGACCAGTTATATACGGTATTTCACAAAAGTGAGTACACCCCTCACATTTTTGTAAATATTTGATTATATCTTTTCATGTGACAACACTGAAGAAATGACACTTACAATACACTACAGTGTAAAGTAGTGAGTGTATAGTCAGTATGTCACAGTACATGTTGGCGTTCATGGTTCCCTCAATGAACTGTAGCTCCCCAGTGCCGGTGGCACTCATGCAGCCCCAGACCATGACACTCCCACCACCATGCTTGACTGTAGGCAAGACACACTTGTCTTTGTACTCCTCACCTGGTTGCAGCCACACATGCTTGGCACCATCTGAACCAAATAAGTTTATCTTGGTCTCATCAGACCACAGGACATGGGCATATGGTCTGAGCACTGACAGGATGACCCTCAACCCCTTTAACCTCTGCAGCAATGCTGGCAGCACTCGTACGTCTATTTCCCAAAGACAGCCTCTGGATAAGATGCTGAGCATGTGCACTCAACTTCTTTGGTCGAACATGGTGAGGCCTGTTCTGAGTGGAACCTGTCTTGTTGAACTGCTGTATGGTCTTGGCCACCGTGCTGCAGCTCAGTTTCAGGGTCTTGGCAATCTTCTTATAGCCTAGGCCATCTTTATGTAGGTCAACCATTCTTTTTTTCAGATAATAAGAAAGTTCTTTGCCATGAGGTGCCATGTTGAACTTCCAGTGACCAGTATGAGGGAGTGTGAGAGCGAAAACACCAAATTTAACACACCTGGTCCCCGTTCACGCCTGAGACCTGAGTCACATGACACAGGGGAGGGAAAATGGCTAACTGGGCCCAGTTTGGACATTTTCACTTAGGGGTCTACTCACTTTTGTTGCCAGCGGTTTAGACATTAATGGCTGTGTGATGTGATATTTTGGACAGAAAATTTATCCTGTTATACAAGCTGCTAACTCAGTTATACAAACTCACTACTTTTTACTTTTGAGTGTCATTTCTTCAGTGTTGTCACATGAAAAGATATAATCAAATATTTACAAAAATGTGAGGGGTGTACTCACCCCAGCACTTGATGCCTGTACTGATTCATGTCTCAAGTCTAGATGTTTCCTGAACACATAAAAGTTCAGCTGGCAAAGAAATTACAGTAAAGTTACTGCCATAATACGAAGGAGAGCCATCCAATTCAAGTTCTGCAATATTAATGAGTCACAACACTTGAGGCATTCAAGCTCAAATTAAAGTAATAACACAACCATTTCATAGAAATTACCTTTGCTACAGTCTATTTCCCATTGAAATTGGACACCTGTGATCAATTTTACTGTCTGCAGATAGAAGCTCTCACACTCTTGGCTTTCAACACCAGGTGGCTGATGCATATAACTTTTGTCAGCTGAGGCAGTGATAAAAAAAGACAAGAAAGGCGAGATGGGACGTACAACAATGGCCAACATGGCAGACGAAACAAACACCCAAAAGAGCTTTTTCATTTATTGACTTGTTTCCATTATGAGTCCTCGTACAGTAAGCACTGGAATTGGCTCACCTAAATGGAATGTAATCCATATTAATGTTGTTGTTTCATCTGTGATTTTCCTGCTATAATGTGTCAAAATGGCAGTGACTTCTCTTCGAAGTGGAGTTAATCACCACAACGAAGACCTTTTCACACTTCATGTTATATATCCAACTGCTACTTGAAGAGAGCACGATTGTTGGATTGTCTGTTTTGGAAAGTTGTCAGATGCAGCCTCCGCCTCCCGTTAGACAGTATGACAAACACTTGTTTGAAGCATACTGAGGTCTTAAAGGCGATGGCTATATACATTTCACGTGTTTCACACTATGAAAACAATAGGAACTGCCGCTTCTAGTTCAGTTCACTTCAGTTTTGTTCCAGGCTCCAGACATGTGAGGCACAGGCTCAGTACAGTGTGAAACGGCGAATAACAGCTGAGTTTAAATGAGCTCATATTTTATCTGTCACCTAATCTCGCTCTTTAAGGTTGGGCCTGTGTGTATGTGTGTGTGTGGGTGTACTGGCCGTCACACACCACACTCCCTCTCCTCTCCTCCTACTCCATCTGTCGCCTCTTGACAAACACATGGTGTCTTGTTTGGCCGACTCAGCAAGGCCCCCAGCTCTGTGGGCTACATGTATAGTCACACACACACACACTCCTTCATCTCTCTTGCATTGTTGTGTTTAGGATAACATGATTCAGTGATGTAGAGGGTTATGAAAGGGTTTGCGACACTTCAGAGAATGAACACAGGCGGATGCATCATGGGACATAGAATTAATAAGCAAGGCAAGCAAAGAAAGACATGGCGGTCCGTTCACCTGAGTCCGTGAGCAGGTTCGTCCGGTGTGTCCTGAAACTCTGCCAGAGTGATGGCCTCGTATGGAGGAAGATAAGACACACAGAGCAGAGGAGAAGGCTAATGATAAGAGCAAACAGGCATGCATACTGTTAATTATGGGCAGAGAGGAACCGAGAAACACAGGCTTGGAGAGGGATCGACAGACAGATGAGGACATGGTTTTATACTGTTAATTATTTGGGTTCATGCATGCAGGGTGACAGGGTCAGACTTGGCACCAGCTCATGGTGATGAACGCCATATTTCAGTGTCAGTCTACTGCCTGCCACAGGGAGTCGAGTGACATGCAGATCTCTAGGATTACAATTGTTTATTAAAGGGCTACACATGCTGTCGAAAGTGCTACTCTTAGTACCTGCAGCAGTGCAATACTGTTCACCACTGGTTCATCTCCTTTTAAATAATAGAAGTTCTTTGGGTTTTTGATGAATTAGTGCTACATTTGTAATCCAGACAAGCCTTGAGTAGCGCCTCGCATGAAATTAAAGTGATATCCCACCCAAAATCTATCCTTGTGAGCATCAAAAACTCTCCCCATGTAGACGTGAAAGGTGGAACATCTGTAGTTTACTCCTTCGCAAAGAACAGAGTCTGTGATCAGCATGACACCAAGTTGCTTCAATGTAAGACCTTAATCAGTTGTTAACAGACTTAAAAAGACATCTCTGGCCTTCATGTAATTGTCTAAGAAGTGTTGTCAATTCAATTCATCAAATGGCCACACGCAGTATAACTGATGAAAGCAAATGTAAAAGTGGCTTTTCCTAGCTGTTGACCTCAGGGGGGCGTCCATGAAACACAATTTACAGTTAAACATCTTTAACTACTACTGCAGAATCTGAATCAGCTTTATTGGCCAAGTATGTATACTCATACAAGGAATATGACTCTGGTTTTGAATTCAAAGTACTTACACACAGTTCCAAGAATAAAAGCTGGTGGGTACTACTGCCACAAAATCCACTTTTCCTCTGTCCTCCAGAATGCTTAATATGTTGCAAAAACTTTGAGGAGGGTGATCGCATGGAAGCAGAAAGAACAGAACATTGACACCTTATAAAGGTGATATGGCAAGTTGTAGGAAACTGTTGCCTGTTTACATTTTTTAATATATGGAGCAACATCATCATTTATTTGGAGTTGCGTTTTTTAGCCCCCTGAAGAATGTACCTGTTCTTTTTGCTCTGTTTTCCGTCTCCACTAAGTGCTGAGGGAAATACAGTATCTGTCTCTTTAGCTGCTAAATGCTCCACTAGGTTCACAGCTAGTCGTCAGCTTTGTTTGTCTGATGTTTGGTGCCGAGCAGGTAGTGGATAGTTGGTTTATCCGAGTTTTAACATTTAACAAGTAGCGTACGTAGCTGGTGGCTAGCAGTACAGACCGCTCTGTGGTGACAAGATGTTGTGGTGGCATTCGTACTGTAAACAGCAACTTTATTGTGTTCAACCTGCACCCTGGGCATCTAGCCCACCTCAAAGCACTGTAACCAAACTGAACGTGCCACACACGTTTGCATTTAAAATATATTTTTTAAGGTGAAAGTCGCATAAACTATTCGATTTTTTATAATTTATTGACTGTTTGAAAAACAAATCCTTTGATTACCTTGAAATTAAAACAGAAATCCACTGATCCTGGGCATTAAGTGTCACTTCAATTGTATGGTGATAATCTCACATTACTATACAACATAAGTTACTCACTCTGCCACTTCTACTGTATAAATACATGTACAGTATATACTGTATATACTACTATTCATGTAAATAAAATAGTTCGGATTAGGAGTACTACATAAGGCCAGTTCAGATAAATCTACTGAAATGACTTCACCTACTGTACTGTACCTGCACTTAAATGTTCTTGTGGTGTTGCCCTGTGCTGTTAACACCTGCATTGAGGAGGAGCTGATTTCCTATTTCACACATTTCTGTTTCGTGTCCCTGTTTTAAAAGGGCTTGTCACCAATTGCTGCCATTTGTGGTTGCATACACTCCTCACCATGGAGCTGAACTCATTTCTTCCCATGTCACTTAATATGATATACAGTGTTGTACTGTATGTGGGTAAGTGCTTGTCAGTATCTGTGGGTGTGACTGTTGATTTTATGTGTACATTACCTATAGAGGAGGAGCAATGTCCCTGCCTCAGTACAGTGTCGGAGTAATAACTCACATCTGTTACCTTGCCTGAGAGGAACAGACAGCGTGCTGCAGTAAACTTATCTTAAAATAATAATCCACCACCGTCTGTGGTTTGTTTGGTGCTCTGTTGCTGATATGGTACAACAGTGATTCATGAAGCTTTTACATTTAAAAGCAGCTGTCAAGTGGGTCTGGGAAAATCCTCTATCACACAGTTGATGATTCACTTTATGTTGCCGGCAGAGGAAATGGGTAGTTAGCATGAAAGGCTACAGCTGCCATGGCTTGACAGACAAATAAGAGTGTCATTCGAAGACACTGAAATCTTGTTAACAGAAAACTGAGACAATAGAAACAGCGGAACTGGACAGAGGAAGGCAAGTGTGCTCAAAATAAAAAATAGGAGTGTCTGAGTCTAAACATCGACTTTGCCGTCTCCTTTTTTTTCTGTATTATCATGTAAGGGCTACACTGAGTACCTTTATAATTATTTTATTTATGTACTGTGCACCGATTTTGTTTTTACCAAAATCAAGACAAACAAGACTGAATAACATAACTGATCTTGGGAATTGACTTGTATTAAAAAACATGAATCCAAAGTAAAGAGAGGCCATTTCATTAAAAAACAATGTAAAAGAATAATATTAGTAATATCCTATATTTTTGTTATTGTCCGCAAACCCCATGAAAAGACTAACATCAACAATGTGTTAGTCCACCTCTCAAAGCTTCACTGTATCCCGAGCCTATCAGTGGCATTCCAACCCAAGCCAAGCAGAAGATCTTTAAAAATGGGTCACAAATACTTTAATTTTTCAAAAGTCATTTCCTAAAACAGCTGGTCATTTGTAGTTTTTAGCAAAAAACTATTTTCAGGAATGCGTATTTAGTGCTCTAGTGAGTATTTTGGGCAGCAAAATTGTTGTATGCAGGACTGAGACAAAATGACCTACAGTGTGCCTCAGTAATGTGTTATAGTTTTTGGACAAGAACAGAGCTCTGTGGCACAGAGGAATAAATACATACTTAAGTTATACAAACATTACTTGAGAGTGGGATCAATTCATTGTTGGTTTCGGTCTTTACGTGGGATTTGTTGACAATATATACAGTATCCCAGCCTAATCCTTTAAGTGTCATTTAATTTACCCTCGTCTAAGTAAATACAGCAATGTTTTGTTTCTACAGTGTATATCATGATTTGGAGTTTCACACTACTGTTATACTGCTAATTTTAACACACTCACACGCACATGGACACACTCTCTCTAGAGTGGGTAATTATGCTGAATGAGATGTGAGTGGAACAGAAAGAGGAACATGTTTTATGGATTTATGTTTATTGGAAACTCCTCACTCGCAGCCCTCACTTTAGGTGAGGTAGGTTTATTTTGAGTGTACCTGAATGTGCGTGATTATACTTGTGTAAATATCTTTATTATACTTGTGAAAATATCTTTATTATACTTGTGTAAATATCTGTGTAACATAATGTGTGTCATTGTATTGGTAGTACACACTATAGTTCTTTGGGAAAATAGGCCTGGATCGAAATACTGAATGGTGGAAAGGATCAGTGTGTACTATATGAGGGAGGAGAGTGCATGGAGAAGAGAGATAAAAAGGAGGTGTGATACGAGGTGAGACTAAATCGTAGATAGACATGGATGGGGGGATTAGACTCTAAATTGATGCATGTTATCAGTCAGATTACTGAATGTCTAAATAGAACACAGTCACTGAGAACATATTCTGTCCTAGTAATGAAATTTTGATGACTTTCCTCGGAAATCAGTTGACTGTGCAGATTAGGGAGGAGTCTGAGCAGTTCTGTATTATCAAGATGTGAAATATGAGGTCGGTCAGTCAAAATTCTTGCCTCCTGCATTTACATGATCCTAATAATTCAGAATATTTTTTCTACAGAAGTTATCCTGGTTACTGTTTTTGCTACACAACAGCTTCTGGCTTTTGTAATTGCATTTTTGTAAACTGTTGATAAGAAGAAGAAGAGGACAAGAGAGAAGGAGAAGAAACTTGCAGGAGGAACAGAAAAGAGCTAGTGCAGTTTAGCGCAGCCCTGAAAAAAGCCTCAGCACGGCTGGAAAAATGTGGGAGCCAAAGTACAGACAGCTTCTTTATAACATTAAGAGTGAAAATCCAAACAAAATGAGGATTGCAAGGGCAAACATATAATTAGATCTTTTCAGTTACAGAAAAGATAGTTGGTAAATGAACAATACATACAGAGTGAATCCCAGACTTTGCCCCTCTAATTAAAATACCAATTTCGTTTCATAACAACAAATACAGGTTTCCTTAAAGTGACACCAGCACCAACACACCAAGGGAGGAATCCCTCTCACCAGCTGGTACTGACAAGGAAAACAGGTTTTAAGAAGCCTGTCACATATTGGATCCAAAACACAGTGGGATATACAAAGAAACAAAACACAGAGTAAATTATGTCTAAAAGGCAATCAAAGCAGGCAAGGAAGCTAACTTGGTCTCTGTGTGTACACACTCTGCTGTCTTGTGCTAACCTATAAAAGTCTGAAATGTACTGATTTTGTTTTATCCAAACTTAATTCAAATCTACACACATTTAAACGCTGTGGAACATGTGAAAGCTCCTTATCTGAATTTGAGAGACAGGGAGAGATGACATTTCCTTTTATTTACTTCAGGGCTCATTGTTTGATTTATATGACAACATGACATTTCAGAGTTAATCTCTTATTTATGGCACGCCATTTCCATTTGCACCTTGTTGTTTCTTCATAAACACTGGACACTGGTTCCTGGCCTGACCCCACTGTTCGTTACTGCATGGTGGAGCTGAATATGTGGAGCTACACATGTGCAGAAACTCACACACACACACACACATTCATACTCACGTGATGTGGACAACTGAAAAGGGGTTTCAGGCCCATATAGAACATGGTGCATTGAAGAGAGCTTGAATTGGAGAGGTAAGTGGGAAGAGGGAGTGAGTGTGAGTGTGTGTTGGGGGATGGAGTAGTTAGTCAACAGCATTTGTGAAGGTCATTTTCAGCAGGCTTGCAGTTGGGTCAAGCATTTTGTGTGTGTGTGTGTGCTTAAATAGATGATCTTCAGTTGAAAGGCTAGGCCTATTATTTGGACTGCCACATTGTATATTTGTTTACTATAAGGCACTTTTCAGAGTTGTGGATGTAATTTGTGTGTGTGTCCTGAAATAGAATGAGCTGCAAAGAGAGGTGACGTTGGGAGACTGGCATCTATTTGTTAGGAAGACACTTGAGAAGCTGTGAAGTGATAGGAAAAGCTGTTTGACACCATTGAGACACACATAAGTGCGTGTGTGTGCGTGCGTGCGTGCGTGCGTGCGTGCATGCTTGCAGTAAAGAGAAACAGAGGGAGAGTTTGTAACTGCATGTGCAGTGTTCGACAATCATTGATTTTCAGTTGAATTTTAAAACCAACAAGCCATTTAGTTTTAGGTTGTGCTGTGACTGACTAATTGAGCTGCTGCGGTGTAATACAAAAGAAAGAGAAGACGTTCTATTTTAAAGCCACATACAACCACCCGCATTCTAAAAAATTATTTTATAAATTGATTTCAGTGTTTTTTGACTCAAAATGTTCAAATTGGACTACCTTTAGGCTAGTGCTTAATTTGTAAATTTTTGGGCGTCGGAGCGTGGGAAATGTGCCGCCTGCCAAAAATAATTAATTAATCATTTATAATCAAATAATTAATTATTTAAAACGCATGGCATACATGCACATTGTTTTAAAGGGCGAACAGAAACCATTATTAGCTACCAAATCAAATACTAAACAAGGAAATCCATTAGACTTACCCTATTAGGGGGGATGAAATCTTGGATTTTATTTGTGTAGAAAGGCAGCGCAGTGACGGAAAGCACTTTAGTGCTGGAGCGCAAAAGGCATAAACTCAGCAGTACCGGAGCAGCGCTCCGGCTAGCTCCGGCACAAATTAAGCACTGCTTTGGGCTAACAAAATAAGAAAACAAAAACATCCACTTCACTCCCAGAGTTGTATTCTTAGCAATGTGGAGAATGCTTCAAAACAGTATTTAGGCTTTCATGTTGTTTGAAAGGTAAAATGAAAACAGAAGAGGACCTGCCTTTCTCAAATAAGATGCCTCAATGAGTTTCTATGGTAAATGTCTGCACGTACACTAAGTCTCATTTTATGTACCTATGTAAAACTACACCGTATCTGCCCTGAATGTTTATTCAAGCTCAGAGGTGGACTGGTACACCTCCACAGTGTATCACACAGGAACAATGTCACACCTGTGGATGTGTATATGTATGTGAGAGAGAAAGAGAGAGAGAGAGAGAGAGAGGGGATGGTTGAAAGAGAGTGAGTGGTGTTTGTGTGTCAGAAAGTGAATAGATACAGGTGTCTCATTTCGCCCCCTTGATGACGCACAATAGGACCCTAGTGAAATAGCCGAGTCACTGCAAATGTGTGTGTAAGGGAGAGAGACAGAGAGAGAGCGTGTGTGTGTGTGTGTGTACATGTATATGTTGTTTTTACAGGTGATCTCTAGAGGATATTTTAAAGTCCAGCTTGTTTTTTAGCCTCCATGCAGGGTTTGGGAAAATCCTCAGGTGTTTTTTTCGGCAGGGAGCCATGATCCACAGGTTGTGAGTCAAAAATCACTAACTGTAATTCTTGCGAGTGCTTTCCCCAAAGAGCAGAAACCAAAAATCTACCGAGTCTTAGGTTGGTGTCAAGGGGATACAGCCTTGGGGGTCCTTCGGGCAGATCCGCTGGCAGCTTTCCGGTTGCTATGGTGCCGATCACACGCAGGAAGAGCAATGCACGAGGAGTGAAAAAGGACCTTCCATTTAATTATTGTGTTTTTGGCTGCTGTTTTCCAGCCTTAATTTATTCCCTGGCTGCTGTCGGACAGTTACTAAAGCTTCTCATGTACTCAGATGTCTTTGTTTGAATGATGCTTTTCTCTAAGTATCCTCTCTACAAGGAGTCATTTCAGCTATCAATCAAAATTTACCCCTTTATTATTGCCACTTTTCTCCCCCAGACGAGCTGTACCAGACGTGCAACGTGATTGAATGTGTATTTTTCTGCTGCATCAGGCTTTTATGGTGCTTGTTTAGTTTTATGTCTGTGTCCTTGTCTGTCTACAGAGTTTTTTCGTTGTTGCCACATGAGAATAGCTTAATTCACATGGCCGTTTTAGTTTAAGTTTTATGGGAAATTTAAAAACCCTTTCAAGCATGAACTCAGAGAGAAATGAGGGAATCAATAAAAAAAAGGGCCAGACTGTAAAGTTGTGTAATGAGGCGGATGATCAAGAGCTTCATTAGGCTTCCAAATATTTTCTTGCCGTGAGTTAGATGAGATGAGTGATACAGCACACATGTCTGTCTGTTAAGTATGAAGCTGGAGAACAGCTGGGCTTGCTCATTCATGCATTTACGTTTATTCATTTATCTTTTATCCAAAGCGACTTACAATTGCTATATATGTCAGAGGTCGCATGCCTTTGGAGCAACTAGGGGTTAAGTGTCTTGCTCAGGGACACAGTAGGGAATTGAACCTGGGTCTCTTACACCAAAGGCATGTGTCTCATCCACTGCACCATCACCACCCCATAATATCTTGTATTTTTAATCGATACAAAAAACAAAATGTAAAAACAAGGTCGTAAGGCAACCAATGGAGCCTCCTGCGTCCACTCTTTATGATGAGCTAAGCTAACTGTTTCCTGGCTGTGGCTTCATATTTCACAGGGCTGACACGAGATCTTTTCATCCAACTCCAGGCAAGAAAGTTAATACGCATATTTTTCAGAATGTCGAACTCTTGAAAAACCAGCCAGATTATTGACACAATGAATAAATGAAAGAACAAAAAGATTAACACAATTTGTGAAGATGCTGTGCGATTAGATGCTAATGCGATTAGAATGAATGCAGCTAGTCAGTCAATTAGCCATCGATTCCACTCACTCAGTTGGTTAACTCACTAACAGAGGGGAAGACGAACAGGTGGCCCAAGATGGAAAGAGAACACCTTAGATCAATATATTCTGGGAAGATGACCACTTTAGCTTTGTTTACTGAACCGTTACTGAAGAGGAAAGTGGCTCTGGCTGGAACTGGAGAGAAACACTAGCGTAGTAGACTGTATTTTTGTTTGAAAAACAAGAAGCACGCAGCCAGTTTATTAGTGTGAGGAATACAAATAGAGGTAAACCGGAGAAAATATGTGGCACAGCATGACAATAGGAGGCAAAGAATAAGACATGCAGTGTTAAAAAAAAAGTGTTATGTATTTCCCTGTGTGAAAAAGAGCATGTGAAATGTGTTAAAATTAAAAATTTTTCCATGTGGTTTCATTTAATCTCCTTTCATTTTGGGAGGTTACATTACAAATCCAATGTCCTTGGCAACAACACAGCAGGCAATAGAGTGATAAGCTTGTTTGAATTGAGATTTCACACAGTAGGAGTGTAGGTGCGTGTGTGTGTGTGTGTGTGTGTGTGTGTGTGTGGTGGGCTGGGTAGGTGTGGGTGTGCATGCATGTGCCTAGAAATGAAATCATAAAATCAAGCACAGATAGAACAAGGTCAGGGAGATTAATATAAAATTATTAACAAGGTAGAAACAAGGGCAGGGAGAGATAGAGGGAGGCATACAGTAGAAGAGGAGGAGGAGGAGAAGGAGGAGGAAGAGGAGGCGGACCTTGCACAAACCCAAGCCTATCAGACAGAGGAGGGCGGGACTTAGCAGTCAGGAAGGAGGTAGCAGAGCAGCAGCAGACACAGAGGGAGAAGAAGCAGAGCATGTAGGTGGGGAAGGTAGAGATAGGTAGACAGAGAGATGCAATACCAAAGTGTGTGTGTCCGTGAGGCTGTCTGTAGCGCAACCCTTCATCCTCTAGTCAGGGACTGTGATGTGTTATGGAGCTGCGATGCACAGATTCTCCGCAGAAGCAGGGAATGCAGATAGAAGTTCACCTTGAGCTGGACTCTAACAGTGTCAATCTGGATCTCTGGGATTACAAGAAATGCTTATTGATCCCGAGACCAAGAACAACAGAGAATTAATCTGGATTTAATCTGATCTGACAACCTGCCAGAGTGGCTCCATAATCTTTACATTTGGGATTTCTGGTCCAGATTTATACCAGAACGTCTGACAGAGAGGCTCTGAACTGCCAGTCCAGGGCCGGAAATCAAACAGGTACTTGGCTTGGCAGAAACTAGCCAGCTGTCTTCAAACCTGACAGCAAACAGAACCAAGATTGTGACGTCCACATCTCACGCTGGAACCCCGCAAAGCCACGGCCAAGCAGGTCCTGCACCCCAGGGAACCTGGAGCCGGCCTGACCTTGGACCGGCTGTCACCTGAACCCCTCTTGGCACCAGCTGAAGCGTCCAGCATGTCTCGGACCGGAGGGAGGTTCCACAACAAAAAGGCCGGCATTCGGGCCGCAGTGATCTTGATCGGACTCCTGCACAAGTCTCGCAAAGCCAAGGAGAAGGAGAGGGAGAAGGAGAGAGAGAAAGAGGAGAGCGAAGGGTGGGTGAAGTTGTGTCGTCCGATGAGGCAGGCATGCTGGGTAGATGATATATGGCTTAGAGACGAGCAGAGAGTCTGCAGTGCAGTGTTGAGCTGGGTTTGTGAAGAAAACTTTATTAGCTTGTAATGTCTTTGTTATTCCAGGGGCACACTCTGTGTGGTTCAATGAGATTGCATCTGCAGTTTTATAACAGCTTCTTTCTCTTGGTGTGTTCTTGTCTGTGTGAGCATGTGTGTGTCTTGTTGATCACACTGTGTGTGTGTGTGTGTGTGTGTGTGTGTGTGTCTCGGTCAGTGGAAATGACAGACGGGAAAGAGAGAAAGAAAGGTATTGAGGACTGTAGGTGAATCGTGTTCTGAGTGCTTTTGAAGAGCGAACGAGAGGCTTGGAGAGAACGGAGCACAGAAGCAACGCTGTGGTGTAAGAGAGAGAGGAACATTGGAAAAAGAAAATGAGAGGTTGTGAAGTGTTAAAAGGGAGAGAGGCTAATAAAAAGGCAAAGTTCATCCACTCATCTCTTCGATTCTGAACAGTTTTTGCTGTACGCGCAAGCATCAGTGAACACTTGTTGATGCCTGTAATGCTGATGACACTGTTTCACTCCTTTAGCACAAGGGCAGTGTGAACGCACGTTTGGAGGCTGGTGAACTGGGTGAGAGTTCAATAGGTTGAGTAGAGAACAGTAGAGAAAGGAATACAGAATACCATGCTGCCCACAACCCTGCTGTTAATAGCTGCTGTAAATACGATATTTAAGCAGGTTTTTAAAATATTTTTTATGGACTATGAAGGCTACAAAGAAAGCAACAAAACTGCCGTTTCTGTTTACAGGTCAAACGTGTGTGAAAGACCTTTAGGCAGATTTGTATAATACCAGATTGTGTCTTCAAGGAGACCGTTGGCGCCATACCCCAAATGCACCTGTAAGAAGATTTTCCCTGCATGCTGTGTTGCGTCCAGATCATCTCACTGCTAATTCTACCTTAGATGAGTGCAGTCAATAAGACCCCTGGGGATATCCTACCTGGTAACAAGCAGTGTATGAGGTTGGCGGGGTCGAGCTGTTATGGGGCGAGCTAACATTAGCAGCCATGCGCATTCAGTTAAACTGGAATCTGCAGACTGCGTTTGTGTATTTAGTATTATTGTGGTGAAGGATATGTACAGTGTGGTCTGGGTTATGTGTGATCTGATATGCAGCACTGAATACAATTTGCTACTCTGTTTTAATAGCCTGGACCAAAATAGACTGTAACTCACTTTGCAAATGCTGATAAGTTTATCTGACCTGTGTGTGTGTGTGTGTATGTATGTTTGTACGTGGGTGTGGGTGTGCGTGTGTGTGTGTGTGTATATAATGTAATCTCAGATAGTGTAAAATGAACTCCTGGATGTGAGACTGAATTAGCAACCACACAAATCGGGTAACTGCCCCAGACCTCCTGGGGCCCCTAACAGCCACAGTCACTATGTGACAGTTGGTTTGTGGGGCTTTGATTAACTGTAATATAGTTTAGATATATGCGACACTAATTGTCAACTGAAATCATAATGGCCTGTAATATTACCTAATCCTGAAGTTTGTATAAGGGACCAAACCTTTACTATATTCCCAAATTAATGTGATTGTAATTACATCATCATACATTAATTGACACAGCAAAGCTGCAGCCAGGTGGTTTTCCAGCATACTGTAAGTGGTTGGTTTCTGTGGTTCTCAGAAAGGGTATCCAATTCATTTTTACTCCAGGGCCCACCTCGTAGAGTAATCCAGCCATGCCTGGAGGCTATGACCTGTCTGTGAATGCAGCAGTACTGCATTGTCATGCAGATACACATGCACACAAATACACACTGACAGGAGCAACTTTTTTGCGTGTTTTTCATACGCTTGTTATGTGATTTTTGATTCTACGTGTTATTGACTCATGTCAAATGACAACAGTAAAATCACGTCTTGCCAGCAGCATTAGCCAGAAGCACCGCGACAACAATATTCTTCTGCTGTCATGTCTATTGCTGTGGCTGTCACATAATGAGCCAGGCACAATTGCAGACAATTTTTCTTTTTCCAAGTGCAGTTGTTATGTGCATGATTGCTCCTATCAGGCTTTTACCACTACTATTTCTCTCAACTATGGGCCATCCATTGTGGCAGGGTATTTCATGTCTTTAAAGCAGGCTTATTCTTACAATGAATTCAAGGAAAAGTGAATTACAGACAGACTGTTATTACTGTTATTAGAACCGAGCATTTGTATCTACATAATAACAGGGAACACTTTGCCTAGACTGCTAGGAAAAGAGTGGTTTATTGGGTTATCGCGCCACCTGGTTTTGCCACATTTCTCTGCCTTCCCACAGATACAGGCAACACACACACACATACACATGCAAACATTTTAAGGCCTGCAATTTTGCGCCTTGCCTTTACCTTCTGTGTATTCCTCTCACTCTTAATCTCTGTGCTGATAGAGCCATAATGTATATTTGGCCTCCATTAAGTTGAACAGCACGAGGTCCGCTGCTCGTATCTGAATGTTTATGTTACCCCTTCGTGCTTTAATGTCCTCCACAGCTCATTTATCTCCAGCTGCAGACCTGTTTTGTGTGTGTGTGTATGTGTATGTGTGTGTGTGTGTGTGTGTGTGTGTGTGTGTGTGTGTGTGTGTATGAGATGTTAGCTACGTATGCATGCGTTGTGTTTAGGCAGTTCTTAGACAACAAGTGCTTATGCGGTTTTTCATTTCCCTGTCGGATTGTGGTGGTGTGGTGCAATCGGTGGGTTAGAGTGTGTGTGTGTGTGTGTGTTTGTATGTGTTAATGAGGACAGCGAGTGTTTTTGAGACCTAATCTATAATCACAGCATGGCGCTTCCTGCTTGCACACTGTGTTATTCCGCTCTAAGATTAAAAGTTTTTAATATCACATCCATACATATTGGCAAAACATGCATCTATTTTGTAAATTGCTATACTTAATTAGCATTTTTTTTAATGACCGTACTGGCTCGGTGGTACAATACTGGCTGTTGATTATGGGGTGCTGGACAGCAATGGCACCAGAAAACTGCTTTAAGTGGATCACTGGATAAAACTGGTTCACTGACAGTCCAGATGTGGAGATGAACTGCTAACCTCGTTTGTAAACAAGCTACAGTGCCAGCAACCATAGCTACGGAGGCTGGGCAGATGCTTCATGAATAAAAGCCCAAATCAGTTCTATTTTCTAAAAGGCTTTACAGGAAAAAGTTGTTGCAGGTGCATTAACAGAACTTAGAACAGGATTTTAATTCATTATTACATGATAAATACATAATTTTATTTTCTTAACAGTAGAAAGGCTTAGGTTATGAGGGGTTGTGAAAATCTGAAAAGAAGTTTAGGTGAAATTCAAATTTTTCCTGTGTTTGTGAATTGTGGATTCCCCTTGTGACTATTTTTCTTAAGTCACGCTAGAAGATCAACATCAATCTAATTTTTGGTGATGATTAAACTACAGGATTAAACAAACAATTTTTCCGGCTAAGCTAACTAGCTGCTGGCTCCAGCTTCATATTTAATGTACAGACGTTGGAGATCCTCTCATCTATCTCTCAGCAAGAAAGCGAAATGAGCTTCAAATTATTCTTTTATTGACAAAAAGAGTAACACATGCACATTCCATGACAAACCACAATTTATTTGTGCGGACAACATTTGGATCCTAATCAGATCTTCTTCACGTCACCACACCCATTATACCAATAGGCTAACAGGCTCTAAGATGACAGGTGATGTGTTTAACCATCCACTGTGCTCAGGTGGTGTACGTGTGATGTGCATATAACTACGCTCCATCTTATGGAGAGGGCGAGACCTTCACACTAATTGAGAGAGCAGAGCCAAGTGAACCAAGGTGACAGGTGGAAAGGGAGAAAAGGGCAGACATTGAGAAGAATAAGGAAGATTAGGGATTATGGAGTGAGATGACTTTAGCCTAGACAATCCTGCCAGCTGATTTCTGACCTTGACAAATGCTTAGATTGAGTCTTCTGTGTGGGTGACCTAAATGGTAAGGGGGCATGCATTTAGAGAACTTAATAATTAACTATTCCCTTAGCCGACAGTTCTCAGAGACTGTAGACAGTCTCCCTTTAAATCAAATCCCTCTTCGGATCCCTACAAGGTCTTCCTCACCTTCTATATATTATTTATAAGAGCAACTGCAACAAAATAATGATGAGAACAGACACATAATGAAATGTGCTGATGATTCGGTTATTAGTCAGCCTACACGGATGGGTTAGAATAAGATCACTGGCCTGTGGAGGAGGACTTTGTGTCACGGCGTGACAAGTCCTTCAGCCTGCTAAATGTAGCCAAAACTAAAGACAGGAGTATTGATTTCAGAAAGTCGTCTACCGCTGCTACAATGATTGTTGTTAAGGGAGAGGAAATTGAGCTGGTGGAACAACTTAAATACGTACTGTTCTGGACAAGAAGCAGAGTTTTAAAAATCTGTTGAAATTCTCAAAAAGGGAAGCAGCATCTTTTCATCGGGAGGAAAACAAACTCTTGAAATGTTTTTCCTGCTTTGATGAGTGCTTTATAGAGGGTTTGTAGAAACATCTTTATCTTGATCTTGTCTTTTTTTACTGCTTCCTGACATGGACGTCTTTACACAGCCAGAAAGAACAGGCTTGTTAATGTGACAAGAGACAGTTGTTAGGGTGAGTCAGACCCTGCTGAGGGATATTTACAGCAAGAGGGTCCATAGATTGTCTTACACAGAGAAGGTGAGCTCTTGCTTTTAGGTCACTGCTACAGAGTGCCTGCTAGGAAGAGAAAAAGCCTTAATGTTGTCCTTATCTGGATGACTATTGATATGCTGAACATAAAAAAACACACGCACACTAACAGCTGAAATCTTGGCCTCTCTTTGCACTGGGATACTGCGTTTTCCTCATATGTATTTGCACTTTATGCCAGCTCAAAATCTGATATAATCCGAGTTGTTTTTAATCATTTATTATGGTTTTGCAGTTTTGTATGTTTGTCCCAGTTGTTTGATTTTTGAGTTTTGGTGTTTTATCATATTTCCCTTTGGAGTAGATAGATTGATTTAATTTGACAGTAATGCAAGTATCTCAACAGTTGCAGTCCCTAAAGAGAAAATCTCATCAAACACTTGTCAGTGGTCTATTATATCTGTTTGATGGTCCTTGATATGGAGATGCTCAGCAGCTTCTGCGGAGCATAACAGCAGAAATGTAAATGGTTAGACACTAATTGAGTGCTGTCTTCCTTTGAAAAGCATGGTAAATGCTAGAAAATGTCTGTACTTTTCAAACAAGCATGCAGAGGAATGGTGAAGCTCTTCTTTGTTAAACCTGACCAGCTCAGGATTAGACCCTCCCATATGCCATCCAGTCGGGCTCATGGAGTTTTTGTAAGAGTGTCCTGCGGTAGCCATGTGGTTGTTGAAATGTTTGGGAATGAACAACCGAGACAATAAATTACACTAGCAGCTGGTCACAGTTAAAACCCATCAGGAATAACCTGCCTCTGACACAGAGTCAGACGCGACACGGCAGCCAGCCGGGCAACGGTCCAGTAGAGGGAAATGACACAGACACACACCCATACACATACAAAGCATCTCTTTAATCAAATCAAGTCAACCTTTGTGTTCTAAGTTTTCAATTTCTAGTAGACCTGTTTTAAAACAAGAACCATGTAAAAGGTGTCTTAAATACCTGCTTGATGGCTACATATATTCATGATGTCGTACTGCAGCGCTAAGGCTCAAGCTGCATGTCAGGCAAAAAGTCTGATCTTTAATTTTTCCTTATTTTATTCTAATATAACCCTTTCTGGCTGCTAAGCTTGTACATACTTGGAAAAGGAAGTCTGTGGTTAGATTTATGCTTTATTGTATGTCTCAAACTGTATTTTGACTTTCAACATTATAAGAGCTATTAGGATGAAGACCAACCAACGTGCTTGGAAAACATAATTCTATCTGGGAGAACGTGTTTGAATGTAATGATGCTAATGTTAGCCCACGCTCTGATATAGCAGCATCACAGCCTGGCTCCCCTGCAGTCAGGTAAATTCTACACAGTAGAAAAGCCAGTAGCCAAAACAGTATCACGCTCACTACAGCCTCCACGGTACTTTGAGCTTTACAGTCCTTTTCTGTCTTGTTACGGTTGCTAAGGTATGATTGGACAATCTCTGTTTGGGGGAGGGGTTTAGGGAGTGGTAAATTGTGTAGCTTTGTATGGTAAGATATATTTTTACCCTTGCATTTCATATTTGCAAGGCATTTTTATTGAATCACATTTCCCCCCAAACATTCTTTTGTGTGTGAAGCCGGTGGAAGATTCTGAACATTCGCTCTTAGAGAGAAAACCTCGTTTGACAGGGCCGATGTTTTAAAGTGCAGTCTTTCATGTTGCCATTCTTGACCACCTTACGCTGTTTTTCCTTGTCCTGTAGTCCCTTCCCTCCTCTCGCAGTCGAACCCAGCTCCTCCTGCTGTTTAACACAACGGCTTTTTATTCACTGACTCACTCGTATTTCCATTCCCTTGTCTCCCCCTGCGTTTCCTCTCTACCCTCAATTACTCCCTCTTTTAGACTCCCTCTTGTTCCTCTTGTGCCTTTCACTTCTTTTGTGATTAGCAGCTGCACACACACCAAAACGTAAACACATTTGATTGCACTCACATGCCTCTTTGCTGTCTGTACACGTGTGTGTGTGTGTGTGTGTGTGTGTGTGTGTGTGTGACAGTAAGCCTTATCTTTGGGTGTAATGGATGAGATGGCATAGTCTCTAACAAGTGTCCAGAGACCCACCCAAGACGGCCCTATTTACCCAGCTCTGCACTGGGGATTGAGAGTGCTATTTTTAGTCTGGCGATTCATTTGTTCTCTCTCTCCATACTTTGCTCCGTGGCCCTTTCTCTTTCAGCGATCTGTCTGACATTCATTCATCCTGCGCCTCTCCCTCTCTGTCTTCATATCACTCTCCT
This sequence comes from Micropterus salmoides, assembly GCF_014851395.1. Classification (NCBI taxonomy): domain Eukaryota; kingdom Metazoa; phylum Chordata; class Actinopteri; order Centrarchiformes; family Centrarchidae; genus Micropterus; species Micropterus salmoides. The sequence continues at coordinate 13,605,269 of NW_024042261.1, read as the reverse complement.
TTTCTTCAGGACCTTTCTGCTCTGGCGTGATTATTGGCTAGTCTGAAGTGGATTGGTTGTTTTAGAAAAGAAGTATTCAATGTCATCTGACAGATGCTTAACTTCTGTTTCTTCCTTTAACTCATCTCAGCCTGACAGGGTGAGATTGGGCTATGATAAAGAGGAAGTGGATCCCAGAAAATGAATAGGATTAGACAGGATTTATGACATTTCCAGTGATATGACAGAGAGGGTGGTGATGCCAGGCAACTATGTTTTTCACTGCAATGCAGTACTCTGTCTTTGAATTACATCGAGGGGATGTGCATGTGCAGGACGAAAGTAATAGAAAAGAGCATTCACATGACATTGAGACACAGAATTAAATTCCTTTGAATGAACATTATTATTCACGTGCCGTGTTTCAGGTTTTAATTTGATCAAAAGTCTCTGTTTTTATGCATGCCAATGCATTATAGTTGACCATCAGCACAGCCGGGCTATTCACATAAAGTGTGATTAACAGCATAAAGCCCAACCGTAGACAAGGAAACAAACATGATTCAGCCTGTGGCCTTTATCAGTGTCTCCCTGCTGTTGGAAGGTAAGTACACGCAAATGTCTATCAGAGGTCTCTTGGCACCATTTGTGCAGCGAGACACAAAACAACGCTGACATTTCAAAGGTAAAACAAAAGCTGCAGCACGTAACCTTTTACTAGCTTGTAGTGTTTGCCTGTTGGTTTTTAGATGGTAAATCCAGTGTCAAAGATGAAGTGTGTGTGTCAGAGAAGCTGGTCATTTAGCCTGTTTGGGATCTTTAATGTCTGTGTTTAAGTCAACAAATGTGCTGCGGTACTTGGTAGCTGTTTAACACAGCAGAGTCAAATGTTACAGTGAATCTTCCAGGGTAACACATTTACTGCAGTATAATTAACCTGGTTTCTTTGCCAGGAACAAAATGACACACTCATAGTTTCCTAGGGTGGGACTGTATGTGCCTGTATGTAACTGAGAGAGGAGAGCCAAGTGAACCAAGGTGACAGGTGAAAAGAGAAATAAGCAGACATTGAGAAGAATAAGGAAGATGAGGGATTATGGAGTAAGATAACTGTAGCCCAGACAATCCTGTCAATTTTGATTTCTTCTTTTATTCCCCAAGCACAAGAAACCTGAACTTGATAAATGCTTAAATTGAGTCTTGTGTGTCAGTGACTGAAATGGAAAGTTGGCATGCATTTAAAGAGCATAATAATGATAGAATAAATCTGAGGCCTGATAAAACACCCAAAGCCAGTCCGCGTAATGTAATCAAACTAAAAGCGAAAAACCTTTTGAAATTAAAACTAAATGCCACTGAATCGAAAACTGTATTAACCATGCTTATGGGTCAGTCACACACGACCATGGGTGGTCAGGTAAGTAACGAAGAACACACAAGCCACTGAAAGGTCTCTTAGCTTGTGTGTGTTTGCATGAATGTGGGTGGTTTGCTAACATAAGTTTCAGTCTGTCACAAAAAGAAGTTGTGACAGTGTTCCAGTTTTTTTTTTTGCTGCAAAGCCCATGTATGCACAGGCACATAAACACAAAATCAGTAGAACAGCTAAATGAAAAGATTATTTACTCCCTCTTCTTTCCTCTTGCCAGCTATGTAGTTGAAGGACCAATTATGTTTGTACACACATTTATATATTAATTTATAAAAGCAGCGATGTCTCCTCCAGAGACATGTCGCGTCCCTCCTCCTAATCACCCCCTCTCTATGCGTCTGTCTGTTTCTCTTCCTCTTATTGATGGTGAGAGCGTTTCAAGTTGTCTGGCTGGACAGTCTTATCTCCTGTCCGCTGTCATCTTTGAATCTATTCACATCACAGTAAGAGAGAGAGGGCGAGGCATGGCGTTCTCACAGGAAACAGCCGGTGACTTGGAGTGCAGTTGCTTCATAATTATTGCTCTCCTGACCCCTCCGCATATCTGCACATATCTGGAATGCCTATACTCTCCTGTTGGACAGCTGACTGACTCATACACCCATTTCTTACCTCTATATGTAGAGAGGACTTTGAAACAAGGACAGATAGATAGATAGATCAAAGATAGTACAGGGTGAAATAGAGGAAGGACAAGAAGACATAGTGATAGCAATTTAAATTGCTGCTTAAAGGGCATTAAAAGAGATATGGCAGCACTGTCATGTACCTTACAAAGTAACAGATTATGTTTAGTCATAGTTACTAAAATAACCCCTAAATCAGACTGTTTTTTACCAAATAACATGTATGAATAATACTCCAAAGTCTTAAGTAATTTATTTTGCTTTTTGTGGGTCATTTGGCACCATTTAGTCTATCTGACTTATATTGTGCAGAGACAACGTGTCATTTTACATCTGAATGTGATGGAGAAAAAAAATTCAGGGGACAAAGTCTAAAGAGCAACAAAGTTCATGTAGGGAGGGGGTCAGGGTTGACGGCTGGCTCAAACAAACACAGGACTTTCACCCTGGAGGCAGCTGTTCATGTCCCATGAAACCAAAAGTCAACTTATTTTAACATACGTGAGTTAATGGACATAAGGTAACCTGACTTACCTCACGTATGTAATGTAACTTAACTTACATCATGTGCGTAGTAAATGATTTGACAAGCTGTGCAGATTATTACTTTCCAGAATATAAAATAGAATAAGAATTACCTTTGTTTTAATGTAAGTGAAACTGCTCTGTTGTTTCCCGCTTCTGGCAAAAATTATTCATGCTTGCAGCACCGTCCATTAAATACTACTTATATGTCCTGTAAGATGTGTTCCTACTCTTGTAACTTAATTAACTTTGGTTATATTAAGCAACAGGCATCACCTTTCCTACATGCCGCCTGCAACATCAGCCCCTTAAAGTGCTTAACCAAGCGGTAACTGTTATGTTTAATATGTTGCGTATGTTGGATTTTGCTGTGCAACGAGATTCTTTATTCTCAGTCTGCTTTAATATACATCAGGGCTGATGAGTCCTACCCTCCACAGCAGGCTATCTTAAATTCCCTGCCCTCCCCTTCTCCATATCTTTAAAACCCTCATCTTTCTCCTTTCCTCTGTCTCCAATTACTGTTGTATTAACTCCATTAGAGAAACCATCGGTTGTGTAATTGGCCAATTGACATGAGGATCAGGCTCCTTATCAAGTTTCATAACAAAAATGAATCCCAACTGGAAACAGGAGTGCGCAGTAAGCCCCTGGGAGAGTCTTCATATCCCAGACCCCCTCCTCAATCTTTCTGTCTCTGTCCTCCATTCTATATTTTTATCAACTATCCATCACCCCGATTTCCTGTTTTCATCTCCGTATCTCCTCTTCCTGTGATCCGTCCATCATGTGGGGATGTGTAGAGGTGTTGCTCCCCTCCCCCCTCTCTGGGTCCTAGCCTTTGCCTGATGTCCCACTGTCCTAATCTTATCTCAAGGTTGTAATCAATGCATGAAATAAACAAGATATATTACAATCTCTCCCCCATTCTGTCTCTCTCTCTCACACGCACATGCAGACACATTACCGGCATCATTAGATAAACATGATGACTGTGTAGATGTAATTACTGTTGAATCAACCATAATTAGCGCCAGCCAAATGCAAGCAGGATTATAGACATGCTGCTGTACAAGAAAGGTACATCTTGTGCTAGTTTGGATGTAGATATGGAGCATGATCTGCCCTATTTTTGGCCAGCAGGTTTACAACCACTTAATCTTAGCTCCAGGTGACAGAAGCTTGGGTTAAGTTACACTTAATTCATTCACTCGGTGGAAATTCATCCAACATCACCTTATTTCCTAAAATCCTTTAAAGAGCATGTTTATTGTTGTGGCTGAATGAATTTTTCAGAGGTGACTTGTACTTGGCGGAGAGCCGGGCCAGGGGGAGTTTGTGGGATGTTTCCCACAGCCAGTATTTGCTGTGTGTTAAAGTAATGTAGTTGTATGGCAGCTGCTGCACTTGTTGTTTGTACCAGTTCAGTTGACCGCAATTTAACCTTGGGATTAAATTTCAGAGCTGATGCCTACTTCCTTGAAGCCTACATTATAGGTATCAAAATATTTAGAGAAATATCACCTATTTATCTATTAAGTCAGAGTTACATGATTACACAGATGGCTGTCCAGCATTTTTTCCAGTCTGCTTTGTCTGTTTTTGAGGAGAAAAGACTGTGTTGTTGACACTGACAGCAAGATTCCTCACCTCTCTCTGTGTCACTTTACTAGGTGTCTAACTTTTTCCTCCCATTTGGTCTACTTTCAGTTACACCATTTGTCTTTCCCCCCCATGTTTTCCTGTGTCTTTTGGCCTTTGCATCACTCTCCTTCGCCAGACAAGAATGTTGGTATCGGTCCTAATCCAAACAAAGATGGTAGCTAGAAATGACACATGTTCTTGCTTACTAATATAGAATAATAGGAAGTAACATCAATTAAGCTAAAAAACATTTCCATTATGGTTCGCATTATATCAATTGAGCAAGGACATATGTCATTTCCGACCACCATCTTTGTATAACTCTCTGACTCTAAAGAAATGTTGTATTGTACATACTGAACTGAATCATCCATTGTGAACATACTTAGTAGGGATACTGGGCTGTAATAATACATTTTACACTATTTGATTATGCTCTTATGCAAAGCACCTTTTTTTTAAAAGCGACTTGCCCGCACTTCTCATCTAAACCTCTTTCCACAGTTCCCTCTTCTGACTCACTCTCTCCATGACCTCTTCTTCCTAAATGGTTTCTTTGCTTCCTCCCTCCCGCTGTCCCAGTATGGGCTCTCCCTCCTTCCTTCCCTCCTTTCCTGGGTGGGAGTCGGAAGCAGTGACGTAGCTGTTGTTTCATCGCCACAGAGACCAGTCCAGGCTGCAAGGACAGCAGCTCCTCGTCTTTCTCTCTTCCTCTAACGGAGACACACAGTTTTCCCCTGCATCTCTCTGTGTGCAGGTGTGATTGAGGGTGCAAGACAGGGAGATAGGTGTCGTCCTTGTGCCCATACAGGGCAGCTGTAGAGACAGTGGTCATTGGACCTTTTTTACAGTCCAGTGGTAGAAAACACAAGGTGTCCTCTTTACCTCAGGCTGAAAAGAACAAAGGCAAAGAACAATGACAATGTATGGCAAAAAACATGTTTTAAAAAAAATCTTTTTCTCAGTTTTGTAAACTCTCCCTCTCTGTCTTGGCATATGATGCTGATCCAAACATTGTGCACCCTTTGGTTACTGTATGCTAACATGCTGCAGCAACTTACGTACACACAGGGGGACACAGTGGTGCATTGTGTGAAAGCTGAGCCTTTGGAAAGAACGGAGCAATTCTGGCTTTTCCTATGGAGAGTGGAATGCATGGGGTTTGGGTTTGGCCTGTGGTGACTAACTGAGACTCTGGTATGCTTTGGCTGTTACTTTCGCCATTCGGGTGTCTTTGAGAAATGGAGAGGCTACGCTAGTTAACGTCAAAAAGCGTTAAATTCATCAGAGGCAAGGGGCAGAAACTGCTTTGCTACCTCTCATGGCTCCCCTCTACAACAGCAAGCTGCTATTGTCCATTTTTATGCCATGTGCTTTTGAGTTTTGTTGCTACTCGCAACCCACTTGACACAGCTGCATGAGACAATGGAGAATGTGCTATTATGATTCCAGCTAATGAAAGGAAATAAGGGGCATATTAATTTCACATAAACCCTCAATTAAAATTTTCATCGTGTCCTCCCATCTAATAAATCTCAAGTGATCAGCTTTCCACATTGGTAGAAACAGCTTTTGGTTTAAGAATGGGTGTAGGTTCTATTTGTCAATATAAATAAAATAAAAAAATCCAGATACAACCACTTAAAAGTTTCACATCACGTATACATGCATAACAACAACAAAAGGCTCTCACATTATATGGTTATGGCATAAGATTTAGGCTATGACTACCAATTTACATCCAACAAGCCGTACAGGTGTGGGTTGGTAGATGTAGAGGCAGAGAGAACATGTGGTTCAAGTGCATTCTGCAGCTCCAAAGCAGGATTAGAGAGGGTTTAGTGCATCTGTGCTCTTTTGTTTCCTGATCTTGATGATATATTCAGCATAAGAAGTGTCCATCACAAGGTATCATATCTGACGTTCCAGTGAAAAACCACTGGATTTTATTAGAATAGAGGTTTCTGGGGTTAAGCTAATCCTCACGCTGCCTCCCAGTGACAGCTCAACCTTTAACATCTGGGCTCATTAATGTGCACTCGTGTTTCTGAGAGAAGCTGCAGAGGAAACGCATAAAAGAGGAGAAGAGGTTTCTATCCCCAAAGGACTTCTCTTAAAGTCTCCCTGACAGCCCCTGGGACTCAAAAGAGCATATCAAAACAGCAGAGAGCCATCTGATACTTCATTGCATATTTCCAGCAGGCTCACTTTGAAACCTCAAACTATATTAAATGTTAAAACAAAAAAATTGTTTTGTAAGTTCATGGCTCTGGGATTAAACTGCAATGTAAGCCTACCACATTTTAACTACACTGACACCGATGGTGACAAAAGCAAATCTCATAGAAAACAGAATCTCGTTACTCTGCGTGAAAACTGTGTGATGCTGTAAAATTGCCATAACACTAGTGACATTTTGAGTAAAATCCGTAATTTTTATCAGTCAAATTTTAGCTCTTTATTTTACTTTATTGCAGTTAGTTGTTCCGTTTTCATAACATTTTCATTTAGCAGTTAGCTAGCTCCAGTTACCTGTTCAGTTAGCTGTTAGCTGAGTTAGCTTTTATTGTATCTGTCAAAGTAGCTTGATAATGTCTCCTTATGCATGTTTTTAATAGTTACAAGACAGCAATAGTGTTTTTCTCAGAACTTGTTAATAGGATAAATTCATTGTTGTTTTTACTTTCTTCAGGGGAATGTTTGATTAAAATAATAGCCTGGTGTTAATCTTCTTCAACGTGTCCTTATTTGCTCCTTTTCCCTGTACGTTTCTCCCAAAAGGAGGATATGTGACAATGTGACAAAAGAGAAATGCAGGAAATATGAACTTGATCTTGAAAATGAGACATCCTTTACAGTTAAGTTAGCGAGTGCACAGCAAGCTGCTGAATAAGTTGAGAGCTGATGCGAGGGGAAATAGTGGTCTAGCGTGTCCTTTATCCATTCACTGAAATAAGGGAAAGACAGTGCATCAGCCTAATCAAATTACTTTGAAAGGGCACTGCCTATGCAAATTAGGACCTTTGATCAAATTTGGAACATTTTGATGGCCACGGACGTCAATAAGTCAATCTTGTTTATTCCTTATTTTGTCCACTTCTCTCCAGGAAACAGGAGCTGCTGAACATTTCCAACGTCCCTCTGGGAGAATGTCCCCCCTCACCCCCCCGCACTGCGCCGCCCAGCATGAAGGTAGGAGACACACACACACACACACACACACACACACACGGCATATGGTGGGGCATACAAGTGTAGACAAACACGTGTTTTGATCTGTATTGATTTACTGACTTTTTCATTGATATAGTTCACCCTTTAGAGCGTTAGGGCTATTAGAAAATGGATTGATTCTGTTTATCTTCAATGAGAATTTTCTTTTAACAAGCAAAGCAGTTCAGAGACAGTGACAACTGCAGCGTCACTACAAGTCAGCGCCTTAACACATATTACATAACTACATTTAATGCAAAGTAAGTTTTTGACAGGTAATTTTACAACATTTTAATGGCACCATTTCTTTGCCTGCCCTTTACTTGCTGTATATTCTATCAGGTTGCATTATAATAAACTGAGAAATGTAAATATTTATTTTGCATCTATTTGCAGTATCTACAGTATGCACATAGAATAATTGCATTAAGTTAAACTCATACTCTACTGTACATACTATACAGTATGTACAGTAGAGTATGAGTTTGTTTTGTGTTATTTTGTTTGGCATATAATTCACAAGGTCATCCAAGCAATCACGCAGCCTCTGTTCAAAAAAGATTCTTCATGATTTATTTCAAATATTGCTCTCAGAGAGAGTAAACATGGTGACATAATTTTGTAAATTGAACCCCACTCTGTTTTGCAGTGAATGCTCCTGCAGGTGTGGAGTAATCATTTTTTTCCGTGCTGTCTGCTTGATAAAAATGCTGATATTTTTTGAGCTGCCTCTGGAGGCAACAGCCCAAGATGCAAAGCTCATGCAGAAACTGAACTGTGCTCTCTATAATGCGTAATATTAAGTTGTGTATTTCACCACCAACACTACACTTTAATTTTTTTCTTTATATTTTTACATAACATTTCTCATCCAGTCTCTACTCTTCTATACTGTTACTCTGCTTTTACTGTTTGTTGAACTTGACTTGTGTTAAGAGAACTAATCGTGACCACCTTGACTGGTAGTTACACGTGATCTCACTTGTTTTTATTTCCCCTCATTTGACTACTTTTATTTGCAGTTGTGGTATGACTTGGAGTCTTTTGTGTGGGGTTTCCTTTTGCCAACGAAAGGTTGTGTTACTCAAAAGGAATGGCAGTGGAATTATCTTGTGGTGTTGGTTTGTGATCAATTATAGTGGGAATAGGTTTGAGGCTTTATTCTCAGGCTAATGGTATCCTGACTACAAATTGTCAAGTTCAGTCAAATGGTGTCATCAAAGGAACCTTTGGCCAGAGCTGTGACTCGGCAAATTGAAAAGAAATTATCAGAGCAAAACCAAACTACATATGAATACAAATCGAATCCTTCTCAGGTGTTGTCACACTGATTCATGTAGTATTACTGTGCTGCACATATAGGAAAGGCATTTTACTATTTATGTGAGATTGGAAGGTGAGATGCTTGCAGACAGTCATTGCTCATGCTGCATTGCACTTGTACTACAGCTGAAGAATTTAGCTTTTTTTCCACCAGCATGATAAAAGAGAGGATAAATTTTGCAGGGAGGCAGATAAGCACGGCGATATACAGGAAATAGATGACAGCTCCTGCAAGACGGGACCACTTTCTGCAGTCACCTTGAACTAAGGCATCATTACTGATTCTGCTGAAGACAACACAGAGGGAGGTAGCACAGAGATGAGGAGAGGACCTGAAGGATGGAGTTTGCTCATGGTGAGAAAGACAGAAAGAGCTGATTGACTGAAAGTATGGCCAGGCCATGACAGGAAAAAAAACAATATCTAAGATATATTACTCAAGGCATTTTCTTCTCAATGTGTGGCTGATTTCTGGTAATTATTAATCAGCAACCTACAATTTAGCTGTGAGCTAGAGTGCTCTAATGGTCAGATATTCATCATTAATGTCACACTGGTAAAGAGGTTATGATACTTATAATTTCCACATCAAATCCACATCCGCGAGAGTGTACAGGTTTGGCTGCAATACGTATGACAGAAGGAACATGTGGAACAAACAGATGATGATGATGATGCACAGTGGCCTGAAAAAAATTAAACACTTAAATTATTACATTTGTTCTGCTTCTCAGATTGGTAAGCACATGTTAACAAAACCATTGTGGCTCTGGAATCAATTTCCTCTGTTGTGTATTTAATGTGCTGGATAATGCACTACTCACAGATACGAAATACCTTCACATCTGACTGCACAGACGTGTTGTTACTACACAACGTAGTTATTGGCATTGTCCTTCTAATACAGTGGTCATAAAGATGAGTCTCCTGGGAGGCCAAACTGGCGTAGAAATGGGGGTTTTGAGCACCTGGCACACATACTGCACCACAGTACACGATCCACTGTGCACTGCAACAGGTTGGTGTATGAGAGATAAAGGAAATAAAGTGAGGTCATTTTGTCTTTCCTTTCCTCTTTAAGAAGGTTTTTCAGTAGGTGGGACAGGTGTGCGTGTGTGTGTGTGTGTGTATGTGTGTGCAAAGCTTTAACCACGCATTTCATTCTGTGATTTTGCACTTTGTAGTGACTCACGCTGTGCTTAATAATAACAGCCAACCTTCAAAGACACTGCCGCTGACACAGCAAAACAAAAAACAGTTTTTGAGCCATGTGACCTATTGTGTGTGCGTGTGTGTTTTGTGTAGACACACATACACGCTGAAATGACGTGTTTTGTTTTGCTAAAGGATTCCGTTTGCTGCCTGACTTGACTTTCCTGTTTCAGCTTGAGGCATTAAAAGGCAAAATAGAGATTATAAGAGAGTGAGAGGGGAGTCACTTTCTACATGGAGAAAGCACGTGAGAATATATGGAAGACAGACAAACAGAGGGTTCATATGTTTTAGCTGCTGTTGTTAAGGTAAGTCAAAAAATGCAAACGTAGGCTATTCTGTAACTGAAAACAATTTGATAGGTGTGTGGCTTAATGTTTAAGTTAATATTATATATCTATATCGGTTTCTATCTACAATTAATCTACTTTAGATATGAATTTGGTCAAAACTGAACAAATTGCTCTTGAAATTTCCACAGACTTCCATTCATCACTGCTTGCTCAGCAGCAAGGTGATTACAGTGCAAAAACAACATCAGGGCGGCTGTCTTTTGAACTTTACAGTCAGGTGCTGTTTGAAAGTGCTGGCAGAAGAACAAACGCACTTCATTGTCAGTCAACATGGCTAATGTCATGATGGTCCTGTTTTACAGCTTATAATTCTCATGTTCTCATGTGCTCAAAATTTAATAAAGTACTGAAGTAAATATTCTGTCCCTAGAGGGGAATTCGTGTTGGCAGTTTCAGTATCAGACTCTCAAGAATTTGCAGGGTTTCATGGTACATGGAGTTTGGGAAGAACTTCCCATCCCTCAGTCAGTGTAAGTACTGAAAGAGTAGAAACTGGCAGTGTTGTGATTATATTGGTATCCTATAAGCACTGCGTCTCTGAAACTTTTACAGTTTTGTGTTGTATTTATGCCAAACGAACGCATGTACAGCATTTCACAATTTTTCATAACCCAGGGCCCGAGCCAAAATCAATGATGCACAGTCAAGTACAGATGTGTGTCAGTGCACGAATTAGCCAGTGTTACTGGTATCTGATAGAGCTGTTGTGTAAAGGTGTTTGTGTCTTATGATAACCATCTCCTCTTCCACCCATCACCTTTTTCGGCGCAGACAAAGAGTTGTGGGCAGGAGAGAAGAGTCTGTGGATAAATCATGCAGTCATGCAAAGCTAACTTTGGCTCAGGTGCAGGTATTTTGAACAAGGCTGTCTAGTGTTGCAAACAGAACTGAGCTGCACTCACTCTCAAGAAAGTGACTGCTAGTGGATATAAGAAGAGGTCAATACCTTTGGTAACCCTGTCAGTTTGACTCGCAGGGAATGAACAGAAGAGAAAATAAATGAATCAACAATGAATGAAAGCAAATGTACCTTGTTCCTATTTAATTCCTTTCAGTGAGTGTATTTGATAAAGTAAAATTCTGTAATTCTCCTGTAATCCTCAAGATAACACGATGAGACGTGGAGGCCGCTGTCCCTGTCTGTGACTTATCATCCTTGCAGTCATTGTGCGGATGATAATGTTCATGACTTCACATGACAATGTGTGAATTCTGGCAGCCAACGAGTCAGTCAGTCAGCTGGTCTAATCTGCCTGCGGTCTGTGGTTCCCCTAGCAGGTTGCCATGGGAGATAAGAGAGAAGAGAAAACATAATAACATAGCGAGACCCTCTCATAAAAAAGACGGAACAAAGTGCAAGGACAGAAAGTGTGTCAAATACAGACTACCGGGTCCTGTTTTAGATTGACAGCGTGGGAGAAAGACAGATAGCTGTCTCTTGTCTTTTGCTCTTGTCTGGTGACTGTAGGGGATGTACTGTAGATGATGATTGAACACGCTGTCAGCGCGACAGGTTCTCGCTCATTACTGCCGGACAAGTGTGTCTTTTAAACTGTCACAGGCAACTGTGAGGACGTGCCGCTCACACCTCGAAAGATTTAAAAAAAAACAAGGGCTACAAAAGCCGCTCTTCAGGAATACTTCCTTCTTCGCCTTCCTTCCTCCTGTCACCCTAACATGATCCAAAAATATCTATTACACCCCACACACACAGACACACTTCTTGCAACACGTGCTGAGAGCTGCCAAAGTTGCTATCTTACAGATATAAGCAGCTCATTGTTGGTTTGGCTGCCTGATGTTGACTCTGCATGTCCAACCGCAGCGCTGTATCAGATACAACACCTTTGACTGGTTAATATTAACTCCTTGATAAGCTCAGTATGTGTGTGTGGTTCTGTCCGCATTAGCAGTGGTAATGATGGATGTACACACTTGCACCTAAGTACAGGTGTGTACAGGTGAGTGTAGGGAACAACATCAACTGTCAAAATGAAGTTATTGACAGTTTTTTTTACTGCTAGAACACAGCCATTGAAGCGGCTGTAAAACACCAGTTACACACCTTTCCAGACTTTTCTGGTTAAATAGCTATGGTTCATTGGTCAGGCATGTATTTCCTGGTTCCTTCTTGCTTTGTATGAGTGATTGATATTCACAGTGGTGCATTCGTAAGTGTGACAGTGCGTGTGTGGTGGTCAGTGTTGGGCAAGTTACTAGTTATTTATTACTCCTTAAAAAAGTAATAATATTACTTTACTCTTTACTGGGTGATAAAAGTAACTATTTATATTTACTCGTTATGTTACTATATTACTTTCACTACCTCCCCCCAAATAAAGCAGTCTCTCCTGACTTTTTAACTGATATCATCATAACAGCAGCAAGAACTATGGGTTTTTACAAAACATATAACGTTTCTTAACACCATCGTCTGAAATAAAAAATAAAGCACTTTTGAACTACTGTTTCATGCGTATTTATAAGACCAGGATTCAGTATTTTTACAACGCCATTCTCTTCCAACGAGTTCAAGCATCACTGGCTGTAGCGGCCGGAGTTTTTTTCTTTAAGTTTCACGTGGGTGTGCTGCTTTAGCAGATGCTTCAGTAAATTAGATGTGTTCGCGGTTGAAAGCTTTTTGCGGTAGCACAAGTTTACAACGGACAACAATGTTCTTTGCATCTTAGACTGTGACATAATAGTGATGCTTACAGCTGTGGAAAGAACGCCTTTCTCCCTCGTTCTCCATTCTTCCTTTAGCTTTTTGGCTAACAGCTGACTTGAACAACATAAGGTCCGGTGCTGCTGAGCTGCTGCACAGTCACGCATTCATGTCAAGGATGGTGCGTTAAGTAACGCAGCGTTACTTGGATTAGTAACTGTAATAATATTACTGTTTTGGAAAAGTAATCTGTTACACTGCTAGTTACTGGGAAAAGTAATATTATTGCAGTAATGTTACAGTAACAAGTAACACGTTACTGTCATAAAAAGTTATGTGTTACTGCCCAACACTGGTGGTGGTTGGCTGTCATTTAAAGGAGGTTATAGTTTCATTGGTTACACCTACTACTTGTGACTTTTTGTTGAACAGGAAGTTTCATCTCACACACACACACACACACACACACACACACACACACACACACACACACACACACAAAATGTATAGCCTTAAACCACCCTGCACACATTTACACATTACACATTATACATATCACTGCACTATTTGTCAATATGTCTATATTGTTTTGTTCATAGTGTGTATATTAGTGTTGTCTATTCTGTAGTTTGTGTCTGATTTTATTTTATTATTATTTTATTATTGTGTTATGGTATTATTGTATAAGTAAGCACATCGTGAGCAATGTACAATCCTGAGTCAAATTCCTCGTATGTGGACACAAACCTGGCAATAAAACTGATTCTGATTCTGAACCCAAAGCATGTAGACCATTATCACCCTCAACACTCGTTTGTGTGTCAAGGCTATGTGAATGCACTCAAGGATACATGTGCTCGTGTGAGGGGTGTTAATTTCTGGGGAAGTGGTTGCTTATCAGTGTGTGTGCATGCGGCTGTTGGGAAAGTCTCTCCCCTGCTCAGCCCTGTTGACACAGCCAAATTTATACTATGCAGGTGAGTCACACGCAGTGAGCTGGCCAGCAAGATCTGCTGCTGTCAACAAAAATGTTACCGATGTAAGAGTTTTAAATCCAGACATTTTTGTTCTGCTTTAAATGTCGAAACCTTTGTATAAGGTGTAAATTAGAGCCAACTGAAGGGCGGTGGCTGAGCTCTTGTGCTGACTAATCGTTTATGTGATGTCAGTGGATTTTGGTGCTCTGATATTTATCGGTGTTACACCCTGTCTTACATGTTTTGTAATCTTCTTCTGTGTTTTTCAGTCTGCAGAGTTCTTCGATATGCTGGAGAGGATGCAGGTATGAAATTCTCATCAAATCTTTTCTTTCCTGTAAATCCAGTTTCTTTCTCTACAGTCATCAAGTAGTTTGTACCATTGAGCACAAGTTGCATTTGTGCTGTCTGGCTTGGTAAAACTTTGAACTGAACATTAACATACTGGGAGATGGTGTCTGTGTTCTGTCTTTTTCTTTGACCACAGCCAGATTTAACCCGCTGGGTTCAGTCTGTTGCTCAGATTGGATAATGGGCATGCTGGGGGCAGAGAAGAATAGCACTTGAAAGATGTGGGCTGACCTAACTATTTTCTCCTTCTCTTTCTGATATTCATTCAAATCACTGATTTTTTTTAAAGTCTGTTTTGCGCTGTGTTTGTGACCACTTTGTGCCTCTGCTGGCCCCCAAGAGCATGGGCTTTAAGTAGTCTGAGGACAGATGGGGTTATTAAAAAGGGAGAGGAGGAGGACAAGGAAGGTGGGAGGTGAAATGAAAGGCACGGGAATATAGAATATAATGCAGTAATTAGCTGCTTGTTTTTTAGCTTGTTACTTCTGATTCACACTTTTCCTTAAAGGATTAGTCTGCTAACGGCAAGTATTGCTTGTGTAGCCAGTGCCTAATATATGTTATCCCTCTGTGCCATAGACCTCCATTTATGTCCAAAAACGATTAAAAACACTTCACTGAGCTGGGCTGTTGCACTGCGTGAAATGTTGCATGTTGTAGTTTGAGTCAGTCCCACATATACTGCCCTGCTGCTGAGAGCCCTAAATGTGTATTAATCCACAGTTTAAAATAGTTCCCCACAAATGCACCACTCACCCCTGTTTGAGAACAGTTTGCTTAGTGTCCAGCTGTTTTAGGACATTTCTTAGCGATCCTTTTTTAAAGATTTATGTCTTCAGTAATGAATAGGCTTGTGCCACATACATGGTAGGTAAGTTGAGAATATTGAGAAGGACCAACATGTTCTTGTTTTTGGTCTTTTTATGTTGACAATAGTAATACAATTAAGGGCAGAATTATCCCTCAATTTTGAATTATGATTTCCTTTAATAACACAGAATGAGAAAGGTAGAGTGATGCTGCTTGGGGAGATGCAGCAGGACAGGTTGACTGAAGACATCAGTGGAGTTATTTGGAAAGTGTGACTGGTGGATGACAGTCAGTCAATGCAGTCTGATGATCAAACAGTGTCACACACACACACACACACACACACACACACACACACACACACACACACAAAGAAACTGTACACCTCATCCATCTTTTCTGAACTTCAGCTTGCATCGACCTGCTCTCTTGAGCTCTGCCACATCTAACTCCATATTTGGAGCCAAGCGTTCAAAGTGTGCTTCACTGCTGTAATCTGGATGGTGCTGATGAAGGTCACCTTTTTGATCCATCTCTTTTCTTTTTCCTCTTTCTTGTTCCTCTCCTAACCCACCTCTCCCTCCCCCCTCTTCCTTTGTCCTCTCTTCATCTTTGTCTCTCTGTGTACGACTGAAAATTAAAGCCTCTTCAGAGCGTCCTTATGATCAGGCTCGCATTGTTGACAATGACTCCCCAGTGACTGTAACAGCTGCTCCATCAATATGCACACAGACAGATGCACATCACTACAGACTGGACTGAGAAGTGTGTGTGAACACTCATGTGTGTGTGTGTGTGTGTGTTTGTGTGTGAACACTCGTGTGGTGTGTGTGTGTGTGTGTGTATTGAGGTCTATGAGTCTGTACTTGTACTGTTCAAATCCTGTCAGACTCTTGGTATGATTGGTGGCATAAGAAGTGATGGTAGTGGTATGTATGTTCAGTACTCTGAATCCCCACACACGCCTTTGTTTCCTCATGTCTATGCTCAGCCATGTAGACGAGCTGTTCCATTTGGCCTGTACCATAATTTGCTAATTTACTCCGTGTCTGCGAGACTGGCTTTTCATATCTGTACAAAAACACTGCAGACTGAAAAGGCCTTGGCCTGGGTCTTAGTGCTGCTGTGTTTAGAAAAATAAGACAATAACGAATGAGGAAAGGAACACTTAGCACGTCTGGAAGCTTGATTCAGAGAGAAAGGATGACTAAGTGTCTGTATTACCTGTGTGTGTGTGTGTGTGTTTGTGTGCGCGCAGGGAAGTGCATTAGCATGAATGACTCATTCATTTGTCATCTGGCAACAGAGACAATGAGGTCTGAAAACGAGAATACCATGTTCCAGGACAGTTTTTTGAATGCACAAAAATAAATGCTACTTGATTTTTGACCCTTGTGCTTTTCCGTCCTCACGCTGCGTGTGGACACTAATAAGGTCCCTAAAGTTGAAGAGACAAAAAAATGGAAGGTGTGACCAGACACCAGACACACACACCAGTTGCACATCTCATTAGTTTGTGTTGTCCTGTCCTCCAGTTCCCTGCATGTTTCCCTTCACCGCTGCTTCATCATGCCTCCTGATTTACTCTGTAGTTGTTCTTATCTCATCTGTCAACCTTTGAGCGATTCTGAACACCCCTGTGAATGCTTTTCAAATTCTTCTCAGGGCTTTTAATGACCTAAATCAATAGCCTCCTGATCTGATTGATTATAAGTTGAATGAACTCCAACTGTCAATTGATCCTCTCTGGGCTGCCAGTATCCTGACTCCTGCTGCTGCAGAATACAAATGACTGGCTGTCCGTAGCGCTGCGCTCTCAACGGTGCAGACGGGCCTCAGCAGTATTTAGAGGTCATACGCTGGATCTGTGCTACGGTAGCAGACTGACAAACGACTACAGGCTCATAACAGCTCTTAACCCCAGGGGCTGCTGAATCAAAACAGCTCTGACATCATCAAGGGGGTGACACGCCCTCGTTGATGTTTGCTGATGACTCTGCATTTCAGGCTGTTGCATCATCACCTGAGAGTCCATTTGGCATAATACATTGTGTTACCTTTCTATTCCTGTGTGTGTGGCTGTGCTTGCAACTGTCTCATTGTGGTGAAAGTCAGTGAAGTTCACTTATGTTAAAATGTGTCCTTCTAACAGCATGTTTGTCCTCTTTTTTTTTTTCTCCTTTTTTTTTTACAGGATGACTACATCCCCTACCCACGGATAGAAGATGTGAGTCATTTCACACTCACATAATACACTCGCAACACATATTTACACCCTTCCCAATAGCTAGCTAATAGGAGTGTTTCTGACAATATATAATACATTTAAAGTTTAAGTACTTTTTTATAACGACATGCTTATCTACCTCCCTTCATCCCTGCTGTGCTTCTGTCCAAGGTCTTGGAGAAAGGTGGTCCATACCCCCAGGTAATACTGCCACAGTTTGGAGGTTACTGGATTGAGGATGTGGAGGCACCAGCAGGGACCCCCTCCTCCTCAGAGTCCAGTTTCTGTGAGGAGGAGGACGGAGGAGAAGGCATGAGCCCTGGTGGGGGGCACAGCTACCGTCTGGAGTGTAACAGCATAGCCCGCGCCTACCGCAAACACTTCCTAGGCAAGGTTAGTGTGTGTGTATCAATGTCAGTTTCACTGTGTAATTACCAAGAGAAGTCTGTTATTGTGTCTGACCTGAAAATCTCTCTCACGGCCTCTTTTCTACACTCGTACATCCAGGAACACATGAACTATTACTGCACTGGCAGCAGCATAGGCAACCTCATCATGTCTCTGAAACACGAGGAGGCTGAGGGACAGGAGTTCCTACGCATCATGCTAAGGTACAATGACAGAAATGTTTAATGTCTAATATGATAAATAACATATCAACACTACATCTGTGATGTTAAATTTCACCCTTTTTTGTACAATCCATGAGACCGGGCCATTATCTTGCTAGTTTTTAATCTAATACCAAGGTCTACCATACCAATAATAAGAACAGGACTCAGAGTCTACAGCCATGCTAGCAGCTCTGTGAGGTACAGTACTTTCTACTACAGCCAGTAACAGTAATTTGTATTAAACACAAATAGCCCTACAGCTGAGGGTGATTGGAATGCCATTAGTTTTGTGGGTATTTAGTCATAAACCAAAGTATTGAAAAAATTTATTTTGACCTGGCAGTGTCACTAGATCAGAGGATTATCAAAATGATTACAAATCATCCCGAGGGGGACATGAATGTCATGAATCCATCCCATAGTTGTCAAGACAGTTTAATTAAAGCCACAAAGCTTCAAATTCATGGTGGTACTGGAGTTAAAGGATTACAGAAGTCAGGAGGATTCATCCTCTGAGGACCATGACTGTCTGTACAAAATTTAATATCAATGTCTGGACCAACTAACTGACAGACAGGTTTGGGCCTTCCTCCTCCCTCCTCCTTTCTCTTTTGTTGCTCTTTACGCTCTTTATCATGACTAACTCTGAACAGATTTGTGGGTCTGTGGTGGACAGTTTTCCTCCCATTATCACATTATCACATGAGTGTTCACACACACTTCTCAGTCTATTAACAATGAAGTAATGTTTTAGCTGTTGTAGCGCTGCAGACAGTTGACAGTGATAATGCCAGTATCACACATCAGCCCATCACTCGTTTTCTCTCTTGAGACTTGCTGAGACTAAAATCATCATGATCATAGCTTTCCCCTAATTTCACCTGGTCAATGGATTGCAAATGAACTAGTATTACCTAAAACCTAAAACAAATCTCTTTGATTGAAGAAGTCAGTTCGCTGTTACCAGCAGACTTCCCCATCTTGTTCTGTTACAGGTCGAGGATCAAAACAGTCCATGACAGGATCTCTTTAGCAGGCATCAACCAGCTACCCAGTGTACCCCAGATTGCCAAGGTAAGATACAATTTACAAGGTTAAAAGAAAGGCATTTTCCTTGAATTTCGCTCTCAACAAAAAACGCAACACGAGACCATTCAGGAACATCAGGCTTTGCCCAGCTCTTCTAGTGAAAGAGATCAGTCCTTAAGCGCCAAAAAAGCCTGCCAGTGCAAGTCCACATTTTTGTTTGGATATTGGTATGAGATAAACACAGCTGGGAAGATTCTTGCTATGGATTATTCCACACGACCTGCATACTTTCGATCACTCACTTCCAAAAGAGAAACAGAAGAACATTGAATGAAGGAAAGGACCTGTTTGCTTCGTCTTTACACTTTCACAGTAATTATCATCCATGAATGATTCAATGATCCAGTCAGGGATAGAAAGGTATTACATTCTGGAAGCAAATGTGATGGTAAACCAAAGATTAGAGTACACTGAGCAAATTAGGATGATTTTGGCAATGAATACATTTTAACATCTAAATACATTTGTCAAGAGTAACAAAAATTAACAAAAACAAATAGCATTTTGCCAGACAAACATTACATCCCCAGAGATAAAAATAATGTAAAAATGTAATTTCCTTTTAAAAATATGAGAGCTTTTTCTGACACCAATTCTGATATCCAGAGGCAGTGAGCATATTTACAGAAGTGTTTGAACATTAGATATAGCGAGTCTCTTCTTTTCTTTCAGCTTCTGTGTGACGATGCCACAGGGCTGAAGTTCACCCCGGCCCTGTACCCTCGGGTGAGTTTATCCTAAACTCCCACATTGTGACCTCATTAATAACCACAGCTCATCTAACCAGATATAAATGTTTTCATTCAAGCTGACATGAGTAACCTTTTCCTGCCTTTGTCTGAGAGACAAAGGTTCACTGTAGGGTTGAAAGTGCCAGTGCTACATTCAGTAATAACCTTCATCAGGAACTTTTCATATGTTCTGCACATACATAAATATTTTATGCGTTTTACTTAAGGCCCTGTGGCATTTTCTTTTTAAACATTTACTGATGCAGTTTATCCTTTAAGTATTTTGCCAGCATCCTTACACCAACACCGTCATTAACTTTTCACTTCAGTGCCCTTTTCACCCTCATAAACCCCCAACCTCTCTAACATCTGCTCTGTTCATTATTCAAAACCGATTGATTATACGAGAGGGTAACAACTTCCTAAACGGGATACGACGGATCTGTTTCCCCTCCTGTGAGCCCCGTGGAGGAGTGTGATGGAGCATGCTTTCAGCTTGTGCCTCGGGATAGGAAAAAAAAGCCCCATCTGTGGCTCAGTCTGCAAGAGGCAGCGCCGAGATCACTGCCCTCGCTGAGGGCCTTGACAGTTTGTCGCATGCCAGCCTTACATAACAAGGGCCCAATAAACCTGCCCCGGAGGCATGCTGGAGAACAGGAAAACATGTTTTCCTAATGACAGCAAGAAGAAAGTGTGTAACAAGTTAAGTGAGATAAGTAACCACAGTAAGAAATGGTTGTTTCTGTTCATGTACAGGGGTCCCAGTTGATAGTGGCTTATGATGAACACGAGGTGAACAACACCTTCAAATTTGGAGTCATCTACCAGAAGTTTGGACAGGTGAGTGATTATGTTGTTCTTGTGTACAGTGTGGACAGTTCACCTCACACACACCATCTGATCTTATACCCCATTATACCCTTTATATCATTCGCCCTGCTTTCTGCCCTCCACCATTTCCATGTTTCTTCCTCTCAGACATCAGAGGAAGAGTTGTTTGGGAACAATGAGGAGACGCCGGCTTTCAAGGAGTTTCTCAGTCTCCTGGGTGACAACATTGAACTCCAGGACTTTAAGGGGTAAGACTTGGAGTAGGAAGCGATTGAATAAGAGTAGGGAAGCAGAGATATGCGCAATACAAATAAAACAAAACACAGGGTTCAGAAACATCCAAAGAAAAAGAGAGAAAATGGTCCACAAAGATCAAAGGATGCCATAAAAGTGCAGTGCAATAAAGGGGAATAGCAGGGTTTAATTACTGTCACCTTGGAGCAATTTGTCCTGCTGTTTCGGCCTCAGCGTGCAATCAGGATAAACTGCTTAGTGAAACAGATCCAAGAAAAGAAAGTGCCACATGGACAGATAATCAGAGGTTTATATATTGTATTTATTGCTTTGCAGGTCTTTTCTATTGTGTTATACTTGTTACTTTATACTGTTAAGGAGGCTTTAAATTATAGCTGACACATTATGGCAAACTGCACAACACTTTTGGGTAGTCTCGGAGCTAGTTAAGCACAAAATGTAAAGAAACTGGCAGTTAAAATCCACAAAATATAATCTCATCTTCCTGACGACACATGTGCTTTGATAATGTGACAGGTTCCGCGGTGGGCTGGATGTGTCCCACGGACAGACGGGGTCTGAATCTGTCTACACTTTCTTCAGACAGAGAGAGATTATGTTCCATGTGTCAACCAAGCTTCCCTTCACCGAGGGAGACGTCCAGCAGGTACAAGACTTTAATACTCTTACACTGAAGGCACTATTGATTTAGCTGGATCCTTTGGCTCAAATATACCAATAAAAAACTGGTCAGGTGTAGATATTGACAATTTTATCTGTCAAAGAAGACTCATGAATTGTTGTCCTCTGAGCGACGCAGCCACAAAATGAAACCTGTTAACCAACTAATGAATCTTTTCCCCTCTGTTTCTTTAGCTCCAGAGGAAAAGGCACATAGGAAATGACATCGTGGCCACAGTCTTCCAGGAAGATCCCACACCGTTTGTTCCAGACATGATCGCCTCCAACTTCCTACATGCTTACGTGCTGGTACAGGTTGAGAACCCCTGTACAGAGCACACAACATACAAGGTACAAACCAGTAACTACTGTCAATGAGAAACAGACAAGCTGTAAAGAGTGTTTTAAACCTCCAGTGGTCATTTGAATACTCAGCAGAAATTGTAAATAAGCACAACTAAGGCACAACAAAGTTCATGACGAATCCGATGTCAACAGGTGTCTGTTACAGCGAGGGAGGATGTGCCTTCTTTTGGACCCCCTCTCCCGAACCCAGCTGTCTTTAGGAAGGTGAGCGACAGAGCTGAGATCAACACAGGGCAGTACTTAGTCATGAATCTGATCACCTTGACTTGACAAATTCAAAAAAGACTTTTTGACATTAACATTTAAAAATGTTTAACACGTGTTCAGTGTTCAGCAGCTCTTCATTTTTCTGACAATGGTCATCCAGCACAGAACATTTGGCTCAGAGATTACAAATGATTGTATCAAATATTTCCTTTTTATTCAACTTCATTGATATTTCTACTCTATATCTATTTCCAAATTGTACTTTTTGCTCCATGTCATGTATTTAACAGCTGTAGTTACTAGTTACATTTAAAAATAAGGTTTTACATTAAAACCTGAAGAACGAGTAGTTTTACTTTGACTTTATATACATTTTGCTGGAAAAACAAATCTGTACTTTTACTTAAGTAGGATTCTGAAAGCAGAACTTTTACTTGCATTTTTTTTATTTTACGTTGTTGTATTGATTTGTAAGCAGAGGATCTGAGTACTATCTAACCACTGCTTGTATGTATTTAAAACATTTCTATTTAAAACAGTTGAACAAAAAACAGTGACCCTCCTCTTCATCTTGCATTTTGACATTAGCCAGAATGACTTACGTTATTTCAGGTCATTGTCACAAAGGGGAAACCGCATTGTTGCATTGCATCTGACTTCAAGACTCAGTATAACATTCAGTTACTTATTGGATGCTGACATGATTTGCAGCAAATTATCATACATTGAATCAGTGAGGTTGATACTCTTGATCAGACAAATTAATCTGTAAGTTGCTGATAAAGGTCAGCTTTTCCCTTCCCCATCTTTGCCCGCCACTCTTCTAGTTCACCATCTAACTCTACATCCCCTTTTTTCTCTCCAGGGTCCTGAGTTTCGAGACTTCTTGCTGACAAAGCTGATCAATGCCGAAAACGCCTGCTACAAATCTGACAAATTCGCCAAACTAGAGGTGACACACGTTTGCAGAACCATACTCAAACACCACAGTATGCCTTCAATCGCTGCTCAGCTTCGTCCGTGTTTGCCCCCATAATCACCAACCCGATGCTGGCCTACATGAGCTTTGTGTGTGTGAATTGATTCCAGGGGCGAACGCGAGCTGCGCTGCTGGACAACCTCCATGACGAGCTGCACAGACAGAGCCAGGCCACGCTGGGTCTGGGCCAGGCAGGAGAGGAGGACAAGCTGGAGAATGGGGGACACGGGGGTCTGCTGGAGTCCTTCAAGGTGACCGTGAACCTGGACAAAAGCATACATGACATCGTGTAATGTGCTCTCAGCTCTGTGACATTTGTTTAATCACCATCATTACAGCACAAGAGTGTGAGGATTTCTTGCTGTAGGTCACAGGTCTGCAAGACGACTTGTGGTGCTAAACCATTAGTGGCCTTGTTGCCGCTGCTTGACCTTAATAAAATGTGTATTTCCGTTTTGTGTGTGTGTGTGTGTGTGTGTGTGTGTGAGAGAGAGAGACCTATATGTGTGACTAATGTGACAATCTTGCTCTCTTACTCTTCACAGGCATTTTGGACAGCTACTTTGCATTTTCTGCAGTCAGTCCCAGGGGGCGCTGTTATCATTGCTGCCCTGGCAGTCACTGTGTATCACCTTGTCTGCATTACTGTAAATTCACCAGAGGATTAATAAACCTTCTTTTATATGATGTTGTTTGTGTTTGTACTTTTAGAGAAAATATGTAGCCTATTTCATACAGAGAAGAAAATGTTGTGTAACTGTGTTTTTTTATTGAACTTTTTCTCTCTGGAATTTTTTATGAACCCTAGATGTTTTTTATGAATCATTAGGATTAGTACAACACATGTTCATTCAACCACTCAACTCTTAGCTTCTTTCTTGTAGAACAGCATCTTCTGGTGGTTGTGTTGTGCAACAGCATCTTTCACGTAAACGTTATTTCATACATTAAAATGAATGCTGCATTAAAACTGATAAAAACCTTTTCTTCTGTATCTCCATTTCACTTATGTTACTTTCCACACCCTGGCCTTTCCTTCCTTCCACGTGCACTCTATCTTTCACCAACATTTCCTTTACCCATCTGCTTCTTTCCCTTCCCTCTGTGCTCCTCCTCTCCCTCGTCCACTCATTCTCCTGTTTCCTCTCCTTCCTCCTTCCTCCAGAGAGCCATGCGTGTCAGAAGCCACTCTATGGAGACCATGGTGGGGTCCCACCGTCACAGGAGCCCCGGGGTGGGAGGTGGGGTCCCGGCCAGCGTGAGTGGAGGAGGACTGCCGCAGAGTACCAGCGAATGCACAAAGAGCACCTTCACTGTGAGTGATAGGGTATAATGGAGAGAGAGAGAGAGACAATTCCATTTTTAAGGGATGATTATTTAATCTGAATTAGTTATCAAGAGCATGTAACAGTTTTACAAAATAAAGGTGAAACCTAAGTCAGTAATCTGTGATCTTCAGCCTCCTGTGTTGTCAGCCAAGTCTCCTCTGAAGAGCCCAGTGAAACGACGCTCAGGCCTCTTCCCTCGTCTCCACTCCAGCACGGACACCCCATCGGACAAACACACCCGCAGGTTGGTGTTTAGGACTCACTCTTTTAAATCCCGCTGCATCAGTCAGTGTCATGATTGTGCGAAACCACGGACATCAACTGTGTCTGTGCTTTTGTACAGGTAGCGGGGACTCCAGGAAGTCGTCACAGTGGTGTTGTCATTAATGTGTTCTTTTGTCTGCAGCGACCAAAAGCTTGCAGAGATCTGCCCGCTGTCCCAAGAAGTGAGGTCGGAGACATCCTCCAATCCCAGCTCACCTGAGATCTGCCCCAACAAAGACAGGCAAGACCAATAACAGCTCATGGAAATCGATTTGTAAACAGAAGACATCATTTTAGATGAAATGTATTCTTCTTTCCCAGTTCTTCTGTCAAGGTCTTCTGTAAAACATCTTAATTTGCAGCTTCTCTACATCTACGTTTCCATCTGTTTTCCTCAACAGGCCGTTTATCAAGCTGAAAGAGTGCGGTGGCGGCAGACCGAACATCTCTCGTTCTTCATCCAGCACCAGCAGCTTCAGCAGCACCACAGGAGAAACAGAAGCTCTGGAAGAGCTGGAGACAGTGAGTGCAACACTCACAGTTCGTTTGAACAAAGTCAACGAGAAGAAAATGTGTAATGACATCACAAAGTCCTGCCACGCTCCATCTGTTGTTTAACTGGAAACACAATCTTAAAGGAGTTTGAGGTTGTTGGTAGTGTCAAAGCTTTCATGGATAGAATATACTCTGTTATTACCAAGAACGGTTTAATAGAGAATTGTTGCCTGTCAGCACATTGATAATAATGATTATAGCTCCTCTCACTTGCTGTGTATTAGATGACACTGCCTGTCAGTGTTTTATTTTACCTGAGCAATGCTGTCAAATAGTTTCCGACTCTCACCATTTAACTGGAACACAATCAGTGTGCAGAGTGTGCTGTTAAAATTGCCGTTTATTGAAGGCCAGAGAAAATAGTTAAAGCAGAGCTTTATGCAAGATATGCTGTAGCAGTACAGTAGGTCAGTGGTCATCACAAGGTAAAATTATTCCAATTCATGCTTTTTGTTGCCTTAAAAGAACTTCTCATTCAGGTTTTAAAGGAATTGTTGGACATTTTCGGGAATACGCTAGTTTGCTTTCTTGCTGAGAGTTAAAGGAAAAGATGGATACCACAGATCGATCTGTATGGCTACAGCCAGCAGCCAGTTAGCTTAGCAGAAAGATCGGAAACAAGAGAAAACCGATAGCCTGGCTCAGTCCAAAAGTAACAAATCCAACTACCGGCACCTATAAAGTTAACAAATGAAGATGTTTTGTTTGTTCAATCCGTAAAAAAAAAACCAAACAACTATTGTTGCTTTACAACACAGAGCTTTTCAAAATCTGAGACGGTGCGCCTCCCCACAGACAAAGCTTGGAAAAAAGCGCCCCCTCATACCCACACTTAGTTTACTCACTTAGTTTTCTTGGATGCCAATCGGATCAGGATTAAGTTATTTAATCCCATAGACACTCAACAATTGAGTCAAGCTAGCCTAATATTGCTGTTGGACATAACTTCAGACCACACAAAAAAGGGTCCGTCCTAAGGCATGTATTAGTTTCTCACTTGGAAAGTGGGGAAAATAGTAAAATTCTCCAAAACTGCAAATTTAGGCTATTCAATGCGGTCTCCTTTTGATCACTAATGTAATGACTAACGTGAGGCTCACCTCCCACTTTGAAAACCTCTGGTCCAGCACATAATCCCCCGTAAAACAGCGACTTCTTGTTTTTCCAGTTTGGCTTTTGGACAAACATGTTAATTAGTGATTTTAGAGGTGCTGGGAGGGGGATTTGTTCAAACGTTCAGACAGAGCCAGGCTAAGCTAAGCTATCTGTCAGCTGGCTGTAGCATGTGCGAGATGATGATGTGAGAACACACTATTTTTCTGAACTCATTACTACACATAAACACAATCCCAGGTTTCTGTTTAAGACTGGATCAGCTGGTAAACCCAACCCCTCCTCCGCGGCCTCTTACTCAGAGGTTCCTCACCAGCAGCAAGAGAGTTTTAACCAGTTTTATCCCATCGACTTGTCTGAGCTTTTAAAAACAGTATCACAAATGAGAGTGTCCTCCAGCCCACTTGATGTAATACCTACAAAGTTTTTACTGAAAGTAATGGATTCTGTTGGGCCCCATTTGATCTCTGTTTTCAACAGCTCTCTATCTACTGGTTGTGTCCCTGATTATTTTAAAACGGCTTGCGTGAACCCACTTTTAAAGAAACCTGGTTTAGATCCCTCCCTCCCACAAAATTTTAAACCAGTTTCAAAACTGCCTTTTATTGCAAAGATTCTAGAAAGAATTGTGTCCAAACAGCTGCTCACTGTACTGGAAAATAACAAATTATTTGAAAAGTTTCAGTCTGGTTTGAGGAAGTACCACAGCACTGAGACTGCCCTGCTTAATGTCACCAATGACCTTTTAATGTCTGCTGATGAAGGCATGTGCTCAGTCCTGGTACTCCTGGACCTTAGCGCTGCTTTTGACACCATTGATCACATCATCATGTTAGACAGACTGAGGCACTGGGTGGGGATCTCTGGTACGGCCCTAGAATGGTTTTCATCCTACCTGTCAAATAGGAAGTTTTGTGTGTCTGTAAACAACTATGTCTCTTCATTCTGTCCAGTTAAATATGGTGTGCCTCAGGGGTCGGTCTTAGGACCCATTTTGTATTCCTTGTATCTGCTTCCCCTTGGACATATTATCCATAAACATGGCATTTCTTTTCATATTTATGCTGATGACACACAAATATACTTGCCCGTCAGATCCACAGACCCTGGAATGCTGAGTTCACTTAACAACTGCCTTTGTGAAGTTAAAAAATGGATGTCAAATAATTTCCTCCAGCTGAACTCAGACAAAACAGAAATCCTGGTCATTGGGTCCCAGCAGATGGCAAATCAAATACTGCCATCTGCTGGTTCCCTAGTAAATCACATTAAACATGTGGCAAAGTATCTTGGTGTTTGGTTTGACAGTAATTTAAATTTCGAGCAGCACACCACAAAGCTTGTTCAATCATGTTTTTATCAACTTAGAAATATAGCTAAAATTCTATCTATGTTAACTTTTAAGGACACCGAGACCATTTTACACGCCTTCATCTCATCACGCCTGGATTATTGCAACAGCCTTTTCACTTGTTTAACCCAAAAATCTATTGATCGACACCAGACTGTCCAGAACTCAGCTGCCAGGCTTTTAACCAGAACAAAGAAATATGACCACATTACTCCTATTTTAGCTTCATTACACTGGCTCCCAGTGTGTTTTAGAATTGACTTTAAAATTCTATTGATCACTTTTAAAGCTCTTCATGGCCTCTCACCTTGTTATATTTCTGACCTTTTAGTCCCATACACACCAGCACGTACCTTGAGATCCTCGGGCAGAGGTCTGTTGTCTGTTCCAGAGTCTCGACTGAAAACTAAAGGGGACAGAGCGTTTGCTGTCAGGGCCCCGAGGCTCTGGAACAGCCTGCCCGAGGAAATCAGGTCGGCTGAGTCAGTGAACTCTTTTAAGTCCCTTCTTAAAACATACTTTTATAGGAGAGCTTTTCCCGATCTTATTTGACTTTATTTTATCCCTTTTATTTTATTGTATTTTACTAATTTTATATTAATCTGTATTTTAGTCTTTTTAATGTTTTCATGCTCTTATCTTCTTTTTTTGTATTATTCTTTACACTTGTTAAAGCACTTTGTAACTTGTTTTTGAAAAGTGCTCTACAAATAAGGATTATTATTATTATTATTATTATTACGTGTATTTTCCAAAAGTGCTGAACTACTTACTTTCTTTAAAACTACTCATAGTGAATTTGCTTCATAAAGATTTCTGCCAGCCTAAAAAGCTTAGTCTATACTATGCAAATGATAAAAATGAGAACAGGGTATGATGGCTTTTTCCTGCAAAGCATCCTTTCCTCTCAGCATCCGGCTGTACTTCCTGCCAGACATCCAGTTCCTCTAACTTTGCTGACAAGAAAGTTTATGTCAACTTTGGTAAAATATCCCTTCCTTGATTCACTGACCCTCTTCTTCTTCTTCTTTCTTCCTCAACTTCTTTCTGCGCTCTCCGTTCCCCAGGTCAACCATCCCTCTATAGCGTCCTCCTCTGCCTTTAGTCCTGCCCTCAGTGTCGAGAGCCAGGGATCAGGTACCCCTGTCATCATGTGCCGCAGTCCAACAGGTAAACCTGCAATTTTACAAACAGACACAGACAGTATTCAGATCCTACTGTCAACATTTTAACAGGACACCCTAGAGATGAAAGATGTTTGGTCTGTAATCAGCATTTCCTTCCTTTCTTTTCGATATTCAGATGGGAGAAGTAAGACGTCACCAAGGTCAAACTTGAAGTTTCGTTTTGACAAAATGAGCCACTCGTCCACAGCTGTAAGTCTTGTAAAGCTTGCCTGCTTCGCATATTTAAAAACAATATTGTGCATCAAAAAAATGTAAGGTTCTTACTTTTTAAAGCAGAAACATTTTAATTAAAAGAATTAGTGCAGCAGGTTGGAAGCAAAAAGCATCTCGCTGTGCTTTTGATTCTCTCACTGTCACTGACATCTCATTGTTGTTGAAACAGCGGAGCTGGTGTTGGGTAATAGGCCCAGACTGAAAGATGCATGCTGCCAGCCAACACTTTCTTCTAACTGGCCTCTCTGTTCTCTTTCCTGTCTTTCAGTCCGAGTAGCTTTGTGGAATGGAAATATCCGACTTGCACAATGAAGGGACAGCGTGGACTTACGGAGTTGCAAAAAACAAAAAGAAATCACAACAACAACAACAACAACAACCACAAAATCATTGTAGAACCGCTTCCCTAAAGCAAGGATAATCTGACAAAATTACCACCTGCACTAGTCCCCATACACTATAGACTAATACTGTGAGTGTATAATGAGGAGAAGCAGCTGACACGTTGGCTTTCTTTTTAACTGATCTACAGAAATAAGTCCATACTTTGCCAATGTTACAAGTTGCTGCATCTCAGCTGTTAATTGTTCACATCACATGGAAATCCTAGCATGGCTGTAATACTGTGTGTAGGCTGAGCTAGACTCTGCCTCAGCTTTTTCTTAAGCATCATGTTTAATAGAGAGACACGGTGATCCAGAAGAATGGTAACATGAGACTATGGCCGAACTGTTACTCTTTTATCTATATCTAGTCGCCTACTCAGTGGAAAGGATGTCTTTCAGGACATCGGGATGATCCCATTTGCCTTTGCCCTTGAATGGTACGTCTGAGAGTTCCTCTTTTGCCTAAAAAGAAAGTGTGCAGACACAGACAAACACACACACATGCGCAGAAATGTACACTTACAGTAGCAACGTTTTAGAGGTGACAACGCTGGCTGTCTCAATTTGCCACTGTAGGACCTGAGCTTGTTTTTTGCATATAAACATGTTTTTCTAGAGCATCTTTGATTTTCTAGATGTTTTTTGTAACCTAGCTAGCTGCTGCATTGTGTCTACTGCACTATAAACACAACATTGCTGAAATTCAGTCGATACCTATGACAGCATTTCTGTATCGGTTAGGGTAACTTCAAGTCTCTGAACTGAAGTGCTTGGTTAGTGGAAATTAGCTCACTGCCAACACATTTGCCATAAGCTTATTTTAGCCAAAGCTGCGCCTTACAATCTATCAAAAGCCCTTTTCACCACTGATGCTCTCTCTCTCACTCTTACGCTCTCTCTCACTCTGTCTGTCTGCCTGTCTGTCTCTCTCACTATGTGAGAGGACAAGAATCTTCTGGATCCGGTTACAGCACAGTTGTGGGTAGCCGATCAACACCCACATTTGCTGAAAATAGACGTTGCACGTACCTCCCATTGAAGCTTGCTAGCTCGGTGTATCTGCGTTTATGTTCGGTGCAACCTATGAAGAGGAAAGTCTCCAGGGTTTTTAGTTTCCCAGCATGTAAGCTGATGAAGATGACTTGAAAAAGATGCTTCAGGTTAAATTAACCTTTGAACCACCTTTGGCAAAAAAACACACTTTGAATGTGAATTTGAAACTTTGTTTTTTCTCTTAATCTCTTATTAGTAAAATTGCAAAGTCAGTTGCTTACAAGCACAACAGGACAATAGGTCTACTCTAGTTCTCAACTATAACAGATCTTCACTAACCGGTTTTAGCAGGCCAAAGTGTGCTAATCAAGAAAAAGCTTACCGACACACCGATGTGTACCTATGTGACCAAACAGCCAAGCTTGTAGGTCTTTGGAAGAATGTCAATGAACCATTCCTGTTGCAGAGAGGATGGCTTAGTATAGTGCAAAGATCTGTCACATGAAAACTCAAAACCCAGAGGGTTTAAAGGGTCTTGTTGTCCAAATAACAAAAACCTACTTTGTTATTTGGGTGACTTTTTAACTTTGCCAACTAGCTGCTGAGTTCCTTGAGGAGTACTTTTCTGATGTATCTGGGCTAGAAACAGACGTGTTGGCTAATACACAATGTGCTCACTTAGTGTAGACCAGTGATTACCTCGAGCGAGGGAAGCAGGGACAGAGATCACACAAAAAAGCGTGACGCTCAGATGTCATTCAGTTTGTAGCAGGTATTGCTGAAAACGCCCTGCAGCCTTTTCTCTGTTAATATGCTTAATTTATTCAAATGATCACTTCTTTTGCATTGATGTCATGTAAAAATGTAACTGCAGAGTACGCTAATTAATAAGGTTAAAACGATTAAAGGAAATATATTAATTTAAAAGATGTCTAGACATGTATATGTATATTTGGTTATGTAACGTGCCATTGAGAATTTATTCATAAATAAAATGTTGTATTTTGTGTCATTTATGTGCTATCACATTTTTTGCTTTAAATAACACACGACACTCACAAAGCTTACAGCACAATACAGGGGGAATTTCACACTTTAATTTGTTCTGGGCTCAGAGACAACAGACTGGCAATCAAAGAAGGAAGACACAAAAAAAAAGGCATGGCAATCAAAAGAAAACCTCCTTGACAGGTGAGGCTGAGAGGAGGGGTGGGGTGAGGGAAATACACTCCCTCTTACAATGTAAAACATTCAATGAAATAAGGAACAATTACTTAAAAACAATTCCATTCTGTGAAATCTGTCAGATTTGAAAGAACTAAATGAGCTCTTAAAATTAAAAATACTACTAAGAGAAGGAGATGGGGCATCTCTTGCTGCCACAAATACACACACACACACACACACTTCCATTCATTAAAAATGTGTTTATATATGTTTATATAATCCTCACTTATTTGTAATTTTTTAAAAC
Organism: Micropterus salmoides; assembly: GCF_014851395.1. Classification (NCBI taxonomy): domain Eukaryota; kingdom Metazoa; phylum Chordata; class Actinopteri; order Centrarchiformes; family Centrarchidae; genus Micropterus; species Micropterus salmoides. The sequence continues at coordinate 13,573,336 of NW_024042261.1, read as the reverse complement.
TGCAATTCAACATTTTGTTTTAAATTGTTTTTTACTTATCTGTATGTATATAGCAAAATTAGATTAGATGTAATATTTTATTTTAACAATTCTTCTGTTGACACATTGTTTTTATTTCACACTTCCTTTGGCAACATCTGCTTTGAGTTGAATATTTTATATACATGAACGCACCAGAAAAAAAATGATAGGTAATTCAGGCTAAGCTTGTTTCACATTTTAAAAACTGCAATACCAAACTGTCTTCAATGTTTTGCTTGCTTGTCTGCAGTCACATTTCAAAACAATAAAAGCACCATAAGTGAAATGATAACACCAGGCTGAGTCTCCTCTCACTGCAGCACCTCGGGGTGGTTCAGCTGATGGATGCATGCTCCAATATCTCCTCATTATCTGCTCCACTTGCTGTCTGTTATGCTACGTGCATATGAAAGTTGTTTGGCACTTCTCTCTTCCTCATAATTAAAATAGTCACGAATTCCACATCAGGGTGTAATCAGGAGACTCCATAGACATGGACAAACAAGAATGACTGGATCCTTTTGTGTCTTGTTTTGTCCTCGGCTTTAATGATTTTCCACAGTGCTCAGGCCTTGAGCTCAAGAATGATCCAGCGATAGTGAAATAAGCTGAATCCCAGAAAAAGTGACTAGATGATCCTCAGCAGACAGCTTGCCACCTCCACTCTGCATCGAATACAGTCAGGAAAATTTGAGGGATGAGTACACAATGGACTGCTCAGGCTCTCTGGTGGCTCGCTGTTGTCTTAGTGCATCCTGGGAAATGTCTGCATACACAACCTGTAACATTGTGAATAAAAGATAAGTTATTAACACTCACACAAGGTCACATGCATGGAAGGCTAGTCAGGGGAAAACAAACAATGTGGAAGGGCACCGCAAAGGGCATCCTGTCGTCCACCCACCTCGGTCTTCTGCTGTTTGGACTTGGGGCGAGCTGTAAAATGCAAAGAAAATGACAATACAGTGAGAGGAGCAGTTTTGATAATGCTACAGTAACTTTCCTTTAGTTTTTTAGTCAGGCTACAAGGTAAGAATACGAGATACCTTTGTGGGAGGAAGTGCTCCGCTTCTGGGGTACCGGCCGTCGAGGTGGAGGCTGTGGAGCCGGGTCTGGTTGGTCTCTGTACACAGCCGAATGCGTGAACTGTGTCCTGGGAAGTGGCTGAGGCTTGACCTCTGAACTCAGACAACGAGCCAATCCCAGAATGATGGGAAGACAAAGAAAAGCACCGGCACAGACCAAAACTCTGGTCAGTACACTTCTCTGAAAGGGGACAGCTGGAAGACGACACAAAATAACAGACACATAACAATGCAATTATTATTGAACATATTTATTTTGTAGTATGATTTTACAGACACATACATCCTTGCCAAATATGTGGCCATTAAATGTGATTCTATATACCTGCAGTGACGTTCACATACGTCAAATGTCCCTGATCAGTTTCACCTTCAGGCCATGTAACTTTGCATCCATAATAACCTTCGTCTAATTTGTGGACACTCAGGAAATTCAAAATGAATTGAGTGTCATTGGCTGAGAGCTTCACACTATTCAAATGGTGCCTCACACTTTCTTCAACTATCTCTTCAGCAGTTGCATTTCTCCACAACCAGCGTCCCGTCCAGTTTCCTCCACAGTGCCGGACCACACAGGACAGAGACAGACTGCCCCCTGCTGGTGCATCAACTGTGTCACGTTTTGCCCTAACACCCTGGCTGCATTCCTCAGTGAGGAGACCTGAAAAAGGGAAGTCTCCTTTAGTTCTTTAGCGTTAGTGATGGAACAAGAAACTGCATTTACAGAAATAGGATATGTTGTTATTTTGTGCGTTGTTGACTGTTACTGTTAAAATAACTGCATAATAATCTGTCAAACATTCAGACTCGAAATGGGCTTTGAAAAAATGGAATGGCTTCATGAAAACACTGCATATTAAAAGTCATATAACAAATAATTTAGTTCATCTGACAACCTTTGGGTTGAGAGTCTGTTTAATCACCAGATAACTAATTAATAATTTTTTGACATATAAAAAGAGATTTTTGTGTCAAAATAGAATGAATAAGACAAATTGTAACAGTTTGACAAACATTGAATGCACCAAACACACTTGAACATAATTGTGATTACCACAGCTGGTATTTGAAAATAATATAAGCCTATTTGTGTGAGACTCACTGTACAAAACAATTGACTGTAATATTTACGATAAGTTACAACAGCAAATTATTTTAACTTCACAACAGCTACTGCAAGAAAGGTGCATTCAAAGGCATACTGTGTAGTCAGCCAAGTTCCTCAAATGCGACACAATGTGTTCCCTTGTTTATAATGAGATTTTGAATACGATTCCAGATTTACATGAACTAAAATGAGTTAGGCTACTTACCCATATGAAAAAGGCAGAGGCAGCTGATGGCGCTGAGCAAATAGTTCTGCATGTCTGACTGTAACTGTGTGTAAGTCATAGTTCGCCAGACCTTACGTCCTCTGTACAGACTGGAGTTTACATGCCAGGGCTTGACGGCACAGCTGTATGAAATGCATGGCTTCTCTTCACCAGCTCGATCTTTCGTTTTCTTTCTTTTCCTTTCTTTTCCTATTCTCAACCATTTGGCAGGCTTTATGTTGTCCTGCTGCTGCTTTGCTGCTTGTGCCCAGATGGAAGTACAGGAAGGAAGCAACACACGCACGCACACAATCCACACTGCTCACACTAAATTACAGGAAAGCAATGACATCATAATAAACTTTCCAACAGGGAAGAGGTGTGTTTCAAGTAACAGCATTAAAGAAAGAGAAACACTGAGTAACAGGCTACAGAAACAAATTTTGCGGTTTTCTGCTACTGTGCTCTTACAGAAATATGTGAAACTGATTTCCAAGAAATACCTGAGATGATCCTTCTTAACCTCTTAACCCCAATTTACTTGGTGGTGACACTAATCCGTAAATTAGAAGAAGAAAAATCTTTATTGAAATTCATCTCACTCAAGTGGGCAGCCACTTTTACTCTGTGATGGTAACTTAATTTAGGCTTTAGCTTCTGTCTTTATTTGTTTCAGGTCAGTTTGACACAGCCTGAATACAACCTTCAAATGCATCGCTTTTTTCATTTTTCCAAAAATTAGATAAGGCCTGGTATATTACTCCAAGGAGTGCATGTTACAGGCAGTGCCTTCATAAATTCAACAGGTCCAACAGTTTGTAAGGAAGGGTCAATTAAAGTCTCAAAAGTCACAAATATTAAAACAAAAAAGCCTTAACTATTTCACCTTATACATAATGAGAAATAATGTACTTTTCTGAGATGCACCTTTAACCTATTACCATGTCTACTTTGAAAGCATTGTTAGGCCTACTTTACAGCATTTTTCCCACTTCAAGTGTTTCATGAAGTTTTAACATTAGCTGCTTCATGTCTCATTTAGTATGAACTTTTGCTTAGTGTGTAGTTCCTGTGCGTTCATTTGAAGCAACATGGCTCTAAAGGTTTGGATAAGTGAGGAAGTGTATTGTGTTGCTGTTACAACACAGGTCTGTTCTGACTTCATGCACCTTGTACTTTCCCAGCCACGAACAACAAACTGATTTTCAGCTGAAAGATAACCCTTCAAAATAAAAGCTGCTTGTCACCTTTCAAGAGCGAAACATGGGCTTTTAAAGGATGGGTTCTCAATAGTTCAACTCCTTTGCGTGCTGTAATCAACCAAATAGTTGGTTTTATTTTGTAAATAGTAACCGGATACTTCATACGCAAATATTCAGTCGAGTTTGACTTCGGGCGCGCTCGTTTAGTGTTGCTCCGTGTCCTCTCAACCACATGTTATGTGGGAAGAGCAGCAAGCGAGAACCGTGGCGTCCTCTGGACAGTAATGCAAAACATAACAGCTGGAAAGTCACTTCCACGTTCACGCGGAATCCTTTTTATGCATCATTCGCTGATACTGCATGTGATATTGTTAGTTCAATTAAGGTTCACTTACAGCATGATGATAGTCTTTGGTGAGAGACCTATAGTCCAAACTGGAGGGCTCTTTTTCAGGACAGTTGTTTCTCAACTATTTCAAAAATGCTGAGTCTACCATGGTGAATGTTGTGCTCTCTGGGCTAAAAAAAAAAGTTAACAAAACATTTTCCCAGTAAACTTTATTGCTGTACATTAGGCCTTTAACATTCCATGTACAAGGCAGCCTACAAGTTACAAGGGAGATATTTACCATTTTACAACACATGGTTGTATAACAAGATTTAGTTGCAGTTCCCTTTTGCTACAAAAACGATATACACTAGGATGGATAGATAAATAACAAGTGTCATGTATATAAAATACCAAATGGTGTTGGAAAACACACACATACACACACACACACACACACACACACAAATAAAAAATGAATGAATAGATAAATGGGGCCTAAGTCTTTTTGTTCTATTTTTATTTTTGAAAAACTACTCTGGTCTGTAGATTCATTTACAATAACAGCATTTACAAAATATCAGGGTTGATTCTGTTGAACCTTGAATCGTGGTTAATTAACTGAGAGGATCTGTGCGCTCTTTTATAGAAAAATGACACTTGCTTGGCATTATAACATTTATTTCTCTTCCCTGCTTCTTTTCAGTCGTGGGATGTGTATTAGGTCTGCTTTGTTATATTTTGTGTCAGATGTTGTGTTGGAGGTGTAAGCCACACAATGAATGAAACCACGGATACATACATGTTACAGTGTAATGAAAATACTTATTATATGAAAAACGTGGTGGTTCTGCCACTTGTCTCTCAGGGGGTCACATCACGTGCAGGCAGTCAGCCAGGAGAGGAGTACTCGTAGATCGCAAACTCCGCCCAGCCGCCACGTGAAAGATCGACCGCGAGTGCACAAACGAGCGCACCCTGAGATCACACTGACTGCCTGTCGGTGAATGACATAAACAAAGAGCCGGTGACTTTTCAGGGAATCAGACAACACTCCTCAAGCTCCACGCAAACATGGAAACTGGTAGGTTGAGTGGCACTTTCCCCTGTCCCCGCCGTGATGGTATGTGTCTCCGGCAGCCCGAGCTCAGTCTGTGTGTGACAGTTAGAGGATGACAGCTGAGGGAGCTAACAAGCTAAATTAAGTTAGCATTCACTGCGTTAGCATGGTAGCCTGCTACTAGCATGGCTCTGCCGTCCCTTACACACCTAAGTTGACAGGTAGATTGTCAGCAAAGTACTAATATCTAAACTGTACAGACAGACACAGACAGATAACACGCCTTAACTTGTTAATTCAAAGGTGGCGTCAGCTCCAGGAGCCCGGAAATGTTAGCTTGTGCTAGCTAGCTAAAGAAGAATGGAGTTGGGAATGCCAGAAGCTGTCAAACTCTTCAAAGTGGTAACGATTCACTGAAGTTGGGTTTTCGTTAGGAATAACTGCTTTGACCCGAAAAGAGAAGAATTTTTCATATGCTGCACTACTCTTTGTAGTGTTTGTTTAACTATGTTTACCTTCAGACAGGCAAGTCAGCGAGTAGGGTCGTTTCGATTCCACTCTATTTAACCTCAGGGTTCATAACACTTTTTTTTGCCGGTGTAACACCAAAAAGTGTGACCTATCAGATTCTGTGACTACACCCAAACGACGATGTTTTCCTAACCATAACCAAGTACTTTTGGTTACTAAACCCAACGAAACTGCAGCCGCTTCACATCGTCAACAAAGCCTCTGGTGCTTAACTTCCCATTTGGGTCACAGAATCTGATAGGTCTCACATTTTGGTGTCACACCGGCAGGCAAAGGTTTGGTCAGATGATTATTTCTAAGATCTTTGTTAACTAATTGTTCTTGTATATAGAGCAAACATTTTACCTACATGAATTAAAATAAGGACCATGAAACTGTCATAATAATCTGTTCTTTGCGGTTTTGTCAGCTGCTGTGGGTTTCTACTGAGCCTGTTGGCTTCATGCCAGCTGTAGTTCAGCCCTTTGCACATGGAGCAGTGATCGGCATAGTAAAATGCTTAGCTAATATAAAGCCAGTTACATAACCACTGATGTGTAAATTTGCAAGTCACCCTGGCTACCTGTGCATGGCCCCTCCCCATGGAGAACCACTGTGACTATTTGGTTAGACTCACTCTTTAACATGTGCTCTTCAACATACACCTAATATTCTGTTACACATCGGAGGTGAATCTCTTACTCCCCCCCCCCCCCCCCCCCCCCCTTTCATTTATCTATCCATACTCATCAGTGTCAAAAAACTGTTGCCAAAAGCAAAAAGCTTTATGTTGACACAGGACCCCATGCAGGCCGATGCCTGAAATATTCTCAGCTGTAGGCCTGGCCTTTTCTAATAGTATAGGCTTGACATTTAATGAAGTTTGACACTGTGCTAATATGCGGCGGTCAGTGCATCTCAGCGTATCGATGGAAAATAACAGAATGCAGCTAAGAGAGACAGGGGTTGAACTCTAGGCAGCATGCATGACTAGGCAATGTCCCTCTCAACGTTTAATTGCTCTGCACCATTATTTGACGGAATTACAAACCACACATCAGTGCCAGTTTGATTCTGTCAAAGTGTGGGTGCACCCCTCCTTCCCCTGTCTGGCGGGAATAGACAAGCTTTCTAGTGTGTTCCTCTCACAGATGGAGCCAGATGAGTGATATCAGCCAGCTCTGGTCAGCTCTCAGCTCCCTGGGGCCACTTACAGCACTACTAGAAAGCAGTCTTGATTTCTCTCCCTTGTTTGTCGCTCCCTTTTCCAAGTCTGTCCTTGATTCTTTATCAGAGCTCTAAATGTAATTGTACTCAATATCTTTAATAATCTGTTCCACTGTAATCTCTGTATACATGGTGGAGAAAAGGAATGCACCATATTGTTGTAGTATTATGACTATTGATCTGGCATTTTCCAGGCATTATTCTTGCATCTGAGTACATGCGTGCTCATAAATCAGATCTTAAGTGGGAAGTGTGGATGCCTAAAGTGCACAGATGAGTCATGGGAATTGGGACAGTAGGAACTTCCTCCTCTTAGTTATAGTCAGCTGTCTGACTGTCTGGCTGTGAACATCTTCCTATTACAAATTAAATTCCCACCTTCATTATTTTACCATTCATTCTTGCTGTCTTTTATTCTTCCCTTCTTGCTCCTCCAGGTCTGAGTCAGGGGAAAGTAGCCACCTTCCTTAAGCGGCTGCGGGCCGAGCCACGCTACCTGTTGGCCCAGAATGTGTCCACTTGCATTGACCCGTTGGAGGTTTGTCTGCACCGGCAGACTGTCCAGGATACCGTGCACATCTTCCAGCACTCTATTCCCACAGAGGGCAAGCCCATCACCAACCAGAAAAACTCAGGTAGGACATAATGGAGCACAGCAACATCATAAAAGTGGACATTTTTTGTGGGTCATCACACACCGATGCCTAAACTATTACATTTGAATGTAATGTGAATGTAGTCCAGACAACAGCATTACAGAGCACAGACGAACGTTAAGTGAAGGTATTTCTTAACTGTGTTCTGCATTTTAATGTCACACAAGCTGCAAAACTTATCTCAACTTATATATTTCTTGGCTGCAGTTATCTGTCACAGATGATATGTGCATGCTCTCACTTTTGATATAATGTACAGTTTTGTGTGGCGGAGCTTGCACTGTATTTGCACGAGGTCCCCTTAAATTTGATTATTCAGTTCATTTGCCAGCAGGATTATATATTTCTCACTAAACCGGCTAAACCGGCTGAAATCTTGTTCGGCTATGCGGACTCCAGAGCCTCACAAGCACGATGAATGGTGCGGCTAGAACCTCTCATTATGTGTTGGTGGATGTAGTGCAGGCTACAAAAGTCAGTCTTGTCTGGAGATGGATGCACTTTGAGCATCCTGAAGCCAGTCCGTGCTGACCATGTTCCAAAGCAGACCACAGGTTTTATAACTTATACGGTCATTCATCCTCCCTCCCAAACAGCCAGTAGTTTCTATTAATTTATTTATTCATCTGTATAAAATTAACCTAATATTGATAGGCCTAAAATCATGAAATTAAGATAATAAAAGGTCAATTCAACTCCTTCATTGGTCTTAAAACTTGCACGAATCTTTGGGAGAAGTAGTTCTTTTATTTTTTTTTAGAGCACAAACAGCTGTTGCCTGTGTAAACACATGTTTACCTTACTAACCAGGGTATTTCTCAATCCTTTTATCACCAGGGCGATGTTGGATCTTCTCGTGCCTCAACGTCATGCGGCTTCCCTTCATGAAGAAGTTTAACATAGAGGAGTTTGAGTTTAGTCAGTCCTATCTCTTTTTCTGGGACAAGGTAAGACACAGAACCACACGTCCGCTGTATCATTAATAATATATGTAATGTGATGTTGTGATTGTTTCTTCACATTTGACTTTTCTGTGACATGCTAGTAAATTGATATTTTTTGTTGTTTTGCTGTCAGTTCACACTGTGTGTGTGTGTTTGTGTTTGTGTTTGCGTGTGCATTGGTAGTGTTGTTATGTAGCGCTCCACTACTATACAGTCATTGTCCACCTAAAACCCTCTTTTGTGTGCCGCGCTCAGTGCTCTTTCAGGGCCCCTACGTCACAGTGACACCTTGCTAAATGTTTTCCATGTCTCTTTCTCTCTCTGGCCTCATGTCTTTCTCTCCCACATGTTTAGACAGCCATGTGTACGCCTTTCTTCGTAGCCGTGGGGATTAACACTGACTGTAATATTAGTTCTTAACACTGAAACCATAATGTCGCTCTAAGAATATCCTACCCCGCTCTCAGTTAGTAGGTTATTACGTTACATCAGAGGTGTAGAGTAGTAAGTCTTTAATAGCAGGTCTAAGTCTTAAGTCTGCCAAAGAAAGCCTAAAGTCACATTCTCTTCATGAGCAAAGTGCCCGTCCTTCAAGCCTCTGAATGCTGACCACTTAAATTACGCAATGTTTCTATGTTATCAGAATCAGAATCAGCTTTTATTGCCAGGTATGTGTACACATATGAGGAATTTGACTCAGGATTGTACATTGCTCACGATGTGCTTACTCATACAAAAATACAAAATCACAATAATAAAAATAAAATAAAATCAGACACAGACTTCAGTGTAGACAACACAAATATACACACTATAAAACAATATAGACATGGACAAATAGTGCAGTGAGCAGAGTGCAAAGGATGCAGGAGTATGTACATGTCGGAGGTGGATGTGATATACAGGTACGCATACATGTACACAGTGCGATGAAGCATAGTGCAAAGGATGCTGGAATAAATAAGTGTTTTCTGCAGGAGTAATGACTTGAGGTAGGTGGATTGGTACACAGTATCTACAATATGACAATATAACAGTATGAACAGCACTGAAATAGAGAATGGTGAATAAATAAGTGTTAGCCAGTAAACAGGTGGATGATTAGAGGCGGAGTTACTGGGTTAAGCTGGTTATAAGCTCTAATAGATGATGGCTGTGCGAGGCCTGCCTGACACTGTTAACTCTTGTTTCTTTTTTATTGTTCTGGGATTCTGTCGTGTAAAAAAATTTACGCTTTGATGTTTTTGGTCTCAAGTCTTACAGTGAAGTCTCAAATTTTTTGTGCACTAAAGCCTAGTTCACACTACACGATTTTTACCCCGATTTGCCGATCGGCGGTCGCCAGTCGTTATGTGTGAACTACATGACGACACATCAGAACGGCTCCCCGACACATTTCTGACATTTGACACCTTTTACTCACCTCCAGCTCTCTTCGTAGCTCAGACCATCCCTGCTACCTGCGTGTGCTAATCCATTCTTTCACCAATATTCTTTGTCTTTATAATTGCAAGACAACAGCTGTTTCGTGTGCGTCTCCGGTGACTTCACGACGTCATCAATTATCTTTTGTTATTGTTTTGATGTGAGAGATGTCTAGCGGCACAATGATACACTGTGTCTTTATGTCTGAGTCAAGTCTACACAATAACGTGATCTATCAGATTGTACAACCCCTCTCCGCTTCTCTGTTTGCTCACACTGTCTCTGTTGTTTTTATTCTACAGGTTGAGCGCTGCTACTACTTCCTCCAGGCCTGTGTGGAGACGGCACAGAGGAAGGAGCCAGTGGACGGACGCCTGGTCCAGTTCCTGCTCTCCAATCCGACCAATGACGGAGGACAGTGGGACATGCTGGTCAACCTCATTGGTTAGTACTCCTCCTGATACACGACGCTAACAAGAAGTTCATGTTTGATAATTGACTAGCCTATGCAATTTGTGCACTTACACCAGTGTTTAGTTATTAGGAAAATGGACTGTAATTGCTTTAAATATGTAAGAAAACACTGGTGGACCATTAAGAATTAGCAGACTGGATTAAGAAGATTGTTTTAAAATTAGTTTAATACTGTCCTGTCTGCAGAAAAGTACGGCGTCATCCCAAAGAAATGCTTTCCAGAGTCACACAGCTCAGAGGCCTCACGCAGAATGAATGACATCCTTAATCATAAGGTGTGTTTACACGTGTCCTTCGGTTTAATCCAAGTCCACATACCAGTGAGTCACATAACTGGTGAGGCGGTGCTGACTGGTTGCTTTTGTCTCACTGTGCGTTTGCAGCTGAGAGAATACTGCCTACGACTCAGGAACATGGTGGCCAGAGACGCTACTAAGGTTGAACTGTCTGATGCTGTGGACACCATGATAGAGGAGGTGAGTCGTAAAAAGCACATACAACTGTTTCCTGCAGGATATGTTAGAGAGAGTATTTGTACAGGCATTTTTTTTCATGGAACCAAAAACCTTTTGAGGAAGTCAGGAAAATAACCTGACTGGAGGAACTAGGTACTAAATTTAGTTCCTCTTGAATGCTTCCAGTTGTCAAAAAAAATCCCCCCCCGCCCGTGTACATCTTTATTCACAAAATGAGGACGCGCTGAGTGACTCTGCTATTAATGTAAGGAAAAGTAAGAAATAAAACTTTATTTGCTAATTGATTCATCCTAGTTAGATAATAAAGCAGAAATAAATTAAATTCAAATTAGCTTTATTGGCATGAATGTGTAATAACCATTAGACAATCACACGCAGATTGTCTCTACTTTGGAGAAAGTCCATTTTATTCATTTAGTGAATTAATTCAGACATCAGAGTCGCTGTTCCAAAGAACAACAGGAAAACTCACGGAGCAAGATCTGTGCTCGTTTCTTAAATGCAGCTGTCATTTTTTGATCCATTATTGGCCTAGTTGACTTCATGTTTTTTCCGAGGCAGGGGAAACAGGAGTGTGCAAAAGAGGCTTTTAAGTTCCTTCTTCAGTTCCACTTCACTTCAGGTCCTTAGTTTTATGTGGGTGGAAGAGGGCTAAGAGACAATAATAATAATTCTTGAAGCGTCTGCCAAATGAGTAAATGTAATTCACCTCCCTCATTTAACTACGACTTCAGCAGTAAACACATGCTTGAATGTACACATTCACACAAACATTAAACATTATAAACTGTGTAAAAGTAGAATCCATGGCAAAGCCGTTGTATAGCATTGCAATAGATTGTTCAGGTGTACGTAATAAAGTTGCCACTGAGTGAGGGACTGTTAAATCCTGGCAGAAATAGTTTTAGGCCTTGTTTAATTATTGTTACATTGTTCAGTTTTTTTACCAGAAGAGGGGGCTGTCAAGTAATACTCCGCAGAGAGCTGCAACATCGAGCCAGTTTGAAGTGACACCTAAAAGCTGTTGCAACAAATATTAATGTAGTGATGTGTGAACACCATGTAGATAATAGGGGTGCATTTTGTGTTTCTTATTATTTACTTTACCAATAAGATTTAAATTGAAAATCACATTTTCTATTTTTTTACACAGGCAAGCAAATCATCTGCACAAATTTTACGTAATGCAGAGTTTTTAGTATTTATTTTAAGAATACCTTGTTTGCACTGCTGACAATGTAGTGTGCTGTAATGCAGCAAAGTCTGATACTGTGCGCTTCCCCTCTGACAAAGCTTGGAAAAAGGTTCCCTCTCATACCCCCTTAGTCTTCTCGTTAAATTTTATTGGATGCCTATGGGATCAGGATTATGTTATTTAATCCCATAGACACTCAACAATTGAGCCTAGTAGCCTAATATCCTAATAACTAATAGCCTAATATCGCCATTTGCAACTTCAGACTACACACCAAATACTTTAAAAAGAGTCTGTCCCAAACTGCTGAACTATCTCTTTGACCAAATCCAGCACATTTAGGATTTTCTATGTGATCTCCTTTTGATAATGTAATATACAACGTAATATTTTTCCCACTTCCATTCACTGAGCCTCCCCTGAAACTGTTTAGAGCCCCCCAGGGGGAGGCCGGCCTCCCACTTTGAAAACCTCTCCTCTAGTGTATCTGTTTGTGTGCGTACATGAGCGCATACAGATGTAATGTGTGTGTAATGTGCACACGTCATTTCTGGACTACAGATTGTGTGAAATAAAAAAACGTCACAAACTTAAGATAATGATCTTGTTTATGGAACAGTCTGTCACAAAGCGTCTGCCGCCGGACAGCGAGGACAAATTTGCCTCCGAAACAAAAATAAAAAGGTGAACATGATGACGTAAACAAACTCTTATACAACGTAACAAACTTGATGTGTTGCAGCACTGCGTGCAGTGAAATACAGTCACGTGCCTACAGTGTGTGTGTTTTTGTGGCTTGGACAGGTTTTACACGTTGTAGGCGTGTATGCATATAGGCTTTATTGATGCTTCGTGTGTGTGTGTGAATAAAGTGCGAATGTATGAGGGCCCAGTCAGTCAATCAGCCTCCTATTGAGACGATTACACACAGAATAGGGGTCTGTTTATGCAGCCTTTGTTGTCAGCTGTTTGGTTGCATTGTGCTGCTGGCTGCTTGCTTGTTTAAACAGCGTCGATGGATGCCCAGCCGTCAACACACACACACTGACACACAAACATATGTTGTGCAACAGTAAAGATTACTCCCACCGCACTGCACGACAAAGTGAGGGGCGGAGAGTTGCGTGTTTGTTTGTCCACCTGGAATTGGTTTGTTTTGCGAAACACCGCTCAGTGACAGCCGGTGGTGATGGAGGATTCAGTCATGTCAAAAGAACGACCGGCGTGAAGAGAGGCAACTTGTTTAAGGGTATTGTAGCAAATACATTTGACCAAAAACATCATCATCGTCATCATCATCATCATCATCATCATCATCATCATCATCATCCATAATTGGACAGCCATCTCAGAGCAGAAAGTTAAAAAAAAAGTTATTTGACCTCAAATATTATTCATTAGTCTTTTTTTTTTTTTTTTTCAAATCCCAATTGTTGGACTCATGAATCAAATGAAATACCCTTCCATGCTCTTTACCCTGTCAGTAATAAGAAATGTGTCAAGTAATAACACATACTATATATGCGTACGTTATGTGCATTATAGTTTCAAAAGGAAGATCTATTTGGATCTGAGAGAGAACATTGTATTCTATATTTTAAATAATTCAGCTGTCAGCTGTTCTGTAGTTCTGAATTTGCTCAAAAAAAATTATTGTGATCAAGATCAACAACATTAAAATTATGACCAGTATATCAGGTATACAGTATTTGGGGATCATTCACTTGATATGTGCACAAGTGTCGTCCACAGGAAGCATCACAGTTGCCCCAAATTAAGCCGACGCGACAGAATTTTATTGTAAATTGAAATTTTTTTTACAAAATAAGCTATTTGAAGATTCTTTTGTAATTTTATAACCCAACAATGAGTCAATTTATTAAACAAATAACCAGTAAAATAGATGATGAAAATATTCATAATTGTACACAGAATTATCAAAGTCAGTTTAAGACATGTCCCATAACCCCCCCCCCCCCCCCCCCCCCCCCCCCCCATGTGATAAACTTGACATCTCCTTAGGCGTGGCAGACACTTGGCGTCAGGTGTCAGTATGTATGAGTATTGTGGCATTACAGCGCTTTGTTTAGCAGAACACATTCAGGAGCTGTTTGTGTATATTAGGTTTACACACTTCACAGGTATGTCAGTGGCACACGTGTCTTCCAGTGTGTGCACAACCACTTCACTGCTGTGTGTGTGTGTGTGCGTCTGTGTGTGTGCGTGTAGGCTTACATAGTTTTGTTTTCTTGGACTCTTACAGTGTTTCCTCTACATGTTCATATGTGTTTTGCATCTGTGTGTGCACATGTGTTTCTCAGGATCAGAGTGCCGTGTCAATCCTACTTTGGTGATACTTTAGGTGATGCTGTCCACCCGCCCTACGTGGCTGCCGTGATTGTGCCCTGGTCTTCGTCACGCCGGCCCCACACATGCTCCTGTGACAGGCAGCCGGGGTCAGCGTCTCTGCTTCCACTTACTGTACCCAGGGTGCGCTTGATTTTAAATGGACCCCGTTGCGTGTCAAGAATCTATTCTTTTTGTCAGGCACATTAGTTAAAACCAATCACATTTTGTTCCAAACCTCTGCAATAGCAGCGTATCCCATTTTAACCCGCACCTGCACTAAGAATGAGCAAACTAGCCTCGTTGCACCCTGACAGTTTCTCTTTATAGATGTTCTTAGGATGACACTATCCATACGCTGCAGTATTGAGGCAGAGAGGATTAGTTTATGTTTCAGAGCTAGTCGTTCTCTTTCATGCTGTATCTGGTGTGTGTCCATGCTCCTGTACTCTCACTTGCATAGACAACTAGGCAGCACACACACAAACACACACACACACACACACACACTATTAAAGGGACATTCACTGGATCTGTACATGCACGTACAGTTCTTTGCACACATGCGCGCACACACAGATGGTATCCTCACACCACAACTGTAGCCTTTCCATGCTCCATTGCGTCATGGAATCAGAAACGCCATGTGCGGCTCTGGTCTTGGCTCTGAGTGTACGGGGATTGATTCTTAAGACAAAACTAATTTTCTGAGGCAGCCGTCAAATCACAGAGGAACTTTCTCGCCGCAGCTCAGAGGCCCGGCGCTGCTGGCTATTGGCTCAGTTGATTTGTTGTTCGATGTGGGTGGCTTCCTGTAGATGTGTCATTGTTATGGGCCTGCAGCGAACGGCTTAGCCAGTTCAGAGATGTCCACTCACATTGCTTGAATTTCTTTGCACTATTGTTAAAATTTAACAATGACCACGTGTTGCATGTTTACAAAACACGGAAGTTTAATCAAAACCTCGCTCATTTTTATCCAAACTGTTTGCATGGTGTCATTTGCTTACACTCACAAGTCCAGCTTCTAGACAATAGTTATACATTTACCTCAGAGTAGCAGTAAGGCACATGTTTCGCCTCAGTCTGGCATTAACTGAGAGTCGGCTTCAGAGCCCATTTATTTCATGAGCGCTTGGCCCACTTTCTTTTTTTGAGCGCTCGGTCTTGGTATTGAAATGATTAATTTAAATGTAATTCGACTGCATCTTTTTCACAACAAAAAAATCATCACACTTATGTGCTGAATGTACAAAATACAAGGGACATAATCCAGCTAATTCCAAAGACTGAGCAGGTACATAAATGCCATTATTAAATCTTTATCAATAAAACAAGATAGTAAGTAGTAGGTGCACATGTTTTTGCACTGGACCAAGAAGCAGTCAAACACTTTTCACTACTACTTAAGATGACCAAAGCAACGTAAGTGGCTATTTTCTTTTGTAAAGCAAAATAAAGTACAAGCTAACAGAAACTACTCTAAGTTGGGTAGCTTAGCAGGTGCCATTGCATTTTTAAAAGTGCCTTACTATAGACTAAATCAAGCACGTAAATACTACAATCACTTTATTTCCTTTTTTATTTAATTTTTTTTTAATGGAAGGTTCAGGTGGTTTCTTCAGTGTGGCTAAAACTCAGACATCCTGCATACAGAGAAAGGTCAATAAGCAGTGTTTTTATTATGTCAGTGGTGTCTGTGGACCACACAGATAGTCCAGGAAAGAAGGAAGGCTGGACTCGGATTGCCCAGCACTTCCATAATCTTGAAAACTCAAATGCCTTGCTCCAGATGTTGATCATGATGATAATCTTTATTTTATAGAGCACTCTTAAAAAGCCATGTTACAAAGTGCTTAACAGGGGCGCAAAAATCGTAAAACCATCAGGTTTTAAAAGGAAAATTTAATTTTGTGTTTGTTATGGGGAAGGATCCACATTAGCAGATGCCATGGCATTCAGCTAGTCTTCCTGGGGTCCACACCTGACACTCTTTACATTACAACACATTACATTAAATTACATAAAATAATACAACAAAATCACCCCGATAATTGGACATTAATATATATTAAAAAGTGCACATATACTTAAATTGTAATATACAATATACAAGTCTAAGCAGTCACCACTGAGCATACGATTAGGTAGACACTATTATTACTAATTATTGATTACTAAAATCATTGTAAAGGTGATATTTCAATGACAATTTATGTGAAAACAGAGCATGAATTATGAGAAACTATTGCAGAGTTATACTTCCTACTGTTTCTGTTGGATAAAAAGAAAACACATTATTTAAGGAATTATGAAATGCAGTTGAAAGAAAATAAAAAGGTTAAATCAAGGAAGGTGCTCCGATAAAAGTATGTTTTTAAGACGTTCACTGACTCAGCTGACCTGATTTCCTCAGGGCCCTGACTGCAATCACTCTGCCCCTTTGGTTTTCAGCCGGGCCTCTGGAACAGACCTCTGCCCAAAGATCTCAAAACACGTGCCGGTGCAGTCAGAGGTCCGATACAGCATAGCGTAGCAGGGAGAGTCCCCATGAAGAGTCTTGAAAGTGATCAGTAACATTTTAAAATTTATTCTAAAACACAGGCTTAAACTGGAGGGATGTGATCACGTTTCTTTGTTCTGGTTTAGTACATCGTAGTGTGTCCCCACTGGGTCACTCTGCTTACTGTGTGTGTGTGTGTGTGTATGTTACTCTCACTCCTAACTCCAGGTGATTTGTTTGTTTGGGTGGCGTAAAACAAACACGAAGAGAGACGCCAGCCGGTCAACACTGGAGCACAGATGCCATCAAACATTAGCTGCGGTCAGCCCCAATTGCGTGCAGTCAGTCAGCTTATTGTTTATAGCAAGACACGCAAACTCACTATGAGACAGAACTAAGACTGATCTGCACGAGACTGATGAGTTGAAGTGAAAGCGGCCTCCTAACAAACTCACATCAGAATCACTTGTAACAGCTGCTTCCTTCAACCTGTTAACAGTTCAGATGTTTAGGATATTAGGTTATAAATGAGATGGCCTTTTGAAGTTTACAGTCCAAACATGAGTCAAGTCCAACGCCGCTTGGTGTAATGAAGAACTTGAAGTCTACCCTGAGGCCTTGGGCTTGAATTGTTTGAAACCGGCAACCATAATAAGTTTGCTGTCTCAAAGTAGGATCAGTATCGATCATGTTTTTGAGACTCCCAGTGCTTTGTGAAAGGAGTTATAAGTACATTAAGTTTAATCCGAGAGAAATTATTTTGATGCTTAAGAAATATTACATCAGTATAAGTTTGTCAAATTCACCATTCTTTTTAGTAGTTGTAATTTTTTGTCAGCTTCCCTATTTTGTTCCACACCTCTCTGTGTCCATCTCACCTTTTTGTCTCTGCCTCATTCTCTGTCACTCATGTCTATCTGTCATCGAGGCAGCAGGTGTTTCAATATTGATCCTGCTCTGATGTGGCTGTTATTCTTCTGCCTGCGGTCTCTCTGCCAGCCCAGCCTTTCCCCCCTCACACCTACTTTATTTACCTTGCCTGGGGAGGATGAGTGGGCGCAGGGCTGACGTGGCATTAAGGGAGGCGCTTGCAGCATGTCTGAGGGCATCTGAAAAGAAGAAATGGAAAGGTTTTAAAGCTGCCAGGGAGAGCAGAGTTATTCTTGGAAGAAAGAGACAAGATGGAGGAGTGAAGAGAGAAAGGGAGCTGGGGGGGGGGGGGGGGGTCGAGGGGTTACAGAGGTGTCTTGTCAAGGTGCCGCGGGCTGTACACCTTGGCATGTCGTCTTGCTCACAGGGCAGTCTAAACAAAGTAGTTGAATCAGGAGGAAAAATAGTTTGGGGGGGCGGGGTGGATGAGGGGTTGAACAGATGCCTTTGTTGACTCTGCGCATGTGTGTATTTTTTTGTGTCTGTACTTTTTGTGACCGTAAGCATTTCTGCGATGAAGAAAGGGATTGTTTGTTTGTGTAAGCCAGGCCTGAATTTATGCATTTTTGTGTGTTTGTCTCTGTGCGAGCATGTCCCCCGGGTATGTCTGGGGTGAGAATAGTGGGCTCATTGGGCTCTGCTAACCCAAAACGTATGAATGGCATTTTTATGTAGGGGCATTTAATATGTGTTGACTAAGCATGGGAAACTGCTGCTATATGTCTCCAAACACAGCCAAAAATAATCCCCTCGTCAGCTCTATATTCAGCTAGACAGAAGCTTAATTTGTGTGGCTATCAGTAGTAGTACTCAATAAAAATAATAAAAGTCCCCACAATCAGAATAACACTGTAGTACACACTGTGCTGTAGACCCACTGTACATGTGCGTCTGCCTTTTGTCAGCCTGATGTATCACTGTCTAGTTTAACTTCTTTTATCTACCACCAACAATGGCCCGCGCTGCATCTTAATTTCTCTGCTGCTTTTTAATCGTGTTTGATAGGAAAAGCGTCTGCTGAGTCTTGGGAGAGGACAGCGGAGGATGGGAGGGGTGAAAAGCAAAAGAGGTGGGGGAGAATTCCTGAGATGACTATATTAGAGGTTAGAAGGGCCAGATTGACAGACAGACCGGTCCAAACAACCCGATTTAGCCCACAAGAACTCGGTCTGAACTTGAGCGCAGCAGGAAGACACACATGGAGGGAGGGGAAAACGGGTGTGGGGTACAAATGGAGAAATGGAGGGATCTAAAAAGGCGTAGGGAAGCACTGTAGAGGGGAAAGTTGAGCAAGGATGGATGATGGTGTATGCACAGGTTGGAGGGGATGATTTTTAAAACTTCTCCAACAACATCCCGAAATGCAAGAAAGTACAAATCTTCCTGTTCAGGTTGGCTCGTGGTACTTCCTTTTACTTCAGTAGAGCTGAAGGACAGACTTGGAAATGACACAAATGTGTGAGTCTCTTTTCAAAAAGTACCATATATGCATTAAAAGCCTATGCGATATGTTTGTGTTTTCCAGCCAACTGTCAGCTTGCGATTGGTGTGCTCTCTTATTTTTATGTATTTATTTTTTTGTCTAGTAAATAAACAAATCTCACAAAATGTCAAGAAAGAAATATTCTTACACCTATTTCCTTATTAAACAGAACAAAATAAAACTCACCAAAACTGTCTTGGTTAGTCTTTCTACTATTCCAGCAATCACCATCTGGTCGAAATAAACCCTTAATTCACTGAGTTGGATGTGAAAACATTCGGACTCTACACGCTGCCTCTCTCTGCTGGTGCTGGCCTGTTTGTGCTGCTGGGTTAGCTCACTGAACAAGTGTCTGTTGCTGAGTAGCGGCTTGTTCATAACGTAAAATCAGTAAATAAAATCTCAAAAAGGCAAACTGGTGATGGACTCACCCAGTTGCTGATAGAGTTTTCCAGTCGTCAAGCCCTTGTAGTAAGAGTATGGTACCTCTGTGCACATGCAAAGATCACCGTTTACTTTGTTAACGTAGAGATACTGTTATTTCTCTGGCCTTTGGTACAATGATTGTCTGAGAATAGTCAATATGAGTTTACAGGGATTAGGTTGGCTTGCAAGCCAGCAATTTGGTAAAGACGTTGATGTTCAAACTGTGTGTCTTGTGCAGGTGTTCCGGGTGGCCAGCGTTTGTCTAGGCAGCCCTCCCGAGACCATCTGTTGGGAGTACAGGGACAAGGACAAGAACTTCCATCGCATGGGACCGCTCACCCCTCAGGAGTTCTACAGGGAGCACGTCAAACCCCTATACAACATTCAAGACAAAGTATGTGACCCATTAACCACATCAGATGACTCTTGTAACTTCCTGCTGGTCACTGCTGTGTAGAACCCCAGTTTCTGACTCCCGGTGGGAAGCTGTGCTGTTTCTGAGCTCGTATGGTAACTCTCTATCCTCAGGTGTGCCTCGTGAATGACCCTCGGCCCCAGAACCCTTACGGGAAGCTGTACAGTGTTGAGTTCCTAGGTAATATGGTTGGTGGCCGCAGCACTCTGTACAACAACCAGCCCATCCAGCTGCTTAAAAAGGCTGCGGCTGAGTCCATCAAGGACGGAGAGGTAGGTTGGAGCAAACAGGCGGTAACTGTCGACACGTTTGTACATTGTGAGCGTGTCTGTGTGCGTGTGTGACCACCATAGCTACTGTTTTTTTTTTTTCCTAGGCGGTGTGGTTCGGTTGTGACGTCGGGAAACATTTCCATGGCAAGCTGGGCATTAATGACATGAATGTGTGAGTATAAAGACATCTGTTGTGCATTGTTGAATGGATGTAGTTTGGTCATCAGTCATGTGGACTTTAACATTAAAATCTATATGATTCTCCTCATGGTTTAAAAGTTATTTGCAATACAACAGATATTAGAATTAGGGCTGGGCGATATGGCCAAAAATGGTATCACAATGAAAAAATCATTTGAAATTGATAAATTATCACAATAAATGTCAAATCATTATTTCTTCCAAGTTTAAAGGCTGTTTTTTGCTCTTGAGTGCAAGATGAAGAAACCAGATGACTAGTTGTGGTTTTAAACTATTCTTTATGGTCAGAACAAACACTTGCCAAACCATTAAAAAAAATTATGATAAAATCTTTTTTCAACCCCTTTTCCTCAACAAAATTGAATATCTTAATAGAAAAAGTAAGTGCTAATTCGTCCGTGATTCAAATGAATTAAATCAAAAATTCATTTGTTATATTTTTATTGAGGAAAATTATATCACGATAATTATCATTATTGTTTTATTGCCCAGCCCTAATTAGAATCCATAATTTTAGCCTTTCTAACATGGCTTTAGTTTCTTAATTTGTCAAAAGTAGTAGAGTTAGGTAGTAAGGTTAGTAAGGTTAGAAAAATTTCTTGCTTCAGTGCCCTTCAGGAGAGCTGTTTTCTGGGCAAGTAGTTGTAGTTTTGTTCAGAAAAATTGCAACAGGAGAATGCAACAACATACTGCAAACTATATTTCACCACTACCTCTATACATCCCTTGAATGTTTGAGAGACGGCTGAACTCCAACCAGCCCAATATTCATGTAAAATGTACTAAATGTTTACTAAATGTAAAAAAAAAAAGCTCTTTTAAAATCAGTTTTACCAGTGAATTGACCCACTTCTGTTTGGCACTGCTGCATCCCAGTCTGTGCCATGACTGCAGGGTTCATGCGAAGGGTCAGCCTCTCCACAGGGGAATAGTTGCTTATCTTTACCCTTCAAGTTCAGCAGCATCTGTGCCTGAGTTGCTGGCGCCAGGCTTAAATTTGCCCACTGAACCAAACCAGCGTGGTGCCGAATGTCTGGTACAATCTCTGTTGAGGCTCATCTTCCAGACTTTTCTTGTGCTGGTAGATTATAATTGGAATGAGGCTGAGGCGTAATGGAGCCTCATTTCTACAGTCATGTTCAAGAAAGGAATGAAAAGGTGAGCTATTTTTAGCCTGTGCAGAATCTCTGACTTATGAAGATATTGCTTTTGGCTTTTTATGGTGATCACACCTGTTCCCCTGCCCACTTTTGATAAAAGATATATCGGGAATGTTGGGATATGATTTGGACAATCATCCATAAAGTTAGCAAAACGTTTCTCTTGAACTGATCAGCATGTATCTCAAATAAGGGGCAGAGCTTGAACTCAGAGGGGGGGGTGTGCTTGTGCGTGTATGTGTGTGCGCAGGTTCAACCATGAGCTCGTGTTTGGAGTTTCGGTGAAGAACCTCTCTAAGGCGGAGCGACTGATATATGGAGACTCTCTCATGACCCACGCTATGATCCTCACTGCTGTCACAGACAAGGTATGCTCACACAAACACACAGTACAGGTGTGTGACTGTTCACCTAACTCATACCAAACTCACAGTACGTATACAAGCGGACATCAGAGTTTCCCAGGGTTTTTATTGCATCAAAGCCTTGCTGCGTGTTTATGCTGCTTTAATCGGCTGCAGTTTTTCATAGTGATGTCAATTTCCCCCTTGTAAGTAACTCCAGCTGTTAGGACACTTTCTTCCCTCCAGTCGCGGCTTCTCACTCTTATATATATCTCTCTCTCTCTCTCTCTCTCTCTCTCTCTCTCTCTCTCTCTCTCTCTCTCTCTCTCTCTCTCTCTCTCTCTCTCTCTCTGCCCCCCCCCCCCTCTCAGGACGCGAAAGAAGGCTATGAGAAGTGGAGGGTGGAAAACTCCTGGGGAGACGATCGTGGGAACAAAGGTAACACATTATTACACTACTGTCCTACTGTCAGTCCTTTTCTTTAGGGTGTGATGTTTTTCTTTAGATTTATGCTGTGACAAATTACCAGCAAAACCTATTGTAACCTGATTGTTGTCAAGTAGCTCTCTAAAAGCATCTAAAACAGCTCGTTTCACCTGGATCTGGTCTTGAAGTCGTAAACATGCTTTTGCAACAAAGCCCTCCCCCATCTCTCTTTTGACATCTTTCTCACACAGTGCTGTCTCGTGATGAACCATCATCTTCCTGTTTGTGTCTATTGCATTAAGGACAGGATTAGACTGAGAGCCCCCCCCTGTGTTGCTGCTTTATGAACTTGTAATTGGCTGTGTCCTGTTTCATAAAGACTCACAGACGTTCACACAGACACAGCTGCCGTTATTGTGTTTTTTGAGCCCAGTGCCTCCGGGTCCAGTTGCATAAACACAGTTGCACAAAGCCAGCAAGCAGCACCACGAAATCCCTCCAAATGTCTTCGCAGAATATTTTGTTGTGATTACTTACAGGGCTAGTTGGTGAACTACTGTAGCTGGCGAGCTAACCACTAACATGCAAGCCAGCCCTTCAGTTAACCACAGTGGTGGACGGTGTACATTTACTTAAGTACTATACTTACAAATTTGAGATATGTACTTTACTTGAGTATTTTATTTTCATGCCACTTTCTTTTACTCCACCACATCTCAGAAGGAAATATTGTACTTTTTAGTTCACTACATCTAAATAACAGCTTTACAAATTAAGCTTTTTACACACAAGAGTTTATCAAATATGATGTTGTGTTGTGAATTAACTACCCAAGAGTTTATACAAGTACAGTTGAAGCAATTAGTCTGTTGACAGGAAATGAATTGGTGCATCGATTGAAGTAATTGTGATGGCATTTCTCACTATTTTCAATCGATTGATGGAGAAAATGATCAGCAGATGAATTCATAATGAAAATAATTATTAGTTGCAGTCCGATACAAAATAGTTTAAAATGAGCTCCACCTCAACCAAGTTCAACAGTAAAATCCTGATTTTACATGAATGCATGAGCAATAATCATCTCACACAGATTATGTAATTGTATAACTGTCACAAGGGACATTTTTCTGCATTGAGTACTTTTAATACTTTAAGTACATTTTCCTGATTATACTTGGGTAACATTTTTAGCGCAGTACTTTTACAGCGTAGTGTTAATACTTTTACTAAAGTGAAGGATCTGAGTACTTAGGGTTTATTCAAACAAGGTATTTGTACTATTGACTTTTGTCTCATAACTGTCTGAACAGTTTCTCCTTTTGTGGAGCAGTATTACTATGGTTCAGCACAGCTAACAGCTGTGACAGCTTCCTCCATTTTGGGAAGATGGCTCACTGTTGATCAACACTGCAAATTCACGGGTAAAATATGTACACATTTACTTCGCTCCCGTGAGCGTATGCACTAATGGCGATGGTTTATGTTAGAATGAACTGATTTCTCTGTTGTAAATGCTGGTGTGACTGGTCCTTTAGACTGGTGTAGTATAAAACTTTATCTTACAACACACTGACATAAAAATACTTTATTTTGACTGGGAACTTTTGAACCTAATTTTCTTTCTTTGTGGTCAGCTTACTGAGTTGTGGGTTGTTGTTATACATTTTTTTTTTTTTACCACAAATTCAAAATGAATTTAACAAATGAAGTCATTTTGATGCATTAGGGAAACATGCTCTCATTAAGTAAGTAAGGTTGGTTTGTCTTTATGCAACAGGCCCCACAACACAGCAGGTAGTCCACACCACTGCTCCAGACTTTACTGTCTACTGTTGTTATTTCCCCCCTCCTTTCGCCTCTGTTTCTCATCTTCCTCTGATTCTCTTCTCCATCTCTGGGCTCGACATTCCTCTGCAAATTATAGGAGAGTATTTCAGGTCAGTCATGCATCGTCTGGCAACACACACACGCTGCAGCATATACACACGGAGAGACACACACATACTCACAATATTTGCTCGAGCCCACAAACCGTAGTGACTGTTGGGAAAACATGTGAAAACCCCTCTGTCAAATCAAATGTATTTCACGCATATCTTATTCCATAAACACCAGCAGATATGGAAGGCCAGGGCCCGCAGCCCCATCCGCAGCCAAATTAATAAAGTGTTTGAGAACAAAAGTTTGAGAAGTGGAGTTCACTTGGGAATCAGGGCACATTGTTTGTTTGACAAAAGCTGAGGGAGAAAAAGAGGCAAAAGTTGAGAAAAGGAGGGGAGAGCATGCAGGAGGAAAGAGGGAGATCAAACGGAAAGGAGACATGGGTCAGGTAGAATCAGAAATAAGGAAAAACAAAGGCAAGTAGATGTAGCTGATTTTGGAAAGAATTGGAAGAAAAATTGGAAGAAGAGTGGTAATAGCTGTAGAGCAGAGGGAGAGAGCGGAGTGTGTTTATAAGATTTGTAAAGGCTTAACGTCTCCCTTCAGGCCTTCTAATATTCGTCCTAACCCTGAAGGAGTCTCAACTTTCTGTTCCCTCCGTCTTTAAGCCCTCACACTGCCGCTGTTATGGCTCTGCTCGCTCCACATCTCAGACTTTTACACCGATTCAGACAAATGTTTGGCAACACGCTCTGAGCGATTTATTTTCAGTTTGATGGGACATTAGCCTGAGTTGGACTCCTTGAACATTTGTCACGAGGTTGGTTTGAGCTCTGAGTGAGTTTGACATGGAGCGAGAGAGAGAAACTGTATCGTTAAGTAAATACGAGAAGATGATGTTAATGTGGATGGAAGGATTTCCTTGGTAGCGGACATAACAGATTCTTGGGAAGAGAAGCTTCATTAGCTTTTAAGTATGCTTTCTAATCCGTTGCCATTATTTTGCACCCAAACCACAGTTGCGTATCGGCCCCTTCACCTCTTTTAAAGGCCCCATTTCATTTGCCATGAAATGAAAAATGCCTTTTCTGTGGTCTTGCCACAACCAATTATTTCTCAGATGCATCTTGTGCTCTAATCACGGACCACTTTTCAGTCAAGTATAAATCCCAGTGTGGATTCCAGCCCTAAGTTTCTTTATGTTGTCTTTTATGTGTCTTCATTTCTATGTTAAGCTTTGCTTTTTACCAATGCTACTGCCACGGCTCAAGAGATGCCAGTGTTCATCAGTTGGACAGTTGATCGGTCCTCCACTTTTGCTCACGTTGAAATAGCCCAACAACTATGGGATCGGTTGGCATGACATTTTGTACAAACATTGGTGGTGCCCACACGATACGTCTTAATGACTTTGGTGATCCTCCGACTTGTCTTATAGTGTCACCAGCATGTCAAAGTTTCCACACATTCTGTGAAATATCTCAACACCTACTGGATCATTTGGCGCAAATGTTCATACAAACATTCCTGGTTCCCAGACGATATATCTTAATAACTTTTAATTTGTCCAGTACTTTGGTTTCTGGCCAAACACCAGCAAAACTGATGATATTCCCATCAGCCTCAGCTGTTCTTAGTGTTTATGCTAACATGCTAAACTAAGATGGTGAACATCGTTTACATCCTAGTTCCAAGTTTACATCAGCTTGTTAACATTGTCATTGTGGGAATGTTAGCACGCTGATGTTAGCATTTAGCTCAAGGCACCCTGGATACAGCCTGACTATTTTGACCAAAGTTATATGAAAGTCATGGTTCATGTTGGCCACGTGTTGGAAAGCAAGATGGCTGCTCCACACTCTTTTAGCTCACATCCATCTGTTCTGAGACACGACAGTCAGCCTATCCCTAAAAACAAATAATGACACCCAACACACACACACACACACATACATGCCACCCAACATGCGGGTTCCAGGAAGCTCAAATCAACACACACACGGATACCACAGTGAGAACCAGGCAATGTGCCATCTAAGATTTGCGTACTTGGAAGAACACACATACACAACACAAACAGACACGCCATCCCGATACATTGTTTTGAACTGTGGCACGTTCTTGCGGTTACCCTGACGTCTTCGATAAGTCAACTTGACAGTAGGAGGGATGCTCTCGCTTGCTCAACTCTGAACACACAAGGAGGGGGAAAGAAGAGACGGAGAGAGAGGTGGGATCAGAGGAAAAAGACGAGTAAAATAACTTAAATTCACTGGAAGATCTGGTGGCCAGTTCTCATCCTGCTTCCCACATGTGTCGGTTCAATCCAAGAGTTTGAGCTGTTTTGGTTTTACGTAGCTTTGAGTCTTTGTTATCTAAGCAGAAGACACACATGCAGACATATTTCATTTTGGCGAATCGTTTCAGCATGGGGTTACATCCTCATCCAAGAAGAGATTAGGTTATCCCAACATGTCAAGTTCAAGGTAGGCTTTCAGAACCACCCCAGACTCGGCCACGTTGACCTTGTATGACCACACACACAGAGGGAGAGAGAGAGACGGACATTGTTTAGTGTTATCAGGGTGGGCGTGCAGAGGTGAGAGCAGAAGTGTTGAATGCATACTGCACTGCTGGGTGGGGTCCTTCTCTTCCTCCACCCTTCTGGCTGTTGAAACAATAGAGTTTAGTGATAAGGGGCACTTAAAAGCAATTAATGTGCGTGTATGCATGTGTGACCTTTCTGTTGTTCTCATTAGCGCACTCTACTCTTCCCCTTTTAACGAAAGAGGAGTAGCCCTAATCGGTTTAATTAATGACAAGATGTGTTCCTAAATTTCCCTCTAAAACAGTGTGTTGTGATTAAAGAACTGTCAGACTGATTTTTTTTTCTCCGCAAATCCTGCCATTTTAGAAAAAGGCATTAAAGGCTGGGCCGCTCTCATGTTTGGATAAAAAAATAAATAATCATTGTCTGAGATGTGGAATATTTCCGCACATTTGTGAGGGAGCACCACTTTTTTTGCGTTGTATAAAACTTGGTAACAAAAACAACTTTTCTTTTTCTTTTTTTTTAATCTGTGTGATGTTCTTCACATTGGGTTGAACGTGTGCTGCACAACGTTGGAAGTGCACAAGTGAATGGGCACCATGGTGGGGTCCAGTATACAGTTCTTACATACAAACAAACAGTGAGATGTATCTTTGTTTAACTTCACTGTAGCACGATATTTGACATCCAAGTCAGGCGAGAATAATGCAAAAGTTGCTAAGGGAACTGATTACATAGTATTTCCTAGCAATGAACCAGGACTCTATACTATGTATCAAAGTCCTGAATTGCTATCTCAGTCACAGATCAGCTCATTAAGATTTTTTTATAGGAACAATGTTGAAAATATAGACTCACTCTTTAACAACTGACTGGTTGTCTTCCCTGTCTGTCTCTGTAGGTTACCTCATTATGACGGACGATTGGTTCTCCGAGTATGTGTATGAGGTGGTGGTAGACAAGAGGTTCCTCTCCCCTGATGTCCTGGAAGTGATGCAACAGGAGCCCATTGTACTTCCTGCCTGGGACCCAATGGGAGCCCTGGCGTAACAACAGAAATTTTATCCCCAACCTCTGGTCTATTTGACTCCGCCCTATTCCTCGGCTGCTTTTACCTCTCCGATATTTCCCCCCACACCTCGATCCGAGACAGCCCGTTCTTCTAGACAAAATAATAAAGATTTTGTTTTCTTTTTTACTGGACTGCCTGTGTCTTTTGTCTTCATTTCTTCCAGGGACTGGCGGTGTACACTGCCACAACTTTTGTGTTCTTGTTTTCTGGGATTGTAAAATGAATATGGGGCACTGAATTTGTGAATGACCATAAAAGGTCAGGTTGGTTTATTGCAACATAAATACTCAGTATCACAAGCAGTATAACTGCAGTCTGAGCTGTGGACACAGTAGTTCATGTCTTTTAAATTTTGCCTGCGTGTCTTCCACCAGGCTAACCTGTTGGACACGAGCATAACAGCAATGATTTACTGTTCTTAGAATAACACTTACAGAATTTCTCATAACAGACAATCTTGCCATAACATCCTGTCTGCAGAAAAGTAGCATAGGTGCGCACGTGTAAGCGCATGCATGCATTTGTTTTCATATATTCTCTATCCCCCCCCTGATATCTAGGAATGTTTAAAGCCGTAAAGGGTCATACTTCAACAATACTCCGAAAATCCTAGTCCTGTCCAGGCTCCGTAATCATCACCTTCCAACTCTTCCTGCTTTAAAACACACCTGTCAAGGTAAGAACGACCTCTGACCTCGCAGCTGGTCTGTCATCTGAGTTGTAGCTGTTCACCACCTGCAGCATAGTTGTTCGAGCAAGAAGTGTCCCGTTAGCGTCACTGGCTGTAAGTGGATGGTATACCTGGCAGCTTTTATTGTGACACGAACGTGTGATCTGGTGGTTTTTAAGTTTAATGTAGAGGAGAAGAGGCTTAATTTTATAGCAATTTCAATAACTACTCTTTCTTGTAACATTACACTGTATGTCGGAGATGAATTAGCATTAGAATAATCGTATAAACACAGAGGATAAGCCCACTGTGTTAACTCCTACATACTATTACACATCATTCTTATTTTGTCAGCTTCTCCCCTTATTACCTCCTGTGCCTGGCACTCTATTTTTTTGCCTTTATCTGCAGCTTACCTCATCAGGCCATCAGTTAAAGCACAGGCAAATCATGTTACTGTTACTACGAAGGCCTCTCAAGAACCAGAACCAGTGGCTTCCAGTGTCCTTTTCTTCACACTTTTCTCATTCTCACAACAACATGGATTATTGGAACCATTTCCAGTGCTCTGGTGAGACCAAGAGAAATTTGGTTCAGATGGTGTCAAGCATATGTGGTGGCAACCAGGTGTTCTGGGGCTGCATGAGAGCTGCCGGCACTGGGAAGCTACAGTTCATTGAGGGAACCATGAATGCCATCCTGTACTGTGACATACTGAAGCAGAGCATGATCCCCTCCCTTTGGAGACTGGGCCGCAGGGCAGTATTCCAACATGATAAAGACCCCAAACACACCTCCAAGACGACCACTGCCTTGCTGAAGAAGCTGAGGGTAAAGGTGATGGACTGGCCAAGCATGTCTTCAGACCGAAACCCTATTGAGCATCTGTGGGGCATCCTCAAACGGAAGGTGGAGGAGCACAAGGTCTCTAACCTCCACCAGCTCTGTGATGTCGTTATGGAAGAGTGCAAGAGGACTCCAATGTTAACCTGTGAAGCTCTGGTGAACTCCATGCACTAGAGGGTTAAGGTAGTGCTGGAAAATAATGGTGGCCATAAAAAAATAATGACACTTCAGGCCCAGTTTGGACATTTCTACTAAGGGGTTCACTTATGTTGCCGGCGGTTTGGACATTAATGGCTGTGTG
Source organism: Micropterus salmoides (assembly GCF_014851395.1). NCBI lineage: Eukaryota > Metazoa > Chordata > Actinopteri > Centrarchiformes > Centrarchidae > Micropterus > Micropterus salmoides. Next base: position 13,543,590 of record NW_024042261.1, on the reverse strand, counting down.
ATGTGTTATTTTGAGGGGACAAATTTACACTGTTATACAAGCTGCACACTCACTACTTTACATTGTAGCAAAGTGTTATTTCTTGAATGTTGTCACATGAAAAGTTATAATCAAATATTTAAAAAAATGTGAGGAGTGTACTCACTTTTGTGAGATACTGTAAATGTGTGTACATTTTCTTTCAGTTTTCATCCATCCATCCTGTCAACATGTCTACATTATGGTTGGAGACTCTTCTCAGTGGATTTACACAAACACAAATCCAGGGATTTTGAAATGTGAATTATGGTGACAGAAATAGTTTTGAAAAATCTTATCGCTAGAAGCTAGATAGATGGTAGATTTAAGTGTTGGCTGTTGGTAAGTTGATTAATAACATGCCCAACAATTTCTTTCCCAGAAGTCTTTCCTCAGAGGCAAGGTATTTTCTTTTATCTTGGTTTAATGTAGAGGAGAGTGTACACCGTAAAATTTAGCTTGCAAATCATCTGGTTATATAATTTTTTTGAGGTGGGGTGTATTAATACTGCCCTAAAAATAAAAAAGAACTAACAAGGAGAAAAAATAGAAAAGGCTCATCTCTGGTTGGGCCTTGTGGATGAAGAGGCCAGGCCCGAGTTTTGATTTGTTGTTTTTTGGTCTTCTTTCTCCTTTTTCCTTGCTTTATCTGCTTTTTCCTACCTTAGACCATCCCCAGACCCTCAATATGTTCAAAAGGAAATCATTTCTTATAGCAGTATTTCAAATTTGTCTTTGTGAAGTTATATAAAGTCAAAAGGTGTTGATTGCTTTATCAAAAGGTTTATCTTAAAGCTATTACACACAGAGTAATTACAGTAGCCATGAAAGGGCAGCACATAGAAGGAATTTAGATATGGACCATTGGGTACGCATGCAACCATGCATGAATATACTATTTAGAGTATTTCAGTGTTGGGTAACTCCCAGTGACATTGTATCTTGGCTGCAAATACAATAAACCTTCTTCTCGATTTTTGTTGTCATTGCAGGCTATCTGTTTGGTAACAGATGATGGTCCGTGCATTGCTGAATTATTAAAGTATATCAGTAACACTGGCTTATTGTATTATTTTGTACCAGCAATTCTGTCCCAAATGAGTTTATGCCCTCAAGCTGACAATCAGTGGTGGAATATAACTAAGTGCATTGTACTATACCTTCTATTCCACTACACTTATCTGACAGCCATTACACCTGCTCTACCTCAGCCAACTTCAACTGTTCAATGCTGGTTATGTGTTTAATGCATCAGGAATGATAATGTAATGATAAAATATCTATGACTGAATACTTACAATAAATGATTACTTTTACTTTTTACATTTTGCTAATATAAATCTATTCAAGTGCTGAGCCGCAGCAGCAGTTACATCAGACAGCAAATCCTGACAGAGGAGGCACCGACACCTGTCATGATTCAACATGGTTAAATCTACTACAAATCTCTTTTACATGCCTGCTAATTTTCTTGAATTTCCCTTGGGATAAATGAAGAATCAATCAATCAATCAATCAATCAATCAATCGCATTATTTTTTGTTTGTTTAATTGTGTACAATAAAATGTTGTTGAATTTCTCAACGGTGTCTGAATAAGGGTAGAAGTTTAAATTGCTTTCCTACAGCAATATGCCCAGACTTCATCTACTCATCTAGTGTGTCATCTTCCTGCTAATTCAACGCGGATACTTCCTGCTGCATAAAAGCTTTGCATGAGCAAAGCCCCATGGAGACCACAACTGGCAAGCAACTACAGAAAATGCGTTGCATTTGTTTTTCCTCGAGGGGAGCAGGTTTAAATATTGCAAGAAGGAATAGTGCAAGCAGAAACTGCCACGCTGTGCTGTAGCTGCAGGCAGCAGGGTCATCCATACATCATCGAGGTGAACAACTCCTTGATGGGTGTTGCTCATGGCGTGACAAAGGAGTGTCCTAACCCTAACCCTGCCCTAAATCTATTGATCTGTATTGTCCATATGTTGGTCTTTTACATTAGAAGGTGTGTCTTCTTTTCCACAAAGGTGTTCAAATGCTATGGGCTATTTCTCTGAAAATCTCTTTTTTTTATATTTGCACAAAGTGATCTTTGCCCGTCCTGGCAAAGGTCTGTGACCAAGTAACCGCATTTGCTCAAGTAGGCCTACTGTACTTAAAGACACTATAAAGGTATTTGTACTTTCCATTTTATGCTGCTTTATACTTTGTACATTGTACTTATTACTCCACTACATTTGATAGCTTTAGTCACTAGTTGTTTTTTGGCAATTCAGATTATTAATACAAAATATAAATTAACAAATACATTCTGATGTATTGTTATGAATTAAACTATCCAGCAGTGTATAAGCTAATACAATTAGCCCCAGTTTTACTAGCTGCAACATTAGTTATGGTTACACATGAATCCATCAGTAATTATAATTTGATGAAATACATTATTTTGAAATGGACCATTCTACATAGTGAGTGCTTTTACGGTTGGTATTTTTTAAGTATGTTTTAATTACTGTTGCGCTTTTACTTAAGTAACTTTAACAGAGTATCCTATTTGCATTTGGTTTAAATATCTGAATCAGATCCAGATTTAACCCTTTCCCATGTTCCTGAAGGTGCAATCTGTACATACCTGTTAAAACAGTATAAGCCTACAGTACTGAAAGCCTGCATAGCTGCCCTCACATGTTTTTTTCTCTTAAAAGCATCCTGTGAAGGCTTATTGTGAATATGATTTAAGGTGTGGGACTCAGAACAAAGCAGGGCTGTGAACTTGTGAACCTGGCTTACAAGTCCTGACGTCAAAAAATGAGTCTTATGATAGCTTCCATGTCCAGCAGTTTGTGTTTGACAGGAGGAATTAACCACCGTTGAACCATACAGGACGGTTCATCACACACCTGGTCTCATTATTCCCTACCATTATTTCCTCTCTACTTCCCCTTTTCAGGTGTGTGTGTGTGTGTGTGTGTGTGTGTGTGTGTGTGTGTGTGTGTGTGTGTGTGTGTGTGTGTGTGTGTGTGTGTGTGCATGCTTGAGTGTGTGGATTTGTGTGTGTTGCAACGAGGATTAACCTAGTACTTCAGCTGATGCTGATTGGAATGACGTTCAACACTCACACAGGCTGGCTTTTGACAAGAAGGAGAGACTGGACGTTGTGTGTGGGGGGGGCTGAGACAGAAGAAAAGAGGACACCGTGATTACAATTTAATGTCAACATGACGGTGAGGCTGCCCTCTTTTTTTATCTCTTACATTTCTCTTTGTGCAAACACACACACAATGAAGGCTAAGTACACCATGTAGGCACCATGTACCTGGCATGGTGCCTTTTGTGCCAGCAGATTTCAGGTGGCTGTAAATGGGTTAGTTAGACACTTCATGATGTTTATATTTCACCTTACTGGTTTTCTAAATTTTGTCACTTCACTTCTATCTGTGTTCCTCTCCTATTCCTCTTTGGCCCTCTTATAAATATGCATCAAGGAGTCTTGGATTAGGGGCAAGGATCCTTTTCTAAAGCTCTGTGTGTGTGTGTTTGGGGGAGAGCATGTGTGTGAGCGGGTGCATGCACGCTTGAGTATGTGTGTTTGTGTCTTAAGCCAGGCAGAGCAAGAATACGGCCTGCTGTAAGCCCAGGCATGTGTCATTTATGTGATTGGGTTTCGACTGCGTTGATGTGTGACGTCTTGGACACTAGATGACCAGACGCTCCATGGACAACGCAGACTGTCCTGCTAAAAATATCAAGGTAAGAGCACACTGCCTGTCTTTTTACATCCCATAATTTCATTATCAGCGGGTTCATCATTTACAATCACTGTTTACTCCAATCAGGTCTCGGCTATACATTTATACTTGCTGCCATCTCGCTAAGATATACATATGTCGTGCATGTGTGCAGGCCAGGGTCCAGTGACACTAGGTGAGAGGTGTTTTTTGTTTTTTGAAGCTCTAGTGCAAGTTGAATCTGCTTTTGTGGCCTCGCATATCATTCATTTATGCTCATCTGTATTATTTCCATAATTATTAGGCATTTGAAATTGGACTGGTTATAATTTGTGAGATTTGGGAAACAAATCAGACTTCCAGACTTGGAGTTATTGGTATGTTTTAATGTATAATTTGAAATGTGTGATATGCACAAATGTAAGATCAAATCCAAAGTATTTATTTTACACTAAGGCTAAAAGATTTACGTAGCTTCTTTCTGTATTAAATGAAATAAAATTTATATGTAAATGGCACGATGATTCATCCCCTGTGTTTAGTAAGGAAAACCGTGTTTCATTTTCTGCTATTTAAATGTCTGTATTGTATAGTACAAGAGACACTCAGAGAGGGAAAACCACATTAAAGCTTGCTGTTTTAACAACCATCTGTTCATCCATTAGCTATCTCTCTATTATTCGTTTTGGTGCGCACTGAAGAAAGAGTTGTGTTTGGTAATAACTTCAAATTTTTATATTACCAGGAACTGCCTCACATTTCAGCTTCCACTGTTCACTGTGCACAAAATGTGGGCATAAAGCCATTAACTTTTCAAGAAATCCCAAAATATTAACAAAATGCAAGCCATAACCCTTAACCACCCACAGGTCATGCCTCTGCCACTTGTTAAATGGAGCCTCAGTATTGTACTTTACAGACTTTTAATTGTCCCCTCTGAAATCTATCGGGGCAAGGACAATTATTACAGAACACAGCCTATGCCCTTAATTTCTAAAATAATTAATGAGGTGGTAATGTTTGCAGCTAATGGTGGCCTGGAAAACATCTCAGAGATGCTGTGTATAATGTAACTCCCACCTGTAACACACATCATGACTGTAAGGCCATTAGTTTAGGCTTAGCAAAATGTGCTAGGCTTTATGCTGAGGGCATTAGAATGATGCCATGGGCATTTCAACATCACCTGACTCCAATGAGCGAAAACATGTTTTCTTCTCGCCTTATGATGTACTGTTTTCATTGTCATTGTTAGTTTATCTGCCTCATCAGCCACGTCATGTTGCTTTTGAAGACCTGTCATATCTTGCTAAAAGAGATGCTCGATAACTTACTGGATGTCCAATCAAGTGTTAAATAGAGAAACACATCTGCTCTGTAATGAACACTAACAACATTTGTGTCACTACCTTCTGAATGTCAGACTTTACAATATAATTATGTAATGTCCACTGTACTTGACCTGCTGAACCTGTAGTATTTGAACCCTTGTCGTCACTACACTGAGATCAACAACCGCCTGTAATCTGTCCTTGGATGCTCTATGGGTTGTCTTTATTTTTAGTGGCTGCACGTCACTGAAGTTGGGGGATGCTCGGCCATCCCAGGGAGAATTTATATCAGTACTTAAGGCGTAAGTAAGACATCAAGCACCTAAGGTGTGTTGGCACCCTATTGTTTTGGTAGGTTGTGGTACTGCAGTCTAGCAGTCTGGGATAGCGTAGAGGCTTGTGTTTAGTAGCCCATAGAACCTTTTTTTCACTTTATGGCAGCCAATGTGATGTTGCAACTACAGTATGATAAGCATCTTAACCACTACTCCACCAGATAGCCCATTACCAGCAATTTTAATGAAAACTGGCACACAGACACCATCTTCTGCCATCTACTTCCCTTTTGTGCTATGTTTATATGCAAAGATTTTCATTTGGCCGCTGAGTTTTATCCAAAACAAAGTGTTTGGGTCACAGTCGAATTTATAGAATATTTATAGGCACATTTTCAGCAGTGCGTTGAGTGTCACACCACACCAATAAACTTAAAAAGTATTTACATTGAGTACTGTAGATCATGATTCAGAAATTTAGTTTAGGCATTTTCAACCAGAGAAATCAAACAGAACTGTATGTTTTATAGTTAAAGTTATAGTTAGTTATAGTTAAACAAAAGTGCCATTCAGCCACAAGGTGATGAATCTGACTTTACGTTAAATTGGTTTGAAGATGATGAAACATATTACAAATTCTTGGAGGTTTAATCATCAGTCAGTTAAAAACACCAATAAACAGAATTTGACTTATCACCCAATAGATTATATGTTTATTATAGCCAGCAGTGAGCAGGAAAGGTTTAACAAAAAGGATGTACTTGAGTTCTTAAAAGACAGTTTACAGTAATAAGATCATTTTCCTATTCAAATGTGTGAACAGTTTAAACATTACTGCATTTCTGTTACTAACACACATCCTTTATTTCAGAGCATTTGACTGTGACAAAGGTGTCACTGAAGACACAAACAGAAAGCTGTCATTAATCAGCTAAATGTCTCAGAGGGCAGACAAGTCTTCATTGTGCTTGTTGGTGATGTATGTCTGCTCACTGCGTCTTCTCTTGGCTCCCAGATTACTGCTTGTAACTTTATTGGATGTTTTGAATTGCAATCTCATATGTAAGATCAAGAGAAAGGAGGTTAAGGTACAGACTAGGATGAGGAAAATGTTCTATACTGTAAGTGCATACTATTATTGAAAAATGACAATATAAAGCTGAGACAAATCAAAGCAGGGGTTTGTGAGTCTGAAACAGTGACATTCCTGTTTATACGATAATAGCAATAACAGGAGTACAACAAAACTAATGACGGTAAACCACAGAAACTTGTACATTACACAGCAAATTTTAAACAAATGAAAGGGGAATGTACGGTAGAAAGTCCTTTACCTGCATGGCCACACGTGTTTGAGCCATAGACTGTGTGGACGTCACACATGGGTTTGTGGACTGCACTTTTGAAGCTTTGGCTGCCATCTTGGTTTTCCAGAAGTGACCATATTTGGACGAGAGGGTGGTGCTAGCTAGCTCGGATGCATCCGGAACGTTAATTCACATTAACTGTGATGCTAAGTCCACAGCAACTACCCCCGCCACGTGTGAGGTTGATTGGATGAGCAGTTCTTGACATAATCAAAATACAAACACACACACACACACACACACAGATTCTTGCATTTATTAGAGAGATGAACTGAAAACACACTGTGAAAGGGATAAAGTTATGAGGCAAAAACATAGACTGCACCCAAAAACAAGTTCACAGCTAGTAAAATGTACACAGTGCAGTGGATACGATTCGCCTCTATCCTGTTGGACAGTGCACTGTGTTAGTGACTTGTCAATCAGAAGGTAGCCACGTTCTAAAGCATGCCCTGCTTTATTGTCTATTTTTCTTTAAATGGGACCATGATTTATGAAATGAACATCATGCTGTACTATTGAAGATTTGAAACTAGCGATTAAGGCCTTAAACTCATTGGGGAAGTGTTTACTGATGTAATACATCAATACATTTTGTCACTGACTCCAGTGCAATCAGACTTATTTTCTGCAAGGGTTAGGGTTATGACAGGGCCAACAGACAGATTTTACACAGTCGTGATAGAAGTGAAAGGGCCATAATTTAATAATGCTGACGTTAACATTTACCACATTTACCTCCTGTCTTGACCACTGAGCAGAAAATGGAAGTAAATTTGTCCTTCAGGGCAGGTTACTGTGCATGTCTCGACTATTTGCCACTTAAAATGTGTTTGCATGTCTACTTATTAGGCCGCCCCTCACTCTGGTACATGTAAAAGGGTTTTTTTTCTCTCCTGGGAGTAGTTTCCTCTTAAAGTACCGACCAGTTTAGTGTTGTTTGTGCAGATGTGGCGACAGTGTAGAGGCTTTCAGACCTAGCAACCTAATGGCACTAAACAGTTTCTCCCCCTCCCATGTCTATCTGCACTGTTTATTTTTCAATTAGCCAGGGCTCAAGTTGGCATGGTGTCAGGTGGGCATGGGCAGCTATAGCACACACTTGTGAAGTACAATAGAAAATCTACAGCGCAAAACAAGGATTTCATAAATTAGCACTCATGAATTATTATGCCAGGTTGGTCTCTCTCTCTCTCTCTCTCTCTCTCTCTCTCTCTCTCTCTGCGCTCCTACTGTATGTGTTTATGTCAATGAAAGAAAGAGTTGCATTGCTCTTTGTGTGTGAGTGAATGGGACAAAATGTTTGCGTCCTTTTGGGTGTATCAGTAAGTTTAGAGTGATCCCACTAAATGTGTGAGTAAGGAATTGTGTGTGTGTGTTTCACAGCACATGTTCATATATGTGTGTGCGTTCTCCTAAACTATTGAGGTTTGAGTGGAAGCAAATTACTGCTGAAAAATTCAACTGAAACAATTTCCTCCACAGTTATCCATGCATAACAATAGTTAATGTTCTTGTTATTTTTTCCAAATATTTGGACAAATTGTATATTGGAGTTTCTTAAAACTTTCATGCCATTGAATTGAATTGAGTTGAATTGATACAACAGATAGACAAACAGACACATAGACAGTAGATCCAGACCATTAAATTGGCCCTGACAGTATATAGGCCAACATTACCGAATCGCAGATCTGTAGCAAAGTAAATGTTGGCCAATTAGAAACTGGTAATAGTGAAAAGTAGTAAGAGATTGCAGTAAGTAATTTGGAAACAGTGTCTTCATTACATAGTTTGTCCACCAAACGGCACTTACAACTTCAAATTCTCTAATAAAATGTTCACCCTCAAAAAATGGACTATTGGTTGGGCTCAGACAGACTGACAGCGGTCCGAGTTAAATTCTCTGTCAGGTGTTTCACATAGTGAATAAACTTGAACAGATAAGGAAAGTTGGCTAATAGAGGAAGTCTACGACTGTCACGAGCCCAAAACTATTCAGGAAACCCCCCGCCCCAAGAATTGCCAAATTAGACCCTGATAAGCACATTATTTTTACTCTACCATTCCTGACATCTATACCTCAAACTATATGCTGTTGGTCTGTGATAGCAAACAGCAAGGTTACAGGAGCTGGCATAGAGCCCAAAGCTTTAAGAGTTGTTTCAGAGTAAAAGTTACACTGAGCAGGCGCCCTTCGGGATCTCTTGGGGATTTCAGAAACAAATGATCTGATATATGCCAAGACTTTCAAATTCCATTACGAAATATAGTTTAAGTACCCATTCAACATTTCATAAATAGCAATAAGGATTGCTCTTACTTAAGCGTGTGATTGCAAATAAAGTTTATGCAACATGAGTATGCGTGAGAAAGTGTTGGTGCATGCATGTTTGTGCTTGTGTCTGTCTGGACTCCTGTGTTTGCTTGTGCACATGAAAGATGAACTGCAGTCGAACTACAACACAGACAGAGTTGTGGACCGTTTTTGCAAAGTTTTTGTTTTTTTATTTCTTTAAAACTGAATATTTATTATTTTCTGGTTTCTTCCAAACTGAATTTTGATTTTGACAAACCTGAGCAGTTTGTAGCAGTTTCATCTTAAACAATACATAAAACATTTTAAACTTTTCTTCAGCAGGCAAAAATGCTTAAATTGCAGCAACAACCTGGGGGAGTATAGTTAGAGAGCAAGACTGGTTACATGCAGTCCGACCTGGGAGCTGCCCAGCACTACGACAGCCTTGCACTGAGTACAGTAAGCAAGATGATTCAGGGACTCATACACTTGACCTTGCACTAACACCAGCAGCATATTCAATTTAAACACACAGTAGTAGCTTATAAATTGTATTTGCCAGAAAGTTAGTGTCTCCCTTTTTAACATTATTTGACAGACCTTCCACTTGAATGTCTAAATTTAATGCAGGTGCTTCTGGTGTAGAGCAGGACTCAACAATGATGGGCAACAAGGGTCAAAGCAGCAAACGTCTAATTTCTCCATAGCAGGTATGATGTCATGAGGAAAGAACTGGAAACGGGACCAGAAGATTGACGGATGAGAGCAATGTGAAAGCACAATGAGTTGAGGAGAAAAATGGAAACAGAGGGAATGTGAGAACTCCAGCAGGGCTTAACCAGGCAATGTTTCAATGTTTGTGTGTGTGTGTGTGTATCTGTGTGTGTGTGTGTGTGCAACAAAGACGGTAGGTAGCGAGTAGCACCCTGACACAGAACCCCACATTGCCACACAGCTACCCAAGGGTAGGACTTCCCATCAGTGTGTGTGTGTGTGTGTGTGTGTGTGTGTGTGTGTGTGTGTGCGCTTTGATGAGAACTCTGCCATGTCCATACTGTGTCAGAGCTCATTATTGCTGTTTGTGTTGTTATTGTATGCATCAAACCAAGCTTCAAAGTGTGCATGTCTGTGCTTGCGTAACGCTTCTCCAGTATCTTGTCTGTCTGAGCACACGCATCCATGCATCTCTGCGCGGCTGTGCGTCTCATAACGCGGCATGTGTGTAAGTGTGTGTGGTTGCAAGTCAGCGAGAGAGGGACAACAAGGGAGGGAGAGTGAGAGAGAGAGAATTGAGAGAGGTTTGAGAGCTCAATGGGCAAACACAGTGTCCTGATGTGCTAGTGCACGCTGTTTCTCTGGCAAGTTTGCAATACCGCTGGATTCTTTAAGTTTTGGGCAGAAGTTGCTGCTGCTGCTGCTGTTTGTGTGTCTTTTAGCCGCCACAGGTTCTACTTGTCCTTCTTTTACCATCTCTCAAGGTAATGTATGGGATGTGAGTGTGGGATAAAATACTCTTTAGTTTCCTGTTCATTTTTGTGTATTTACCTCAAAAGTACAACTAGTGGTTTATCTAAAGTTCAAGCAGAGTTCACTAAGATAAGAGATGGCTCAAAGGATTGTCTGCGTTTTTAATTTGAGTTGTTTTAAAATGGCTCATTGGTGTTTTCCTCGCATGTCCACTATCAGTCTATCTTTTCTTAAATCTTGATGTTATCTTACTTTCCCTTCCTTTATGAAAGTCTAAAAGATAAGATTAAAAAAAATCATTTGACTTGTGACTTCACCACAGTATCATTCTGTGTTGAATAACGGATCATGGGGAAAAAAACTGCTTATTCAAACTTAATTTGAATTATGCATGTACTTTTTTTTTCAGACGGTAATTAAGTGTGTCTGCACATGCAGGTCAGATTTTGTATTTCATTGAGCCATTTACTTACCTCAGTGTTTTTTCTCGACCTTCTGTTGTGAGGCACTGTGACAGCTGACACGCTGTGTGCATTATGGATAACCATGAGTTAAAGTGTAAAATTTTTTCAGGCACATGCTTAAGTTGCTACCTTTCAAGTAGAAATTGCAAGATTTCTGTCAGGTTTGAGTGTCTAAAGCATCTCAAGCAGACCAGAGGGTGTGCACTGTACTTTTGTCAGCCTTGAGGATTCAGATGGAAAGTCATTGTTATGATGAAGAACTTATGATTGCTTTCATCAGGAAGTAAAAGTGTGGTTTGTATTGGGGGGGGGGGGGGGGGGGGTATGGAAGGTTAGCCAGTGTTTATTTTCCAGGTAAATGAGAGGATCTTGGTTACGTGGTAGTCAGATGTTAGTGCTGAGTGAATGTCGTGCCGTGTAAAACTGTTAGACACTCGGACTTAATTAAGATAATGGCATTTCATGTAAATTGAGTCTTTGTACATGCTGGCATTCATTACTAATGCGCTAACACTTTAAACAATCTAATCCACTTTTAAATGACTCTCAGTTTGACCCATAACTCATGCGAGAGCATTTTGGATTGGTTGTTGAGTGAATGTATGTGTGCATTTTCTGCTAAATACTAGATTATTAGTTATACTGTAATGTTTGTGAAAATTTCACTCAATGTTGACTTATTTTATAATCCATACACAGGAGCCTTCCTCCTTGTTGAACTTAAAAACAAATTCAAGTGTTTTACAAGGCAGAACAATTTGTACACATGATCTACAGAACTGGCACAAACTACATATTCACAGATGTTCACAGAGAATATCACTTGATGGGCTAATTTGGACAATAATGTAGCTGCACAATTTTCCCATGTTTACATTATATTTACTATAGCACTTGACTGGAATTAAGCATTGAATTAAGGAATAAAAGAGATAAATTTGCTGCATTAATTTTACACTGTTTACAGATACGTAATTTTCTTAGACACCTGAAGTGCAGTTGAAATAATGTCTAAGTCTAATTGTTCTCAAGAGTTAAATAAATTAGTATATAGATGTTCTTTTATTAATCTGATATCTGATTAGTGCATGTCCAACTGCAAAAAGAAAAAGAATAAAAGAAGGCATTTTCTCTTATTTGTCCCCATTATACGGCTCTGAGCAGGGGACCATCAAAACAGGTTGTGCGACAGAGTGATAGCATGAAATGAGAAACATGAAGAAAAGTAAACCGGCATGCCCCAGCACAGTCCCTCACTTTATACCACCGAGGCTGTATTTCATAGTTGTATTTCATCATCATAGTCCAGGTGCTTATGGCATGTAGAAAGACACGAAGGCTCATTTTTATGTATTCTGTAATGTGGGTTCACTCAAAAGTCATTTAGAGCTAAAGAACTCTTTGCTTGTGACTTATCAGTGGATTTTCCCTCTGTGTGTTGCAGTGTGCCCCATCGCTGAGTGCCTCACAGGACGAGCAGTTTGTGGAGAAGATCCAAGAATCGTGTAACTTTTTCTGCTGGCCACATCCTGTTCAAACACACCTCTCTTCGCGCGTACCCTGTTTTGTCTGTGCCAGCGGCCTGCTCGTATTCTTCTTGCTCAACAGACTCTTACACATTTCAGTCTCTCCCCCCCCACACACACACACACACCTCCCCTCATTCTGGCTCCTTTCTCTTCTTTTAGCTCTGCTCTCCTGTTCCCCGTCTCCTTTACCTGTCCACGAAGGACAGTCCTATTTCTTTGCCAAATTTGCCCCGCACCGTCACTGCGCTATTCCCCTGCTCTCCTAACCCCTCTGTTCCCCTAATGGGCACCCAATCAGACAGCAGTGCCACATTCCCTTCATCGTCACTGAGATCCTCTCTCCACCCCTAACTGCCTCGCCAACGCCAACATCAACACGACCCAATGGAGACAAAAGATATGATGATGACGAGCATGTTGACAATGGATAAAGGGGAGAATGAGGGAGAGAGGGACAAAGGGAGACAGGATGTGGGGGGAGGAGAGGAGGGGACACAGCAGGAAAATGGTAGACTGATGCTGGCTGATGGTCTCGCAGAGAGAGGACCCAAGAGCCTGACCTCCGGCTCTGGACAACAGGTGTCCAATGGCTTCACCACGTCTACCCCGCAAAGCCCCAGGGAGGGGCCAGGGACCGCGGCTTGCGCTGGAGGTACAGCCTCTGGGACTGGAGGAGGTGCCGGCTCCTCAGTGCCGCTGGGAGGCCTCAGGACTCTGGTGGTCCAGCAAACCAGCTTGGAGAGGCCCAGAGAAACCTGGAGCAAGAAGATGGACTTCTTGCTCTCTGTGATCGGCTACGCTGTGGACCTGGGAAACGTCTGGCGCTTCCCTTACATCTGCTACCAAAATGGAGGAGGTGAGGAGGCAAAAGATGTTTGAGAGGGGGAGAGGGAGATGAGGAGTGGGGTGAGCTGGAGCTCAGCTCACAGCAGATCCTTTGCTAAAGTAAACAGGACTTCACAGATTAGAAAGACGAAAAGGCTCCTTTTAGGTTTGAATTGTACTACAGCGTATACTGTGTGTGTACATAGTAATAATTCCCAACACATTTAGCAGCTGAAGTGTCAGTTTACTGCCCTGGAACTTTTTCCATCATTAAAGAGAGAGGTACAGTAGATGGAGACTGTCTTTGGTAAATCATTATTTCTGCAAAACAAACAGCTAAATAAAAAAAGTGCAGGCCTATAAGGAAGGCTGCAGTTAACACGCTTGTTTATGAATAGCGCTTGATGTGGCCCATTTCTTGCACAATCTAAAGTACAAAAAGGTAAGTCCGTGTAGTCTGCCTGAGCTCTGTTACCACACAATCCTCCCTCACTTAGCTGCAAATAGGGCCTCCCCGTTCCACTTTTATTGAATTTGCAATAATAAAATCTTTGCAATTTCCTGTGTCCTGTGTGTGTGTCTCACGGAGCGAAGTAGAGATGGGGACTGGGAGACACTTGATAGAGGCAACAGTATTAATTGTGGTTTTTATGAGAACGCCTTCAGTCTCTTTCTCCTTGCTTAATAACCTGTCTCCCAGGCAGCTGCTCAATCAACCCTTATCTTTGCTTTCATGTCACAAAGGCATGACACACACACACACACACATCGCCCCACCCACTCACATACACAAACGCACACATGCACACATGCACATAAAAATAAGTTGATAATCTGTTGATAATCTTTCATTCTTTCTGAAGAAAGAATGAAAGGGAGAAAAAGAAAGAGAGAGATCTGGCTGCCGTCCTGCTGCTTTTCTGTTCCTCTGTGTTTGGTCTTCTAATTCTCCTTTCATCAATTTTATACTTTCCTTACTTAGCAATAATGAAGCTAACATTGCAGTAGTCCTAATTTGTCATTGCAGAATTTGAACAAAATTACCCTCCTTACTGTGTTTTCACATATTCAATGCAGAGCGTTATTAAAGTGGGAAAGCGTGCACTGTTGTTTTTGAATGGACTAGGGTTGTGTAAATGATAAGGTACTTACAATATGTAATGATTTTTACAGAGTGCTTTTTAATGTTCTTGGTTCTTGTCAGGGGTTATTGAGAGGACTACTGAGATTACAGATGGAGTGTCAACAAGTAGCTTCTCTCATGAGTGCCATTTACTTTTTACTGTTCGTCCATAACTCTTTCTTTGTTCCAGTGATTCCCTTCTCACTTCTCCCACTGTTTTCATCCTCCCCACATTTTTTTTCTCCCTCTCTCCTTACTTGTTCCCCATATCCACCCTCCTCCCTTTCTCTCTCTGCCCAGGTGCCTTTTTGCTGCCCTACCTGTTGATGGCAGTGTTCGGAGGTGTCCCTCTCTTCTACATGGAGCTGGCCCTCGGCCAGTTCCACCGCAGTGGCTGCATCTCCATCTGGAAACACATCTGCCCCATCTTCAAAGGTATCAGGAGGTGTGGAGAGAAAACAGGAACAGATGGAGAGATATGTTAATAGCAATAGCTTGGATTAAAAGGTAAGGTGAGAACATGAAAGAACAGCGCTTACTAATGGGGAAATTGGCAGCAAGGTAACAAAAAAAGGCGAAGAAGGACAGTGTCAGAGCCTGAGAGACAGCTCATTTAACCTCCAAGTCCCCCTCGGTACAGTTCCCGTCAAGAGCATCCCTAGCTTCTTGTACATCTAGTGAGATGTACTGACTCTCTGTTATGGAAATTGTCACATTTCCATGCCAAATGCCAGATGCTCAGAAATGTGATAGTATGTAAATTGTTGTTGTTCGGAAATGTCACCCACTCACCCAATAGCAACTTGAATTAGCTTGAAAACTCACCTGATGTCTCTTGAAAAAATGTAGGAGAGATTGTTATGATCAGGATAGTTCAAGTTTAAATTCTTCTGAACCTTTTTTCATTTTTGTGGTAACAGTCATTTTCTCCACTCATCCAGGGATTGGCTTTGCCATTTGCATCATAGCCCTCTACATCGCCTTCTACTACAACACCATCATGGCCTGGGCTTTATACTACCTACTATCATCATTTCAGCCCACCCTGCCCTGGACCACCTGCGGCAACAGCTGGAACACCGGCAACTGTAACCGTTACATGTCCACTGACCATAATGTGTCGTGGTCCAACTCCTCCACCTCCCCTGCCGAGGAGTTCTATACGTAAGTGCATGTAAGTCGGATGTAGAGGCGTAGGGGGAGAGTTTCACAGGAGGGAGACGTCAAGAGAAGGAGGGAGGATGACTTCCAGAGAGCGATTACAGGGTTGGTTCTGGTGTTTAAGAGCCTTGACAGATTTACCACCATGCAGGTGGATTTTGGAGAGAGGAGGAGGGATTCTCCAAAATCCACTTGCCTCACAGGCTGTGAAGACACAGCAGGATGAACTTATTAGGCTGGGTGGCACCAACAAGGATTGATTCTTAAACTTAATTAAATCATGATTTAACTTTTAGATTAAATTTAAATCTCTCTTTAAACCTCAGTTTACTTTTTTCTAAACCTAGATTAAATTTTATTGTGTTGCACTAGAACATTAAACTCTAATTTAAAATGTGTTCCAGCATTGACTTAAAATTGAGGAAGTTTAATTTTCAGAATGGCTTTAAATGACTTTTTTTATGGTCATCGTTAAAGTCTGCGCCTCCTCTTAGCCGTTACTCATTCCAGTTTGCCGCTCTCAGTGACTGGAACAAGTTGCAAAAGATGAAACCACACCCTACTAGTCATTGTGTTTTTTTCCTTATGACAATTCATTTTATTTTTTTAGATAAAATTAGAAAAATAATCAAGTTCCTCGAAGAAAGTGGAGGGACAGAGTCAACACATTTTGAATTTAATTATCGATACTTTTCATGTTTTTCCAAAAAACTTAAAGTTAAGCAACGTATCTTCTTTCTTTCACTCCAGTTGATTTGTTAACACAGTCTGCAAGTTGCTAAACAGCAGTATCTTTCTTTCCTTACTGTACTGCTGTTGGGTTTTTTTATCTCCTATTTTTGGTTATAATGCTCCTTTAATACAACCAACACGTTTTTCTCAAAGGAGGAGAAATTAGAGCTTCTTTGCCTTAGCTAGCTAGCAAACTTTTGTTAATACAGAGCAGCTCAAAGTTACGGTTTTCCCCCCTCTGGATTCCAACAGCACCCGAATTATTTTCTGTTGAATGACTGATTTTAATTTGGATAACTCATTTAACTGACGCTTTTATTCAAAGCAACTTACAATTGCGATATATGTCAGAGATCGCACACCTCTGTTTTGCTCAGGGACACATTGGTGGTTTTTAATTATGTAACAGAGTTCTGCTTAATTGTAAATCTGGATTTACTTTACTATTTTAAACCTGGTTTTTCGAAACTGATTAGAACTAATCTGAAATTAAATTAATCCTTGTTTGTGCAACTCAGCCTAAGACTTTCACAATAAGAGTCAGTGATCTGATCCGAGATGGTTAGAAGCACAGGGGTGATGAAGGAATATCTTACTGTCAGAAGAACAAAATATGACATATCCTCACAGATGATATGTGTGACAGTCAACTAAAGACGCACATAGAAGTCAAAAAAGGAATCCAGTGGATCACCTGTGGAATACTGAATATGAAAGGTAGAATTTAATAAGGAAAAAACATGTTAGCAAGAATGTAGAAGCTTTATTTGATAGACTTTGGCATAGATTTATTGGGATAGAGCTCTATAAATAGCATCCAATTGGAGCTCCTCATTAGGGAGCCATACACAAGGCATTGACAATGGTGGCAGTGGGGTGGTGGAGGGGCTTGACTCAAATGACAGCAAAGATGAAACAGGTAAATACTCTTCAGCTAAGGTGATCGGTAGACACAAATACCAGTGAAAGCATTGGATGATAATTAAGAGGTGGAGCCTCTGTGTGATGAAGAAATAGATGGATAATTGTCTTCCTGCTTGAACTTAAACTCCTTACATTGGATGTATTACAAAGCTGCATAAGTGACATATTAAATACACAGTTTTATAGAAAACCTGAAGAATGTAGACTATCAGCATTAATCTGCAGATGATTGAGGATCAGTTAGGCCACTTAGCCCAAGATACATTACTACATTAAATGATAAAAAGTATTAAATTAAATGTTTTTCTTAAATCGATATTTCAACAAGCTCTCAGTTCACTCTAAATTAGCATGAATATAATATGAACCACCCCTTCAGCTAAAGGAATAACTGGAGGACTAGATAGGAGATAAGGAGGAAATAAATGCAAGCTGATGGTTTTTGGATTATTGGAAGATAAAAAGATAGATTAAAACTGCAGGAGGAAATTTTGATGCAGTTAAAAATCTCTTTTATTCAAAAAGTCCTTAATGATTGAAATTTTAGCTGATTATTTATATTTCATATGAGTGTCTTTGGCATGCTAGTTACAACTCAAGTAACTCAGTCAAGTTGGGTATTTTTTTTTTACTGAGCTGTGTCAGAGCAAGGTCTCTCTCACACTTCACTGCTTTGGGTCTCTACAGTCTACTCAGTCTTATCAGCTGCTCTGTAGACAGCAGAAATTCTACAACTCAGTCTGGCGCCAGAATTTCCTGTTTTCAACACAAATCACGTTGCTGTTTTATCGTTTGAGCTCCATATGCTTGACCTGTGACCAGATGTTAACCTCTCTGTTCTTTTTTTTGCCCAGTAGTGCATTTTTCTTACTTTGGCTTGTGTAAACGTATTGATATTAATTTACTATAAAGTCAGTCAGGGCCCATTTGTATTTTTCTTCTCTAATCTCTTTATTGTTTCCCTAAGGTGAACTTTCATACTGCTCATTTACCCTGTATGTTTCACATATGGTGTATCAGGGAATTAGCACTTTCTCATCCACACCCCTGTATTTCTCTCCTCTTCTTTGTAATATTACAAGGAGTATACGGTCTAAACCTGCTCTATGTGAAGAGTGCAATGAGATAACTTCTGTTATGACGTGACACATTATAAATTAAACTACTACTACTAATTAAACTGAATACAGTTGAATATTACCTTTTCTTACCTTGTGATGTTTTTCTTATTTCTTGCTTGTTGCTTTTCTATATCACATATGCTTCCTTCCATACACCATCCCTTTCCTCTGCTTTCCAACATCCCTTCCTATCCACCCTATCTTTGTATTCTCACTTTCTCTTGTCTACTCTATCATTTATTTCTCCACATTCTTCTCCTTCCTTTAACAATGCCTTTCCTCTACTCTTGTTCCTTCCCCAACTCTTATCCACTTTTCCTTGATTCCCACGACTCCCCCAATATCCTGTCCTCTCGTCTTACGTCATCTTATTATGCAATTTCACTCTTTTTCCATTACTGTCTGTTCCTTGTCTCCCCTCTTTCGTCCACTTTGACTTCACCTCTTATGCTCAACATCCCCTCCTGCCTCATTTCCTCTCTCCAGTCGCCAGGTGTTGCAGGTCCACCTCTCCCCAGGTCTGCACCAGCTGGGCTCTGTCAGCTGGCAGCTGGCCCTCTGCCTGCTCTTCATCTTTACCATCGTCTACTTCAGCATCTGGAAAGGAGTCAAGACGTCTGGAAAGGTAACTGAAGGGGCGCCTGCATGGCTGATGGGGGTGTCAGTTAGAGTGGATGGATTGGTGAATTGATGGAGCCAGAGAAGCAGAGAAAAGGACGGTTGTTCATGACTCATTCATCATAATGGGTGGAAAAGTTGATTAGAAAGACACTCTTAAAGTTAAACGCTTTGTGCTTCAAACCTTGACAACCAAACCCTCAAATACCCACAGGCCGCTTGTGGCTCCAGCAGGAGCTGCGTGAAATCTGAGGAAGTGCCTCAAGTGATGTCATTTGAGTCAGCGTCAGTTGAGTCTGAAGACTACAAGTTTGAGATTTAAAAAAACCCCTGAGGTGTGTAGTTAGAAAGATGTGACCTCTTTAGTCCTCTCCTTATCTCTGCTTGAGGCAAGTGGCTCCAGGATACATTAGACAAAAATCAATTAAATAAATAGTAGTAAGAATAATGATAGCAGTAGTAATTATAATAATAGGACTTAGAATAATAATTGTAGCAGTGGAAGTTGAGCAGGAACATGGGATTGGATAGCAGGCAGCCCGCAACCACAGATCCGGACTCCGCAGCTCCGCAGCCAGAAAAACTTGCAGAAAGTGACAGAAGGAGAGAGGAGAGGGACGAGAAAGCACAAAACAAGAGAAGAAGGAAGCAGTCTAGTAACATGCATTAATGGGATAATGGGATAGGGAGAGGAGGAGAGAGAAGCTCAGTACATCATGGGAAGTCTTCCGGCAGTCTAGGCCTAGAGCAGCATAACCAAGGGAAGGTTCAGGACTCACCTGAACCAGTCCTGAACTACATGCTTAATCGATGAGAAAAGTCTAAAGCCTACTCTTAAATGTTGAGATGGTGTCTTCCGACCTGGGACGATGTAATTATGATCTCTCAACCCAACTGGTTGAGACAGATGGCCGCCCACCCTGAGTCTAGGTTCTGCTTGAGGTTTCTGCCTGTTAAAAGGGAGTTTGTCCTTGCCACTGCCGCCAAGTGCTTGCTCATGGTGGGAATTGT
Organism: Micropterus salmoides; assembly: GCF_014851395.1. NCBI lineage: Eukaryota > Metazoa > Chordata > Actinopteri > Centrarchiformes > Centrarchidae > Micropterus > Micropterus salmoides. The sequence continues at coordinate 13,523,601 of NW_024042261.1, read as the reverse complement.
TTGGTCTCTGGTTCTGGTGTGATTTCGGCACTATATAAATGAAATTGAATTGAATTGAATGTCTCTAAGAAGTGACTGTCTGTAACCAGTGTAACCATTCGTTTCAAAAAGCGATTATTGAGGATGACTGGATATCAGCTGCTATGACTTACTAAACATAAGAGTTTATCAAGTTTTGTTTTTCCTCTTTTCTGCATTAGGTAGTTTGGGTGACTGCTACCTTTCCCTACCTGGTCCTCCTGGTGTTGCTCATCCGTGGGGCCACTTTGCCAGGGGCCTGGAGGGGCGTGGTCTTCTATCTCAAACCTGATTGGGAGAAATTGCTTAGCACTACAGTAAGTCTGTGGGTGCAAACTATCAAGGCTTTCCCTGATCACTCTGGTTGTTGCAATCGTCTTTACACAAAATTCTTTCTTAATATATTGTACATATTCATACATTTTCACTATCTAAGGTGTGGATTGATGCAGCAGCTCAGATCTTCTTCTCGCTGGGTCCGGGCTTTGGCGTGCTCCTTGCTTTTGCCAGCTACAACCCTTTTCACAACAACTGCTACAAGTGAGTTTTTTCTTTCATTATATATTTCATACCACAATGAAACCTACCTGCTTAGGGGCTTTACCAACTTCCCAAAATTACCGTTCTCCCTAACTCTTTCGTCTTCCTGCCACCTAAACCTCTCCTTTCTCCATCTCAGAGATGCTTTGGTCACCAGCTCTGTGAACTGTCTGACTAGCTTTCTGTCTGGCTTCGTCATTTTTACCGTGCTGGGCTACATGGCTGAGATGAGGAATCAAGATGTGGATGCTGTGGCCAAGGATGCTGGTATGACAACACAATCCCAAATACGTCATTCATTACTCAGTCTTACATTGTTGGGGGAAAAATGCTAGATTGATTTTACCTGAATTTTACACGGGTCGTGCTTTGGCATCTTGTGAGCACATGGACGTTGATTTCATATCACTTTGAATGAAGTGCCTACTGCACATGTTTGTAGTCCTGGGGTCAAATACAGTTTGAGGTCTGCACAAATGCAGTTGTAATGATGAATATGACATGTGCCTCTCTTTCTCCTCTCCAGGTCCCAGCCTGCTGTTCATCATTTATGCAGAAGCCATAGCAAATATGCCTGCTGCTACTTTCTTTTCCATCATCTTCTTCCTCATGATCATTATGCTGGGTCTGGACAGCACGGTTAGTTGGTTGATTACTCATTTCAGTGCAAAAGTTAGGACACCCTAGTCAGTGTTCTGTCTGCTAAATGTTCTGTCTTTGTATCCTCATGTGTCCCTCTCTCCTTGTTGTAATCAACCTGATTCTATTGTTGCCCAGCTCCCAGCTTCTGTCTGCTCTCCGGAACTTAGAAGCAGAGGTTTCATATTTGTCTTGTTATATAGGCAAATGCCTTGTTCAGTTTGGCGTGTATTTGTCTTACTCGTCGCTCCATAAAGGTGTCGGGTCTTATTTGTGTTATTTGTTCCATTTTGGATAACTGTCAACGAAAACAATGTGACAGGACTTTCATATCACTGTTGTGTGGTGATCTTGTCACCTTAAGCCTGTGTTTATCTGCTCTGAGGCAGCCAGCTGGAGAGACCAGGAAGGCTCTTATCACGTACTGATAATCAGTGTAGAATCGGTGTCGGGGTTGCTATGCTCCTCCATTTTATGACTGAGGATATTATTGCTAAATGTGTTGGCGTACTTGGATTCATGTTGGATCGGCTTAACATTTTGTCTTTTTTTGTCATTGTGATAAACAAGGCATCTTTGGATGTTTTTCATCAGTGTACTGTGGATTGTCAAAAGAATGTCACACGACTGCCGGATTGAGTACATCAAACAGCTTACTAGCAACATCTTGATAACACATTTTGATTCTTAATGCTCTCAGCCAAGGGTATATGTACAGTATAATGTGATCCTAGATAACTTCTGCCTCCTTTTTGTCAGTCTGCACTTCTCTTCTTCTCTGATTATTTCTTTCTCCCACACCTCCATGGTGTCTCTCATCTCTCCAGTTTGCCGGCTTGGAAGGGGTGATCACAGCAATGCTAGATGAGTTTCCTCATGCCCTGGTTAAGAGACGAGAGTGGTTTGTCTTCGGCCTGGTGGTGGTCTGCTACCTCGGGGCTCTCTCCACACTCACATATGTAAGTTAAACAACCACATTACATTCAGGTCACAAAATCATAAAAAACACCATCCTCAATGAATTTAGGTTTGGAAATTACCCTAAAATCACTGGTGAATCAATTATCTAACCCACCTGATGTTCCACAATTAAATAGTTGCATTGTGATAAAAAGAAACATTTATTCAAGGCTTAATTTAATTCCCAGAATTTCTCACATCTTCAATTTCTATTCAAATATATTATAGAATAGCTCACATTGCTCTAAAGTTAAATTTACTGCTGTACTTTAGGTAGTGCAGTGCATTGTATTTAAGAATTAGCTGAAATCCGATTAGAGCAATCTCATAGCAGTAATACGTTTATATCCATCCCTCATCACAGTAAGGTAGTGACCAACATGTGTCTCTGCTCGATTAAACACCCACAACAAAGTTCTCTAATCATTATCTTAGACTTTGTAGATATAGCCTCTTGCATATGAATCATTTGTAAATAGCTTTACAGAAAATCCTCCCCTCTCTTTCTCTCGCTCATTTTGTCCCCTGTGTCAGGGAGGGGCGTTTGTGGTGAAGCTGTTTGAGGAGTACGCTACGGGCCCTGCAGTCATCACAGTGGTCCTGCTCGAAGTCATTGCTGTTTCCTGGTTCTACGGTAAGTTTGAGTGACGTTGACTGAGATAGTGACCACCTTGTTGTAAACGACTGCAAACATGTAAAAAAAAAACAAACAAAAAAAAACGATTTTGTCAAACCAAGTCAATTTTATTTAAAGAGCCCAATATTACAAAAAAAAAATTGCCCCAGTGTGGCTTAACAATCTTAGACCTGGGAAAGAAACCCCAGACATTTGGACACAGATTGTGAACCGTGGTACTGACTTATTCTGATACTACGATGTCCTCAGCTCTTACAGACACATGAGAGAAAATGGCTCAAGTAATCCTGATATTTGGGACTTTGTCATGATTACGTGTGTGTGTTCCAGGCACCAACCGTTTCTGCGATGATATCCAGGCCATGCTTGGTTTCTACCCGGGCTGTTTCTGGAGGGTCTGCTGGGTGGCCATCTGCCCCTGCTTTCTGCTGGTAAGGCTCATGTACAGTATTTACACACACACACACACACACACACACACACACACACACACACACACACACACACACACACACACAGGCACACACGCTTGGAAGGGTGCTAACTTGTGTTGGAGCATAAGCACCTGAAGATACTGTCTGGTAGTTTGAACCTCTGTCATATGCTCAATAGCTTTCAGAACAGTTTTGTAAGATTTATCCTGATGTTCGATCCTTGTTAAAGCTGACCTCTGCTTTTCTTTGGCCAGTTCATCATCATCAGTTTCCTGGCCTTCCCTCCAGAGGTCAGGTTGTTCGACTACCACTACCCGCCATGGACCACAGTCCTGGGCTACTGCATCGGTGTGTCCTCATTCATCTGTGTGCCTGCTTACATGGTCTACCACTTGCTTAATGCCAAGGGTACATTCAAACAGGTACAGCATTTTCTTTCCTTTCACTTCAAATTCAATGTCAACTGTATCTCCTATACAGTTTCCCTCGTTCTCCGCACACGCCTCTCTCACTCTTTCCTTCGCCCTCTTACCCACATCCTCTCCTGACCTTTGTTCCCTTGCTGACACTTCTCCAATGGCAGGGCATTGCCTCTGTTCCTCTCCTTTCCATGCGCTGTCAGGGTCCACCCTCTCCAGCGAACATGTGACTGTAGATCAGATCAGATCAAAGGAGCATGGAAGAGGCGCAGGCCAGAGATTAGCAAGAAAAAAAGCCATGACAACTTCCAGGCCCCATAGATCTCATACACACATGCGCAGGGCATTACCTGATGATACACACGCAGACATATTGCCAGATTTTAGGATGAAAGCTAAACTACACCATCAACAGCGCTTTTACATCAGAACACACTGCACTGTTATTTGTAATACCCTCTGGCAGAGTTGACAGAAGGTAGGAGGACATCAAAGAGGCTGGTAGACAGGCCTTCTTTGGCTGTTGCCCAGTATTGACACTGCTGCCAGGCCACACAATGACACTGACACACACACTGTCAACACACAGGAGTTGTGTTTTTGTGTGTGTGCGTGTGTGTGCATGTGAATGTGAGGTGATGTGATATCAGTGTAACTCTGGGGTTGTGTAGCAGCACTGGGGTTGTGTGTTTGTCATCTGTAACTCACTACAGGTGTGGATGCCATTCTTGGCCTTCCCGATACTGCAGCGAACAGTGTTTTGATCAAGTCAGGTGTGTTTGACGTTAGAACTCAAAGGATTAATCTGCAGCCATTTTTGATAATTGCTTAATCGCTGAAGTTACGTTATTAAGCAAAAATGCCCAACATTCACTGGATCTAGCTTCTCACATATAAATATTTGTTTCCTTAGTCCTCTCTGATAAACTCTCTCTCTGTAAACTGAATATCTTTGGTTTTGGTCAGGCAAACATGAATGTCAGCTTAAGCTCTGCAATGGACATTCTTCAAAATTTTGGGACATTTTATAGACCAAAACAACGCATAGATCAACCAAATCAGATAGCAGACGTAAAATTCATTGCTATTTGCAGTCCTATGATATCCCATAATCCATAATAAATGGCATGTTTGGACATTATGTGGTCTCATACTGAAACAAAGCATACTGCACAAATTCAGCACAGGTTAATTACACCTGTCTGCATCCCTCCTTGAATATATGATTTTATTTCATAGATCTTTAAAAGGATCATGACTCCTATCTCTTAACATACCTGACAAAGACTAATTCAATATAAACCTACAGCAATAACGTTAGTGGCACCTGCTTTGTGTATATCAGTTTAATTTACTCACTTTTTCTTTCTGTCCCTCATTTTTCCCCTCTGCCTGTCTTGTTCTCTTTATCCACAGCGCCTGTTAAAGAGTATCACTCCAGAGCCCAGCAGTGAGCAGCACAGAGACTTCATTGTCACCAACGCAGTCTGACCAAACCCTGACCAAAAGAAGGTGCCACTCTAGCTACATAGAGCGCCTTCTTCTGGACAAACTGCAAAACTACAGGACAAGGGGGCTACCTTTCACCGTCTTTGCCTCTTTTCATACATTTCCTACACTTGTTTTTTTGCTGCCTCACACCAACATGTAGAAAACAAGATGGAGTTAGGTGGAGCCAAGCTGCAGTAGCTTTTGTTATGCTTGATTTAGTTTGGTCCCTCATGCTGGGGGGGTCTCTGGTGTTACTTGCAAACCCAGAGCTTAGTTTCCGTATCTTCAGCATCAATGTCTTCGCTCACTCACAAGTGTCACCTAAGTACTTTAGTGACCGACCTTTCTTCAGGTTATACAGCTGTAACAATTATTTTATACAATTATATAACAAAAACTGACAATATGACACAATCTATGTTCATGTAGACAATACATTGGATATACTGCACACATTGATATCAGTGGCAGAAGGCCAGATAGTTACATTTCCATCCTCTTTATGGTTGTATTGTCATATTATGCTGTTAAGTTATGCATTCTTATATGTAGCAAAATTCAGGTATCTTTTTACATCTGTTACTGAAGCCAAATATATGATACCTGTTCTTTTCGTATTTCTAAAGATGTTTCAATATTGTCGTTTAGGTTGTGTAGCCTGTGTTTATTTGGTGGCATCTTGGACGAACGACGGATGTGCAACGAGTTCTCTACAATGTGAAGCACTGTCTGGTAGTGGTGTGTGTGTGTGTGTGTGTGTGTGTGTGTGTGTGTGTGTGTGTGTGTGTAAGAAAGACTGTTATAATGTCTAGTGGAAAAATGGATCACAGACAGAACCAACCAAGTGTATTAATTCTTTAACTGCAATATAAGATGTGTATTTATTTCATGATGTATCATTGCTGTCCTTTTGACCTCCCACACATCAGTATGACAAACCATGACATGACATAGTGCTGATGGCCCTTGTTTAATCACAGCGACACTCTGCACTCTGTTGTTTTGCTGCATAACTGTCAGTAATAGAAACCAAATATGGATCAGAGCTAATAACATCCTCAGTGGCATAGTCTGAAAATCTGCATTTCTGCTCTTTACTTTTGACCAAAAATGTGGGTGTTTGTGTGTGTGTGTGTATGTTTGTGGGAGTGTATGTATCTTGTGTGTATGTAGGAGGAGGAGTTAAAATATGGCGAGTACTGTACATCATGTGTATTTACTAGTCAGTCTGGTATTGGTGTAATCAATCCTGTGAATACCTGTCTACACTCTCTCTATGAACGTGTGAACGTGTGTGTGTTTAGTTCTTGTGTGGGCTTGAGTGTTGTGTGCGTGCATGCATGTGTGTGTGTGTGTGTGTGTGTGTGTGTGTGTGTGTGTGTGTGTGTGTGTGTGTGCACTTTGATTATGTATGTTGGTGCATGTGTGGGTGTTTGTGCAAAAAAGGATTAGAGGTGTTCAGACCTTTTATGTGTGCATGCTGTGATGTGTGTGTGTACTGTACTTCAAGTGTGTGTGTGTGTGTGTGTGTGTGTGTGTGTGTGTGTGTGTGTGTGCGTGCGTATGTGTGTAATGTAATCCTCCATTGTCTTGTTAACTGCCAAAATATCTTATGAAGGAAGTAAACTCCCTCTTGCCTGTCACTCTCTCTCTTGTACCTCTCAAGCTTAAGTAAGATCTATGTATGTCAATAAAAGACTGTATGGAGAAATACACCTGTATAGAATAAAGCTATATAAATATATGGGAAATAACAGATAATAAAGATATATGGAAATACATAACCTCTGTCATCTGTTAGTTGATTCTTTTGTTTTGTCTTGTACAATGTGCCGCACAAAGTGTGTTTTATTTATTTTATCATTTAAAAGGTCAACATACTTATTCAGTCATCTAGAACTTACATAATGAACATGACAAAGTACGTGTCGATGTGTACAATATGTTTAAGGTAAACATTAGATTTGAAATTCAATATGGTGAAATGGTTTGGATCAAGGAAGTTTGATCACAGCTGCACAATGAAACACTTTGTCATATCATCAGTCCTGAGAAAACACAACAGATTAAACAGAAAGGTGGGTTACCAGTTATGGATCCAGTTGCAGGTCTTCACTTATTTATTGAATTACTTATTTTGCGAATAGCATTTTATTTTGCTTTCTTGCAACAACCAAGGTTGATATATACATTAAAAAACATTTTAAAAAAACAACACACTTTGTAAACAATTTCTAATAGTAAGTTCATAGTAAGTAATACATAGTAAGTTAATGTATGTATGTCTACAATATATCTTTAGTTTTGCCATGCTATTTTTCCATACTGTCATTTTATTATGTTGGTCTTTTCTGTACACACGGCTTCTTCACATGGTTTCTTCCAAATCTTCCCCATTAAAGGAGTTGTGTAGGTACGCATACTGTAATGACCAGCCTATCAAACATACTCATACATGTTCTTTTAGGATTCCTCAAATGTATTCTCCAAAGAGCTAAAGCTAGTGAGTGCACAAGCAAGACGTCCCACAGCCACAAAGTCTGTCAGACAAACGCTGTAATGGTGACAAAGCCCACAAACTACAACAAAACCATTTTCGGCATTTCTGCACTGATTATTATTTATAGATTTTATATCTGCAACAGGCCCACAATAGACAGTACGCCTGCCCATTCTTGGTGATCGGTGGCAGCTCTATAAAGGGTCAGTTCAACTGATTTAACCCAATAACCCCCATCTGCCCATGCAAAGACTTTTATTTCTGTCATTCATGCTTTGTTTTTGTCTTAAATCTCCAAACCTCCGAAAATAAAATTGAAGCGACCAACATACAGTAGCTAGATTCACACACAAGTGCTGAGGGCAATTACTGATATCACATTACACTGTGATTTAAAACCTTGCTAACAAGACAGAAACAAGTGAAATCTGTTTGATGATCTCATGGTCTGAATCCCTTTTAAGGAGGTGGTAAAATGTTGAGCTTCAATGCTGCCAGATCAAAACTACTGAAACAGTGACAACAGGATCAGTAGGTTCTTAATCCAGTGGACACTGGAGGCTCCTTGTGAGCTTACTGTGTACAGTGGTGGAAGAACTAATCAAGTACCAATACTACAATGTAAAAATATGGAAAAGTAAGAACGTGAAAATAAGTCTTCCATTCACAATATGACTTAAGTAAAAGTACAAAAGTATCATCAGCAAAATGTACTAGTACTGGTTCTGCAGTAAAATGTCCCATGTGACTGATGTATTCTATCTGATATTGTAAGATTGTTAATACTGATGCATCAATGTGAAAGTAGCATTTTATTGTTGTAGCTGCTTGAGGTGGAGCTAACTTAATCTACTTTATACAGTTTAGTCCCGTGTTTCTGGGCCCCACCAAGAGAAATCTGAATGTGGCCGTGAGCTCATTAATGGGAGAGGAAAGAAGGAAAAACTGTGTTCTAATGCACAAATTTATATTTTACACATTTTTTGTGATATATTGGATTCTTTTACTTTGATGCTTTTACCTTTTTGAGCCAGAACTATTATTTAAATGAAACTATCTGAGGAGCTGGCAGAAGTAGCAGTTTGTAGAAAACGTCTCTTTGGTGTAAATGATAACAACTGCCTTGTTGTAAGGGTAAGGTGAATAAATGTACCACTGTCTGTGTGTCACTGACGCTGTGTTTAAAGAGGGTAATAACTCTATTAGCCATTCTTAGTGACCACGTAATGAGCTGCCAGTGAAACAGGACAACATCTGGGATGCGTTGTTTTATCTGTGAGACACATGTGAAAACAATTTCTCTTACATGGAAAAGCGTGTTCCTTCTCTATTATGACTCGACTAATTTACAAGTAGACTGACGTGAAGTGAGTATCATCTCGATCAAAGGTAGCAGCTGAAATCATGTGTGAGCCTCTTTAAACGCTGGCTGCCCCAACCTGTCAGGACTTTCATTGTTCATTCTTCTGTCAACCTGAGTGTATCTGCACGTGTGTGTGTTTGTGTACATATGTGAGCAACACATTGATTCCTTGTCACCACTGACTAATTCCACAACTGAAATCTGCAATCAGCGGCTTCAGCAAACAGTCGTGTGGTCATGCAGACACACACACATAAAGTAGAGAACAAGGTGAAAAGACGAGCATGAGTTTTTGTTTGATGATCTTTGGCTCACCCGTCAGAGTAGTAGCCAATGTTCAACAGATGTGCAGTAATATATTGTATAGCCAGTAAGCGCAATATCCTGAGGTAGTGCTAAGAAACTTTTAGAGAAAACGTCATTATTTCAGCATATACTTGTTCTTCTTTTCCGCTCAGCAGTTCTATCTGCCAGCTTTAAAATGAAACTCAAAACTGACATTTTTTTGGTTTAATTGCACCTCTCTGGGTGTGCACATTTCTCCTACATGTGTGAGTGTGTACGCTTTATTGTGGCAATTTCCTCTGAGCTCCCTTCCCCTGACTGACGGACACATCCTGTGTTCTCTGTCCTGCCTTATCGCTGCAGATCTATATTAAACAGCTCAGCACAGCCAGCGTATCCCTCCACCTCTGCTGTACCTGTCATCTCAGCATCTGCCTAGCTGCCTGCCTGCCAGCCTCCCTCACTATCAGGTGTCTATCAAGACCTCCAGCTCATTTCATCTCTTTCTCCAGCTCCCGTATCTTATATTAATTTGGGCCGGCCTGGGCTCTGGGTTTGTGTGTGCATACATGTGCCAACTCTCTTTCTCAAATGTCTCTATGGATGCAGTCCCTTTGAAAAATTCCTCATGGGTTTTGTTTAGCCTTTTGCACTGTGATAACCCTAATACTTCATCGCAGCAGCTCGCTTTGACTTTCCACTTTCCAGAGAGCAGCTGAGTTTGACATATCTTTCAACTCTCTTTCTGTCTGTCTCCCCTCAGTTCTTGATATAAATATTTTTTGACAGCGACACCCTGGGTCACTCTTTTTTTCTGACAGAAAGAAATCCTGGCATTTACCTCTCTAACTTGCTCCGTCTGTCCTCTCCTTGTCTCTCCATTTTTTTCTCTACCCAGCCTCTCTGCTGATCCCCTGATACTGCCGCTGCCTCTGAAGAACAGGAAATGAAACTCTTTTTTCCCACCTCCAATCTGTCGCTCCCGCCCTTTATCTCACAGAAACCTTGATTCCCAGCAATGGCTGTCTCTCACTCCCCTAATGAACTCATTTTGCACGAAGGGAGAATACCATCTTATCTCTGCAGAGTAGGCCTTCTTCTCTCTCTGACACTCCCCATATCTCTCTCTCTCTCTCTCTGTCTCTTTTCTCCATTGCTCACTTCTGCTGCCTTCTTAGTTCATATAACTGTTGCCAAGATACACTGAGAGGTCCTTGATCAGTTGTCATCTCATTACAGGTGAGGAGATGAGAAAGATGAGGACAGAGAGAGAGAGTGAAATGATCATTAATAGTAACTCTGAAACGCACTGGCTCTATTATTTATGTATCGTAAAGGTGTGTGTCCATTATGATGCGTTTATGTCACGTCAAATGACCACCATGCACGCAGAACAACAGTCTGTGTTCAATTAAGTGTCAGCCACTCAAGTAAAATGCATCTGCGTTCGTCATGACTCTCCTTTTTTCAGGTTATTACTTCAGTCATATAGAGGTTGGGGAGAGAACATGAGGATGTGGTGAAACGGGCATCATAAGCTTTGAAACCGCTTAAAACAAGTTGGGATATTTAGTGTGATGTTTGAAAACATACCACAATGGGCCTCATATGGTATATTCTCACCTCCTGGCTGCATAGATGAGGTATGAACAACGCAAGAATACTAATTCTAAAAGATGGTGGAGGATGATGCTGAATGGATAAATATAGATAGCGCACATGTTTTTGGGGGGGCTGCATATTTGTCTGTCTGCCTATAGTTGTTTCCTGGAGATCTTTGGCTAAATCCATTCGTAATCTTTGTTGGCTAAAGTGCCTGCTGTAGCTCAAAATGAATGAGCAGCATCCATAGTGCTTTTATCACTTAAAAGCTTTTATCACTTGCTACAGCAGGGTAGACGGATGACAATAAGTTGGACGTGTGAAAGCCTCAGAAAGAAAAGGGAAAGGTGATGACTGTGTCAGTGATAATTTAGGCCCTAAGGCTCTTGAGACACATGGATGCAGACTGGAAGAAGAGCAATGACTCAAAGCACTAAAGGAAAATGACAGAAATGATGAACTTGCTAAATAAAAGCTAGCACTTCGATCACAGTGATGGTTTTACATGTTTAAGCTCAGTAAGGGCTAACTTTACACTCAAATTCGGCTAGAACCCTCCCTCCATGCATATTTTAAAAATGCAACAGAGGAGCAATGACCGCAGGGGGCGTGGCCTCGGAAGTGTGTGAAGTGGAGCTGGGGGGGGGGGGGGCACACTAACTATCCTTCAAATCACATATAATTTACACTGCTAACCTTTTACCAAAGCATACTAGGTTTAACATGTCTTTCTTCCCGGTAGGCATCGGTTTTCAGTGAATTAAGTCTGCTATCAAAATGGTCTTGATGAGACATGAAACTTTGTGAGATTCCTAATCCTCCATAATGAACATTTTACCTCACATGCAAAAGCTACTGTATCTCTGAGTGGACATTTTGACCTATCAGGTGTAACTGATAGAACAACAACAAAATGATTAATTTTATATGTTACAATGCCGGGTCCCTTGGTTGTGCGTGCTATAATTTAGTGATACAACCCTTGTTAAAATTACTGATAACACCTGTGCTTTTCTTGCTATGCCAAGTCAAAATGTCTGCCATGAGAAAGGTCTATTGTTACATCGTTATGAAAACGATTTCTTCTTGGTGTTGGAAACTAGCTGTATGTGATGTATTGATATTTCTGATACCAACTTTTCCTGATTGACACTGAAATAAAAGGATCAATATCTAAACACATTCATTTGGAGTGAGTGTGTGTTTTATCAGAAGTAGCCTATCTTACTGTCACCAGGATGGTCTAATTATACTCGGTTGATAGGAACTACTTTTCCTTCCGCCTGTCAAAGTCATGCTTGGGCTACGGCTCTGTGACGGAGCTTCTCTAAAGTGAGCCGCTGCAGCTCCTTACATTTCCAGAGATTGAATACTGACTCTGGCTGTAAAAGCAGTCACGTCTGGCTGTATTTTAGCTGTTAAGGTAATAATGACGCTGTGTGTGTGCAAAGACAGTGAATTTCTTTTGCAACACCGCAAACTTTGCTAAACATCTGAGATTAAGTGACAATAATATGATGATGAAGCGGCAGTTCTGAGCAGGATATTTTTATTATAACTATAAGTATTTGACAGTAGTTTGAGGTCTTGTCATTATGCAGCTATTATTTGGAATTGGTAAGCCTACAGCCTACTCTTTATTTCCCCCATAAATACAGAAACGGGAGAAGAGGGGGAGGACACATTCAAACTAGAAATAAAATATGTAAAAAGTATCTGTATCGGCAATACCAGTCTGGGTATTACTTGATATTGGATCGTATAGGAATTAAGTGGTTGTGCACATCACTAACTGGCTGCAACTACTTGCTAGAAAAATGTAAGCAATTTTTATTTAAATGTATGCTATATACACAAAAGTCTAATAACATGTGGTTTGCAAACACTTTAAACAAATAAGGTGCTTTTTACAAGCAGTATTCCCTTTACACATTAGCAATAAAATATTTCTTGTAAATCTCAACTTAAACATTAATGTAATCAAATCAAATATTAAACCAAATCTATATGCCACTGCCAGGGCATTACCTTTTATCTAGCTTGTTAAAACAAGTTACCATCAGTCCAATTTTTATTTTTTATTTTTTCTGAACAGGTATCAGCATCACGTATCTTTTATCAGGGAGCAGCTGAGCCGGGGGGTGTAGCGGGGTCTTCACTTCACTCGATTTAAAACTTGAAATGACGTTACAAGTCGTGGTGGATATTTTACAAGCACAAACCAGGTAACGTTAAAGCAACATTGAACACAGGGTGCAGATGTTGGTTTCGGCAGTTTGAGTTGTTTGATAGGCTGCGTCATTAACAAGCAAGTGGCTCACCTGCTGCGTGATAACGGATGGCAGGAGGAAAAATACGGAAAAAAGATGACAGCGTAGTCTGCCGAAGCCTCCCTCAGCTGCTTGTTTGGGTTGGTGATTTGCAGGCTGAAGTTATGTAGGCCTATGTACAGTGGGTTTTATCAGAGCGTTTTCAATAAAAACAAGGTTAGTGAACGGTGAGAGTGATCAATCAGTGAAACTGAGGGCCATAAAACCAAAAACAATTAGGCATAGCTGAAAAAATGCTTTAAAAATTTCTGCAGAGTTAAAAGGAGCATTGCAGCGTTCAGGTGACTGATATTCACTGCGATGGATTAACTATTTCAAGCAGGGTTCAAGGCTGTCCATGTTGATGACTTTTACTGTAGTGAAATAAATGGGCAGAGGGTCGGAACATACTGCTTTGGAAAATAATTGTCTAATGTAAATAGGCCTATGTTTCATTAAACTTACACCCATTTAAAACCAAGTCCCAGTTAAGTTATTCTGGACATTATACATCTTATGCTGGAGTGTCTGCCCTAGTTTAAAGGGCACTAAAGTCACTCCATATGTTCCCATCTGAACGCCTCTCCTCTGTGATTTATGAAACACTGCAGCTGCCTACTTGTCATATTTACAAAGAATATAGCATGGTTTTTTTTCTAATTTTGTAAGAACATCCCCTAAATCTTAAGGGGAAAAAAGATATTTTGGAAAAAAGATGCAGAGCCAGGAAATACGAGAACACAATGTAATAAAAACAAATAACATTTAACATGCTCGTGCATGCATGTGTAATAACGACTGGCATTTGAATCTTCCATCTGCTACTGAGAGCATTGTCAGTCAAGATCCCAGTGTAAGCTGCTTTTTGATGGGGTCATATCCCCCCCTGTTGGTTTTATGGAGTATCATGTCCTCAGAAGCAGCATGGCTTGTTTTAATGAAAGCTGACCGCTGGGGGGACTGAGGGTGTGGGCTCAGGATGCTGAGAAAAACCTCCCAGTCATTTAAGCAATGAATAATGACATCATCATCTATTTAGTAATTTTGTATCAGGTGTCTTTGGTAAGAACAGGTGAAAAATGATTGGACTGATGTAAAAGTGATGATGCATGAAATTACTGTACATTTAAATACTACAGTGATGTTGTCAAGAGTTTTGTCATTGTGCATTTATGTGTTTATTATTATAATTATATATAAACTGAAGTGGCAAAATGGGATCAAGTGGGAATTCTCGATTGTTTTTATTCTTTTAATATCCACACATTCTACCACACTCATACACTCACATAACCAACCTCTATCGCTCACACACATACTGGTCTGTGATGCAGTCTCTTGAGGAGAGCAGAGCTTTAATTACAAGGAGGATTGTAACTAGTCCCACTGTCTCTGTCCTAACACTAAATCCCTAAAGTAGAATCATCCTCTGCTCTAATCCTAATCTTGTTTTCTCCTACACACTCCCTTTCTCCATCGCTCCCTGCCTATCTGCAGAAAATCAATTGTTTTCTCTCTTCCTCCTTTGTCGGGAAGGACAAGACATCGATCATCCCGTCACTCCTTGTTTTGCAATCATTTCTGTGATGTGCTTTCTCTATTTGTATCTCTTCTTTCTATTTTATCAGTCTCTCCTGGCTCCATCTTCCATCCTTTTTCCTTTTCATGCTTTTCAAGTGCAATCCAATCACTGCAAATTTCTCTCAGTGCTACCTAAAGAGTACCTCCTAATCAGGATTGGTTTTATTTTGTCTCACTTTCCCTTCTCCTCTTGTTAACATCAGGCATATTGGATGATCAATAAAAAAGAAAGAAGGAGGAAATACGATGGACGAGGGGAAGGAAGGGAGAGAAGGAAAGGGAGAGAAGAAGGAGGCGATGACCCAGATAATGCAATGTTGTGAATTAAATGAGCCTCCTATCCTCGTATAGACCTCGAGTTCACACCCATCCCCACCTTCCTTTCTGTCCCCAAGGCTTGCTCCACTATGTGTGTAAATCTAGAGAATGTTTGCTCTTTCAGTAAAATGCAGTGACCATGAAAAGTCATGGGAAAGGTTTTTGCTGTCCTGATTTGACACTTAACGTCAAGATTTTCAAGGCTCCTTGAGATATGGGTTGTGTGAGGGTGCGGTACATCTCTCGTCTTTCACCGCCTTTCCCCCTTCACGAACCTCTTCTGTCTTTCCTTTCACCCCCACCCTCAACACACACCTCCCCCTGCCTTCACACCACGACCCCCACATCTTATCTCCCAGGAGGGGTGTGTAACTGAAAAACATGGACGTGCAGAGATGTAAGGTCAGGTCTTCTCCTGCAGCAGAGAAAGAAAGAAACACAGTAGGCTAATGCATTATTCATGATGCTGTATGTCACCTATCTAATACCTCTGTCTACACACACACACACACACACTGCAGCTAATGTTACAGTTTAGTAGCTCACCTACCATACTCATCTATATAATTTTCAGTTTAATTGATCGATTGCTGATGACCTTTGGATGAACGGGAATCGTATTCATCAAGCAGCCGGCAGACCCGTTTGACAGCTGGTCGCTATGGCGCATGCGCCTGACACCGTCAAAAACAATATGGAGTTTTACCTTTCAAAATAAAAGCGTAGAACGGTCCTCCTTAAAAGACAACGTAGATGTTTGACTGCAGATGCGTATAAAACGACAAAAGATAGACAATTTCTAATGTCATGTGAATACTTAATTAAATCCCAGCTCTCAAATTGATTTATACTGTATTGTTTTAGTTAATACAATACTTTGTTTTAATTTGAAAAAAGTAAAGACCGGATAAGTTTCAATTAATCTCTTCATCTTGACACTAGCGGGGCAACTAAGCAACGACCAGCAGAGAAATATCCTCTGGAGCTGGGCGTACTGTAGTTCCTGCGCACAATAATGTCTGGTGTCCCGGCGCTTCTCTCTCCGAGGTGACCGAGGTCTGAGCAGCAGCAGCCGGGATGGCGCTGGTCACGGTCCAGCGGTCGCCGACGCCGAGCAATACCTCCAGCCCCTGTGTGTCTGTAAGTATCCCTGAACTGGTTTGACATTTCGGCTCAGTTTCATTTTGCCACAGCGAGACTACCGCTAGCCCGGTTTATAACGTTACTGCTCTAACGTTATGGACAGGGGTGGCTAACTTAGCTGCTAGCATCCTACTGCAACCTGAAAGTAACTTAGACTCTCACAGTCCTGCAGAGGCATGCGAGTTTCTCTCCCAAGTTATTCAGCCTGGCGCCAAGTTAACTGTCTCAGGTTCATACTATTATTAAATGGTTCCCGAATCGAGTTTTTGCAAACTAGCGTTAACTTCAACTTGGTTAAATGATGTTAGCAGTTCATCTAACGTTAGAGCTGGTTTGCTAACGTTAACTCCCTTCCTCCCCAAAGTCACTTCAGAGCCAAGACAAACAAACAATCCCTTGCAATAAAAACTCATTATTGGTTCTTTTTATGCTATGATTCAAGTAACGTTATAGCTAAAACATGGGATCCTTCTGTGCCTGTGTCCAAATTGCCAGTCATGTCAGCAACACATCTACAAAGTGACTATCATTACCCCTGGTTAGTGGAGTGACAGTGAAGGGAGAGGAGCTGCCTGGAAAGCAGGTTAGTGTGACAGGTCTGTCAGACCCTGTCGGACATAGTGGGACAGTCCTCTTATCCCCTTTGACACTTTGAGGCTTCCCACGTCTGGCTTCAAGCTCTGGACACAGACCCAGGCAGGGGTGATGGTGTGGCTGCCACTGATAAAACCGTGCCTTTGCCCAGGAACATGATAAATTGGCCACAGGGATGTTTGTTGGGGTGGATTTTAGCTAGTCTGTCAGATTGCCCTTCTGAAAAGACACATCTTGTGTCTGAAGATCTTGACCTCTGGTTAATACAACATTGTGCAGAGTTTGGTCACATGCAGCTCAGCTTAATCACCTCAGTGTTGACTGACAGTGACTGACTGTGGTCCAGGTATCAAGACCAGTCTGATGGAGAATCACATGGGACGGCCATGCATAGTATGGCGAATGGATTAGGAAAATCCCCAGCAGAGAGATGGTCAGCAAACATCGGCCTCCTATAATGGCTTGAAGTGGTTGTAGAGCTGTGCTGGTGCTGAAATTTGAGATAATCCTCAAGAACAACATGAATTATTTACATAACCTAAAAACATCATTTGGGCCATTATTTTAAAAAAGCTGCGTCATTTGGTCCCAAGCTTTCATGTGATTATATTTGGCGACGTCCAATGAAATCTTGACCAGTCTGTGCCAGATCAAAGAAATGGCACACATACGTTTTGATTTAAGCTGAATTTATCATTCAGACCCAGCAGTGAGGTTTTGTAGCTTTTGAGGCGGTGTATCCCAGGCTGAGGTTACCAGCTGCTTGTCATGAGACCCGTTCCTGATGGGAAGCAGCCATGTGAGTGCTCTTGTGAGATGTCTGATGCTGAGAGAGGGGATAGGGGGGCAGAAACATGGGAAAGGGACAGCAGAGCAGAGCAATGTATGGAGAAAAGAGCTGGGAATGAAAGATGAACACTCATGAGAGGCACAGCTGGAACGCCATTGACACTTCAGCAAATCTGTGATAGGCGTCTTCCTAAACCTTTTATCAGGGCTCGGCTAATTACACACCGGTTTCAGGTCACTGACCCATCAATTAATACCGTTAGTGTTTTGCCTTCAACACAGTGGGGAATAGCCACCATAAAGCGGTAGTGTACAGTAATCTGCCTAGCAGCACACCAAATCCCCTGTTCTCATTGGCTATAGGACCACTCCCTACACATCCATGCTGTGGCATTGTAACCATGGTGATCAGCCTGTACATTATATCCCAGCCATGGCCAGGCTTATTATGGTTAGTTGTTTTAATCACATATTGGAGGTATAGGCCCCCAGTAATGTGTAAGTGCTTTGCAGTGGTGTAATGGTATACTGGTATCACATTTCCCTTTAAAATCTGTTGACCTAGGCATTTTGTCAAGTGTGTATGTGTGTGCGTGCAGAAGGCTTTTGAGTCCACGCATGGGCTCCTATTTCTGTTGTGTCACCATATTTTGTCTTGAAGGCAGAGGCTGTTAGGCTGCTGATGCAGAGCACATCACTCAGCCAGCTGCCTCTCCAGGCCTAATCACATCCGTGGAAGCGGACACAGGAATAGATGAAAACTCTATCCTCCGTCCTCAAGCTTCTGCACCTCGCTGGCCACCCCATCCAGCTCTCAAGCCTAATCTTTCTCCATCCATCATCATGTATCATCATCATTCATCGGCATCAGCATCCTCAGTGTTGTTCAGTGTCTGTCCCTGTGCGTCCGTCGATACTGTATGTATCTGGGGTTTGTCTGTGTGTATGTTTTTTGGTCAGCATAGTAGCCAGGATTGACAGATTGATGCCAAAGAGAAAGTTCCCTGAGTTTTGTGGGGGATTACTGAAACAGGCTGGGATTAAAACTGTCTCTGTGTGTGTTGTGAGCTGTGCTGGTTGCATTGGTGGGGGAGGATGATTGCATTTAGGAAAAAGAGACTGGGAGGGGAGGGCCTGGACACTCTGTGTGTCTGCTCTGAGCCTCAGTTAAATTACATGCTGACCCTGCCTTGTAACTGAAGTCACAGATGAAAGGCTTGAAGTGGCCGCCCTAGACCGCCAGCCAATTTAGTACTCTTTTAATACAAGGTTAATTAATTCCGACTCAGTGTCTGATGCAAGTAGCCTCACAAGTCCCTTTGGTCAATGTGATACAGTGTGTTCTTTCTGAAATGCGAGCTGCGGGGACAGGACAGGTAATGAATAAATATTCCTGTTTCTCTGATGATGATGTTTTTGTTTTTTTCTGTGTTTGTGTCTGCATCTATAGGAGTCAGGCAGTGGTGAGGATGACCGTCGCTCCCAGCCCAGGAGGTGAGACCACTTCCTGTTTCTCATTGTCTTTCCTGAAAGTTTCCTGGAGTAACTCTGTTCTTTCACACGCTCTAGCATCACTAGAAATTGCAAGTTGAAACTCAGGCCACTAGGGGGAGGTGGTACATCAGATTTACAGTGTTTCTTCATTCACTGAACCACATTTTCTGGGACAGTTCTTAAAAACACTGCAGCAATTGTTGCATTTATTTTATACACTGCAGCACAACACTTCCTTGGATCTGCAAAAGGCTAACGTATGTGTCAAAATAAAACCAATGCATCACTGCCACCAAAAGGAAAATTCCCTTTTGTCTTGGCTTACACAAAGACTGGAACAAGAAAAAAATATTTTGTTAGTGTCAGTCCACTGAAGTTGTCTTACATTTCCTCTACAGCTAATTGAGTAGTGTACATCAAAACCAACAAAAAGTCTATATTCACCAGATTGTCATTTTGTGCCTTTTCTACTATATACCCTGTTCACTAAACACCTTATTTGAAAAGTAATGTCAGAGAAAAAGTGAATGTGCTATTATAGCTCCACTAAGTAAAGAAAAATGTCTCAATTAGGGATGCACCGAATGTTTGGCCACCGAAATTAATCGGCCGAAAATAGCACTTTCGGTGTTCGGCCTAATAAGTCAAACGACCGGATAAATTTTACTGAACAATTACATTGATATGTCGGCAGTGTGGAAGCATTTTAAAATCAAAAATCGCCATTTGCAGACACTGTTCTGCTGAATTGTCTCCTAGCACATCCACTCCATCTGTGGCTGACTTCTTAGAAAAGGCAACAATGGTCTGACCCACTTTGAGTGTTTCTGTCACTCTTTTCTGAGAAGGCGATTAAGCTAGCCGCACCTAAATTTGGAGTGCACACGTATTCAAGCCTTTATGGTAAATCCACTGAAATGGACCAGTGCCAGCTGACAGGCAGGTTAGTGACTTTATCCTGTCAGTTTCTCTCTTTACAAAGACAAGTGTTGCAGTATGAGAGTCCTACCTGAAGAGAGACCATGAAGTCTTCATGTTACGCGATACAGGAACCACATACAACCTTATGAGGATACACGTGACAACGTCCAGTTTTCAAAATAAGGTGGAAATAAGATTAATTGGATTATATTCACTGAAAGTATTAAACATATTACATGTGTACATTAAAAGTAAATGGACACATGTAATTTACTTTACTGGACCCTCTCGGGCTTCGGACCCACCCACCATAGTCTTTCCAAATTCTGTGGGAAACACTGAGTGAAAAGCACATTTTGACTATTTCATTTATGTAATGGTAAAAAAAAGGCAAAACAAATGGAAAAAATGTGAAAAACCTTGTTCTGCATTTGGTATTCGGGAAAGTTTTTCATTATATTCGGCTTCGGCCAAGAATTTTCATTTCGGTGCATCCCTAGTCTCAATACAACTAATTCATATAATTTAGAAACTAATGTATGTTTATGTATTGCCCCAGAAATACACAGTACTTTTCCCACAGTGGTTTGAGAATACGTAATATCATTTGAGGATCATGCCAAATCAACAGAGTATTGGTCAAAGTTGTTTTTGAACTGTGTTCTTTAACAGTTTTTCATGCTGACAGTAAATATTGTCTTGGTGAGTAGTTTGGTAATATTTGGTCAGTCCTCTGACGTTGTAGGGGTGAAATTTGCATATTTCTACCTGGTGGAGTAGATGATTTGCTTTTGACGTGTGTCTGTATTGTTAAAATACAAGGAGGTCCCCACTGTTGTTGTCCTTTTTGACTCTGGATCACTGTGCACTATTCTGTGCCAGAATTTGAATGAAATGTACAGACTTTACAGAGGACAGGCTGAACACATGGTTTTTGTGTGTTTGAGTTTTTGCCTATAACCACATGGAAACCTTATCGTCACTATGCTGAGGGCTAACACAAAGTCTCTTATCACTTTAAATGTTATGCCTGTGTTACAGTCTGTCTGTGGAGAAACAATCATTAACAGGGAGTGGAACACCAAAGCCTATACTATCTTTCCATCTTTAATGGACTTTGAAAGGGACATGAAGTGCAATCTAAATAGTCTTTGTCATCAGATGTTTTGTGTCTAGCTTTTAATGTATGTTAATAATAAGTAATAGTGTTATTTTTAAGTTATCACTTGTTATCAGCGTCAGTACTGTTTAGTACAACAAGTAATGAGACACTGCACTAAGATAATACTCCTACAGTGTTCAGCTGAGCCTAAGACAGACTTTTCATATCTTTCCTTGTGAGGCCGGCGCAGACAGAAGGACAGGTCTGAGTGAAGCGTTGCCATCTTGTCAGATACAGGGTAAAACTCAATGCTCGGCACAAACTATAGAATGTTTGTCAGAAACCCCACACATAAAAACAAATTAAGACACATTTCAACCAGAGTCCTGACTACAGGAGCTATCTGCTCAGCTTTGAACATTGGTGCTAAGAAGCAGAGATCCACTTTGTCAGAAGATTGAACTTCTCTATTGCGTAATTTTCTCTTTATTTACCATTGGGCTTTGGCTAGTGCCCAGGATCACTCTCAGATTTCATTCATGTGCCTTGACTTGGACTCCTCCAAATCACATGAGCCCAGCGAGACCTTCCCTGGCAAAATCAAATGCATCTGAAAAAAGCTGGGTAGGCTCCCACTGGTCTAGAGTCGATAGGAGGGTGCAAGTCTCCAGTCATGAGCTCATTCATGCGGCAGGATAACGTGCATTAACTGTCAGGCTAAAGAAACTATTCTACATACATGCATTCGCTAACAAAGCCGTGATATTAGTGAAGTGATTTCTTTGCATCTTGAACCAATTACATGTACAAATGACTCATAGTCGCAGTAAAGAACATCTATTTGAGTGTCTTTGTAGTTACGTATGTTAGCTAAGGTCACCATATTTGAACCTTCTGGTGGAAAAGAGACAGGTTGTGGTGTGGGTGGTAGCAGTGTGATTATAATGACTCTGAATTACTGGATATGTAACAAGAAAGTAAAGTAGTGAGAACATGGATGTTTTTTTTTTTTCTTCTGTTTAATGTGAACATTTATATATACAAAAGAAGTGGACGTAGCCCCCTTGATGTAACCCATTGGTTTGTGTTTGTGACATGCCATTTTGGCTGTCGCTACCTTGGGTTTTGTTTTTGTTTTGTTTTTTTGGTGCCAAAAGTGATCATTTTTGGATATGAGTGTAGGGCTGCTGAGGAGCAGACAAGCCCTAGCTAGCTTGCTTGGTTAGCAAGGTGCATCCATAATTCACATTAACTGTAATATTAATTGGGATGCTAATTTTGCCTAGTGGAAAAACAGGCTTAAAACAAAATGTACTTACCGATAACAGCTGACTCCATAGTGTCTTTTAGTACAACGGAATGCTGAACAAGACATTTTTAGGTGACCAAAATGTTTGTTAACTTTCATGAAGTGAAAACACTGTGAAAGTGTCAAAGTTCTCAGACGAAAACACAGACTTCAACCAGAAGGAAGGCAACGGCTAGTGAAATGTACACAGAGCAGTGGATATGATTCGCCTCTATCCTGATTGACAGTGTCGACTCCCTAAAGCATACCCTGCTTTATTGCCTATTTCACTCTAAATGCGACCATAATTTACAAAATAAACATCATGCTGTATTATTGAAGATTTGAAACTAGCGATTAAGGCCTTAAACTCATTAGAAAAGTATTTACTGAAGAAAAAAATGAAGTGAGGAGTGGGGTCTTCCGCACATACGTCCACTCCTTTTATACAATGATCATACCTGGATATGGATTTGCACCAAAAACGAATCACTTCTTCCTCGGATAGTGGCCAAACCTTCCACCAAATGTCATTGAAAATTTGTTCACAAGTTTTTCAGATAATCTGCTCACTGAAATATAGACAAACTGGTCTGAAAGCATGACCTCATTGGCGGCAGCAATAATACAGAAAACCAGAACAGACCATCTGACGGTAATTTCACTTTGTGATTGCAACTGGCCCAAGATATGGGCTTTATGTTGGGCACATACAGTACATGAAACCTTAAATAGAGTGATGTTCAACCCAAAGTGGTACATACTAGAAAATATTTTATGCTATGTCACACATTTGAAAATTGAAACTTGTTGACATCACTCCTGCAAGCCTTTAACACAACCTAATAGTGCCAGGAAGGACATGTGGTCCCAATTATCTGTTAGGTAAGACAACAAAGCACCAGCATCTGGTGAAGTCATACACGCACACATATATGTGCAAACACACACACAGTTTTTTCCTCATACACTTCATCATTATAGTCCTGTTTTACCATTTGGCTCAGTTACCTAGCCCACCATTTGCTCAGTGTTAGCCAAGGGTCTTGCTGAGTGACCCCTAATGTGTATTATATAAGAGCTGAGGTCCAATTTACTCCCCATCCCACATATGGATTCAAGTAGCAGTACTGGCCAACATATCGTAGAGGGGCCACTGAGACTGAGGGGAGCTTTGGCTTGCAGTGCAGTAATATTTTCACTCTGTCTTGTTTTTTGCTCTTCTCCAGAGTCTTTGTCTCTTTTTTTCTTTCAGTTATTTAGCTGACTGCTCACTGACTCAAACCCTTTATCTCTCAACTTCTCTTTCACACAGACACACAAACAGCTGTCTGTGGCCCCTGCACCACACCGGTGAAGTATAACGTTACTGCAGTGCAATAATGAATCTCTCTCACACACTGTTGCCTCAGGACTGACACTGACTGTCAAGGACAGTGTTGGAGAAACTTTTTTTTCCTATCAAGAGTAACGAAACCTACATTTGAAGGTTTTGTTCTATTCTAAATCAATTCTGCTGTGGCTGCTGAACAAAAGAGGTGCTTACTACCCTTCTTGTGACTGTCTGTAGGGATATCATGTGATGTAGCATAGCTGTCAAAGGTTGCAGCATCACAAGATGTAAACGTACTGTTCGTGTGGTTGCATTTGTATTTAATTTTCAAATGTAGTCCATAGCTTTATGGATCCCCTTGGACTGACAGGGGTTCACATTTTACTGTGATGTTCACTGAGCTTTCATGTTTACCGGATCACAAGTCTGATTTCTTTGCTAGACTACTTAGGCTTGCACCTGTCACCCAAAGTACAGAGATGTGGGAAACGCCTACTGTTTTTAAAAGGTAGCCTAAATTAATTTCACTTGAATGATGTGGAAGAGAAAAGCCTGTTTTTGTGTGCTTAACTGTTCTCTTTCTTCTCTTGTCTGTCCATTGTCTGTGCTGTAGAGCATTTCCTTTCACAGAATGCAATCCACGTCATGGCAGTGTTTTATTTGAGCTGAGGTTTCTGTTATACTGTAAAGGTGGGATGATGATGATGATAATAAAAAGCTTTTGATATTTCATATTATTTTGAATAGCTGACACAATCTGTTTGGGTGGCAAGAGGAACTATTCTGTGAGAAAATGACAAGGGCCACCACTTAACGACAGCAGACTAAACTAGGTATACATATAAACGTTAAATATCCATGTTACGCACTCATGTGTCAGCTCTGACCCAGATGCACACAAGCAGAGCAGGTTCACCAGGCCAATAATTTAATGAGTCTGCTATTAGAAGAACAAGAAGGGCAAGGTGCAGTAACCAACACCGAGTCGAGGACAAAGTGTTGGAACACCACCTCGAGGCATGTGGAGACATGCCTCTTTAAGTCTATAAGCTGTTCTGTCATTTACTCTCAACTGCAGACACCACACCTGCCTCCCCTCTTCCAGCAGTACACCTGCTGTACATGGCGTATTCCCTGTCCTAGATTAGTGACTATGTGAGCATGTATATCAGCTTCCCACCACTAAGAGAGAGAGATCTGTCTATAGATGTAGAGAAATATACGTGACACAAAGTTATACATCTAGCATTTCATGTACACAATGTAGGTTATGTGGCCCAAAAGGCACTGTGTGCACAAAAGGGTCATTTTTAAGGGTCATGAAATGATGTATCATTTATAATTGAATCAGTAGTAAAATAATAATTATAATCAGTCCAAATTAATTCCCTTAATTTTGCAGTATAACAAGTGAGATGTGTTGATTAGCACTGCATAGTATGGAGATAACAAAATCATCCAACACACTAACGTTTATCTCTGCAAATTATTTTTCCCAGCATTGGCAACATTGCTTCTTTAGGGTTTCACACCCAAGAACAGATTTCCAGCTAGTGCTTATTAGCTGCAGTACAGTAGCCTACATGTGTTTGGTTACTGTACCTCTACCTCTGCTAACAGGTCCATTTTTGTCCGTCTTATCTGGCTGTTAAGAGGGCTCCCTGTTTCTCCTAGGTGAAGTGCCCCTATCACAACAGAGTGGACTGAGTAGTTGGCAAACATTTGAACTTAAGGCGTTGTAGTCCAGCTGTTCTTTGCTTTGTTTTCAGTCTCCTATTTTGTTTTGAGGCCAGGTGATTTTAGCCACAGCTACAACTTCATCACACTTCTTTACCTTCAGCATGATATGCATTTTCAGATGGAAGAACTTATTTAAGGTACAAGTCATGCTGCAGGTTATACAGCTCTGAAGGTGAAAGCATAGACTCAACTGGTGTTTCCTTTCATTGTAGAACAGTATGCTAACAATAGCCCATCTCCAGGTTAGTATATGATAAACAGCTGGCTTCATGCTTTAACCAAAGGTGTAGGCAAATGGTAGGTCTCACTCTAGGGTACTCCCATTCACACTTTTTAATACCCACAACTCCCTAACAGCACCCACTCCCATCAAGTGACAGAGGAAGTCTATTGTGCAACTTGTCCAGTCCTCAGCCAAACCCCACAATAGACTCTCATGTTACCAAACCACAGAGAAATGACTTCCCACTGAGTGCTGGTAAATGTGACGACACTAAACGCAACCACATGACGAGAGCACTAGAGAGAGAGTGTGTGTGTGTGTGTGTGTGTGTGTGTGGATTTTATGTCCACTGTTGTTGGCAGAGCTCATTGGACAGCCCGCCTCATGGCGCAAGAGCTGTCGGTAGGAAGGTGAGACAGAGTAAAGTGTAGTGTGACGGAGGTGTTGGTGTGTTTGTTTCACGTGGGATGTAATCAGGTTGGCTCCGGGCAGAAGAACACATTTGGAGTCTAGTGTTAAAACAAACAAACACGCACGCAGTACAGTACTGTCACATGTATTTGTCATTGTGTACATTTAATGTAGTTGAAATGAGTCATGCGTGGATTTTTTTTGTCCAGTTAAGATGTAAACGGATGAAAGTAAGAAGAGCGCCTCAAATAAAAAGATATCTTGCAATTTATTAAGGATAACCAAATTACATTTGTTTCAAAATGTAATGTTAAAGTGTAACATTTGTGACGTCCTTACATGTACTAATAATAGTTTTAAGTCTTATTCAGCTTGACTGTTTTTAATAAAATTGTAATTTTTCACTAGGTTAGAGTGTGTACACAATTCTTCTGATTTGTTACTACACTTTTGTGAAGCATAGACATCCCTGTATTATTACCATACATGTTTTGTGTCTTTGCTGTTATTGTGGTCCCCTGTATTACACAGATTTGTAGGCATGCAAACAGTCCATGGAAGTCTGAGACCACAGTAAGTTGACATGAGAGAGAGGAAGAGGGGACTGACCTCTGACTTAAATTTAGAAACAGCGTTATAGAATTCACTCTGCAGTTTTGATGCGCTGTGTGAAGACAACTCTGCTTTTAATACTCGTCCACCTTTTGGCTGTTAAAAATATCACTAGATGCTGATCTCTGAATGTTAGTATTGCAGGGCTTGACAAAATATTCATCTCACACTTGTAATGTGACCAAATGTGCTGCTTCCAAATGTTGCCGTATAACTTATTTAAAAAAAAAAAAAGTTTTGTAAGAGATATATCTCATAATGTATCATAGTCAGTTCAGAGGAGACAATATAACAACACACAATTTAAGGAGGCAGTGGAAGCTGACTAAAAAGTGTGTTTTGGCCAAAAAGGTTGTTGGATACCTGAAAATATGAGGCTTGCGTGTGACACAGCATTGGATACGGTACATGTGAACTGTTTGAGCTACATTAGCTAGAATTCATGAACCAATCCTCAGTCTAGGCCGTCGTCTAGGATCTGTAACAACTTCAACTACAGTTTCTCCGCAGCCTCACAGTGTTGATCGACAGAGTAACAATGGGCTGGGAAGTTTGTGAACACAGAGCCAAAGGTTTGTTCAACAACAGTATGCTTAATAATGCCATATTTCTCAGTCAGCGTCTCTATTGATAACTGCTCTGCTCTGGAAAACAGACAAAACAGAAAGCAGCCCTTCCATAAACCTTGAAAGAAAGCTTAGATCCACTGCTTAGAGCTCAGCCGCGACTGTTTTCGTTTGATTTTTAGGCCGCTTGGCACCAGCTGGTGTGAATATAATGAGGGTGGGGGGTAGTTTTACAATGTATTTCAAATTGTTGTCAGCTTACATAGGGCCCTACATGTATACACCAGTAGAATATAAAACAATGAACCAAGACACTGTGTCCATCTGACAGCACACAGTAAGTCAGTTGACACTTGATATCTTCAGATTACTTTATTGTGAAGTTGTTTCTCCCCCAGACTTTCTTGACAGGACAGGCTCCGGTATATCTCTATGCCTTGATACTACAGGCCTGCTGGTCTCAGTCTGGATGACTTCAGCCTGTTTCTCATTTGTTCTTGCTCCTTATGTAACTCAACCATAAGGGTTGTGTTTTGGGAGAAAAGGGTGGAGAAGGAGACAAGTGAAGTCGCCTCAATGAGCTGACTGCCAAAACAAAAAGCCCTTGTGGGTTGAATTGACTCTACAACATTAGTTTAATTAGCAGATCCCCAGTTGACCCTGTGGTATCCGACAATCAATCAGATGTCGATCCTAACAATATTACTAAATTAATAAGATTATTAATAGAAATGACCTACAGTATTTTTTTTTTATATGCGCACACACACACACACACACACACACAGTGTAACTTAGATAGGGAGCCATGTGCCATGCAGTACCAAGAGTATGCAGCTTTAAACCAACAAACACAACAGGCAGTAAAGTTCCTGATAAGCACACCCTCAGCCAGACAGGAGGAACTAAACAGTGAATCATCTGCTGGAGTGATCAGCTGCATGGTGTAATGTTGCCATCGCTTTGTATACAAACTGTTCTGCTTCAAGCAAGTGTGGACGCAGAGGGGCCTGGCGGTGGAGGCGGTCCTACCTCCCTGTTGTCCTCATTGGCTCCCGGCGTTTACCAAAACTGCGCGTCTGTAACTCCTCCCTCATATGACTTCTCCGTGAGAGTTTGACCGACAGCGTGGCCGCATGTCTCAGAGCTGTACGGGGTAACGAATGCTGACTGTTTGTTTTGTTTTTTTTAAACGAGGAGAAGTGATGTTTAGAAAACTGTACAGAAACGTATTTAAAATGGGACTCGCCTTCGCTTTGTTGGGACATCTTGGACAGCCAGGCGTTGCTGCCGGGAGCATGAACACAGTGTGCTAGATTTAGTTGCGCTTCTTAATTTATTTCAAAAGAATTGCGATTTGGAAACATCTCTCATTTTTTGCGGTACCTAATTCGCGGAATATTTCGTCATTGTGTCACTGTATTACAACCATTAACACCCAATGAAGCCCGCTGTTTGCCGTCTTGATGTGACAGAGCACATGACTGAGGGAGAGGAGTAAAAGTTTTCTGTCGGACCGAGAACACCTGACCCCCTTCTGCCTCTGCGCTCCTCCCGCCGGCATGACCCTCGACGCGGTGTCCGAATCCGACAGCTCGTCGGCGGTCAGCTTCTGCTCCTGCTGCGGGGCCAAGATGGTGCCCTACTTCAGCGACGACGCGGTGGTGTCAAAAAATCAGATCAACCAGCTGTAAGTTTAAAAAACTGTCAAGTTTGTGAAGGGTAGAAACACTCTGGCATAGGCTTTAGCTTGTGAATGTTTTTATACATTGAAACACATTCATTATTACACATGGCAGGGACAGACAGTGAAGGTGCCATGAAGTAACAGGGTCTCTGTTCAAACTACAACAGCTGGTTACAACTTCACTTCCAAAAGGAGGAATTCAACTGTGAAATTGCTGTGTGTATTCAGAATTGATTTGTTGCATTGCATGTTAAAGATCAATGGAGGTAGTAGTAACAGATTGGGAAACGTTTAACATTGTTAAGCTGTGAGTAAGCTGAACATTTTGTAACAGTTCTGCAACATCAGTGTTAAATGTATTTCCCAGTGACGTAGCAGGGTTTTACTCATCTTTAGTTCTTCACTTTAACCTTACTAAGGCATAATGGCTCTGCCTGAAGTGTGAATCATACTACATGTTTCACAGGTCCAAACACAGTTTAAAGAGGGAACATGGCTACTGAGATAATGATACATCACCTGATTGCCACATCAAGAATTTTTGTGGCTCCCTTTTTGTTTGTACAAGGCTGGAATATTGGTTTGTTTTTACACATTTGAGGGTTTTTTTTTTAGCTGTGGAGATAGTTGTTATTAATTTACAATTAAGACCTTTTTATTTTGAGTTAAGTTTGAAATAACTTAATAAGCCAGGAGAAGAAGAAAAGGGCAGCAGTGTTTGTAAGATTTTCTGTATTTTGGTATAAAATGGGGTTGTGGTTGACCATATACCAACAACTAAAGCTAATGTCTGATGTCTCTGACTCATCGTAAGATAATGTCTGCTTAGAGGAAGACCCAAAAAAATTGTCCTGCATCCATTTCGTTTTAGACACTAGGAAACGAGCAATAAAGCAATAAAAATCCATAGAGAAAATGACAACATCTCCTTGTACACATAATTAGGGAACTGAACTGAACGGATTGTTTATTATTAATAAAATAGTTACCATTAATGTATCTTACAGTGATCTTATCTGTACAGTGTCAGCAGACATCAAGGTTAAGGGAGGTAAAGGCTTCTTTTTGCTTGACTTGTTAACTTGTACATGTGGCGAGGACAAGGTTGCCCTTCAGGTTAGACCAAAGGCTGCTCTGTTCCAGTGTTTCCAAACTCTCATGTGGAGCCAGCTCAGATAAGTTTAGCAAATTTGGTGGTCAATGTAGAAATTACTGTAAGTGGATTAAAAGATGAAATCAATTTATTTAGCTCCAGTGTGATCTGCTGGGTTGTGGTTTTTTCTTTTCTTTTTTTTGGTAACATCTTCGTGCGGTCATTAATTGGCTGTGCCCTGCATGAGAACTGTTCCTCTGTCAGGATTTTCAGGAAAGTCAAGGACAGCCTGCGTCTTGATGGTGGTGTTTTTCAGCTGTTTTGCACGTGACTGTGTGTTGAGGTTATTAAGTAAACTGAACATTTAGTCTTTATTAGGGCTGCACCCAGTCTGTAAGGAAATATTTTTTTCAAAGTGAGTTTGCTCAAAGAAGGTTTATGGGAAGATGTTGATGCAAGACACACACACACACACACACACACACACTGCATACTGGCAGGCACGTGTGTCTAGTAAATAGCAGCAGATGTGGGAAACTTCTGACTTCCTGGTTTTGTTGGCCGTATTGCATGATACTTGTTGATGGCTTTTCTCACCGCTCCTTTGTATTGCTCAGGATGGACAACAGCCCTCATCACGGCGCAGGGGATTTTTTGGCCTCCTTTGATTTACAGCACCTGGTGTGTGTACATTTGAGTCAGCATTTGTAATGTTTGTGTGCATATGTGTTTATAGTGGGAACGCCTGTATGTGCCGGGAACCTCTGCAGGACTGTTAATGTTTAACCAGCTTTGAGTGAGTAATTACAAGCCTTGAGGCTGTCGATGGAGTTAAGTGTTACCTGTGGCTAAATGGCGTCTAAACCACCATTGTTATCCCACCAATTTTAGGAAAACCCTCTCTTCCGCTGCACTGTGTGTGTTTGTGTTGCTTAGGTGTTTTCGAAGGCTATCAGATGAGACTGAAATGTGACCAGCTGAAGTGTTTGTGTGTTTGTGCCAAAGGCTTCAGCAGCTGGATATAGGTCATTGCTTATGCTTGTGTGCGTGTGTGATGCATCTAAAATCAAATAACATGACTTGGTTTAAGTGTAATTCAGTTTAAGTAAATGGCATGAGATTGGACCAGCTGTGTAGCTACCTAGTGTATCACAGCTAGTCCTATTCATTGCCAGGCATCTGATAGTATGTGTTAATGGATGTGTGTCCTGGAA
The DNA here is from genome assembly GCF_014851395.1 of Micropterus salmoides. NCBI lineage: Eukaryota > Metazoa > Chordata > Actinopteri > Centrarchiformes > Centrarchidae > Micropterus > Micropterus salmoides. The sequence goes on along the minus strand of NW_024042261.1, from coordinate 13,492,295 downwards.
CTTCCACGCTACTATTCTGCTTTTTTATTTTTTACCACAAGCTAAATGGGAATGGAGCTGAGCTTTTTCAGTACTGTTTCTCTGTTTGTCTAAAAAGTTCAAATGTAATATGAATCCTTCCCAGAATAGTACTGCATGCCTTGGTCAGGTATGTTTAGTTCACGAAGGTGGCGGTTGCTCGGACCGTGGCCTACACACTGGATTACCAAAGAAACTGTTGCAAAACTTCTCCTCACTCACATGCGTATGGAAGACAATAGGTCTTGGTGATATGTTGACTTGCTTCTGTGCCAGTTGATGAAAGTCTATGTTTAGTATGACCTGGTATCCCTTTCTCTTTATATCTCTTTATACTGCTTTGCCCAGTATTCCGCTGTGCAATTGTAATCAGTCTTGAGCTTATGTCTGAGGGAGATTTGCCTTTTATTAGACTGTTTAGTGGAGAGTGACATGTGGAGAGTAAGATGACGTCAGGCTTGAATCGAGGATGTTGCAGTTGGGGGTTATGGGCCTCTACTTCATGATGCCCCATGAGCTTGACTTTTCTCTTTTCTCACCCATCTGTAACTGTCTTCTTCGTGTGACACATTTTCCATGGCAGTGCCTCAAAGCTGCAGGACCTAACATGCACCTGTGGACATGCAGACACACACACACGCACACGACAGCTTACTCCCTGTCTTTCCCATGGACTGTATCCATCTTGGGTGCAAACTCATAAGGCCTTAGTGGGGCCTGCCTTGCATTGGGCCAGGCCCTATATTTATCCCACTCTCTTCCTGAAAGTGACTAATATGGGCACGGCCAGGAGGAGGGGGGGGATGTGGGGTGGGTCACCCAGCTATCTGCCCACTATGTGGAGTGGTCCTTACATAGTGATGATTGTGTCTGTAACTGCCATAACAAGTACCTGCTGCTTCACTTCTGCCCAAAGCCTGGGGTGGCTGAATGCCAAAAGATGGCCCACCCCACTCTCTATGCTACAAACTCTGACTGGGTCGTCTGTCTTTATCTCTTTATCATCCTTCACCGCCCGCCCCTCATTCACATAGTTTATGAAGTCCAATTTAGCTGAACTCGTTGCCCTCTTCCCAGATCCCCACTTACTTTATCCGTTTGTATGTGTGGTTTTTTGGGGGGGGGGGGTTTTGCCTTCGCATATTTAAATCAGCTGGGCTGATTTGAAAGGACGCTTTTCCGGTCGTCTTCACAATTTTTTCCAACCTTTCTTGGTATACTGTAACATTGAGCTCATCGTGCACAACTCAGTTCATCTGGGTGCTTTCCAACAGACTGGCAAGCGTTGTCAGTGTCTGATGACGCATTAAGCATTACAAATTTATCAGTTTAAATTGATTCAGTCTGATGGCAGCACAGCGTTGCTTAAAGTGATAACGCTAACTTCACGACAGGTTCTCATTAATGGAGCAATTTGCAGAATGGATTCACTCACTGCTAATTGACAAATCATTTTGTTTGTGAAATGACAGATTTATTCACATTCCTTGTTCTGATCAACCAACAGCCCAAAACCCAAAGATGTTCAGTTTACTATGACATATGGAAGAAAAAGAAAAGCTAGAACCAGTGAATGTGTATCATTTTTTTCCTTCAAAAATGACTGTGATTATCAAAACAGCAGGTTCTGATCAATTTTCTGATGAATTGACTTATCGTTGTGGCTGTATGTTGAATCAGTGGGTGGTGTTGTGTATCTCTCTGTCAGGGTGCTTAGCCATACCTTTTTTACATGTCGTACATGTAAAACCAGACCCTGTTCTCAGAGCAGACGCAAGCTTCATTGTTAAACCTCTGCAGTGTTGCCCTTTCAAAGAAAAGCTTTTATGTACAGTAAGTCAACCATGCTCATCAAAATGCAGCCTATCAATAGCTGAGACTTTTAAAGGACTAATGTATTTTTAGAAACTGTATTTGAAAGTCATTCACAGCCCGCCACCTCTCCAAACGTCTGGCCTGATTCCACTTTCTCAGTGCGTCTGTGTGCATCTTTACGTGCATGGCCTTCCTCGCGTGACTCGGGGAGAGTATGAGTGTTATGTTACAGATGACATTGTACAGTAGCACTGCTATACATGGTCATTGCCAAGTACAGTGCACAAGGCTGTGAGCACAGTTGGACATGATGCAGCAGCAATCGAGGAGAGTGACGGAAATGAAAAGTAGGACAAAGTTGTGAGGAATGCAGAAAAGAGGAAGCGACAGAGGGGAGAGTGAGAGGAAACAGCTGGGTCAAGGGTGGGTGGGTTATGGGAAGTGAGCTCAGCAGAAGGCTGCGGTTTTGTTTTTTCTCTCTGTTGTCTGTGTCTCCTGATCCTGTACATCCATGATCTCAGCAAAACTCAGGAAGGACAGTTGGATGGCTGGGAGGATGGAGAGATGAAGTTACAGAGAAAATAAGGGGATGACAGGAAGCCTAAATGGCAGACGGCACCGGCCTGTTTTTGCCCTCACTGTGAAATTGAAGAACTGTTGAACCTGATGAACTGCAGAGGTTCATTGAGTGTAGACTTGCAGTCTGCTGCAGAGGTTGAGATAGATTAGTCAACATAGTGGTTAACCATCAGAATAAGCATAGCAACCAATTCTTTGCACAATTTCAAAAGAGATACATGATGTCATAAATTTCCTTTGATTAATCCCTGTGATCTTCCCTGTTTGCGTGTGTAGTTGTCAGTTCTTTGTCTCAGTGTCTAGCCCCGGAGGTTTCAAAACCACCCTTATTCAAGTTTAGTAGAACAGGTTGGCCATCTATCTGAGTCAGTGTTTCCTCTAGTAACACTTGTATCCACTGTATTTGTTCCAGTTGATCATGGACAAACTGCAGTGAGCTTAAACTTTCACTGACGGTTACTACAGATGACCTTAAGAAATCACATTAACTTTCTTTGGCTAATGGTATGTGTAAAATACTGAATGTGGAAAACAAACTACAGCTGGGCATATTTAAGCAAGCAGATAATTTTAAAATACTGCTGAAATTCTTTAAAAGTAACATAAGGGTTTCTCTTGAAGTAAATCTGTTTAACTTAAACACCCACGTTTAGCTGGTTGATAAGATTGTGGCTGCTCATGTTCCTGTTCCTAGATAGCCTACGTTCTTGCCAGCTTAACTTTTGGTCTCAATTTTGGCAAAAACCTGCAGAGCCAATACACTCAATGTGTTTTTGTTACTGTGGTCCTCCTTGGTTTGCAATTGCTATGTGATCCCTATGAAACATTTAAAAAATCATAGCTTTCTCTTTTTTTTTTTTTTTTTTTTTTTTTTTTTGTGCTCTGTTTATTCACTGAATGAATGCAGGAGCCCAAGCGGCCACTGTCTTAAGTGGCAGTCCTCCTGCTCAGCATCATTATGGTTATGTTTTTTACTGGACCCACGACTGTCATTGAAACAGTCATAAGCAGAAGTAGGTCATCCATTGTATTTTATCGGCATCTTGTGTGACTTTGGGCTCTAAAAAACAAGTCATTGACATGTGCAAGCGCACCGGAGGTGCTCACTCACTTTTTGATATCCAGTTGAAACACTGACCTCAGTTTATTATTATGTGTCCTCCTCCTCAATGCAGTGACCTCAGTCACAGTTAATAAGATTAAGTGTTCCAGAGAGGAACAGAACCCCGTTTAATACGACCTGCTTTGCTGTGGAGCGCTGTGTGCATGCCAGCTCTTATCTCTGCTCAGACACAGCGGAGGAGGGGGCTCGCTCTGAACCTCGGTCCCCTCCCAAACCCCACATCCCTCCTTACTGGCAGCTGTGAGCGTGAGTAGGTCTGTGTGTGTAATCCAGCTGTGTGGAGGAGCAGAGAACATTGTGTTCTGAGTTCACATTGGGGCTTGGATCTTGTTTTGCCTGCATCGGTCTGTCTGCTCTGATTTGGGGAGCCTGCAGACCAGAGGCCAGCTGAATGGAGCATTGTGACACTGACATAAGCCCATCACAACACTCCTCTGTTCCTTGTCCCCTTCTGGTGCTTATTACGAAAAGTTGGGGTCAGTATGTGCAAGAAAGTGATTACAAAGGAAGTACGTTTTTGCAGTTACGTGAGTATATGATTAGATAATTGGCAGAAGTCCCTGTATTTGAGGCCATCTATTGATTTATTTTCCTCCTCTTTCCTTCCAGTATCAGTGAGAGTTTCCTCACCGTGAAAGGTGCAGCCCTGTTCCTTCCCAGGGGAAATAGCCCCACGCCTAACTCTTCACCTCGTATCAGCCAGCGCAGGAACAAGCACACAGGTAAAGACTCGAGCACACAAGTGACAGCTGCAGCTTCTCCCAGTGCTCTCGTCCACTCATTCGCAGTAATGAACCCCCATAGAAGACCTTGAGACCTTAAATAGCACAGTGTGTGTTTTCAAACGGACTCTACAGCATCATCAGTAACAGCTGGTATTAACTCCTCTCAAGCTGTTTCACAACAAGGCAGATAAGTGCAGTGCAGTCAGTTCTAGGGATGAAACGGAATGAAAATTTCATATCACGATTACAGTGACCAAAATTATCACGGTTATCAGTATTATCAAGGTATTGTAAAAAAAAAATATTAAAAATGTACTGATACACACTCTGAAACAATTTCAACAAGTTTTATATTGAAAACTACAAATACAATTGCGCCCTGCGATGGACTGGCGACCTGTCCAGGGTGTAACCCGCCTTGGCTCCAGCCCCCCGCGACCCTGTATGCAGGATAAGCGGTTGACGAGGGATGGATGGACAAAAACAATTGCCATTTTGTTTGCATAAAAATTAAATAACATTTTATAAACACATGAAAATCATCAGTGTGCATTATCAAGATTTAATTTTTTATATTGTAATACAAAGACCCCGTGGGATAATTACATAATAACAAATAAGTCTTTAGAATCCAAAGCTAAAAGTTAACTTACCCTGCCTGCGTTCACTACAAGGTAAGTTTCCCTCAGAACTCTCATAAAAACTAAAATACAACCAGACTTCAGACTGAAGAATCTCCGCAGCGTTGTCTTCCGCCGTGTTGTCATTGACCCAAACAAACCCACGTTGCATTCTGTGCATGCGTGCCTGCTTTTGGGAGCTGCTAATCGGTAACCGGTAATCGTTTCATCCCTAGTCAGTTCACTGCTGTGTGCAGCGTGGTGATGTTTGAAGATGAAAATCAATCAAGTTTGAAATTTTGAGGAAAAAAGTGTAATGTGCTGCTGTTGTGGCTAAAGACAGCCTTTGTTGTTAGAGGTGTTTGTGGTGTGAAATGGGCCAATTACTTTAAAAAGCATCAAAAAAACCTCAGCAATAACAGGATTTTTCCCCCCCCTCCTCGCATGTATTCAGGGATTAGGTTGACTGTAGGCCTAAGTGAAAGAGACTCCAGTGTAAATGCACTGGAAACTTGCCACGGGGTAAATGATACATCATCTTTGGTGTTTGTCAACCTTTTACATGCTAAGAATGCGATCTTTGTCCAAAATAAAACTGAAACTCAATGAGGCTGTTGAAATCCTTTCCATCCAGGTGACCTCCAGAAACATCTTCAGACCATGTTCACTGTGTTACGGCCGGAGGACACGATCCGACTGGTCAGTAAAGACAGCGAGCGCACACACACACACACACACACACACACACACACACACACACACACACACACACACACACGTGTCAGGAGCAAGGTGGCGTTGTGATCAGGGTGGTGATACTCTAAACAAAGGGGCCAGTTTCAGTTCTTTGTTAGTAAACCTAAAGAACTGACTCTTGCTGGGGGGAAAAGAAACTGTTGCCATAAATAGAAAGTCTTAGCTCCTGTTTCTGCACCAACACACATACTCTTACATAAAAAATACTGTACAATAGTTAGCATTCACCATGCCATTTCTGCAACATCTTTGATAAAGGGGTTTTCCAGCAATTTAGAAAGTCCCACAATGCAACTCGCTTTACTATAAATTAATTGATAATACATTTATATGTTTTGATAAAGTCAGAAAATATACCTCTCTTCTCTTTGCACAGTCCTCCTTTCTGCCTTCCTTCATGTCTCCTTTCTGTTTTTTCTTGCAGGCTGTGCGTCTGGAGAGCGCCTATCCTCAGGTAACCCGCTACATGGTAGTGGTCTCCACCAACGGCAGACAGGACACTGAGGAGAGCATCGTGCTCGGCATGGACTTTGTGTCGTCTGACAGGTCAGTGCCACAGCAGCGGCGCGTTAGCCCTCATTTTAGCTTTGCGATAATATCGACTAGTGAAATTTAGGATTGAATGTGAAATTTATATATTTTCCTTATTGTTTTATTCTTCCATTTGTACAGTTTTCTTTTTTACTTTTGGAGTAACTCTATATATATAGATCCTAACCGGAAAACATAGCTAAATATTTATTTTTTTAAATCTGTGAGGAATAGACTCATTCTTTAATATGTAAGGCAACACCAGGCTTGACTTAAGCATTGCTTCCTAACTTTGTAAAACAAAATGTTATGTTAGCTCTCCTAGCAACATGTTGTCCTGTCGCATCTCATAGTACGCATGCGATTGACTTGAATAGATTGGCCCCCTTGTCAACGATACGGGATTCTTTGAGTCAATATTGGGCCGTTATCGGTATCAGATTAGTGCCTCTCTTCTTGCTCTACTGTTTTGCTTTTTGTTGTTGTCCTGAACGCATCCCTAATATTATGTCAAACCAACATGTCTTGTTTTGCTGTGCTGCTGTTTAACGTGTTGATCGTCCTACCAGCTGCTGTACAGTGGGTCTGGTTCTACCTCTGTGGAGTGACGCTTTGATCCACTTGGATGGAGACGGGTAAGACACCACACCTATCACTTGCTTCCTCTTACTGCTCCCTGGGGCAATAGACTGACTGACTGACTGCTCTGACGTCTTGTTTACATGCTGCTCTTATTTAGCTGTTTTGTATAAGTTGTGTTGTAAGGTGGCTGTAAACTACTAGTGGGCATCCCATTTCTAATCTCTCTGTCTCTCTGTTCTCACAGTGGTTTTAGTGTGTCGACGGTGAACAGGGTTCATGTTTTCAAGCCAGTTTCTGTCCAGGCCATGTGGTGAGCAGCCTTTTATTTTTTTTTGCCCCCCACAAATGACAGATATGTGAAGTTGCATTAAGGTGAAGGGCGCAGGCTTGAGAATACTGTGTCCATTGTACTTTGACTTTGACCTCCAGCCTTGTATCATTGTCACTTTCTGATCTTCCCTCTCTTCTTCCTTTTTTTTCCTCCATTATCTCTCTACCTTACAGTCTCTTCTTTATCTTTCCCTGTCTCACATGCCACTGCTGCTTCTTCATTTCCGCACTTGTCGTCTTCATTTCCTCGTTTTCTTTTCCTTTTGTTACTTTGCTCTTCGCCTGATCTCCCTCTCCCTTGAATATCTTCTGATACCTACATTTATCTGCAGTTGTATCTCTGTATTATGTCTCTTCATCGCTGTAATCTTTCTGTTCTTCTTGTCTCACATCTGTTCTCTCGTTTCTCTTACTAATTATTCAACAGACCTCCCCTTTTATATTTCTCAGAAGTGTTATTATTCATACCTCGCTTATCTTTCCAATAATTTACACTTTCTCTCCATCTCTCATCTTCCCTTGCCTAATCTTTAGTAATTTGCCTATTGTTATAGCCACTTCTGATTTGAATTATTTTACTCTCACCCAGCCATGTGAAGAACACAGTCATGTTCAGTCCAGATTTCACTTCAGGTTTTTTCTTTTTTTTTTTGTCTTTTTGCCCTCGAGACAACCTCTCATGTGTGAATTCTCTTCCCTGCCTCACTGTCTGCCTCAGGTCAGCCCTCCAGTCGCTCCACAAAGCGTGCGAGGTGGCTCGCTGCCATAACTACTACCCAGGCAGCCTGTTCCTGACCTGGGTCAGCTACTACCAGACCAGGATCTCATCCAACCAGTTCTGTGTCAACGAGTGGAACGCCATGCAGGACGTCGAGTCGCACCGTGCCAATTCACCCGTCCTCTTCACAGACCTGTGAGTATAGGAGAAGAGGGATGACCACATGGATACACGCATAAACACACACCTTAAGCAAACTGATGGTGGGATAGTTGGAATAGCTTTAGTGGATTCCAGACATGGAGTAATTTTCACAAGTTTGTATTTTGTATTCACGTAACCCATTGATATGTGGTGCAAAATTCCTGTGAGAGTGACTGTAAGTGTACAGGGTGAACTCACTGTTCTAAAAATTGGACGAAAAAAAGACAAGCTGTGGCTGTAATTAATGGACAGCCTTTGAAAAGCTGTGACGTTTTCAGTATTTCCCACAGGATTTTGTGAGACTGTGGTGGGTAGACCTCAGACCGTCTTGGGGGGTCTAGGGGCATGCTCCCTCGGAAGAAAATTTAGTACATCTTAAAGTTAAATCCATCAATCTGGTGCACTTGAGAGCAAAATCAAGAGGCTAGGTCTTGTGCTCTTGTAAACAATTTAATCATGAACACATTCAGGGTTCTCCCTAGGTTTTGGGAGGGCTTAGGTACTGTGGTCACGGTGGGGAGGTTGTGTGTTTGAGGGACTAAAACTATGCATTTTCAAATTATTTTAGACAATTATCGTTCATTTTGAAGCTGTGGCAGGACAAATTAGACTTACACTAAACTAACAGGAAAACAGGGAGTTTTAAATGAAAACAATGGTGACACATGCCTATGCATTCCAGCAACATGTGAACGGTGTTGGGTACAGGGGGAAAAATGCATGCACACACGGACAAACAGACCTGAACGTCTCTCACATGCACATACTTGTGTCACAGATTCAGAGAGAGACGAATTTGTTGCGTTTTGTTTCTGTGTTTATGCAAGGTCAGAAATGTAAGAACTTGGCACGCAACAGCAGTGCCTAACCTCTCCTCACATGCAGACATTGTTGCTACATTTCCACAGCAGAAGATTGCAGGCTATCAGCCTTCAGAGCCCTGAACTCTGGAGAGGTTTGAGACATCATGTGACCCCAGTTCCAGGGTAACGAGAAGCAACACAAGAGAGGCAAACAAACAAAAGCACACATGCAGGCATGAGAGCAAATGCTGAACTATGTGCAGATAGACAGAGACCCACACAAACACACACACTGAATCTTAATCTTTGCTCTGTAGAGTTGTCAACAGATCCACAAGGGAGCTTATAAAGTAAAAGGAATGATACAGGCTGCTGGATTTATGTCTTCACTGATACCAGGGAAATTCCCCTCCCTGCTGCTTAGTCATGTGTCTCGCTACCTATATGGAGCGTCTCTTTTGACACACACTTCAGAGCTCGAGTGTCAAAAATAGCCGAAGCTTTAGCCGGCTTGATTTAGATTTGGAGAAAAAACGGAATCCAGACAGATAAATAGGTAGACCTAACATGGGGACGGACAGAAGCAGGTGGCAGGCAGAGAGGTAGAGGAAGGCGGCGGGTGTGGCATAAAGGGAGATATTCTGCTGCTACGTTCACATGATGCTCCACGATGGAAAGAAGAGAGAAATCAAGTTCCACGTAAAACTCGACAATCGAGAAACACACCCATATTTATTGTCTGCCTGGAAACAGGAATACTCTACACGCACTCTCTCTGGAGGAGGTGTGTTTGCACTCGAGTGCACTTTAAGATAAGGGTGAAGGCAAAGATTGCCACCCAAACTTTATGAACTCCAATACATACATCCAAACACATAAAGTCTGTTTGTCCTCCTGTACAGGGTGACTGCTGAAGCTACACGACCTGCCAGTGTTTGACATAGCAGCTTATTTCCCTTTTTATAACCTTGAGATAGCAGGAAGTGATTTGATGTCATGGAATTTGTGTTTGTTTGCTTAATGGTGGATCACCGTTAATTCCCCAGGGCTACTCCTCTATCAGCAATTCAAGGAAGTGTCATAGAATTTGTGTTCGTCACTTACTCGTTAGTGTCGTCATACATTCGTCAAATGTGTACTTATATATCCAACTAATCCCTCCTTCAGGCTGTCTGTGGACGAGTCGAGGCTCATTGTGAGGTCAAACTTTTGGCAGTATTTGTTGGCAGGCGTGAATAGCTTCTCTTCCTCTTAACACTGTGGGCTCATTTTCTTGGTCAGCAAGACATTCAGCATTTCTCCAACACAGCTAGATGCTCTCAAGTCCGCAGTTACAAACCTGGGGCCATCACACCTGCTGACCCTCCTGTGTACTATTACAGTTGGGATCCACTTTAAGGCAAAACAAGAGAAAATTCTACAACGTAATGGGGAGACGCTGGGAGACAAACTGAGCTCCTCTCTCCAGAGAGGTAATCAGGCCACTTGTTGGTGTCATCAGTGTGATGTCCAAAGGCTAAATGCGTCCCCCAGCAAAGTGGTTAGGAACAGAGCTGGGCACAACAACAGGGACACTCTATACAAGGGGACTTTGTTGTGGATCACAGATGGGCCACACTATCAGATTTTCTGTTCCCTCTCCAGTTTCTGAGAATCCGACAAAGTGGCGATTCTCTTGGGGAACAAGTAAGCTCGCTCAGACTAAAGTGTAAATGAATCAGTCAACAAAAATTGTTGTTACTGTGACTGTAAAGGTGCTTTTTCTGTGTGTGTATCTACAGTCCCACAGAGAGGGAGCGCACAGAAAGGCTGATCAAGATGCGCCTCAGAGAGATCATGATGCAGAAAGACCTGGAGAACGTCACCTGTAAGGAGGTGAGCGGCTCGTATGTAGATGAGCGGGGTGAAATGTACAGTTGGGTTTGACGTACATCTTTGTTTTAAGACTTGTTGCAAATTTCCGTGATTGTACCATCTTAGACTTACATGTTAGCTGACACCAGCATTGAATCAGGAGGGAGCAGCATCATCAACAGTCATGGTGCTTCCCTGAATTGCTGTTGTCCTATTCCAGATCCGAACAGAGCTGGAGATGCAGATGGTGTGTAACCTGAGGGAGTTTAAGGAGTTCATAGACAACGAGATGATAGTCATCCTGGGACAGATGGACAGCCCCACTGAAATCTTTGAACACGTCTATTTGGTAAAAACCTGGTCCCCCTCTTCATTTCTTGAGCTGGAATTTCTAAGTTGTGACTCGTTCTTAATGTTTCTTACGTGTTGATTGTATACACTTTGATGTTGACTGGACCTGTGATGTCTGCAGGGCTCTGAGTGGAATGCCTCTAACCTCGAGGAGCTGCAGAACAGCGGGTAAGAGATCAGTAGGGCTGTAGTCAACCAAAGAAAATCATGAAATTCAACTGCACTCTACCTGGTAGCAGTTAATCAAAGTTACACAACTTGGCCAAGCAAAAGAATTCCTGCAGTTTGACCATTTATTTTTCACACGTAGCTACTTCGTTACCTTCAGGGCATGTCTATCAAGATGGTTTACATACAGCAGCAACACACATACATGCCGGCGAGCAGAATTGGCTTCGGTATAACAACAAAGCTAACATGGAAAAAAACGTTACCTGAGGACAAAGAACACACAGTAGCACAATGAAAGTTCCACATAGAGATGTAAAATAATAGTAATGATAGTGGTAATACAAATATCAAGAAAAATAATAATAATAATAATTATAGTAGTAGTAATTCAGATCCAGACTCTACAGCTCTGGAGCCAGAAATGCCTGCAGAAAGTGACAGAAAGAAGGTTCATACATTGGATACAATCTACATTTAGTCAATAAATTAGTTATGCTAACTTTGATTTATGGGTTTATGACAAAATAATCACAAACACATGGCCCACTTACTATAATTTTGGGGAGCTTGGGACCCTTTTGGGTCAATTCCATCCATTACCATCCATCCATACCCGGGAAATATGTAAGGGCAATTTAGAGTCTCTAATAAACCTGTTACCCTGCATGTCTCTGGACAGTGGGAGGAAGCTGGAGCACCCAGGGAGAAGCCATGCAGACAGGGGGAGAACATGCAACACAGTGCCGACCCTTTATCAAGTCAACACTTAAAATATACGTTTTATAGGCACCATGAGAAAACGAGCTGATGGGTTTTTCAGTTCTTACTTACGTTGAACTCAGAAATTGTTTGTTTGACCTGTGTGGTATAGCTAAGCATTCATCATCTGAATAACTAGAAATATGAAGCCTTGAAATATGAAATGGTTTTTATTGATAAAAGGTCAGCAACTCATCCTGCCCTCTTCCCGTCTGTTACGTAGCGTGCACTACATCCTGAATGTGACCAGGGAGATAGACAACTTCTTCCCTGGGATGTTTGAGTACCACAACATCAGAGTGTACGATGAAGAGGCCACCAACCTGCTGGAGTACTGGAACGAAACCTACAAGTTCATCACCAAAGCCAAGTAGGCTTAAACACACACACAAGTTTGTTAGGTTCTGCTGGGGTTCTCCTGTAATCTAAAACAATTTCTCACTCCCGTCTGTGTCTCTTAGGAAAGCTGGCGCCAAGTGTCTGGTTCACTGTAAAATGGGTGTAAGTCGCTCCGCCTCCACAGTGATCGCCTACGCTATGAAGGAGTACGGCTGGGACCTGGACACTGCCTTTGACTATGTTAAAGAGAGGCGGGCCGTCACCAAACCGAACCCCTCCTTCATGAAACAGCTGGAGGAGTATCAGGGAATTCTGCTGGCCAGGTGTGCTTTCTTAAACCCGCATCTGTACAATGTGCACATTCTTTATGGAGCGTTTGGGTGCTAACAAGCTCTTATTTTTCCTTTTTGTTTCCACAGCAAACAAAGGCATAATAAGCTATGGCGATCGCACTCAGAAAGCGACCTATCGGATCGCCCAGAGTCCACGTGCAAACCTTCCTCTCACTCTCTGGGCCGCTCCGACTCTCACAACAACAACACGTCCTCCCCTTCCTTGCATCACTTCCTGGGCGTGGCCGTGCTGCAAGCGCTCGGTGCTGAACCTGAAGGCTCTGCCAAATCAAACACCACACACACCAATGAGTCAAACACGGACTCCAATGGTGTGTGTGACTCACCGGGTCAGAAGGAGGTCGGATCAGATTGCGGACACCCCCTTGTGGTTCGCCTCCCCAGACCCCGAGCTGCCACCGTAGTCCCAGAGGAAAGACTGGACAGTGTGGCTGTCACTGTGCCTGTTGCTCTACCCCACCCTCCACCGTCACTCCACATCCTACCTCCTACTCCTGAACTCCAGCGGGCTCACCAGGGTCCTCCCACACATCTGTCCATGTCAGTACCCACACGCAGACCAGTGGAACTGTCCCTCAATTTGCTGAAGCGAAGCAGCTCAGAAGAAGTCTCTCCTCTCACTCTGGGATCCACTGACTCGGACATAATAGAACAATCATTATCAGATTTAATGAGTGACAAACAAAGCCCTCTCAGTTCTGCAGACATCACCCCCCTCCCCCTGGTTCTCCACCTTGCTCCCAGTGATGACAACAACAACCCCAGCGAGTTACAGATAGGCGGTGCATTGGACAGCCGCGGCGATGCCGATGGGTCGTCCACCCACAGCGCAGACAGCATCAACTTCTTCAGCGCCAGGGAAAAGTTTCTGGGCCTGGCCCAAGACAGCAGACCCCGGACACTATCTGAGCAGGCACAACCGAGGACACCTCTGTCACTCGAGGAAGACGGAGAAACTGAGGCTAAGGAGGAAGAGGAGCAGGGAAATAAGGCGAGTCAGGTACGCAATCTTTCAACATTTTGGCTGCACGTGACAGTTGTGTTAAGTTGCCTCAGTCTGCTCATACAGCTGTCGGGGCAGCTCACAGTTTTGAATGTCCTGTCATGAACACACAATATGTTGAAGCAAATGTTACATGAACAAGGGCATAAATTACGTAGAGTTAAAATGAGTTGCATCCCCTCTGTAGTTTGTTTTATTACATTATCGTCAACATCAGTGCTGTCACTGGTTTAGCTTGCGGGGCTTGACGAAACTTGACGACAGAAAAACCAGTGGAGCTTCCTGGCAAGCTAGCAAGGACTCGTTGAAGTAAAGAGTCCAGCTAATCACAGCACATTAGCGCAGGACTGGGCACAAAACGGGTGAGGTGGAATAAGTGATGCGTCTGGGACATAAGCAGCAGACAGCTGGTCTGTGTGATAAGTATAGCAGTATTTGTGCTAATCTGACTGGACCAGAGTTTGTGGATCAGGACTACAAGGTAGCAGATAAACTCCGCAGTAAATCTGTATTATTCATAGTGACACCTGCTGGAAGGTGAGAGAACAGTCAAGTTGTGTTATAGGTAACATTTGACACTTATTTTTCTGCTCTGATTTTCCACTGCGCTATCCAAACAGTTGTGTTTTATGTATGGTTCAAGAAGTTATTAAATTACTTATAATAAAAGTAAAAGCAGTTAGTAGCAAATCATTCCATTTAATAAAGGGAAGACTATCACTACCTCACAAATACAGAAACAAGACTGTGACTAATACTATCTGCATGTGTCTCTCTTGCTTCCTCCATCTCTTCGTCTCTCAGGCGCCTCCACAGTCTGAAGGCAGTCTTCACGCTCACCATGACAACGGAGTATCAGTGCGTCATATTGTCACAGAGATTGAAGCCATATGCCACCCTGTCTCCTGTCCTCAAGCCTCCTCCTCCTCTTCCTCCTCTTCTTCATCGCTCCCTCCATCCTCCCACAGCCCTCAGCTCATCCGCCCAGAACTTCAGACGGAGGCGGAGACTGCTGGAGACGGCTCCCTCACACCACCTTCACATCCGCAGTCTCCCTCCACGCTGCCGTGCGATTGGCCGGCAGGCTCGGTGCGGCGGGCCACCAAGCAGCTGGAGCAGAAGCTGAGGCAGGAAATTGAGATGGCTACGTGTCAGCGGTCCCCGCTGCATTCCCCCAGCGCTGAACACCCTCCGGTCAGACTGTCCCTGTGTTCCCCGAGCACTGAACATCCTTCCATTCGCTTCCCGCAGCACTTCACAGAACAAAGGATCACTCAGGGAGAGATCACGGCTGTATCTGCTAAGTCCAAAGACGGAGAGAAGCATACAGGGTCACAAGACTCCTCAGGCACAGACAACCTACCAGACCCTTCATGCTCCCCTGACTCAAATATCAGCCAAGTCTCTGGTGCTATACCTACCATTGCTAGTCATATGCTGACATCACAACCGGCCTCTACTTGTCGGTTAGAAGAATCATCTCTAGATACCTCAGCACAGTCCCAAAGCCAAAACCAGCAGTGTCAGACCCAGCCCAAAGCTTGTTCAAACCTGGATGGGGTGACAGTGCAGGAATCAGACACAGATGAAAGGCTGGAGTCCAGTTCCCAAGGGGGTTGTAGTCCCGGCTGTGACGCCCACAGCAGGCTGGCTCGCGGCAGCCAGGAACTGGAGAGGATTCAGCAGACGCTGAGAGAACTGCAGGCTTTTCTCCACGAGGGCATCGGCCTGGAGACGACAGACAGCCAAGACCAGGAACTAGAGCAGCCTCAGGGGCCTAGAGACATTATGGACACAGAGCCAGGACCTTATAAAGGGCCATGCTCTGAACAGACCCTTCCAGGCCTGGAAGTAGGGCAGCAGCATCGAAAGAGACAAGAGGGAAAGAGTTTCGTGGAGCAGAAAGGCTGGCACAGAGCCATGGAGCTCGAGGCTCGTATCCGACAGGCAGGCCTCACCCCACCTTCTTTCATGAAGAGGTCGGCCTCCTTGGCTAAACTGGACTGTCTGGAGCTGTCAGCAAACGACCTCAGCGACTTGGACCTGAGGCCCCACAACAGGATCTCATCATCGTCACACTCCCAGGACTCTTTCTCCATGTCCCCACCCCAAGCCGATGACACCTGGAAGAAGCAGAAAGTGTTGGCTCGCAGCACTTTTGTTGAAAAGACACGTCTGTCCCACGGGTGCAGGGGACCGGACCAGTCGTTGTCGTCACCGTCCCTCTGCCTCTCCTCTGCACCTCATCACTGTCCAAAAGACGACACAGGTGAGAGGGAGGAGCCAGACGGCAGCGGCTCGGCCACTACAACGCGTCAGCAGGGGAGGGGACACCCATCGAGACGTCGCAAAGCGTCCGCTGAGAAAAAGCAGCGAGCCGTCACTGTGCTATACAACACCATGTAACCTCAGTGCAATGGACTGGAACGGACACGACTGGAGCTGTGCACATGTGTGAGAAAGGCTGCATGATGTGTATGAACGCGTAGCAAGTAAACTGTAGACCTTGTGTAACCTCCGATGTATGTGCAGTGTGTAAGAACTGAATGAGGAGCATTACGTTTGCATGTAAGCCACTGGATGTGTTGTTTCAACTGGAGTTTAGGTTTGTATGTACAGAATAAAATATGAATGTCCAAAGTAAGACTGAACCGGTGCGTACAGTATGCACTCCATTATGTCTGTCTCCTTTTTTTTTTTTTTTTTTTTTTTTAAAGCATTTGTTTTCAGTGTTTGACCCTCGTTGCCTGTTGAGAGTTTCTAAAATTACCAGAGGGGCTCTTTCTCAAAACATGCACTTTACGGTTAAGATGATTTTATTTTATTTGAAATCGGTTTCTTACTCCGGGGAGGATTCTTTTGCACTGATCTCAGCAGACATGTCTCTGTATGTGTGTTTTTTTTGTTGAAAGTGGACAGACATGTCTCTATTCAGATTTTTAGTCAAACCAGGACAAACATAATGTTTTGTTTTTTTTATTCAGTGTTTTACCAGTAAATAAATATGGTGGGTTTGTTTTGATTCCAGTGATTCTGCACTTTATTATTGTGTTCAGGTGTGCTTCATCAGACACAGACAGATAGACACTCGGGGAGAAAAAACTTGACTATGGCTGAATCCCAATCCAATCCGGCCAACTACAAGAAGAAAGAAGTTCACGTAGAAGTGTAAAATGCTATCTTTTTTTTTAAAATAAAAACAAAAATTAAACTGGTTATTTGAAAGTTGCATCTTGTCCACAGGTAGTTTTCAAATATATTTACTTGACAATATGGAATATACATAGGCGTAGTCAAAGTAAGGCGATATGTTGCAAAGGGTGGTGCCTTGTATCCTCTGGCACTTAAGCACTGACCAGGTGACGTCATCTAAATCCAGGGGGGTTTAGGCTTTAGGGTGGAGATGGGGATTGGGCCTATGAGCTTCAGATGCTGAAATTTTACCAAACCTGTCATTGTCTTTCCTGCCACCTACTGGCCAGGCAGAGATCTACAGTTTTAAATATGTCTTCAGGTGCTAAAAAAGGTGGGTTAGAAAGTGAAAGTGTTATAGGAGGTACATTCTTCAAAGTAAACACTTAAGAGTACTGCAAGCTCTGTTAACAAACCAAATTTGACCACTTTTAATGGGTGAAAATCAAGCATATGACCTTTTATTACCGGAAATACATTCTGTGATTTTTATCCGCAAATCTGTTTCTTTGAACAAGCCAATCCTGTCTCCTAGGGGAAATGATCTCCATCAGCGCTCAGTGCAGCTTATTTTAGGCTGACATTTTACTTACTGTTTCATATGGGTAATTAAACCCCGAGATATAGGCCACCGGGGGCCCCTGCTGAGGCACACACCCGCAGATCAGATAGCAGCACTGACCGGGAAATAATGATATTGAAGGACTTTACCAGAAAAACATTCAAGCCATAAAAGACGTCATTTTTAATTTTCTCATTTTCTGCGTTTGAGGGTGAAAATACCAAAAAAACAAACCAAAAAAAGCTCTTTGCTGGTCTATCAAGTGAATCAAGATTAAAGCCAAGATCCTTTAATGATTTCCCCAATTAAATCCATTTCAGCAGACAGATGGGTTTAAAGAGGACTTTTTTAATACAGTGCTCCAAATTGAACTGTCATGAACGGGGAAATAGTGAGGAATAAAATGAGTGGAGCAGAAGAGAGAGGGTTACAGCCAGTGTTTGCCTCCCTGGGTGCGACTGCTGAGAAAGGCATGCTTCCTCTTTGCATGCTGATGCTCTCAGCTCCTCTTGTCTCTCTCCGACAGACGCGCACCATGTTTGTGACGCTGCAGCCCAGTCCTGATGTTGTTGTTGTTCATAATGTAAGCCTGAGTCAGGGCAGTGGAGAGGCCGCCGCTGATTCACTTTGAGAATGATTTCATTTTCTCCTCACCCATTCTCTCCAATCCTGCTGCCGAAGTGCAGAAAGCAGTGTGGGTGCTCAGAGTGGTATTTCTTAGAGGGTTTAGAGCTTCTAAACTGTTCTTCCCCTTCCTGTCAAGCCTAAAAGAACTACAGTCAAACCTCTCCTTGGATCAGGCTGAGGCGCTGAGAATTCATGTCACAGAGAGGATGATGGAGGTGGAAGCTGCTAAAAACAGATCAGCTCTCTCTGGTGCTGACTGACGCTGCAGCTTCCCCTATCTCGTGAGAAATTAATTGCTTTTGTCACCCTCCTTCACTCGAGAGGGCCAGAAAACTAACCTACAGCGGAAAGCTGCAGGTAAAACTCAGTGTGGGGTCGGGGGAATTAAAGCATGTGAAAGCTGCAATTTAAAAAATACACACTCGTGCCTTGCTGTTCCAAAAGATGTTCCTTTATTTGAGTCTATTTTCTGAACACACTTCCCAGCATACACCATGAAAACATCTTGCTGTGCAACATTTTTTAAAAAGTAAAAAAAAACAAAAAAACAATTCTTCTTATCAACCAGGCAAGCTTAATTATGAATTGGAGAGGAGCCAGAGGTGGTTCTCCTCAGTTTGTGCTGATATCGAATGTGAAAGTTTTACATTTATTTCTAAAAAATAATAAAAACAGACAATGACAAAAACAAGCTGTCCCTGTCTGTCCTTCCACTTTGCAACAAAACATGTTTCAAGGTGTTTGGCTTGCCTTGAGCCCTGCAATATGAAGTTACTTACAATAATGAGAGCCAGGATTTGAACAATCTTTCCAATCCAATAACTGAATACTCCACATTGTTGTTTTATTGGGGATTTTATATTTGCTTTTGTCTTGCTGTAGGGGTGGGATAAAACCTGGAATTGCAGTCAATAGTCTCTACAGTGATTCTACAAGGGTACACTTTCCCTCAACGAATGTGCTTTGATATTGCAGGTCTCTGGGCTAGACTCAAGTTGGACAAAATAGACCTCACGCGGGTGCAGACCATGCTGAAACATTGTACACATACTGTACCGTGACTACACAGAAATACAGAAACCATCCGCTCATTTTAAGGTGAGAAGATGCAAATATACAGAACAATTTCTTTCAGTTACATTTGTATTCCACTTAACTAAATCACTATCTTGTCCCTTTACTAGTACACACAGGCCTTGCCACAAACTCATTCACAGTAACATACAGGTTAGTTAGTACACCAAGTCTTCATCACATCCCATTGTATCTGTGCTCCTGCATTCTAATGTCAGGCTAAAACTAGAACTGGCCTGAGTTTAGTCTGTGCATCTACATCCATTAACAGTCATATATGTGATCCACCCACAAGCTAAATACAGTACATCTGAATTTTGTGCAAATCAAATAGAATGTCTGAGTCGTTTTTTTTTTTTTTCATTAAAAACTGAGGAAGTCTGATGGTTTTTTCGACATTCAACTCGCCTTGACCAACCTTTTATGGCGAAGGTTACAGTATTCGCCACACTGCTGGTCCCGGCTTGTCACTGCTCCTTTGACACCAGCTGTTTTTTATTTATTTTTTTTTTTTTTATCACAGTCAAGACTGAAAACCACACGTCTCAGTGGCAAGAGGACTCAGTGAGCGTGTGCGTTAGTGCTGCAGCAGGCAGTTGGCCTAACGCATTACGTTTTTCAGGACGGCAGGTGATCTGTTGACCCCCTGTGCGGAGAGCTGGTTTTTGAAAAACACACACACAGATACACACACCTGCAAACAGACAGAAATCACTCATCCAAGGTGGCATTCCACTAAACTTACTGTATTGGATGTATTGTTGGTTGTAAACTGGCACTGGTCAAAAAAGTACCATGTGGCACCAGAAAGAGGAAACTGACATCCCTCTCTGGCTGGCCGGACAGCCGCATCGCCGTATGGCTTCATGGGAAAGGTCTGGCTGAGGCGATGGGAGAGAAAGGAGACCATTTGATCATATGAAACCACTAAGGTGATTTTGGCGTTTTTTTCCAGCCACTTACAGAGTGTGCTTTAAGTTTTAAAGTGGCCTGTGCTGCCCTTTCCTCTCATGTGTCCTCAGTCCAGACCCCTCCCTCCAGACCCCTGCTGGGACACTCAGCCCTCATTTCTCCATGAGTGACAGCTGGATAATGCGCTGTAGCTCCTCCTCCTCCTGCCGCCGCCGAAGCTCCGCCTCTTCCTGCTCCCGAGCTGAGATCTCCATGGCGATGCGCAGCTGCTCGTCGTAGCTGCAGGTGGTGGGCTTCTTCTTGGAGGGCGTGGAGCAGAGGCTGGAGGGGGGGCGGGGCTTGTGCTGGGGGGTCCTGTGGTGAGGAATAGTGAGGGGGTAGAGGAAGGAAGAGCACAGGTTGAAGTACCTTCTCTAGGACTGCAAGTATGGCACTTCCTGGATGTTAAGGTTACAGTAGTAGTAGACAATTTTGTAAAAAGGTTGTATAAAGTCAATGGTTAATAAATAATTGACTAAAGCCATCAAGAACAATTTTTGGTTTGCTAGCTTGAGAAAATTCCCTTTGGCTGGTGTTTTACCTCTAACCCGACACATGTTTTGTAGCTATCAGGAAGACCACTCCAATGGACCGTTCTATGGGGGTAAATCAATGGCAATATCATTGTAAATGCACTATGAGTTACAAATAGATTCAAAATTCACAAACAAATGCTCCATGATACACAAATCAGTGACTTGTAGATTGTGTCATTTTCTCTGTCACCAGCTGCTGCTTTTTTAACACACACTGGAAGCTGACCTGGTATACTCTAATGTGTGTCATATCTATGTGCTTTTTGCAACAGTAATGTAGTAGCGTGCATTTGTCCAGCAGGTGGCGCTCACTTTGTGTAAGTCAAGGGAGCCAGCATGATGCCTAGAGAGGTGATGCTTGGCCATAATACAGTTCATTTTAGTTCTTCTGGGATTATTTTGTATTTGTCACAAAGAGGACAGGTTGAAATAACTTACCAAATTCTTTTGGATTCTTTTTCAAAATAGTTCAGTAAAGTAAAAGAATAATTTATTACAAGCTGTTAGGGTGAATTTTGACATCCTATAAGTTTAGTTATTTTAGGTTTAGTTTTGCTATGGTCCAACACCCAGTTTCCTCTAACACTATAATATCGGTTTAAGTAAACAATGCAGTGTAGTGTCAAAAGAGGGAAAGAGAGAACAGGTCTGTCTGTCTGCGTATCCATCCACTCTTCTACAAATAAGGAAGACACAGACTGTCTAAAGATAACAGTCTAAAGTCAACAGCAGCACTGTCAAACTGTGAAAGCAGGAAATGCTCTCATCCTCCACCCCCCCTTACACACACACACACACACACACACACACACACACACACACACACACACACATAGTCATGCACATTAGAGAGGAGATGAGAGAAGAATTGCAGGATGGTTAAGAGAATGGAGTAGGGGAGGACAGGAATACAGGATGTGAGTCAGGGATGGAGGGAAAGATCTGCAGGATGGAAAAAATACAATGGAAGAGTGCAAGCCACTGAAGAATAACAATACATAACAGAAGTGAGAGGAAGTCACAGACGATATGTCGTGAAAGAACGGCAGGAGCTATCACTTTTGTCCTGACAGTCACGGAGATGTACGTTTTTTTTGTTTTTTTTAAGGATTCCTGCTCTTTAGAAAGTAAAAGTCCCATTCATTTTTATTTTAACAATTGTGATGCATATATCCAAATTTATCTGCAGCTCCTGGATTCCTGATTCCTGATAACAGAAGGGTTGACCTTTGGAAGGAGGGTAAGGAAATGTGGAATGAGTGTATGCTGTAATTTATAGAAGAGGCGGAGAGAGAGAGGGATTAAAAAAACAGATAAAGATGAAAAGGATCAAAGAAAAAGAGATCGAACGTCTGACCTGTCTAGACGACTTGGGTCACAGGGCAGAGGGTGTGTTCCTGGCTTGCTATTGGTCAGTGCTTCCCAGATGGTCACCTAGAGGAGGCCGAGTGGGTGCAGGAAGTGGGTAGACAAAAACATGGCCAGATAAGGAGATGGCGATGCATTTAAAACAACAGCATCCTCCCTACAAGCTCTTTTCCTGTTAATGTATGCTAAAGTACCTCTCACTCACGGCACAGCCAGCTGGCTTGATAATGACTTATGAGCTGACTGAATGTAAACTAGATTGATCTTATCCCTGGTTCTTTAGTACATACACACACAATATTAATACTACTACTAATACTGTTATAAATATTGATAAGCATCTTTTAAAACCGTTCACATTCTGCCACTACATTATTAATGAATATCATATCATTTGTACTGAAAAATTGCATTTTTCCTGCAACAGTGACTCATTTAACAGTTGGTTGTTAAACAAGCTTTAAATGTATTTTCTACCCAAGGCTGGATTACCAATTACTGTGTGGTAATTTGATTAATTACAAATGAGTTTGGTAAAATGCACTAATAAAGCACTATTACTGAAAGGGTCCAAAGCTGGTTCCTATATTTTTACTCAATAGTAAAATCGGTCTTATAACCTAGATTTACTACATAGTACCATATTATAGTACATAATACAATACCAATACAATTTTAATCAATATTATGCTTACATGGTGCAAATTCCTATATAAGTTTGTTTTTAAAGAAACTCATACAGCAAACCTGGGGCAGTTAATCAGTGTAGAAATATTGGTTGGTTTGGTTTCTGGGACTCTAAATGTAATGTAAATGTCAATAGGGCCCACAGCAATTTTATTCCCCTTACATTCCAGTCCCTAGTTTAATTTCAGTACACTGTGAAAATCATGTTAAATAGAGTTAAAGTTTAGTTAAGATCACAAGAATATTAATCTTGGTTGCTTTGACAAAGTTATTACCATGTGGTAATGCGACACAAGCTCAGACTATTATGAATGTGCACACATTATGGTGCGTTCAAGTGATGTCAGAAACTCTGACATCCCAGACATGAAAGTAAAAGTTCCCCGTGGCTTCCACTTTCATACAAAAAACGACCAAAATTAACAAAATTCCTCCTATAAAATGCATGTTTCCTTACTTTTCAGCACATTGAATATTGCAAGCTCCCTAAATTGAATCATCAGATGAACATCCATGTTGACTGACGAAGACTTTGTTAATAGAAATGTGGTATCATTCAATTTTGGGGAGCTTGAAATACTCACTGTGTGAGTACCTTTCCTCTGTATGCTACTTTTGTCCTGCATAAAGTTTCATGACACTGCAAGTTAAGTTTCACACTGATGTTTAATGAACAGTGGGAGATTATGTACATATGGTATGTTTTAGAAGAGGACAGGCTGTAATGTAAGCTTGATTTGTACAGTAGCTAATGCAGTACAACAGTGTCAGCAGTATGGTCCTTTAACACCTGTCCTGCTTCTAAATTAGAGCTGTTAATGGCATCACCCTTTTCATCACTGCTTGAAGTGGCAGTACAAAAGCTCAGGACAGCCGACTGCTTAAAATGATGGTACAAACTACGGCACGAATCCTCGGCTGCAACCTTGCCACTGTCTCCTCTACATTCCCCTCCTGTATCCAAGCTAAGAAAAATCTGAGCATGTTCTGACATTTCTCACCTGGCCTATTTATACTTCTCTCTCTGTACCTCTGGAAGAAGGCCAAGGACTGTCAGGACCAGGATCTCTGGGGTTTCAAAACAGCAGCTATCCTGAGGCCGTGCTGAATATAATGGGATGGGCTCCACACATCACAGGCAATTTATTCTACTTATTGATTTTACTTCAGTATTGATTGTTTTTATTTTGAAACTGGTCACATTCTTTCTACTTCAGTGTATCTATTTGTCTGGTCTTGCTTGACTTAAAGTGAATGTATTGCTTTAATTTCTACTGGCTATTTCAGAGGGGAAATATTGTGCGCCTTGGTTGATAGCAACATGGCTTTGTGAATCTTGAAAACTTCATGTAAAACTTCTGTGGTCCGTGCTCATTAATGACTTTACAAGGAGATTATACAACCATATATTTCTAAATATACTTAAACTTAATAACGTTATACACTATAGTGTCCGTGCAAGAGCCAAAATATTCAACAAAATCAAAAGTGAGATTGACCGTTAGCTTATGCTACGTTCCATTTAACTCGGAAGTCGGAGCTGGGAATGACGTGACACCCAAGTTGACCACTTTCCACTACAACAATAGTTAGATTTAAGTTGGAAAACCAAGATAGACGTCTCTGGCCATCGTTAGCAATACCAGTTGATAACAATGCATTAACCTATGCGGTATTTTGCACATATGCTGACGTAATCTTTACTCTGAGCACGAGTTGGCGTCTGTAGCTACCTGTCTGAAGCTCTGTCTTAAACCTGACTCTTATTCAGTTTTAATCCACATTTTTACGTTACATTTTTTATATCCTTTTATCTAAATTAAGTTTTTAACTTAAGTTTTATGTGGGTTAAGGATTTTAGTCGTCCGACATGGATTTTAAGCTAGATGACCGTAAAACGCTATCAACGCTACTGACCACAACAAAGCTCCAGCGACTAACGTTATGCTAGCTGAGATAACTCTGCCCCATGAGGACTGCACACTCCTTAAGAAAGCAAACAAAAAGATTGCTGACCTTATGGAAGACATCTGATGACTTTCAGAGGAACTCAAAGAGAAAGATTCCCTGCTGACTGGCTTTATGGATGTGGCTTCAGTACAAGCCAAACAGATTGTTTCTCTTAGCGCAACCGCTAACATCCAGGACACCGTGCTATGGGACCCCTCTACCCTTCCAAGGCTTTCCTCCTGCTCGACTCCGAAGCATCAGTCAACCTGGGCTGAAGTGGTGGTCCGTGGTTGCAAGAGAGGCTCGGACGGGGCTGCCTCTCCTCCGCACATCGGCCTCTCCAACCGCTATGCAGCCCTGTCTGACGACAGTCCGGTCCATCCAGCGGATGGCTTCGAGTCTCCCTGATACGGATTTCTTTCAGCAGACAGTGCCGGCTGACACTGTTACATCTCCTCCACCGGCTACATCTCCTTCACCGGCTACATCTCCTCCACCGGCTACATCTCCTCCACCGGCTACATCTCCTGCACTGGCGGCAAACGGTGATCGGCTGGGCCGCTGGTCTGCCGCTGGGCCTGATCGGCGGCCGTCATCCGGTCAAAAACCGCTTCCTGACGTAGGATCCTGAAGGAGGCTGTGCTCAGACGCTCCGGAGGCCGTCTCTACCCTGCACCGTCGGGTAGCCCTTCTCTCAGGTCTGTTACTGCTACTCCAACACAACACTCGGCAGCTCACACACTCCATCCTCAGATTCTGCTCAGTCCTGCTCTGGATCCCCACAACTGGCATCTCCTCGTCCCCTTTTCTCCCCAACCACACTAATAATTGGTGACTCCATAACCAGAAACATCCGTTTCTTTAACGCTACCACTCACTGCTTCCCCGGTGCCACCACAGCTGACATTTAAAAAAAACTCCAGGAGCTAATGCCGTCGCTCCCGTCCTCCATCACATGAGTGATAGTCCATGTGGGAACAAATGACACAGCTCTTCCGCAGTCTGAGCTGACTAAATCAGATTTTAACCGACTTTTTAACTTTTTAAAGCAGTGTGGAAAGTCCGTTTTTATCTCTGGTCCCATTCCCACAGTTGGTCGCGGTGCTGGCCGCTTCAGTAGACTCCTTGGCCTCCACGACTGGCTCCAGTCCGCCTGCAGGGCTCACGGTGTGTGTCGATAACTTTAATATTTTCTGGCAAAGAATGTCTCTTTTTAAGAAAGACTTCACCCAAACAACGGGGCTCAGAAATGTTAGCTGCTCACATACAGCATGTGGTGCGGTCCACACATGACTTACGTGAATGACTAATCATTCATGCAGCACACCTGGACACACCACCGCTCACTGAACAGATCTCTGGCTCACTGCCACAAACAACTGTCTCCACCTGCTGGCATGTAAAGCCGTCTGCTACCAGCGCTGTTCCAAAGACTTCTATTCCTGTCATCATCACGCATAGACCAGTAAACCGAAATGTGCACATCCTACACAGAAATAATAGTAATCTTATAAGGATTAGGACAACTGCAACAACTCCAGCACCCAAACCAAACTCATTTAAAATGGCTCTCTTCAATGTGAGATCACTGTCAAGTAAGACTTTTATCTTAAATGATTTTATCTTGTCTGCAAATCTAGATTTTATGTTTTTAACTGAATCATGGTTGCAAATGAATGATTATAGCAAGCTATCTGAACTGTGTCCGCCTCAATATGATTGTTTTAGTCAACCGAGGGTCAGTGGTCGTGGTGGTGGGCTAGTGAGCATGTATAGGAAAAATGTTAAAAGTCATCAAGTACGCTGTGATGAATTTAACTCCTTTGAAGTTCTCACTCTTAAACTTGGAGGGCTGCAACCTATCATATTTATTATAATTTATCACCCCCTAAAACCGCCTGGAGGATTGTTATCAGAACTTCCTGAATTTTTATCTACTCTGGTTTTAAATTATGACAGAATTGTTCTTTGTGGCGATTTCAATATTCATGTTGATGACCCCACCAATGTTAATGCAACTGACTTTTTAAATATGACCATGTCTTTTAACGTCAAACAACATGTCAAAGGGAAAACCCATAACCGTGGTCATACACTGGACTTGGTTTTTACCCTGGGTGTCAGCATTTCCTCTGTGGAATTAGCGGACATGACCATATCTGACCACAGATGTATTGTTTTTAGCTGCGATTCGCCTGTTACTCATGCCGCCTCACCAAGCTCCGTGTTCTCGCATCTTTAATGAACAAAGTGTTTCAAAGTTTTGCGCATTCTTTCAGAGCCAAAGCCAACACCTGTCTGATTCCAACACCAACAACCTGGTTGATCACTTCAATCATATCTGCTTGTTTTCACTAAATATTACTGCTCCTCTAAAGTTAGGCCTATGTCTAAAACTAGTAAGCAACCTTGGATAAATGACAGCATTCGCAGTCTAAAAAGGGAATGCAGGAAAGCAGAGTGCAGATGGAAAAAATCCAGTCTCCAAGTCCATTACCTCAGTCTGAAGGATTTATTAATTAACTACAATAACATGGTTAAGGATGCGAGAACACACTATTTTTCTGAACTCATTACTACACATAAACACAATCCCAGGTTTCTGTTTAAGACTGTGGCTCAGATGGTAAACCCAACCCCTCCTTGTGCCTCAGCTGGAAGTAATGATGACTGTGAATTGTTTTTATCTTATTTTACCGATAAGGTGGTGTCAATCAGAGCCTCTATTACCCCCACAGCCTCTTACTCAGAGGTTCCTCACCAGCAAGAGAGTTTTAACCAGTTTTATCCCATCGACTTGTCTGAGCTTTTAAAAACAGTATCACAAATGAGAGTGTCCTCCAGCCCACTTGGTGTAATACCTATAAAGTTTTTACTGAAAGTAATGGATTCTGTTGGGCCCCATTTGATCTCTGTTTTTAACAGCCCTCTATCTACTGGTTGTGTCCCTGATTATTTTAAAACGGCTTGCGTGAACCCACTTTTAAAGAAACCTGGTTTAGATCCCTCCCTCCCCCATAATTTTAGACCAATTTCAAAACTGCCTTTTATTGCAAAGCTTTTAGAAAGAATTGTGTCCAAACAGCTGCTCACTGTACTGGAAAATAAATTATTTGAGAAGTTTCAGTCTGGTTTCAAGAAGTACCACAGCACTGAGACTGCCCTGCTTAAAGTCACCAATGACCTTTTAATGTCTGCTAATGAAGGCATGTGCTCAGTGCTGGTACTCCTGGACCTTAGCGCTACTATTGATCACAACATCATGTTAGACAGACTGAGGCACTGGGTGGGGATCTCTGGTACGGCCCTAGAATGGTTTTCATCCTACCTGTCAAATAGGAAGTTCTGTGTGTCTGTAAACAACTACGTCTCTTTGTTCTGTCCAGTTAAATACGATGTGCCTCAGGCAGGTATTACAAATACTGCCATCTGCTGGTTCCCTAGTAAATCACATTAAGCCTGTTGCAAAGAACCTTGGTGTTTGGTTTGATAGTAATTTAAATTTCGAGCAGCACACCACAAAGCTTGTTCAATTATGTTTTTACCAACTTAGAAATATAGCAAAAATTCGATCTATGTTAACTTTTAAGGACACCGAGACCATTTTACACACCTTCATCTCATCATGCCTGAATTATTACAACAGCCTTTTCACCTTTTTAACCCAAAAATCTATTGATCAACTCCAGACTGTCCAGAACCCAGCTGCCAGGCTTTTAACCAGAACAAAGAAATATGACCACATAACCCCTGTGTTAGCTTCATTACACTGGCTCCAAGTATGTTTTAGAATTGACTTTAAAACCCCATTAAAGTCCCATACACACCAGCACGTACCTTGAGATCCTCGGGCAGAGGTCTGTTGTCTGTTCCAGAGTCTTGACTGAAAACTAAAGGGGACAGAGCGTTTGCTGTCAGGGCCCCGAGGCTCTGGAACAGCCTGCCCGAGGAAATCAGGTCGGCTGAGTCAGTGAACTCTTTTAAGTCCCTTCTTAAAACATACTTTTATAGGAGAGCCTTTCCCGATCTTATTTGACTTTATTTTATCCCTTTTATTTTATATTTATCTTAAACGTGTATTTTAGTCTTTTCAATGTTTTCTTGCTTTTATCTTGTATTGTTTTTGTATTATTGTCTTTTGGGTATTATTGTCTTTACACTTGTTAAAGTACTTTGTAGCTTGTTTTTGAAAAGTGCTCTACAAATAAAGATTATTATTATATTATTATTATACAAGGTAGGGGGTTGGTGAGGTTCTCTCGTCTTTCCAAGTCAAAATCCGACATAAGGGGGCGTTCTAGTTGAAATTTGCGACTGGGACCTTGTCAAATGCAACGCAGCGTAAGCCCCTCCCCTGAACAGTGAGTATGCAATCATAGATTAACAACTGTAACCATGCCCGGAAGGTCTGTCAAGTTTAGGATTTCTCTTCATGTTAAAACAGTGTGCATGTGTGAAAGAGAAGGATGTGTTTTTTGGCTTTTCAAAAACCAAAAATTCAACAGCAAAAGTATAAGAAATGGATTAAATGTCTGTTTGTCTATGTAAATGTAAACCGCAAATGTTAGCATTTTGAGCAAACTAGCTTACTAAAACAGTAGTAAACGAGCATCAGCAAAAACCAAGCAGCACTTCATTAGCTATTTTCTTTCTTTTGTTTGTGGGATTACAGGTTAATAAAAAAAAATTCCCCCACTGTGTGGAAGCTGGTCCTGAGTGTAAGATAACTTTAGCCTGCTCTTCATCTGGTTTGAGGAAGCTTACACTCCAGCAACCCCACTTGAACTTGTTCTCCAAAAGTATTACGTTCGCCAAATACTTGGGTTACATCTAATCATGAAAGCCTTTTCTCTCATAATTATAAACGTGAAACTTATTGTCTAACTAATATGTAAGCTACAGCTAACAGCCAAACAGGGTTATATTAGCATAAAATACAACAAACAGTCTGATCTTACATCGTCTCTTGTCATACTTACAGCATTGTTCAATGTAGAGCTAGTTAGCCTAGCTCTACACTGAACAACAATGCTGTTTTTTATTTACGTCTTCTACATGGATCATTGACTATTTAGGACCACTTTTACAGAGTAGGCTACTTGTTTTGAACGTAGACTCAGCTAGAAACATTAAAACAAAAGGGACTGAACTTGCCCTATGCATGTATGCCAAGCTATATGTGAGAGTAGGCTACACATTTCAACTTACGAATGGTGTTTTGTGCTGTAATTGTTTGTTGCACATTTTAATGCCTTGATGACATGGGGAGGATGCTCCCAGCCATTTACACCATCATGATGGGTGACAGCTTTCCGTCCAGAGCCAAAATAATCTCTAGTCCTTTCCTTAGTTTTAGGTAGCCAACGCTAAGCCCAGTGGTGGACAGTAACAGTAGTACTGTACTTAAGTACACAAGGTATTTGTTCTGAACTTGAATATTTTCTTTTCATGCCACTTTCTACTACTTCACCACATCTCAAAGGGAAATATTGTACTTTTTACTTTATCTGACAGCTTCAGTTACTTTAAAAAAAAAAGCTTTTTACACACAAAATGCACGAATAGTTTAAAAAATAGGATGTTTTGATATAAATTAAATTACTTAACAGTTTATAGAAGTCCAGCTAGTAGAACTACGTCAGTTAGGGTAATTGACAGAAATTTAATTGGCAACTGTTTGGTATTAGTCATTTTTTGTGTAAAAACATTTCATGGTTCCAGCTTCACAAACGTGAAGATTTGCTGCTTTTACTTGATTATTTTAATGTATTTTAAATCATTTTGATGTTTAGACTGACAAAACAAGCATTGTGAAGGTGTCACTTAGGGAACTTAGGGATAACATTTCTCACTATTTTCAGAATTTATTACCATCGATTAATGGAGAAAATAATCAGCTGATTAAAATAAAAATGCATGCATAAAATTGAAGTCTGATAGTTCAACCTCAACCAACTACATTAATGCATTGGTACTTTTTTTTTTTTTTTAAAGGATCTCTTAATTTGCTCACCACTGGCTAAAAAAGCCAAAGCTTCTGGTTGCAAAGAGGTTGGAGAGTTTTTGACTGCATCATCAATAATCCTTTAGCACATTTGGCTACAGTCTACTCCCCAACATAAGCCGCGCTCACTATCTTTGATCACAGGCAAGTGATTTCGTCCAGGAATCGTAAAATCACAATGCTGGGGGAAAGTTACCGCATCCATTGGGTCTTGCGCTTCCAACTTCCACTTCTTTTTGCACGCGCATCCATGTTGCCTGGTAACGAACGTGCTTGCGGCGGGATCACGGAATTCACCCGGAAACAACACATTTTAATTTCCGTTCGGCTATAACGGCTCTGGCATTTAGTAGGCTACAGGGAAACATATGACTGCACAAAACATGATCGTCTATTAATTGAATATAGCGGGACAATTGAGAAATACAAGGTGTGGCGTGTGAGCGTGTGAACCGGCTGAAATGCGTGTGTCTCACGGTGAATGCTCGAGACTTCAGAGCCCTGTAACTCATGGCGCTAACGTTAGGTAAATTAGTTGGTGAATAAGCTAAATCTTCCTGCAACAGTTGTCATTTCAGCCGGCAAAAGAAATGACCAGCGATTAGAAATGAAAAGCCTTCTTTTTCCAAGACATCATTATTGCACAAATGATTGAGGCTTTCAAGTGGTAAATCTCTATCACTGTAAACTATGTGTTGTGCTTGACAGGCAACAGTAACCAGGTGTGTCTTTCATTTCATCAGGTCAGAAGATTTTCTCCCAGGAGCGTCACAGTCACCCACCTGATCATATTCGGAGCCGGCTTCCAGCAGACTCTGCTGTATGGCGAACTGCAGCAGGTCCTCCTCCTCCTCCCTCATGCTGTCTCTCTGTTTGCCTCCTAGCATGGTGTATCCCGGCGGGGCCTCAAACACACATGGGGGAATCTCTCCGGCTCGACATGACACTGCAGCACACAGAGGTAAGGAAAAGGACAAGAGATGGGAAGGAGTGTTATCTAACAGTGTAGGAGATTAAAATGGACCAAAGGAGAAGTACAGAAAAGGGCAGTAATTTTCTGAATGAAAAGAAGAGAAATCCAACTCAAAACAAATTTTATCAGGTAATTTTCCTACCATACGATTGCTGCCAAAATGTAGAATATAGGCCCGTAACTCAACATAGAGCATTTCTGCAAGATAACATCAAGGATTTCCACAGAGGTTTCTTCTGAGCGATCAAACAATAAATTCTATCTCCCCTTGTGCATGGCTGCAGATTTAAACGTGGCTGTTAAACGTGGATTCTGATCAAGTGATCGGATGATGAAAGTAAGCCATAATCTCACACACAACACAAGGAACACAACCTTGCATTCAGCATCAGTGACAGATACTGCTCATAACATTCATCATGCAGCAGTAAACTCTGTTTGTGAACTGAAGTATGGCTCAGGTTCTGCAGTAAATATTAGTGGAGATTTATAAAATGGCTTGTCAGAAATAAATCGGCAGAATATAAAGTTGCTGAGACGCTGTTTGTGATTTTTGTCAGCCGAAGAAGAAGATGTAAGAAAAGATGACACTGTATGTATAGGGGGTATGTTCTCACTGGTAGAGCTGGAGCTGGAGACGCTGGAGGAGTCACTGCCCGGAGATGGGGTGTCTGTCATTGGTGGGTCCCTCTGTCCATCCCCCTCCACCACTACTTCGTTGTCAGCACGGCCGCCCGTCCCCTCCTCGCATCCGTTCAGGTTGCTGAAGGTGATCCTGGCGTTCAGGATGTGGTAGAGAGGGATCTCTGCAGGGAGAGGAGAGACGATGACATTTTTAGTATTTGTATCAGTCAACTGTGCACATCCTTCTGTTTCATTTCTTTCCATCCATCTTGCCATCTATTTATTCCCTTTACATTCTCCCATCCTCCCTTTTATTTAACCAGCCATCATTTTAACCTCCCTCCTAACTTCCATCCATCTCACTCTCCCAGCTCTCACCAATCTTGACAGGGAAGCCAGGCGGCAAGCGCAGAGTGATGAAGTCACGCAGCTTGGCGAACAGGGCGTTCGAGATTGCCATGAGATCGATGATAGGCACCACTTGTTCTGCCAGGGACAGAGGATGGGACTCGCACAACCACAATTTGGCTTTAAACCTAGAAACACACACACACACACACATTACACATGCACTCAGTGAAGATGAAGATCAGCTGATCAGAAACAAGGCAAGAGTTTGTTGATGAATATTAACAAATGCAATTCTGACTGAAGTATAATTGAAGCAGCGTATGTCTTCATTTAAGTGATTGGTTCTTTGGCCAGAGGTACACAAAGACATTCATTACTCTAACATTGACTGCCCACAAGATGCTGAGTCGTGTTCAAACTGAGGCCAACCAATTCATATATTCTGACTTGTCCGATAATGAACACGGCATTGAGAGGCAGCTCTGAAATCTCACTTCATTGTCACTTTTTATTAAGTGCCACAGAACAATGACACTGACTACTGAAAGTGACAGACAATAGTCAGTTGGAGGAACACAGGGCAGATGATTGGACGGCAGTTTGGCAGGTGGATGAGAGAAGCAGGATGTAGAAAACCAGCATCAATAATAATCAGCAATAACATAACAACTAAGTGGTTGAATCCGTCCGCAGAGACTCTGCAGGTTTACTTCATTAGAGTTTTTGTTTCTTTTAGAGCAATAGCCAAGCAAAGATGGTGTGTGTGTGTGTGTGTGTGTGTTTATTTCCCACTATTATTTGTCCGTGTTCCACCTCAGGGTCTTAGTGGTCAGCTGTCACGGACGGCTGATTTTACTCTGCCTGTGTGTGTGTGTGCCTGTCTATTCTGTCCATTAGTTTGTCAGCTCTGGCACTTGGCATTGAGTTTGGAGGGCGACTTCACAGTATGCTTGACTGCTTGTCTGTTTTCTTGACTGTCTGTGTCACCTCTGGGTCTTGGTAGTAAGCTGACACGCGTGGCCGATGTCCCTCTGAGTCGGTGATGAGCCGGGGTTAAAGTATTCCTCGGCCGTCAGCGCTGCGGGGTTGGTCACCACAGGACATGACATCTGGGTCACCAGGGCCTGCAAAACATAAATAATGAATTTTTAAAAATCCCGATGTAACCACATGTTGACATTAGAAGACAGCTGGGCTTTTACAGATCCATAATAATGAGCATATCTGCAGGGGTTGAAAGGATTGTTGATCAATACCAGTAACTGAAAGATTACTTCACAAAGTGCAAAGATATCTGGCTTTTCAAACTCACTTTCTTTTCTATTCTTGTTGTTACGGAACATAAAACTCGCCACCCACTGGGATTTCAAGGCTTTCCTCTTACCTACTGACATTTTCAAAAGCTCAGTGAAATTGAACTCTCAAGCCAAAACAAATGACAAAGCGATTTTCTTATTCCAGCATTTTACATCATTACAGCAGATGCGTCTGTTGGCTCACTGTCTAATTAGTAGCTCACTCTCAACTGTTAAAGGTCCAGTGTGTAATATTTCTGAGGAGCTAGTGATAGAAATGCAGATCCACTATAACGTTTTCAGTGGTGTATGAAGACCTTACATAGTGAACTGTTATGTTTTTATTACCTTAGAATGGGTCAGAGGCGTGTCAAGCAGGCTACAGACTCTTTTTAATGTCGTTCAGAATTTTTCCAAGTAAAAGCTCTCAATTCAACTGGAAATAAATCATTGCTGCACAAAACGTTCTTGCTTTCATGACAGAGCATCTATTTTAATTTTTTCCCGCTATCAAAGCACCATAATCTGGCCTGTGTCAGCCACCGTAGCTAAGTCTTACACACTTTACCTTTAAGTAAGACTTCAGTAAAACCTGTCAAAGGTAGGCCACCGCTACTGGAGGAGGTAGAGGCTGCCACCAGTGACTTGTGAAACAGAGGATTATTTACATGTTGTTGCAATTCCTTCCAGACAATCAATTTAGGATTTGGTAAAGTTGAAATGAAACAACATAACAACTATCTCTTGCACGTTAACACCCACTCCCCCCAAAAAAGGGTGTGTGTCTCCGTGTTGTGTAGAGAGGCTAAAGGGATACAGCTGAAAAGAGCCGAGGCGACAGTGAGGGGGAACAAGTGAAAAGACAGAATTCATAAAGAGGAGACGGAGGGAGGTATGAGTCATAGATGCTCTCCAGCAGAAACAAATTAAAAAAACATAATCAATATTTGAGAGCAAGTTGGAGCCTCTGAGTTACTGTTTTACTCCGCCGGCAAGCTCTCCTGTTGACACAGTGGATTCATACACTCATTGTCCGTCCAAACAGGGGAGGTGATGGTGCCAATGCTAATAGTGAAGATGATTATTCATTCTCTATACTGATTATTGTTACTATTATATGATGGCCACAGAATACCTGTCGAGTCTGATCATAATGTTAACACCAGCACCCATTAATCACTGTTTTGTTCCCTTTAATTTTTTATAGGGCTTGAAAAGATTTTATTAAATTTCCACGACCCATTGAGTAAAACAATGTAATCTTTCATTTAAAAATAACACTGGACAGTCACCACAATTGTAATCTTATGTGGTGACATCTAAAAAGACTGTCTACGTACCCCGTTGTTAGGCCCCATGTGCTGTTCAGCAATCCCAAGGAAGTTCTGCAGTGGAGTCTTCCCACCTGCTCAGAGACACAAAGCAGTGATGAGTTAGACTGAGAGCATGCAGTTACACAATCACAATGTGCAAACTCCAACTGTGCTGTTAGTCTGAGTTTCGTAAACTCTCTTTTGTACACTGGAGAGCGCCCACAGATGGCTTAAATTGGTGCTTGCTTATCAAGGGATGATGAAACGTGCGCTCATTAATCTCCACAGCAACTGTCATTTTGCTCTACAATGTTTTGCTCAAGATAACTTACTCCATTTTTTTCAAGCTTTGGCGTTGTGGTCTTATCGGCTATGAAGAGCCAGGATGAATTGAATTGAATTGAATTACATTTCAGTAAATTACGCTATTGAGCAATAAGAGTTACTCCAAAATATGTCCTGAATATCAGTGGATCTCCTGGTTTCTGCAATTAACAGCAATATGCATGAAAAAATAAAAATGGCAACACCTGAAACTTAGAATTAAAGATATTTATCCGGTTTAGTCAGTATAACTGTCTTCAATGTATCTCTGGACCCCGAATATACAGCTGAGATCATAATACAGTCCACACAGTGTTATACCAGTATGTACTGTAACATGTTACTTTCACCATTACAATGCATTTAAAACAGGAATCTTTAAGTATGTTAAACAAGCAAACAACTATGTGGTGAAAACCCACACTCTGTAAATGACAAGTGCTTTGACAAGTCACTAGGGATCTTCAGACTGCAGCAGTAAGAGAACCGCAGCAGGGTTTTGGAGGAAAAAGTGTGGGTTTAAAAAGGCAAGTGTCAGGATGTTTACTTCAGATTTTAAAGATCCCCTCCAGACATGTTTTCAGACATATAAAAATACTCTGCTTGGAGCAATAATTGGTGCCTGATATGGTTTATCTACTTCGCCTGCCCCCATTGAAACCTCCAGAATATATGAATATGCAAACATTGTTCATTTCAAAAGCTTGTAACTGTATTGAAAAGCCCTTTCTCAGTGTATTTTATAGGAATTTAAAGTCCCCAAGAAATTGTCTCCAATCTGAAGTATTTCTCTACAACATCAGATTTGAATGTGTCTTGATTGGTGCACGGTACATGACATTAAACTTTCCCAACTGAGCCCTGCCCACTAAAAACACAAATCCATAAATCTTTATTGGGAAATAACCTGGACTGCTTTAACTTTAGGATCCCATCACTTATAGTAAAAAGCTGATCCAGAAAATAACCCACAGTGTGAAGGCACCATTTGTTTTATAGAGTGCATGGAAAATCCAACAGCTGCTGCCCGTTTAGATATGACAGAGATATGAGCAGCAAAGCAAACAGGACCAGCTTGTTGGTGTGTGGCTTGTTCTTTCACGACTGGTGCTGTGGTTGTCCTCGCTAAGCACTGAATGAATGCTAAAAGCAATGCAAAGGTCCATCAGTTGTCAATTGTGTTAATAACTAGTGTCCTGAAGTGGTTTCTAAGTTAAGTGTCCACATTTTGACCTGAGGCCAGCTGATCTGTCTGCAGCTGCTGCCTGACTCAAGATACAGCATGTATGCATTTTTACAGTGTTCACAAAATGATAAAAAAAAGCAGAAGCAAGGGAAGGGCAAATGGAGTGAGTCACTCATTCAGGAGTCAGTGTAGCACTTCCAAGCACATTTCCCTCATGCATATTAGCAGAATGCAGATGGGGATTGTGACCTGGGTGAGCAAAGCCCTCAGAGGAGCGTGTGATGTTTGATCCTGGCTGACAGCGACAGTCCAGGGGGCGGTGGGAGTGTGGTGTGTGTGTGTGGGTGGGGGGGTATCAGGCTGTTAGCCGGAGCCTCAGGGTGATCTCATCGAGCTCAGGTGAGGGGGATTACTCATCAGTGACTCTTTTTATCAGACATGTCGTAGCATTTAGGCCGGGGGTTGCAGCGGCACAGAAGGGTTTACAGAGAAATTCAGCCGCTGGAGCTGTGATGCTCCTGCACATAAAAAAAACACCTTGGCGGTCTTAAGTGGTGACGATGTCTAATGCTCATTTGGCACTGAGGTACAATTGACAAAATGATTTACCTTTTGTCTTGTTCTTGTTCTGGTCTGACAGATGGTCTGTTCTGGTCCTGGTGATCAGCTCTACGTTGGATGCTGCGTACACCTGAAAGAGGAAGAGACGTTTGACTCTTGTGTTCTGTTGACAGTGGCTTTACTTCCTGATTGAACGTATTGAGGTGGTAACCATTCCCTCTGCCGCAAACTGAGTTTTTTCATTTTGTTTGCCAAAAGACAAAAAATGTTTTTGTCACTGAGCCAAAACAAAACCATAACACTATCAAACCATGAATTAGTGTTAGTAGTCTGCAGTATATAGGTCAACGTCTTCAAGCTACAGTCCAGAGCACAATACTGGAATTACTCACTAGTGACCACAAAAAGAAAGTGCTGATTAAAAATTGAGCAGGCTGCTGAATTTAAGTTTACTATGGGCTAAAAAGCCAGGAAGAGCGCAACGCAACAGGAGTTGCCCGTTAATGTTTGTAACTCTAGATCAATGATGCAGAAAATAGATGCTTTTCGGGCAGCAGTATTTTACTGTAGAGCCTGTCTGAAGTGCTTTTAAACCACTAGTGACAGATGGTCCTGGGTGTCTGACACTTGTCTCCCATCGATCCCTCCAGGGGGGCAAGAAAACAAATGGGGTCAAGGTAATACATGTGTCTGCATGAAACATAGACTGCTTTTTTTAACTTAATTTGATAAGCCATCTGGCCTTTTTATGTGCAGATGAATTTTTGCTCATCTGAGAGTAAGGAATTCATGCGTAACTGTCTTTTTAAAATAAATACCATAAATCTTAAAATGAGGAATCTGACTGTCATTATTTAAAAATGTAGAAGGTTATGTCCTCAAAAGTCAAGTGCAAAGGTTTTAAAATCACTTTTGGAGTGATTCGTTGTGCAAATTAGTGGACTATCAGGTATTATCAAATTGAGCTCTGACAGCTGTGGTTGCAGCTGTGGCCGTCTGAGCAGCCCGTGTCCTACCTTGGCTTCATATCCATTCACCGTCTCAGTCTTCTCACTCCTCCAGCCCAATATACCCGTCTTATTCCTGCAACAAAGATTCAACACATCCCATATCAGTTCCCTGTGGTCTCGACTTCGAGTCAACATACAGTTGCAATCGCGGTTGGTGTAGATTATTCGCCTGTCACAAGCGATCTGCAGATATAGTACCTAAGAGAAAAATTGTGAATGCAGTACATTGGAGACTTAAATAAACCATCTCCCCTTAGATTGAAAGTCATAGGGTCTGTTTTTTCTCTATGATATGCAGCCTGAAAACATTGCAGCCATTGTCCTTGTTTGTTGGCAGTGAAGATCAACAGTTCAGTGTGCAATTAGGAAGTCTGCCCAGAAGTTAGTGAGGCATATCGCATCTTCAAGATGTATTCACATCACTGAACTCATTCTGGACTAAACCACAGAAAGTGAGTTTTCAGGGGTGACTTTCCTATGATTATGTTTGGAAGAGAGGGTGGGGCTGGAGAGGGATAGGCATTGCTATCTGACAGGTTGTCATGGTAGCGACTTGTCAATCACAAGGTAGGTTCAACAGGTAGGAGATCATAAACTCATTGGGAAGGTGTTTACTGAGGAAATAGTTCAAGTGAGAAATAGGGTCATTTTCTCATAGACTTTTATACAAACTTCTTTTTTGCAACAATGAGTCCAGTGGGAGAGTCAGTCTGTTGGTGAGTCCACCACTTTGGTCCTAACTCTCTCAACAACAATTACATTTTGTACAGGAATTCATGTTTCCCTTCTAGATGAATTGCATCAATGTTAGCATGCTAACAGGCTAAACTAAGATGATGAAGATGGGGAAAATGACCTGCTCGTCTTGGTCTCCAACTAATCCAATGTCACACAAAGTTATGTCTGTCTGAATTTGAAAGTTATATCATAGCTCAATTACTGGGGGTTCAGTAAACCTTGTACTCCCAGCCCTAAAACAGCAAAACTGCAGTGCTGTAGTTTTTGTGCATGGCTGCGTAAAGACGTATTAACTCCAGGGGTGGATGACCGGTCTGTGGTGCTTGACAAAGTGGTTTGCTCTGATGCATCATAAATAGATTATTGGCATCATGTAGACAGGAGTGCTGACCAAGGAAAAAACACAGAGGTGACACTGAGGTTCAAGTCTGACAAGGAGATGATTACCCCACCCCCACCCACCCCCTCTCCCTGCTCACTCCCCACTGTTGTCCACCTCTCTGTCTTCTTGCTTTTTAGCTGTTAACATTCACTTCCTGTCTGCATGGTCTCTTTCCATGATTCACCTATTGATCACGGTGTCTCTGCGCAGTCTATTTTTCTTATTTTTCCTCCAACACTATCAACTCCCCTGTTTTGGCTTACGTATTGCCCCCCCCTGCATGTCTCCTTTTTTTTCTCTCCCTCACTCCTTTCCCTATAAATCTCTTCCTCCATCCTCTTTCTTTTCATTATCTCCCCTCTGTCCCTCTCTGTCCAAAACTTTCCTTGTCCTGCCATCCCTCCTTTCCTCTCTCTGTCACATCAGTCTTATCTCACAACCTGACCAGAATAAGAAGAGTTTTGCCTTCTTGGCACCCCTCTCCCTCCCTTCTCTCCTCATTTCCACTGCTTTCCATCTCTCCGTCTATGTCACTTTATGTGAAACTGAGCCGTAAAACTGTACAGTTAGCATAATAAAAAGCTCCTAAATTGACTGCACACAAGCTACCTGCTCATCCAATTTTCTTCTATCCCCTCTTCTCCATTCTTCTCCATCTCCCTCTAGTCAGCTTATGTCTTGTCTGCTTCTTCCCTGTCTTTTCGTTCTGCTATCTGCCTCTCCGTCTCCATGTTCACTCACTGGTGCATTACTTGCTTGCATTAGTGTTGAGCTTTCTTGAAGTGGCCTGAGCCTGATTCATAGAGCCTCAAGCTAATTTGTGCTTCACTACCTCCACATCACACTTGCTCCTGACACATTTTTATGGGCATTTTAGCCATTTGAGTTCACATAAGACACATAAGATAAGAATGGAGTATGTTCTGGTTAGATTAAAAGACAGCCAATGTAACTGTGACTAATGTGGTTATTAGAATGACAAGATAATGATTTAGCTTTATTTGTAAGGGACTGTGCTAATCTCTTTTCAGCAGACAAGACAAAAACAATAAATGAGCTAGCGTTAGCTCAGAAAGACAGTTTTCAGTAGTCCCTGGCCATGTTGAAGACAAACCCAAAATAGAATAAAACAGTAAAATCTTGGGGGGGACACCAAACAAGATATGCAGTTGTATAGCAAGTGGTGGTAGCGGTGTATAGTTAAGCTTTTGCTAACTTAATAAGCTGTAGCAGCAACCCCCCCCGAGTGTATTAAAATGAGCATAGGTGTGCAATAAAAATGAGTCTTCCTTTTCATTTGTAAAGTTACAAAGTAACACTTGCTCACATTGCTTCCCGCGTGGCTCTGTTGTAAATAGATGTGGTGTTCAGTGAACTCTAGCAATGAGTTCTACATGAGTTTCTTCCCTCACTACTGCTGCTTCTGTTACTAGTTTCCTACATTTCGTAAAATGCCTTTTGACAGCCACCAGAGAACATGCCTGAACCTGTTCCACTCAGCTGTGGGTTGTAGCGTAGGAGACAGCTACAGTGAAAGAGTGACAGAAATTCAACAGCAACAACAAAAGAGCGATTTTCTCCACTCAGGGGGAAAAAAGCCAACATTTATAGCAGAACATGTCCTGTGGATGAATTGCATCATGTTGTACTGAGGCTACTGTTGGCGGAGAAATGAATTATTGTGCTTGTTCTATGGAAGATTTCTTCCTGTGTCATTGTTGAACATGATTGCAAAGAAAATGAGACCAGAAACAAGCCCTTGCTTCTTGATTGTGAGGGATGTTACACAAAATATTGATTTATAGATTTTTCTATTTAGCTAATAGATTTTGTGATACGGCTGCATCGGAAATTGACACATCACATCACCTAAGTGTCCTTAGTTATTCACAAAAATGAGAAAAATACACCACAATATGACAAAAATGAGATGCAGTGTACATCAAGACCAGATGTGTTTTAGCTTTATAGCTGGCATTTTTCCTCTGTTAATTAAGTAATCAATCACATAATACCTTTATTTGTCCCCAGTGAGTCAATTGGTTGTGCAGCAGCAGCATAAAAGTTCCTTTCTTCACGTCACATTAAAGTAGACTACTGACTGTGTTTATAAGAGACTTCTATCATTTAACATCCTGTATATTCATATTCCGTGTATATCAGTATTGCATCTGACCTCTCAAAGGCGATGTTGCGGGTGTCCAGCTGAGTGGTCACCACAGGGGCAGACAGCCGGGCTGCTACCTGCTCGTCGCTGGGCTGCATCGCCCCCAGAAGGCCCAAACCGGCGGCGTTGCTGCTGGAGGCACCGCCGTTCCCCCGGCCTGGTGAGAGTGCCGTGAGAGACGAGACGCACAAGGTCTCGCAGAACACCAGCTGCCTGTCATGGTCGACCTCCATCACCTCTGCACTAGAGTCTGAGAGGCAAGAGCGTGACAGGCGGGAAGAGAAAAATCAGGGTTATGTTAGTGAGCACGAGAGAGGCTAAGAAACTGACAGTGGGAAAGTACTACAATACAAACAATACAGCCAATGAGTCTGCAAGACACAAACATGCAAATGTACAGTAGGTGTGAAGGAAAGTCAAAAGATATGATGACTGATGTCAGGAGACTGCAGATGGAAAGAGAAAAGAAAAGAGAAAATTAAAGATCCAGGCAGGCAGGGCCAGTAGAAAGTAACACTGAGAGGGAGAACATTATGCAGAGACTCAAAAAGGTCCAGGGAAAAGGTCAGAAAAAGAGGAATAATTTAAAGTGGTGAGAGGAAGAGAGATAAAAATAAAAGAAGAACTGGGTGAAATTGCACAGAGAGGAGCCAATGGAGAAAACTGAGGAGTGGAAACAGCTGTACAATGAGGCTAGAAAGAGGCAGGGTGAGAGGGATCATCCTGGAAAGGCGCGTTCACACCTGCACCAGTCACCAGTGAATATTTGCT
The DNA here is from genome assembly GCF_014851395.1 of Micropterus salmoides. Taxonomy (NCBI): domain Eukaryota; kingdom Metazoa; phylum Chordata; class Actinopteri; order Centrarchiformes; family Centrarchidae; genus Micropterus; species Micropterus salmoides. The sequence continues at coordinate 13,450,015 of NW_024042261.1, read as the reverse complement.
GCATCTCACGTTCACTTCAAATGAAGCCTGTGTGACTGCTACAGGAATGCTTTTCTTAAAATTCAGCTTTGTTCAACTGGGTCCTGTAAATTCATATGACTAGTTCTCACGACATGTCCGACCAAATCAAGTGTGTTTATAGTTGTCCGAATAGTTGTACACACAAAAAGTGACAAAATAGTTCAAACCCTGATTCCTCTCTTACCTCAGCACAGCTGACTAATCCCAACATGATGTTGTAGGTGTGAATGCAGGTTTGTTACAGAAATAACTGGGCTAAAGGAAAATATTCAGAACATACTGACTCCTTAACCGTGCAACCCTGATGCATCTGGTACAAGTTTATTTTCTACAATACTACCACAATAATAATTGTGATTATGATCTTTCTGCTCAGTATTTCTTTAATACCTACATCAGACCTACAATATCACCTATGTAATTTATTAATAGTGTAATGTAATTTTTCATTACTGAAGCAGGTATTATTTTGTTGTACTGAATGCAAATGTGAATGGTAAACCGGAAAGGGGAAGAGGAAGGAAGAAAGGGAGAAGAAAAGGAGATAATGAGGCCCAGTGAAGGAATGACAAACACATGCTTACTTTACATTTCCAAGTCAATGTGCCATTTGGCTACATACTGTATTTTAAAGGATTTTCTTTTTTAAATATGCATATACACTTTCCTGACGAGAGATGAGAAGATTGATACCAGTCCATTGTCTGTACAGTAAGCTACTGCCAGCGAGCCCGGTGTCGTCCCAGGGTGTCAAATCCTGACACTTTGAGAAAAGCCTGATAAAGCGCACAAGTACCCTTCAGCGCCCGCATGAGACACCCTGGGCATTCAAGTAACTCCAATGTAACCCATCTACCGTCATGTGGTGTACATATTTCAAATCAATTTTATTTCAAAATAGCAATGCCTATCCCTCTCCAGCCCCACCCTCTCTTCCAAACATGTTTTCTTAAACCTAACCAAGTAGTTTTTTCGTACCTAAACCTAACCAAACTGCATATATACCACTAATAAAAAGGTGTTTCATCTGCACGCTGAAGGGTACCTTGTGCGTCAAATACCGATGCTTTGTTAGGCTTTCTCAAAGCGTAGGAATTTGATGCCCTGAGATGAGAAGGTGATGTGCCAGCAGACGTTTTGCTTAGCACAAACAGGGGAAACGGAGGGAAAGAGCTAGCCTGACTCTTTCCAAAGGTGATAAATTCCACATACCGGCACCTCTAAAGTTTACTAATTAGCATGCAATATCTCATTTGTTTAATCCATTTAAAAGCTAAAAACCGCAGAGTTTGATTTATGTGCTCTCAGCAAAACATTTGTGTATTTCCCAAAATGTCTCACATTTCAGTCACTATTATTTTATTTGTTGTATTAAAGATGTGGTATTATGCTCATTTTCAGGTTCAAAATCCTATTTAGGGGTTGTACCAGAACAGGTTTCCATGGTTTAATTTTCAAAAAATACCAAAATTTTGTTATACTGCACATTGCTGCAGCTCCTCTTTTCACCCTGTGTTAAAGGCTTTGTTTTAGCTTTGGAGTGATACATCTTGTCTCTAAATGATTTCTGTTGGGAGTTGCACATGCGCAGTTCCTAGACTACTAGCCAATCAGAAGCAGAGAAGGATGGGCCAATGAGAAGCCGGTAAACACAGCTTTGTTTCAGCTGTAGATGTTGTCGACCAGCTTGGCAACATAGACTGAAGCAAGAGTTTCAGAGTGGTGAGTTATTAATCTGTAACAAATGTATCTTTCATCCATAAAGTTTTAACTGAGCTCTGTCTCTACATCACAGTAACAACTTTCTGTCCATTGACTGTCTGGAGGGTAGCTAGTGTTTGGAGGTGTGTGCTGCAGCTCAATGTTTTTGAGGGCGTGTCGGAGTAGCCGCTTGGCGAGCATTATATGAGCCGCATTTTGCTTTCATCCCTGTGTCGTCACAGAAAGGGAAGCGGCTGGACTACAAACAAGCTGTTTTCAAGCAGTTCAGAGCAGAGTTTTCTGTGAGAGATGGGAACTCCCTTTGGGCTGGACTTTGGGCTTTTTCACTTATTACACGCACAAAAAAGGTACATAACTCAATAAAGGAGAGGGAAAAAGCCAAAAAGCATAGCACCACCTCTACTTATACTTATAGACACACTCACACAGACACATTCACACACAGTAAGTCTCGAGTTTGACCTCTAACCTTGTCCCCTGAAAATGAAGCTCCGGTTTCCTCTTTGCCAGGTCATCTGTTCAAAACCCATCAGGGTGGTGTCAACGCGGAGACACTGACCACTCTTCCAAACTCTGTATGTGTCACTGGGACAGATACGAGACACCAGGGGCACTAAGGACAAACACAGACACACTTTAAATCAAACTGCCATTTCTAAAGGATATGTACAGAATCGAATGCAGCAGGTTTCAGTTTTCTTTCTGTAGTTTTCATTTGATTTATGCTCAATACTCTGATAAATCCATTTTAACGGACAAATTTTAGTATTATGTATGTAACAACAACAACAACAACAACAACAAAAAGAAATGCACAAAAACAATCAGTCATCCACTGTAAAGCACTTTTGATTAAAAGCACAAGCTGTTTAACTCTAAAACCAAAGCCTGACATACATTCTGCTGGGCAGGAAGTGTGTTAGCATCAGTGTCCAGTACAACAGGAAGAAACAGGCCTTCTTCAACCCCCAAAGGGGATGATAATATGATTTGTACTGACTCGTCGGTACTGGACTGTTTTACTGTCTGGAATGACACAAAGACTGGACTTACCCCAGCTGGTAAACTCCCACTTCATCTCCACATAGAAGTCCTGGGCCTGCACAGAAACAGATAGCAAGGGGAGGAAGAGAAGGGAGGCGGGGAGACAAATGAGACCGCAACGGGCATTGATAAAGAGGAAGATAGAGGGAGAGAGTTGGGTATATGGAGAGTGATGAAATTAAAGATGAGACTGAGAGCAAATTGGAGGAAAAGAAAAAGAGGGAGTGTGAAAAAATGCAGTTATGCCGCCTCATTGTCTGTTCCAAAGATGGGGGTACTGGCACAGAGAAGTGGTTGTGTGTGTGTGTGTGTTGGGGGTGGGGGGTTAATAATGGAAATGATGGATGGAGGGATGGAGAGGAGAACGATGTGGATGAAAGCAGCAGCAGACAAAGAATGGCGTGATGTGTGCGATGTTTGCAAGGGCATGTGTGCTTGAGTGCAAGTACTCATTGGCGTTTTCAAAAGTGCGAGGGTGTTGTGTCTACCATGTGAGTATGCTAGAGTTTGTGTGTGTGTGTGTGTGTTTGTGTGTGTCAGGGAGCCAGCTGGAGCAGATACACAGGAAGACAGACTGTGTGAAGGCAGTTCCTTGCATCTCTGCCACTGTTCTCTGCAGTTCTGCTGCTGTACCCGAACACTTTCCTCTCAGGATTATAGCCATCAACCTTCAGGCTCTCAGGCCCCAGCTTGTCTATCACTGTTACTGTACTCCTTTAAGCACAGCACGCCTAACCCCTTTAGGGAAAAGCGATGACTCAAATTACCCAAGGACAAGAGGTTTTGCAAGATGGAAACACATCCTTTGAGTGTGTTTACCTTGTCGAATAGTAAACAAAGTTATTAACACCTTCAAAGAGTATTTTTATCTGCATACTAAGCATCATCTGAATGCATTGCTCCCCACAAACGCCCTTGATGTGTGTGCAGTTTGTGTATGTTTTGTTTCACATGTCATTTTTATGTCTGTGCTTCTATACACACTTGTTTGTGTCTTTTTGTGTGTATGTGTGAGTGTGTGGTCATTGGGGTATCTCTTTCCATGTGTGCATCAAAGTGTTTGTGAGTGCATTTGTGTTTGTGTGAAATCCCACTTGGCGCAGACGCTCCAGCAGGACGGGGATGCCCGCCAGTCTCTTGGCAGTCCTCTGGTAGTCACGGTAACGAAGCACGAGACGCACCAACTCCGGATCTCTGGTACTCACAGCCTCCTGAAGAACTGACGGAGAGAGAGGGAGAGTAAAACAGAGCCAATCACTCAGGCCTCATCTAAAATTTATGTACATGAGCAATTTAAGGGGGGCAGCGAGAATTGCCGAAACTGAAGTAGGCCAGAGGAAAAGCTGGTACGACCAATTACTGCAGCTCGCCCATCATTCAGCAGACCGCCACTTTGCTGTTATTCTTACAGGCTGTTCTACACATGAACAATCACATTACAATCCCTGTTCTCTTCCTTTATAAGCAAACATGTGAGTAAAGGCTAACACACTCACATATACACACACTGTCTTAATAATGTGATAAGAAAACCCTGGAGTGTAATGTATTGCCCCTACTGACAAGACACAGTGAACAGATTAGAAGAAACTTAGGAGGATTATTTAATGATACTATAGTGCTTAATCCTTCCGCATCAAGATAAAAAAAAGCCTCATGTTACACAAGTTTAAGGCAAGGCAAGTTTATTTGTATAGCACATTTCAACAACAAGGCAATTCAAAGTGCTTTACATCAAACATAAAAGCAACACAGGGAAATTAAAAAAGAGACAAATTAAAATATAATTTTGAAAAGGGAGAAGTAGAAAATAAAAACAGGATAATAAAAAAATAGAACAGTAAAAGCTACAGTGCAGGATACAATCAGGGTTAAAACAGTTAAATAGAAAATAAAAACAGGCTGAGGGGTTGAGCAAATTATTGAGTTACAATTATTTTTAGTCTAGTATCTACCCTCTCTAGCTAGTCTGTAATCGGGTCCATAGCAATATTTGGGTCCACTGAGTTTGGTTATGTCTTGGGCTACGTGCTGCAAACCCAACTTATCAGCTGGAAACCCCAAAGACCCTCGGACACTACAGAGAAACCTTTGACCTTTGATTAACTTTGATCCAGTTATACTCTGGACCCACTTGCACGTTTAAAGGTGGACAGAGGGTCCTGCAAATCACTCAGGCTCGAGATTTAAGACCACTTCCTTCACTAATTTTGGAGACAGATGACAGCAAAAACAAAAACCTAAGTATGTCGGTGGCATAATGGACCCCAACAAAGGGTGTTACATCAGCCAATATAATTTCAGTGTTTAAAAAAAATGAATTAATTTCATGCGCCATTAGTCTCCCATTGCCAGACCTATCTGCACACTACATTTGCACAGTGCCAGCAGTTAAGAGATGTCTGGCTGAAGCCACAGTTGTTCTGCGAAAGAGGTGGTGAAGGAAAGCATCGTGAGTGGTTTGTATTTTCTAAACCTGTAGACACGCAAGCATGTTCTTTAAACATAGAACCCTTTCATGTTAATGGAATAATATAATAAAGCACATCACAGTATGGACCAAGCAGCCTCTTTATCACTTCCAGTAGATCCTCATAATCACACTGATGCCACTTGAAGAATTTGTCGATTATCAATAAATAATAACACTGTTCAATAAATATATTATATTTCTGTGTGGCACTTTAAGGGAGGATGGCACAGTTTTACTAGTGCAATTAGAGCTAGCTTTTCATGGTTATGTGCAATGATAGATAGCGTAAAAATACGGAGACATAAGGGTTTAAGTGTTTAAATGTGGTCATACGCTTTAACCACTGGTGTGAGATAGAAACTACCAATTGTCTCTAACATGGTCTCATTGTATCCTATAATTACTTTGACAATGATATATTATTGTATAAAATGCTGCACATAGCACATTTATCTGGAAACACACTCCAATCCCCAGCACACCACACAATAATGCATAATGTATACTGTACATTGCACATACTCAGAACAGAACTCAGTTTCCCTCCACAGAAAACACACACACACACACACACACACTCACCAGTCCATCCATTGCGGTTCTCCTTGCTAACGTCAGCTCCGTGCTGCAGCAGGACCCGGGCGCAGTCCAGGTGGCCCAGTGTGACAGCCAGGTGGAGAGGAGTCCGACCCCGAGGGTCCAGGAACTCTAAATCAGTCTGGAAGGAGAAGGGGGGGTAGAAAAGAAAAGGAAGACAGAGGAAAAAAGCAGTGACAGAGAGGAAATGGTTAATAATTAATAGTTAATAGTAATAGTTAATAGTAAGTGAGGGGAATGAGCAAAAAGGGGAGAGGAGCAGACAGAGAGAAAATAAGTACGAGGAGAGGAAATTGGGGTTAATTGCGTATCATTGTAGTGCTCTTCTAGTTCAGACAGAGAGGGTGGAAGAATCAGAAAAAATAATAGAGACACAAGTGTGAAGATGACGACAGAACAATGGAAAGAGAGACGGTGCTAAGTGATCTGTTACCACCCCAACATGGCTTGGTGCTGCACTCCTGTATCCCACTTATTTCTTGCTGAATGGATGGTGTTTAGATGAACACAGACAGGACTGTCTGCACAGGCCTCCACACCCAGAGCTCTTTAAACAGCCTCATGTCTGCTAGTCTTCAAAACTTAGATCATTGGGGTTCGGAAAGGCTTTCCAGTTTAAATCCTGGCAGGGAAATGGGAGCAGGTAAAGTAAATAAGGAACGCAGTTCTCAAACTGATGCGATGCCATTGACCAAAGTATCTAAGCTACAGCATCTTTGTGACCAAAAATACATGGGTTTTCTTCTTCTGAACATGTACAGCTATGTAATTCTGACAACAGTATTGCTGAACAAAAAGCATAATTGTTGCTTGAGGCTTCTCTTAAACTCTCAGCTCCACTCTCTATTTAGAAGCATGTCAACAAGACCTCATTTGTCAGCCATATTACATTAGTGTTATCTGTCATATCAATCATGCAGTAATCATCATTACTGAATTAAAAAGAATCATTACAGGGGGCTTTTAAACCCTCTCACACATATCAAAAGGCATTTTGTAGACGGCTATGGATAATTTTAGATGCTCAGAATATTAACTTTTTGTCTTTGGTCAGGGACATAGGATTTACACATAGTCAGGACACACTGATTGAAACCAACCAAGGTTCTTAGTAAATCACCCATAACAGGTACTAAAATTGCACACAATATTTTAGAATGCACACGCAATTTAGTACTCTTTATTCGGGATGTTAGTAAATCGGCCCAAACTGTGTTAGATCAGATGAGAAAATATCTCTAACTATAGCAAGCAGATTATTAGCTTAGCTTAGCTTAACATAAAGACTGTCAGCAAAAACAGCTAGCCTTGCTCTGTCCAAAGAAGAAAAACAAAATCGACCTACCAGCACCTCTAAAGCTTAATGTGTTCATTAGTGAGATTTAAGTGTTGGCTAGGCGCTGTGAAATTATGCTAGCATGTAACTAAAACCAAAATTATTTCCCTTTAAGAGATTTAACAAAGCATGAAGTGTTAATTAATGAGTTTAAGAGGTGACTGTAGGTGCATTTATTATTTTTTTTAACCTTTTGACATGGCAAACAGGCTACCTTTTGCTAGCCTGTTTGCCCCTGCTTTCAGCTAAGCTAAATGCTGTCTGCTTCATATTGAAGTTACAGAGAGAAGTGGTATCAATCTTCTCATCTAACTCCCTGCAAAAGGGATTGAATCAGAAAGGCTAAAAGTAATAATATATAATAATAATAAATTGATACTTTTTAGGCATGTGAATAAATGCTGAGCTGAGGAAAGTATTGGTCCTAATGCAGGTCTTGTGCTTCACATGTATTTACAGGTGTCAGCCCAAGAATCTCTACAGGGAGTCTCCAGTATCATAGACATGTCATTATTGATCAGGAAAACTGAGAATACAATGCAATACAAGTGTTGGCGCGTCAAACTGTAACAGTGCCCATGTTTCTTCCAGTATGTTTATTACTACACGAGCTGTGGGGCTTGTACACCTGATGAGATGTCTCATTTGATTGAATCAATCACGCTGGCTGCATTGCGCTGCATGAAACTCCCCATCCCTCTCTCTGTCCATTCCCCAGGCCGTTCAGTGCACCACTGTTTTCAGGTCGCACTCCTTCAAAATCAGTGACTTCTACAACACTGATCTCAGATCTGCCTTCCAACTGAACAGGGCCGCCAACAGGCACCATTATGCATGGCCTAGGCTGATCCAAGGTCAGATCTGTCAGTCCGTTGCGGGCTTGAATTCTAATCAGGGATTACTCTCTGAGATAAGTGCACACAGAATCAGCACTTTAATAAAGACCTTCAGGAAGCTGTCGAGAATTCTTTCCAGGAACAAAAATGAAACCATTTGTAGAACATTGTGAGGGCTTGAGTTGTTGTTTTCTTATAGTGTGTTTATGATATTAATAGTCACTTTATGTCATAAATATGGCTTAGCAGGTGAATTCAGGGAAGAGATCTTATTGATCCACATGAATTTCTAAATGAAAGCAGTGAAGGAGGAAATGTGTTAAAGGCGAAGTCAAAGAAGTAACTGAGAATAGACCAACCAAAAAAGAGCAACTCAATATAAGGAGGCCGGCCTGAATATTTACTACACTCAGTGCATAATATACTAATAAAAATGGCAGTTACAGTCCAACAGTAGTTGACTGTTACACTCCGAAAAACATACACTGTGAGCAGAGCCAGGAAAACTCAGCAGTTACATTATCAAGCAATTACTGCAGCCCCCTGTTTCTGGTATTTGCAAGGGAAATGAGGAAGACTGCAATACACAAAAACATGGATGAGCGTATGAATGCACGTACAGACACAAGGCTGCACATCATGCTCACATACACAAGGACTCACGCTCTTAAAATTTTTAAATATATACTGTATTGAGTTTAGAAGCGCATAACTCAATAATAAGAACATAATATCAGGGTTTCAGTGTGTTAATGGGTGTACTATCTGTACGATCTCTGACTAGCCACTCAGCTCTCTGTTCTCCACAGTTCTTTCACAAGCAACCCTGAAGAGACAGGGTGAGAGACAAAGAGACAGACATAAATAACGTGGCTAGTGGAACTCCTATTGTAAGAAACTGCCTGTCAAGCAACAACTGCAACATGTAAGATGGGCGAAGATGGAGAAAAAGAGAAAAAGAAAAGAGCGACAGATTGCTGTTGCAAATGATGGCTTTGGCAAACAGAGATATGGGGAGGGGTGAGGAAAGAGAACAGACAGAGAAAGAGAGTTAGAAGTGAGGAGGCAGAGATGGGAGCTGAAGGAGACAACAACATGCTGGAATCCCTCAGGAGCCTCGTGGAGACTGGGGAATAGAGGGAGGGAGAGCAATAGCAACGCAGGAGAAGAAAGAGCAGTCAGCTTTGTTTGTTTGTGTGTGCTGGATTACGAGTGCAGGTGCAGCATGAAAATAAAGCCACTTTCGGTGCTGTGTGTGTGCATGTTTAACACAAGCGGTGTCTCAAAGGACAAACAGCATGTGCTTAGGCAGCACAAATATGAAGAACTGTCAATGTCACAGGAAGAAAAAGTCTGAAGAAGGTGTCCATCATTGAAGCAGCATGAGAGAACGAGATTGTGTAAGCAAAACCCAAAACTAAATAAGCCATGGAAATGGTATTTTGGAGAGAAACCCTTCACATATTGTTGTAAGCACATGAAAGGGAGAAAAAAAGAGAGAAGCAGAAACACTAAGCTGAAGGTAAAAAAATAGATTAGAGAAAGTGGAATGTAAGAGAAAAAGAGCCGCTTGGCTTTTCCTTTGATTCTTGTCTTTTTATGGCACTTTACTGTCTCACAGCTGTTCTTTCATCCATTACTCCCCCCTTTAAGTGGCAGCGTGTAATATAGGTGATTATCAATTTAAGCTTATTTTACAGCTGTACTCAATTTCAATTACTCTGGAAGAACTGAGGGTGAACGGCTGAAATGCAGCACGAAGAAACGATGGGGGAGGGAGGAGAGGAGCTAAAGGGGGATGCTTGCGAGGGCGGGGATAAACAGAAACATGTGGCAAGGTGGACGGAGACAGAAAGAGAGGGCGGGAAAGCCAGGAAAGTATAGCAGTGGGGTGATTATAGAAGAAAGGGAAGATGTAGAAGGATGTACAATATATAACACAGGATGACAGGGAAACAACAGAACAACCCACTGAACTGTAGTTTCTGTAGCTGCCCCACCCCTCAATTACACTTGATGTAACTCCTTTCTTAGTATCCATTATGTTGGTCATTGCAACTCACTCAGCTTGTTGATGTCTGACAAAAGGCCTTATTTTTATTTTTGACCTTAATCAAAGTTGGAATGTCTTGACTGAGAGCATCATTCAACATACTTCTAGATTTTAATAGAGCCAGGCATCACCAATCTGGATCAGGGTCTCCATCCAGCAACATCTCCATCGTCAGCTCTCCTTTGCTGTGTCTGGTACACTAACACAACACCTACCCCTTGTCAAATGTTCAAAACAACACAAGTCAGTGTTTGAGAAACTTGGCCAAGAAATTTGCTGTGTTCATTCAGTCCAATTTGCATCAGTAATAGCCGTGACACGTATAAATTGAGTACGGTGACAGGTGGTCAGAGTTGACAGAGCTCATAGAGAACTATAATTTACGCTGTGAACTCTGGATAAAGTTCAGGATAGTAAAAACTTCATTCATGGGAAACAGAGGGGGAGATGGAGGCAAGCAGTGATGGTCTCTGAGCATTTCATTCTGCTGAACAGCAACACATTAACATCAATGGCCTCCCACCATTACACACTGACCTGCAGACATATTTGCTTATTCAAATATGGAGTTGAAAAACAAAACACACACAGTCATATTTCTATCACTTTTGGGGACATTACATTGACTTACATTCCCTTACCATAACCCCTACTGGCCTGAACCTTATACCCTAACCTTAACCTAAAAAGTCTTCACCTAAAATGTAATTATTTACATTATGGGGACTTGCATTTTGTCCCCATAAGGAAGGTGAGTCCCTGCAATTTGACTGTGTAAACAGATTTATATCCCCATGACATTAATAATATCCACACACACACACACATATATAAACACGGTTTCATTCGCCTTGTTTGACTTGTGTGGTTTCGGTGGTTGGGGACATTATGTCATCCCTGCTTGTCTCTTCACTCGACAATGAAATCACAATGGAGGGCATACTGTGGTCACGTCTGTGATGAAAGGTGGGGCACATGACACATTTCTGGTGAGATGATGTCTTTTTTAAAAACTGTTTAATGTAACTATCACTTGGTCAATCACACGATAATAACAATGTATCGGCATATTTCACTGCAGTCATTTTAGCTTGTCATAGTAGGAAAAGCATGGGTGTAACTAACAATGTTAAGAAGATTGTCGCTCTATTCAAGTGTCCCAGTAAGCCATGAGTGTGACAGTGAGCCAACACTAGATGAAATAGGATGAATTGTCTCCCCATTAAGAAAGGCGCTTTGTGCATTTACGCACGAGGTACAGCCACATAACATCATTGATTATTTAATTATTTGAATCTCCTGACACTCCGACAGGATCAGTCAGGATGAACTGACAGCAGCATCTAAACATGAAAGTAATTCATTAAAGCACAAACACAAAGCCTAAAGATATGTATTTACTCGTGATCCATCAGGGGAGCTACCGTCTTGTTAAGAGGAGCCGAGCTCCCCTGTAGTTTGCACCCTGCCTACAATCTCGACCATCGGATTCCCGCAACAGGAAATAGCGTTTGTCTTTTACTCATGGATTTGTTATTCTGGTGCCGAAATGTTTCTCGGTGTTGATGAATTATTAAAAAAACAAAACACCACTTAATTTCGGGTTAAAATGCATCGTAACATGCGTTACTGAGATTGTAACAATGTATCAGTTGTTTTTAGTAATGTGTTACATTACTGCGTTACAGCAAAAAGCAGTACATTGCTGTAATTGCGTTACTTTTGCAACACGTTACTCCCAACACTGATTATAACAAGAAAAGCAATAACAACAATGTATTTAATATTCTCTTCAGCATATAAAACCATGCTGTATTTCTAATCCTAGACAGTCATACATTCAGACAGTGTACCTGTTGGTAGTCCAAGCTAAAATTTGTAAAATCAATTTCAAAATGTATTGTAAAGTTCAATAAATAGAAATGAGATGATTTGAGAAGATTGATACCACTTTTGTGTCTGTACGGTAAATATGAATCAACAGCAAGCAACCTGTTAGCTTAGCTTAGCACAAAGACTGGAAACAGGGAAACGGCTAGTGTGGTTCTACTACTACTACTACTACTAGCACCTTTAAAGCTCACTAATTATTAACACATCATGTCTTGTTTGTTTATCTGTACAAAAGATAAAGTCTAAAAAAACAACATGCTTATGTGCCCGCACTATTTCTTGGCAAAGCACAGTGGCTTAATGGTCTTGTCATCCAGGCAACCAGCTGTCAGCAGAGATTGGCTAGCTGTTTACCACTGTTTTCAGTTTTTATGCTAAGCTAAGCTAACTGTCTGTTGGCTCCAGCTACATATTTTTCATATAGACATGCCAGACGCTAACTCTCGGAAAAGCGTATAACAAAACGTCAACCTATTTTGTTAGTAGTATAAAAAATATCCACATCAGAAAGAGCAATTTATTGTAGTGTGTTACTCCTACAACTGCAGAACTGGCTGTGACCAACTGAACAAACTAATCAACTTCCTTTTAGAGCAATTCAAACCTTTTGCTTTTAAAGGAATACAGATGAGATTGTCATTAGTATGCTGACGCTACAAAGCATTTTGTCTGTGCTGTTGTTCAGCCAGAAAAAGAGGTGACGTTATAAGGCTGCATTGCTCCTTCAGTGTAGTTTCTGAGATTCAGCTCTCCTTACAAAAATGGATAACGTCTCACCATCAGCACTGTGTCAAACTGTTTCATTATAAGAAGGAAATGTTGTCATTATGATGACATATAGTTCCTTGGTGAGAAAACATTGCATTTCTAATGAGATGTGCGAATTTCTTTTGTTTCTCGCTGTGGCAGCTCTGCATGTGTTGCATACAATTTGGACCAAACGGAGGCACACTGTTCATGTTTTCTCTTTCTTGCCTCCATTTTTCTTCTTTGCTTCCTTACATACCTTCTTCCTCTATTTTTTCAAAACTTCTCTAACACTGCCACCACTTTTTAAAACCCTTTACTTACAGATGTGTATCTCACCTTGCTCTTTTTTGCCTTCCTTCGCTACCTTCACAATTTATTCCTTTGCACAATTCACTCATTTTTTCCTCTCTATCTCTACATTCCCTTCCCTTTTTTCTTTTCTTTCTCTCCTTACCCCATATCTATGTCTTTTAATCAGACTCTTTTCTAGTTATCTTCTGCTCCCCTCCCTCAGTTTCCTTCATTCCCATCTCATCTTGCCCTCCCTCAATAGTGAGCTCAGTAGAGGTTGCATTATTGATAGGCATCTCTATCTGTGGCATCTGCTCCTTCTCTCACTCCCCCTCCCTCCCTCTTTCTCTCCCCCTCTCTCTCTCGCTCAGTGTGTGCGTGGCCTGATGCTGCTTGGCAGGTACTTAGGCCAACATCAATCTTTCATACAAACACCGCACACACACACACACACACACACACACACTTACACATAATTGTGCATATACACGTACAGCAGCTTTCCCAAAATGTTTGTGCATGGGGCGCACAGGAGCAGAGGATGGTGATGGGAGGGAGGAGTATAAAAATAACTTTTCCTCCCCCCGCCTCCCTTCTCGTTTCTGATTCTACATCCAGAGGAGACTTTGACAAACGCTATACTGCCATGAAACCCTGATCCATTTCCAGTGTGACACTGCTTCAGAAATTAAAGAACAGTTCAAAACCTGCGTCATAGATGATAGACTGAGCAGAACGAATGGTGACGATAACACCGCAGAAGAATAACATAAGCTCTCGCAGCATCTCACTCATCTTAACGCAGCCGAGGTTCAAATTTCCACTTGTGCAGCTGCATTAAACCAAATGAAAAAGCTGACCTACATCCTAGCGTATATAATGTTTCTCTGTCTCACTGCACTTTATTTTGTTTACTGCCATTCTTGTAATCTTGGCAGATAGATAGACAGAAAGACAGAGATAGAAAAAGCACAAACAGACGAGGGATGCTGATGGAGCTGTCAGAATGGCAACAGAAGTTTCTTTGGTGTTTATCTAAAGGTGCTGACACCTGTTTGTTGCAGTGAGCTGACAGGCCTCACCAAAACGCGAGGAAAGACATGCATGCAGGCCAACAGAGAGAGAGAGAGAGAGAGAGAGAGAGAGAGAGAGAGAGAGAGAGAGAGAGAGAGAGCACTTATTCTCACTACTCACACTTGCAAAGATGTAGGCACACTCACAGATGGATAGAGCACATCTTTTGTAGGAATGAGGCAGACAGTGCATATGCTATAAAAAGAGCATAATCACACAATGTAGCCTACTGGAGTGAAACACCACAGGTGTCACTTTATTTCTGTGTGTGTGTGTGTGTGTGTGTGTGTGTGTGTGTGTGTGTGTGTGTGTGTGTGTGTGTGTGTGTGTTTGTGTGTGTATGTGAGCAGCAATTTCAGGGAAACACAGTGGTCAGGCAAGAGATGGTTGCACTTAGCCTGGGACTGATAATGAAATCAAAGGGTAATTTTTCTTGGACATCAAGCATTTTACAGGCAGAAAATTTGCTGGTCAAATAAAGGAATATGATGATGGCTTAATACGCTTTTGTTTACATTCATTCAGTTATTGGTACCTGGCACATTCAAGTTCCTCGAAATGGTAAAATGGGTTATAACAGCATAGTTAGTTTTTCGCCTGGAACCCATGGGGTAAAGCAGCAGATCCTTAAAAATGTCCAAAAGTCAGTGTATTGATTTATACATTTAGAAAATATACTTGCTTAAACTTCCCAACATTTTATGTGCTCACAAACCATCCTGTATAATCATACATTCATCCAAACAAGTATGTCCATGTGAATTATTCAAAGGCAGTCCAAATATTTAAAATATTTAACTAAGCAGACATAGTTATCTATTTGCTATTTCTTTTTAGCATGTTTGAGTGGGTTAATGTTGTTGTGTAATGTTAACAATGCTAATTTAAAGCTGGGGTAGGCAATGTATTTCAGAAGCATTTTTGTTGTATTTCTTGAAATTCTCTTTACATCCCAACTGCAGTCAATAAATCAAATGCTCTGACACAAAAAGTTAAATTAAAATCTGATATCTGTGGCTAAGCACAGCCAATAATTTCATTCAAAATTAAATGATTGGCTGGCCTAACTGCCTGTCTCCTTCTTTACCTGCCTACCTGTGCACTCACTGCACATGAAAATGTGTTTTGGGGGAGTATTTTGGGAGGAGGCCTGAGAGGAGGGGGTGGGATTTTTTGGTTGAAGTTGGATACTCTCAAAATCTGTATTTTGCTAGTTCTCCAATGTTGCCTACTCCAGCTTTAAGCCGAGTTGTTTTTGAAGGGCTGTGGCTAAACAGAAAGCTGTAGAAACAAACACCATAAAATACATTGTAGAGGATATCAAAACAAGTTATTTAATCCAGTATGACTAGGCAATCCATCCAACACCATCATAGGGAAAGCATGGCCTCTGATTCGGAAGAACAAACCCTCATGGGCTGTCTTGCTTACCCATTTTTGAATCATATAAACAGGTGAGAGGACAAATCCCCCAGTATAATACCCGCCTTGAATAGGTTTGACAAACTCTTAGGTCTTTTTGACAATCTATGAGGAGGTAATAGTTGATGCACTGCTGCAAGGCTAAAAAACTGCATTGTTCCTTGGGAATGTTTGTCTTGCCAACCCGCCAGTATCCTTTTCAGTAACCTGCATAGACTTTTTACAAGGTGGCTTAGCAGTATGATATCCCGATAATTAAATCAGACTCACCAGGCATCCTTTTGGAAAATTTGGACAAAGGCCATACAATTTTGTAATTTTACAGGAACCATAACAACTGTACAACCTCCAGTGGATATTTTAGCATACTTCATCCTTGGTGCTGTGCCATCATGGAACTACTGAACTTGGCTGGAACTTCACTTCCACATTAACCTCTACCAGTGTAATGGGACCTGACCCTCCACACTCTTCTAGCAATGCCCTCTACATGGAAGACATGATCACAGGGCAAGTTTTAACAATGTTCCCAGTTGAGGTCAGGACATTTGTGCCCGTGCTGAGCACAGCCTGTGTGACGATGACCTCTTAAGAGATGCTGGCTTGCCAACAAAACCGCATGAAAGATTAATACAGTGCATAAAACCCAGAGTCAAACATGGTGGTTGAAATATTCACTTGCGGGGTAGTGTTTTGCCTATACTGGAGGAGGTGATTTTCACAGTGTCAGAGTTGTAGCATCCCTATGGGATCAAGTTGTGGCCGAAAGGATTAATGTCAATCTACTGAATTGCCTCAACTCTGTAAAAATTGGATGGCAAATAAGTTTCCACAGCTAAATGCTGACAAAACACAAGTTTCTTATTTTTGAGCAAGCTGGCGTTTTCTTGAAGGTGATGGAAAGTCTTGGCTCTTTCTCCTCTTCTGTTAGACCTGCCCTTGTTAATCTGGGCGTTTCTATGGGCCAGACTTTGAGTTTGACCAGCTTGTAAATTGTTTGGTTCATTCCTGTTTCTGAGGAACATTGCTAAACTCAGGCTCATTGTGTACCTAGCTGAGATGGAGATGCGTTTATGTTCTTCCCGTCTTTACTATTGCAATTGCCTTTTCACCTGCCTTAAATAGACTTCTCTGAACCGCTTGCAAGTGGTCCAAAATGCTGCTGCCAAGCATCTGACCAAGTCCTCCAAATGATCTCATGTGACACCAATCCTGATGTTTTAACACTGGCTTCACATCAAATTCAGAATACAGTTCAAGATTTGTGTGATCACATTTAGAGCCTTGCATGGTCAGGCAACTGCATACATTAAGAGCTAGTGCAGGCATATAATACCAGTAGGAATCCTCTGATCAGGGTTTGTTGGTTGTTCATCGCGCCAGGCTCAAGCCAAAAGGAGACCGTGCTTTTGAGGTTGTAGCTCCTAAATGTTGGGACTCTCTCCTATTAAGATCTGTAGACACTATGAACACCTTTAAAAAGCAGCTCAAGATCCATTTGTTTAGACTTGCTTTTGTTTAGTTTGTTTTTGTTTAGTTTCGCCTTGTGTTTTTAGCTGGATGTCTGCATTTAATGTCTGCTCTCTCTCTCTTATTTGCTTTCTTGTCTTTTATTGTGAAGCGCTTGGTGACATCTGCTCTTGAAAAGTGCTAATGAATTAACTTACTTACATTGATTGTGAAACAAAACTATGCCTGATCCTTACTTGGACATCAAGCTTGGCATACTTGATGTACAATGAAGAGCAAAGAGTGATGACTTGAATGACTTTAACTCTTACTTTTAGACGACTGCCACAGAAACTATATTCTTTATTATGAGTGATCATCGTTTGTGCCACTGTTAACTGCATTATGTCTGTTGCACAGGTTTTTACTTCTAGGTGTTCAATCTCTTCTCTCTGATTCCCTATATAATCCCTTTGTTTCCATTCCTTACCAGTCCAAGTGCTTCCTCCCCATCTTTCCTTTTTTTATTACCACCAACCCTTCTTTTTACATTTTACTGCCAATCTGTGTAAAACATTTCAGCAGTTTAACCAAATCTGATCCCAACCCAGTCCTCAGGGCATCTCTTTTTGGTTTTGCTGCGCTGCAATTAGGATGTGAGTTTCGTTACACAGAGTAAAGTAAGTGGGGTGGTGATAATGGTGAAAGATGGATGGCTGGAGGTATAGAGGGACAGAAGGCACCAGGTGAAGAGGATAAGAAAAACTTTATACAGTGGGTGGATGTGATTAGAGGAAACATGGAGAAGCAGGCTGAGAAGAGAAGGTGCAGGCAGAGAGCAGATGGTTGGCGTAAAGATAGAGGCAATGAACCCATGAGCTTTAATTTATGCCTCCGTTCCCTCATGCCAGCAACCCAGCACAAGACTTTATGATGCTGATTTAACATTAGCACCTTGCCGTGAGCATCATAATCAAACCACGCACCGAGAGAAAAAGAGAGCTGGGGTCAGACACAGTGAGGACAAGAAACAGCACTGGAGAGAAAAAGCAGAGGTCTTTGTGTAATTTCCTGCCTTTGTCTTGAGATAGACCATCACTCTCTACATGGCCCTGTTCTTTTTCAATCACACTGTGCTTTTACGTATGCGTGCAACCCAGACAGGGTCTGTTCATGGTCAAAGACTGTCACTGTTTCCTCCTCTCCTATTCTCTCTGTCTTCACTCCCTGCATCACCTTCTTTGTGCCTCTGCTCCTTGGTTCAGTCTGCCACTCTTGCCCTCTTTGCTTTTGCTATTTCATCTCTCTTTATCTACCTGGCTGTCAGTTGTCTCCTAAACATAAACGTTGTTTTATAATCCTGGTCAAGAACATCTTAAAATTGATCCCTCATCCATTCTTTTGTTCCCCACTGCTTGTTATTCTTCCTATTTTCCTTTCGTACTTCTCTATGTGGTCTGCTGTGTGTCTCTGGCATTTATTCAACCACTCCTCCTGTTACTATGTTCAGTTTCCTCTCTCTGGCTTTGCGTCGTAACATTGATATCAGATGTACCAATTATTCCACAGTAGCCTGCTGTGGCTGCAATTCTGTTCCCCTCACTTACTCACACATACAATCTGTTACACGGTGCTCATGGGGGATTGTGCAAACATAGTAGTTTCTACATATAGTTTTAAAGTCTTATACCACAAGTGTCGAAAAAAAAAGGCATTTTAAAAAACTTTCAACACAGCCAAGTGTCAACCAGCCATTCATGTTGTGCTGGAAGGAAATAAGACTGGGATCGGAAACAGTGCCGGATATTTGATGCATGCAAATGGTGAAAAGAAACGAGTCTCATCATTTCACCAAAGTCTGGGCAGGCTCTTAAAAAGCTCTGATATGGAAACAGCTGTAGATTACCTTTATTTTACTGTGGCATGCTGCAGAGGTCAGTGATATTATATTGTTCTTCCACAGACATTATTGTCCACTATCTGCACAACACTGCCTTTGTTATATGGGCTGTAACAGCATGGGAATAATGTGACATCCTAGTGCCTATCCTGTGATATGACAGGAATTATCACAATGCACTGTATTGTAATAATTTATTGTTGCAACAGGAATTATGCACGTCTTTCAAATATTATTATTCTTCCTCTTCTCTGCTCCCCCTGTCTTTTTCTGAAAAAAAAAAACTTTGTTCATTATTCCTTCAGCATTCAACTTCCATCACTTGCCTGCAGCTATAAAAAAAAAAAATCCTGACCAGAGCGATGGAAGTGCCAATTATTCAGAATGCTTCTTGACACCTGTCATTGACATCACACATGTGTATGCATGTGTGTTTCATTTCTGTGACTGACAGAAGCCCTTGGTTGGAGCATGATGGTGTTTGTGTGCCGTCCTAGTTTAGGGGCTCAGTTCTCTATATAACGTGTGTCATAAAGTGGATATAAAATGAGTTATGGGGTGTGACGCTGATATGCTACTTTTATTAGTTAAATAGCTGATATTAATTCATGAAGGATGTAAAGTGTTTGACTATGCAAAAAAATGCACTAGGTTGTACAATACATGCAAAACCATGATACATGCTTATATGTGCAAACACCCACACAAACAGACACAAAATAATTAAAAGCGCAAGACATATGGTTATTTTTCGAATAGTCAATGCTGAGCAGAAGTTCACCAACAATGAGAGGGGAACAAGAGAAGAGAGAAATGAAGCACTTGTTTTCAGTGGTGTTTACTACCTGTCTCCACGCAACTTGCTCTGATCTGCAATCAAACACAGATAGCCGATAACTGGGGTTTAGGGTCTAAGAGTGAGGAAAAATGGTTGTTGTGAAAAATGGGTAAAGTTGTGTTTGAGTGGTAAAGTTGTATTCTCTGCCCATCTTCCTCTTTTCTATTTTGTTGGTGCTTCTTTCAAAAGCATTAAATAGCTTTAAAGCCATAAAAACATGGCACCTACGAAATCCGACATAGTCGAGAAGCAAGGTGATTCATTACAATAAATGTCATGGCTTTGTTTAAATACTGCGTTATTAAAGATCACACAGTGTTGTTGTTTTAATGTTTCGTTACGTTTCTACTGTGGTGAACAACATACAGAATATTATATATTGGAC
This sequence comes from Micropterus salmoides, assembly GCF_014851395.1. Classification (NCBI taxonomy): domain Eukaryota; kingdom Metazoa; phylum Chordata; class Actinopteri; order Centrarchiformes; family Centrarchidae; genus Micropterus; species Micropterus salmoides. Next base: position 13,429,931 of record NW_024042261.1, on the reverse strand, counting down.
CCTTTGTTTGCCATGGTATTGGCTAGAGACTGTCGTATACAAAAAGTCCTTATCATACACAAGCACAAGAGGAGAGAGACTTATCGTGCTGATTTACTAAGGATCAGCATCATAACACTTTGGTACTTGAGATGTACTTGTTGCAGATTTTGGTTTGTTCTCAGGCAGGACAAACAAGGCAGTCACTTTGGCTGAGTTTATAAAAAGATTAAAGATATAAAGTTATGATATACTTACCAAAGATTATAACTACAGTGATGTAGTTCTCAAGTCAAAAGATTATGTAAGTATATTAAATACAAGGTTGTTCTATACAGTACAAACAGCTATACAGAAAATAAATTATAGACTGCTATAATGAAAGTAACGTCTAAGAAACGGATGACCTGACACCTCAACTGGGACAAACATCCAACTGTTACTTTTCACATTATTACTTTTTTTCTCCATGGCAGTTCATTCGTAGAGAACGTGGTGGTGCCAGATGCATCCCCCCACATGGTGGCCGTCAGCCCTGTTTGCCAACCAGTGATGGATATGTATGTTGCAGAACATTTGTAGAATGCCGCAGTGCTTCTCTGGTGGTGATACTGAGTTGACAAAGATGGTCGGGTAAAACACAAGATGTCTGCAGTGCTTCAGCATAAATTTCAAAATACATTCCTGTTGGGAATTTGGTCACTAGGCTTAGAGGCATCCTGCATCAGCAAAAATGCTAGGCCAGCTCTGGATTTACACCAGTTGGTGGTACTAGATAAAAAGTCAGGGAGGAACCCCAGCGTCATTAGGATTCATTATCTCGGGACCATGAACATCTGATCTGTACACAATTTCATGGCAATCCATCCAATAGCTGTCAAGATATATTTAAATGTCAGGGTTAGAGCCACTTCGCTAGAGTAACTATTGGCTCAAAATGGATCCTTGTGCATTGAACCTATACATTAAATAATGAATTCCAAACTAAACACCAAAGTAAGGAATCTGATTATTTTAAATTAGTGTTAAGGCAGCAGGGTATGAAAATGAAACACCTGTAAAGCTACGTAAGTTTGAAAAGTTTTCGTTGTCTCCTTTCTCAAGAACATACATAGCTAATGTCCAGCTCCCTCCATCCATCGTCAATCGCTGCCATTGCAGGGCACATAGACAGACAACCACTCACACCTAAGGACAATTTAGGGTGACCAATTAACCTAGTCAGCATGTCTTTGGATGGTGGGAGGAAACCGGAACACCTGGAGAGAACCCACGCAGACATGGGGAGAACGTGCAAACTCCACACAGAAAGGCCAAGGTAACTGGGGTTTGAACCCGCAACCTTCTTGCTGTGAGGGAACAGTGCTTACCACTGCACCACCAGCTCCCTTACTATGAAATTCGGTATGTTACCGCTGACATCGACTTAAATACCAGAGGTCTCAGTCTGTTTTAAGAGCATTTTTACTGTGAGGTGTGATCAGTTTTTCAATTTATTTCCAATAGTTTATTGTCACGGGTTGAATGGTAAATGTCACTACCACACTCATTTATAAATGCAAGGATTGTGTTTAAGCCAATAGATGGCTGCCTTTGGGGAACTTGCTGACCAGTTATTATTATTATTATTGTGATGGTGTAAAGAAAAGTCTTCCAGGATTATGATTTTATAACTACAAGACCGTAAGAGTGTGCATGTGCAAGCAAGTAAACATGTGTGGGCAAGTGTGCGTAAATGTGTGTGAAGGTGTGATGTCTTGAGACCACTGCATGATGCGAGCACTCATAAATCCGTGTAGCTGCTAACCTGCAGAGCATCTCTTATATAATGGCAGAGCATTTCAGTACATTAGCAAAGGGGGAAAAAAGCATGCATGCTCTTGCACAGTCACCCTTTTTCTCTCTCTCACACGCACAATAGTATAATTCTTATGATAGTCACTGTAAGTTGAAGTAATCCAATTTTACCAGTGTGTAAAAATAATTTTCCATGCTTTTGATTATGACAAACATCTTCTCTGAAAACCTAATAAAATAACATAATGGTTCCATTACTTTATTTACTGTGGTGGGTTGGCAACTGTTCGCCCACATGCTCAGTATCTGCATTGTCTCACCCACTCACAAATGGTTTAGGTGCAGGTGGGAAGGTAGAGAGCCTACAGTTCTGAGTAGATCAAGCAAGGATGCTTCTTACACACCTGCATAAAGCAGGCTGACTCTGACACATACATAATAAACACTGCAACACCATCAGGGTCAGTAATTACAGTCATTTGGATATTTCCAGGAATAAACTCCAGTTTATAACTTCCCATGCATATTAAAATGACAGGGATGATGGAATATTTTAAGCCCCAATGCAGTAAATTACACAGATCCACGGCGTATGTCACACATAATGAACGACAAAAAGACAATAGTGCAAATTCAAGTCTGAGAATGTGGTCTACAAGTGTCCCCCTCCACCCTGTAGATAATAATTAACTGCGCTATTCTCAGTTATTGACCAGGCTCTTGAATGAGGTGCACCAGGATGGCATACCACCACCTTTTAACACACACGCCTATATAAACGCTTATATATAAAGACACGGGCCTCTCTGTCTGTGAGGAGATATGTGTTTGATCGCTCTTCTCTGTCTCACCTGCTCGTTCGTTGTCAGCTCTTTCTCCAGCTGTCGGTGTTTGTTGTGCCACACCAAATAGTGGATAGGATAACGACTCTTCTCCGGAGTTTTCTTAGCCGAAATCATCCTCGGATCATAGTTTGCCTCCTCCTCCTTCTTCACTGTGGAATGTAAGGCTACTTTGCTATCAATTTACGATATGATCAAGCCTATCATCCTGTAGCGGCGGTGATGCCCAAAGGCGTGTAAGGGCAGCCTTACGCGTCAGGAAGAGTGAATGGTTCCCCGCTCGCTCTGCTTCAGAATAAACAGCAAAGCCCCGTGAAAATCATTAATGGAAAGAAACCCCTCGCTTGGTTGTCTCAGTAGATTAGACTACACCTTGATTTCTTGACCACCCGTTCCTCCACCTCTTGCCTCCCTCTCTCTTTCTCCGCTACCTACTCTTAACACATCTATCCTCCTACTCTCCTCCCATCCGGTGGTGACTGGGAGAGACGCGTTGACAAGCTGCAATGAAATGTGCGCACACTCAGCCAATCCGCTGTCAAGGGTGTTGTGATAAAACATACCTGGTGAATTACATAGAATAACCCCATGAATCATACCGTATTGCTATATTGAAGAGGTTAAAAAAAGTAGACTATGCACATACTGACTGACATTCAGAATTAAAATGCATCAATATGAAGTTTAAATCAGCTTAACCTTTAATACTTTAGTGTTGTTTTATCGTCTGCCATGTTTCATTGTAGGCTATGCATAGACCTAACACTTTTGTTTGTGTTACAAACTATACGTTTATAGTTTGTTTTATTTAATGTAAGTCTATATTTTGTCATTGACTGTCCAGGTCCCGTGTCGAATTAAATCTGTCGTTTTTTGGTGTGTGTTGCATTTGGACAATTGTGCTGTTATCTGTATGACACAATTAAATAAATCAAATGCCATAACAACTACAGGAACAACCACAACAATAATAACAGAAACATAAAAACTGTTTCCATATATTTCGCTACAAATGAGCCTAACCCCCTTTTTTGTAGTAGCCTAAACAAAAACTTTTGTTAAAGGAATATCCTATTAGAAGGGCCTATGTCAGTTATAAGGTCTGTTGATAGATTGCCAATTTAATGAGGGGCTTTAAAATTTCACAAATAGGCTATATAAAATATCTGCGTTAAATAACATTGAACCGATCCTTATATTATAAGGCGATAACAACTTTGTCTATAGTTAAATGTATCTAGGCCATTAAGATCTGGTACCCTAAATTTAAATCACGTTCATAAATATATTGCTACATTTGGCCAGTATGTTTTAAACATTTTGGTGAGTTCACTTTTCTAAGTTTGATCGCATTTTTAATTGTCTGTGAAACCCACCTCACCCTTGAAGGATGACGGGATTATTTTTGCCCCGTCACCCCTCCCTGCCCCGCCATAGGTAGGCTGCAGGGATGTTGGGTGTGTGCGTGCAGAAACTGACAGGTAGAGAGCTGCCGTCTCTCGGTGACTTGCAGGCAATGCAGCGAACAGATTTAGTAAATATACAGATATGAGGTTGATGCAAACAGCCAGATCAACTATGTTCACATAACTTGGCTCTGGACTTGAGTTCAGTGGCGAACGTGGGCGAGGAGACCGCAGGAACAAACGGGAAATTCAACTGTCAGCTGGCCGGGAAAGCCGATCACACCACCCGGCTTCCGGGGATTCAGGGGCCGCATCGGTTGACGGCAGACGTCGGTCGGTAGCTCGGGGGGAAAAAAGGGCGAACCACCACATCATCGCCGACATCCACCTCTCGATTCCAGCGGCTTTCGAGATGTCAAGGAAGCTACAAAGGACAGAAGTCTGCGCAGACTGCAGTGCGCCAGGTAAGGATGAGGAAAATAAATCAAAAAGATACCACTGTACTGGAACAATACGTTGAGAGGGCGACGTGGTGGGACAACATGGCCGAAGCTGCTGTCGCTGTCAGCGGGTCTGCAGCGCAGGAAAACGGCCTGGGCTTCCAAGCGTCGCTTAGGCCCAAAATAAACAGTGAAAAATAGGCGTGTTATCCCAACGGGGTAAAGCTCTGGCTAATAGCTGCTCAACGTTAGTGTACCCCAGTTGAGCAGCGTGACATGTAACGTTATATCTGTTTGAGCAAGACCATATGTGAGGGCTTGCAGCTTGTTTGCTGCAGTGGAAGATCTGAGTGTCAGATTTACGTCGCCTTCCTACTTGGAGAGACGTTTGTTTTGATTTTCGTGACCGGGGACTGACTTCTTAACGCGTTAGCATAACTTAGCCTGGCTAACGAGCATGCGGTTTTTACTCACTGCGTTGCTGGCTATTATTAAACATTTGGCTTACACCTAATGTACTAACATACACACCAGTGATTATATTTTAACCGCGGTGTTATTGTTAGCACTTGCATGCGGCGTTTTGAGATCGTGTACCTGGCTAACGCTGCTAGCTTGGCTACAACGTTAGCTAGTGTAGCTAAACGGCAAGTTACTGCTAACGTCTGCTTAGTCAAGCTGTTCAGCCACCAGCCAGTCCTTTCAGCACTGTCTGACATTAGTTAGGATATTTCCCGTTGTCTGTTGAACAACCAGAAAGAGCGTAACTTAGAGGTTTCTAACAATTTACCTAACTTATTTCACAATATTATTAGTCTTCTTCACAGTTCACAAATGAAATAGTGACTAACGCTGAGACTCTTACAGGAGCCTGAGAGTGGCAAATTTAACCTGATTCAGCATGAAGCTAAAAAAAAAAAAGAAATATGTTGAAATTTCACCTGTCAGATAAGAGCTTTGTTGTCCTTAGGGTTGTGTATGACCACTGCAATGAACATTCATATTTGTAGGTTAGTTTGACCTCGTTTGCCCCCATGTGTGTTTGTTGCAAAGTGAGGTAGAGATGATGCCAAAGCAACCTTGGCATCTCGTCAGCCTTGCATATGTAACCTCACATGACCTCCTGCTTAGCATGAAGCACTTGATTACTGGAGCTCCTGTGTGTGTGTGTTTGTGTGTGTATTGCTTGCATTCATTCATGTGTGCATGCATTACAACAGCTGCTCTCTTCACAGCTGCTCCCTCTGATAGCAGTATGAGTGTGGGTGTGTGTACAAAACTTGTCTATAAGCTTGAGGGCCCTACTGCTCAATGTTCAAAATCTTGCTGGGTACACCTTGCTACTGCTTTATGACCTTAACTTATTCCCTGCTGCTACTCTACACTTACCTTCTCTGTCCTCATGCCCCATCAGTTGCATTTCTCACTTCACACTCTGATTAGCACTAACCAACCCCACTTTCAACGAATCCCATAGCAACTTACATTATGATTAATGTGTTATGTCCCTGAAAAATGAATCCTGTTAGGGAAAAGGCAAAGATGTGTGTTTGTTGTAAGAGCCTATATACTTGGGCTTCCTTAAATAAAATGACAGGTTTTTCACAATGGTGGTTAGCCAGTTGTATATTTCTTCTACTACAATCGGTCCTGTGCATGTAGCCCCTCCTTATGACAACATGCACACACACACAGTGCGTTCTGCAAAATGCTGACCTAGCCACTGGTGACAGGCCACCTCCCTACTACCCAGCTTTGTGTCATACTAGGGGATAACTCCATGGCCTGGCTACAAAGGACGACTGATACTCCCAGTCCTAGCCAAGCTGCAGGAGGCTTGAATGTCACGCTGTGGCAATCTGCACACTTTATAGCAACAATGAATCATGTTGTCATGATAGTAAAGTATTCATTGAGCATATATGCAATTGTATAAGAAAGTGAGACTGCTGTGAAAGCATTGAGAGCAGTTTGACAGTGCGGCCCAAGTCTTTTATGTGTTATATTGTCGTGTTTTACTGTTGATATTGTGAGTGGTGTTTGGTCAAAATTAAAAGGCAAACTTCAGAGGGAATAAAAACACCCATTTAGTGACTTGGGCCAGCAAGTGGACCTACATGTTGCTCCTGGATATTTCAATGATTGGTTAGAGCTGTGAGACTCCTCCAGTGTAAAATATGAATGAACCTGTGATAAATGTTAGTGTAGAAACCTAGCAGTTACCAGACGAATAATGTAAATGCAAGCAGCATGTATAGCGTTTACTTCAGCAAGAGTTTTCCAAACTTAAATGCTATTATTCACTGTTAATACTCAGTATGATACTTTTATGCTGGCCATAGTGACCGTTATAAAAACAAATATGAATGTTGAAATGATGAATAAGTGAACTTTAGGCTAAAGTGTGTCATGCTAAAGATTTGGCCAATATGCCACTGCCAATAGTCTACTCAGGCCTAATAGCTTAATGGTGTAGCCTCATATTGATCCAGCGAGCCAAGCAGATAGTGTAGCCTTTGGGAGTTTTTATATTTATTACACGGATTAAGGAATTAAATTGCTGCAATTCGGCCTTTAAAGCCTACGGGCTACTGTTTGAAACTAGGCTATAGCTCTTATCAAAGCCATTTTGCATTTGCTCCTACATTTTCCACGGGCAAAAAGACTTACAGCACGTCGGTTCATCTGATGATGGACCATTTTAGCTCCATTAATACCCTAAGCTAAGACAGGTTTATCCCAGCCTGCTAGTGACTAATGCAGACAGTAGATGTGTGTGTTCGTGCATGCATCATGTGCATGCGTCGTGTGCATGTATTTGTTTTGATATAGCAAGCTGTGTTAGTTGTGAGCTGCTCATCACAGCAGGGTCCTGAGGATGTAAACATGACCCAGACTCTGTGACTAGTCTGCCAGTGTCAGTAGACTGGCATTGGCCCTAGCTGCTTCCCCTCTTATCCTCACTTTATTCCCACTCATCTATTCGTATTTGAAAAATAAGACTCAGGTAGTTGTCTTGGGAAGAAGACTACTGTCTAGTACTAGTAGGGCCAATGAGTCTTATACCAAGCTGCTCATGACTGTGACATCTCTCTTACATTTTACTGATTTACTGTAACATTACTTTGACATCACAATAGGTAATCAAGATTGATTAACTAATTTATTATTACTGATTTATTTTACAACTGATTTGAATTTTTGAGTATCAAAAAAGTCACAAAATCACAGTGTACTTAGACCTTCAGCCTTTCTTACTGCACTTTATTTTCTCCAGTTTTGTACAACTCTGAGGTGACTTTGAATAATTCTTATAGGTTTAAATACCTACATTGGTCAAGCACTTATAGCTGGGTCTGTTCATGCATTAGTTCACTAGCGAGTAACGATGTTGTATGAGTATGCTGGGCTAAGGGGAATTATAGTACAACCCAGCATATGGAATACACATTGTGTGTGTGATCCAACTTTATACAAGTATTTGATACTTCCACATAGCATCTTCCAACTGTAGCAACTCACGATGGCTGGCTGATAATTCAATGTTATGCATATTTTCTTCACGTAATCAGATTGTTGACAGTATTCATGCTCATGTCACTATTATTATAAAATCACATTTGTCTTAATTGCCCAGTCCTTACATTAACTCAAGTTCAGAAATTTTCCTAATTACAAAACTATTGTGTTGTCACAGCTGTTTAATTCACTACAAAGATTCATATCCTCTATAGTGCAAGCCAGCTTTGCTATTAATGGGCATTATACATAGAATATGTAATTCCACGTTCATTTTTGAAATTTAAAAGGATCAGATCAATTGGAGTTTTGGTGACAGACTTTACTCTTTTTGCTGTGCTCAACCAAATGTTTGTATCTCTGTGTGTACGTGGTATCCACATATTTCATTTAACACTTCTTAATGCAGGTTGGCAACTGAGAAATAAGGACTCAAGGAGCATATGTTTGACTTGACCTTGAATTCTTGTGGAAGAAAAACTGTCATTTAGGCCCCCAAAATTACACTACATGCACATAGAGGGGTCTATTGTAAGATGGAGAGCACAGAGTTGGAGTGGTCATGCTCGACTGAATTGACTGTTGCGCTGAAGCACTTAAGATTCTTTACTTTGGTGAAAAGTCTTACAATGAAACAAGGCTTGTTTTACAAGGCTTGTAATACCATCCATTTCTTTCTGTTTGTCTGTCAGATCCGGGCTGGACCAGTATCAACCGAGGGGTCCTGATCTGTGATGAATGCTGTTCAGTCCACCGCAGCTTAGGCCGCCATATCTCCATAGTCAAGCACCTGAGGCACAGTGGATGGCCTCCCGCACTACTGCAGGTAAGGCTGAGAAATGAAGAGTGATCAGAGTAGGACTGAAAGTAAATGCAGTACCTGAAGCCCAGATTACTACCACAGAAGGTGAGGACTGGTACAGAAGCTGATTCCAGTTCAAGAGTGCAAATCTGTTACCAAAGGTTTTCCATCAGCATTTATTCAGAAGAAAATAAAGTTTGTATTTTCTCTGTTAATATTGTGTCTAATCCTCCGCTTGTGCATCATGTTGAACTTTTTGGTCAGTCTAAAAGCAATACATTCAAAACAGAGTATTGCTTTAGGGCTGTATGGTGACTTTACTCCCCAGAGTTACTCTCTCATTGTGTGAACCATCACTGAGTCACTGCCGTGTGTGTGTGTGTGTGTGTGTGTGTGTGTGTGTGTGTGTGTGTGTGTGTGTGTGTGTGTGTGTGTGTGTGTGTGTGTGTGTGTGTTTCAGATGGTTCAGACCTTGGCCAGTAATGGGGCCAACTCCATATGGGAACACAGTCTCCTGGACCCTGCTCAGGTGCAGAGCGGTCGCAGGAAACCCAACCCCCAGGACAAAGTCCAGTAAGTATACACCCCACAGACTCGAAAGATGCACAACAAAGCCATCGCACATCTCCTCCCCCAATCACCTTTGCTGGGAGAAATTATCTTTATCTGGGGGATATATAACCTTTCTGAACATGATTGATGTTTTCGGTAGTAAAAAGCAATTGCACCCAGTTGGTTGTTAACGGGTTGCCCTCTTAACAGTTTTTTCTCAGTCATGCATCACTTTCCTAATTAATTGTGTTCTGTTCTCGTAGGCTTTTTGTGTAACTAAATACAGGATAAGTTTTGTCAGTGTAGGTTTGTTCTTTTTTGGGGGTTAAAATGAGACCGTTGGAGGGTCATGAGATCAAGAATTGGATCTGCTGGAAAAAACTTTGTTTAAAGGTTCAGTGTGTAATATTCAGGAGGATGTATTGACAGAAATGCAATATAATATACAAAACTATATATTCAGTAGTGTACAAGACCTTACATAATGAACTGTTTTTATTTCTTTACAGTGAGCCATTTCTAACTACATACACCGCAGGTACCCTTACATGGAAGTCGCGATGTTTCTACAGTAACCCAAACTGAAAAACTGCTCTATAGAGCATGTTTCGTCACCATGTTGAATACGATTGGAAGGAGAAGAAGTAGTAATACTATTAATAGTAGTAGTCGTTGTGTGGTTTAATAGAAGTAAGAAGAGAAGTGAAATTTGGACTAACGGTGGGCCGACGCGTTGAAGTGCTATTCTCAAATAACTGTTGGAGATTCAAAGATTCCTCATTTCCAACTGTTTTAAGAGCTGTCAACACCAGATGTGACAATTTGGATTTTAGCTGTATAGATAGGTTCCCAAACCATACTGTAACACCATACTTAACAATACTTTCTAAAACAGCCTTGTAGAACAGCATCATAATTTTCTTATTCACCCCATAAAAACGTAATCTACGTAAAAAATATAGCCTCTGGTGCAGCCGTGTGCAAACCCATTCCGTGTGAGTTTTCCAAGTAAGTGAGCTGTCTATATAAACACCCAAATACTTGTAAGTCTGCGTTTGGGTGATGTTTTGGTCATGTATGACCACTTGATGATGGTCCCCAATACCTTTTGGATCGAATATGATCTCCGCTGTTTTCTTTATATTTATTATTAGATCATTTTTATCACACCACTCAACAAACTGACTTATTTCTGGCAGGTATACATCTCTAATATTATCGTCTTCATCGAGAAGACTTAAGATGGCTGTGTCGTCTGAATATTTAAAAATATAGTTTTTTGAATGCTTACTTGAACAATCATTTGTAAATAAAGTAAAAAGAATTGGAGAACTGACACAGCCTTGTGGGACACCTGTGCTAGTCTTTCTTTGTTGTGAAAGACAATTGTTTACTTTAACGCACTGAATTCTGTCAGTTAAAAAAGAGTACCACTTTATGATAGCTTGGTTTACACTCAACTGCTCCATCTTTGAGATTAACAAGGGTGTTTGAATGGTGTTAAAGGCCGAACTAAAATCGATAAAAAGTAAACGAGCATAGGCTTTGTGATTCTCTAAATGCTTCAGAATTAGGTGCATAATGCTAATAATAGCATCCTCAGTTCCCCTCCCCTGCCTATAGGCAAACTGTAAAGGATCTAGGTTGTTAGCAACCTCTGCTTTTAACATTGACACAATACACTTTTCAAAACATTTCATAATCACAGACGTTAACGCAATCGGTCTAAAATCATTGTTTATTACGGGCCTGGCTATCTTCGGGGCCGGTATGATTACAGCCCTTTTCCAGAGGCTAGGAACAGTACCAATGTCCAGAGATTGTTGAAATATAGGAAGCCATACTGGAGTCAATTCATCAGCAAAATTTTTTAAGATGTAGGCTGAAATTCCATCCGGGCCTGCCGATTTGTTAGGACAAATGTGTTTAAAATAATGGTTTATCTGATTAGCATCAATCAGCAACCTTTCTCTAAGAACACCAGAAGTCTCTATATCGCTAAGGCTGTTTGCAGGAGTTTGGCTGCACTTCTCAAATCTTAAATAAAAATTATTTAGGTCATTGGCTTTCTGTAGATCATCTGAAGTAGATACATATTTCTGTGAAGGCTGCATATTTGTTATTGATTTCATAGAGTCCCAAAGCTGTTTAGGGTTAGACATATTTAGCTTGTTCTCCAAAAGTTCTTTTTGTTTATTCCTGGCCTCCCTCAATAGACCATTCAATTCCTTCTGTACTAATCTTACTGCAAGGCGATCTTGGTTATGAAAGGCTAGTTTCTTTTTTAATACAGCTTTTAATTTTCTTAGTTATGTAGGGCTTATTGTTTGCATAAATGATCACCTCCTTTTTTGGTACTACATTATCCGTACAAAATTTAATATAATCTGTCGTTACCATTGTGGTTTCATCAATATCATCACTATGAAAAACTTCCCAATCAGTACAAAGGAAACAACCTTTCAAGGATTCAACAGTGTCATTCGACCACACATTAACACTCTTAACCACAGGTTTGTGTCTTTTCAGAGTCTTATATGTTGGGATTAAGTACACAATGTTGTGGTCAGAGTTAGACAGAGGAGGAAAAGATCTGGAAGTGTATGCTTCTTTTATGTTCCCGTAGCATTTGTCTAAGATCCTATTAAGTCTTGTATTGTCTTTAACATACTGTTCATACCCAGAGAGGGCAGACTCCATTTAGCAATGATTAAAGTCGCCGAGAATGAAGACAGGAGCTCCAGGTGTATGTTGAAGTTGAACCTGAATACAGTCTCTTATAATGCTCACGGCATTTGCTGCTTTGCCCGACGGAGGGACGTACACAACACAAATCAAAATGTTCCCAAACTCTCTGGGTAGGTAAAAGGGTCTCAAACTTAAACATAAGAGTTCAATGTCTTGATTACATACCGTGGATTTAACTGTCGTATGACTACACCAGCGGTCATTTACAAACACACAGATACCACCGCCTTTGCTCTTCCCCGAGGTGGCAGATCTATCCGCCCGAATAAGAGAGAAACCTTGTACCTCTATCAGCGAGCTGGGCATCTCAGGGCGAAGCCAAGTTTCAGTGAGCACCAGAAGGCCTGTGTCCCGGAACTCAAAGCATGCTTTAGCTTTGATGCGTAGTTCTTCCATCTTTTGTTGTAACGATCTAACGTTGCTCAGGATAATTGCAGGTAACGGCGGTCTGCAACCGCGTCGTCGAAAACGCTGTCTGACGCCACCTCTTTGACCTCTTTTCCGCCGGCGTTTGCTTTCCACTCTCCTAGCTTTCAGGCAATCCAGAAGGTCCACAGGCGGATTGTAATCAACTGAACGGTACAGAAGCAGATCCTCTCTCGTGTATGTTAGTGTTTGGTCGTTGCTCCACCTGCACGCCATTGTGTGCGAGTAACAGACTGCTACCAGATGCGCGATAAACAAACCAATAAAAAGCCTTATAAATATCGCCATGTCGACGACTTACTTTAGAAATTAACTGATCTTGAAAATTAAAAATCAAGTGTCTAATCCTCTCAAAAACTTAAGAGATACCAGCAACAGCATGAGTCCGTGTCGCCAGCCGAGCAGCGCCACCGGAAATAAGATTTTGTATTGGTCTGTGTGTTGTTTTATACGCTCTGATATGACATCACAACTCAGGAAATTTCACAATCTGTGAGCCGTGGGTTACAATTGATCCTTCGCTAAGCCAAGCTCCCCTTAGTTACTGTCGCTAAATCCGAAAAACGGTTGGACTTGTCGGACTTTTATCACGACGCTGCCATTGTCTATAACTGCACTACCTGGAGAAATATTGTCTAATTTTTGGAAAAAGCGATCTCAGAAAGAAGCAGACAGTTTTGCAGTTGCATTGTGCATTTGAAGGTCAAACTAAGGTGAAAAAAATAAAAACAAGCTAAAGCCTACCGATCACAGAGTAGAAGTGAACCACCGTATTTTCCGTCTGTTGAGAAATAGGATGATATTAAGGATTAACACTGTTCCTGTACAGCTGGATAGGTCTCTATTCACTATTACATTCATTAAAAAGTAGAACAGTAGGGCTATATAACTTTACATTCAGTAGCAAGTTAGCTAGCGTTAGCTAACTAACATTACATTACAAACAATCCACAGCCTACATTTTTCTGGATTTGCTTTTGGTTTTAGAAAGACAATAAATCGTACTTCTCCTTTAAACCTCTCTGGGTAGTGATTTTAATTATTACAACTTCCCCAAGAAAAGCATTTAACCCAAGCGGGAAGCTTCCAGTCTACAATATGAAGCGAATGCGGAAGTCCCTGAAACCTGCATTCTATTGAAAATCCAGCAGGGGGCGACTCTTCTGGTTGCAAAAAGAAGTCCGGCTCCATTAGAAATAATGGGAAAATGACCCTACTTCTCAGCTGAATTATTACTCCAGTAAACACTTTCCTTCTTATATACAGTCTATGGTTTAACCATATTTTGTAAAAACAGCAAAAAAAAAAAGCTAGAAAACGACTCCTTTTGCATTAGAGTCAATGGAGCACTGCCATGAAAGTGTCGGACCTCAGCTAGATCGAGACATATACTGCGCTGTGATTGGCCAGCTGTGTATTTGGAAGGTTCAACCTTCACCACTAGATGCCACTAAACTTACACACTGAACTAGGGCTAGTTGATTTCACCTAAAATGATGCTCCTCATTCATCAAAGTACATATAGGCGACAGGTGCAGCGGAGTAAGGTATTTTAACTGCAGTGCGACGTGTTTGCGTAGCGAGTGAGTGGACGAGCTAATGAGAGAGAGAGAGAGAGCGGCAAAAGTGACGCTGAAAGCCAGTAACAAGTCAGTCTGGCAGTAAATGTACAGTGTAACATTAGATCACAGTGTGTCCGTTAGTCTGTCGTTTACACAGCTGCTAGAAAATGAAGGCGGTTAGCGCTAGCTAACATCTCCCTCTGCTTCAGAATATGGTCTGAAGGCTGAGCAGGAAATGGACGGGGCGGGGGGTCACGTGACTACACACGCGGTGTTTCAAGTGGAAAGTACATGAACACACACAATCTTACCAGGATTAAATAACCGATATTTACGTTGGTAAGAGGCTTTGAATTTCGGTTTCGATAGCCTTTTAATTCTGCAGCCCTACACTGAAAGTTTAACTTACAGAAATGTGTGGAAGCGCATTGTGCACAACCTCTTAATGTACTGTAGTGTATAACGTCTTTGTAAACAAGCAGGAAATCAGTAATATCCCATCAATTCTGGCTCATTCAATTAAAATGTGAAGGAACTCCGCTCAGGCCTTGCTGTCTTGTTAAGGCGACTAGTTTTTACCTCGAGGCTTTTACTTTGATAAGAGAGTGGGGTTTTCACCTAATCAAAAGGAGAGAAGTGAAAACATTCAAAATACACACCAGCAATGTGACATTCAGGAAAAACCTACAAGTTAAAATTAGTTTTGTAGAGCATAATTTAAGTGACACAGTGACCTGTACTGTACTGGCAAATATGATTTCCCCACATTTTACTGTACTTTTTCTAAGGTTTGAATTTTGTTAACCATCTTACTATCTTCCCCGTGCAGTCCCACTAAGTCAGAGTTCATCAGAGCCAAATACCAGATGCTGGCCTTTGTGCACAAGCTGCCCTGCCGCGATGATGATGGCCTCACTACCAAGGACCTCAGTAAGGTGAGAGCTCAGTATTTCACAGCCGGGGGATGGACAACTTATGAGTTCAGGTTGATTGGCCTCTACGGACATTGCCATATTGTTGAACTGCATGTGTAAGCACAAAGGATGTTCAATTTTCAGATGTCAGTGGGAGGCCGCACATGTAAACCTGTGCATGTACACACTCACACAAGCACACACTCACGCACACTCGCTGATATAACCCCCTGGCAGGAGGTGACCTCAATGACACAGCAGGGTGTGATAATGATCTCTAATGCTGTGGAGCTCCACTGGGCTAATAAGGGGATTCTGCCTGTTTATGTCTCTCAGTGATGTTTAATCTTTTCACTCTTGACACTCTCTTTCTCCTCTTTGTTTCTCTGTTAGCAACTTCATTCAAGCGTGCGGACGGGGAGTTTAGAGACGTGTCTTCGGCTCCTGTCCCTCGGCGCCCAGGCCAACTTCTTCCACCCGGTCAGGAAAAAAATAACACTCCTCGCTGACTCACTACATCTTATAATTAGCTACTCTGTTCAGTTACTCTCTTTATGCCAGGCCTCCTGTCCTGACTCTGCTTGTGTGTCCACCTGACCCTCCAGGAGAAAGGCACTACCCCTCTCCATGTGGCAGCCAAGGCAGGCCAGATCCTGCAGGCTGAGCTACTAGTGGTGTACGGCGCGGACCCCGGAGCACCTGACATCAACGGACGCACACCGATGGACTACGCAAGGTACAAGACAGTGGAAACACACTTCACGAATAAGTACGGTGAGGGGAAAAGCAAAACAGTAAAAACCCAACAAGAAAGTAGAACATTTAGAGTTTGCGTCTGTGTTCCAGGCAAGCGGGACATATAGAGCTAGCAGAGCGGCTGGTAGAGTGTCAGTACGAACTGACGGACAGACTAGCCTTCTACCTTTGTGGACGGCGCCCAGGTAACCCGCTGAACCAGTTTGTGTGCATCTCATGTGGCCTTAAGCATAGAAGTTAAGTAGTTATTAAGTGTCCTTTCCTGTTCTCTTCTCAGATCACAAGAATGGCCATTACATCATCCCTCAAATGGCAGACAGGTATGGGCCAGGACATCATTGTTTGGCATTAACGTGGTTATGAGTGCCCTGTTTTTGCATGAATGGTGTGGTTTGATTGCATGTATATTTTGCAGGTACCTGACTTGTCATACTTCTATGACTGCTTCTTTTTCCCCTGGCATGGCTTACTTGGCACTAATGCAGTTTAGTGTTCTGACCAGTGGGTGGCACCAAATCTAACCCCCCCCCCCTCCCATCTCTTTGAAAGCTGGTTGTTTAATGTAAATGATGATTTAAACTGTTACAGGTACCTGGAGTGATTTAGGTACTTTGGGTGTCCTTGGTTTATTGATCGTAAACTGCAGGTTTGATTTGAGAGGTGCCGAAGCGCACAGTAAGGTTATGATAAATCAAATTCTGTGTTACTTGGCTCAGCTTCCTTCTAACATTTGATGGGTGCTCGGGTTTCTCTGCTGAGTCAAAAGAAGTAGCTAAAATGCTCGCATTTGTTGTAAATGTTAGGCATATAAACCAAGTGCCCCTCATATTGTGTTTGTTGCTTAAGAGGGTCTTCTGAGCTGCCATCTAACTCCACTTGCATCTGTTCTGTTCTGGTGAATGGTTCCTCTTGACAATAACAATTAAAGCTGTTTTGATGTGGCTTCTCCACCCCTCTTTCTCTCTTTTTCTTCCTTTTTCTCACTCGTCTTCTGTTCTCTCCATTTCGCTGCGCTTGGTGGAGCCAGAGCTCGTCCTAAGTGCCCGACACAGAGGTATCTCTACTTTGCTTGTTCCTTTCCCCCCCCCCAGAGTCTCTTCCTTCATTTAAATCCCTCTCTTTGCTACCCCATCTTTTATAGATTTCCCTGTTGTACACCACAGTAAGCTTCAGCGGTTTCACAGTGGGATGATTAAGTGGCCTTAATCTGTTATCACTACAAAATAGAGCTGCACAGTTATTTCTGAGAGGAAAATATCTATATCTCTCTAGAGTTTCAGAGGGCCTCCTTTCTCTATTAATTGATTTTCGTGATTTTTAAAATAGTGAGCCCAGAGCCCAAAGTCACACCTTCACAACACTTGCTTTGTCTAACCAACACTATAAAGTTCAAATTTATTACATGTTAATAAAAATAATTAAAAGGAAAAGCAGCAAATCTTCACATATGTGAAGCTGAACCATGAAATGTTTTTACATGAAAAAAATCCTAAACAATCAAAGTTGTTGCCAGTTAATTTCAATGTCAATCTAATAATGATGTCAGCTATAGTTTCATTTACAACAGAAAATATTTTATGAAGTCTTCACATGTTTTGTGTGTAAAAATCTTAATTTGTAAAGTAACTAGTAACTAAAGCCATCAGACAAATGTAGTGAAGTAAAAAGTACAATATTACCTTCTGAGATGTAGTGGAGTAGAAGTACAAAGTGGCATGAAAAGAAAATACTTGAGTAGAGTCCAAGTACCTCAAATTTGTATTTAAGTACCGTACTTGAGTAAATGTACTTAATTACTGTCTGCCACTGATCCTTAGTGAACTTAGTTAGTCCTGAAATAAGTTAAGTCTACCTAAAAAAAATAAAATAAATGACTTTGACATGTAGCTCTTTTATGTTTGTGTAATAAAAACACACTTGAAACTGAGTTTACAGCAACATATAAGAAAGTTTAATTTTTACTGACATAGTATTCTTGAGATTTTAAAATGTTTAGCTGTCTAGCTGTAGCTGGTAAACTCACAGATGCACCCTGTCCCTGGGACTGCAGAGAGTTGATTTCAGGTTTAAATGTCTCAAAATGTCAAATGGCCTTTTGATCTGACACCCAACACATTCCTCAAACCCCATAAGTGCTCTCCCTGTGCCTCTTCCCTAGCCAAACACCCTTCCCAGCTCCTCGCCTCTTGCTCCTCTCTCCATATCTTCCTCCCTCCCTCTCCCTCCATCTCTTTGTTCCACTGTATCTTTGTGGTGCCCGTCTGACTGTTTTTCTTTTTTTTTTTTTGACTCTGTGTTTCTTTAGTCTGGACCTCTCAGAACTGGCCAAGGCTGCTAAGAAGAAGCTCCAAGCGGTGAGTGGCTAATTGTTACTTTACAATTCTATAGACTCTGTTAGAGTCGTCAAGGTCAAAGTTACATCTTTTTTATAGATTAAGCCAGTTTCCCTGTGGCCTTGAAAGTAATACATAAAAAATATGTGATTGGTAAAAAAAAAAATTAAAAAAGGGCAAAAAATTTGGTTGGCATAACAGCAAGATTTTCTGTTCCTTGCCAAAATACTGTTTGTCAGCTCCGAGGCCATCTGTTTATCCCCACAGAATGCAATTAATCCAAAATGGTCGAGTGAAAATTAGACAACATACGAAGTAAATGTTTACAGGTACATCAGATTGTTTTCATGTCTGTTTTGTTCCTCTCTCTCTTGTTTTTCACACCGCCGATGTGTAGGCACGTACGGATACACTTGTTGATATGTCTGGGGTTGATTTTTGTTTTATCTGTGTGTGTGTGTGTGTGTGATAGCTCAACAATCGGCTGTTTGAGGAGCTAGCGATGGACGTCTATGACGAGGTAGATCGCAGAGAAAACGACGCAGGTGAGCCTCGTCTCCTCCCGCCGCACTTTCTTCTTTTGTTCCCTTGTAAGGTAGAAATATCTGTCCCGTGTTTTGACTTTTTTCCCCATTACACGGAAACTAGGTGTTGAAAGAAAATTGAAAACACCTCGATGAAGCATTATTGGCGTGAGCGTTGAGAAGAAAAGGGGGGCGAGAGAAAATTGCTGAGAAAATAGATGTTGAGAGGACAGATAGCTTTTGAAGGACAGAGTGAGGAGAAAAAGGAAAATGACTGTTGAAGAGACAGGCCAAATGGAGTGAGTGAGGGAGGGAGGGAGGAGGAAAGACGGAGTGAGGAAGTGCCTCAGAAATTCTTGAGTCTCTCTTCTCCTCCTCCTCCTCTTTCTCGCTCTGTCTCCTTCTCTTCTCTCTCTTTCCTTCAGCAGCAGCAGCACTAAAATTGTGCTTTCTGACAGAAGGACCGCAGGTAAGTGGCAAGGATACAAACAAGGCACACGTACACACTCAACCGCACATAAAGGGGGAGGGCTCAAAGCACAGAGGTGGATTATAGAGGCCGGAGTTCAGTTTTAGGATCCACTGTGTGTTTTTGTTTTTTTAACTGTGCTTTGTTTATGTGTGTATGCATGTGTGGGTGGATGGACTTGGTGTGCTTGGCTGCCCATGTTCCATATTAAACGCGCACAAACACAGAGACTTGCTTTTTGCTTCATGTCTGTGTCTCCAGTGTGGCTCACGACCCAGAACCACAGCACTCTGGTAACAGAACGCAGCGCGGTGCCCTTCCTACCGGTCAATCCTGAATACTCTGCCACACGCAACCAGGTAAAAATACAAACTCTTCTTCATACATCAACCTGTTGTGCAGATAATCACAGGTGGCATGCATATACATTTGTATTGTGGATATTGTTTGCCTGTAGATGATGACACATCTGAGAGAAAGAAGATGCTAGAAGAAAGGAAAAAAATAGAGCCTTGTGATATCTTAGACAGTTAGACAGAGTATATGTTTGGGGGCTGGGGGGGGGGCTGAGAATGAGTGTGAAATTGACAAGGGATGTTCCTCAGCTGTGAAAGAGGAGGGAAGATGTAATCCATCTGTGTTTCTCTCTCTCTCTCGCTCTATCTAGCTCTCCTCCCTCTTTTGCTCGCTCTCTGTGTGTGAGAGAGAAATCCCAAATGTCCTTCTACTTAGTTTGTCCTCATCTGTGTGGCTCATTAGTGTTTTGACTTTTAACACGAGCATACACACACACACACACACACAGGGAAAACACCCACATGGCCACGTTTGCTCTCCCCTGATTGGGCAGTGCACTGTGGACAGAAACTGCTGTCTATTTAGGAACCAGAAGAAAAATGCACAGATTTAGAGTTGAACTTTTTACCTTCCTTTGTCTTCCAAAGTGTTCTGAATAGCACATCGTTTTGTGTTGTGTAGTTTCGCACTTCTGTTATATGGATGCCAGCATGCTAGTGTAATTGCACGGTTTATGTTTCTTTCCTCATGTTTGTGTATGTGTGAGCAGACTCGTGATGTGTGTGTGTGTGTTGCGAAGTATGACTGTGTTTTTCCACAGCACATGGTCATTGACCACAGTAGTCACACTGGCAATGAACCACTGAATGTGGGCTGGATTGTATCTGTATTCCACAACAGCTTTCAGAACTTTTTAGTATAAGAGGGTCCCACCAGTGTGGACTGTCTGTGTAATGTCTAAGTCCTAACTCCCGACTGGTTCTTCTCCCAGGGCCGTCAGAAGCTGGCCCGTTTCAATGCTCGGGAGTTTGCCACGCTCATCATCGACATCCTGAGTGACGCCAAAAGAAGACAGCAGGGGAAAGGTCTCACCAGCCCTACAGGTGAGACACTGAGAGGAACGGACACACCGATAGGAGGGAGGGCTGAAGGCAATTATAATGCTTTTTGAAGAAGAGCAAAGAACAAGGGCATGAAACTTAACCTACTCACAAATATGGGTAGACACAGTACCTCTCTATACAGCCATACGGAGCTTTAATGGCTAAAAAGGGGGATTTCTTAAGGGTTTCTTACAGAGCTGCATTTGTGCCAGACCAGGCGGTGTCTCTCTATCTGCATAAGAATTTGACTTACTAACTGGTTCGTATGTGAAACCAACATGGAGCCGTCATTGAAAGAAGTGGGAAAGAAAGTTGGCTGTCAGTCAGCACTCTGAGCGTTCTGTATATTGGGAAGTGTCTTACATAAGCACATTTTTCCTTTGTCAGACCCATTGGATCTGGGCATTGATGATGACCAGCATGACTACGACAGCGTAGCCTCTGATGAAGACACAGACAGCGAGCTGACCACCCAGAACAACAACAACACACAACGCAGCAACCGTGCAAAGGTGCAGTACTTGAACACACACTACCTATTTTGGAAAAGCATGCAGTGTACATCTTGCCAAATGCACATTTGCCACAAAGCTAAGAGAAATATAATGAAAGTAGTTCCACCAGCCAGCAAAGCTTTGCCATGGTGTTTTCTCTTTGTGACTGCTTGTCCCAGAATGCTTTGCGGGGAGTGGCCACAGTCAGAGCTGCCACATAGCTCCTGAGTGACATCATAAGATATTCTGGGTTCTCGTCAGAGAGGCATTGTTCATACTGAGAGAGAGAGTGTATGTGTAGTGAGAGAGCAGAGAAGAGGAGATTGAACGGGAGAGAAAGAGAGGAAAATGGTGCAGAGTGGGAGTGGTAGAAATGTAAACAACAGCTAAACCATCTCCTTTTCCTTTGGACTTGTTTAGCTCAGTGTGCAAAACTCCGCAACCTCATCTCCACTCTAGAAATACTGTATATGCATTCATTGTTTTTTGTTGTGCTCATAAGATTGAAGAACGGTACTTTATATGCTTACATAGATACTTAGTATTAAGTGGAGGCACAAGAGTGAAATAGAAGTGGATTGGGTAGGAGGTGGATGGATTACAAACAAAGAGAAAGATGTTTTAGGGAGTGGTCCAGGAGTTTGAACATGCTCCACGGTCACAGGAAGTGGGGGTGGATGGTGCACTGAGAACAAGAACTAAGGCTCTACTGTCTCTAAGTGTGTGATGAGCTGTCGTACTGCTGTCCTGCAGCACTGCTCTAACACAGTTGTAAGCTCTCTTTTATGCAGCTCCTATATACCCATATTACATCTGCATAGAAACGGCATTAAATAAATACTTTTTTTATATATAAAAAATTTTTATATGTATAAATACCGGGGCTGCAACTAATAATTATTTTTGTCGTTGACAAATCTGTTAATTATTTATTCGATTAGTCTACTAGTCGCAATTATTTTTGTCACACCCTAACCCTAACTCTAATTAAACCATTTAACTAATTAAATATCTTTTAAGTCAATTACTGATCTCCAACACACAGCCTAACTAGCTAATGTTACCAATAGAAGTAACCATGATGTTATTCAGATCTACAGCTAACTTGTTGATTGGACAGCTTTGCTGATTGTTATCCTGCATCATCAGGACACATGAGGAAATCAAACTCTGGTGACTGACAGAATTTTATGGAGCACTTGAATGCTTCTGATCTATATTGCAAAGAGCTCACTGAGTATAATTTATTTTTTAGCATGATTAGTAATGTTAGATGTTAAACAGGACATGTACAGTAATAATTCAGGGCTTATTAGTCTATATGCTGTGGCATTGCTGTCACAGATGTTTTGTGGACTGAGTGAACTGACAGGGCTGACAGTAGTACTTGCCCTCCTATTTTAACAGATTTTGACCTATTAATCAGGGAAATACATGCACTGACAAGTACACATTAACAAATAATTTTCATAGCCATAGCATGGCTTATACAGATCAATTATAAGATCGCTGGGCACATTTCATGGATGGATTTATTAGTGGTTTAGCTTTGGGAATAATGCACAGATCACATCTCTGCTAACATAAAATCCTGTGGTTGGTTCTTTTGCTTTCACACCACAAGCGAACCGCACCAGAGTTCGTTTGAAAGCGTACCGAGACCATCTCTTGAAAGAGGTCTTGGTACGCTTGTTTGTTGCGCACCCGAGTGTAAAAGGGGGAAAACAAACTGTAGTGCGATTCAGCCAAACTAAATGAGGCAGGTGTGAAGCCAGCATCATCCATGAGACCTCAAAACCAAGAATACAAAGATAACTACAGAGGGGCTGCTCCAAGATAAAAGGCTTTATCACCCAAAACAATAAGCTCAGAATAAGATTTATTGCCAAGTAGGTTTTAACTTTAAAACGTCTAACTTTTTAACAGATTTTTGCTTTGGAACTATATAAAATAATATGCACATTAAAAGCAAGTAACTTACTATAACCACAACTGTACACTAACAATGTAATGTCTATTTAGAATAATAAAGCAACAGTCTTCTTTCATACTACTTCTGCAGTTTATTTTGCCAAAGTGTTTATAAGTTTTATAAGTGGGGAATGTTCTGTAGGCTTCATCACCAGCCAGATGTTTGATTTACTTTAAAATGTTAAACCATTACTCAGATTGGAATGACAACAGTGGGATGAACATTGAAACTATCTTACAGTTGTGGCCTTTCCTCTGTCATTGTTGCTTTGTTGTTGCTGCTCCAGTGGTCTGTGTAACTGGGACCAGAGGGCTCTGTGGGCGTGACCATAGCCTGTGTATAAAAAGTGGACGTAGTCATCGTGAAGTCACCCGTTGGTTTGTAGCCTGCCGTTAGAAAGCCTCGAGTTTGGCAGCCATGTTGAGTTTTCGTAACCAGCGGCACCGGACGTGACCATATTTGGACAAGATGGTGGAGCTAACGGCTGTGTGCGGAGCTAGCTAGCTTGCTTAGCTAGGTGCATCTGTAATTCATGTTAACAAGGCTGACAACTTTGTCTTGTGAACACCAGGCTTAAAACTAAATGTACTCACCAGAGAAAGTGAACAGCCAACTCCTAATAAGCTTTTTCAACAGCGCTGGTTAAATTTACACAGTGCTGTTGGTACAGGTCACTCTAGCCTGATCGACAGGTCGCCATGGTAACGACTCGTCAATCATTGATTATCCCGCCCTGAAGCATACTCTGCTTTGTGGTCTATTTTCCTCTAAATGGGACCATAATTTACTAAATGAACATCATGTTGTATTGAAGAAGACCTGAAACTAGCGACTGAGACAATAAACTCATTCTTAAAGTGTTTACTGAGGTAATAAATCAGCTGAGAAGTAAGGTCATTTTACCATTATTTCTAATGGAACAGAGTCTTTTTGCAACCAGAATAGTCGCCCCCTGCTGGCCGTACGATAGATGCAGGTTTAAGGGACTTCTGCGTTGGCCTTACTTCTCAGAATGGAAGCTTCCCGCTTGGGTGTGACTGGTCGGCTGGCTGGCACCGCTAACCTTGCGGGTGCTTGTGGAGTTTCTCAGCCCCGAAAATGTTTGAGCACGTTTTCGATTCGACTTTCTTAAAACTGCCAATGTTCAAACTCTACACAGTTGATTTCTCGCCTCAAAACCTCTCAAAAGAGTATTTAGTGATAAAATAGCGTACAAAACCTGTAAAAACAAAAAAAGTTTTGCTGTTTAGCCTACGTAGACTAATTGTTGCAGCCCTAATAAATAAATATACATGCATGCAAACTGTGTTGATGGATGGATGGATGGCAGCCTAAATAAGAATGTAATGTAAGTTCTCTTAATTTGTTAGAGTAGATGAGGTGTTCCACTTTGAGTTTATTCCCAAGAATAGCTTCACAAGTCTCACACTGTCATTTTCCTCACTTTTCCTGTGTCTTTCTGTCCGCCCGTCTGTGTTCCTGTCTGTCTTTCTATCCGTCTTTGTTTCCTGTCAATGCAGAGTATGGACTCCTCAGACTTGTCAGACGGTCCCATCACCCTGCAGGAGTACCTGGAGGTGAAGAAGGCTCTGGCCTCCTCAGAAGCCAAGGTGCAGCAGCTGATGAAGGTCAACAACAACCTGAGCGAGGAGCTCCGGCGGCTCCAGAAGGAGGTAGGGAGTATGGAAGTGGGGGGATGAAAGGACGTGCAGTGACAAATCAGGCAAAAAAGGTCAACGCAGGCAGAACCTCATTCACAGCAGACTGAATTACAGAAGAGCAGAGAAAGCAGAAAGTTGATATTTTATTTATTTAATAATAGTGAAGAGCAACAGGGGGGCAGGAAAGAGAGATGGGGTGATGCGAGAAACGTCAACATGAATTGTTTCTTGGAGAGAAAAACCTGAAGTGGAGGAGTTGGAACATAAAATCCAGTAGTGGATGATAGCTAGATTTGAAGAACACACAAGACAAAGTGACGAGGACAGGTTGCCAAAGTGAGAAGAAACAATTATTTCAGACAGAAGGAGGGCAGGATGATGGAGAGACAAGTGAACATCTTAATGACAGGGTGTCATTTTCCTACGCTGTTGTTTCAGTGACTTTTTTTGTGTGTGTTATTTAGTTACTAAAGCAGCTGTCATTCTCATGTGGAGAAAGGGCGCTACAAATACCCATTCTCATTTTAGATTTTACTTTACACAGTTTTTAATTAATTAAGCTCATTTGTTGTTCATCTTCGCTTCATTTGGCTTCCTGTGAGTCACCATCATTAGCTCATTGTATTCATTACTGGCTACCAGTGTCGGCTCATGTGACCCGTGATTCGTTCACGTGTTTATCTTGTCACTTGACTGAGGATTTAGTGAAGAGTTGAGGCAAACATGCACACGTACAAGCAAGCACTCATTGTGCACTCAAACACATACTGCAAAGTACCACAAAACAAATCTGTGGTCAAATTAGATGGTAGCCAACACTACCTCAGTGCAGGTGAGCCCTCATTTCCCCTCATTGGCCATTATAAACAAACTATGTATTTATATGTATATACAGTTATGTAGGCTATCCACCCCATTCACAATGCTTAATCCCTGCCTTGACATGTAACCTATTCAAGTCTTAACCACACATTCCCCAGTACTGATATGAGTTATCTTGTATGATCTTTTTACTGTACCTGTGATTGTGGATGCTTGTCTTTGACCATTCAGTTGTCCTCCCTCCCTTCCCTTTAACCTCCCCATGTCCCTCCCTCCATCCTCTCATCCCTCCTTGCCCCCTTCCTCCTCTCCTGTAGATCACACGGATGCAGACAGAGAACAGTGCGCTGCGGGGGGGCCAGCAGGTTGGGGGGTCAGCTGGCCATGGGGTAGGGGGGCCTGGCGGAGTAGGAGGAGGAGGCCACAGGCAAGGTGGTGGGATGAGAGGAGGAATAGGCGGAGGGGGTCTGGGTGGGTTTGGGCCAGGGGTGGAACCCCCGGGGCTCTCGGTGCCCTCCTCTGTTGCCCCCCACTCCCATCCCCACCGGAGGGACCGCCAGGCCTTCTCAATGTACGAGCCAGGAGCGGCCCCCGGCCCCATGGCCCATGGTCCCCCAGCCCTGGACTCCCTGGCAGCACGCCTGCAGCCCCTCAACACACCCAGCGTAAGTTAGAACTCCCCCGGCCCCTTCTACTTCCCACCTTCCTTTGGGTGGCCCTGATTGGCTCTCTTTGGCCTGACTGATGGGCGATAATCCAATCCTGATCAATCTGTTTCCTTTCAACTTTTCTCTTACCCTGCATCTCAGTTCCCGATCCTTCTCTTTGAAAGGTCCAGTTGTGCATGATCCCCATTTAAATGTGAGAGTGTAATTTGTCTGAGAACAATACGACCTCAGTCTAAGATTTTTAGCACCATAAATGGGACGTGCATAACTGTGACGTTGACGGAGAAAGATGGAAAGTAGGGATTGTGTTGTCTGTTTGGTTGCCTGGTGACGCCTCTGATTTATCCGCACTCTAGCCTGCTCTGCAACCTTTGACCTTTTGCATTTTCAACCCTTTTTTACCTCCCAGCTCTCCTGCTTTTGGACAGCTGCATAATTTAGGAGTTGCTATGATCTCACACGTACACATAAAGGGAAGGAAATTTCGACCAGTTATGTTATTCAGCAGCATTTAGCCTATAGCAACATCTATGAAAAACACCACTCCTCACCACTACTGTCAACCTTTCTATGGAGACCTCCATGGAGTCGTGTCCAATTCACCATCTTTGTACACAAAGATTTACCTGTTTGTCTGTTTTCTGTCTGTCTGTCTGTCTCTTCACCTGTCTGTCCCTCGCTCACTGCAGTGCAGCCGTGCATCCTCTGGATGTAAGCATTCTGTCTGTCATTGCCTTGTTTGCCATTTCATCAAATGTAGGATTCCCTCACATGCAACTATACACCACTTCTGCTTGTTATGCATCTAATAATGGAGATCAACATTAGTGTAAAAAACATGTAGTCATTTTAGATGCCCTGCGTGATGTGTAGCTGTTCATCACCAGTTTAGCTGACAGTGTTGTTTGAATTGCAGTGTTGGATAGCTATAGAGAGTAGTGTTGATGGGATGATGGGTGAGCTGCCGAGTTGATCTGGCGCTGCTCTCACTGGCTCATTCATCTTGGTTTTCCTGCTGTTTATAAAAACATCTCTTCTCTCTGTCCCCACACTCTTTTTTTTCCTATTTCTTCATCCATCTCTTTCTGCTAATCTTTCATCCCCTTCTCTATCCGCACATCTCTTTCTCTTGTCTTTATCCCTTCATCTCTCTCTTCCTCTCTCCGTCCTTGTGCTTCTCTCTTTTCACAGGTAAGGAAGGGTGGTACAGGGGGTCCGGCGCCATATGGTGGCCAGCATCTGTCTGGATCTACAGAGATAGGCAGATACATGGTGAGCTCTTACAGTTTTAAGTTTTTGATTCTAGACGGATTTTCCAACCTTCATGATCCCACACACAGTCTGTTTAGGAAGTTGAGATTATACAGGGGGGATTACAATACAGAACATAAGGCTAATAGCACAAACAAACAAAAGTAGAGCAACAGGGGTAGGTCAATGAGTCACGTTGGTATCATTTGTACAATTAAAAAGACGGTGCCAAATTGAGGAGTTAGTTGCATTCCAGTCTATGTCTGTTTCTCTTATGTATTTTCCTGTTAGATCAGTTCAGGGAAATAGTTAGCTTTTCCATTTTATATATTTCCTTTATAATTCCAATCCAATCCCCTTGTGTTGGAGGCTCTTTAGAAAGCCACTTTCTAGTTAAAGCATGTTTACTAAATGTCAACATTATTATTATATATCGTTATTGTCAGTATTTATCACTAGAATTAATTGTGAATGGGATATTTCCAAGATATATAGTACAGAAATCATGCTTAATCCCAAAACCCATTAGTAAATTAATCTTTTCTACTGTATCCATCCAATTGTTTTACAAATGTTCAGCCAGTCCTCTGCTGAAATGGTTACTTTAGCTTCTTTCTCCCTTTTGGTTTTAATGTAAAGTGTGGAATTCCAATTATGTAAGCATGGATAGAGTCTAGCAAGCAGTTTTCTGTTGAGTTTAGATTTATATGTATCAGTCAATATGTTAATTAGGTTTGTGTTAACATTCTTCTGTTGTCTTTATGTTGCTGTTAATGTAAGTTTTATCTGAAGGTATCTAAAGAAATCTTAGTTTTGTAAGTAATATTTATCTTTTAAGTTTTTGGAAGCCATTTAATCCCCCGTTATCAGAAATGAGACGGTATGTTGTAATGCCTCTTGGGGACCAAATGTTTTTTTCTATCCTGCATTTATATTACAAAAAAAAAACTCTCATCATCCTGTTACAAAGATAAAGAGTCTTCCCTCTCCTTACATTTGGCTGCAAATGGAAAAATCCCCAAATTATTTTCATATTTCAGAGAAGCAACCACGATTCATCTTTATTCAAAAGATTCATAACTGCTGATTTACCAAGCAAATCTTTTGTTGAAATCACGGGGAACAAACTTTGTGGGAGGATGTGTCCATTTCACTCTGCAGGAGTGAGCAGCAGGAGGTTTGAAGATGTGGGTGATAATGGCACTGATGGTGCGTTTTGTTGCTGCGTTTCCCTCCCAGGTCCCTAAACCAGAGAAGCACGGCAGTGGCACTGACAGTGACTATGACAACACACAAACGTACGACCTCTCGCTAAGGTCAGATCCACTGTACACACAAGGATGAGTGTGTTTGGAGATAGTTTTACTAATTGCTAGTACCAAATACCAATTATTTCCCGTGTTGTGTTTCATATCTTAGAATTTTATTCTGAAACCAAAGATGCACCCTCAAGACAAAATGAGTTCTGGCAATAAAGCCAAAAGTTGTCATGGGATTTAATTGAGATTATTAAGCATCTAAAGCCCTTAAACTATTTGTATAGTCTGTGTTACATAAGTATTTTGTCATTAAATTACCTTTACAATTGGTTCCCAAAATGTATATGCAACTCACTTATCACCCTATTTGCTGTAGTTTTGTGTTTTCTTACTTTGCAGTACTATACATCTGGACCAAACACAGATATGGAGGTTATTGATCCAACAGTTTTTATTGAGAAATATAGGACAAAAAGAGGGCAGTCTCTTTAAGATGTTGAACACTTGAACACAGTGTTGAGATGCTAAAGCGCCAGACTGATAAATGTCCTCTGTGACTGTCCGCCCTCAGCTTTAGTCCAATGTGTTAATGAAGTCTATTTATGTTTTCCTTTTGTCAGTATGGGGCGCAGCAGTGAGGAGGAAGGTCGCGGGGAGTCAGAGGAGGGAGGAGGTGGGGAGGCGGTGGATCCGGACCCCACCCTGCCCTGCACAGAGGATGTCATACTGAAAACTGAGCAGGTGACCAAGAACATCCAGGAGTTGCTCAGGGCTGCTCAGGAGTTCAAACACGACAGGTAATACAGCCACTTTCTGTTGTGTTTTTTTAATAAAGCTTCAACGGTCTGTAAACATATTTTATGATGTCATCACCCTAAAACAAAGTTCTCAATTTGCTCCCCAGAGATGCAGGGTGCAGTATTGAAGTTGCTCGATATCGTATTACAGTCAGTGTTTTCTTGACATCTGGTGCAAAGATGATGCAATTTCCCCATTCATAGGAGTGGGAACAAATCAGACTCTAGTAACTACCGTGGCATCTGTGTCAGTGTTTGTCTAGGTAAATTATTATTCTTTAGTGTTCTAAATAAAATGAAACAAGATTTTCATGATGAATACGCCATCCTGAGTAAAAATCTAACTGGCTTCCTCCAAAAACATGTATATACCCTTCATACTTTTACAGACTCCTACTCTTGTGGCATGTACATTCTGGTTAACTCAATGTATTTGAAAAATCAGTGTGCTTTTAGAATTGGAGACAAACTGAAATCTTTACCCAGGAAGAGATGTTCATCAGGGTTGTCACTGAAACCCGACTTTATTTAATGTGTATAATGAACTTGCTGTTCAGTTGAATCAATGTGCTGCTCTTGGCCTCTCCCTTCTAGCTGAAGATGTGTGGTATCTGTTTTATGCTGATGACCTTGTTCTATTATGGACATGGTAGAAAAAGTACTGCCACGAGGAAAGCACATGTCATGATTTTTGAAAGACGCCCCAGGTGTCAGGAGAACAAATACTAGTCCACCATAAATAGTCACATAGTTGAACATAGTATTTGGTATACCTACCTTGGTATAACGGCATTAGTTTAAACATGGGCGTAAATATTGCTAAAGAAAAAACTTAAAGAGCTCTAAATGCAATTAAGAGAAAATGTTATAATTTCCGAATTCCATTTCAAATTTTGATTAAAATATTTGATAGTGTCATTGCGCTGGTAGTGAAGTATGGGCACTCAGTCATCATAGCTATACTTGTTGGGACTAACATCCAACAGAGTCTTTACATGAAGAATTCTGCACATATATTTTACACGTACACTGAAAAACACCAACAAATACAGCCCACCAATGTCCCCCAGAGCAATCTTCTTTTTGTTATTTTTTTTTTAATCAGAACTTCTGTTACATTACCTTGTGTCTTGTGAGCGACTAATTTAAAAAAACAAATGTCTCCCCACTTTAGCTTTGTTCCATGTTCTGAGAAGATCCACTCCGCTGTCACTGAGATGGCCTCACTTTTCCCCAAAGTAAGTTACCCCACAATCATGTTTCATTTTTCCCTTGGTGCTTCCCTTTCTCTTTCTTTGTCTGGGTGTTGCTCTCCTTATCTTCTTCGATCTGTTTACATCCTCCTGCATCCACCTCGTGATTTGAGTTCTGGTTCCCTTCATTTCTCCATAGCGCCCGGCGTTGGATGCAGTCCACTGCTCCCTACGGCTGTTGGCTTCCAGTGCCTCGCGGTTGCAGGTGGAGTGCCGTAAGGCGGCGCCCTCGGAGCCTGGGGCCCCTGCGGTGGACTACCAACTCCTTACCCAGCAGGTCATCCAGTGCGCTTACGACATCGCCAAGGCTGCCAAGCAACTGGTCACCATCACCACTCGTGAGAAGAAGCAGTGACCCTACAAAATGCATGGGCGGAGAGGAAAGAGGGAGAGAGGACGGATCGATGCACGGGTGGACTAGGAGGGACGGGAAGGGCTTGTAGGAGAGGAAGAAAGATGCAAAGATGATCACACTATCGATGGGAGGACGAGGGAGGGGGAGTGATTGAGAGAATGATGGGCGCGATGAGGGAAGGAAAAGTTTTGAATATGCATGAAAGCAAAGAGGAATGATTGTTTGGTAGAAACACTACAGAGGACAGAGAAAGGAAGAATCCCACAAGTGTGGAAGTGAAAGTAAGGGAGGACGAGCGGAAGGATCCAACATGGAAACTGAAGCCTGCTGAGACCTAAATGAACTGTTGGAATCAGATGTGTATGATAAACCGCTCAAACTGTGAGAAGCATACGTGAAATACAACGGTGGCGATGTACAGTGCACTGGATCCTGAGATGTTATACCGCTTTATTTATTCTCACCTGTCACTCGTCATCCCTCCCTCTCCCTGTTTACCTGAACTAGGGAGGAGGTGTGTGCTGCGAGAGAGGGAAGTAGATAGGCCGACCATGACAATACTCCACGCCATCTCCGTCCCTCAATTCCCCTCTGGCCCGCTCCTCTACCCCCGCCACCCTCCTGCCTCTCTCTCTCTCCTACCAGACATAGGGCCTCTCTGTCTCCTATCCCGTCCCAGACAGGATGAGCTTGCGGTGCAGAGAAGGAGCTCGACCCCACACCACGTCCCACCCAGGCTCTCAGATGCGTCCTCCTGGGTCAGCTTCTGCAGGGGGCTCCAGCTTCTCTCACACCCGACACCCCCCCTGTTGTTGGTGGTACACAGCATGATCTGGCATGTTTTAATTTCTTTCCTCTCTCTCCTTAGTCTTTTTTTTTTTTTTTTCTTTTGAACATGCAGATTGGTTTGGTCTGCACCTCTGAGGACAAAAATGACAAACAAAACACTTACACTGGAATAATTGTGATTTATTGTTGTTGTTTACCATGCCTATTGTTTTTTTTTGTATTGATATTTTTACTGGCTGTCATCTTGATTTAACTGTTTATGTATGTTTATTTTACTGTCTGAAATATGATTCTCATTTAGTGGAATAGGGAGACAGGTGGGGAGGATGTGCTTGACCTCTTACTGGGATTTAAGTAAACATGCGTGCAGACACACGTGTAAAAGAAATAACCTGTGAAATGTTCCTCAGCATTTTTCAAGCACTCCTTTTCTGGGGTGACAGTTTATTTTTTTTTTTTTTCATGTGATATATCCTGTAGTCTGCCAAGGGGGTTGAACAGTTGCCAAAGGTGGAGAAGGCGTTGGGGGGGACATTTTGATTTTGGTTTAGATTTTCCATCAAGCCAAAAGCCCCTTTGTGCATGATGACAGGACCTGTATCAATTGCTCTTTTCGTGTATCCTCACCTCAACTGTCTTTTGGGGATTGATTTGTCTTACAATTTGCCTCATCTAACAGAGCCAGTGGAATCATCTCAGAATCAATCGCATATTCATTTTTTGATGTGCCAAGCAGGATAATAAAATCACTTGGTCCAGTTTGTGTATGAGGATTAACCCTCTCCACCACCACTACCACTAGTCTTGCTTTAAAGCAGTATTTTATTTACATGGCGTCTGTGCCTCCCACAGCAGCCATCGATTTGCATGCATGTTAACAAATGTTCAGTCGCATTATGTTGATACATATAACTGGGATGTTGCAGTAAAGCTTTAAGTAGTCCTGTGAAAAGCTCTAGATCTAGCAACCTGGAAAGTAAACATGGTGCGAGATACTCACCGCATCATTTCATTTGAGAAAATGTGCTCATTTGAAATGGATTTAGCCATCTCAAGTGCGCTTGATTCAGTTTGCCATGTATTATTTCCACTTTTTAGACTGTCTGGCAAGCACAATCAAGCCCACCGAATGGTTCTGCGTCATGGCCTGCTGATCTGGGCCACAGAAGTCACTTCTAGCTCACTGTCTCTGATCTCTGCCAAAGGGGAGAGAGCATTGGGAACAAATTTTTTTTTTTCTTCTTCTCAAAAAGATAGCGCACTTAGCCTCTGCTGTAGGTTTAAAGCCTGTTGTACTGTGCCGAACAAATGTGGTCATATCTGTAACAGAGGTTGCAGGTGGGACCTAAATGTATTTCCCAGCTGCCAGGATGGCCCTCTTCTAGTTTAGAGTCACCTGTAGCCCTTCTTCAATGATTGTGACACAACACAGTTTCTCAAAGTGTTTGTGGCCTTTAATGGTTGATTTTGCTTGCATTGGTCCATTCTATAATCATGCTCAGCTCTCAGAAGTCCTCTGCACATTCAATTTACTCACCGGACACATTGACCTCATCCTTCACACGGCGGTGGCGTCGCAATTTGTCTCTTGTATTGCTGCCTTTTTGCAAGAACCAATTAGACCTTAATTAGCCCCAAACACTTTGAGGGATTGATGCTAGACCACCTTCAGCACTTCCCTGTCCACTTTATTCATGTTTTGCCCACCCACCCACATACACAGATGTCTCTGTAGCGGAGGTTGAGATGTTTGCTCTGTTCCCTGTCAAAACAAGTCATATCCAGAAGACTCATGAAATGTATCGTTGTTTGATATTGAATGCCTTTGGACATCATTATCCTCTTCTGTTTGGCTGGCTGAGTTACAGTGATGTCGTACTGACTGCTGGGACAACAGCAATACCACACACACACACACACACACACACACACACACACGAAGAAAAGCTTGTCCCTTCAATCACAATTGCCCAAGTTTTAGACTAGAGCCATATATATGAACATATATTTTCATGCTATATTTTATATTAAGCTATATGTTAGGGTTATGTCTGCCAGATATTTATGTCTATTTGTTGGCACAAGTGGGCTTCAGGCTATGGGACCTATTCACCAAATCTTCATTCATCTCTTTACTCTTGACACCAATGTACTTGTAGATATTTTAAGTCTTGTGAGTATGGTTATCCTGTGGTATTGTCCCCTTATGTAGTTATATTGTACATATTAACGATCCTACTAGAATCCACAGGAAGCAAAGAGTGAAAACAGTTTGATGTAGGCGATTACTCAACGGTGCGGACTAAGTTGCACTATTTTCAAACACCAGCTGGGTGAAGTAGGATCTATGTTATGTACTGCACTCTCCCAAAGGTCTTAGTTCAAGTACATTAGGTGCAGGATGCAGGGTTTGATTTGGGATTGGGCAATAGGAAAGGTCTGAAGCTCACTTTGGCTTAGCACTACAGTCATCTCAAAATGGCAGGAGAAGGGTCTAAAATGCACATGGCCTTGTCCTTCCTGGAGTTCGTAAGACACTACGTAGGGTGCCTCTAGTGTGAATGTTAAATGCTTCCGTCAGTTCATGTGCAACATACTTTCTACACCTCCATCGTGTCCAAAATTCAGCACGTTTTCCAACTTAAAACACACACCCTCAACTTATCAGTTGGACCAAGCCTTGTACAAGTACAAACTTTACATTTGAAGCCAGTGAATTATACACACAAACTTCTGATACTCAGCCATTGGCAGTGCACTGTGGCCTGTACTGTTGCTGACCTTGTGTTTCTTTACAGCTCTACACTTGGGAGATGGGTGTTGGGAGAGTTATCTTTTAACAGAAGACGTTAAAACTGTATAAAGTAGAGGAAACAATGACTTAAAGGTCAATCGTAATGGAAACTCATAAGCTGTACATTTGTAATAAAATAGTAAAACAAGTTCATTGTCCTGGATCTGTCTGCATTTAGTTTCTTCTTACTTAGTGGATGCTCACTCTAAGGGACACGTGTATTTACGTCTCTAATCATCTTTAATGACAGTTCATGTCGAGGCCGAGTCCCCAAACCTTTCAGTATTAAGGGCAAAGTTTGATGTTTTTTTAGCAAAAAATGCATATTATTTTATTGCTATAATATGCATAACAGCTAAAAGTATTTCATATTAGTATTGAATCAAATCACACAGTAATCACTGTACAAAAAGACAAGCAATGGTTTTATAAACACAGAAAACTTTGCTTGCATCATTTTAATTAGTCCTACCTGAATTAAAAGTTTTAATTGTTTTATGCCATAAATGTTTTGTTTTTTTGCCTAAATTTGATTATTTCCTTAGGTTTTTCATTCTAAGATGATTATATTATGCCACATTAAGGCACATTTGATGATTTTCTGCACTCAATCTTGAAATTTGACTTGCCGAGTTCCCTCCTGTGGACCTTTACTAATTTAGCTTTGTTGAGTTGGTTCTAGCACAAGCTTTCAGTTTCCTAATGAAGATGTCCTATTCACTGACTGAATATAATAATAATAATAATAGTGTGACTGAAAAACTGACGACCTCAAATGAAGATGTATATAGTTACAATTTGACCACAACAGCATTCAGAATCAATATGATAGAAAATACATTTCATTTCAGCCTTCAAACAAATAGCCGTAATTTTATTGTAAATGCAGATTTCTTCCTTCTCAAGATGTGAGTACGATAAATCAGCAAATATATAGGTATCGGTGACCAAGAAAAAAGTTTGCAGTTATGTAGAAAGTTTCTCCATTACATGCATGGATGTCATCAGATTTTTTAGACTCAAATATTGATATTATCATCAGCCTTAAAATCCAGGTACTGGTCCGGGTATAACTGGTCAGATGCAAACATTTGCTTATGGTGTTAAAAGATACAAGAAAACATCCATCAGAGAGCTGTTTCAAACATTCAACACTTCTGTCAAGGAATTTATTGTCTTTGTAAATCATGTCCAAAAAGGCCTTCAAAATACAGCCATTCATATGTTCGTACCACTGATTACCGCCCACAGCGTTGCTTAGAACAGCAACTTACATATTCACATACCACACCTTCACAGGTAAAAGCAACACGATATTACTTTAAAAACTACTTATAAAAACAAAATGTAAACACAATGAAAACAACCATCGAGTAGAAAAACTATCAAGACCAGAACTGGAGACTTTATATTGATTAAATGGAGTGAGCAAAATGAGGACTATACACTGTGCTGTGCAAGAGAGTATGATCAGACAATGTTCTGACTAATGTTTTGTAATGTTGTACAATTATATTACATTTGTAGGTCGCTAAATAAAACCTGAAGGGTTCTCTTTGGACTTTTTAAAGTATTATTTATGGGGATGTCCTGAGGGGTCAAAGGACTGATCCAGACAAATATACAATAGTATTTTTCTGTTAATATTCTTTGATGGTTGTTATTTGGGAAATGTACTTTTGGACTACTGCTGCTTCATCTGTGTTCTGGATGTATACACACTCACTTTGGATGGTCCAATTTTTTTTCTGTTCTCATTTCCACAGCTTCCTTCACAAGAAGACAGAGGGCCTGTTTACACCTGGTATTAACATGCATCTTGGGTGATCCGATCACAAGTGGACAGCTACAGGTTTGACTGCACCGAAGACCTATTGAAGACGCATAGAGATGTGATCACAGACCACATTCGGAGGTGGTCTGGGCCTCATATGGCCACATTCTTTTAGCAGTGTGTACCACCTACTCAGCTGACATCCTCTGCATAAGCGGAAGTACATAGTCATTTGCAACAACAGCGCCATTTAAAGTGCAAAACAACAAGAAAAAGCCACAACACGCACAATGGATTCTTGTTGATGAAGTACATATGAAACATGCTGTCTAATGTCCTCTGGCTCCTTTCATCTCTGTGCAGAGTTTCCAGATGGAAAGTAACGCTAGCTGCTGCTAACTGTTGTTGCCATTAGCTAGTTAGCTCAGTTAGCCGTGCAGCTAGCGGTCCTATTGACGCTAGCTGACTCTGCCCGCCTGTCTGCCTGCCACACACTGGTAGCTCAGAGGAGCAGTTTACACCCTTAGCACATAAACTTTGGTCCACTAATAGGACCACTAGCTGCATGGCTAACTACGCTAACTAGCTAACAGCAGCTACAGTTAGTAGCAGTTAGCGTTACTTTAGAAACAAGTAAGGCTATTTGTCCATCAGGAAACAATTACATAAAGTATGATCCAGTTCCACCCAAATCAGGTAATAGTTATAAAGTTGTGTTTTTGTACAGGAGTAAGGCCCAGCCTCCAGACATGCCCTGCCCCGGCGGCATGTATCGTTTTCCCAATCTAATTTTAGTCTCATTTTTTTTTTCTACCTTGTTAAACAAATTGATTATAAGGAAAATTTTGCACCTGCTAACAATAAAGCATGTGCTGTAGTGTGTGCGCGTCCCAGCATTTGATTTGCATTCATAAACCTATGGACGCTTATTTTCATTTCCCTGTGGAAATTCAGGGGAATCCAATCAAATGTTTACTGACAGCTTTTTCAGAGGTGTGTCAAGCAAGTCAGAGACTCTTTTGAATGTCCTTCAGAAAGAAAAAGCTCTCAATAAACTCCACATGAAGCATTGCTGCAAAAAAATTTCCCACGCTTTTATTTTGGAGGCACAATCATCTAAGAAGTGATTGTGTGACTAACTGTAGCTGTCATGACTGAGACCTATTTCAGCACCAGCCACTGAAATTTTTTTATTTTTCTGCTATCAAAGCAATCTGGCCGCGGGCCACCTATTGCCGACCACTGGTGTATGGATTAGATCAGATTATAGACAATTTGGAATGCTTCCCTAATATTGAGTTGCACCCATTTTGCGCAACCCATGTCTAATTTGTTCACAGTCTTTTTAATTGACAGCCAAGCTGTTGCCAACATTGTGAGGACACAAAGTCCACTCTTTGCCTCCTCAACATGCAGCGAGACTTGGATGCATTCTTGGGGATAATTCCTTCATTTTTCTATGGATGTTCATCTGAGCTGGAGGAGCTGGGCAGAAGAACACACTCCTGTCGTCTGCTCCTTTTCCGCCTCCTCTTCGCAATTCGTAGCCTCCTGCTGATCACATCTGCAGGACACGCACACAGATAAACACAACATATTAATTAAACTGCTTTAGAATATAAAGAAAGGCACGTTAAGGCATGTTACCTCCACCGAAGAGGTTATGTTTATGGTTCTGTCTGTGTTAATTAGCATGATCTCTTCAAAGTAAGGACTGGTGATTAGTTAAGTTAATGTGATCAAACTAGTTCACAGGATTGGTCAGAGGATCAAAACAGCTCTCTGATGACTGAACCTTCTGTGGTCCACCTACCTGCCACACTGTCGTAGTCCTGCTGTGGATCGTGCCAGTAAAGACTGGGCGCAGTCCTCCAGTGACGGTACAGGCGTGTGTGAAGCACTGACAGGGTCAGCAGCACCAGCAGGAAGCCCAGTGCTGCTGCTGCCCACACTGCCTCGTCTGTCCTTGGGGTCCTTGGCAACCCCTTATTCACAACAGCGGCCCGGGCCGCGGCCCTTGAGTTCTTGTTGCAGTCACAGTGTTCGCCTTCTTTGCAGCCGTCACAGTCTTGGCTGTTGGGCGGGTAGGTGGCTGGCTGTGGGTGCTGGTGTTGTTGTGGCTGGGGCGGAGACTCCAATTGGGATTTGGAAACAGAATCTAAGCCTGTCTTTTTACTTTTGCGGTGCGAGTGTGTGTCACTGTGTGTTTGTTTATGTTCCAACTCTCTCTCTTTAACATCTACTGTTTCATTATCCTTCACCATGGTGCCTGCTGTGTTGTCTTTATCAGATTGTTTCACTTTGGCTTCCACCTCTTCCACTCTGTCTACAACAGAGTCTTTATCCCTCTGTCTGGATGAGTCTGTACCTTCATCTTTGGAACTGAGGGTCAGGGCTTCAGGTCTGGCAGTATGGTCATGTCCACTGTTCAAGCCATCTGCAAGAACATCCAACCCAGCAGAAGGGTTTGGGTTTCTGAGGGCAGGCTGTTGTGACGTTGTCTGTAGCATTAGCCTGCTTTTCTGAGACTCAGACGCCCCAAATCCTAAATATTCAGCTCTAAGTGAAGTCTCAGACATATTTGAGCCCAAAGAAGTTGTGGGCCTGGGTTTAAGGCTCTGATTTATACTTTTAGACTGAGAAGGAGCTTTCCTTGGACCAGGATGATCTGAGAGAATCCTGTTCCTTGGACGAGAGTCTGCTGATGGTCCAAGTGTGTTGCTGTTGTTCTGGGCGTCCCCTGTCCTGTTGAGGGTGGTTCTGCTGGTCTGGTTAGACATAAAACTGGACACCGGAGTTATTGTGTTTTTACTCTCGCCGTTATCCTTAACATCCCCCCATTTTTCTCTAAAGGCGGCTCTTATCTGCCTGCTTTTGCCTTCCTCTTTAATTTGTTTCAAGCTATTCTTCTTCATGTTGGACTCCAGCTCTGTCTCCATCACTCCATTCTGCAGAGAAGAGATGGTCTGCTCACAGCATCGCCTCAGATCCTCCTGGGGATTTATAGTAACAGCTACTTAGAGACATTTTAAAAGACTACTGAAATGACTCTTGTTGGCTGCTTTCATTGTAGCGCACGTAAAATTCACGATAATTAACGCTATGTAAACAAACAAGCAAAGTCGTCAGTCCAATCTCCAAACCTTCATCTTTGCAGAGTGTTTCTCTGGATGTGCATGTCGTTCCCTGTGCTGCTCTGCTGACCAGGTTAACAGCAGGTTGTACTTCCTGCTCTGGCTCATGCCACCGCACTCATTTCGTGTGGATGTTGTGGTCTCCAGCCAATCACAGACCTCTGTAGAGGCCACGGTGGACAGCTCTAAGGTGCGACCCCAGGACACTAAGGCTATTGGCTGAACACAGAGAAAACAGTGAACATTCACACCCTTTCTTCCAGAGGCAGAAACTTCTAATTTATTAGTCATGGTACACTAACAGACTGTAATAGCCCTCTAAAGTAATCCCTACCCCTGCCCTCAGCTACTGTAATGTAATTTACAGGTACTTGTTTAAAGACAGTAAACAACAAATATAATAATTTTTATTTAAAAAATTTTAATTAATTTAAGTTACTCTTTAAATAACTCATAGGTGTATGTAATGCCTGATTTTTGTGTTGTTATGAAAAAGTGTAATGCTGCTGTTATGAAAATGAATAGAGCTAATGTTGAGGTCATTTAATCAGAACTTGTCCATCATTGTCAGTATTTAAGTCGTTTATCATTATTGTTATTATTTTTTCTATAATAATTATGTATAATATCAACTGAAAATCCAGAGGGGATGTTTCACTATTAGCCCTTGGGGACTTCTTACCTCTCCTGCGTAATTCATACAGCGTATTTTTATTTGTCTTTTGTGCTACTAAATAAATAAATAAATAGGTTGAAACACTGGAACTGGCTTGCATGGCATCAATGCATGTTTCAGTCAGAATCAGTAATGCACAGTAAAACTAAAAAAAGCATATATAGAACCACAAGAGAACATTTTAAAATATGAACATGAGTGTATAGTGTTATTCATTAACAAGCACTCCTAACAAAGGCACATTAAGACTTAAAGGTTCAGTGTGTAAGTTTTAGTGGCATCTAGTGGTGAGGGTTGTGAATTGCAGTCAGCGGCTTATGGTGCATTCACGTGCTCCTCAGATGGTCCTATTTTCCGAGCTGTGAAGTAGTTCTTCCGACTTCAGTGTGTGTTCATATGCACTTAAGTCATAATGTGGGATCAACATGGATGCTACTACAAAGATGTGTTAGATTAGCACTATCAGAGCACAACACAATCTAATATACACTATATTTCCAAAAGTTTTGGGTCGCCTGTCTTTACATGCACATGA
Source organism: Micropterus salmoides (assembly GCF_014851395.1). Taxonomy (NCBI): domain Eukaryota; kingdom Metazoa; phylum Chordata; class Actinopteri; order Centrarchiformes; family Centrarchidae; genus Micropterus; species Micropterus salmoides. The sequence goes on along the minus strand of NW_024042261.1, from coordinate 13,389,228 downwards.
AGGTTAGTGACATCCCATTTACAATCTGTACGGTTTAATATGGAGTTGCAGCTATAACAGCTTCAACTCTTCTAGGAAGGCTGTCCACAAGGTTTAGGATTGTGTTCATGGGAATTTTTGACCATTCTTCTAGAAGCACATTTGTGAGGTCAGGCACAGATGTTGGACGAGAGAAGGCCTGGCTCGCAGTCTCCGCTCTAATTCATCCCAAAGGTGTTCTATTGCGTTGGGGTCAGGACTCTGTGCAGGCCAGTCTCCACACCAAACTCACTCATCTGTGTCTTTATGGCCCTTGCTTTGTGCACTGGTGCGTAGTCATGTTGGAACACGAAGGGGCCATCCCCAAACTGTTTCCACAAAGTTGGAATCACTACAGCTAAAACTTTCGGTAATATAGTGTATATGTCATATAAAATATGTATTTGCATTATTTGATTTTGCACAAATCAAAGTTCTTTATACTTCTTTATGTCCTGTCTTTATTTCTGTTTGTGCACTCAAGATTTGAGAGGAAAAAAAGATAGTGATTATTCCGACACCACATGAATGCACCATCAGTTACTGCTCACCCCTCCCTAACCAAGTGTGCAGAAGAAGCTACGGTGACCGTAGTGCTCTTGTGTTAAATAATACATTTGGGCCTCCATTTGTTCAAATTTCACTTCTTTTCTTACTTCTAATAAACCAGTCGACTACTACTACTACTACTGTTACTTCTTCTTCTTCTACATATTCAACATAGTGAAGAAACGCACAACCTGGCGACTTCCATGTAAGAGGACCCGTGGTGTATGTAGATAGAAATGGTTCATTCTAAGGTAAAAAAACATAATGGTTCATTATGTAAGGTCTTATACACCACTGCAAACATAGTTTTACATATTATATTGCGTTTCTGTCAATAGATCCTCCTAAATAATACACACTGTACATTTAAGAACATGACAGAACCAGAGAACCAGAAATACTGGTAACAAGAACTGCAAGGCTAAAAGCTGTATTGAGAAGTTTCAAATTACATGTTCTTCACCTAAATTAAGCCTGGAGATGAGCTGAGCACAATAAAAAAAGCACATACACTAAAGAGTAGACCAAAGGAGAAACAAGGACCATATATTTATAAAAGCTTTTCAGTATATCCTATTCTTTCATTTTGGGCAAGACAACAGCTGATTATAATCACATCAACAGTACACCATCATGCATAAAGAATGTGACAGGTTTTTCCTGTACACCTTGGCAATTTTTATGCCAACTTTCCACAGCCTAAAGTTACATGCCTAAAGCCCAACTTTTAAATCTGTTGTTATATCGCTTGACATTAGACTGCCTCAACATACATCTAATCTTTTGTCTTTGTTTAAGATGTGTGTAGTTTTTCCTAATAATCCTAAAAGGCTTCCTATATTACTGCTGCTCCTCAAACAGTGTAAGTCTCATTCACACTTACATAAAGGTTGTTCAACCCTTAAACGTGGCTTTAGAGATAACTAATAGGCCTGGTTTTACTTCATTAACGGATAGGTCTATTTGTGAAAGAGTGGTATTGAGTTACGCCTTCAGTTGTGCTCGGGAGTTAAATCTAACAAAGACATCAGATCACGCAACATTCAAAATGTTTCAACACATGAACAGGACATTATGCTACCTTAAAAAGGAGAAATATTGTTGCTCTACAGTCCCTTACTGCCTTTGGTCGGTTAGAGAACAGAAATAAAGGGTTTGTCTCACCGTTTGTTTAACAAGCAGTGGATGTGGGGTGATGACGTAGTCAGGCAGACAGGAGCGGGCCAGGACAGACAGAAGCAGACGCTCGTGGAGAGGAGCACAGGGATGGTAGAGCAAAACAGTAGCTCCGTGCTGGAATTTACACAAAAACACGCAAGCACACATGTGACTATCACTGTCCCCGTGCTCTACCACAGGGTTTCCATTGACATTTCACAAGCATTTATGACACTCAACAGCTATAACTAAGGCTAAGTGCTCAAAATAATATAATTCCCTCCTTGTTTGTTAATAATGTTTTTCAGCAGATAAAGATTCCTAAGAGGAAAATGGCTGGTGTCCTCTGTGGAGGAAAAACAGCCGACAACCACAAATTAAAGTGTTAAACTAGCTGAGATGTGCAGTGCAGTCTGGCTATGGTCTGTTTGTTAAATCCCTGATATTCAAGAATATCCATTTTAGTGACAGCCCTGCTATCAAAGGTCCAAACAGGCAGAATGTGATTGTTGCCAGACTTCCCTGTATTACTCTTAATTTAAGTCACAAAGGCACAATACACTGATTGTGTCTGAAGTCCAGAGTGTGATGCATTGGAGCTAAAACAGATTGTTGGATTGAGAAATAATACAGAAGGGACTGTGGGATATTAGGTAACTCAGAAGAACTGGCCACCAGTCTACATATTCTACTGTCTACAACCAATTAACTCCTCAATGCTTCATCAACCTCATTCTGGAAAACAAAGGCATCTTAAATCATTCTGTGAACATCCAAAAATGCACCACAATACCATGTTGATTCTTTACTATGTTGTCACTTTTACATAATAAAATAGATTTTAGAGTTAAATAGAATTTAAATTACTCACAGTGCATCGCATTATACTACCTGACACAGAGCATTACTTTCTGCAGCAACAAAATGTCTAAATGCTCATGTAACTGAGTGCTGAATGTGCAAACAGATAAGCGGGTGCTGTGGTCACTACCTGTATCTCACTAACTGTTACAGCAAAAACTGTCTCCCTCTTCATTAATTTACTTTACTAAGCAGAAACAAGAGATTAAATTGTTGTGAAAGTGCAGACGGAGGCAGAAGCAGCGCCTGCATGTTTGATATGGTGACTTACGTGCAAGTTACTGAGCCACCGTTGAGGAGGACAGTACAAGTACTCTCCACTCTCTGCCCTTACTGGTCTGTAAGCTCCACTACAACACACACACAAATAAAGACACACATTTTAATATCCTCTATATACACATGACAGTTTATATTACATCAGTTGATAACTGTATTACAGTATTACAAAGCAAAGAAAGGAAAATAACGACACTGCTATGGGTTTACGTGACTAAAGGTGTCCATATTCATGTGAATACAGGTGTCTCCTAACTTGTGCTGGACCATCTCCCCACCTCATGGCAGCATTATATGCCTATCCAAACAGCGTTACCTGTTGGGAATGGTGTGGTTGTAGGAAATAGATTTATCCATGCAGATCTGCCTGGCTGGCTGCAGTGAAAAGAAATTAGGTAAATTAGATTTAACCATAAACACCCAGTCATCACCAAAACAAACACTAAGTTAGCGGCTGTTCAGTTTTGACTAATAAGTTGCTGACATCCATTACAAAACAAGGATGACGTTTAGCAAACTAGGGCTGCAAAACTTCTCTTTAGCAACACTTTGTGTAAAGTTGAAAACAAGACAAAGCCTTTGATTCATGTGATGCATTACCGTACAATTTGCCATTGTGCTTTGATTGGAGGAAATGGCCATGTTAAGATAGTGTTAGGTCAAAAGTTGGGGGAAACTCTCAATTTAAGTGCCCAGCGTCGTGTCCCTCGCCACGCATATGCACGTGTCTTTGTTTTATTATGATGACATTGGATGGACAATTTATTTCGTTGTGATCACACTGCCACCCTGTGATGTCCAATCCACGTCCAAATGCTAGTGTTTTCTAATATCTAAAAACATATATTTATGGCTTTTATACACAAAGTATATCTACATGTAAATTATACTCCTGTCTCATTGTTTAAAGCATGTGGTGTTCGAAAGAGCAAAAAGTCTTTCTGCCACATGGGAGAAGTTGGCTTCCAGAAAGTCAGATAACGTAGTATGTTTGACAAAGTCCACTTCAAGATGAGGTCGTGTAAGGTGAACGGGTTGACTTCAGGAGTTTCAGGCAGGAGACCGGGGTTGGAGTCCGGTGTGAAACCAAAAGCTTTATTATTTGTTGACTTATTATTTTCAGTTGCTAGAGAATCCAGTAAAGACTTCCAGCTGATAGCCAGGTCACGTCGTAGACATTGGCACAACTTCCATTTTGTAACTATTTTTTAACCATGACTTGGACATATGGATTGGACGTTCAAACCACGTTCATTCAACCTCTAAATGTTTGTTGAGTGCTTGGTAAAGTGTTTACTCACCTCGGGATCATACACTGTGTCAATACTGGGAAGCCTCTGTAGATAAGAGACAGTGAACACTGGTTAAATCACTGATAGAGCAACTTGAACAAGCCAAAACCTGATTCAGAGTAGGCTACCAGCTGTACCTGATGTACTGAGTTTACCACAATAATTACTTTCCTATGATTGTTTAAACTTCCTGGCACCCAATCCCTGTAGCCCACCCCACCCGTTTTTTCGGGGGATGAATTATTTGCAACACTGATGATGAAGTCTGTTGAATCCACAGTTACCTGAGGAGACTCGGACCAAGCAGACAATGGACAGTTCCAATATACAGCATCCGCAGGCAGGTCCCTGTCCAAAGACAGCTATCACACACACACGCACACACACACACGCACACACACACACACGCACGCACGGAAATGTAGTGATTTTTAATGCCTCCAATAACTGAACATAAGTTAAATGCTTGAAACACCGGGTGATCCACGCACCAACAGACAGTAGGTAACGTTATAACATTTTAGTTACCTTTCCGTTGTCACATCCTGACCCCCGAGACTCGGAGACCGCGCACCGACCCAAACTGACCCACAGCGCGGCCAGCACAGTCACAGTCAGCGGCGGGGACGTCGTTTGGCTCGGCATGGCGACAACCGGTCAGTCACTCAAGTGTGACCCGATGTGGCTGAGTGTCATAGCTTCCCTTTGGTCCTCTAGCTACAGAGAGACCGAGAAACAACTGAACTCCTCATAACTCCAAAACACGCATTTCCTTTGGCAAAGCACCATGGAGCGGTGAGACGTGGGGCTGTCGGCTAAAAAGGTAACCGTCCCACGGTGTCGCGTGCCCGTGTCCTTAAGCTAACTAATCTTCGTTGTCCTACTAATGAAGAATGCGCAGGAAATGTAACAGAAAGTGTGTGAACTTTCATAAACACTTCGCCAATGTACAGCTAATACACTATCAAGTTGTCTACATTATTGAAAGATAACGTTTTCCTGATACATTTCAGAATCTAACTGCTGTATCTTATTGTATCGCCTTCATTAGCTATGTTAATATCTTGTTTCTTTTTTCTATGCGTAATGTGTCAATTAGATTTGAGATGTTTTATGATATTATGTGATTATGTACGATCCAGTATTTGCTCTCTTTTCCCTTTTCACTTAAATTGTAATATCCTTACTTTTACTTTGAAAAAAAAATTCAATTTCCGGAATTACGCTGACTTTCTGGTGTTTCCTGCTAACTTTACTCAGCCTAATTACGGAAGCTGGGAAAGATCAGAAGAAAGAAGTTTGACTAGTAGGGTAGTTTACTACTTTGTGGCTATAACTTTGAATATCTTCTGGAGGCGACACAACAGCTTATATGACTTTATATGATTATGTCTCTTGCAGTTGGTACATGATTACTAGACCTAAGGAAAAACGACGTCTCTCTCTGCGACACAGTTCAAAGCATAACGTTACTGTTGCGTCTGAGCTGCTCGAAATTAAGGGCAAACAAGCAGAGCTGCCAACTCTCACGCATTGAGCGTGAGACTCACGCAATTGACACTTTTCACACGCTCAAACGCCATCCACCAATTTTCTCACACATTGGAAAAACTATACCTTTATACCAGGGGGCATAGGCAGGGAACCACGGTGGTAACAAAGGCTATATGAGTAAGTCATAGATGAATAGCGAGAGGGAATTACGATCTGGGGAAGCCACAAAGTTTTTCAATCTGCATGTGTGTATCTTGGTGATGGATTTTGTCATGTCCTTCCGTTAGCACCGTGTTTACTGTTTTTTTGCATACGTTTACAGTTTACATCAGTAATGCAAGCAGCAGTGTTTTGTAAGTCATTTTATTCTGCACAAAATAAAGTGTTAACCGCATGCCATGGCAGACCTGATTTTTTGCACCATTAGGCGTTGGAGACTTCAGATTCCTTCAAGTGGCTTATTTGGGGTACGATCGCCACTACATTTTGCAATATAAAAATGTATAATCTGAGCCTTACTCTGTTGGGAATGTGAGCTGCACAGAGCTGCTGATGTTAACGTGAAGATTTGTGGTGAAGTGCTTTTAGTTAGTTTCATTTTGCACAGGTCTCATCTATACAGACAGGTTCTGTGTCTGTCTGTCTGTCTGGGATTCTATCATATCAGCAGTGCAAGTAATGAACAGCAGATTATAGGGCGGGGAAATTTTGAAAAATGTGTGATTAAATGATTAATAACACAATTAACAACTAATTGTGATAAATGATGACATTATTCTCACAAAAATCTTTATGGAGATATCATATAACATAGATGCAAAAAGTTTTGAACATTCAGTTCAGGAGTTTCTAACGGAATTAAAATGAATTAATTTATCCTTGAGGTGAAAGGGTGCCACATTTAAAGAGGAACTTTCCCAAACAAAGACACAACGAAGAGGGAAGACTAAGTCATGAAAGAAAAAGAAATACAGAATACTTGAAAGCCATACACCTACTGAATTATATTGTGGTATATTTTACATTTTAAATATTTTTTTTAGTCACCTGCTGCCTGAGTTTTGTGTTTCCGTTGACATAGCCTAGATAAAAACATGTCCTCCATAAATTGATGCAGAAAAGGCAAGAATTGATGCAGAAATGTTCACCAGAATGCAGGAAATTAAGTGTTTAATGCTAAAACTTTGCTGGGGGATGAACCCCCACACCCTCCCTCTAAATAAATGGCTCCTCCAAAGGAAAACCTATACTCTTTCTTATTATGAACTAACCTATAATATTCCATACATTCTCTAGAATTAAAAGAAATACAGTATCTGGTTTTGACACATAGATTCTGGGGGGAAGACTCCCCAATACATGATTTGGTAGACATTAAGGCTATCATGTCTGGAGGTTGGCAAGTACCCTGATCACACTGATCAGACCATGATTATTGACTTGGCTTTTCATCTACACATACATGTGGCTGTGACATGCACATTAAAGAGTGATGACCCTGACCCCTGCGGTGGGATATAACACAGAAGGCCTAAAATGAACCAACCTCCAATACCGAATCTCACTCAAAACTAAATTGAAAAGTTGGCAGCCCTGCAAACCAGTTTATTCTCCAGGGGGCCTATTTATAAAGATTCCTCATACAAATAGTTGCTCTTTTAAGAAAATCCTTGGAATAATTACGTTTTTAAGACTTTACCCAAGTTAGGACTAGATCTTGGTACTTAGACTGGCCAGCATTGACAGAAATGGCCATCCCCACGTTAATGTCAAATAGATTAAGTAGCCTACTAAAATTTACCATGATTGTTTATACACGTCTATGATTAGGCCAGTCGGTTTCACTCTTCTATGTCCATTATCACTATAGGTTCACACCTGAAGGTCCGGTTCCTGAATCGTACCAATGCGAGGAGGATACATTGTTTCAGTTTTCCAACTGGTCCGGTTTGTGGTCACAAAGGCAAAACTCAGAAATTGTACACAAAGGCCATGTGGTGGAAATGGCGATCAATGATTGGTCATACAGTCGGCAGGTAACAAGTAAACAAAACCCTCCAAATTCGTACCTGGATATCTTTATCCATTATAACTATAAGAATTAACAACTGTTTAACAGTAAGTTCCAATGATCTACTGATATTTGTTTTTTTTTTTGTTTTTTTTATATTTTGAAATAAGTCATTAGTGTGGACTGGCGACCTGTCCAGGGTGTACACCGCCTTTCGCTCGATGTCAGCTGGGATTGGCTCCAGCCCCCCCGCGACCCTGTACGCGGGATGAGCGGTTGATGATGGATGGATGGATGGATGGAAGTCATTAGTGTATTTATTTTGTTTCTATATTTCTCATATAGTGTCATATATTTTCTAAACTCTACTTTTACACTATTACACTCTATTTGTTTAAAGGATAGGTGTCGATGTTTTGTCCATTCTCTGCACATACAGAAGATGGTTACCATTGCTTTGACTCAGTACTTTAGGCCATTGGATTTGAGTACTGACTTCCAACTCTGAGGGTGTTCACATCCATATTAAGTGAAAAGTAGAGTAAAGGAGTTATGGACTTTTTTTTTGTAATTCTTTATTCTGACTTGCATCAGGACCAGGGCAGTTTTTCAACAGTTACAATAATAAAACAATGATAATAATAGTTGTAATAGAAATACATTGAGGAATGTAAAATAAATAAAATATGAGAATTTTTGGGAGAGATAAAGTGTGAACTTTATAGAGTAACACAATATCACTGATTCAATCACTCAATAGGTAATAACCAACTATGTAATTTAATAATCTTCTCTTTCTGAAGACGAAGAAACATAGTAATCTTTTCCAAAACATACATGTAATTTACTCTAGCTTATCTCTCCACTCCTGTACTGTAGGGCGGTCAGGAAGTAACCAGCTCCTCGTGAGTGCTTTTTTTACAAGCAGATATCAAAATACCAAACAAATATTTATCAGGTGGCCTTACCTGAAAATCAACATTTCCTACAAGTTATGTGGAAAATCGCCAGTGTTATATGCTTTTCAGTGCTTTGGGAATGTCTCCCCAGAAGGGTCTTATCACTGGACACTCCCAAAATATTTTCCAGTGATTGGCTTCCCGAAATCCACACTTTCTCCAACATTTGGCCTCCCTTCCAGTAAGATGTGCTTTCTTCCTTGATGTAATAAGGGAACAAATAAGACACTTCCACCCAAACTCCTACCACACATGGGAGTTGGTGCATTTCCAGTGGACTTGCACACATCAAGCCAATCATCATATGGTGTTGAAAAATTAACTTTGTTTTCCCATTTTTCTTGTATTCTGTAATGTGGGATTTTTTGTCATAAGGCCTTTATAAAATCTATAGATAACATCTCTATTTGAATCCTTTTGATAGGTACTGATAAATATTCTTAGTTATGTGATGTTCAAAATGATTCGGTAACTGAAGATTTCTATAAAAATCAGATTTTTCAAGGCCAAATTCTTTTCTCAGGTTTTCAAAGTTTTAAATCGTAAGAAAAACCATTGAATTATTTGTAACTTATGGTTATATCTGAGCACTTTAAACTGGAACCTAAAAATTGATATTTCAGAGGCTGTTTGCTCAGTGAAAAGGGGGAAATCTCCAGGTAATGAAGGGCTTTCAGTTGAATTTAATTTAGCCTACATTTTTGGGACATTATTGAAAGTCTTTCATTTGAATTATTATATAAGAATGCACTGTAAAAAAGGAAATGTCCACAAGTATGAAGCAAGGCTTAATATGTCTAATCCCCAAACCTGATAAAGACCATTTACCAAAAACTGGCGGCCTGATTACAAAATTTTGTCCTTAATTTTTGCTAAGTGGTTTGCTAACAGGTTTTATGTCTAAACGTCACATAAGTTCTAATATAAGACTTGTAATCAACTAGCTGGACTATTCTCATCACATCAGTACAGACGCACAGATTGTATTTCTTGATTTCTATAAAGCATTTGATACTGTAGAACACTACTTCCTATTCAAAGAACTCAAAACATCTGGTTTTGGACAGATTTGTATATCTAATGTTGAAATGTTAAAAAAATATCAACAGTTGTGTTATATTATACCCAAATGCCACAAAAAAGATTTCCTGTACTCCGATCACATCGGCAGGGCTGTCCTATTTCACCTTTATTGTTCCTGGGTGAAATACTTAAATTACATATTTGACATAATCCTATTATTAAAGGCTTGTCTATGTTTGGTAAGGAAATTAGATTGACTCAGTTAGCTGATGATACAGCTCTTTTTCTAAGGGAACAAATTAGGTTGAATATCCCTAATTGACCAATTTTCAACTGCTCCCGGCTTAACTTAACACATCTAAATGTGAAATTTTATGTTTGTATCAGACAGGGGAAAATGTTTATTATATCTGTTAAGAAATGTTTAAAATATCTAGGTATTCATATCTGCAGGGACTACATAGAACATCAACAGCGTAACTTCTCTCCTAAATTGAAGAAGACTAAAACAACACTGAACTTATGGCTTCAAAGAGACATTTCAGTATTATCTTGACTAAAGCAAAAGGGATTTCAAGATTTGTTTACCCTGCTCTCTCTCTCAATGTCCATGATTTAACGTGCAAAGACATAAATATACTCTCAAACTTTGTTTGGTAAGAATAAGCACCATCATCTAAAAAAGCGTTGCTCTCTGGCTCTAAAGATGAAGGTGGCTTTGAAACTCTGGACTTCTGGGACTTGAATTACATTACATACATACATTACATACACTTTTCTTTTATTATAATTAATAAATCAATTCCACCTCTTGGTTTTCGTTTACAGTTTCGGACCTTTTGAGTTTTTGACTTTGTGAATGCAAACCGGAACAGTTGAAAAATTGAAACATCATCCCCACATTGGTTCGATTCAGGAACCGGATCTTTAGGAACCCGCCCATAGAGTGCATTTTTCTTTTCTTTTTTCTCTCTTATAAACCTATCCTTCTATATGCAACCACATGTCAACCCACATCAATGAGTCATGGGACTCCTCCTTCCTAAGGTAAAGTTTCTGTCGCTTTCTTGCCAGAGTTGCTGAGTTCTGAGAATTTTCCTAAATCACTCCTGAGCTAGGATTCCTTGCTGGACATTTTTTGGCTAATAGGCTTGGTAAAACTTTACCCGCAATAGGATACCTTCCAGAATGTGTACCTATGCAGACATTGCAGATAGGCTATTAAAGGGTATTGTCCTGTCACCGGGTAATCCAGGTAATCCAGCCATTCTATTAAGGCCCACAAATCAGACAGAACAGCCAGAATAAAACTGGGTGTGTTGCTTTCAAAATAAAACGAAAAGCGTGCAATCTGGCACTTGTTGTGTCACAACAAACATAAATTATTAATGAAAACTGTGGAGTTGGATAAGAGTTAAATATATGGCCTGTGCATTTTTAGTAATGACAAATATTTATTTTAACATGGGTTTTATTTTGAAACGTTTGAAGGGAAGTCTCACTGATTTTTGCCATCTTGACACTTCCCCTGTTTCCCCACCCATAAAACTCTCTAGCTCCACACAACATGTCATAAAAGTGCACAGGTGTGTCTGTCAGAGGAGCCTGAGTTCCTGGATAGAGGAGACGTCTGGACCTAAATGGAGTCCACCCTCCTTAAAGGTTTGCTGTTTATGTTTGGACTATGATTTGTTTAGCATTTAGGCTTGATGAGATGTTGGCTAGTCTATTTTAATCAACAGACAACAAACCAGTAAGCAATAACTGTTTATAGGTGTGTTTCCATGACTAATAGGCCTATATGATGGCATATTAGGGCAATTGTAGGTAAGAGAAATATACGGAGCTGGGGGAAAGGTGTAATAATATTCAGAGAAAAAAACAGGAGGAATAAACTTGGGAAAATATTGTTTTCTGAATTTATTTTTGCAGTCATTAATAATACAAGAGTCAGTGCAGACTTAAGAGAAGAGGTGGAGCTTTCAGACGGCAGAGGGACTGCAAGCCACGTGAAAGCATGTGTCACATCTTAGTCATTTATAAATGTCAGTTCTTTCCCACTTTTTGATGCTTTCAGTCTTTGAAGAGAATATAGTAAGCTATCTCATAATATTGGTTGGTGAAAGAAGCTGCTTTCATAGAGCCTTTAATAGCACAAGCACATCTGAAAAATGCTATTTTCCGGGGTTTTTTCTCTAGCAAATTAATGACTTGATTATCTCAGAGAATATTCTAGTTGTTTTCTTATAAATGTGTGAGCTTCTCTGTCGTAAATTTACCACTTCAATCTCAGGGAACATCAGAGTTCTGTCTGGTAAATGTAGCCCTATGACCATTTTCTCACCGAAAATGACTCCCTTATTCCCCCGTGTTTTATTTTATTTTATCTACAATGGCCTAATACGCTTCATACTAATTTACACTACTATTAGTTTACACAAAACAACACTTTATCTTTTTTCCTTGTGTGTGTGACACTTATCTGAATAATAATAACAATAATAATAATAATAATAATAATAATAATAATAATAATAATAATAATAATAATAATAAATAACCCCCCCCCCCCCCCGAAAAACATCTCTAATCCTGTCACCCTGTACTGTCTAGCTCCAGGTGCCGCAGGTGTCCAGCAGCCAGCGGCGACCTCGCCTGGTGGTTTGCAGCCTCTTCCTGAGGTAGCGGAACCTGCAGACCTGTGCAAAGAAAAGGAAGACAAGAGTCAACCCGGACACCCTGCAGGAACGGGAGATGGACTTGTGAGCAGGAGAGATATTGGAAAAACACAGTTGTTTGTTTTGACAAAATAGCACAGACCCAAATTACTCTCACCAAAAAATGAAGAAATGTTATGTCTATTACTCAGTAGTTAATATTTTGTGACGCTGATAACAAATGATACATGTAAAATGCATCTAAAGTTGCAAAATAACTAAATAGCCTAATATTAAAATAAAGACCATTAACGATTACTGTAACGCTTATCAGCTCTGTTATCCCCACTAGACTGGATTGGAAAGATTGTGAAGAACACAGCAGATAACTTTGTTTTCTCTTTTTTGCCTGTCACTGGCAGCTGCACTCATGCAACAGGTCTTTGTCCTCCTCGGACAGCGAGGATGAGGGTATCGGCAAGAAAGACAAGAAGAAGAAAAAGCTGAAGAAGAAGAGGAAAAAGATGGTATGGTGTCTCAAAAATCTTCACCACTAAGCAAGAATTATTCACTTGTGTTTTGTTTTTACCATAATTGAGTGTTTTTTTAACCCTCTGCATGAAGTATTAGGGTCAGATTTGGACAGACTATTTCACGACAGAATCCTCATGTCTCATCAGATGTTATTACACAACAGTCAGTTGATCCTGTGTTTTCATGTGGGTGTTGCATTGTTTAGAAGACACATGACACAGAGACACGTGAGGCTATAGTAATGATGAGGTCTGACCTCTGGCAGAGGAGGGAAGTACAATGTGAGCGGCATCAAGCACCAGCCAGTCAAACTAAATAAAACAAGGAATGGAATTAATTTGCTTATAATGCAGATCAAATGTCACTTTTGCAATGATTGTCTCACCGCATAGTGTGTATGTGCAGCTATAACAAAGCCTCGCTCCAGGGCGTTCGCAGTGACTCATTCTATTAGGTTCACATTCATCACTTTCACCAACAAATACATCTCTTTCAATGTGTACTCTGAGTTGAGCAATAACTTCACCACTTCTTTCTCAACAGGATTCCAGCTCATCCTCCTCCTCCTCTTCTTCTTCATCTTCTTCCTCCAGTAGCTCTTCAGACAGTGACAGTGAGGTAAGTTGTCATTGCTGTATAGAAGACAATTGCGTCCATGCAACTCCTGTCTTACTGTAACAAGCCACACAGTAGTTGCCCTCTTCACACACCTTTGAATCCAACAGAGTCTGGCCTGAGCTAATTATTCAAGGACCAGACGTTAGATGTACAGCTCTCAGAGACTGTAGAACTGATGGTTTTGTTTATGTAAATCCTCCAGTAATCTTTCATGCAGCATTGCTAAATTTAGTCCTTTTTTCCACACATACAAACAATTTCAAATCAGCTCATGGGGGATTGAGAGTCCCTTCTAACTATGTTACTGCCTCAGGTGAAGATACAGTCAAAGCAAACAATACAGCCTGTTAAGAGAATATTTATGGTGAAATGACAGCCAAATTGACTGCATTTAAAAATCTAAAAACTGAGCTTTTTCAACAGTTTCAGCTTTTGAAATAGCTCCAAACACTGGTATACATTTCCAGTTACACACAATACACCCTGAGGTCAAGGCCGAGTGTCTAATGTCCTGGATTTGATATCAGGCGGTATCTGACAGGAGAGGAACACACCCAATGTGTGAAACACCTTATGTACCTACCACAGCAAGTGATCTTTGTAGTTTTAGTTATGGAATGGGAACGCCCCAGACGTCACAAATGTGTGTGTGCAGCCTTACATGCATGGTTACATGACTAGTAGGCAACACCCAACTCTGATGACTTTCTTCATTTCTACTTTATTAAGCAAATGTAACACTCACTTTGCAAAAAAGCTTCACGCACAAGCACACATACTGTTTTTACACACTTATGAAAAAAATCAACATTGCCTACAGGATGACAAGAAGAAGAAGGAGAAGAAGAAGGGTGAGGAGAAGGAGTATGGCTGGGACAGTGTTATATCTCAGGCTGGTAGGTAAAACACAGCATTTGTTAATATGTTTTTAGATGGCTTTTGATATAAATCTCTTGGGGGTAATGCCTTTCTAAATTCTGTGCATTCTCCCCATGTGATATTGTGTGCTAAGTACGCTTGTATTCAAAAATTCTTTGCAAAAAGTTCAGTTCCATCTATTCTGCTGCTGTTTTACTTAAAATATTTTATTGTATTATTATAAATATTATCTCCTGAGATTACTCTGCAATTATATATTTGTAATACAAGTATTGTCTGTCACAGAGAGACACAGAAGCAATTTATTTATTTTTTGTTAATTAAATTTTAGCATCGACAGGGTCAGTCAGCCCTAGCAACACAATAGGCTGCTCTTTTACTGATAATTTAATAAACTCACTGAAATCATCATTCACTCACTCACTCATACATCTGCACTTGTCATTTTTACTTTTATTTTGTTTTTGTCTGAATGCTTACTGTTTGCTTACTGAAAATTTTAAAACGGCATTAACTGTAGCAGAAAGATAAAAGATTCTACAAAGCATTCTGCTGTACATTTTTACAGGATTATCTCTGCATCAAGATAATAATTCGGGCACATCATGAAAATCTACCAATGTAAAGTGCAACAACTTTGATACAACAATTCACTGCTGTACACAATAAATGTAATTGCTTAGTGGTCATGAAGGGTCAATACAAGATACAAATACTAGAATTCAAATACTTTGTGCAAATACAAGATTCAACAGGTTCAATCAGCAATATATTAAAATATAGGACCTCTTCAAACCAAGTCCTTGGTCCTTACTTGGTCAGAGAGATTTGATTACCACAAAGCAGGATCAATTGGTGGAGGTGGAGCAGATTTCACATCAACAAAGGACATCGGTTGGCATTCATCAGTTACCATTGGAGCTGTCGGGTAAAATTAGTCGGCTACAATTTAATTTTCCAACAGAGATAAAAAGATAGTATCAAAAAATCAGGAAACTTAACGACTAAGATGTGTCCTAACCAAAAACATATTGTTAATTTACCATCAACATTACACTCTGTTGTGGTATCCTCTAGACCTGGACCAGGAAGTGCAGTAGATTTTATAATGGTCACACACATCTCCAGCTGCTGTGTGTGACCATTATAATATAGTCATTGTCATGTTTTGCCAAGCGCAGACAAAGGATTAAAGGGATTTGGACCCAAGCGCAGAACACACAGAAGGGAACACATGCAGTTTATAGTGTTTATTAAGAAACCTCAAAGGTGAACAGGTGATGTAGAGGCAGGCTACAGTCCAAAACAAAGCAAACAAATCCAAACTGGTGCAGGCAATAATCCAAAGTGCAGAGTCCATAATGGTTCCAACAAGAGGAAAAGGAAAGAAGAGGAGCTTGAGACCTCTGGCAGGCAGCCTGGAGACAGGTTTGAAGAGGAGCTTTAGACCTCAAGTGGGAAGCCTGAGGGCAGAAAAGATGGGCAATCAGGAGGCGAAAGCCTCTGGAGGTCGGGTAGGAGGCAGTCAGTGTAACTGAAGAGCAAGACCGGAGCCTAAAATTGCTGGGGTGCGGGGCCGGAGTCCAGCAAGAGGGCAGTTCTAGCAGGCTGGGATGAAGGCAGATTATTGGCAGGCCAGAGTGCAGACTGGTATGTAACAGGCTGGAGACTTGGTGTGTTGGGGTGTTAATAAAGTTTGTCACCCACTCAGGAATCAAGTCCCTCAGCCAGGGCTTGGAAGATACCTTCTGGTGTGCCATAGAGTACAAAAGGCAGTCTTCGAACTGAATATAAGCCAGATCAGGAAAAAAGAAGGAGATCAAGTTCGAGTTCGAGTGGGTCCATAATGGTCAGATGTTCTGTCACGTTTTGCCAAGAGCAGACACAGTAGCAAAAGAATTTGGACCCAAACGCACAGGTGCAACAGTGTGTGTGTGTTTAGTCTTTATTAAGAAACCTCAAAGGTAAACAGGCTTACATAATAAAGAGGCAGTCCAAAACAAAGCAAACAAATCAAAACTGGTGCAGGAAATAATCCAAAGTGCGGACTCCATAATATATCCAATAACACAGGCACGGGAGACAGGTAGAAACACTTGACAAAGAACAAAGACAAGTCGACAACAGACAATGGGAGAAAAAGAGGGAGGTGATTAACGAGACACAGGTGGAAATAATAAGGATCGAGCCAACGAAACAGGGCCACCAGTTGGGACACATTGTGATATTTATTATCTCCCATTCTTTTATACAATAGTAAAGCTCATAAATCTCTGGTTACAGCAGCTCATGAAAACCTCATCACTTAGATTTGACAGAATTACAATGAATAATATTCAGAACTGCACGATTGGCTCTAAATTCCCCCTTTATCAGCAGCATTGATTAAGATTAAATTTTTTAAGCAAATTCTTTACAGTTTAATGCGTTTAATGTTTTCAGGTCCCGATGGCCAAATGGAACATCAGTGTGTAGAAGGCCTGAAGATGAGCCAGGTGAGAGAGAAACCAAGCGACCTCCCGTTTTAAACCAGCTGTTGCTGTTAAAACTGTCATTATAGGATTTCTTTCCTTTTCTTGCTGCAGGGTTTTAAAGTGTCAGATGATGAAAATGACAAGAAGAAAGGGAAAATGAAGAAGAAGAAGAAGGACAAGAAGAAAAAGAAAAAGAAGAAGAAGGTATGTCAAAATGTCTGAAAAACAGCAGATTAAACAACAATAACTAACTGTCTTATTGGACTAGTATGTCACTAAATAAATACACATTAATGTGAATCACACTTTTCACCTTTATGTTTCTGAATATTGCACAGGGTTCGTCCGCTTCCTCATCTGACAGTTCATCCTCTGACAGTGAGGATGAAAAGAAGAAGAAGAAAAAGAAAAAGATGAAGAAAAAGAAGAAGAAGAAGAAGAAGAAGGTGTGATTTAAAGAAAAAAAAAATTGACACTATGCAGTTACAATATTATGCAGTGACTATCTTGGTTGTCAACTGTCTCTGTGTCAATACAAACGATCACAATTGTTTTGTTTGTTCTTCTTTCACAGGACTCCAGCTCCTCTTCATCATCCTCTTCTGACAGCGAGGATGACAGGAAGAAAAAGAAAAAGAAGACAAAGGACAAGAAGAAGAAGAAACACAAAAAAAGGGTAAAGCAATGTGGATACATGATTTAGTTTGTTTTCAGGTCAGGGGCGAAGCTGCTCATCATGTGATTCTCACAAGGCATTTCTCTTATTGTAAGAATGCTGTGTCAGGTGACAATTTTGTTTTTCTGCATACAGTGGAGTTTTTTTTTCATTATGCACCAAGTAAGTGAACTAAGTGAACAGTATCAGGGTTAAATCCCATTTATTAATGCACCACTGTAGAGTAACATGTGTTCTCTTTGTTATAAATAGCAAACTGGATTACCTAACAGTGCGCATACCGTCTGAGAAAATGAGCAGTAGGTTCTATACCTGTAAGAGAATGGCATGAGAAGACACATAGTTACCACACTGTCTTTACACCCCGCCTCATATTGTTTGTCAGCTTGATTCAAATTGGATTCCATCACAGAGATATGAATGAGTCTGTAGACTCAGATTTGTTGTTGGTTTATCAACAAGTGATGGTGATGGCACACTGGATAAGACACATGCCTTTGGTGTGAGAGACCTGGGTTTGAATCCACTGTGAGACACCATTGTGCCCCTAATCAAGTTATTTAACCCCTAGTTGCTCCAGAGGTGTGCGACCTGACATATTTAGCAATTGTAAGTCACTTAGGATAAAAGCATCAGCTATATTAATAAGTAAGTGTGTGTTTTTGTGTGTGCAGGTTTTGTATAGCTCTATGCATACAGTATATAGATTTGTAAGGGACTATACAGATCATGTTCATGTTTTTTACAGGATGAAGAGCAGAATGAGCCCAGCAGGGCTACTGCTCTTTCAGCAGCTGGTGAGTGTTTCCACTTTTTCATGACTTAAAAAAAAAGACAGAATAACCATAACAACGCAACAAGGTTGATGCTGAACTGCTCTCCTTTTCTGCAGGTGCTGAGATTTTGATACCAGGTGCTGATGGAGACAAAAAGAAAGACCAAGATGACAAGGTGAAATACTTGCGCTGACTGTTTGGGTGCCACACATATGTACATGCACAAATGCACAGAAAATCATTGCTTCCCTTTGTCACGACAGGCCAAGAAAGAGCTTAAAGCAACAGAGGAAGGTGAACTGTGCAAAAACTCTGGTCTGGCTGGTATGTCTGCTGCTCTCTAACAAATCAGACATGGGTTGGAGGCTCGGAGAATGGGTTGTTGTTTTGGTTGTAATGAGGTTTCCTGTCCAGCAGGGGGGGCACATGCCTTTCCTCATGGTATTGAGGAAGGCCACCTGAGTGATGACGAGGGAGAAGGAGAGGGGGAAAAGGATAAGAAAAAGAAGAAGTTGAAGAAGAAGAAAAAGGTAAAATGAAGAATCTTTTTTAATGTGCATGACAATTGTTATAGTGCATTATCACCAACATAGCGTGTACTGATGCAGCGTTTACTACATAATATAGTTATGTTGCAGGATAATCAAGATCAAAAGGCAACATGTTCTGTGTTTTTCAACAGGATTCTGGCTCATCTTCAGATAGTGATGGTGACAAAAAAGACAAGAAGAAAAGAAAAAAGAAGAAAGAAAAGGTATACAAAGCACTGTGGGAAATAGGTGCAATTTTTGCGTTACATTGCATCAAACAAGTAAACAGTATTGTATATTGCATGTTCACATTTTTTAATTAGGTGGAGCCGTGGATGGTGAATTTACTATATTCTTCTATAACAGATTCAGAAAGGTCTGTGTGCAGGCTAGGTGAATTGAAAACTCAAAATTGTCCATAAGTGTGTGAATGTGTGTGTGTCCGTCTAATACAATTATCATGTTTGTGGATATCAATGTGAATATTTGTGTTTCATTCATAGGACTCTCCCTGCAGCTCCTGTTCATCTGATAGCTCCTCTTCAGACAGTGAAGATGACAAGAAGAAAAAGAAGAAGAAGGTGAAGAAGAAGAAGGTTTGTGTCTTCACACTTCTGCATATTACATTTTTTGTTCTCTTTCTATGTAATCTAAAAGCTTCATTCACATCTTTGCAGGATCCCAGCTCTTCCTCCTCCTCTGATAGCGAAGATGACAAGAAGAAGAAGAAGAAAAAGAAGACAAAGAAGAAGAAGGATAAGGTTTGTGTCTTCACACTTTCTGTATGTGACATTTTTTGTACTTGTGCTGCTTAATGTAATTACGTCACTCTCGGCTCTTTTTCTTTACAGGATTCCAGCTCTTCCTCCTCCTCTGATAGTGAAGATGACAAGAAGAAGAAGAAGAAGAAGAAAAAGAAGATGAAGAAGAAGAAGGACAAGGTTTGTGTCTTCACACTTCAAACTGCACATTACATGTTCTTTTGCTGTTTAATCTGATTACTTCATTCTCACCTTGCTGTTTCGTATTTTGTTTACAGGATTCCAGCTCTTCCTCGTCCTCTGATAGTGAAGATGACAAGAAGAAGAAGAAGAAAAAGAAAAAGAAGAAGAAGGTAAAAGATGTTGTTGTGTTGTCATGATGTTCCCTTTCCACTGTTGCTCTTTTGCTAATGTTGCAATCCTAATGCTCATAAACAGATCAGATGAAAGTAGCAGTTTATGTGACTAACCAGTGAAAATAAAAAATTCAATAAAGGATGCACTTCTGTTACTGACTGACTGTACTTTCTAGAAGTCCAGCTCTTCTGATGAAAGCTCCTCTTCCTCTGACAGCGATGGTGACAAGGTGAAATGACACACACACAAATATAATGTTCTGTAGTTAATTAAAATTATTCATCTGCACCCAAGTTTACAAAGTTAAGAGAGATACACGGCTGCACAATTCGTCATGGGCACTTTTTTTTTACTTTAGAAAAAGAAGAAAAAGACAGATAAGAAAAAGGATAAGAAGAAGAAGAAGGTGAGAACATCTCATCCTTTGTTTTCCATTCCAGGTTTTTGTTTTTTTCTGACAAAATTGACAGAAATGTCCAAAAAGATTAAAGATTTAAAGTCAACCACAAACTCCAACATGTTCAAACGTCTGAAAATGGGAAAATGGAGCAGCTTGTCACTGTCGTAACAGAAGGATATGTCACCACTGCAAATTTTCTACTGTATGAATGAAATGTGATGTGCATAATCATTATTTCTTTTTCTGTGCAGGATTCTTCTTCTGACTCCTCCAGTGATTCTTCTAGCGATGACGATAAGAAGAAGAAAAAGATGAGGAAAAAAGATAAGAAAAAGAAGAAAAAGAAAGACAAGAAAAAGGTAAAGCAATGTGGATGTGTTGTATTTGTCACACAGGACGCCTCCTGCTAAATATATTTGTAAGTGCTATTTCCTGTCATATTAAGATGGGGGAAAAATAGCATAACAGTAACACAGTTACCATATTTACATCCACCAAGCACTCAGATTCTTCTAGCAGTGAAGATGACAAGAAGAAGAAAAAGAAGAAGAAGAAAGACAAGAAAAAGAAGAAAGACAAGAAGAAGAAAAAGATGAAGGGGAAAAAGAAGGTAAATTTGGGTGTGAATTATGCTCATCTTTGTTTCAAAAAATATAGATGATGGAGTGTTGAGTGCTTTATATTTGAACAGGACTCGAGCTCTAGTTCATCGAGTTCATCTGACAGTGACAGTGACAAGGAAAATAAGAAGGACAAGAAGAAGGAAAAGGTATTTTGCTCATAATATGTGAATAGCATCAGTTTATGTCCCATGTGTGTCATGGGCTCCTGCTACCATTCCCCATTTCTCCTCTATCATCTGTCAGCCCTCCTGTCTCCTCAACTCATCTCCAGCTACCATAATTATTCAATAAATCTTGTAACATTCACCTTCCTCTAAGTCTGTGTTCTGCCCTGGGGTCCCTCTTTGAATTAACTGCAACAACGTGAAAGTGAAATGACTGAATCTTATTGGTTTCCTGTTTGGCCTTCAGAGTCCAGGCTCATCAGGAAGTGAAAATGGAATGGAGAAAAAGATCGTAAGTTTGCTCTTAACATAAATTAAGTGAAGAAAGTATGGGTGATTAGAAATACATGATCCATTCTTGGGCCAAGCTGATACTTCCTCCAGCTGAGTAAACTGCTGCCTTGTTGATTTAATTCCAGGAAAGCCCAGATGGTGAGAAAAGCGGTGAGCCAAAAATGGAAGTTTCAGGGTCAGGTGGTGGCGGACGATTCACCCCCAGTGGCAGCAGCTCTAAGCTAGATGGCCCTCCTGTCACCTCATATGCGTCACTCCCGTCCAAACCCGTTGTGAAGCTGGATCCGCTGACTCCTTCAACTTTCTCCAAGCCCTCTGCCTTTGGCTCACCACTGAGTGTGGGTGATAGGCCCCTCATTCGCAGACCTCCCAGCCCCATGGAGTCCCTGATGGTGAGCTCAAGGAGTTATGGAGATGGAGGGACCCGTTCTACTTCCCACTTCACCTCTACTGACCTACTGAGAGGCTCCAAGCCTTACCAATAATAAGGTGTCATAGATCAAAATAGATGTTACTGATTTAAAAAAAAGCATGGCTTTCATGGCATTGCTGGAAGTTGAATGTGACCTGAGATCTGCTCTAATGATGATCTCAGTGCATAAAATATGTTTTTGGCGTATTTTCAGGTGGAATATAGGTAACAGGGTAAAGATTAATTGTGACATGATGAAAAAGTTGAGGAAGATTAGATAAAACCATAATAAAACAATAATGATTTTATAATTTTTTGTAATTAGTAAGAAAAAGCTCATTTGTGGATGGAAATTTACAATCACGTGAAATAATGAATATAATGCTTGCTTTGTGGAATAAAACAACATGATTTTGTTTTGTTTCCTGTTATTTTTACAAGTAGTAGTAGTAATAGTTGTCATCTTTTGTTAATTAAGTATAAAGTCATTTTGATGATGGCAGGCTTGTTGTCACTTTCACAATACAGTCGGACCCTTGTTGAGAAAGTGTATCAAATATTTTCAAATATATAAAAGCATAAGATTTATGCTTGTGTGTGCAAGGCCTTCCTGGACTGATGAAGATGAATGAGAAATTTGCCATCAGCACAATCCCGATACTCACTAGGGTAAATGTGAATTTTACATCAGGTTCTGAAGCACCAGAGCAGGAACTAACAACATTGCCACCATAGCCATTTGGTGGCTTTGGATGTAGACATTTATATTGAGCTGTGGCATCTGAATGTAGAGGGAAATCAGAATAAAGTCTCTGACAGATGTTCTAGTAAAGTCATTAGTGATGCTTTAAATAACAATCCGCAAATTACAGTGAAAATATTTTGTACATACCAGCTACTGTTACTACAATGTACTTACAATGCAAAGAGGTGAACAAGGGGCTGCTTTATTTTACAGCCTGTGATGATGAATGACATGACACACAAGCTGTTCAAGGTTTGTTTTCATTGATGCATCCTACGTTGGTACCCAGTTCACACTGCTGCCCATTATATCATCCATCCAAGCTACCACATAGTTGTATACAACTACAGGATACTACAGCTATATAGGTACATCCTTCTCCCTTTTTTTAATATCCTATTGCAACAGCAATAACAACACTACATTAATAATAATAAAAATACTCCATATTTAAAAATGTGAACATTGTAATTTCCCTAAGAGCATATTTTAGCTTTTTATTTTTAAAATAAATGATATCACAACCAGTGGTGGGAATTCACTATGTAGTCCTACATTTACTGAAGTACTGCACTTCAGTACAATTTGTAGCTACTTGTACTTCACTTGATTCCCTGCTACTTTATGCTTCTGCCCAGAGAGAAATAATGTACTTTTATTAATTTTCTTGAATACAGTGTCCTTTTCCTTCATTCTTCTAAGATTTCCACACCCATGTTTAGGACTCAATAACTAATTAAACTAAGCTTTTTAAACTTTTTAAGATGGAGATTGACATTAAAATGGTATTTAGCCTGCATGTTATGGCATAAATGATAAAATGTCAACATTAAAACACGTTCTGCATAATGACCACTTTGATACTTTAATTAATCATTAACATTAAATGCATGACTTTTTCTTGTAGTGGAGTATTTTCAGTATTCATTCACCACTGATCACAGCTAATTTCATTGAAATATCTACACTGTTTTTCTTCTCTTTTTTTCCCGACCTACACCAATACTAGTCTCCATCCATCCATCGTCAACCGCTTGTCCTGTGTAGGCCTACAGGGTCGCGGGGGGCTGGAGCCCGCCTTTCCACATCGGACGAAAGGCGGGGTACATCCTGGCCAGGTCGCCAATCCATCGCAAACAACCAGTCACACCTAAGGACAATTAGGGTCACCAATCAACCTAGGCCGCATGTCTTTGGTATGTGGGCGGAAAGCAGGAGCACCCGGAGAAAACCCACGCAGACACGGGGACAACATGCAAACTCCTCACAGAAAGGCCGGGCCAGCCGCTTGTGTCATTTAGGCTATTTCTAAATGCCTCTTTAACACAACGACCAAATACCATATTTTCCGGCACTTCCTGCACTCGAAAGTAGCCGCCTTGCGGTCAAGGAATTTACATGACACAAACTTGAATGTTTAATCCAGAGGCGGCGTCTGGGGGCGTGGTTAGGGTAGGTCACGTGGTTTAGGTGCAGGTTTCCTGCCTGTATTCCCTGCATGTGCGGGTTCCTCTGTGGTAACTTGTTTGAGAAAGCAGAGGAGTCACAATGGACTTCAATCTGGAGTCAGGTAGGCTCAATTAATGTTGACTATATTAGGTAGGAATACCGTGAATGTTAATGTTTGATGTGTTGACTTCAACAACATTTTTTTAAGTCTTGGTAAGTGGAACTGAAAAGGAAAAGCATTTTAAGGCAGGTTTTGCACCTGGCAGCTTAAATAAATAGGCTATACAATATATTTAATATATTTATAGGCCTATATAAAACCACAATGTGTAAACAAAGACAGTCTAGGCCATGTCTGTTGTGTAAAGAGGCTACTTTTGTTCTTGGTGACAGTAATTCTGATATTCTAACCTGCTCACCATCTGTCTCTTCTGCTTGTGTGCAGCTTTAGGTGGGGATGACGATGTGGTGAAGAAGGACGAGGCTCAGAAGGATGAGTTAAGTTTAAGAAAGAATAAGGACAAGGTAGGAGCTTTGTATGTCTACATTCTAACAAAGATGCTCGTTCAACTCAATGAGCGGAAGCATAAGAGCAAACAACCATAAGAGCTTTTCTGAGAAGTTGAATTTGGCAAAATTGTCTTTTGTGGAATGATTCTAGTTGCAATTATAGCTGTTTTGTGATTGCAAGGCCAAGTGGCTTTTGTCCAGGGAGACTGATATAAAGAGTTACTTCTCCAGTAAATCCTTAAAATATATTGATTAATAATGATTGCTGGACAGACACAATCCTCACAACTTAACCAACACAATCAATGGGCTGTCATTTTCTTTTAGGGGGACTGCAAGGGCAAGTCCGACAGCAAAAACAAGTCTGGAAGTAAGGACAAGTCTGACTGCAAGGACAAGTCCGGTAGTAAAGACAAGTCCGACAAAAAGCACAAGTCAAAGGACAAAGGTAAAGACGACAAGAAGGACAAGAAGAAGCACAAGGAGAAAAAGGGACACAAGGAGGGAAAAGAATCAGGCTCCTCATCTTCATCCTCCAGCGATGATGAGGTAGGCTCAAGGCTGCAGTTACTTGTTAGAGATCTCTTGGGAGATTTTATATAAAATAGCTTTGCGCTAGTGAGCTAGGGCCTTGCTATGTTGGGTGTTTAGTACATTTTGGCACACCCAGAGACAATTTATTACACCTCAGGGCAATGTTTGTGAAAGTGTTGCCACATTACACTACACTGTACTTTATATTTCTCAAGACGCCTTGATAGCAGCCTGCAATAAAATGCAGCTCCATAGGTGACATACCTATCACACCTCGTTTCAAAGGTTGCTGTGTGTTGAACATCCACAACAGGTAGCTAGGTAGGTAGGTACATTTATTGTCACAATATAACAGTTTATGTAATGAAATTGATAAAGAATCAATTGTGAAAAATGGTAAACAGAAATAAACTATTCACTATATCACTGGAGCAGTGCTGAGGATGAAGATTCTGATAGCTTGGGGGGAAAGCTGCTCTGCAGTCTGGTGGTGCAGCAGCAGAAACTTCTATATCTCTTCCCAGAAGGCAGCAGGGTGAACAGGCTGTGGCTGGGTGGGTACTGTCCTTTAGTATCCTTTGGGCTCTGCATAGGCACCTCACCTCATCGATATCACTGATGCTCAGGAGATGGGTACCAATGATCTTCTGAACAGTTCATGTATCATCCGCTGCAGAGCCTTCCGGTCCTGGACCGTGCACATCCCATGCCAGTTTCTGATGTTTCCAGTCGGGATGCTTTCTATTGTTCCTCTGTAAAAGCTGACAAGAACTTGGCATGGGAATTTGGCCTTAAGCTTCCTCAAGAAATACAGTTGTTTTTTTGGTTGT
The DNA here is from genome assembly GCF_014851395.1 of Micropterus salmoides. Lineage (NCBI taxonomy): Eukaryota > Metazoa > Chordata > Actinopteri > Centrarchiformes > Centrarchidae > Micropterus > Micropterus salmoides. Next base: position 13,363,361 of record NW_024042261.1, on the reverse strand, counting down.
TTTTTTTCACCAGCGTGGAGAACCTGACAAATCAGGTTCTCTGTGATGCTGATTCTCAGGAACCTGAAACTGTTCACCTGCTCCACCTCAGCTCCACTGTAGTAGACAGGAGTCTGTGTCTTTATCTCCTTCCTAAAATCAGTGATCAGCTCCTTACTTTTGCTGACGTTGAGAATAGGTTTTTCTCTGTGCACCACTCTGCAAGATTATCAGATCCTACCAGCAGTGCCAGTTTTAATCTGACACACCACACCCTCCTGTGGTGTGTATGCTGTTTTCATTTATAGCTCAAACTGTTGTCAAGTGACTTGACTGTCTTCCAGATCAATTTTTAGCTTGTTAACCTGGAGCCAATCTCAGAGCAACATCTCCTATCTCTTCACCTTCGTGCTAAATTTGTTTAACTATGTTGCAGGTTTATTCAGAGGAAAAATGTCGGTCACATTTGTGTGAATAATCGGTTTCCCATTCAACTGACTAAAGCAAAAGAGCAAAGGACCAAGCCCAGTGGGAGAGAAGAGAAAGATATGGCAGTCATAAAAGAGTTGTTGTTGTCTAATCACCGATCACCATTTTGGTGCTTGTTACGGCTCACGCTGCTGCCACAACGATTCATATATTAAAGATAGAGAAAGAGCCATGGCACTCAAGATTTTCTTTAATAAATAATGTATCCCTTCTGCAGTAATAGCTGTGTCCTTTTTGTCATTTCAGAAGTGATGCTTCCTGGGGGACCGGAGTGCTCTGTTAGTCTCTTATGATCTTGTCCATTGCCAAAGTGTGTGTGTGGCGAGTGTGCAGTAGCGCCAACTTCTCTTCATGTTCTTTCACTGGTGTCACAGAAATATGTTGCTTGTGTAAACAAATCTGATTACAAGAATTAAATGTTGTAACAACAAACAAAATGCCTGCAGGATTTCACTTCTGTCAAGTGAAGGGTGTTTTCTTCACCACAAGATGGCAGCGTTATCCATGTTAGAGGTCAATCAAACTTTAAAGTCCAAGTAGAAGATTTTTTGATATTTAGATTTTATTAATACAAAACATATAGACGGTGTTGTTGTTTCTCATTGTAATTGATTGTAATCAATATTGCTGAAATTACCGAAATAGATTCTATAAAAAAAGATATAAGAAAAGATATATAGTTCTTTTCCTTAAGTAAAAGTAGAAATACCACAGTGTGAAAATACTGAACTTTCAACTAAAGGTTCTGTATTTACATTTTACATAAAAATACAGAACTTCTATTATCAATTATGTGCTCATTATGAAGAAGAACTTGTAAGTGTAATACTTTATTGTTATTGCTGATGCATTATGGTGTATAAGCAGCATTTTAATGTTGGAGCTTGTCAGGTGGAAGTAGAGTGAAGTAATGCACATACAAATACAAACTTTATTTTGCAAAAGTGCATCATATTTAACAAAATATTATATTTTGAAGATAATATCTTAATCTGTAAAGTAATTAGTAACTATATCAGCTAGATAAATATAGCAGAGTAAAGAGTACATTTTCTTCTGAAATGAAATAGGAATAGGAAAAATAAGTAAATAGAAGTAAAAATAATGTTTTAGAATTACCCGTTTACCTGACATCAATATTCAAGTTATCCTGAACTCTGGCCAGAATTTTAAGGAGAAGACAATTGCAACATTTAGCATTGGGGATCTCCTTCAGGTCTTTTGAATCTTTTATGGGGGAGCAGAAAAAAGAAAAATGGAGCTGTTTCAGAAAGAAATGAATAATAAATCAAGCCTGCATCGTTCGGTGGCTGCTGAAGAAACCCAATGTAACCCATCCATCAGGTTCAAACCTTTATTTGATTTGAACCTGTAATACTGAAGGGAGAAATCAATGGATGATTTGCAAGAAGATATTCTTGATCAGTTGCTATAAAAACATAAATTGTTTTGAAGAACAGTATTTTCAAACAGATTAACTAAAGCTGATACAAATAGCAATTCAAGAATTCTCACTCAAAGTCAACCACCATCAAAACCATGTGGATCCACATCACATTTTGCAAATGCTTACATAGTCTTTTCAAAACTGTTAAATTGAAGTTCAAAATCTAACATACATTCAAATGGACTGCAGTTCGCAAAATTACAAACACACCATTGAAGGCAAGGGAGAACATTACTGTAGGTATGAATGTGGTCGAAAACGTGGCCAAACGCAAGAGACCGAGTGGACTAACATGAGGTGTGTCTTTTGTTTTGTTTTTTGAGCAAACAATTACATTACTGTAGTTTATTTTGAATTACTTCATGGCAAAGACAAAGCACATAGAAGCTTTTCCTGTTTTCCTGTTACATTTCTATAACTTCCTGTTGTATACTGTAGTGAATTCTATAAAGACTTACTATTCTTACAGTCTTTCATAATGGGAACTTTGTTCCCTGTAAAATAAGACAATGTCATCAAAATATTCAGAAGAAGCATTGTGCATTTTAATGTCTTTCACACACAGAGAGGTGACACTTACATACAGTGTATCTGCTGCTCTTGTTGCCCTTCGTGTGTGACAGACAGAGTGAAGAACTCACTGTGTGCCCATAGTTACCTTACTCAGAACGCAGGTCCTGATATCAAGCAATCAAAGAGGGTGATGAATGCTAGCATCATCATGGCAGAACATGAAAATGTTTCTTACTTAGCAGAAATATGCAGTCTTAGTATTAGGCTGTACATATTATTATATTTACTGTAAAAGGTGTCATGTATCTAGGCCTAGGTATGCAGAATACCAAATGTATTCTGTTCTATTGTGTTCTGTTCTATTCTGTTCTATTGTGTTCTGTTCTATTCTGTTCTATTGTGTTCTGTTCTATTCTGTTCTATTGTGTTCTGTTCTATTCTGTTCTATTGTGTGGGTCGTTCTGAGATCGCACCGCAGGAGGGCACGAACGTCTCTCTCTCTGCACTGGCGTCAGCGGTCTTCCAGCAAAAGCAGAGCTCGAGCTCATCTCAATCATCCTCTGCTGAGCGCAAACTACAACAGGAAGCCAGGTGGATTTTACCTGGAAAATAAAAGCACACTTTGGAGAGTTTCTGGCAGCCCCATTGATGGTATGCCTGTTTTCTAAGGCTGAACACCTTCCGGTATTTCTACTGTAGGATTGGATGCAGAGTGGAGTAAAGTGGTGTAACCATGAAGCAAAGGAGACTCACGTTTTAAGCTGGATTGTTTATTCAAAGAACTTAAGCATTTCTCTTTATTTTATTATCAGTGCAGAGATCACACATGAAATCCCCCCTGACTGACGGACTGAAACTTTCGCCACCTCATGGCCATGTTGTGACAGTGGGCAGGTTTTTAGAAAGCGCCCGAAGGAGAGACGACTGCCCTTTGGATAGAAATTCTGTTCTTTTCCCCCCCCGAATATTTGAACCACTGAACAGTCACGAACCAGTGTTCAGTGTTCAAGTTTCATAACTCGGATCTATGGATAGCCTGGATTCCTAGAATTCTCCTTTGGGGAATTGGATTTGGAGTGTGTGGTCCTAAACAGCAAGTTTGTTGACCTAATATTACTTCTTGGTGCATGCAGGTTTGAGTTTATTATAATTTACTTGACTGTTTGTTGTAATATTATAGCTATAGCCTACATGAAATATTGAAAAGAGACCTTTCTATGGCATATGTTAAGTAGGTTCCTATGAATGCTATAGGAGGTTTCCTGTAGTTCATAGAAAGGCAACCATCAATAAATGAGCAACATGAAAGTATATTCATGCAAATATGATGTCGGCTAATGAATAAAAATATTTAAAATGCACTATCAGGATGTTAAATAGCTGTACTTTAAAAATGAATGAGTTCCCTGAAATCACATAACGTCCAAATCTTTATCAGAAAAATAGCAAAGCAGAGCAGAAAAAAATCTACAAAATGCCAGTAATTCCTAGAGCCTGGTGTCAGGACAAAAAAAAGTGTTTCCACTGTACCATAGACACACACACGTACACACACACAGTGGACGGTGTCTTGTCAGAAGCAGGTTTTCAGACAAAGAAAACAAGGGATAAGGTTTGTGTCTTCACTCTTGTGTATATGCATTTTTTTGTAATCGTGTTGTTTAATGTGATTAAATCATTCTCAGCTCTCTACCTTTACAGGATTCCAGCTCTTCCTCCTCCATTGAGAGTGAAGATGACAAGAAGAAGAAGAAGAAGAAGAAGAAGAAGAAGAAGAAAACGATAGGAAGGAGAAAAAGACGGTATATTAGGGTGTGATTTATGCTAATTTTTTGTTTCACAAATGATAAATGTTTGAGTGTTGAATGCTTTATATTTGAGCAGGACTCCAGCTCAAGTTCATTTGACAGTTCCAGTGACAATAACAAGAAAAATAAGAAGGACAAGAAGAAGAAGAAGGCAAATTGCTCATAAAATGTGAATAGCATCAGATTATGGCCCATGTATGTCATGGCCTCCTCTACCATCTGATATATTCAGTCCTCCTGTCTCCTCAACCCAACTCCACCTACCTTAAAGCTACGGTGGCCAACACGCTCTGTCGGCTCTTGTGCTAAATATTACCTGTGGTCCTGCATTTGTGGGGTTTCCTTGGCACAAGGGATTCGATCCCCGGATCCCCCTGCCTGCTTGTTGAAGTGTCCTTGGGTAAGACACTGAACCCCAAATTGCTCCTGTTGGCTGTGCCATCAGTGTGTGTATGTGAATGAATGTTGTTTCCTTTCTGTTGGGTAGTTACAACTTAGCGTTAATGGGTGAATGTGATGTAGTGTAAAGTGCTTTGAGTGGTCGCAAAGAAGGCGCTATACAAATACAGATCATTTGTCCAAATGTCACTTATCTTCTTACTTCTGACAAACCAGACTTCTTCTTGTTGTTCTTCTTTGTCTTTGTCTTTTTCTTTCTTATTCGGTGATGAAAGGCACTGGGGCCTCAGGCTCAGGCGGTTGTTGAGTTTCCGCCCCCAGTGACAACAACTCTAAACCAGATGGCCCTCCTGTCACCTCATACACGTCACTCCCCTCCAAACCTGTTGTGAAACAGGATCCGCTGACTCCTTCAACTTTCTCCAAGCCCTCTGCCTTTAGCTCCCCGCTGAGTGTGGGTGATAGGCAGACCTCCCAGCCCCAAGGAGTTTTGGAGATGGAGGGACCCGTTCCACTTCCTACCTCTACTGACCTACTGAGAGGCTCCAAGCAAAAACAGGGCTTACATGAAATTGCAGGAAGTTGAATGTGACCTGAGATTTGCTCTAATGATGATCTATGTATCTATGTGCCTTGATTTTATGCACGAAAAATAGGAGGTCTCATCATGCAAAATGTAATGTTTTTGTTATGTTTCTTGTTATTATTATTTTTATAAGTAGTAGTAGTAATAGTTGTCATCTTTTGTTAATTAAGTATAAAGTCATTTTGATGATGGCAGGGTTGTTGTCACTTTCACAATACAGTCGGACCCTTGGTGAGAAAATGTGTCAGATCTTTTCAAATATATAAAAGCAGAAGATTTATGCTTGTGTGTACAAGGACTTTTGGTGGCTTTGGGTGTAGACATTTATATTGAACTATGGCATCTGAATGTAGAAGGAAATGAGAATAAAGTCTCTGACAGATGTTTTAGTGAAGTAATTGGAGATGCTTCAGATTACAGCCTGCAAATTACTGTGTAAAAATTTTGAACATTAAAGTGAAATACTGACTAGAAACACTCTAGTCACTATGTATGTTTACTGAAGTACTGCACTTCAGTACAGTTTTCAGGTACCTGTACTTCACTTAAGAGTTTTCCTTTTGTGCTACTTCATACTATTACTCCACCACATTTCAGAGATAAATATTGTACTTTTTACTCCTCTACATTTATCTTTGTAGATTAACATATATCATTGTGCAAACACTGCAAAAAATGTGGAAAATGTTCCATTTCGGTGAGACAAATTCAACCTGTTAACTTGATTCTCACATCCATTTCTAATTTACAGTATTCATGGAAAAATACTTAAAAGGAGTTAGTGACTTATTATTAGTTGATTTTGTAAAATGAAGATAAAGACACAATAAGACCCCCATATAAAATAGTTAAATCAGCTCCACCTTGATAAATTAACATGAAAATGCTATTTAGGTAGCCTACATGTTAATGCATAGGTGATAAAACTTCAGTGTTACACACTTTGTGGATAATAAGTACTTTTTACTTTTGATACTTTATGTAGGCTTACATTAATACACTGCTCAAAAAAATAAAGGGAACACTTAAACAACACAATGTAACTCCAAGTCAATCACACTCCTGTGAAATCAAACTGTCCACTTAGGAAGCAACACTGACTGACAATCAATTTCACATGCTGTTGTGCAAATGGAATAGACAACAGGTGGAAATTATAGGAAATTTGCAAGACACCCCCAATAAAGGAGTGGTTCTGCAGGTGGTGACCACAGACCACTTCTCAGTTCCTATGCTTCCTGGCTGATGTTTTGGTCACTTTTGAATGCAGGCAGTGCTTTCGCTCTAGTGGTAGCATGAGACGGAGTCTACAACCCACACAAGTGGCTCAGGTAGTGCAGCTCATCCAGGATGGCACATCAATGCGAGTTGTGGCAAGAAGGTTTGCTGTGTCTGTCAGCGTAGTGTCCAGAGCATGGAGGTGCCATCAGGAGACAGGCCAGACGCCGTGGAGAACGTTCTGCTGCCTGCAACATCCTCCAGCATGACCGGTTGGCGGTGGGTCAGTAATGGTGTGGGGTGGCATTTCTTCGAGGTGCCGCACAGCCCTCCATGTGCTCGCCAGAGGTAGCCTGACTGCCATTAGGTACCGAGATGAGATCCTCAGACCCCTTGTGAGACCATATGCTGGTGCGGTTGGCCCTGGGTTCCTCCTAATGCAACACAATGCTAGACCTCATGTGGCTGGAGTGTGTCAGCAGTTCCTGCAAGAGGAAGGCATTGATGCTATGGGCCGGCCCGCTTGTTCCCCAGACCTGAATCCAATTGAGCACATCTGGGACATCATGTCTCGCTCCATCCACCAACGCCACGTTGCACCACACTGTCCAGGAGTTGACGGACGCTTTAGTCCAGGTCTGGGAGGAGATCCCTCAGGAGACCACCGCCACCTCATCAGGAGCATGCCCAGGCGTTGTAAGGAGGTTATACAGGCACATGGAGACCACACACACTACTGAGCCTCATTTTGACTTGTTTTAAGGACATTACATCAAAGTTGGATCGGCCTGTAGTGTGGTTTTCCACTTTGATTTTGAGTGTGACTCCAAATCCAGACCTCCATGGGTTGATAAATTTGATTTCCATTGATAATTTTTGTGTGATTTTGTTGTCAGCTCATTCAACTATGTAAAGAAAGGAGTATTTAATGACATTATTTCATTCATTCAGATCTAGGATGTGTTATTTTAGTGTTCCCTTTATTTTTTTGAGCAGTGTATAATAATCTCTCCAGAGTGTACCACGCCTTGCCTTTCGTCTGATATCAGATGGGATTGGCTCCATCCCCTCACCCCCCCTCCTGTGGGGGCGTGGTTAGAGCAGGTGACATGACTTTAGGTGTGGTCAATCCAGGTTTCCTGCTTGTGAGGTTTCTTAAGCGTACAAACAGGAGTCACAATGGATCTGTCAGCAGGTAGGCTTAAATTAATGTTTACTGTATTTAGTAGGAATACCATGAATGTTATTGTTTGATGTGACTTCATCAGCATTTTAGGGCAGATTTTGCACCGGGCAACACAATTAAAGGTCCAATACAGCTCCAGCAAGGTGTATTTTATTTGTAGTTGTACTTTTGCTTTGTAAATTGGCTGCTTTTACCTGATTTTAATTTTCACATTTATTTTAAGCTGAATTTTCAAAACTGCTCACAATCTGTCTCTCTCTGCTCATGTGCAGCTATAGGTGGGGATGAAGATGTGGTGAAGAAGGAGCAGGCTCAGAAGGATGAGTTAAGTTGGCCCTGGGGGAAAAAGGATAAGGACAAGGTAAGAACTTTGTATGTGTAAATTCTCACAAAGATGCTAGTGTGACTACATGAGTATCTGGGAAGCATAAAAGAGCTTTCGTAGTCTTTCATAGAGTCTTTTGTTGTAAGAATCTACTAGTTATTATAGCTGTGTTTTGGAAGCAAGACCAAGTGTCTATTGCCTGAAAAAAGTTGCTTCTCTGGTAAATTCTTACCTACATCAATTAATAATGATTACTTGACTTGAACACAATCCTTAAGATCAAATCAACACAGTCAAGGATTTATTCAATGTCAACTTTTTTCATTTTTTAGGGGGACTCAAAGGGAAAGTCTGACAGTAAGGACAAGTCTGGAAGTAAGGACAAGTCCGACAGTAAGGACAAGTCCGACAGTAAGGACAAGTCTGGAAGTAAGGACAAGTCTGACAAAAAGGGAAAGGACAAAGGCAAAGACGACAAGAAGAAGGACAAGAAGAAAAAGGGACACAAGGAGGGAAAAAAATCAGGCTCCTCATCTTCAGGCTCCAGCGATGATGAGGTAGGGCCAAGGCTGCAGATAATTGGTAGACATGTCTTGCTAGTAAAATTTTTAACATATAAATAGCTTTACTCTTTGCAAACTAGGGCCTTGCTATGTGGAATTTATGGCACAGTAACCACCCAACTTTTATTGCCACGTTACACTTGTGTAGCTTGTAGTTCCCAAAACATTTTGCAACATGCAAAAAAATGCGGCTGTACAGGTGACATACATGTCACACCTTGTTTCAAAGTGTAGTGTATGTAGGACATTCACAGCAGGTCTTACCAGCAGAACCAGTTGTAATCAGATCAGACACACCACACAGTGTTATCATTCATAGCTTTTACTAATGTCAAGTGGCAATCTTCCAGATCCATTTTAATCTAGCCAATCTCAGAGCAACTACTAACTTCTACAGTTAAATGAAGAATAATAATAATAATAGCAATAATGATAATAATAATAATTTTGATTTCTATAGCACTTTTCTTAATCACCATCAGACTAAATTGGTTTCACTATCTTGCAAGTATATTCAGAGGAAATCAAACGTTTTGGTCACATTTGTGTGAATAATAGGTTTCCCATTCAAATGACTAAAGCAAAAAGAGCAAAGAAGCCATAGACTGTATATAAAAAGAAAGAAGCCCTGTGCAGGAGAGAAGAGACAGATAGGGCAGTCATAAAAGCTGTTGTTGTCCAATCACCTCCATGGGAGTGAGCACATGTTCTCAGACCTGTCATGGCCTGACTAGACATCATAACATTCCTGGTCCAAAAGAATTCTTATCTTTAACAATCATGTGTCCTTTTTGTCATTTCAGAAGTGATGCTTCCTGGGGGACCGGAGTGCTCTGTTAGTCTCTTATGATCTTGTCCATTGCCAAAGTGTGTGTGTGGCGAGTGTGCAGTAGCACCAACTTCTCTTCATGTTCTTTCACTGGTGTCACAGAAATATGTTGCTTGTGTAAACAAATCTGATTACAAGAATTAAATGTTGTAACAACAAACAAAATGCCTGCAGGATTTTCATCTCCCTGCAGGGTTCTTCTGTCAAGTGAAGGGTGTTTTCTTCACCACAAGATGGCAGCGTTATCCATGTTAGAGGTCAATCAAACTTTAAAGTCCAAGTAGAAGATTTTTAGATTTTATTAATACAAAAACATATAGACGGTGTTGTTGTTTCTCATTGTAATTGATTGCAATCAATATCGCTGAAATTACCGAAATAGATTCTCTTGAAAAGATATATAGTTCTTTTCCTTAAGTAAAAGTAGAAATACCACAGTGTGAAAATACTGAACTTTCAGCTAAAGGTTCTGCATTTACATTTTTACATAAAAATACAGAACTTATATTATCAATATGTGCTCATTATGAAGAAGAACTTGTAAGATGACTTGTACGATGCAGCACTAAACAAAGGGTCACCCGTTTACCTGACATCAATATTCAAGTTATCATGAACTCTGGCCAGGACTTTAAGAGAAGAGAATTGCAACATTTAGCATTGGGGATCTCCTTCAGGTCTTTTGAATCTTTTATGGGGGAGCAGAAAAAAGAAAAAGAAAAATGGAGCTGTTTCAGAAAGGAATCAATAATAAATCAAGCCTGCATCTTTCAGTGGCTGCTGAAGAAACCCAATGTAACCCATCCATCAGGTTCAAACCTTTATTTGATTTGAACCTGTAATACTGAAGGGAGAAATCAATGGATTATTTTTAAGAAGAGATTCTTGATGAATTGAGCTGGTCAAAATGTATGAGGAAAGGACGTCTCTTTTCAGAACAGCATGTTTGCTATCTCTTTTCCACATTTCCTTACTGTTGTAACTTGAGTCAATTGCATTTGTCCATAGCTTCTGTCAAATGATAACCAAATCACCAAACTTCAGTCCACATTAAAGACAAGGTATGGACATCAGACTGCAATCATAATCTATCAATATATGCTACAAAATTCAATTTCCAGATTAACTAAAGCTGAAACAATCTGCAACCATTTTGATAGTCGATTTTCCCTTTCAGTCATTTTGTAAGCCAAAATATGAAATTTCTTCTCATTCCAGATTCCCAAGTGTGAGTCTTTGCTACTGTATTTTGGGTTTGAACTGTTGGTCAGACATAACATTCTTTCGCTGTTCTCTGACTTTTCATAAAGCAAAGGAGTAATAACTAATTAATAACTAAAAGAAGCTTACAGTTACTGGAGTTAGTTTTTTATAATTGCTAACAAGCATTTTTCAATACTGAGTTTTTACTTTTTCAAAAATCTTCACGCTGTTAGCACAACAGATGTATATATGTGGATCAAACTGTGACTGACTCTTGCCTTTCTGTAACACAAAATGCATTGGTTTAGCACAAATGACATTCAGACGAAGACAAAATCATATAATATTGGAAATATTTGCTACAAATGGTGTATTTATAATAATAATACATTTTATTTGTAATGCAATTTATCTGTGGACTTTGGACACAAACAGAACCCTTCACATGTGTCCCTGTTATCATGCTGTAGATCATGTTTGGTACTGTGCCTGTGTGCTATGTCTTTGGTTGTCTGACCCTACAGATTCTGTTCCTCATTCTGCTTTGCATTAATACATCACTGCAAAATATCCACTTTTTGAAAAAAAACTGAGTGTCTTTGATTCAGAAATGACTAAAGCTTTAAATGTCGTACTGCATATCAGCCCATCTGCCCTTGCGTGACACCAGAGAACTCCTTCAAGTGCGCTGTAACACCAAGCGCAGTGTACCACTTTAAACTTTTAAGATCTGACCCGGTGCACTGGATCTTGTTCTCCCTCTGATGCAACTCGCTTGAACGCAAAGTCGCACGACCTTTTCAGAAAGAGAAAGTGAGTGAGCGATGAAGAAAGAGACTGATGTGAATGCCTCAGGGCGTCTTTATGATCCTCTACTTTGTACCTTATTTGTCTGCAGTGACAGCTAAACATCTTTGAATTTCTGCCAACAGCTTAGAGGCAGAAGAAAGAACTGAGGGGTGGAGGGACAGATGGATGTATGGGGCACTGCCCCCATCATGCCTTTCCCTTTGATTTTTGCATTTCTCAAAGTCTAAAAATTGAATTTAATGAAGAAAATACATCAGTCAGAATGTTTCTCTTTTGATGTTTGAATGCTTTATTGGCCAACAAACTGCCCCACTATCTTGTTAGGCAGAAAAGATATAAGCAGCTATTCAGTGCTGAGGTGAGCTAAGTGTGATCAGAGTGATCAAAGGCCTGAACACTGGTTGTTTGATGCAGCCTCCTCAGCTGATTCTTTTTATCCCTGAGTAGTTCCTTCAGCCCACAGTCACTTCGAAGCCCACCTTCTCCATGCTGCTCTTCGTCACAAAAGTCTTGTCTTGATGTGAAATGATTTGTCTTTAACAAACCTGCACTACACCACACATTACTGTTTTGTTTTACAAATGACATGCCAAATCATTGATTCATTAAGATCAAAATATTCAGAAGAAGCAGTCGTACATTTTAATGTCTTTCACACACAGAGAGGAGACACTTTATACAGTTTATCTGCTGCTCTTGTTGCCCTTCGTGTGTGACAGACAGAGTGAAGAACTCACTGTGTGCCGATATTTACATGGCAAATTATGAAAATGACTCAGAACGCAGGTCCTGATATCAAGCAATCAAAGAGGGTGATGAATGCTAGCATCATCATGGCAGAACATGAAAATGTTTCTTACTTAGCAGAAATATGCAGTCTTGTGATTTATATCATTGATTATGTATTAGGCTGTACATATTATTATATTTACTGTAAAAGGTGTCATGTATCTAGGCCTAGGTATGCAGAATACCAAATGTATTCTGTTCTACTGTGTTCTGTTCTATTCTGTTCTATTGTGTTCTGTTCTATTCTGTTCTATTGTGTGGGTCGTTCTGAGATCGCACCGCAGGAGGGCACGAACGTTTCTCTCTCTGCACTGGCGTCAGCGGTCTCCCAGCAACAGCAGAGCTCGAGCTCATCTCAATCATCCTCTGCTGAGCGCAAACTACAACAGGAAGCCAGGTGGATTTTACCTGGAAAATAAAAGCACACTTTGGAGAGTTTCTGGCAGCCCCATTGATGGTATGCCTGTTTTCTAAGGCTGAACACCTTCCGGTATTTCTACTGTAGGACTGGATGCAGAGTGGAGTAAAGTGGTGTAACCATGAAGCAAAGGAGACTCACGTTTTAAGCTGGATTGTTTGTTTAAAAAACTTCAGCATTTCTCTTTATTTTATTATTATTATTATCTTATGTAATTGTGACGAATTTTAACATTAACTTTTTTTTTCTGGCACATTTTCCTTTTCTTTTATTGTTGAGAAATTATTTCTACCAAGCACAGCACTTACACATGAACTCCCCGCTGACTGACGGACTGACGCTCTCTTCTTTTGCTGTTTTATTTTGAAATATATCAATCGGAAGTCGTGTTGTTTCCAATGCTGTTACATTTGCTCCCCTCTCCGCTCAGCTGCAGCATAACAGACAGAAACCATGGAGCGCAACAAGACGCGTTGGAGAGACTTACCAAGCGGACGCGGAAAGTGCCAGTTTCTGATCAGTTTGTAAGTCACTTTCAGCGACAGTGGGTAGGTTTTCCTTCACCAGCAGTTGGACATTGAGTTTTTCCCTCGCGTGCGTAAATTGTCTGGAGAGGTGTAGAAAAGAAAATAGTCTTGGAGTGACCGGTATAGCTGCCAACGGCAAGGAGGAGTAGAAAGCGCCCGCAGGAGAGACGACTGCCCTTTGGATAGAAATGCTGTTCTTTCCCCCGCATATTTGAACATTTCACTTTTTTTCTGTTTGGAAATGCCGCTGGTGTGCGCTGCGTAAAACCCCGAACTGCTTTCATGTCTCATGCCATTACAAGGAACAGTTACTTTTATTCAAGGAAACTGTGAGCTGAGCTGAGATTTCATAAAGAAGGAGGCACTGGGCTAAAGCTGAGAACCAGTCACTGAACAGTCACGAACCATGGTGAAGTTTCATAACTCGGACCTATGGATAGCCTGGATGGTCATCTTCTGCATGGAGGGTAAGTTTTGCGACACTTGGAAACTTGTGTACGTTATCCCCAACTACAAGTACAATGTACCTTGTTAACATAACAACAACAACAACAACAACAACAACAACAACAACAACAATAATAAACAATAATGGGTTATTGTGAAATATTTCAAAAGTCTTACAGATCTTCTCTCACGTGGACAAATCATTATTACCATACACCTGCGTCAGCACTGAAAAAACAGATGTATCTGGAATTAGATTGTGCCACGGGCTCGACCTCTCTGCTCCAAGAGCGCGTGCCACGGCCATTTGACCCCCCCCCCAATGACCCCCCCCCCAACCCCAACACTGTATGTTTGGATCAGGCTGACAAATCCCCGCATTTTCACAAACTAAACTAAAGCACAGACATTTGATGACTTTTTACAGGAGTCTTTTCTTCCAAAAGATTGTGCAGATGTCATCCATGATGTGCTATCCCGTGCTTGACATCGCTTTTGCGCGTCTCATAAGGTATAAAACGAGTGCTTTTGGAAAACCATGCAACCACCACCAGCAGAAGGCGGAGGGTTGTGGGTGCCGTCCGATTAACGAGAAGCATAGAGACCAGGAAGCACAAGAGAGCAGGCAACCCCAAAGGGAAATCACAAAATTCCTAGAATTCTCCTATGGGTAATTGGATTGTGTGTGGTCCTAAACAGCAAGTTTGTTGACCTAATATTACTTCTTAGTCCAGTTGCACTATTAGTAATCCAGCTACCCATTTGGAGTGCATACAGGTTTAGTGAGTTTATTATACTTTACTTGGCTGTTTGTTGTAATATATAATATCCATGAAATATTGAAAAGAGACCTCTAAATCGGCCTGTGGCATTTGTTAAGTAGGTCCCTATAAATGCTATAGGAGGTTTAAAGTCCGCTAATGAATAAAGATGTTTAAAATGCACCAATGTGGAATGAGGATGTTAAATAGCTGTACTTTAAAAACGAACGAGTTCCCAGAAATCTTTTTCAACTTTTCTACACATAATGTCTAAATGTTTATCAGAAAAACAGCAAAGCAGAGCAGAAAAAATGCTAGAAAATGCCAGCCAAGTCCTTTTAGAGATGATGTCTGGAATAACAAAGAGTGTTTCCACTGAACCATAGACAGACAAACACACACGCATACACACACCGGCCTGACATGTCAATTTGGACAGAACAATTGTGTGAGATTGAATTTGGTCCTGATTGTCCAGGTGTTTCACTCCGCTGCTCACTTCTTTATCTGTACTCCTCTGCAGTGAGTAGACGGTGTCTTGTCAGCTTTACTCAGTGTTACATTTCTCTCTCTCACACACACACACACACACACACTCAAGCTTATTTGATTTGATCAGTCAGACCCTTTGTCTGATAAAATGGTCTGAAATAATATTTTGGATTGTGGCCATTTCTTTTCCCTCCCCCAAGTTTATAAAACCCCAGCCACTGCAACAAGCGATAGTTCAAGTCTACAAGTGACTGTACAAGAAGAACAATCTGCTCAGCGTGTAAAAGCTCAGCAGCTCTCTTAACAAGCCAGCTTGTTCAGAAAGAAGCTGCATTCACTGGACAATTTTTCTTGTTTCCTCTTGCGTCTTGGTGGGAAGCTGCCAGTGTTTCTATAAATAAATTCCGATGCGGCAAAGGCAGTATTGATTGTGGTTGCTTGTTTTGGCTGTGTGAACTGACCTCCACTTTTTGCATGTCAGACATTGTCACCAGATTGATCTGATCTGTTCATTATGTTAGCGGACACCGGATTGTTTTGTGTTATTACGCAAAGAGGCCTGAATAGTTTTATCTCACATGTTTCTATTCTAACAAAATATCTGACATCTTTTTGGCTTGCATGCAATGTACACGTCATACAGGGAGTGTTTGGAGCTGTGGACCTACACTAAACAGTTAAAAAAAAGTGAAAAGAGGATTGTTTCAAAAAGCAGAAAACTTTGAGCAACTATGACAGGGGGAAGTAAAATTTGTAAGTGAATTGGACAGGCATCAGCCTCGGCCAAGTTCACGGCAGGGCCCTTCGTACTTTCAGCATTAGTTAGAGGACATGTCATGTCCTTCTTCAGCCATCAACCCTCCCCAGTTA
Organism: Micropterus salmoides; assembly: GCF_014851395.1. NCBI lineage: Eukaryota > Metazoa > Chordata > Actinopteri > Centrarchiformes > Centrarchidae > Micropterus > Micropterus salmoides. Next base: position 13,347,702 of record NW_024042261.1, on the reverse strand, counting down.
CACATAAATATTGTATGCTTTCATCTCAATTAGAAATAGGCATCTTACAGCTACACAGCAAAGAAAAGTTGGGCTATTCAGATCTGCAGTGCCTGAAACCTTTGAAGAAAGTTTGTTAAAGTTAGAAGAATAAATAGTAGGCTCTATGCTATAATAAACTGATTGGTTCAGCTGTTGACATAACAAACCCCCCCTGGAGATACCAACACAGAGCTGCTATGTCCATGATGCCCTGATTTAACAATTCCCACTGCACAATCCTCAAGGGGGTTGCAATCCGGAGGTCCAATCAATTCAACAAATTAAATTCAAGCGGAGGTGGTGGCACTGAACTTTTCAGCTACTGGTGTTTGTTTTGGTTGTCTGAATAATAGATCTTATAGAACATTTCAAATTAGCATACAGTGAACTGGCCCCCGGGCTTCAATCCCACTGTCCTGTATGTTTGAAGAGGACGAGGAGCTCTCGAGCGTTGAAAGAAAGGAAAAAAAAAAAAGACAACATGGAGTGTTGCTTCATTGACATTCAGGGCATTCATGTCTGCATCAAAGATGAACTTAGACCAGTTCTTTTCTCCACTTTCTCTGTGAGCTTGTTAACCTTTGAGGCTCTGCTCAAAGTAATGAAATCACATAGCAAGCCCTGTCTGTTTGTTGTTTACTTGGTCTCCTTGGCTCAGTTTGCTGATTTCATTTCAATCAATTCGTCATTCAAATATGATTCATGCCATTCATTTGCGCTGGGCTCACAGCAGCAGTAAGGATGGTTGTGGTTTTGCAGGTCAAAAGACGTCCAGCTGTTAAGTTAAAAACAATGGTATATCACAATATATGGCCGGTTCAATAATACATCTGCAAATCACTAAAACCATGTTCACGGGTGTTTTTCTGTTGCCTCTTCAAAGCTGCTTTGTTTTGTTCAGTTCATTTTTTCTTCAACATTTGCAGGTAGTCAGTATAATGAGGGATGAGAGAGCAGAGTGACAAGAGCTTTGCAGAGATAAAAAATATGCTAAAGCGGTGGAGAGCGCTGCACAGCTCAGCAGGCCATTAAAACATACTCTCAGTTTTGTAACCACGGGGTGATCTTGCAGTTTTTAAAAAAAAATACTGTAAAGCACCTAGCATTTAACTTACAATATGCCCAATGCTAATGCAGAATGCATATCATAAAAAAAATCCCGTCTGTGTCAGCTTTATCTGATGAGTAGCGTCCCCCCCCCCCTATCTCCGCCTGCTGCTAAAAAGGAGCAGCTGGAACAAGAGTGTTGGACAGATGGAACTTTCCACCTCGATTATTTTTCTCACTAAAAATAGCCTCTCAAAAAATTAAAAGACCTCTGGGACCGCTTGCAAAGTGCATGTGCATGCGTGTGTTTGTTTGAGCGACAGAGGCGCAGAGAACTTCAGACGACGGGGTCCTCAGATGATGGCGGCAGCGGCCATCCTGGGAGTGTGGATGAATAAATGATGGGCAGATATTTGGAGGAGAGTGAGCGCAGCATCCGCGCTGTCCCTCTGTCTCTTAAGCGCACATTAAACTAGGCCCCAAAGAGTCCACAGGCTGCCCTGCTGCACGGCAGTTGGCCAAGCATCTGGGGCAAACATCTGATGCGGTCAGTTCACAGAGTTTTGGGGGTTTGGGGCTTTGAGGTTTTTGGGTTGGTTGTACCTTTAATCAGAGTGGCAAATGAGTGAATCATGAGTGAATCATGAGCGTGTAGGGAGCAGGGTGATGTTGTTGATGCCGAAATGTTGTCAGTTATGTTTTTAACTGCATTTGGGTTAAATGATTAAAAAGGGTGTTTGGGTAGAATGGTGTCACTTATCATAACAGAAGCTCATCCGGAGGCAGGCAGTGCACTTGTCAAACTTGTTTTAGATTCAGGTTTGTCATCCATCAAAGTGGCAAAAACTTTGCTTTTCCAGTGGAAGTTAATTCATTTGAGATGAGCGACTGTCACCGCTGCATCATGCCATGCAGAGGAATTGAGTGAATGAAGTATTTCTTCATCAGCTTTCATTTTATGGCATTTTAAGTGAATTTCATCAGTGAATCAAAGTTGCAATTAAAAATCTGTCTTGAAGTACTGCGGTAGCCGGTTTTATCTCATGCCCTGAGCAGCAAGATAGCTTCTCTGTGTATTAAGTGTGATAATTGCACTATTGTGAAAGCTGTTTGTTAAGAACCTGCAAAAGGCAGCAGCTCGTAACTCAAGGATGTAAAATGAATCACTGCAGTCCCACAGCTGTGCTTTATATGTTTGGTGCAGAAGGGAAGGTGTAATTCAAACAAACGGGGAAAAAAATCCATGACATCGCCACAAAACATAATGAATCTGCATGCTTTAAGTGTATACAACAGTATCTTGGTCCGTAGCATACTGTGACAGACTGTACCATTCGGATGAGACCATCTTTTAACTTGATTTTCCTTTCCAGTGTGTGTGTGTGTGTGTGTGTGTGTGTGTGTGTGTGAAGAGCCCTGGGCTTATACATATTTAAGTGGATGTCTTCCTCATGTCGTGGCACCCTGAAGATCATCTCCTTGAATTGAGCAATTTTGCTTTGCTGGCTCTTGAGGTTTGATAGGACCTTTGCTGACAGGACTCCCCCATCACATCAGAGTCTCAGGAACTATTTGATAAATGCAGGTATAACATTAAGGTGGCCATATAAATATATACATTTTTCATAAGTAACATATGGTTAAAAAAATAAAAAAGCTTTCATTAATGTTCAGCTCATGACTATCATTAGATTTTTGTTTTAGGTTTTAGCTTACTTACATGATAAATGTAAGAAAGCTTTTATATTCATAAAGTCAGTCATGTTTAAAAGTTACAAGTAGAATCGTTACTGTCAGTGATTGTTCCAAAAAGCTAAGCATGAACAAAGAGAGTGAAAAAAGCCTCTGCAAACCAGTCGGTGCGAAGTCATGAGTGTGAGTCAGCACTTCACTGTCACAAATTGGGGTTTTCTAGACTATGCTCTAACAGAATAATTTTTGTTTCTTTGCAGACTCTTGCACAGGATCCTGCACATCTCGCAAGAAATGACCGATATAAACCTAAATCAGTTTATAACCAGAAATCACATTTAACCAAAAAGGGTTATGTTCCAGCATCAAAAGGCCTCACTTTGCACATACATAAAGGTCTTTCCTTACTTTATTTTGCTCACAAACCTGATAAACATTGTGCTATTCTCTCTGTCTTGAGGGCACCTGCTGAAACTTTCATGTTTGCAACAATCAATGTTAAGTGACTTATATTTTACAAAAGCCCTCCTACACCACTCACTTCCTTGTATGTGTAACATATTGTGGCTCTCAATCAGTGTCTGACAGAGGGTTGTTAAGTTGATCTCTGGTATTACCAAGAGGAGTTGCTGTGTTTATCATTGTAAGGTTTTATGGGCTCAGATCAATAGCGAAGGAAATGCTCCTGTGCACACATTATTCCCATAAGTGTGTGCTAACAGGCAGGGTGCGCGTGTTGTGTTGTGTGCCTGGGACCTCATATTCCCCTGGCAAATAAATTACAGTGGATCCCAAAGGATCAAGGTTTCCCCTGGACTGTAATGACCTCATTAGTTTGATCAACCAATCGCAGATCGTCAGGTTGTCTCTTAGGTTCATTAGGGAGAATGCTCACGTTCAGCTGTTGATTTTTATGCGCAGGCTGTGAGTAGCCTTTTGACTTGTCAGTCAAAACTTTTGGAAATAAACTGAGAAACTGACATCATTCATAAACTTAATGTGCACAGCTAAGTTGTCCAAAGCCTTGAAGGTATATATGACTAAACTGTTTTGATAAATTATTACCCCAAAAGAGCAAATCACACCCTCAAATTACTCTCTTATTTACTGACGAAATCATGCTTGGGGTACTTAAGGACACTTACTTTGTGTCCTTATGTTGCCAATAAGCACTCCAGAACATTGACAAAACTCATAAATCAAAAAAAAACATTGGGTTTTCACCGCCAAATCGAAAGTGTAGCCACGTAACATAAGACTCTGGTATATTAAATTAATTGGACAGAAATTAATTAAATCATTTAAGTTCCCATATAGAGCAGTTTCCAGAAACAAATTTATTAATTTGATGTAGCAAATAATGAAATCTAAGTCATAAATTGTTAGATTGAGGGAATGAAATAAGGAGTGCATACTGAGTGTAAAATTTATTGTAGTAATTCAGGGATCGAACAGTGGATAAAACGCATGCATGGTGTGAGAGACCAGGGTTCAACTCCCCACTGTGACACATTTACCATCCCTGAGCTTAACACTTAAGACACTTAACCCCTAGTTGCTCCAGAGGCGTGCGACTTCTGACGTGTATAGCAATTGTAAGTCGCTTTGGATAAAAGCGTCAGCTAAATGAATAAATGGATTGACTTGAAATTGACGCGATGAGAAAATATGATAGTGATGATATGGCCATTCATCTGAAACAACGGCTGTTTAATTTACATTTCTCATTTGAACAGATTTCACAGCACTACAGTGTTTAGCACTAGACCAAAACAAATAACCACACTGCTTTTGCAGATGAGGCGCGCAGTCTCTAATGACATGAAATGTTGCAGTGGGGGGGGGGGGCGCCTTTACTGCAGACCTGGAGGAAGGCTGCAGATTCAGCTGTGGGTGGTTTTAGGTCAGAGTTTCCTGACATGACTGAGTCCTGAAGCAAGGACTATATATAGATATTTTCAGCTGTACTTGCTGGAGTACTGTGGCCTTGCATCACTAATTTGAAATTGATTATTAATTGATCCAAACAACGGCTAAATGACCTTACAGAACTTGATCAACCCAGCGGGGGAACTGGCTGGTGTCACGCTGAGAGATGATGCAGATCCTGTGACCTGCTTTGAGCGCACGATGGTCCATTGAGATGTCTTGACCAGATAATTGCGCAGGCTCTAAAAATACACTGCGTATAATTTCATATTCTAGAGGAATGTAATTTTGTAAATTGCTCACTGTTACACATGATGGGTTGTCGGTGGTCTTCTGTAATGATTACCTCTAGTGTTAGGTGCCTGGCTGAGAGCACCTACAGAAATGACTTATCTCCTTTGAGTTTTTAAAAGCCTTTGTGGGTCAGAGGTCTCAGGAATGATGTGTTTTCAAAAGAAGTCAGAGAACTAGTCAGCATTTGCAAGCGTCTTGCTGCTGTATATACAATCTCTCTTTTGTGTTGTGATAGTGCAGCGTGGAAATGTCCTTAATCATGTTTTTATCCATCTGACAGCAGCGTGTTAGTTTAGCTCGCTAGGGTCCTTTATCTTCCAAACACAACGTGGTCAGGGTGAGCAGATGAACTAAACCTGAAACCCTCTGCCTGTTGTCCCGACACTCACATCTACTAATGGAGAGAAAATGCAGAATACTGCAAAGGGAAGAGAATAGAGGGGAACAAAGTGAAAAAGGGGACAGATTCTCCTGCATTAAATATGCCCAGGGCTTTTCACAGCCATATGTAATTCATAAACTGTCTGTTTGGGTAAAAAACTGCTGTTTTATTTGTGCTTTATTTTTGCTCTTTTAATTTAGTTAAATGTCTCACATAATCTATAACAAGAAGCACATTTTAGCGGGGTGGCGAAGAAGTGTTAAAAGCAAATTTCGGTTTCATATGATCTGGCAGTTTTGGCCATTGCGCTCACCAAGTTAACTGCTGAGATCTGGTAACGTGATGACATAGCTGCAAGAGAGAGAGAGAGAGAGGGCAAGAGAGGAAGAGAGAGAAAAAGAGAGGGATGAAGGAGAGAGAGAGGGGAGGGAGGCACCCTACACAATATACACACAGAGGTACAGACAGTAAAGGTGATGTTGCTATAGACCAAATGAAAAATGGTACAGATATTTATAGTAGTGTTAATGATAATAATCGTAATGTTAATGATTATAATAATAATAATAGGACTAGTAACAATAGTTGTTGTAGCAGAGGGTGTCGAGCAGGAACACGGGGGCAGCAGGTGACCCGCAACCACAGATCCAGACTCCACAGCTCCAGAGCCAGAAACACCTGCAGGAAGTGATAGGAGGAGAGAGGAGAGGGACGAGTCTACTTTTGGAGACTCTAGGAACCACAAGTAACCCTGCATTCTGGGAGCGCAGTGCTCTGGTGGGGTAGTAAGGTACTATGAGCTCTTTAAGATAAGATGGTGCCTGACCATTAAGAGCTTTGTAGGTAAGAAGAATGATTTTAAATTCTATTCTGGATTTTACTGGAAGTCAATGCAGAGAAGCTAAGACTGGAGAAATATGATCTCTTTTCCTGGTTCCAGTCAGAACACGTGCTGCAGCATTCTGAATCAGCTGAAGAGTCTTAATGGACTTTTTCAAGCAGCCTGATAATAAGGAATTGCAGTAATCCAGCCTAGATGGAACAAATGCATGGACTAGTTTTTCTGCATCATTTTTAGACAGGATGTTCCTGATTTTCGCAATATTACGTAGGTGAAAAATGGCGGTCCTTGAAATTTGCTTAATGTGAGACTTAAACGACATGTCCTGATCAAAGATAACTCCAAGATTCCTCACAGTGGTCCTGGAGGCCAGGGCGATGCCATCAAGGGAACCTATATCTTTACATAATGCAGGTCATAATAATAAAATATATAATAATAAATATAATAGTAAAATAATAACACTTTAATATTATACCTACCATAAAGGGCGGAATTGCGTCTCTTTCTTGAGCAATATATAATATAAATAGTCTTTGATGGCATTTTTCAGGCTATTGAAACTTATTTGTTGCAATATCACACACATCTGGGGCAAGCATTGGACTGCTGGGTGTGTGTTTGTGCGTTTGCGTGTGTGTGAGAGAGGGAAATGTTGAATCACGCCGGTAACGTTAGTTAGTATATTAGAGACCCCAACGAAGCTCAGATTATAATTTGAACCCTGCTAGTAATGAGGTGAAAAATTACACAATGTAGTGTTGTTAGAAATGTGATTATGTCTTCACCCAATAAGTTCACAGTGGAACAGTTTTAGGGAAAAACAAAAGAAAACAAAAACACAGATTAGTTAGGACGACCAAACAAAGCCAAGTGTTAATTGAGTGGACAGTCTTTATTTCTGGCTCTCACTTTGACCTACTATACTTACTGCACGCCATCTAACCGCTCTTGCTTTTCCCCCTGTCATTCATATCCTAGCAAATACTTTAGGAAGTACAATGTTATCATGACTGATAGGAAGAATGGTCAAAAGTGAGACAACACATTGTCAAAAAATAATGATAATAATTTAATTTATAAAATGTCTGGACAATAAATACACAGGAAGTTCAAAAAAAGCCCACTGTAGTATGTGTACAGCTAACCTCACACAGCCTATTGCTCATAATGTTGGGTCAGCACCATGCTTGTATAAACCACTACAGTGTTACTATGTGGCTAGGAAGGACGCCGAAATTAAATCCTTAGGAGTGGAAGGCGAGTTCTTGGTGTGACACACTTTGGCTCTCAATAAATGTGTGTTAACTGCCTGAGTTGCTCCCTGCAGGAAAGGTTGTGCAGCAGCTCTCTGCAGTTTCATTAGTAGTCCCTGTTTTGTACAGTGCCCCAGAGCCACACTCGCTCACTAGTTTGGTTCTTCTGCTCTCGCTCTCTCTCAGGTGTAATTTTTTCAAAATACTGGTCAAACTTCACTTTCTCTCTTGCATCACTCTGTTTTCTCAATGTCTCTCTCTTTCACTGTCTCTCTTTCACTCTTCATTTGCCTCTATGGCTGGCGTTCACACACTCTAAATTTCTCTCTTGCTCTCTTTGCCTTTTTTCCTTCCGCGCTCCCAACACACAAATGACTTCCCAGGGATGAGGATGAGACTGAAAAGTGGTCCCCGCTTGTTCTGTCCTTGCAGACAACGAATGAGCATGTCAAATCTGATGCATGTGAACAGCCAGGAAGGATGGCACGTTAAGGCACACAGTGAGAGAGAGAGACAGAGAAAGAGAGAGAGAGAGCAAGCAGGAGAGATCCCATCTGTGCATTGTTACAGCAGACTTCACCTTAACATTGTCGCTGCTGTATCCATTCGACAGGAGGGGGCACAGGTGGGACTACACAAACACATTCAGATGCACTTGCAAACAAATTTCACAGACATACGTTTGCAATATAGGCACATGCCTACACACAAATATACAAAAACACTCTTTGTTGCCTATTTGTGTGCATACAAAGGTGGACGTGCTCATGCACACACAGAGACACCTGGGTCCTTAAACACCTTTATAGTAATAAGTGTTACTCATTGTTTTATCTGTAATAGGATTGCTTGGTCTTTACACTTGTCGTGACATTACTGTAATTTCATGCTATTATTATTTTAGCCAAGGCTCAAGATACTTAAAGTGTACAAACAGGTACAGTAGTAGAATGTATTATTAAAATTAAAATTTATAAAAAAAAATCAAGAATGTACCTGTGTTCATTTTGATTCTTACAAAAAGGTTGACAGGCATATTAACACAAAATGTAATTAGATTTTCGAAATACCACATGCAGCAAACATTAGAGTTAAATTGAATTGAAATTGCATGTCTGCTAAAGCATACATGTGGTGGCCTGTCTGCTCTGTAAATCACTTTTCCTGTGAAACCAAAAGGGGACAATGTACGTTTTGTTTGCATGATGGCGCTATTTTTGCACTGATTTGTTGGAATTCCATTAGTTCTCTGTCTAGATGGAGAACTTGCAAACATTAACACACGTATTGTCCTACACCTCAGCTTGTTGAAGGAGCCAAAAGTGCACTGCTAATTTCAGTTTGCAGGATACGTAGTTAATTAGCATTCCAGTTCCTGCACATTAAATATCATGTAAACATATCTGAAAATGAATAAATGAAAATAAATTAAAATGTCACTTTAGACCATTTCAATGTGGGTGCGGTCATTACTCTTCAACCTGCTGTCTTCCCATGGCTTGTAAGCCACTGCGCAAGTTTGTCTCTCGTTTTCTTCCTGGGGCTCAGCCTGCCAGCTGCTGTCAATCAAACACGGACACCGACACGCCCCTTCAGCCAGCTTAGACTAAAAAGGAGCATTTCTGATATTTCACATGTCACCATATGCTGCTGTGCCTGTTCAACCTTTAATCCATGCCTTTACTGTCTTATCTGGTTGCTGTCCCTGACAGCTTGGAGACTGGTGGTGGGGGCAGGGAAACACTGTCCAGTGCGCTGCACACTGCTTTGTATTTGTAATGTGCTCAATATGCAAATCCACTTGGCCCTAGATAGTTTTGCCAGAATATGAAAGGCCCAATTCACCATCACACACACACACACACACACAAACACACACACAACGACCCTCTTCCTCACCCTCACATATGTATTAATATCACGAGGATATCGTGCAAACTTAACTGATAATGCCAGATAGTAGTATTGTCACAAACCCCACTGACACACCATGTGTGTGTCAGTGTGTTTGTGTCCTATTTGTCCACTATCCTACAAAAGGACTTTTAAGTAGATCCCAGCTATTGGAGGAGCTTTAAATAAGTAACACAATGATGGAATGTTAGTTCATGCACTTTTGTCCCACATGACATGTGGTAGATGCGTTGTTCAGGAAGCCAACCTTGGTGAAGTACACTGACACTGACTTTGTTATGACACCCTTAAAATAAGGTAAACTGTTCTTTGATCAAAGTATGCACTTATAGATAAATCCAGTGCTTCCAGGACCCTGACAGCGTGCTAGTGAGCATACACACCATGCGACAGTGACTGGCCAGACTGGTTGGTGTCTAGTTTGTGTACACTTGGATGAAGCCTTCAGAAAAGCCTTAACTTTATATAACTTCTTATATGAACATAACAGTGGCATTATTAATAGCAACATTAACATGGCCTGTCTATTTCAGTGAATGGTTCGGTTTGATACTTAAGTGTATTGTATAGTATATAGATCACACACTGTTTTACCTTCTCAGGTGAATTAATATTAACCAACAGTACAGTTGTATTATGGATGGATGGACATTTAAATGATTCAGCCTTAACATAAAATAAGGTGTCTGAGAAAGTGAAGAGAAATAGTTCATGGGTGTAACATCTTGACTCCGCATACAAGAGAAAGTGTGGGGTGACCAGGGTGTGCTGCGGAGTTCTTTTCAGCAGAACAGAAATTGGTTTCATTATCACTGATTGCTTGTGGAAATGTACCTACGTCCATCCATATAATGTAACCCTGTCCTTCTGTAATTTGGGAATCTTGAGTTAGTGCCCAAATAAACCTTTAATTTGTTACATTCACATTTCTCCCTCTCTGCTGTAAATGTGTTATCAGCAAATTAAACCCTCCTTGCTGCTTGGACCAGGGTGGGCTGTGGCTTGCTTGCCTCCTCTGATGAGCTGCAGCTGCTGATCCCTACCCAGCTTGTCTGCTAAGAGGTGATTTATGAATATGGAACAATGTGTAAACTATTGAGCCAAGGCCCAAATCGTCTGCTAAAACGGGCTTTGCTACAGATTATGTCTGTCATTTGGTATGTGACCCTGGTTTATAGATTATAGATAGCTTTGGCTTTATTTGATCAGGTCAGTGACACACGAGTAAGACCTCGAATGATAATACATTCATACACATAGACAAAGACATTGTCAAGACATGCTTTATTAAAGGTCTACTTTTAAAGGAACTAATTTTTATATCCATTTAATTCTCTTTTTTTTGTCGGGACATTTTTTAAATTAAAATCCACTTGGAGATGTGTGCCAAGAAGGAGCTGTCTGCTGTGTAACTTTAACATTCCTGAATGTATGTCTCTGTGGCGTTGCCCTTGGCAGGTTCATTATAGAGCGAGAGAGGTCCAGCTCTGTTGAGTGATAGTTGGGTGAAGGTTAAGTCAAGTCATGTTTATTTACACAGCCCCTTCACCTCAAGAATGTTAAAAGAATGTCAAAGGACTGCACGATAAAACCATAGTAGATGAGAGTGTCTGGACAAGCAGAGAGACACTCTTGAAGCTGACATGTTTAACTCATACACACAGCAGACAGGAAGTCAGTACAATGATGCTGCAAAAATAAGGCAGCTCTGGACTTGGTTCTGGAAAGCTGATTTCTATTTTAATATTCTTTAAATTAAAGTCAAAGAAGACAGTGTGTCTTTCCCAAGATAAACATTGGATTGGATTTGAAGATTTACACATGTTTATCTTCCCATGGGGATGGTAGGTAGCTTGCTAATACATCCTCTGCTGCTTGCTAATTTACCTCTTGATTGTTGGTGACAGTCTGCCAGCCAGCACCCTGTGATCGGAAGGTGTGACAGGGTACATAAGGGATGGTGAGATCAGATAAATATGATTGTGTGAGCTTATTTATATGCTAGCAGAAGCTACAGTATTTGAAATCAGATCTTGCTCGAAATGGGAGCCAGTGAAGGGAGCCCAGAATGAGTTGAAGGTTTTTAATACTGATGCTTGGTAGCCTGGAAAATATGACATGGAAATACATGAATGTTGATCAAACAGAGAATGCCATTTTGTGACATTGCAAAATATTGTCATATTTATGTCCATCAGCATGTAACATGTAAATAGAAAATTTTAATGGGCCTAATGAATGAACCTTGTGGCACACGTGGCCAAGTTTTCTTATCGTAATGAAGAGAGGACAATTTGGAATCTTAACTAAGCTTTAAATCATTTACGACTTTTGTGAGAATCATATTGTCACTATGAAATGATTTTAGGTTTGGATTAAATGGTTAGAATTGTCTACTCTTGAAAACAATTATCAATTAGTTGAATACTGACTTTTATGTCCAGGAATTCAGAATGAAATATTCAATAGCTCGTCAATTATTAAGACATGAGGAACAAAGTGAAAATCATTAGGAACTTCCTTAAATAAAATGAATGTGTGCGCTGCGTTCAATATGGTTGAAAATATTGATGGTATGCTTTTGTTCTGCTGTTCCTACAAATAGAGTCTCCTGTGGTTATGTTTATTGTCAGCTGCTCCCATATGCACACACAACCCCCACACACACACACACACACACACACACACACTCACATGCACACATGCAAAGATGTACACATCCACACAATGTCAAACAATCCAATTAGCTACTGTCTAGTCAATTGGGGTTATTAGCTAGAGACTATTATATCACAACGGTAATTATTGCAAAGCAACAATGATGTGCTATTACAGTTCACTGTTATTGCTCCGTAGTGATGTGATGGCAGTAAAGATGGCAGAAGGGCACTGAGATTATAGAGAATTGCACTGTATAGTATTGACAGAAGCCGTAGGGTGGGGAAAAGGGGCGAGCTCAGTCAGCGAGCGCATGACAAAGAGTATTCTAACTGGGACCTGTGAGTCGAAGTCGAACTCTTCATAAACATATCTCATAATCAATGGCAGAATATCAAGTGATCCATCTTATCTGGCCTGTTAACGGTTGACATTTTCCCTTTATTAAAGCTGTGAGATGCTACACAGGGTTTTTTAACGATGACATGAGATGATCAATGGCTCCTCTGTTCTCGGCTTGAGGGTGCTTTATTAAAATGGGACGTTGTGTTGCTTCAGAACGATTTCTTCGTATTTAGAGGGTGATTTCCCCATTGGAATTTGGGTCTCAGAAGGCCAGATTTGAATGTGTAGCTCTTCCTCTTTTGTGCATTGTAATTAAGGAGAATAGGGCTACGTAATGCTTTGAGAATGGGTGCGAGACGGAGAGCGATAGCGATAGCTTGTTTTTATTACTATACCACTGGGTGGTGAGAGAGATGTGGAGATGTGTGTTGGGAACAATGGAAAAAATTACTCTTTGTTAAAATGAGGATGGTCTAGAATAGGAGGGCCCATTGAGACTGCCATCAGTGTCCCTGCACAGCCACATGAGACGCTATTCACCATTGTTACTATAAAACACTGCTTATATAAAAGCTCGCGAACACAGGTTACACAGAAGACTGAAGCAGCCACTCTGTAACAGATTACACCACTGCCACGCACAGTGGGGAGAAAAAAATGACTCCAATTTAAATTAATCCTTGTTTAAATTAGGATGAGAAATGAATACTGTGAATTGGCCATGCAGATGAGATGAGGCGTATATGATACAGTGTTTCATAGCTGGTTATCAAAGCATCACAGACACTGAGGCAGAGGGTGGCAGAATATGAGCTAAACCCTCAAAGAGCTTGAGTGGGAGAATAACTTGAGACCAGTTGACTGTAGATGGATAGGTGAAGCAGAGAAAATCAGCCACACAGGCAGATTTCACCCCTGGTTTAACAATTACTAAACAGTCCTAGTAATTATGTTTATATACTACTAATTTGTTTTATTATGTTATGTTTTAAGGGAAACGTACTTGCTGCCAGTAATATGATAGGTGTTCACAGACATTTTAACACCTCACTGGAGACATGCCATGTGCCAGCCTGCTTCAAAGCCTCCACCATCATCCCTGTCCCCAAGAAACCAAGGACCACTGGACTAAACGCCTTGTGTTGTCCCACCCAAAATTCATTACAGACCCACTAGTAACCCGTATTTACCCGCAGTAAACATGGCCCTTCATCCTCCAGCACCTGGACTCCCCAGGAACCTACGTCAGGATCCTGTTTGTGGATTTCAGCTCTGCTTTTAACACCATCATCCCGGCCCTGCTGCAGGACAAGCTCTCCCAGCTGAGTGTGCCTGACTCCACCTGCAGGTGGATCACAGACTTCCTGACGGACAGGAAGCAGCACGTGAAGCTGGGAAAACATGTCTCTGATTCCAGGACCATCAGCACCGGATCCCCTCAAGGCTGCGTTCTTTCCCCCCTTCTCTTCTCCCTGTACACTAACAGCTGCACCTCCAGTCACCTGTCTGTCAAGCTCCTGAAGTTTGCGGACGACACCACCCTCATTGCGCTCATCTCCGGTGGGGACGAGTCTGCCTACAGGTGGGAGATCGACCATCTGGTGACCTGGTGCAGCCAGAACAGTCTGGAGCTCAACGCTCTGAAGACAGTGGAGATGGTCGTGGATTTTAGAAAGAGCACAGCCCCACCCTCCCCCATCATCCTGTGTGAATCCCCAGTCACCACTATGGACTCCTTCCGCTTCCTGGGCACCATCATCTCCCAGGACCTCAAGTGGGAGCTGAACATCACCTCCATCACCAAGAAGGCCCAGCAGAGGATGTACTTCCTGCGGCAGCTCAAGAAGTTCAGCCTGCCAAAGACAATGATGTTGCACTTCTACACCGCCATCATTGAGTCCATCCTCACCTCCTCCATCACCACCTGGTACGCTGCTGCCACTGCCAGGGACAAGGGCAGGCTGCAGCGCATCATTCGCTCTGCAGAGAAGGTGATTGGCTGCAATCTTCCTTCTCTTCTGGACCTGTACGCCTCAAAGACTCTGAGGCGAGCAGGAAAGATTGCAGCTGACTCCTCCCACTCCGGACACAAACTGTTTCAGACTCTCCCCTCTGGCAGGAGGCTGCGGTCCATCAGGACCAAAACCTCTCGCCACAAAAACAGTTTCTTTCCGTCTGCAACTGGCCTCATTAACAAGTCCCGGGTCCCCCACTGACACTCCCCCCTTGCAAATGATACAAATGTCTCTGCACATGTAAATACTGTTTCATCTTGTTTCATCACAGACCTAGCACGTTGTTGTTGATTGTTGATCTTTGTTGTTGTATATTTTTATGTTGTCAGTTTACATATTTATATGTACACAATATTCTCTTCCATTGCGTTACTTCTGCACGGCACAGACCCAGAATAATGCACATGTCTACAATGTTGTTCTTCCATTCCATGCCAGTACATTTATTTATGTCAACTGTATGTTTGTCTACGTGTAGCACCTTATCACAAAAGCAAATTCCTCATATGTGTAAAACACTACTTGGCAATAAAGCTCCTTCTGATTCTGATTCTAAAAGAGAAACTTATAACACTCTCAATAAAAGACTGATAGAATCTACTCAGGATGACCAGCGTGACAGAGAAGGAGTTTAGTTTGCGGAGAAGATAAATTCTCTGTTGCCCCCGCTTCACAATGGCGCCGCTGTTTATATCTAACTTAAGATGGTCATCAAAAACAGACCCAAGTATTTATATGATGAGACAATTTCCACCTTTTCATTATGTATGATGCTCTCTGAAGCAGCATCTCTATTTCGCCCAAAGTCAATAATTAATTATTTGGTTTTAGATACATTTAAGTTAAAGAAATTGTTATCACACCATGAGATAAAGTCAGGTTTATCATTAAAACAGTAAACATGTCTTATGTGTCAAGACACTGTTGACTTTTTTAATATTAAACCAAGACCATGATCTTAACATAGTCCTGTGAGTGTCTAAACATAACCATCAAAAAGCTGACTCATGCTGAAGTTGCTACAAGCAGATCAAGAGCAGATAGTGGAGGGAAAACAGGTGAGATATGTTGGAAGTGAGCATTTTGCCAAAAGACAAAAAATTGTTGATAAAAAACAGCGCAACAGTTTCTTCAAAAACTGCAGTTGAAAATGAGTAGTTATTAAAAAGTAATTTCTAGGGGACAGGTTAGCATGATGAGACTAGAGAGAAAAAACTGGGACCAAACTGGAGGTGACAGCAGAAGGAAAACCTAGAAGAGGTTAGAAAAGTAGAGTAAGAAGAGAAGAAAAACAAGAATGAACTAGGCCTAAAAATGTTTTAAGTTTAGTGGAAAGAAGGTTGATATGACAACCTCATACACCTTCGGTTATCTGTTCACTGTGTCCCTAAATTAATTTTTGCTCTCTGCTGCTATTTTACTGGTAGCTGTTATCTAGTTATTAAGTCTCCTCGCACTTCCTCTCCTCTCTTCCTCCCTTCCCAACATCTGGCACCCACCATAGCCTAAATCCCTTTCTCTTAAAGCTTTTAACACTTGTTTTGTTCGCGCCCTCACTCGATCTTCCGCTTTCTGTTCAGAGGGCAGAGGGCTCTCGACATCCCAAATGCTTGATTTCCCCTCTTTTCAATTCCATTCTTTCGTCCCAGCTTGGGGAATTGTGAATGAATATGGAAAAAAACTTCCCTTTTTTTTTTTTTTTTTTACAGTTAATTTGCACTGCATTTTCTCTCTCTAGCCTGGTGTAGACTCAGGTGGGCATGAGTATTAATAGCTTCCCTCGTTCGTGACGTCGGCTGAAATCACACATGTGCCTCTTAACGCTCAGAGGTGTTTTATGTTAGTTAGACACATCACTCTCAGCGGTTAGTTAGTCAGGGCTGTAAAGCACTTCAGCACCTCAGTACAAAACAGAAAAGCAAATCTAAAAAGTCTTTTCTGCCTGCCTTTTGCCTCTTAGCTATAACGATGTATTCATTTGCATGCTTTTCTACCTTTCTATCTTGTTTTTCCCACTTTGGTAGTGTTTGTAACTATTCTATCTGTTGCTAACCTTCTTTCTGCTTTCCCTCTTTCTCTCTTTCTCTTCACCAAATCATTCTGCTCTTTAATGCGATTTTCAGTCTTTCATTCCCCCTCTTTTCTCTATTCCTCTGCATGTGACCATGTGACTAATCTCCCTCTGCCTCTCTCTCTTCATTAGAAAAGGCCTGTATACTCTGCCTGAAAGCTTTGTGGGGTCCTAAATGCTAAATGCCAGTCTGTCTCTGCCAGGCGCCCGCTTAGTGCCGGTCTCCTTGGTGACGAGACCAGCGATCAGTCCGTTCTGCACCAGACACTGAGGGGTTTGTGATTGAGTGTGCATGCTTGTGTGACTTACGTGTGTGTGTGTGTGTGTGTCTGTGTCTGTGTCAGCATACAGTAGCTTTGTGTGTGTGTTTTGCCCCCTATCTGTGAAAAGACATGTACTGTAGGTAACGCGGGAGAAAGCAGGGCAGGACGAGGGGCATGTATTCACTGGCTCATTATCATGTGAATGCATTATGTTTCCTGTCAACATGCCTCTGCCAAACAAGGGGGGCCCTGTTCTCTCTGCCAGGGTTTAAGCTCCACAGCAGCCAGGCCCCAACGTGGTGCAGTTCTGCACTGGCACAATTCACCAGGAGTTTAGCTCCACTGACACTGCTGTTGGCCTCATCTCAATTCTGTCCATCTGTACTGGCATCTCAGCAGCCGGCGAGGAATCAGTCTGTGGGAATGAGATGGGGAGACTCCATTCAGAAACATTTAACTGTTTTAAAATGATGGAGGGCTTGTTATGGTTTGGATTTAGATACTTTTGATAAAATTCTCAATCATGTGTCAAAAACTTGGCATATATACATTTTACAATATCATTAATGTTTTTACTATGATGAAATATGTAAAAACTGTTTTACAGTGCAGCACAGCTCTGCATTTATTACCAGTTTGGTCCATCCAGCCATTCATTTTCTGCTGCTTATCTTGGCTGGGGCGTGGTGGCAGCAGGCTAAGCAAAGGTAGTCCACACGTCCCTCTCCCCCTGGGACCAATTTGCTTTGGGAGACTTTACAAGGAGCTATTGCCCCTGACAACACAGCTCCGGAGGTCACAAACCCCAACACCGTGATAAGGTGGTGAACATCACAACAGGTTTTTAGGCAGTAGTTTGTAGTATTACTGTTATCCTGTATATTTTGATGGTGAGGGTCTGCTAACCTACCTACAGAGGAGAGAGGCCAGGTGATTGTTGCCTCACTTGCTTGTGCATCATTTGAAGTGATACTGTGAGGTGTTTTTAATACTCAACTCATCCCTGTAGATAGGCATGTGTATGTGGATGTGCAAGCTATGTGTGTACATGTATTGTGTACTCAACCTTGATCAGCAGTCGTCTTTAAATGGTACCTTATGAAGTTCCTTATGTCAGACAAACAAACAACAAAGACTCGTTTTTCTTCTAAGTATAATCAATGAATGATAAGATAATAATGACCAATATTCAGGTCATGCTGATAAAGATGGGAGCATTTGGCATCTCCTCTTGCAGCTGTGGCTGGCAGAGGGATAGGTCTCTGAGGTGGTCACCCACCTCTTGGTTCAGCTCGGGCCTTGGCAGGTGACTGAGCTCACAGTCTCTGGTGGGCAGCCTTGCCAAACAGGACTGCCATCAGGTCTTTTTCAGTAGCCAGGTGTGGGGTCTGGTCACTCAACTCAGGTGAACTCAGTGAGGAGTCTTGCACTGGATGCGTCATCAAGACCCTCCTTTCAGCGTCTGGGTCAATAAATGTAGGTGGAGTAAATTTAAGAAGTACCTCTTAGTTTAATGAAACAGCACCAACACACACAACTATCAGCCTTCAAAAGTTTAATTAACACCTCTAAAACAGTCTAACCAAAAACTGAATATTAACCTTTGTGGACATATTACAGGACTGTTTTAACAGACTGCGTTACGTTTTATCTTGTGTGTTGGCCATGCTACTCATTGATAAACCAGATGACCTGAAATGGCTTTTGTTAATCAAATCCAAATATGATTTTAACAACCACCTGGAGGAAAACAATGTGCTCTAAGGAGATCCATCAAGCAGGTGGCCTTTGCCATTATCATCATTGGCCCGTTCACACTCTACAACAGTCTTCCCTACACCGGTGCTGCACCTTTGGCTGCTGTTGGGGGTATTGATCCGGCTGACAGAGACTAATTCTTTGATACACAGGCGTAAAGTTAGAGGTCATCCCTGTGGTCTGAGCTCTCACATCTCACTGGGACCAATTTAAAGACCTGAATAGCTGAGGGTCCTAACACTGGGTTTCACAGGGAGTGTGTTAGCAAAGGTATATGTATGTGTGTGTGTTCATGCATGGGTGTACTGTGCTCCAAAGTTCCTCTGCAAGCAATATTCAGATGCTGTGACTTGCATCTGTGAGAGATTGCATGCAGCTCAGGATCCAGGATAGCTCAGGACAGATCCAGAATATTATTGAGGGGGGAGGCCTGGCCAAGACAGGAGCAGCAGACAAGATCAACAGTAAACACATTTAGAAATTAATAATAATCTCATTGCCTCCTAAACAAGTCATTTTATCTTAAAGGAATGATTTGATATTTTGGGATATACACTAATTGGCTTTCTTGCTTAGAACTGGATGGTTCCCATAAAAAAGCTTAGGTAAGTGGCTAAAATCAACCTGTTAGTCCATGCTTGAAGCCTTTTACTTGTAAATGTGATAGCATAAATCTCACCAAAGACTTGAGTCTCTGGTGATCGCCCGGAAATTGTGCTAATTAGTGAGCTTTATAGGTGCTGTTAGCTTTGCACAGAGCCAGGCTAGTTGTTTCCCCCTGCTTCCAGTCTTAATGCTAAGCTAAGATAACCGGCTACCAGCAGTTCCTTCAAATTCATTATACAGGCACTGGAATGGTATCGATGTTCTGATCTAACTCTCGGTAGGTAAGTAAGCAAATGAGCATTTTTCCCAACATGTTAAACTGTTCTTTTAATTTAAGGACTGGGTCAGCCATGTCTATCTCTGCATTTCCAGACCAGTTTGGGGGTGATTTCTAAAAAACGAGTCAGCAGTCAATTTTGCAGTACGCTCAAATGTTTTCTGTCCACACGGAACCATGTAAGGTGGAAAAAAGAAAAAAGCCCCTTATTTTGGTTTCTGACATGTGATGGATGACTGATTGAGAGAGAATCTAAAAACAATCTGGCTACATCCACTTGCAGATTCACTGTCAAATGACCTTGTGAGAAAAGCATATGTGAATCCACTAAGTTGGCTCCAACAGTCTCATGCTCTAATGTATCTGTGCCAGACTGAGCCACTTCAACTGCTCTTATTTCTTTCACACTTTTTCCAATTAGAAAATGTCTTGTGATTGAAGGACAGCAGTCGGCTTGGTAATATATAGAGAGTATTAGTGAGTGTATGTGTGTTTAATAAAGAAAGAGAGCAACAATGTGGGTGTGAGTTGAGCCATGTTGGCAAGTGCTTGGGTGTCATGACTTTATTATCTTGGCCCGTGTGCATGTGTATGTTATCTTTGCTTAACTGTGAGTTTGTATATGTACATGTGTGAGTATGTGCATGTGTCTTTATTATCTTGGCTTATTGGACGTTTGCGCCGAGGTTTCTTAGTTCACACACTGGGTTAATTGACCTCTGGGGACGTTTCTCTCCGCAGTGATAATGAATGTCTGAATGATATGATTATTCTGCATTTGCCTTAGATATGAGATTATCATGGGGCTTTGAGTTCTGAGGTGGCTTATAATCTTTTAAATGACACATTTAAATGCACCATCTCAAATATGTTTAGCGTGTCTTTGATGCCTGTGTCAGAAATTCTACTTTTAATATATTTTTATATTTTACAGAGGTTTACTTTTTGCATCATTTTAAGATGTGTATTGGGTATTTAAAGAATTATATTCCTCCCACCAGTGACACATTCAAATAGATTTGGTTGACAAAAATAGATTTGGACAGGTTCTCTTCAGGTTCTCTAATCTTCAGGTAAACAGTTCCCTGCAAAATGGGAATGCAGTGTCTTGGAACTGAACTCTTCATTTGTTTTATTCACGTGCAAATACATATTATATGAACAATATTAAAAGGTCTGATCATCAATGATTAATAGTCTTTGTGCTGTAATGTAGGTTAGGGCCCAGGAGGCTAGCGAGCTGGAACGTAAAACAAACAAATCATTCTCCATAAAGGAAAACACCCTCTCAGCTGCAGCCTGCGTTGTAATGACCTGTATTCCCAATAACAAAGAGTGCTGACGATGAAAAATTATCAGTGTGATGAAGTCATGAGGGGTTTTTGTTACTCGTGTTTAAATTTGTTCCCAGCACTCTCAAGGACAGTGTATGTTTTATGATGCCAAATACGTGTACACATGAGCGGGCACACACACTCACTCAGAGGCTTTCACACCTAGACAATCAAAGAAACAAACTAATGAAGCCTTTCTGAAACAAACAACTTGATTAAGACTCAAGAGGGGAGAGAATCAGGTGTGAACACCGTCGGTCATGAAATCATGTGTGAACGTATGCCAAGGATGTGTTTTTAAAGATGCAGTTTGTGTACTTTTAAGAGATGCACCACCTCCCGAGGGAGATTGTTTGGGCATGCTATCTCCAACATTGCTACTCACTACCTGCTGATCATCTTCTGGCCGAACATACCGGCAGGAGAGCCGAGCGTGGGTTAGCCTCTGGGAGACACACTTTTGTTTTCCTTGAAGCTGCATTTGTTCAGTGTTCACTGATCAGTTCTCTTCCTTCCCTTGTTCTCTTCTATAAGATAGAAGGAAAGCTGTGAGTAAGGCAGACTAGAAAAACAAAAGACAAATTTCTGACTGTAAATTAGTGATTTTAATAACACTTCAATATAATGCTTTATGTTACCAAGAGCAAATCTTTACCTATATACCAATTTAGGGCATACGCTTTGATTAACCATGACAATATAAAGATATTTCACTTCATCCAGCACTTGTATATTTAGTAATAAACTTTTGTTTTCACTGCTCAAATAGTGTCCTCAGGAATGCAGGCAAAGCTAAAGGTGCCTCAGAGTGATTTGTTTTATTGTCCTCTTAGAAGAAGTATAAAGAGCTGGGTGAATCCACATCAGAAGCAGAGGCAGAGTTATATGCTTTGACCCCTGGTAGGATTAGGCTGTGGTTGGGGCCCCTACTTCGCCATGGTGGCGGCTGGGTTATCAAGTAGTGGGAGGGCCATGGCGACTTGTTGCAGCTGGTATAAAGTCATCTTGTGTGAGATAGAATGAAGGTCATATTCAGCTCCGTCACCGTCAGCTGAAGAGGTGGTCAGTAGCAACGTCCCGATTGGCCGGCTACGCACATATAAACCTTGTTTCTTCAGTAGAAAGAAGTTCCAATGAAAAATTTTGACTTTGTTCTGTAGTTATGGATGGTCCAGAGTAACAATGGCACTGTTTCTGGAAAGGGATGTTGCTGTATTTTTTAATGCTGTTCCACAAACATAATTCCATTCACCTCCATTGAAATCTTAACATTTAATCTAACTGTTTAAATGGCCCAACACCACTTGGGAAAAGTGAGAACAATTACATTTTTATTGTGTTTATTTATTGGTATTTTGGACCCTTTAAATTAAACCCTGTAAAGCACTGTGAAGTCCCAAAAGACAGTAATACAACAAATAAATAGCCCTATAACCAATCATATTCCCAGTGGCAGATGATTTCTCTTTGAATTTATGGTTCACGAAACAATGAAATTCCTGTCCATGTGTAAAAATGAAATGAATGAAAATCACTGTTGCTGTTTGCACAGCCCCCCTCTCCATTTATAGACACACGTGTGGATTCTGTCACTAGGTCTATTTAATAAATCAAAGAAAGGGACCATACATTCTACATTTGTTTGGTCAGCATGAGACAGTATCTCAAAGCAGATGTTTCAAGCTAAAAATGTAAGAGTTTGCAATGTTGTGATACTAAGCTGAGCTCTGAGAGGTTGCAGTTTGGATATAAGTTGTGCCCAATTAAACACCTGGGCAGCAGAAACAACCTGTGAACACACTGACACAATATTACAGTTTCAGGGCCAACGACCCCACTGAGGTTAAATAGCTGAGTTTCCCTGCCAGTCAGTCAGAACTGAAGAAGTCCTTTGGATGAGGGACGAAACGTCTTCCAGTATCTTCAACCAAGTCCAGTTGCCCTTGATTTTAACCTTCATTGGATAACTATGACCTGGATGACTGAGAATCTTCATAGACGTTCACCAGCTAATTACTAATTGTGTCTCTCTGCTGATGGTGCTGGACAGGTAGTATACAGTGGGTTTATAGAGCTTTTTAGTAAAAACAAACAAACACCGGCCTGATGACCTTATGAGAGTGGTGAGAGTAAATTAAAGCTTTAAAGTTGCAGGATGAAAAACAGAAACAGTAAAGTGAAAGAAGCTAAACGGCTCTGTAGAACTGAGGGGGGCTGGGTTCATCATTATGAGTGATCCCTTTCACATACACATAATCATTTGATCCATTCTTAATATATAGATATTGATTACAGTAATACAGCCACTGTCAAAACACATATTTATTATTTCTTGTATGACATTTGTTACTTCTCAAGTTTCTTTATAATGTAAACATTTACTCCCACGGACACCTCTCAGAGTCTGAGGGAAACTGCCAGAAATTGCCACATTAGCAATCTGTGGGTAAACACAGAGGCAGATGTTTGAACCGAGAACAAAGAAACATAGATTAACACAAACAGTGATGTCAGACAGAGAAAGAAAGGCCAAGACGAGAATTACAGAGAGGTGTGTGATATGTGCCCATCAATGGGTGTTTACTTGTGGTGAGGGATGGGGGTACAGCTGCGGTGGCTTGGTCTCCATGGAAACTGACATTCCCATGAAGGTGCTTGCCAATTGTTGAGCTTGGATAATGGTTTGAAATTTTCTGTAAAGTGCCTCAGAGGTTGAGTTTAAATTCAACCTGCTCAGGGTAGACTCACGCAGTGACTAATCACACTGTTTTAGAAAGAAGGAAAGAAAAAGCTTACTGGCATTCAGACAGGAAAATATATAGCCTGCTCACATTTCAAATGTTTATTTTAACTCTTTTGTTCTCGGCTGCCGTGTCACTCCATAAAATATATCTTTTCATTAATCAAATATATAATGTATATACTGTCACTCATCACTCTTATATTCCTGATAGGAGCTGCCTATCCAACCATCATTACAGTATTTGCTTTGATTCAGTCCTGCACTGCTGTTTCATCCAAGCTGTTATATATTTGTGTGTCATTTCTATGGGCATTTACGTTATATGAGATATATTAACTGTTAAAATGACTACAAGTGCAGCACATGTTTTTCTCTGTTTCTGCATCCATTGCCTCTTTCCCATGAGCCTTTGCTCCAGCTGGTAGACCTATGAGAATGACGAATGAGAGTGGTCAAGCACCGCTGCTTAACAAATGATTAAATGATCGCCCCTCTCCGTCCCCAAGTGCAGAACACTTTAGCTGTAGGTGGTAGGTGGTATGAAGGCCTGCTGCTGATAGGCCTGTGAACATCAGCGACTGAAAAGGATCAGCCAGGCGAAGCATCAGCCTCACAGGTCTGCCTTCATCCGTCAGCTCATGCTGAAACAATCATTGTTATGTCCACCATTGAGAACCTTTACTTGAGTTGGAATCTATTTTGTAAATGCCAGTTTACCTACACGAGCACAAGGCATTTTTTATAGTGAGTTTGGGATGCTGCTGTTGAATTTGATCACATGAAGGGGATGTAATAGGATTCTCCAGTGAGCAAGTATATGACTATATTTCAAAGATTATAAGCGTTCAGCTCTATACAGTAAAATGGAGGCATTGCTTGTGTTACAGACCATGAGGACAAATACACAGGGGTGTTTATGGTAGGTATAAATGAGATTTGATCCTGTGACTGGATATATTTTGTACACATTTTATAGATGAAAACCCAGACATGAATTTGCAGATGAACGCCATAGACATGTCAGTGCGTGTGTGTGTGTATGTGTGTGTCAGTAGCAGATTGTAAAGCTTATTTGTATGCCACTGCAGCTCCTGTTGTTTCCAGGGCCCCTGTTGCCTGGGTGGTCAGTCTCTGTTCAGCCTGAGAGAATCAAAGGTTTTCAGCGGAGGACGGACCGTAACTGCCAGTGTCTCCTCTTTTCACAGTTCTGTGAATGGAACAACAGTGCACGACAATGAAGCAGTGTTTTGCATAAAAAGACAATAGACTGATTGTTTGAAATTGAAAAGTGTATTAAAAACTAGTTTAGTTACTCTTACAAATCAGCAGATGTGACTAAAGTAAGTCTGGATTCTAGAGAAAGAACTGTTATTTAGGAAAGCAAAGAGAAATACACAGCTAAAAGTATGTTTTTCCCAGGAGAAGCCATGTCAAGCAGTTCCATCCAGGCAAAAAGCTTTTATCACTGATACACTTAAAATACTTTGAGTGAAGGTAAAGAATCTCAAACACTCACTGTACCTTGAATGCAAAATGCAAAATGTCACTGATCAATTCATAGCCCGCGATGGACCAGCCCACTGAGCAGATCCTATTATAAGACAGCAGATGTAGCGGGCATCTGTTAGCACAACCCAACTACACAGCAGGTCTGTCATCCAGCAGACATGGGGTGGTTTGTTCGAGTGTGTCAGTTTCAAACTGGAAACCAGTAATTGAGGGCATAGTGGTTCAGGGAATTAGGGATAAAATGTTGTTTTGGAGAATTTACCACTGGCAGCATTGGTGGGAACAGTTTGGCAGTGGGGGGGCGTATAAAACATTAATTCAAATTCCCAGTGAATCCATTATTTATTATGTATCAAAATGATGATGCAAACATATCTACAAAGTATTTTCTGTTACGTCGTCTGTGGCCCGTGAGCATTACCAAACCTCTCAGCACAGAGCTGAAACAATAAATCAAATTTTGCAGTGTAACAGTGTATCTAATGTGCCCTCGCAGGAACCTCTGTAATATATTTTATTCTTTAATACTGTACCAGTGAAATGTAAGAAGCACTGTATGATGCTACCATGCTGGTGCATTCAGCTACCAGCAGAAGTCAAATAGGTTGATTGCTGTCTATTGTAATGATGACAGCAGTTAAGATGATATTGGCCGCCTGTCAGATGTCAATGGAGGCATAGAAAGAAAATGTTGGTTAGTTTAGGTGCACATGCTCTTGGGAAACAGCTAGTGGTGAAGGAAAGATGCCCAATCTTTTTGTACAAATGCTCGTAAAACAAGGTGATGATGTAAGAGAAATGCTTTTTTGTGCATCTGTCTCCGTTACAGAATTGCATACAGTATGTGCATGCACACGTGACTTGTTTTTTTTGGTGGATATGCAGCCATGCACAATAATTACTTTATGCTCAGTGCCAGGGAAGGATTTAATTAACTGTCCCCTGTCAGGATAGATAATTAGTCAATAACACACACACACACACACACACACACACACACACACACACACACACACACACACACTCTCTTTCATACAGATAGAATAAGTCAGTATGTGCCATGCAACACTAATGGTGAGACTAGAATGTACAATTACTTGCTGTTGCACGAACTACAAGTCTTGAGTGACACGGCTCAATAGGCAATTACAGAGGAGTATTGAGAAAAACTGCAGACAAGAACGGAGCATGGTGTGGGTTCTGTCTGCCCTCAGAGTGAAGCTAATGTTGTTGATTTTTGTTTAAATTGCTTCATCAGTGTGGTAGCGCACTGTATGATCTGCTCAGCCACACATGGCACAACAGTAATTATGTTTTCTTTGTCTTTTTTTTGCAGGTTCAAGGTTTGATCTACACACAGGGAAAGGTAAAAAAGGCTCCAGCTTACTTATAGATCTCTTTGTTCTTTCTCTACTCTCTTTTTCTCTGCCTGCAGTGGGAGACAGGATGATTAGCCGGCGTAATGCCGGTAGCTGCAGTTATGTGTGTTCAGGTTGTGTGTGGATGGATATAGCGGCATTATTGGGGAGATTTGTGGACCAGTTTGTCGCTGTTTCCACTGCACACTCACACGTGTGTGCATAGATAGTTAGTGCAGCCTGTTATCCTAATCATAATCGACATAAAATGTGGATTAGGGGATCTTATGGTATCAGTCATAATCACACACAAACTCATACAGAAATACACAAGCACACCTGCTGCAAAAAAAGAATGCAACTTGTATGTGTTCATGTCCCTTATTATGTCTAAACACGAATGCCATCTGAGAGATAGTAAAGCTTGCTTAGCTACATTTTTAGTTGATGTACAGTAAGCATCTTAAAAGGTCCCATGCTGTGTGTGCAGCTTTGCATGTACTGTTTGTTAAGCTAATGACTCAACAGGATGTCTCCCCCAAATGATTTTTTGAATAATAGAACATGAACATTTTATCTATCCTGGCATTTCATGTGTTTTTGTCTTTTATTGTGTTGTTTAGGATGACAGTTATAGCCATTTTGGGTTTTGCCATCTAGGCAGCACTTGATCATTGTGCCCATGGTGGACCCACAGCTCTTTTTGGTCTATTTCTGGCAGATGGAGTCTGTAACGGTTTATGTCTATGGCGTTCCCTCTGTAGATCCCAGAGTATTTTAGTCCAGAATAATCCCCACCATCTGCTGTCTCCTCTACTACGTTTTAGTGCACAGTATCTCTCCCTCTATCCGTCACTTCAGTCTTTTTCCTATTACATTTTCACTTCTTGTTTTCTCTATATTTTACTGTGATCCCTCCTAGCTGCATTTTTTAAATGTGATGCCCCGCTTCTGCTCCCACTCAGGCTCTCAATCTCCATAATTCCTGCTTCTTTGTCCACTTAATTCCAATGTGACTGCCCCATCTTTCTCATGGGTCTTCATTTTCTTCCTCTCCAATTTTCCATGATTCTTCCTCCTGACCCCCTCGCGTTGCTTTTAATACTTGCCTTTTGTCTGTCTTGTTTTAAATGTCTGGATGTCTCTACAGGCTCCTCTCATCAGTGTTTCTCACTTTATCCCTCTTTCTGTCTACACATATACACGCCCACGCCAACCACTCTCCACAGGCTGTCAAATCCTAATCTGGGCTTCATGAACACAGCCTAGACCCTCTGGTTTCCAATATGAAAGTCCAAAATATCTGCTCTATGTGTATGAAGCTACATTTTATATGTGTATTATTCCAGTGAAACTGCTCATCGGGATTGGGTTGCACCAGCTATTTGTAAATCCGTCGAGTTTGTGTGCAAAGTCCTTCTTAAGTTCTTAGTAACTACTAGCTAGTTTCAAAGTAGTGATTAACTAAATTAGGTTGCCCCATTCAAACTCATTACTACTTCTACAGTAGGGAAAGTATTGGCTGGTAATGTGTAAATCCGTTGCTAGGAAACATCTATGGCACCGTCCAATCAAAAGCAATCAGTTATGTAAACAGGAAGTCAGTGCATCATCATAAGCTGTAACATAACATTTTTTGAAAGCCAAGTGACACATTAAACATACCTGAAAATGATTTGCATCGCATAAGCGTCCACATTTAGATTTAGTTTAATGTTATTACAAATTTTATGTGAAATATAATTTAACATCAGTCAAATCAGTTACTTAAGTCACTAACAGCTTGTGTAACTGGATCCAGGAAAGCCAGAAACAGCATTTGTGCTAGCCAGGCTGCTGACAAATGCAGAACATCTTAAACTGTTACAGGCTGCCAGCTCACTCACAATGCTTCACAATACCTTGTAAAGGATATAGCAGTTTATGACACGGAATAACAATTAAACAGGGATTTGATCAGTGACATTGTTCCTCAAAAGTGTCTTTGAGCACTTTGGCAAAGCAAACCGCTGTATCTGAGAAATCAAACAGATCATTTTAACAACACGGATTAAAAGTTGATTAGCCTACGTTATTTTATTCTGTAACACACTTTTTAATCCAAACATTGTACATACTTTGGGAATGAATGTGCTTGTAAGTAAAATCTGAAAAATATACCAGCTTGAACGAACAGCAGCGGTATGGAGGCTAGACAAAGGTTCTTGTGACTGAAATCACAACTATTTGAAAAATCTCTGCTTGCTCGGAAAATCTCATTTGAAATATGGAAGACTCTTATCTTCCTCTGCAAGTACCTCTAAGGTGCCTGGGGAAAAGGCACTTGACTCTCAGCTGCTCCGCTGCAGTTGTTCTCTGGCAAATGGTACATGAGTACTACAGAAGGCTTTACTTGTGTACGACTGTATCCCTTCTTTCCTCTGCTCTCCTCTCTGAGACTGATGCTCTGAGTGAGGCAGAGCTCTTTGTCAAATTAATACAACTGAGAACATGACAAAAACACTTCCCCTTACACAGATACACATGCATTTATGACACTGATGATCTCCAGAGAGAGAAATCCAGTGTGCTATAATGTGGAGGGAAGAGTACGAGTTTCATTTGCCCTGATAGGTTCAGATGTACTGTGTGCATCCCTGAGGGGCTCGCAACAACCGCAATGACAAATATTAGCAAACCAAAATAGACAGGTATGACATCAGCACCTCAGTGACATGGTTTGTCAGCCGTGTACAGCACATCTGTGTACCAGCACACAGCTGGATTAACAATGACTGAATGGATTAGCCAGTGAGTGTGTGAAAGTGAGAGAGTTTGACAGAGGCAGAATGATAAAACACAGTGGTGACTCCTGTGTCAAGTGGGTATTTGATAAAGCCGGATACCTTAAACAGATACCGATAATACCCCGAGATCATCATATTTTGGCTCCACTGCTAATGACATCACAAAACCATGCACTCCATGTGTACATGCAAACTTATGCACACACATACATGCACAGAACTGAGCAGATCCTATCCTCATCATCTGACCCAAATCCATTAGCACTAGCAGTCACAACCTCATCTATCCGCTCCTCTCCCTCAATTTCCTCCTCTTTCGTTTCCTCCTCTCACATTTCCCAGACATCAGGTCTCTTCGGTGAGCTCGTCTGACATAAATAGAGACAGTCGAACAGTGAAGTAAAGCATGTAGGTGCCCACAGCCCCGTGGGCACTTATGGTACGGCTTTTTAAGTGGCACCTTATGAGCCAGCGTCTCTTTATGCCACTCAGAATGACAAGTGTATCAGTTCTTACCATTTTACAGCCCTCTAAGTGCAGACAGTTACATAAAAGCAGAGAAAGATAACTTCAGCCACAGC
The DNA here is from genome assembly GCF_014851395.1 of Micropterus salmoides. Lineage (NCBI taxonomy): Eukaryota > Metazoa > Chordata > Actinopteri > Centrarchiformes > Centrarchidae > Micropterus > Micropterus salmoides. Next base: position 13,318,022 of record NW_024042261.1, on the reverse strand, counting down.
TAACGCCAACACAGACATCATGTTGTATTTAAATGCCTGCAACCTAAGAATAAACTGTTTTTGATTTAATTTAATGGTAAGGATGATGCTCCTTTAAATATTTCATATATGTTGTGTAGTTCTTTAAAGAACAACATAAAATGTTTGTGTGTGTGTGTGTGTGTGACTATGATTGCCAGCTGGACCATTTATGGTAAAACAGCATGCCTCTCTGCTGCTGTAAATTGCTTTGGATTGCTGTTAATAGCAACTTTTGACATTACCCTGTGAGTGCAATATTAAAATCCACCATGATGTCATTCTTCTGTAGCACATGTGCATTGCTGCAATGTGTTTCTTGTGTTTCTTGGATTACTGTATTTGAACATGCTCCTAGTGCTCTAAGAATGTCAGCAATGAATATAAGGCATGCAATCTGCTTGACTATTCAAAATGCTCCTAATTGAAATGCTGAAAAGACAGCTCTGGCTAATCAGCTTAGAGATGTAGCCCACAGTTGACAGATAATAAAGAGGATCTTAGTGCTGAAGAGTCTATTACCACCCATGTAATGAGAGTTCACATAATATGATCTGAGGACAATGGAGGGCTAGGGAAGTTAGGAGGGAGAGGGTAGCAGGCATGGAGTAAAGGGCTGCAGGAGGTTGAGGAGATGGCTCCAATTGTTCAGAAAGAGTGTTAAAAAAAGAGAAACATCACATTAAAGGGACTGTTTGTAAAAAAAAAAAAAAAGCTGAGCTTTTAAGAGGAGATTTAAAAGGTGTGACAACAAGTTGAACTGATGCAGGACACAAGACTGAGTGTGGGTCCATGAGCATACATAGTCACAAAAGCATAGAATGCTGGAGGCACATCACGAAAGTAAGTCAAGTAAATCCTTTGAAATTAATAATTGCAAAATCTACTGGAATTCAGTGCAAAGATCTTCATTTTCTTCTTTTAAATGTTTCCATCTCGCTGGCGTGCTTGACTATGATGAAGTCAAGGGAAGATTGCGTGGATGGTTAAAAGAAACCACCGTAAGAGATCGGACTTGAACCGTGGTCTCCGGTGTACATGTCCTCTCTAAAAAGGTTTTGAATCAGGGCAATAATGTAAAACTAGTCGCACAACTCTCAATGAAGCATCTGTATTTTAAGCCCTGGAATGAGATTGGGCTCCATATACTGTATAAGCTTATATATTGCCCCACCAATTGACAGAACACAGAATCAAATAAAAAAAAGTACAAGCTCCTGTAAAAGTCACAGTTTCTAAATGCCAACTACTTTGTTTCCAGCAGTCTGTGTGGAATAACATAATGCACCTTGTTTCTGACATGATGTGTCTTGGGAAATAATGCTGCAGTGAGTACAGCTAACATCACAGTACATCAACGTGTGCTGATGGCTCCAGTGGAAGGATAAAATGCCAGAGGACAACTCTGTCCGGACTGTCTGTCACTCCTCTCTCTTTCTCCCACTTACACTCCCTCTCATACTCTTCCTGACCCTCCAACCTCACCTTTCCACACGTACACACACGAGATTTCTAAAGCCTCAGTTTATGAGACGGACAAAGGTCGGGGCTGTGCAGTATGAGTGGAATGACACAGGACACAGTAGCGCCTTTCTAAGCAGCTCTACTGACACGGAATCTAGCCTTAGGGTACACAAATAACACTCGCTCTTCTTACCTCATTGTAAAGTTCATTTGGCAAGTAGAATGTAGAATGTATTTTATATTGTCCTAATCCTATTAAAGTTGAAAGTGAAACTAACACCACTTGGAATTAACAGTGCATGCCACTTCGTTACTGAAGGGACTGAAGTGTGATCAGATGTCCAATTTAAATAAACCTGCCCTTGCACTGTACTCTTAGTTGGCACTAGACAGGAGCTCCTAATGACATTATTTACACAAATCTTAGTATTGGAGATATCTTATCAGTCTTTTATATTCTGAAAGGTGATAGTGACAGTATTTTTTTTCCAGATACAGGAAAATAAATCAATGCAATAATCTGAATAGAATCACAGGTGAACTTAAAGGAATAAAAAGACTAATGATTGGCCAGAAGCCAATTATGACTTCCTGGAATCTCCCCTGTAAAGACCACAATGTTTTGTTGTTACACTATGTTTTATATGTAGATTAAACAAACAAGAGATAAAGTGTTACTTAGCAACCTTTAGAGGTGCTGGTAGATGGTTACCTTTCGGGAGTTAGGCTAGCTGTTGCCCTGCAGTCTTTATGATCTAAGATATCTGACTGCTGGCCGTGGCTTCATATTTATTCTATACACATGAGAGTTGTATTGATTTAGTCTCAGCAAATAAACATGTTTCCCAAAATGTCAAATTACCCCCTTAAACAGATGGCAATATCTATCACTGAGATTAGTATACATGCCTCAGCATGCAAGTAGTTATCCCAACTTGGGTGTGACACAATTGGAAATGTCTAACAATGTTTTGTTTTTTTGTAAACCATTCTATCCTATTGTATTCTCTCATGATGTGCCAAGAATATATGTTAGTACTCTCTGCTCTGCCCTCCAGCCAGAGATAGGACTACTTTCTCACTACACGTAAAAGGTGGGCAGATGCCAGCCACAGGAACGGAAGAAAAAGGGCACAGCTACGGTCCCACTGCTCATTACTGTCAACAACACTGTCATTAATCATCACACCTTCACGTAGCTGAGACCTGCAGGGTATAAACTGAGTTTAGATAAAAGGGTATAGGGAATCTGACACGGACTTGCCAATATATAGGCCATGAGAAACTGACAATAGCCATGTGTTTGTTTTTAACAAGCCCTGTCACTGTGGTGACATCTTACTGTCTGAAACCTAAAATCTGTACTAGCTACAGCTTACACAGGTGTTCTGTGCAGTGTAAAAGCTATCAGCCGCAGCTTTGCAACATACAATGAGGGTGTTCCATTTTCACGTCGAGATATGTTTTCTAACCTGAGGTGTGGGTGAAGTGAGGGAGACATTGTGGGTAAGGGTGAGGTCAGGCCCCTAGGCTCAGGCAGTGGTTAGTATAATGTGGCTAATTAGAAAGCGTTGTGTCAGAGTAATAGGAGCTGAGAGGAAACTCCTGATTCATATGATACACACACACACACACACACACACACTGCCTACCTATCTGGCTGACTAACTACTAACACTAAACACACTTGACCCATTTGCCTCAATGGAACAATTATTCACTGTAAGGGAATTAAAGAAAATATGCGTGTGGAAGGCGAGGAGAGTGAGAGTGCTTTATAAGGACAGACAGCAGATGGGTTAGCTTGAAGAGATGGGGCTGGAAGAGGGGAGTTAAAAGTTTGTCTGTGATTGACAGAGAGAGAAAGGCAAGTAGTGAAAGAGAGGGGGGGAGGGAGGGAAGGAAGGAAGATGCGGAGCAGCTGTCCTTAGATGTCTGTCTCTGTGGGCTCAACCAGGAGACATCTTTTAGGTTTCTCAACCTTGACATTTGGACACCAAGAGGAGTGCAAAGATATGAAATCATTTTCTTAAAAGTAAAATTTTTGCTGGGGTGGCGAAAATTGTCCGACATCTGTCTCATTCTGACAAGAATAAAATACTCTATGAAATGTTTTGCTGATTTATGGACCGTAAAAGGGATGAAGAGTTGTTTTTTGGATCTGAGGTTTCATAAGCAAGATGGGGAAATTGTAATCGAAAGTTCTGAAAGAGCAGTAACCTTTTTCTCCTTGCTTTTTAAATTTGAATTGCAGAATTACATGGTCTGCTACTGTATGTGCTGAGGTAGTTTCACAGTCCCACGAGACCCACTCTAACGCGATTATTGCATAATTTCAGAAATACAAGGGTGACCAAGGGAAATGAGCCAGTTTCCTTATTGACTGACCTTTTGCAAATTAAACTTTTTTTGTGTGTGGCAGAAGCAGCACCCCTGAGCCAGCAAAGCAACACGGTCCTTACCCCACCCACCTGGAGTGATTTTCAAATCATCGTATTGATTTCCGCTCAGTCTGTGTTGTAGTTTTGGCCCACAGGTTGACGACCACATCACTGCGCTGGTGTTAACGCTGTAGCACCAGTGGGACACATGGGAAAGATGTGTGGCCTATTCGTCTCCTCCTGACTGGGTCCTGCTTTGATTTCTTGTCTTTGCCACCTCCCATCTGCCTGTGTGACAGTCTGTCATACATGTGAGGAGAACTGATATCTAACACGAACACACAGCTCACCGCCCCAGTGATTATGAGGCTATTTGTTTTGGGGATGATTTGGGCCATGTTGTGGCGCTCATGCATTATGCAGAAAATATTGCACTCTTTGCTGCAGGAGAAAAGCAATAAATGTTCTGGGAAAATTAAAGGATAGTGATGCACTTGCCGAGCGCCAACCGATGGATAACAATGTTTCTCAGTTATTGGATTTTGATAATAGCAATCTTGGACATCCTTGCAATCACTGCAAGTATGCTGTCAATGCTGTTACGATTTTCTTGCAGTTTTGGAGAGATGGCATGTTTTAGTGTCATTATGAAAGGCAGATATATAGATGAAATATTCTATTTCAAATCATGCAACACTGCCCCCTCCTTGAATATCAATGTGAATAACTGAATTTTGAGGTACTGTCTTTTTTTATGATACACATCCGTCTGTGTCATATCTGAACTCATCTGCTAGAGAAGAACTCATTACTCAGCACAGCAGCTATCTTGTTTCAAATTTTTATTTAATTTTTTTTTAGGTGAAGGCCACTGGATATATTTTATTTACACCTCTGTGAATTATTCAGCAGAAGTGTTTCTAGTTGGAGCTAGCTAGCTGACTTACTGTCTATGAATGGGTGAGTTATTCTAATGATCCCCCTCTCTCCCATACGTATTAGTGCGTGCCTGCAGGCCTTACCATTTCTACTCATCAGAGGGTTTCTGGATTTTAGAGCAAGAGGATTCTCTCTCACCACAAAGTTGCTACTTTAGTTGGGGAGATTTGGGCTCCCAAACCTCTCACTAGTGTTCCACATTCATCTCCCCAGGTGTGCAAGCGTGATGTGTGTGCGAGCATTAACATCTTCACGTGCACAACTTGTGTTTGCGCCTTCATCCTCATGTGTCGGGCTACCTTTTCCATGCAAATCTGTCTCCCTCTTTTGTCTTTTCTTTTTGCAGCATTCCCTGCGTTTCTTTCATCTTACCCTCGCTTCCCCCATGTTTCATTCTACTGATTGCTGGCTCCCATCTTTTTTATCCTGCATCATGTCTCACTCCTCTCTGCATCCTCCTCTCCTCTCTTTTCTCCAACCCTTTGCTTCTTCTTTATCCACTCCGTTTTGAAGTGACCACAAGGCAAACTTATCAAACTCAGCATTTTCCCTAAAGTGTTTTTTGTGTGTGCATGTGTGCGTACATTTGTGAAGAAGGCATATTTGTCTCTAACTGATCTCTCTGACAGGGAATCCAACCTGTCAGAGTTGACAGGATGTTCAAACAATTTCCACTTTAGAAATATCTGTCTCCAGGCAACAGTGGTGTTGCAGGTTGAGAGGAAATGAAATGTTTGCAGTGTTCGATGGGATTCAGCGGAAATGTTTTGAAACTACAGTGTTAGACATATAGTATAGTCTTTTCCTTTTTTCTTGTAGCTGTGAGAGTTCAACTCTTCGGTTTGGACTTCGGCCAGCTGCAACTGGGTCTCTAAAAACAGCATTCATAGCTCACTCAGCATAGGCTCCCTCCTTCCTCCTCTCAACATACACACACACACACACACACACACACACACACACACACACACACACACACACACACACTCTCCTTATTCTCCTCTCTTCAAGCCTCCAAGATTCCCTCCTTAGTTCCTCTGATCTTCTGAACATCAATCCCTCATTCCTCAAAGCAAAAACGAGGGGAAGGGAGATGACAAAAATGAGATGACAGATTACCTGCTATATATAGAGCCAGTCTTATGCCGCTTCCCTTATTCATCTTCTCCCCGTGCCCCCAAGACATTGGATACACCTTATGGTTTGCGACTGGCGATGCAAATGGACCCTCTCCCTCATCACAATCCTTTCGAAATTCAATAGCTTGAGCCGCTTTTTTTCCCGTAGTACCGAGCTTCATGGTGTGGACATGATAGCAGGAGGGCGAACACATTCACAGATTCACAGATACACATTGATTTGCAGATGGCCTTTCAGTGGGAGGCGATTGTTGTTGCAGTGGTAAACCCCAGTTCTTTGTCTTTAGTTTATAAATATGACCTGTTCACATTAGATCAGCCAGTAAAAGCATTCATGAATTAGCATTATATGTAGCTTGGAGGATGCCACATTTTGACACACAATTGAAGAACAGTGACATTTCCCCTGTGACAGAAAAAGTCACAGGGGAAATGTCAACGGTGTGCTCCTGCATGTTTGTTACACTTAATGCCCATAAATTCATACACTTATCTATCTAGAGAGAGACAGATTACCATGGTCCACACTGTAATATCCTCCTTTCCCTTTTGCTCATTTGTCTGCTAAGCGTTACTATAGACTGTGTCATACAGCAGATTTATGCTCCTCTAGCTCTGGGCGACAATATTGTAAAGTATGGATTAGAACCACAGTGAAAGGCCACGGGTAATCTCACCCTCTTCCTTTTTTTTCTCCACTCGTCTGTGCTCTCTCTGTCACCTCACTCTGCTTCCTTTTTCATCTTTATATCGTAAGAATTTTCTATCCAGGATTTAGGCCCTGCTTAGAAGATTGATCATTTGTATTACAACACCAATGCTGCAGACCTCATTCTTATTACCTCCATTGCATTATTATACTCTGATGTATTGATGTATGCTTTATACATGCTGCTTAGTAACATTCACAATCAGTAAGCCTACAGAAAATCAGTCACAAGAGTAAAAAGTAAATTAATTTCTTTTTTGGGTTTCCTGATTTTCAAAAACAACATTTACTGTATTCCCCCCACCCTCTTGTATTTAAGCCCCCCTTCCCTCAAAATATATTGTGCTTACTGTTACAACACATGAATGAACATGATTTTGTGACATCACAGCTAGTTGGGAAGCCAATCGTGGTCCAATGTGCAACTTGGAACATCACCGCAAGTGTGATGTGGAAACTTGAAGCCTCCTGCGCACATACACAGCCAATTTAGCCACAATTATATTTCCTGTAATTAAAGAGACACAAATGAGCTACATTAAAAGCAAAAAACAAAACAATCAAAAAAACCACCTCACAATAAGATACAGTTGACCTGCAGTAAATACAATTCTGTATTTTGGTAGTGTGATTCCAGTTAATTCAGTTACTGTTGGTCTGGTGCTACAGAACCTGTGATACAGACTTTTCTGTGGTTTACACTTGCACAAAACAGATGTAATGTTTGCTGTTTGCAAATGATGCAGACTCAAAGATGACTGCAGAACTGCATTAGCAAAGATGAACCGTGCTCAAGTAAACCCTCATGTACTCTGACTGAAAAATATTGACATTTTGTAAACAACCTACTTCATCAAAGTGAATCATCACAAAAAACAAAGGGCATTTGTGTTTAGGTGTATTGAATGCAGCACATGTGAGTTAGATTAGTTCAGATCAAATCTTGATCATAAACATCTCAGTTAAATTTTGCAACCTTACAAAAGACAACAGCCACCATGCTTCAAAAGGAAAACCTGCCACTGAATATGTTCACAAATTGTCATGATAAGATGTTGTGGCTCCAAAGAGTTCCAAGAACTTTGTTTGGCACAACCACACCAGACAACAGCATGAGTGACTGCTCTGCTTTTAAATCTGTACTCATTCCCACAGTTGTCCTCTTAAGACATAACAACTTGTTAGTATAATGGTATAACCGCATTAAGTACCATCACTTGGTGCACTTCATGTAAAAAAAGAGGTTGGCTAGGGGTTAAACACAACAAACAAACAAATGGGTTTGTTTACTTCCTGTATCCAGAGGCCTTAGTAGGCTGCTTTAAATTAAAAACCTTTGTTCTTCTTAATACCAAAGGCATATAAGAGCTGTCACTTACACAGTTGTACACACAGCTCCGTGGATATTTATTCATCTAAAGACATTGCTCCCTCTTTCTTGCTCTCTGTCCTCTTCTCTTACACTTTCATCTTCTGTCTTGCTCATCACCATATCATCAGCATATTGCTGTGTCGTTCTCTTTCTTCTGTCACTGTAAAGTATCACACTCCGTTCACATCACCTTTAGTTACTTTAATCTTCACAGGAGAGAGGGAGAAAGAATGGGGGAGAGGGAAAGAAAGAGAGAGGTAGGAGTGCAGGTCCCCCCTTGGGATATGATTTATGTTATCGCATATATTTACATCAAACCCAACAGTAAGGCTTCACTCTACACCAGTCTCTACCTCTGACTCTAGACATGAATAAAGAATATATATTTCCAATTGGATTTTTCCTTCTTCTACTCCTCATGTCTTTGCCAGTAGCATAATTTTTTCACTTTTTTTTAGATGAAACCCAAAAATATGTGCCAGCGAGGGCAGGGAGAGACAAATTGGAGCCATGAAACTATTCCTTTTCATGCTGAGAGGAGAAGGAGAGCTCTGTTAGCCTAGCTGACATTCCACTTAATTTGATTCATTACTGCGTGGTGACGCTATTGTCGTCTCATGCAGGGAACTGGGCCAGTTGTAGAGCTTTGAAATATCCTGATGGAGGATGGGACAGCCAACACAATATAAAAAAATATGAATCAAGCCCAACTGGTGTAGCTTTTACTCGGCCGCAGCCTGAACTGCAAATTGCCTTTACCACAATTTCCCACCATATTTGTGAACCAATTGTGAGAGCAAATTGTGAAAACAAATTGCTAGTAGACATTCAGTGCAACCTGAACCAAGACCCTGGTGTTCATAAAAGTTGAACTCAGCCAGCAGAATGGACTGATGCTGTGCAGTACATTATGGCTATAAGTAAACAAATGTTGGCTCTGCAGTCAAACTTCATTTTGTGCTTCTATAAAACAGCATGGGTTCTGCTATATGCACAAGCATTATAATATGTCTCTACCTTTAAACGATAACGTTGGTGCTCCCTTTTAATATTTTAAATTATTTTCAATAAATCCAATGAAAAGACCAAAACCCAACAATGTGTAGTTTGTCATCAGGTTATGAATCCATCTTGAAAAATGACTCGTTTTATAAAAATTAAACCAGCCGGGCCCTGTAGTTTTTAGCAAGCATTACTCAAATCGAATCAAACAGTGCTTTTGTTGGGGACTATTTTGGATTAATACACATTTGATGTTCTAGAGAGTATTTATGGAAGCAGGATTGTGCATGTTGGATTTGTTTAAAATAAACTACAGTGTGTGTGTTCCTGGTTTTGAAGGAACCTGTCAACCATTGCAACAGTGTGGGTCTTAGGTATGTTTTTAGTTGGACAACAATGGAGCTCTATGGCGCAGACAAATGAGCTTTATCGGGCTTTTGCAGGATCAGTTCTCAATAATGTACTGTATATACGTCCTTTTGGACCCAAGATCAACAGATATCCAGTTTAGCACCATAGCCAATATGTTAACTCGGGGATGACAGATCAAAGCAACAATATGTAGCTGTGATATCACTGACATATGAATGGACTCAGATGGAAAGCACAATCTGTCTGGGGGTGCTTGCTGTTTTATGACTCATACAGAACGGACAACTGGTCGCTGGCCGGTTTTAGCCACTACAAGTTGCTCACTCATACTGTTGTGGTTCAAATACATAAGGAGTAATGAGGAATCGTGTTAAACCAAACAAACACATTTTTTACAGTGTAATAGAAAATTGAAGATCTTCCCATTGTCACTAAATGTCCAGGAGACACACGCTGTTGTGTATGCTGCGTGGTATTCAGTGAGCCGTAGGGAGAGGCTCCTTACTGTCAGCCACACATCACAGGGGTTCCCACTGCCACTGATAGGTTTGATTTTATTCATATAACGTGAACATATTGCGAATTATATTAGCATACTAAACAAAAACCAGCTCCTGGCTGTTCTTATATCAGCAAAAACATGCATTTAAATGAGTATTTAAATAAGTATATTATCATTTGTAATCCAGAGCAGGTAAAAGACAGGTCATTACTGCTGTGGTGCACTATTATTCTCTACATCTGTAATGTCAGTAATCATGATTTTTTTCCACATGCTTACACTCATCTCTTTGTGCACTGATCCTTACTGACAAATGTCTTCAGCGTAAGAATGTTTTTTTTTTGTTCAGAACAGCCCATTTTTCACTATCAACATCCTGCTGACTTCTTTTTCGTCACAGATGCTTTCTTCACTAATGATTTCTACACAATGGGCAAACTTTATATCCTAATAATAAACAAAGATGCATTTTTAATCACTCACAATTCTGTACAAAACTTGAGTTATGGCTCGTTTCTTCTAAGTCTGAATGAACTGGCTACATCTGAAATCTTACAAGAACAAATACTTTCACTTGTTTTTGTGCAGTTCTTGTATTGAAGATTCTTGAGGGCATTTACAGGCTTTTTCTGTCTGAAAGAGTGAGCTGTCCACCTTCTTCCATGCATCTTCACTCTAATACTCAAGAGTGTAGAAAATAGGGGGAAAAAGATCATTAGAAGAAGACAAAGCGGCCCAGAGACTCTGGATGGATATAAAACCTACTGTATGCTGGAGGAAGATCATTTTGATTGGCGTGGAGAGACTACATTCATTCATCATGCTATGATTTCATACACCGCCACAAGTGATTTTAAAACTAGCCATCCACCAACTTCATTTCCCAAACCCCCACTTTCCTCAGCTATAAATCATCATGTAGCCACACGCCGGTGGGCGCAGAGCAAGGTGACACTCCACCCTCCTACCAACACCACTGGAGGTGCAAAGTAAAGAGAGAGAGAGAGAGAGAGAGAGAGAGAAAGAAGGAATGAGAGAAGGAATGAAGAAAGGGCAATAGGTTGAGAACAGAAAGGCAAGAGGGGGAGAGAGAGAGAGAGTGTGTGCAAGTGTATCCATCTACTCGGCTGTCACAGTGGGAGGGAAAGACTTTCATGTAAACATGTATTAGTGTTTGCCGTGTAGCGACACAGCTCAGACACAGCTTGCTCATGCCACCTCAGAAAGGGTCTACCCTGGCTGGAAGTTCAGACACACAGAGACCATACCTCTCTGAAATGTGCAGTTGCTAGGGTTACAAGAGTAAGAACTGGTGTAACAATAAAAAATCACTGATTACTTGGGCATTTTGAGATAATCGGAATTGGTCGATACCCGCACTCACAAGGTCAATATATCATCCTAAATGACAGCAGATCTAATCGAACATCATTACAGGCTGGTGTTAAATATATATTTTTAGACTGTAGAGAATAATGCAGTTGAATGACTTCTGACAAACTGACTCTCCCTTAAACACCAGCCACGTTCTAAAATCTAAAGTATAACCCAATGTATTTTTCCATTTCTTTAATTAATAAAAATTCCATCTAAAATAACACATTACTGGCTAAAACAACATGTATATTAGATTGTTCTCTTATTATATTATTACTTTTCTTTTTTTTTTTTTTTTATCTGAATTATGTACAGCCTCCGGAAGCCCTGCTCTCTAAATATCGGCATTAGCATCGGCCATTAAAAAACCCATATCGGTTGACCACATTTTTGTCTGTGTGCAGTTTGACATTATGTTAAACAGTGTGTAGCCTATCTTAGCTCAGTTGATGGATGCCTATGATGTTAATTAGCAGCTCATCTCTAGACTGTGAAACATCTAATCAGAGAAAGATGGATGGTTTAAATAACTACAAAGTTTAGCGAAGCAGCCTATTTGATAAAGTTGCAATTAAAAGGAATCGTATTGTATTACATTAGGTATTTAAAACACTTTCTCCAAATGTAGCCAGAATGAGCCCTTAAAGACTTGAAATTGAAAGAATAGTTTGACATTTTGGGAAATGCTTGTTCACTTTCTTGCATCGAATTAGATGGAATAGGGTTTGCATTCTATGCTAAATTAAGCTAACCACCTGCTGGCAAGTATAGAAATGAAAGTGGCGTCAGTCTTCTTGCTCTTGGCAAGAAAGTGAAAGAAGCATTTTTATTCAGCATTCAGCATTTTACCTGAGCTATTCTTTTAAATAAATCCCTGTCACATCTTCTTTGAACATTTTCAAATACACCAAACCAGGTATCTGTCTTTTTTGTCTTCTTGCTATGATGTGACCGAAGGATGTGAGATTTTAACATAAAGAAATACTTTTTTCATAGGACTTTTCTTGCCTACAGTGTTGGCAACTAAAAAAGCCCAGGAACTCCTGTAGTGGAGAGCAGAGATGAGGATGGCAGAGAGAAAAGGACTGATGTAGGCACTCCTGACTTGTGCGTCAGGAGTTTATTTGTGTCTTTACAGTACTATACAGCAGGATTGGCCTTTTACAGTATTGACTTTGTTCTAATAAAACCCCTGCTAGTTTATTATTTATAAAGTTTCACAAGAGACATCTCGTTTTGATCAGCAACAATCCCTTGTGAGGAGCAGCGGTTGTTATGTGTCTGTACCAATACCAATGATTTATACTGCCTTCATTAATCAGCTCTCAAATGTAATGAGCTCATCCAAGTGGGAGCAGAAGGTTATGATAGCAGCTTAACAGGGAGTTGGCTCACTTAACCTGGAATGCAGTGGGTCTTATTTCATGCAAGATGGTAAAGACAGAAAATCAAATTTCATTTAATTAATCACCAGCTGAAGTTTAATGTCCCATGTCTATTGGACTAGAGAAACCAATGTTACTCCCGTTACTGCACATTATTGCTTGCATCACATTGTCTCATTTAAACAAAGATGAAGCCATTCAATCTCATATTTATTACTTCTCAACTGAAATGAAGCAAGCAGGCTGGATGTGATGGTGTGAGATTGACCCAGCAGGCCCAGCGGGGAAGGTTCAATACCACTATAGTTGTATTTCCTAGTTTATGAAAGGGAAGCAGGGGAGGGTGAAGTCAGCCATTTATCAGGCCTCAGTGGAAATGAGGCTGCCCTTGTGCAGTGTTATGAGAGGAGCACAGCAGGAGGGAGAAAATAATACAGGCTATTCCTGCACGCTGATGGTCCATGGTGGAGGGGTCTCAACTATGCTGTAAGTCCTTATACTTTATAGATAGACTGAAAGAGGTCAGACGGTCAGTGCATTTTTTTCTCACAGACAGATTACATGTGGCCAGATTTTGTCATATACTGTATACCAGAGAGATTTATAGCCACAAGATCAGTATCATCATTATTATTATTAAACAACCACATCTAAACGCTCTGTATTACAAATGTTACCACTGTTATTTCATGCTCTCATTAGGTATAAACAGATGTGACTTCCTTTGGTAAATAATACAAAACACTGACTGAGTTGACGACTCAGTCAAAGAGTAGTCATTTTTCATATTAATTATGTAGTCACTCCTAAAACATTAGCTGGCTAGTTTTTGAATGTGCACATATTCATGGCTGAAGCTGGAGCAATGATTGGCTCCCTGAGGAGGGAATTAAAGTGCCTCCTCTGAGACAATTCGACCACAACATTTCTCTTGGTCAAATGTAAATTACTGCGCTGATTGTTTTTTTTTTTCTTTGTTGTTTTTTTCATCAAGGGTGGAAAGAAAGAGAGCCACTGCTCCTGATTTCCCCCCGTGGCATTTCTGTGACAGAGACACACAGACGGCATGTGTGCAGTGATTTCCTGATGTCAGTTACAGATGGCCTGTGCCATGCCAGATTAATTGTGATATTGAGATGAAAAAAGCCCATGCAGAGACTAACACAAGATGCTTAAGTTTGCACTGAAACCAAACTATGTTGTGCAGGTTTTAAGCCTCATCAGAGTGATTGTTGTTGCCACTGCACACACTAAAGTGTTGGTGCAGGTTTATTCATGTCTGTGAACATGCATGCGCCTCTGCAGAATTGTGTTTGTGTGTGTGTGTGTGTGTGTGTGTGTGTGTGTGTGTGCATGTATGTGATGTGTGTGTGTTTGTGAATATGTGCTCTCACTGGTTTTCCAGTTGGCTCTCTGTGTTCTGATGAAAGTGTCTGAAGACAACAAGACAGATACAGCCGAGGGCAGATAGATGGATGGATGGTCAGTTGGAGGATGAGATGAATGTCAGGCACCTTTTGTTTTTGTTAGTGCCAGCTCATGCAGCAGTTTCTCCTCACATATCACACAAAAAAAGAGCGTCATTCCCACTCCACCACTATAATTGTATCACTTGTGTTAATAACATACAATGATGTTATACAGTGCTGTCTGAGGTTAATGTCTGTCACATTACAGCACGTTTGCTCACTCACAGAACTCTAGTTGGATACAAAAAAAGAGCAATGCTGCGGTGTCAGTGGGCTAAACTACACACACACACACACACACACACACACACACACACACACACACACACACAGTCATCTCTCTTGCTCCAGGCAGTTCTTCTGCTTGACTTGCAGTGCTTGTCCTCTAGTTGGCTAAATGGCTCTGGGTAGCCTTTTCGGTTCACACTGTGATAGCAACACTTTATGTCCCTCCAGTTAGACTGGCATCGTCTATTGTTCGGCTGTGAGACCCCTGAAATTGGTCCGAGCTTCTTTTTGATTCATTCAAAGGCAACTAATATCATAAAAGTCAACTTGTAATGCAGATAAGGATTGTGTGGCACCTACACACCCACAGACACGCAAGAACGTTGACATCCTGTGCACACGCATGATATGTTGAAGCTTTTTGGGTTTAACACATTTCAGTACTGCTTTTCACCAAAGGAATTCACCATCACACTCATCCACCATTTGATCACACCCACTGTTCTGTGGTGTATTCCAGCTCAAACTAATAACCAGGATATTTAATAGGAGTCCTGATGAAAGCTTAATCATTTACTCAGCGGCAGTGGAGTCTGCATCTTATTGTATTGAATATTCTAAGGTTCATATTGAATCCATATATCCTAGTCTCGCAGGCTCTGTAATAACCAGTGGTAGAATTAGAAGTTTGCACTTGAAGCTGCGAGTTGTCATCACTTTGTATGTTCTTAGTTTCAGTCCCACAGCTTGCAGATGCTGCAATCTATTTGTAGCCCATCCCTCGATGGTCTCCCAGCACAACAGAGATGATGTGTGAATTTTGCTTTCAACTAGTCTTCAGTGGAAAGTGTTGTCATGGGGTGTAACACCATGCATTACACTAATAGAAAGCCGAGGTGTAGTGTAAATTATTATAAAGCAACAACTTCAAAGGATGGGCCTCATGTGTTAGATAAACAATGAAGTGAAATAGGTTGAGAGAATTATTTCACTTCTCGTTCACGGATGTTGCTGTTGTTATTTGAGTTGGCGTTTTGATGACTGATGCCTGGAGGAAGAGGCAGGAGGTTCAAACTAACTGCAATCACTATTTAATGTGTTGGTGGAAGCAAAGTCGACTCTGACCTGCTTTTCTGGAGTAATTGGTTAACTAATCAGGCATGTCGTAATAGAATTTTAAGTTTGGAATGTCGTTTTTAGAGTATTTTGGATCTGTTTTGCATAATTATACACTGACAATAAAACTGGGACCATAAAGGGGCTTAAATTTGTTGCTAGATATTGACATCTGCCTGTTGAATGTAGAGTTTGGACTGAATGCAGTGCATCGAAGGATCTGGTAATTTTTTCCAATCATGTATTTCAATTTTGGGCTGTCAATAATAGTATAATGTTATAATCAATACATTTTATGTTTGAAGAGACATGCAGTAAAAATGAACATTCACGGCTCAACACATTTTACCCCCCTTTTCTACGTGGAATATTTTACCACATATTTTAAACCGGCATATGATGCAAATTCACACAAAATATATAACATTGTAGCATTTTCTGATATAATTATTATTGTATTTTAAGAAACAAAATCTATAAACCATGAAAATATCACATATTTTTATTTGTCTCCTGGTGGGGCAAAATGATTCAATTTGTCCCTGTCTTACAAGACATTATATAATATTATGTCATGATAATCCCATGTCTGTCCTACTGACGAGGCAAGGCCACCCTGTGGCTGTGGTACTCTGCTCTACAGTGTTTTATCCTGTCCTGTTGGATGTTCTGGCAGTGTGGCTTTACAGGTTGTGACCTAACCCAGCTGTCCACTGGCTCTGCCGTGCTCTGTTTGTGTGTGTGTGTGTGTGTGTGTGTGTGTGTGTAGACCTGGCTGAGCAGCCTCCTCTGCCTTCTGCCATGCACAGTGTGATGTTGAGCCTGTAGTGGGTCATTCGACCCATCGATCTGCTCACATCGCACCTGGCCACCTCATCGCAGCCATTTCCTTTCTCACCTACCACCTACTGAGTGCTCATCACAGTCGAACATGTATCTCTCTTCATCCTCCTTCTCTTTCTGCTTCACTTTTATCTGTACTAGAGGCCCAGCTGACTATAGAACGTATAAAATAAAACCTGGATTTGGTCTGATAAGATGAGGTCCACAGGGATTCATACTCTAAAACAAAGCTCTACAAATCCAACTTTATATTCATATTGCTGCATGAAAATTACACTTGGATGTTTGTCTGTTTGATCAACAGTCGACATGGGTTTCTTTTGAAATACTTAAAAATTAGTGCTGGGCAACGATTAAAATATTTAAAAGCGATTCATCGCATTGTTACGCGTAAAATTGAATAATGAATTCTAACGTATTGTATTGCGCAATTTTAATTTAATTGTACTGCTATATACACAAAAGTGCAATAACATTTTACCAGCAGCATTCCCTTTACACAGTAGCAATGAAATCTCAAACATTAATGTAATCAAATCAAATCTTAAACCAAAGCTATTTGCCACTGCCAGGGCATTACCTTTTATCTAGCTTGTTAAAACAAGTTATCATCATAGTCCAATTTTCTTGTTTGTTTTTTTTCTGAACAGGTATCAGCATCAGGTATCTTATATCAGGGAGCAGGAGAGACAATCTGTTCAGTAGGATTGGGACGATCTCTACAAAACTACATTGAAACATCGGGATGGAAGATGGCATGGGGGTGGTGGTGTAGCAGGGTCGGTGCGTGTGTACACTCGCACAGGCTTCACTAGGTTTAAAAACTTGTAATGTCATGAAGAGTACTACTCAGCCTGTGAAAATATTTGTATATAATAGTATAAAAGTCTTCTGTTACTGTGGAGGGTGATGATGATAAATAACCCTGTCTTGACCTCTGCTGCTTAAATCTTTGACTGTTCTTTTTTTATCTGTTATTCAGAAGGCCCCCAACTTTAGAAGTGCAATACTAAATTGCTGGTGTGCCCCTTTAACAACCCCCCCTCAGTGTTCTCAAATAGTAGCAGCCATACAAGACCTTCTTGTTTGAATCAGGAACTGTGTGATCAATGAATAAGTTAACAGGATGATGATTTGTTAAGTACGAAAAAGCACTGAGCTCTAATTAACAGTGTTTCACAATTTAATCTTTGATGAATTTGATTTTTTTCACTCGTTCCTTACAGTACCACTTATAAATGTATAGTATATAACTGAATGGATGAACAAATTGCAGTGCTCTACTGCTATACAAGGGTTTATGTGAGTGATTGTGGCACATTGGTTAAATATGTCATTTGATGCCACTTTGGCGCACACACAAACACATGGTCTCATGTGAATACTGAAAGGACCTTCTTTGTTAAAGGGAGTAGTATTGTTGTGATTGAGAGAGGCAGTTACATGAGAGGATTGCAGTGGCTTTGGTTGGTGAGGAGAGACATAAGAAATAGAAATGCTGCTGATGTGAAACTACTCATACTGAAAAATATGAGAAATGGACACGGGTCATAAATAAGCTTGACTTGACATTTAGCTAATAGGTTCTATATCGCACCAGCTTTATCAGGATTTTATCCCTATGTTGCATGTCTTTGCTAGTCAGCGGCGTGTAACTCACCATGCAGTTTCCAATGGCACTTGGAGTCTTATCACCTATCAGCACCTCGCATCTGACTTAATGATTTCTTGCAAGACACCTCAAGATGGCGGTACTATTTTTACACAACAGCAGCTGTGGCATTTGAGTGGCGGAGGAAATTGTGTCAATGGTTATTTTGAGAGTTTTACGCACCGGGCCCGGGCAACTTATCTGTATAGAGAGTGTGTGAGAGAGAGAGAGATTGATGAAAAAGAAAGACAGAAGATGAGAGAGGCTTCTTTGACCCCTGTGAAAGTGAGGAGCGGATCAAGTTGCCGGTGCCGCTAAGCATTCCAAGAAGCGGTGTACAGCCCGTCTGCCTTTCAGAGACGCTGTGCTAATTCGGAACCGTCTCCCAGACGCCTCCGCATGCCGCTGGATTCATGTGTCGAGAAGTCTCAGTTTTAGCAGAGGTGTGGAGGGACAGTGAGTGAGGGTGTTTGTTGTGAGATTGAGTGATACACAGATATCCCCTACCAGGAAATTGCACTTGTGTCAGTCATTATGTGTCAAGGTGATCTCTCTTCCTAATGTTGTTGTGTGTTATCATCACTGCAGCTATGTAGTACGTTATATAAATCTAGCTGCTCTGGTGGTCCAGCGGTAATTAGGTTCCAATAGCATGAGCCATGTCCATTACCTGATATCTCTAAAGATTTACTGCACTACAGGGCCAAGGAATGCATCTGTTATCATTCTTAGCTTATCTCTCCCTTGAATAGCATTTCCAGTGGCACACCATTACTTTGAGACATTCTGCACGATTCACTAATTGCATCCTTTAGGCTCATTTCATGAGGCATGTTTTCTGTGAAAGCGGTTTTCATAAGACGTAGTGTACATAATCAAATAAAATCAAATGCAATTTAAGGCCCTCCCATTTTTTTCAGTAATGAAGTAAATGTGTTTTATAAATGTCCTTTAAAATGCAAAACACCAGCACCAGAGGACACATTCCTTGTGAGCATGCCTAACGGGCTGAAGGAACTAACGGGCCACAATAATTAGTCTTCACCAGCGATCACCACGCTCGTTAATCAGCTTAGAGTGAACCGTGAATACATAAATAGCTTTCATACTAGTACTAAATCCACAGAACATTGCAAGTATGTAATTACCAGGCAGATTACACAGAATATATGAGTCTTTAGTCATTGCTAACCCTACTGTAAATCAGAGTCTATTTCCATTGCAATCATTTAGAGCTTATGCCAAAGCACGGGCGCACTCGAATACGGTCAATCAAAGGAGAATGCAATAACTCAGCGTTAATCAAGCTTCAGACAGTTTAAAGAGCAGTCTGGGTTACTGACAAGTGATGAGGGCTTTACTGTCCAGTGTTTGAATATCTCACAGGTTAAGTGCCTTTGCATATTATTTATGTATGCAGCTCCACACAAATTTTCAGTGCTGCTCACAATGGTGAGAGGAAGAGAGAGAGAATTGCCTTGAAAATGTTTTCTTCTTGTGGGCCAAACATGTTTTCCTTGTGCTACATGCTCACTGTGATTCATGACAAAAGTTGACCTGCTCTGGGTTCCAACCAAGTTCACGCCTACGATCTCTCTCTCTGTCTCTCTCTCTCTCTCTCTCTCTCTCTCTCTCTCTCTCCCTCTTTCTCTCCCTTGTTCCCAGGCTGTGATAGGTGTGAGTTTACCTATTTGCATGATTTGCCGATGCCTGCTTTTCTCACTGCATATAGATGCGTAGATCAGATGTGGCCTTCCCACGTGTGTGTGTGTGTGTGTGTGTGTGTGTGTGTGTGTGTATACAATAATTTTGCATAATGTGTATGTGGTTGCATGTCTGTGTGTTTGTGGATATATAGTGTGTGTGCGTGTGTTTGTGTGCTCTAGCACTGTGTGTTTTAAATAGAGCGTTTGCTGATATTATGCGCGTCACGTCACAGCCAATTAAGCCCCTGCTTACTGGAGCCCCTTTAAGTGTGATTTTTCACAGGAGCGAGTGTGAAATCTCAGGGATTGGATGGAAATTACACCAACTCTGTATTCAGAGACTGAACTAGGCTCCTAACTCTTCTCATCTAAACCAGCCTCTCCAGGTTTCCTGCCTAATGAATGTGCTTCACTTCATGCAATTTCAGCCAGACCTCCAATTTGTGAGGGAACGCTTACATTCAGGTGAAAGAAAATAGAAAACATCTGTTTGGTTTTCTGTCATTTGGTTAATTCCTTATCGAGTACTGAGAGAAGAAGAGGATTCAAATTCGAGGAGCAGAATCTATAAAAATGCATTGCCCATTTTGGAGAAGTGCAGTCAACATTTAATAAATTAACTAAATGATAAGCACTGTTGGTCTGGTCTGTCCCCCCACAAGTTGCTATCTTTAATAGCTGGCCCTCACACGTTGAACATCCTCACAGTATACAGAATCTAAGTGTTTGTTTCTGGGCAGACCTCTTATGTCTCCATACTTGGCCTTGAACCTGACCCTGTGTTATCATAGCTAGGTGTTTATAATTCTTCCTCGGAGCTATCGTGGGACGTGTTTGAAGCTGCGTATGTAAGTTTGAAAACGATCCTTAGATGGGCTTATGGCTGTATCGCAGCCTCTCTGGGATTCATGTGTGAAACTGCGTGTGTGATGAGAGATAACTGCAAAGTGGAACTGACTGTCACTTTTTATTTTTAGATGGCAAGTTTGTTAACAACCTCCCCTCCGTGTCTCTCACTTTCCCCTATCCAGTTACTCTGTTTTGCAGTCCTACTGTCCCAACAGAGACATTAGATGGCGAATAGATGAATGGACCTGACGGCGTTTATTTCACCAGCTCGTATTTTTGTCCCGAATGATATTATTTCTTTAGAACGTCTACTGTCACAGTACCTCAAAACAGGGACTGAGAAATTTCCAAGCGGCTTGAAATAGACTATGCTTTGTCTTTTTATAACGAGGTGAAAATGTACCTGTCATATTTTTCCACTTTTTAACTGTGGCATATGTGGCAGAAAACAGTGTTGTTATAACACAGTGTTTTAAAATAATTCCACTCGTCTGGAAGCTGTACATGTTTCTTCGCTGCAGAGTTGTTGTCTAGACATGAAATATGACCCAGCTGTGCCTGTTGAACCGGAAATATGTACGTCTTTATATGTGTGTGTGCACTCTTGCCCGCTTTTCCATCTGTGTGTCTCAGTTCTTGTGACTGTGTGTATGTGTGTAAGAGTTCACAAGGCGTAACCATGTCAAATAGGGCTGCATCATGTGCTGATCATCCCCACGTCTGTCCCCAGGACAAATGTCTCTCTCTCCCCAGAACTTTGTAAGGCCTCTCTGTCTTCACTATTAATTGGGTATGGGGAGCTGGCTTTAGTTCTCTCTAACTTCATAAGACTCTGCCAGACGATGCTGCTGTTTGAAATCAGTTCCCACTGATGCTATAGCTGCGGAAACGCAGGCGATTGAATACTTGAATAAATTTGCTGTGACCAACAGGTTACAAGTGAGACGTTAATCACTTTGGGTAATATTGTTTCATGAGAACACTCTCACATACTGTAAAAGGAGTGTCGTGTTATTTGGCTTCAAAATTCACTGCTTTTCTTGCACATTTCAGTTTTTCTTACACAACCGCCAACTGCTTCCCCAGACACACAGGCTGGCAAAGGGACACGCTTATTGTGTAGCTGTCTTTTTTTGTTGTGATCGTCATTTATTTTTCAAAGGTAATATTTATTTATATAAAATAAATCAAATGTGTATTAGGTTTTTAGGTATCCCCTTTAAAATTACATCTAAAGTGTATTTCCTATTCGAAACCACATAGTAACTCCAAGTGCACAACTTTTGGCCTTTTCATTATAACAATAAACAAGTCCTTCATATAACCCATAAAGGTGCCAATCTAGCCCATTATCTTTGCGATTAAAACAAAGACCCCATTGCACTCAGACAGCCCTTGACATTAGCACAAGTTAAGCAACACAGAGATACTGTATCTCCTCGTGCTTCCCAGCCCCCATCACTGCCTTTTATCTTCAGTGCAGCTTGTTCTTTGTATGAAGGGGGAAAAAAATCAGCATCACCCCAAGCAGAATTTCAGAGAATTGGTTGATGCTAATTGATATTCTAAACTTGCGTTGCTACCCTGAGGCAACCCCTTCTCTATTAAACGATACAGGATAACCAACATAACTTCTTTTCGTGTCGATCTAAGCAAAAACTTTGAGCGCACCACCATGAAGATTGGGGAGTTCCTAGAGGACGAGCTCCAGAGGAGAGAAGAATTGGATTATTTTTTTCTCATTTTCATTCTGTTTTCTATGAGCGGCAGGATATTAGGGGATGGTATTATTCACAGCTGCTGCAGTCTTATGCATGTCATTGTTAGATGGGGCGGAGGTAGGGTAGAGCGGGTTGGCCGTTAATCGGAAGGGCGGCGGTTCAATCCCTGGCTCCCCCTGGTTGCGTGTCGAAGTGTCCTTGGGCAAGATACTGAACCCCGATTTGCCCCTGGCGGCTGTTCCGCCAGCGTATGAATGAGTGTGAATGTTAGTTTCCGTTTGAGCACTTAGGCTCAATGTATGAATGTGTATGACTGGTGAATGCAGATGTAGTGTAAAAGCGCTGGTCGAAAAGACTAGAAAGGCGCTATACAAATACGGAGCACGGAGCATAGATGACGTCTCCCTGCAGGAGTAATATTGTAACTGTATTAAACCTAGATCTATGTTAGATAGTGTATGCCATTGAAAAGCACTGTTGTGACTTTCCCAACATCATTTCCCGTGATCCTTGTCTTTTCGAATACATTATTGACAAAGTGATAACTGCTGACAAAGTGGTGCAGCAACAGAGAGACATATTTGCCACATCTGTATAGCTAGCTCTCTCATTTAATGCTTGCATTAAAATGGCTACATGGGCTTAAAGTGAGCATGCTGATTACCTGATTGCTTTGCTCCCAGAAAAAGACATAGAAGTCATAGAAACGCTAATTGACATTGAATAAACATATAACTTACTCCAAGAGGGAATAAAATCCCCCTCCACACACATACACACACCTCCTCAGTACCTCCATCCCTCCCTTCATCTCCTTGGCCGGGCCTAAAGCTAACGCTGTCTTTCTAGGACTATCCCCAAGACAAGATATGGGTATGAGTTTCAACCAAGGTCACCCATTCATTTTCCAGTCTGTGACAGTTCTGTGGTACAGATATGGGCCAAAGCTCTCACAGTGTAGCCGTACTCCCCCTTTTTTCTCCCTGACCCTCCACTAAAGGACTTCAGGAGGAGAGAGAGGGGGGTGGGCTGTAAAGTTGTTGAACATATATAGTCACCATTTCTTCTGAGACGTCTCAGTGGAATTCCAGTATAAATTTAGACTCTCCTGCTCCCCACCAACATAAGTGCTGAGAGGAATCCGCAATGATCTTCCATTGATTCCGCAGCGCCATATGGAGGCCCATTAAATTGATCGTGTTGGCAGCAATGGGAGCATCAGCACGCCCCAGGCTAGTAGATTTCCTCTGTGTCACTGTCACCTCTCACACATCTGTATATTACAGGTAAAGGATGCATAGTACTTTGATTGGTTTTCTCATTATTTGTTAATCGTTTAGTATGCAGACAGCTAAGTAATCATTACTCCATTATGTGTAATCCCCACATGGGACCAATGTAAAAAGAAATTAGAGACCAACAAGGCAGAGATGCACTTTGCGACCATTTACAGCACTTGCATAAAAACACTACTATCTTAACTCTCTTTGGATTGTACTGAAGGTTCCCATCGGACTCATGCAGAGTTGAGCATCTTAGCCAAGATTTCTTCTCTGTGGAGAGTGGTGAATGATGATAATGTTGGCCCCCTACAACACATACTGTCTTGGTTTTATCCCCATTGTCTCACTTATAATGAAAATACAGTACAGTAGCCTGCAGGGACTGTGCCTTTGCCAGCCTGAACACTGAATCCTGTTCTTTGTTTAATGACAGTATTATCACTGCTATTTTAACTCATACAGCAATCCCCCACTATCATTCTTCTTCAGTCCCTAATAATCTAATGTAATCATTTCCAGATCAGGCCATGGAAATATTTCCATCAAGGCCCCCATATGACATTTTCTTCATAGTATTCATTCCACTGTCAAATTAGCCTATAGGGCTGCCAATGCTCTCTGCAAGATGTGTCAGGAGAAAAAAAATTGAATTAAAAAAACATTAAAATATGGCTGTGACAAGATAGATACGCATTGCCCTCTCCCCTCATAAGAAATATCAACCTGAGACATTTTCACTGCTGGGGAATGTGAAGTGATCCATTTGAGAAATCTAAAGTTCCCCAAATATCGTTAAAGATGAATGCATGAATCATTCATAATGTGAGCCTCTCTGAGCATGATGGGTGTGGGTGCCTCATCCCCCCCCTCCCACCCTCACCCCCTCTGTGTGTGTGTGTGTTAGTAATTCACTCCTTTTTTGCCCCCACATTATGTTTTCCTCCCTTTCTGCATTTTCCTTTTTAGTGTTTTATATATATATATATATATATATATATATATATATCATTTCATTTCAACTGCATGAATGCTAAATGCTACATGGTCGCCCTCTCTCTGTCTCTGTTGCAGTAGTCAGGCGTAACTAACCTTTTTCTCTGTGTGCACCTAAAAATGCACCACTCCTCACACTGTTTTTACACTGCTGAATGTCTTTGAGAAACAGCCAATTCAGGAACCCTGGTTAAGGTCCAGTTTCTGACCTAGACAAAGTTTTACCCAGCTTGGCCTTTTTAATACGGTGTTTAACCCACGTTGTCCTATTTCTGGAGAGTGTCCTGTTGTCCACAATGCTGATGACAGAATATTAGCTTTAAGGTGATACCTCATGGGATATCCCTGTGTACAAGCCTCATGCGCATGATGAATAGCGCTTTACACGATATTCACAGGTCACTCACATTTGTATATACATGTGGGAACTGGAATGAGAGGCAAACCGTGTTATATTATTTCACTCCCGTTCTGAATGTTTGAGATTTCATGTGTTTTAAGACTCCTGTAACTGTGATTAATATTTCTATATACAAAATGGCTAAAATGTCTCACTTATTGTTTCTTGTATGCTTATTGTGCGGCTGTCTGACTGTAATTGTTTATGGTTGTCAGGTCTCTCTTGAGAAAGAGATCTTGATCAGAACAAGACTACGTGATTCCTTGTCTTCATCCTTGTTTCTCTTAACATTTACAAAAATATGGCTGCAGACAGAATTTGTCCACTGTATTTAGTAATTGTTTTCAAAATGTATTAAAAACAAAAAATAAAGAAATGCGCTGTATGTTCAAAACATACAATTGATCAATCTCCATCTGCCTCTGAAGAGAAGAGAACAATAATAAAAATAATGATAATAATAATAAATGGACTTTGTTGTGAGATTATTTGGTCAACCACAAAACTCACAAAGCTCAAATAACCACATTTTGGAGCATTCATCCACATTTCATTCATGGTCTTTATTCAGTGAATGACGATAACACAGATAACACGATAAAAAGAGGAAATTTAAATTTGAGCTTAGATCATTTTGATTAGATTATATATATTTTAGATTTTTGCTTTACTGAAGAACAAAAATTCTACCACCAAAGAACAGCCATTAAAAAGTCTAAATCTGAATGTGCAACCAGTTCTCGTCTAATTTTAGATTTTGCCTCACACTTGAAGATCACTGAGGTCACATAATTAAAAAAAGGTATAAGTGATTGGATTGGACCTTCTGCAGGTCTTTTCAGAGGGAGAACAGAAATTGTGTCTGAGTATGTAAGTTGATCCTTGTTTGTTTGAGTAAGACACAGAGTGGTGGGGAGAGATTTGAAAAAAAGGACATGTCAGCACAGCCAGTGAGGCAAATGGAAAGCGACAAATATGAGAAAACCCAATGACAACTCTCACTGAAATAGAATCTGTGATAGTCCTGTCAGGAAATCCTCTGGAGGTTTTTGGAGTAAAAGTGCAGAAAGCTCCAAGATGGACTGCTGTGGTCTAGTTTTACGAGAAGCATTTACTAAGGAGAAATAGCGCTGCAAATGGACGTAATGTTTGACATATGTTCATTTCTGCCAAAGTCACTCTTACTTTCCTTTTGTGAGTGAGAGGAACTGATGCTGACCCCCTTTTTTATTTCCTTAAGAAGTTATGATGTAGACAAAAATCCTTGCAAGTTCATCTGTGTAAAGTGCCATGAGACAATATGTTTTTTGCCACAGACAAAACTTTTTCCGGGGATTTGTCTTAGAGGCCGTGTGCACTGTGCCAGATCAGTGTTGCATGATTCAGTATATGGACAGAACTAATCCCATAATAACTGCTATCCATATGTTGTAAGGTAAAAGCAACTGTGTATTTCTCAGTCTGTTTCACCTCATGGGGTCAGGGTGTCGAAGGCACAGCACAGTGAACAATAAAACTGATTTACGCTGATTACACATGCAATATTTATCTGTCAAAGCCTATCCTGGTGTAGCAATGTACATCACTTGCGTGATATTTTAACCTTGATAGCTTATGTGTTTGTGGAGTTAACATATCAATTCATGTCTCATCAATGATCCACCACGAAAACATTAACAAGCTCTCTCATGTCTAAGTTATCTTAATAATGTACAAGGTGCATTGATCACAGAGATATACCATTAAGGATCCATAAAAACACATAATGGGGCGCCGTTTAGATCTCCTTGTAGAGCATGCCCACCATATACAAGGCTAAAGTCGTTACTGCAGCAGCCAGGGTTTGATTCCAGCCTGTGGCTCTTTGCTGCATGTCATCCCCTCTCTATCCCACATTTACTATCTCTCTTTAGTTGTAATGCAAAAAGCCCTATAATATAATATATAAAAAAACACATCTGCCATTTCTATGGATAGTGTTTTCCACATCTGTGTACTTTGCAGCCCGTCCCCACCAGAATAACGTCCATATAGGTCAATTATTATAGTTTATTATTATCACAATTTTAGTTTGGCCGTGACCTCTAGTGGCAAAAGAAGTACGGTGACGTAGTATAAAGAGCAACAAAGGAGGGTGGTGGGGTGTATGGATGAGCGAAGTAAACTCACTACTTTCACTCAGGAGACCGGGGTTTTAGTGCCGTGTGGAAGAAAGTCGAAGATGACGTGTTTTCAGTTAAATAACATTTTGTAGTCACGTGACTAATGTTACAATATGTAATGTACTTCTTTTAACCCAAACCACAATCTTTTCCTAAACCTAACCAAGTAGTTGTTTTGCCTAAACCTAACCTAACTACAACCGTTTTTACGTTTTCCACATGTTAAACGTGATGTAAATGCTCTGTATTTGTATAGCGCCTTTCTAGTCTTTTCGACCACTCGAAGCGCTTTTACACTACACTACATCTGGGGTTTGAGTGCCGTGTCATCGTGTTTCAGTATCTTGGCCAAGGACACTTCAACCCAGAACCGCCAACCTTCCGATTATTGGACAACCTGCTCTACCTCCTGAGCCACAGGACTTAGATCATGTGATTTACATGACATACTGAAGGTCAGGTAAGCCTGTTGCTGGACTGGTAGTTGCCAATGCTCATACATGTCATTTTGGGAAATGGTCCTATACGTGGTTTTGGGAACCTTGACAATCAACCCATTTTGTCGTGACACTGACAAAGTCAGCAGATGCTTACATTCAGGGCCAAAACTTTTGTTTGTTTGTTGTGTTTGTTGTGTTTATTTGTGTGTGTGCTTCCTCCATCACCAGAAGGCAGGAGGTTTATTAGAGCAGCTGGAGTCTGAACGCCCTCTGATGTGGCACTAAAGTTTAAATTACAGACTTTCCTGGCCACACGTATACTCTGTGTGTGTATGTGTGTGTGTGTGTGTGTGTTTTAGTGGGGGTCTATCCATTAGGCATGAGCACTAACCTGCGTGTGTGCTATTCTATTATAATTTATATCTGTGTTTGTGACTGTGCACATGTGTTTGTGTGTGGGTATGTGTGTGTGTTTGTGTGTGTATGTGTGTGTTTCCTCCCACATGGTCCAGGTGGCACGATGAGGCATCCCTTACGGCTTCCATTTGAATACATACTCACACAAGCTCACTCCGGTGGATGACTGCACGTTTCTACGGATGATTAGATTACGTAAGAAAACACTGCAGAGCCCTAATAGTTGGTAAACCCAGATTACGCAGGATTATCATCCCTTTTGCTCCGCCTCTGTTCTTCCTCTGTTTGTGTGTGTTTGTGTGTGTGTGTTGGTGTACGGGGCGAATGGATGACGTGGGATGAAACAGGAGGAGGAGGATAGGGGCGATGTGTGTGGGCTGGGGTGGGGTTAGGGGGCGGGGGGGGATGATGCCGCAAACACCAGAGCCAGATGGGACAGAACCCCTAAGCAGCTTAGAGTCACAGTAATCACGCATGCTAAGTTGCCATCGATGGTGTATGTGCATGTTTGTGTGTGTGTGTGTGTGTGTTTCATGCATGTAGATTTGTGTGTGTGTGTGTGTGTGTGTGTGTGTGTGTGTAGTTTGTCTTACATTAAACTTGACCTGAGCAGACGCATGCTCGCGTACAAGCTGTGACGTCACAGAATGTGAGAAAGACAAAGAGTGTGACTACGAGATGGAGAAAACATTCTCATGCAGTCGAGGTATTAGAAGAGACAGGGAGAGAGTGGGAAAGTGCAGCTGCAAGTGGAGCGAGTGTGTTGGTGTGTGAAGAGATAATGGAGACGAGCAGGTCAAAAAGGTGGTATTACTTCATTCTCGTGCCAATGAGATATCACAGAAACAATGGGGTGGGAAATGACACAATGTGCATGTCACGCCACGGTGATATCAGCCTCCGAGGATCAGGAATCAATAGCCCTCTGTCAATAACAATCTGCTCTGACTCTGTGTATGAAATTGATCACTGAGGGTCAGACGAGCTAAGTAATATCTACAGATTCTCATGTATTCTCAAGAAGTCGGAGAACAGACATGGTAATACAGTAAGAGCCTTTAAAATATGCATATGTATGATGCATAAACACATAAAGAGCACTCATGTCTTTTCAAAGCATTTCTGTTGTGTTCCTCCCCGCACGGTGAGAGAGGAGAGGGCTTTAAAACTATAAAAAAAAAGCCGACTGTAAAACCCAGGAGAGAGGCTCGTATGAATGTGTTTACCTACATGAATATTCAATAATGGGGCTGCAGCACTTCACAAAGGGAAGTAATCACTGATTTATTTATTGGTGTTTTTTGACATGCTATGCAATTACGCCACTGCAGGCAAGCTGTTGGGCTGCTCTCTGCCCTGCCCTAAAGCTGTGTGTGTGTGTGTGTGTGTGTGTGTGTGTGTGTGTGTGTGTGGGTGTGTGTGAGGTGCCACTGGTTGAGCTTAAAACTATTGATTTAAATTGATCAATAGTGATGATTGTTCTGGTGCAGGCACAATAACAGCCATTGATGAATGATGGATAAATCATATGCTGCTTTCAACATTGTGCAAAATGAGTCACATTGCTTCATTTTTCAGCACCAAACCCGTCCAGTATGGAATCATCATTCATTTGTGAGCCTCTTTGTTCCAATTATTCCTTTCAAACGCTAAAATCAGATGCTGCTCTCGCTCTCTAACTCTCACATCACCTTACTTTTCCTTCACTGTATCCCCCTCCTCTCTCTTGTCTCACCCCTCTCTCCTGAGAAGAGGAAGATGACAGCTATCCCCACTCTCCGCTCATTGAACATTCAGCTTTTGCTTTTGATGGAATTCATTTGAATGTAAATGACGCTGTGATGGAAAAGCTTTCATTGGCCCCAGCGCAATATTTCACACAGCGATACCACCCGCACTACCCATAGAAGCAGAGAAAAACAACAAAGCACTATAACAATATGGAGCTATTACTTTCTCTGCAGTCATTAACAGCTGCAGAACATAATGAAATTACATTTTCACTCAGTGGATTTAGTCAATGATTTGATCAATAAATGTCTTAATTCCTAATTTATCATTTTAGCTCTATGCCAGTGGGGCCATTTGTATCATGACTTATGGCTCGAAACGGAAGGGGGGCTGAATTGGGAATTTACACAGTAAGATGTTACTCTAATGGGAAATGTAAAATTAAACACAGGGTATGAAAGGAGGAAAATGAAAATGGTAATAACATGACTGTAATTATGTGAAATAATCCATCAATGCTAAAGGAATTCCTTCTTAAAAGTGATGCTTGACTTCATGTCTGTGTACAAACAAAACAAGAAAGTAGCAACATGTGGATCTGGTCAAAATGTAGGCAAACAACTGCTCAGTGCTCTCTGAATAGATGTTATTACAGGTGGAGATCCTTGCCCAAAATGATAAAAGTGTGTCCTCAATTCCAAAATGTAGAAGCTCAAAAACATTTAGTGCGTTTGTTTTATTTTTACAATTCAAAATCAAGAACGAAAGATACCATGTGGAACAATCTCAGAATAGGTCAATTTGGAACTGGATTTGGACCATTTGGATCCTCTTCCTGCCTAATTCGCTGTTTCTATGCTTTTGCTTCACTTCTCACTTCTCATGTGTCATCTGTCTTCCCTTTCTTTTCCCTATCTTTGTCTAGAGAACCCCTTTTTCACAAAATTCCCCATTCTCCCACCCTTGTCAGATGTGGAACTAGGATTTAAATCAGGGGCCACAAAGGGGCCATGCTTTGCACAACAGGACCGGGTATTATGTGGGGGGTTCTGGGCTTCCTCCCCTACGAAGATTTATTAGACACTTCATTTCCTGCATTCTGGTGACTTTTTATGCATCTAAATACATCAGGGCATCAGCAGCTAACGATGATTTTAGTATTCAAAGCTTTGAAAGATTATTTCAACGATTCATTGCTGCATCGTTTAAGAGTACTTTTCTTGGCGGTGGCAGCCTTGCCCCCCCTGTAACGGGATCAGGTGTGCACGTTTATAGGCGATAGATATTTATTAGTCCTTTCGGAAATTCATAGTGTGTCATACAGCAAAAATCAGACTAACAACCAGACAGCTGCTTTACAAACACAAACATCACCCGAGTACAAGTTATACTAAAGGCTCGTGCAGACTACACGACTTTCAGCATCAGCCGATGGCTGTGCCGTTCACACAACTTGCCATCATATGATGGCAGTCTTGAAGTCGTTGTGGTGTTCACACTATGTGACTGATCTGTGACAGGGACACACACACACACACTACAGGGATTGTCTGAGCTACAGAGAGAGCTGGAGGGGAGTTAAAAGGTGCAGCTCCCTGACACCCAGTTAACTCTTGACTGTGAGGTTACAACTCACGGCCCAAAAAGGAGAACAACAATCGTTGTGTTCACAGCGTAAGCGCGATGTGCGACAGTAATAAATGTCTCGATGCAGAGATTTGGCACTCAAGGGGCCAATCAGATTTCAGCTGGAGCCAAAGCTCCTGTGGCCTTGCTCCTGGATCTGTCAATGCATCACGTACATAAACTTTTACTAAATATATAATAATAAATACTATTTTCTTTTTTTCAAATAAACTGAAGGGTTGACTTTGTAATAAGATGAAGTACGTCTCTCACTTCTTAAGGTAAATAAAGCTTAAAAAACATTGAATTATATCAAAAATGCATTGACTTTTGAAATTGGCTCATAAAAAAAATTTAACACATCAATTAACCATGCAAGTATGCCATTTAAAGTAAAAAATTTTTGAATATACAATGTAAAAAGCATAAGCACATCTAGCTTAAGGAAAGAGGTTGAGGGAAGAAGAGACTGTAGGCCACAATAAATGGACCCATCAATTTCTCCACCTCTCAGTCCATATTAGACCCATTTAAGATCCTAAAGATGCACAATTTATATTTGCTAACATTTGCACTTGACCGCTCTCCCACCAATCACTGCTTTATTAGGCAGCTCCAGCTTCCTTCGTCTTCAGAGGTCTAGCATGGTTCACCCATTTCATGTCTTTTACACCACCATTGATTTCCAGCATCCTCCCAATTTGAGCCTTCGGCCCGCTCACCCCAAGCATCATACATCACCCGACATTAAGGTTTCACATTTTATATCTGTCCCCTTATATCATCATATCCCTTACAGACACCTCTGCCTTTACAGCTCTCTCAGCCCCTCTGATTCAAACTGATGCCTCTGTGGATTGCCACTTATCTTTCCTAGTGAGAAAGACACTACATATTTTTGAAGATATTTCTCAGTGTGGGAGAGGTTTTTAAAGATTTATCAGCCTTTTCGATCATGTGAACATCTGCCTTACTCTTTCAGCTATAGGGCCCGAGCGTTGACATGTGAATCAGTCAAGATGTCAGTTTGATGCTTTGTGAATCCCGCTCCTCTCTTTTAACTTTCCTTAGATGGAGGTATAAGAATCTCATAATATCTTTTGGAAATCGTATGTGTTCACTGTTCTCTCCGGGGCTCTTTGAGACAGGAATAGACTGATGAAGTGTGTGACTGCCTCCACAGTAATTATGTGATGAATGCGTTCATTCTGTGTGTAGCCCCGAGCAGTGAATAGCTCAACTGATTATTGAGGGGTGTGTTCTTTGTGTGCGTGCACTTGTAGGAAGACATGAGAATAGATGGACTGAAACAAAGAATCTCAAAGAAAGAGGACAGCATGTGTGCTATTAACTCCCCACAACTCTGCTGAACTTGCACCCAAATCTGACATCCCAATGAATGAACCACAGCACGTTCCCAAATACAAAAGACTGTAAATAACCTGGGACACCTTGTGAAAGTGTTGTTAGCCAAAAGGCGGGCCATTTACTGCCACGTCCCCAACTACTGCGTCATTTTCAACCATAAAAATAACCAAAAATATTGAGCCAGCTGCCAGTTTGCTATTTCTACAACACCATTTTTTTCTGATTTCAGTGAAACATTAAGGCTAACACATCAAGCCTTAAACATGTTAAATCCCCTAAGATGGATTTTAAGCTTCATTAATAATACCACGGTCTTGCTGTCCGACTCATATGGATTTTCCTTCACAGATGGGATACAGTGCAAGAGGCAGAGCTAGGCAGAGCTAGAGAAAGTGCTGTAGAGAGTGCAAGATGGATCATAGAAGTATGATGTGCAATAGCTTCCATATCTAGCCCCTGAATATACCTGCATGCTCCACTAGGGCTTCAGGGGCTGGACTAGTATTTGGTAGACCTGACAGGTAGGAAGCACAAAGAATGCTGGGTAGTAGGCTACAGTCAAAAAGTTTTTTGCTTAGGAAGGATCTTAACTGAGTGAAGTGACCTGGAAGTATTGAAGTGGCAGCCCTGATAAGAACAGGAATTCTCTAAAAGCTAAGGAAAAGTTTATCAGTGCTTCTTTTCATATCTCCTTTAGCATAGGGTACACCGGACCATCCTTTTACAAAAGGAAAGGATATAATGCCGTCCCACAATTCCTTGCGGCAGCAACATTTAAAGTGACACATGTTCTCAAACTCAAAACGAAAAAATCCATTGACCACATTTAGCAAAATCCTTTCCATACATGACTGACAGGAATGCCGGAAACTTTTTTTTTTTATTGGACTCATTTGTGATCATTGAATGAGACAGTCACAATTTCTTTCTTTTTCGGGTTTGTTTTCTTTTGGCTTTGCTGTAATCTAATGCTGTTTCAACACTATTTTATGTTTCGGATTGTTGAAATATGCCATAAGTGATGTAGTTGAATTTTCTTCAAACCCCCTCTTATACCATAACTTGCTATGATATGCATATGTCTTGTACTCTCAATACTAACTGAGACCCATATGCAAGCTATGCTACTGGTCTTGTAAAATGATCAAAGTGAGGATAATGTCGCAGTTTGTAGGCTCATGTTAAATGCTCAGTTTGCATTAGTTATTTTTGGCCAATGTATTGCCAGCCTTCAGCAATATCCTTAATCAATTTTACTTGAGTCACAGATGCTGACACCCTTGCCTTAATAAAGGCAATGATCAAGCTGGACGACCATACAGTAAATGTAATGTATTATTTCAGTGTTTCCCACACATTGATTTATTTGTGGCGGCCTGACACATTATCAACGTTGACCGCCATACATTTATTTTTTGTTGTTTTTACTATTTAAAATGGCTAAAATCGTATTTGATTACAGAGCTGCGCACAGTGTATATATTCACTCAGCACCTCCTTTCGTTCAGTCGCTCCCTCTCTCTTTCGCAAACACATTGACAATGGACCTGTGTGTGAATGTAGAATCATGAACAACGCTGTCAATGTCGGAGACCCACCTTCAAAAAAGTTATTAGCAAGTAGCCCAGCTAATGAGGACAGCTATGTTAACGTTAAAAAAGAAATAGTCAATATCAACTGCTATCTTGATCATGAAGTAATATTCCACTGTGTTGTTCACCTTTTAGATGGCCTGCATTAAAACAACACAGGGCACAGTGTCAAAGATGGGTTTTTTGTAGTCCATCTTCGGAGGTCCAGTGGATAGCTCTGTGGCCTCACAGCAAGGTCACGGGTTCAAACCCCGGTTGCGCCGGCCTTTCTGTGTGGAGTTTGCATGTTCTCCCCGTGTCTGCGTGGGTTCTCTCCGGGCGCTCAAAATTTTGTGTCCTTTTCATGGCATTCATTACAGTTTATGGCATTGCACAGCGTGTATAAGCTCTACAACTCTCTCAAGTAGCATGCACGTGAAGCAGAATTGTGATGACAGTCGCTTTAGAGTGACGTCGGAGTCGTATGAATTCCCATTTGACTGTTGAGACTGAGGTCTCAATTACAAAAAAATCTGACCTATGTCTGATTTTGACCACATATGAATGTGGCCCAAATCCAAGATAAGATTCCATGTGACTTGGGCTGTTCACACCAATTTGATTCACATATGAGCCAAAAAAATATGATTTGGGTCACTTTGGCCTGGAAGTACGTTCAGGTTCAGTAATAGGAGATACTTGAGATAGCTGATTGTTCACAAATCACAGTTTTTAAAATTTTTTATTTAACCTTAATTTAACCAGATAATCTCATTGAGATTTGCAAGAAAGATCTGGTCAAAATAGCAGCATATATTGACAGAGCTGATTGAGCTACAGAGTTACAGATAAGAACAACAGAAACACCTGCAACAAAGTACACTCAACAACTCTTAAGATACACAAAAACATTATAGCTTTAAGAGAGGAATTCGTTATTTTTAAAGCAGAAACAACAATTTATAGCTTATAGTTCCAAGTCTGTCATCCAGTGTTTCAGTTCACCAATGGAAATCAGATTTTCCAGCTGCAAGTCGGTCTGCAGTGTATTCATAGACAGAGAGATCTTTATTGTCCCTAACTGGAAATTTGTCATTACAGTCTGTACAGAGCCTCAGGCATGCATACACATAAACATAAATTAACCAGACAGACACAAACATAAACATTTGTGGCCAGGCCAGGAATAATGAGGCCAAACACACAATAAATTTTATGGGTTTTTATACCCCGACTGGACTCAAATGAGAACAGCATTAATAATGTGATATCGAGGATTTAAGGCAGTTGGAGGTTATAGAAAACACAGGAATTACTCACTTAATCACTTGTCATTTACGTATTGTTTCTGATCTCAACTATTTGATTTAACAGTACCCCTAAACCATA
This sequence comes from Micropterus salmoides, assembly GCF_014851395.1. NCBI lineage: Eukaryota > Metazoa > Chordata > Actinopteri > Centrarchiformes > Centrarchidae > Micropterus > Micropterus salmoides. Next base: position 13,282,399 of record NW_024042261.1, on the reverse strand, counting down.
CCACAAAATGTAAATAGCTGCCATAAACTAGTTTACACTCGCTCTGGTAGACTTCAGTTACTTCTAAACAGGGACTCTAGACAGTAAACTCTTGATTCAACAAGCTAGACCTTAAACTCTCGTTTAAGGTAACATACGCTGTTGGTCAGTCTCTTCCCCTCGTGGCGAAGATAAACACACACACACACACACTCACTCGACTATCAATTGTCAGGAATCAGCTGGGACACCCAGGTCTTCATGCATCTACCTTGGTCCGCTACTCTCACTCTGTCGTCTGCTGATCTTAAGGATTATTAATGTACTTCATAATACTATCATAATTTACGGAGATTTCCATATCGATAAACCAAAGTACATTTCACCATTTCATTACACCACAGGGCCGACACTTCCGTCCCATGTACTACTCTTAAAGTGACAGTGCCATTAAATAGAGAGGAAATAATCCCACCAGCAATTACATAGCATTATACCCCACATAACACAAGTGAACTCTGTACCCCTGGTTCACCTGGCTACACATATGAATAACATTCACTGCTGGGGAGCTTCATTTAGTGATGCTACTGTAGAAGACGCAAAACTTTTGCTGAAGCGGACCCGTTTCCTGGCCGGGTGGAGGGAGCAGAGTAGCGAAAGGCCCTCTTACCGAGCTCTGCACAGACCCTAGGTACAGACAACAAATACAAGTCACCAGAGCGCAAATTACAGGTACTGGTGTTGCGTGACATATAAGTGCAAAGATAAGAGGGGAACATACAGTTCAATCCTCAGGGCCTTGTGTTCACGTGCTGCACCAATGGTCAGGTCAGCACCTTGTATGGCAGCTCACTGCCATTAGTGTGTGAGTTTGTGAATGACAGGCAAATTGCAAGTGCAAAGTGCTTTGGATAAAAGCATTATATAAATGCAGTCAATATACCCATACCTGTATTCCACTACATTACAGCTGTAGTTTTTGAAATGACAGAGTAATTCCCAAAACCTGGACTGGCAGCTGAGGGTTTGGGGGCAGCTGCCTTGTAATACTTGTAAACAGTAAATAGTTAAAATCAGCCTGCCTCTGACCTAGCCACAACATTAAAGAAACTGCTTACATACTGTATTTATACAAAAATATGAGCCACGGATAAGAGCCATTCTGCTGCATTATTAGCACTTTTACTTTCAAAACCTTTTTTAAAAGCACATTTTGCTAATAATACTTCTGCACTTTTAGTATTTATATAGCTAGTAGTTATATTTGTACTTTTACTTAAGTAAAGGATCTAAAAACCCACCAGTGGTAATATAACAAGGATATATAGTTTGTATACCAGACTCACATGACCACAGTTACACACAAACATGGCCACATACGCCCTCAGTCCGCCTCCGAGGACCAGAACCAGCTCGCTGCCTGTCAGTCAGGCCCTGAGGAGTCTCAGTGGACCCTCGCACACACAAAGATGTGCAGAAAAGATCAATTTGCTTGCGTTTATTAAGCAACATATCCCCTCTCCCTCCCACACACAAGCACATACCTCCACCACACCATCACCCCCACCAGCTAGTCTCTGACCTGCCCCTCGACAGCCGAAACAGTGAAGGTATTGATTTACCTCATATTAACACAGCCTTCATGAAAAGCCCCAGGCAGCAGAGGAGAAGAGAGAAGAGGAGGGAATGAAGAAGAGCAAGATGCAAGGAAAAGGGGGGAGCTGGGGGAGATAAGAGGAAAAGGGGAGGAGAAGGGCAGGTGGAAGGAGTGTAAAGCAGTGCCTGCTGCCTCTGATACTGTACATGATCCTCAAAAAGATTCACATGTCGGATGTAAGCGAAGCCTAAACTTCTGTACGTGCCGCAGCCTTTGAAATGTTAAAAATTAATAGCATGAACTGTACTAGTGATGTATGATATGCATGATTCACCTGCTCTTCTGAGGAGATGTGGGACGGGTAGTTTTCAGTGGCAGTGAACACTTTAGCACATTATACCCACTTATATTTCCTCCATATATCTACTGGCCCTGATTCCACAGTGCTCTGGCATAGGAAGGGTGTAGACAGCCATGTGTCTCTTTTAAAACACAGAGAGTCACCAGCTGTTTTTTTTTCAGCAAGAAGCAAGAAGAAAGGATGTAATGCATGCTCTACTATCCAAAAACCAACTGTTACGGATTGTGACAGAAGTGTTTTTCAGCATGCTATATTGCAGTTTCTTCGGGTGTTAACATTGGAATCTTTTATAACTGCCATGAATCCACAATTATCAAATGCTCTTTTGTCCACAAATAATCCAACTGCAAGCTTTAAAAACCTGCAGGTGTACAGGTGTTTTACTATGATAGGTGACAATTTGGGTGGAGCATTATTATAAAAATAATCCAATGTTCCTTGATGTTTACAATGCAGTACCCTCTGTTTGCCAGGTCTCTCAGCTCTATTAGAAGCAAATCATGTTAGATAACTTGTTTGGGTTTTTAAAGCAGTTCATTAGCCTTGTTTCCATCAACGTTTTTTATGTGCATTATGAAGACTATGAAGACATTATGAGGACTAACATACCAAAGTAAATGACATCTCACATCTCTGAAACACTATCACATCTAGTGCATCAAGTATGGCCACTGACATAACAGGAAAATGTAAGTCTCACTGTTTCCGCACCACAGTCCACATAAACCAAGGCAGTGGCTGGTGAGGATCAAGGCTCCTCTGGCTTTTCTTGATTAATTAGATAAGCAATTTGCAAATCTTACCAAACTGTTAAGAAACACAAAGTAGTAGTGACAGCCATAATGTCAGCTTTTAGTAAAATGGTGCAATGTTTTTAATGGCCATTTAGCATGTGAAAGTAAAAATTACACAATTGTGTGCACAGTGGTGAATCACTTAAAAAATACACGTTTTTTTAATGCAAATTCGGAAAGTATTCATGATTGGTCACTTGATAGGCACACGGTCATGTTATGTGTCACTATTAGCAGTAAAATAAATATATATTTTCTACCAGGGCAGTATTCATCAGAAGTTTAGCTGCTGATCTGAGCTTCCCTGCTGTTACCGTTTTATTGCCAATAATATTCATCAGCTGTTTGTCTCAGGAAGGTAAGGGCTACATTTCTGTCCATGTAGCAAAGCCATAACACAGCGCTGGAGAATAACTACATTAAATTACAATCCAACAACACATTTTTTTCTACCAGCAGTAAATGTTTAGCTGGCTGATCTGAGCTTTCATGCTGGAAGCTACGTTTTATGAACGTAACCGACAAAGCCAAGACAGAGCGCTGGAGAGACATGAAATTAATCCAACTACATACTTTTTGGACATACCAATTACTGATCAGCTGATTGTCTCGCTAACGTAACAGAACAAGCCAAACTACAACGCTGGAGAATAACAAGGCTACAGGAAATTAATCCAACAAGATAGGACACTGACAGGGGAAACACCTCACGGCTCTCTGTGATTATGGCCAGCTTCAAGCTAAAGCTAGCAAACAACAGCTTTCATTTGCATCGCTAAAGTCCGACTAACTTAATTACCTATCCAGCAGAAAACAGACAACTTCAGCTCTGCTTTGAAAACATCTGTCCCACATCAAAGCCTTCCATCTGGGAAAATCCACACAGATTATATCCGTGATTTCTGCTGTCAGCTGTCTGTATCTGTCCCGACTCCTCTGGCTTCATGGTATAAAGATCCACAGGCTGTCGGCTCTCGTGCTAAATAATACGTGTGCTCCTTCATTTGTCCAAATGTCACTTCTCTTCTTACTTCTAATGAACCAGAGGACTACTCAGAGACAGTTTATTATTATTATTATCATTTCCTCTTCTTTTTCTATGGATGCATTTAGTGACGGTGTCTCCACTGCCGGAATTATACAAGGAGAAGAAGAACGCCATGATGACGAAACGCGCTCTGTAGCGCTGTTTGTCCGTTGTCGGCTATTGTTGAAACATGACAAAATACAGCGACCCCCATAGAAGGGGGTGCCCGCGGTTATGTAGATATAAATGGCTCATTCTAAGGTAATAAAAACATAATGGTTCATTATGTAAGGTCTTTACACACCACTTAAAATATAGTTATAGATAGATATTATAGAATCCTCAGAAATATTACACACTGAACCTTTAATTTCACAAAAAATGTTTTTATGTTCGCTTGAAGTGTGTTTTCCTTTTTCGAAAAAAGAGTTAATGCGCTAAATGGGAGATGGAAACACTTTGGCCAAGTAAGTTGTGACGTAGCGAACATAACGTAGCTGGTTTTGCTGTTGGTGTCTTCCTAGATATTCTCATAACGCAAAGAAATATGGCTAGTAGCAACTTTCCCACTTGAAACACATTCCTGAGGACCTCTCTCCATTTTTCTCAGATCCATGGTTTGCAACCCATACTTCTTGTTTATTACAGCCATGCGTAACGTCAACTTTTGACAAAACTACTACTTTGTGTGTATGAGTCTAGTATGTGTTATATGCTGCAACATCTGGGTTGTACTTTCATTTAGTCCATTCAGGTAAAGACCTTTTATGTAATAGGTATTTGATCCTGTAGTGGTGTGGATAGAAGAATGTAGTCATGTTGGGGTGTTTAAAACATTAGAGTGTTTGGAGGTGGAGTGGATCTGTCCGCTGAGCCTAATGGGCAGCACGTGCGGCTCCTCACTCATCAGCTGTTACTCTCTTCTGCCTTCCTTCCCTTGTGCTATCTCTCACACAATTTTTTCTCTGTCATGCACACACACTCATTTTCACTCATGTTCTCTTTTCATTGCAAACTCTTTCTTTGCAGAGGAGGAGTAGGAGGCGTGTTTGCCAGCCATATGGCAGTGCCAGGGGCCTCCGGAGCAGATGTGCTCGACATTGGGGCTCTGCTCCATCAAGCACATGCATACACATACACACAACAAAAAAAAACACACAGAGGATTACACAGCGCTTGTTACCGAGGAAGAGGTCACTGACTGACAACAGCATTATCTAACTCCCAAAGTGCAGCCACGCTGGCCTCAGGAGCGACAAAGCCTACAGTGAGGAACCTCTAAATTCTCAATGGGGCTGTAAATTAAAATTCAGTGCCTCTTTTAAAAAGTTCAGCAATTTATAGTAAGTATGTGGAAGTGCTGTGTTTCTGGCTGATAGCTCTGATTCCTGTAACAATGCACATATAAATTTGGCAAGAGTATTTAACCGTGTATGTATATAAACGGACTCAGATGTCAGGAAACTACAAACCCTTGTACAATGTGAGAGAATCCAAGAAAAGTTAAGTATCATGATTACTAAATAACCTTTCCTACTCAGACTTTTTATGTGTGAGTGTACTAAAGCGAGTCTGTGGCTCAAAGCGTTGCCTTTGACCGATCAGAGAGAAAAGTCAGTGATCAGAGTTTGGGGCTTTTGACTTCCTGGTTCCCTTGCTGTCTGGGAAAGAGCCGTTGTTGCCTTAAGAATGCCGACTCAGCGTGTTTATGTTGATTTTTTTTTTTTAGAGCTGTTTTTGCTGAATAGTAGAAGAACGATGGAGGTGTGTGCGTCTTTGTGAATGTACGTGCGTGTGTGTGTGTGTGTGTGTGTGTGTGTGTGTGTGTGTATGTGTGTGTGTGTTTCAGTACAGTAAAGTTTCCTCTAAATGAAATGGGATGTAAATTTGACCAGTGTGCAAAATCAGAATATAGGATGGTTCCCAGTGTTTGCTGAGTAAGCGTTTGACCTACATCAAACATCCAAAAGCTAGCTAAAAGTTAGAAAGCATCATCATGCTTGTCAACACCTAGGCACAAGCACACTTCAAAGGGCCCGGGCAAAAAAGACCAAAACTCCTCACATCGAAGCACTTTTTTGAGTTTTCCCCCAAATCTCTATTTCAAATGTACCTCAGTTTATTATTTACATCATATTGGTTGATATAGCTCAGAGGCAGCAGCAGCAGTTGTTCCAGCAATTATATTACAATACTGTTTGTTTATGTCCATAGATGAGCATTTTCATTTGGTACTATCAGAACTGATATAACATATACTCAGACGATAATCCTTTTTTTCCAGTAACAAAGGGTATAAATAAAGTTACATTTTGTGATGCAATACATTAAGTAGGAGGAGGCTGAGCTTTGTTGGACATGCTTATATTTTGCCAGTCATGTAATGAAATAGCATAATATGATCTGTTCATAAGTGATTTCCTTCATGTGTGTATTTTCCACTGCAAAATGCCATCCATGGATCAGTGCACTATTCATCAAGAGTGCTTGTTTACACAAAACTGTAAATGGGAAATCCTCCTCTGTTCCTGGATCAACAACAACAACAAAAACGATCAAAAGGGGACTGTGCTGATCTGTAAATGCCGTCACTAAATGATTTTTAAATGAGCTTAAAATGGCTTTTTGAAGGGAATCAATACTTGTTGTTGTTTTTTCTCTAAATAATAACTTGCATTACTTGGCTGGTCATATGTCATGGTGGAGTCAGCTGAGAGCAGCTGTCCACAGCGACATCCTTTTTGACACTGAGGCAAAAAAGTTAAGGGTAAGTGTATGTTTGTGACTGTGTGTGTGTGTGTGAGAGACAGCTGGTGAAGGGCAATCAATGGGCTCTCTGTCCTTTCAAATATAGCACACGTTTGACAAGACGGATGTGTAAGAATGTATTTTATGTCTTGGTTTGTTGTTACTAATGACGAGGATTGGAAGAAGGTCAGTTAACATGAAGGAGGGAGAAGAAGGAAACAGAGAAAGACAGGTCAAGAAGGACACCATATGGACAAAAAGAAAAAGGTTATGCATTTCTCAGTGAAAGCAGTTGAAGTAAGAAGTAGCAGCAGCTCCCATGTGGTCCTTGTGTTCCCTACAGTGCTCTGACTGACCCCACTCCTGTCTGACTGACTGACATCCTGCTGTCCTCAGAAAATACACTCTAATTCATGACTGGTCAGATACCCTGCCTCCGCTAGCACTGTGGCTTTAGAGATGCATTAATACCTGGTTTTTGCTGACAGATTTTATACTAACAGGTTAAAATACAACGTTGGTACCAGAGAATTTTTCCAATTGTACTAATCTGATCCTCCATCCTAAAATTCAAATCATAGCCTTTTTTGTAGGAAGTTAGTTTAATAGATAAACATTTTTTTTTAACACTACACTAATACCCTGCTATGTATGAATAGGATCTCTAAGTAATAGTTTACAACAGCTAAATGTGTGTTGAGAATTTGCACAGGCCGTTAAAGAGGGGTATTGGTGTATCCTTACTTTATTTTATCGAACCTTCACTGTCCTCATTTTTTGTATGTGTTTATTTGTATTTCTTCTCTCTACTCTCCTGGTCTTGTGTTAAACGTGCTTCCTTCACCCCATCATTTACCCAGTCTTTACATTCATCACCACCTACATTTGCCAAGACACACTACCCTTCAAGTACTTAATGTTCTGTGTTATATAGTTGTCTGACAAATGAAACACCCGCACTGTATGCATTTTATCTGAAGTGCAGGTGCTGCATACTCAGGTCCACTGTCCCATGATTAAAGACTGTATATAACAAGTGGATGTAGTCATCGTGACATCACCCGTTGGTTTGTAGACTGCCGTTATGAAGCCTCGAGTTTGGCCAATAGGGTGCTGCCATGTTGAGTTTTTGCAACCAGCGGCACCAGACATGACCATATTTGGACAAGACAGTTGAGCTAACGGCCGTGTGTGGAGCTAGCTAGGTTGCTTAGCTAGGTGCATCTGTAACAGTCTTAAAACTAAATGCACTCACCAGAGAAAGTGAACAGCCAACTCCTAATATGGTTTTTCAGCGCTGGTTAAATTTACACTGTCCCATGGGTATGAGTCACTCTAGCCTGACTGACATGTCGCCATGGTAATGACTTGTCAATCATAGATAATCCCATCCTGAAGCATACTCTGCTTTAAGGTCTATTTTCCTCTAAATGGGACCATAATTTACTAAATTAACTTCATGTTGTATTGAAGAAGCGACTGAGACCGTAAACTCATTATGAAATTGTTTACTGAGGTAATAAATCAGCATTTTACCAGTATTTCTAATGGAACTGGACTTCTTTTTGCAACCAGAAGAGTCACCCACTGCTGACTGTTTAATAGAATGCAGGTTTAAAGGAGATCCGCATTGGATTCACGTCTCAGACCAGAAGCTTCCCACTTGCCGATGATGCAATCAGTTAAGTGACATTATGAGACAACACCATGTGAGTGTGGGGCAGGGTGTTCAGAGTATCACTCTCAGCAAAACCTACCTAAAGAGGTAAGATAAAAAACAAAAACAAACACTCGGGAAAAGTATAGCTTTAATACTATAGTAGTATGTCGTTGACTTTATATTTATAAAAGGTACATCATATCTTAAGGAGTGAAGATTAGAATGAACCATTTTAAAATTTATCAAATCAGATGTGGTACCAGACTTTGCCCACCACAGCCCCTGCTGTAAGTTCCAGCCTCCCTGTCTGCTCTCCTCTGATAATATGCATAGGTGGCACTGAGTTGAGGGAGGGTTCATCCTGAAGGTGAGCCACACAGGGACTCAGACAGAGATAAATCATTATGGACCCTTATTGCCGGAGAACTGTACTGACCAAATCACCTGCAGAAGCGCTACTGCTCCCAGGTGGCCCAGCCAGTGTTGGCGGGCTAAAAATCATTCATTTGAGAGACTTATACTGTAGTAAAGGAGAGGAAGATCAAACCTGGCAGAATAAGTGGGAAAAAACAAAGAAATGAACAAAGAGAATGACAATTAATAGAGAAAGCAACCTCTGCTTACAAGCCAATTACTAACTAAGGGGCATCGGGCAAGGTTACCTTAGGCTAAATGCTGGTTCCAGGAATAGTTCTCTTGTATTAGCTGCTGGCTGGCGATGTGGGGATCTGGCTAGCTGACTGAGAAGCTTAGGCTGTATTTATGTTAACCTGTGCCATGTAGACAGTGAATAGAGTTCCAGGAGTCTGGCCTTACCTGCCGACATGCAGTACAGAGAGGGACACAACGCTGCTTTTCCTCAAGCAAGCAATGGTTTCAATAAGGGATATTTTAAACAGAAAACATGCGAAATGTACCTTTCCAAACCAATCCACATGGTGTGATTTATTTAAGGGAGTGTTGTCATTTTTTATACCTGTTCTCCTGCTAACTCCTACTTCTATACTCACTATACCTACATACCAGACACGGAGACATGTTGTACCGCTTCATTTGGATATCTTTGGCAGAACCAGGCCGTTGTCATCTACTTTATAAGGACTTGAGGATGGCAGCTGCCAAATAGCAAAACACAGCCCCTTGCCAATCATGTCATCCTACTGGCAGATCAGTATGCTTGCCAGAATGTTAGATTTACATGCAGACACTGTGACAGGTTTGCCAAACATGCAAGTCTGACAGGGAATGGAGTTACTACACACAGAAATGGTATGAAGGCTGCGAGGTGGCTGGTGGCTGACAGGAACAGAGTCTGCTTCTTTGGGAAAATCCTGGTTCCTCAGCTGTCATTTGGAACAACATACTGAGCAACATGTGTTGGCAATTTGCAAAACAACATGTTTTGTCACTGTATGCTTTATGTGCAAGCATGGGAGCGATGCTTTTGATCAGAGCTGTATATTTGTGATTAGTGTACTCTGCTGGAGTTGGTACTTGACGTTTTCGGACATTGTGTGTGTGTGTGTGTGTGTGTAGCTGTGTCCAGGGCTGCATGTGCAGAGCCATCTGTTTGCTGCTTTAGCAGTAGTCTTCCAGTGCCCAGGCTTATCTGTGCACGAGGGCAGTGGCCTACTTTAACCTTCTGCTCGCTCAGTGCCCACAGCCAAGCACACTAGTTTGGTTGATCATCCCTTTGGCTTGTTCACAATAACTTTCCCACGTTTCATTTGCATTATCAATCAGTCTTTAGATTGTTAGTGTATAGAGTTTAAAATAGTATTTTCCACTGCTCATTCCAGAGACACACATAAACTTACAGTAGTCAGCTGCAACGACCAGCACTACTACTGTGATGAATGAGTTCAAGTATAGCATAAGAACAGGCTAAGGAGTGTATAGCATCTATGTAATGTAAATGAGAAGCAGGAAAACCTCCTGGTGAGTTATCATCACAACCCCACCATAATGCTTAAAATGAGCATGAATCACATTTTCTGAGAAACATCTGATTTGACTTTGTAGTGTAGTAGGAAATAATTAGTTAATGCTCCATTCATGATTGTAGGGCTGTAGGCAAATGTGGCCAGCGCGTCTTGCTATAGCTTGTATGTGGGCCACGAGGCCTTGTGTTTATAGTAGTAATGCATTAGGAGCATGGTAAGCTGGGCTAGTCAGACTCAGTACAGTTTAGAGGAGAGTATTAAGCTATGTGGGCTAGTCAGTGGGCCCTGTTAGGGAGTTGGCTGATGTGGCTAATAGGTCAACTGGGAGGGGCGGGGCAGGGGATGAGGGGGAGGATGAGCTAGAGGTTTTTAAGGCTCTTTCAGTGGGTGTGGGTTAGCCGGACAGACTGGGGAGGGAAAAATGAAGGAGATGAGAGAGAAGAAGAGAGGAGGGGAAAGGGAAGGTAAGAAAAGGTTTACATGGGCAAAGTCATGTGAGCAAAACATCTGATAGATGTTAAGCATCATCATCTGAGGTCCCTTTGACCCACCAATTTTCCTCACCCAATGAGTGTAAATTCTTACACACAAGAGTGAACAATTGAGTTTTCCAAACACAGATGAACCTGAGGGAGTACCTAGTCTTTCATATGCTTATCCATGTACTGACCTGCATGTACACCATAATATTGTGTTTGGTGGAGCTCTGATCATGCAGTTATAATATAATACACACAACCTATGAACTAGGACAATGTAAGGCAGAAGCTGAAGAGGTTGTTTCAGCTTTAGTTCATGCAGTTCTTTTGTAAGGAAGGTTTGTGTGTTCTGTAGACAGCAGACAGCAGACAGGACCAACATTTGCTTCTTTGTGAAATATGAATGAGGACCTTTTACAATGTGGTCCCTAATGACTATGGTTATAAACAAGCCTGTCCTAAAGATTCAGTTTGTTTACTCTGATGTGTAGCTGGAGAAAGTGTAGCTGGATAGTAATAGGTTTATCACAGTCAGATGTAGTCTGAGTGGCTATTCAGAAGATTATACGGGATTATACTTTATATGTATGACCAAGAGCTTGGCAGGTAGATGGTTGATCAGATGCTTAAAGGAGTAGACTGACATTTTGCTTACGCTTTATCTTGGCAAGAATTAGTTGAAAGATTGATGCCTGAATGTCTGAACATTAATTAAGAAGCTACAGTCGGCCCCGGTGATCTTAGCTCAGCATAAAGAATGGAAACAGGGGGAAACAGCTGTTCAAAGCTTTCAGTCTCCACCCACCAACACCTCTGAAACTCACAAATGAACGTGTTGTATCTTGTTTGTTTAATGTGTACAAAAACGGATGTGTAAAAGTTGTGGTCTTATCCGGACACAAGGGCATCTTGGCCGGACACAAGGGGCATCCCCTGGCGACTCCAGGAAGATACCTACGTAAAGCACTTCTTGCCATTTTTTGTATGGATTGAAGACAGCAGATATGACATGTTAGTGGATTTCTTCACCTTTGGACAGTGCCAGACCTTCCCCATTTCCAGTCTTTATTTTTTAATTTAACCTTTGTTTAACCAGGAGAAAGAAAAATCTCTTTTTTCAAGGGTGTCCTGTCCAAGAAAGGCAGCAGAACAGCAATTAAAATTACAATTACAATTGACAACAATACATTAAGATCTGCCAGTAGCAGAAACAGCACACTACATTAAAATACAGTACATCAATATATCTTCCGACACCTATATATACACTAAGAAGAACCAACCTATTTAAAACAACTACATTCATCCATAACATCATCAGTAACCAAGCACTTTAACTCTGCCAGCACCTCCAACCGGAGAGTCCCCTGCTTGGTAAAAAAAGGCAGTCTTTCCCAACCTTGAACTTACCGTGGGAACTTTTAAAAGCAGCAGCCTGCTGGACTGAGTTTGATGACTACTGACCGCAAACTTAAGGGATCTACTAAGGTAATTTGGTCATTTGCACAAAATTGCCTTATAGATAAAACAAATGTAGCTGTCTCCGCGTAGCTAATGCAGACCATTCCACCATTTCATTTAGCCTACAGGGATGAGTGGACGATCTGGCATTTGTAATAAAATACAACACTGCATGGTAAGCAGAATCTAGTGTTCTTAGCAGCAATGATGCTCTATGCATTTACAACAGATCCTCATAGTCAAGCACAGACAAAAGGTTGCTTCATAACTTGTTATGAAATAAATACCTAATATAGGCCTGAGTTTCTTTAAAAGCCTTTCTTCTTTTGTGTATATCAAAAGCTAACTTATTTTTCATGAAGATACCAAGATACTTGTAACAAGTTTCTCTTTCAGTGACTGCCCCTTTTAGCGTGAAAAAATCTGAGAGCAAGCTGGTTTATGCTAAGCTCACCGTCTCCTGGTTATTATTATTATTATTTGCCATAGTAGCAAGCTGCCGCTGGAGTGGACAGATGCTCTCTGTATATGTTAATGACTGACTGAAACCCCACAGATAACTTGAGATGGGTAAAGATGAGAATAACAAGATACTTAATCAGTCAAGTCATTAAATGCTGGAAACAGCAGGAAACTAGTTCTTAGAATAGTGCTAAAAGACCCCCAAAACTATGAATAGCACACAGACTAATTGGGAAGATAGATATATGAAAGTTACATAGGTGGGAGCGGCTAGGAATACATACAGACACATAGAGAGAGATCTGAGGTACAAAACTCATCTTTGTTGTGAGCCTGTCGCTCTCTCCTGCATCTCACCTTTGAGTTTTGTTTGAGTGTTGACCAGAAATATCAATATCAATCTTCTCAAATAAGTCTCGGCAGGAAAATGAATGAGCGGATGTCCCAAAATGTCTGTTCCATTAAAATCTTTTAATAACTAAGCCAACAAAGTGTTAAAGCAGTATACATTAGAAAGTGTGAAGTGTTTATTTTTACCTCAGCAGTGCTTTGAGCATGGTGCTTGATGATTTGCCATTGAGCAGCTGGGTACGCAAACTACACCACCTGAGTTTCACATGGACGTCTTTGCTCTGTTGGTTCGCCCTGGTGCCTCACGGGCAGCAACAGCATCACCGGGTCCCCCATACACAAACACAGCTCATTATGAAGCCCCTAGGTCTACTGGAAGAGAATGGGACAGCTCTGTTTGTGTGTGGGCACAGGTGTCAGGGCACATGAATCCATGTGTGGATTTGCAGATGCTTAATTTTATGCATGTGTTTTTTTTTCATGCAATTATTTTGCAGTAGATTCACTTCTAGTGTGGTGAAAGCACTACAGCAATCCAAATTGGTGTTTGAGTCCGAAGAGAAATTCTAAAGGATGTAGATTAAACATGAAATGTGATCAGAGCTGCCAACTGTCATGCCTGAAGCAGGAGATACATGATTTTACGCTCGATCTTGATCATCGCTCCCTCTTAATCTTCTCCTGTCACTTCTTAAGAGGTCTCACGCTTGAAGAAAACGCAGCAGACAAAAGGTGGCTATCACGAATGACTCCGTCTGTTTTAAATGTTGCTTTCCTGTTAGGAAATGAGCATATTATTGGCACAGTATGTCACAGAAAATGAGGATTAAACCTCAAAACACAGAGGTCTGGTGTAAATTTAAGGTCAAAGTTGAAGAATTCAGACATTCAACATTGCCTGCAAAGAGGAAGAAACTAGGTTTTGTGTCAGAAAAAGAGGGCCCGTGGCCCTCTGCTGCGCGTCAACCCCCATCTCTCCCACATTTCCTGTGTCTTTCTCTCAACTGTCCTGTCACAAAATAAAGTTATTAAAAAAAATCCCTGTGTCTCTATGTGTGTCCCAGCCCACCCAGTGAAACTGTGCCAGAGGCTCATCACATCACAGCATCAGGGACATCTGTTTGAAACTGAAATAAAAGTAAAACCTATGAATAAAAGAGCCACATGAATAAAAACACAGGATGCAAATAACTCCCCGACCAGGGATTGTCTGTGTGAGAGAGTGAGAGCGAGAGAGTGTTTGAATGAGTGAGAGAGTGGGAGTGTTGTATTCACCCTGCATTTGTTCTCCATCCCATCATGGCTGCACCTTAGCTTGACTGAGTAAGCACACACACACACACACACACACACACACACACACACACACACACACTTCCATGCTCTCTGAGGTATATGGTTTTCTCATGCATTAATCAACATCAGTTTTGACACTTGGCTCCCGACAGAGGAGAGAGAGCTGTTTTAATGGAGCCATGCTGTTGGTTCTCTCCTTCACTCCACAAGCACTGCTAGCGCTGCCTGGGGTGACTTTATCAATTAGGCCTCTATGGAAACAGCGGCATCCTCCCTTCTCCCTTCTATCCTCCTGCGTTTCACGCCTCCCCTTTTCTCTCTTTATTCTGATTTATTCTTCCTTTCTTTGCCTCCCTGTTTGACTTCTGTCCCTCCCATCTCACAGTGCAATATTCTGTTGGGCTTTTCTCTTCCTTGTCCATTACAGCTCAAACTCCGTCACGCCACTTTTCTCTTCCCTCTGTCCACTTTGTCCTTTGTTGCTTCCTCCCTCGGTCTCTTTTTAGTACTATGTCCTTTTTGCTCTATACAAAATGTTAAGAGAAACAAGAACATCTGTATCTGTGTGATTCATTGTCCTTTAGTCCTTTTACTATAATGAAAATTGCATCATAAGCTTAATATAATGTCCCTTTTTGTAAAATCATTGACTTTATTAGGATTTACATGGTCCATCTATTTCAGACAGTGCTTATTATTTTGTCTGAAAGTAATTCCAAATATGATTAATTTCTCACACAAATTCTCTATATTTTGTCATTTTCATTTTTAACAACAACATGCACGAGATAAGTTGCTGCTTTCTAAGAGGGAAAAGCTTCCATTTACCTGTGCAGATTGGCAAATGCATGCCTTTCTTGGCTTTTTTTGTGGTTTATTATCCAATCATCTTTACAGTGTTCCCCAAAACACCACGAAGCTGTTGTGTGTGAATGCTTGCAGCTCATAGATGAACTGATAACTTGCCAAATGTCTAAATTATGCAAACTGAGTCATCAGTGAAGTGGTGATTTTGCTAATCTATATTTAAAGAGCTGCTGTAGTCAACATATTTTGTTGATTTGAATCATATGTCATTCTAGTCAGTGGGCAGTTGACTAAAATTAATCAAAATGATATGACCAAATGATCCTAAGTGTCAAAACAGGGTAGAACTGATAGAAGTAACAACCAAGGGCAGTCAGCCTTTGATTGAGGCAGAGTAAAGGCATCCATGCAGCCCTCGTCTATTACAGGTATATATAACTGCGGGCAGTGGATGGTCAGCATTGGGAAGAGCTAGCATGGTGGTTTTTGCTCTTTCTTGTCAGTCAGGCAGGTCTTGGCCCTGCTGAGCTGTGCCTCGGGGCAGCTCAGGGCTGGAAAAAAAAAAGAGCAAGAGGGGACAAGATGTTTGTTGACGGAAAAAAGGAGCAGCTTGGATGGTAAACCCAGCTCATCTACATCACACGTAGCTGTATGCACATCAGCCTGGAGACATAATGAAGACTGCAGAACTCTGTGCTGCATTCAGCCCTGGGCAAAAATACCAAAGACACATGCAAGAAAAGAAGAAAACAAGGGGAAACAAACAGCTACTATATCAAAACCTGCTCTGTTGTAGGGAGTATTTTCCTAAAATCAGTGAGGTTTCCTTGTGACTACAATAATTTAATTTAAACCGCAAAGCAAGATTCTTTGGAGGATCACAATTACACAATGCACACATCATACTGTATTTAATCCAGTTTTTATCTGGTTAGCCATATTTGACAATAAGTCACTCACCCTTTACAGGATTCATTCTGGAAGAGCGGTTGTCTAGCGGACATGCTCCAAGAGTAGAGCTGAAGTGTGTGCAATGATGAGGCAATACCTAGCAATGCCGCAGTGTAGTTGGAGAGCTGTCGAGCCCGTCCCGTCTCTGTCCCTTAGATGTGTCCCTAAAGGGCTACCGTACATTTCACTGATAACGTGCTGATGAATTTGAATGCGTGTGCAAGGTAGTGGGTGGTATGTCGTGTGTGTCTGTGTTGGGGGTCATGTGAATGCATGCGTGCACGTTGTATGTACAGTGTGGGTGCATGTGTCTGTTAGCATGTGTTTGTAATTCTGAGTATGTGTAACCAGTGTGTGTGTGTGTGTGTGTGTGTGTGTTTCTTTGGTCGTGGGAGCTTACAGGCTCTGTGCGCAGAGGTTCCCTAATCCAGTGTTTTGAAATGAGCCCTCCAGCTGTTGTGGGCTTGAGAGACTGCTGCCTTGGAGGAGGCTTAAGGACGATAAGATGCTCCTTCTATCTTCATTCCTCTAGGACCTCTTGTTTATTTCTCTCCATCTTTCTTTCTTTCTGTGTTGCTCTGTCCACATTTAAAATCGATGTGGCCATGAGAATAAACACACTTATAACAGGCTGCCAATACAATCGCACATTCCGTTAAGGTCTCAACCTTTTGAATGAACTTCCTCCTCTTTGCCGTTAATCCTTCAATAAGAACATAGATTGATTCTGCACATGAAGTAAACATTGTGTACACAAAGGATAAAAGAAGATCAGATTATAGTGACAGAATAGTTTGATGGCCTGGGATTTAAGATGTCATAAGGAAATAACAGGAGCTCATTAGCGGCATTGTGACGTACGCGCTGAGCAGATTGCCATGCATTTCTTTTGAGCAATTGCGTCACATTGAGGGATCATACTGCTGTAAATGATACATATTGACATTCCATTTGAGTATAATGCCTTTGAGTTAAATTGCTTGCATAATTTATGGGAAGTCTTTTCATGAATATATCTCTCATAAACCATAACAGAGCGGAGCATTTCAAGCGCTGCCTATCGCTCCTGTGCCAGCAGTGAGCCTGCAGGACGTGTGGTGTCTGCCAGCAGAAGGAAAGCGTGGGAAGTCAGCAGGTTTCAGACAGACAGAGAGGGAGCAACAGGCAGTCTGTCAGCTACAATATGACAGCGATGTTCAAAACACAAATTAAAACCTTAATTTTTCAGATTTTAAAATGCCATATTATTTGTGACCTATGATTGGTTGTGAGATTCATATTTTGTTGTGCAGGGTGGTCATTGCTTGCACCTGACATCTGGCTTGACTCGTACATACCACACAAATTACACGGCGGTGGTTTCTACTGTTGGCTTATGGCAAGATCATCATCTTACATTATCACTAACAAGGATGATTCACAGGACGTGATCAATTATCTGTAATCATATCAGTGCCATCATCCTCCTCACCCTGTCTATATAAGATTACTTACCATTGGGGTTTTTGGACATGTATACATGCTTGTGGGGGAGCTCTAACTTGATTTGGGTGGTAATGTCTTTAGCTTGTCCAGAAATAGGATGCTGCACGTACATATTTGTCTCTGTGGGTCTGTTATGGCTGACAGCTGAGCCCAGACGCAGAAAGCAGCCCCTCACTTCCTTACTTTGAGACGATAGACCTTTGTTGCACAAAACAACAAGCTAACATGGTTCTTTGGCATGCTGCATGTGCATGCATACCAAAGAACCAAGCAGCAAAACGTATCATGTCATGTTCATCTAGTATGTATTGATACAGGCCGTGTTCCCATAAAAGCAGCAAGAAGCAAGTTGTTTTAGGAAATGAATAACTCAAGAGACAGCCTATCATGTTTCCCCATTTAACTATTACATATTTCATGTGATCCTTGACTATGTGGTCTAGATGTTTGTTTAGCTGCTGAGAGCATTTCTACACAAAAGCTCGGTTCAGAAATCATGTTTGTTTTGCTGTAAAGATGAAAACGCAGCCAAGGACGCACTAAGCGATTAGATTTTGCTTTGCTTTACTTGTTAGCACCTTGGTACTGTACTGTGTGCTTATCTACTGTGTATCTAGACAGTGATCACTGCATCCTTCTTCCTACAGTGTCTGTGCGGGCGCTGGATGTGACAGTGTCCCAGAGCAGTATCCAGGTGGCCCGTGGCCAAGCAGCCATCCTGCCCTGCTCCTTCACCACCAGCGCTGCCCTCAACAACCTCAACATCATCTGGATGGTGATACCACTGTCCAATGCCAACCAGCCAGAACAGGTACAGTGCACCCACTCAGTCACACACCTTTAGCTTGTTGAGCAAGAAGGCAGTCAGTGTTGAATTTAAGGAGCATTGAAAATATATTTTTGATATTGGGACCCAGCACACAGAGTTCTGCAACCCAATTTGATTAATACCGTAAAACTTCACTTAATGGCCGAGTCCCAAATAACCGCCTACCTCATTTACCGGCCTGGTGTGGGAACGCATTTTGACAAATAAATGCAGGTCTCCATTAAACACCTGGTGTGTTTTTTATATAAGTTCTTTGGAAGTATAAAGCCTCTTAAACCCTGCCTGGTCGCCTGCTTTAGCTGTTCAGTATGTCAGTATGGATCATGCTACACATGGTTAGATCGGTTAGATTCGCCACAATTCATTTTTAAAAATTATCCTTCATCATTTAATTGAAACAATAAGCCCCAAAGTCTAATTCTTATAAATTTACCAATGTAACCGGCATGGTAGGAAAGAGATGAGGAACAAAAAGTTCAGACTCCCGTTACCTTTGAAGCGCTTGTTAAGTTCGAATGTATCCCTTCCTTGATTATTAAATTCCTTTAGTCTGTAAGGGTTTACCAATCAAAACAGCTTTTCATAAAAATTAATCCAAGTTATGAATACTGTCATGTGAAGTCCATTGCTCTTTGTCTGCTAACTTCTTCCGCACTTTTCTCATCCTGCACAACCTCCTGTTGTTGTTTTCGTTACGTTGCTGCCTACAAAAGTGCATAAACTGTCAGTCGGAGCTAGATGAAATGAGTGACGGCGTATTTGATATTATTTGATAATTTTTGTACAAGTAGGGGAGAGCCAGGACGATTGAAACGTGGAACGAATGAAACACAGCGATTTTCTCGGAGCTCATACAAGTCTGATATGCCAAACTACCTCAGCACATACAGTTCACAGTACTTAACAGAACAGGAAAAAATCAGGTGGATACGTCACACTTTCACGGAGTTATATGAAAGAAGCTGTTTTCAGTCACGGAAAGTAAATTCACTCAAGCGATCTTTTTTTTGAATGACGAGTTGTATTTATTGTTCCATGTGCCATGGTCATGATCACATAAAAGATTAGTTAGTACTTTAACAAACCTGAAGTTTTAAATGTCAAAGTTTTACAGTTTAGAAGCTAGTGAAGTTTAAACGTCAAGAGTCACTGTCGGGATGATTGAAACAGGTGTTTCATTCTTCCCGACACGCAGCCATTCTACCTTATTTAGATACGGCGGGAGGGGGGCAGAGTCCACTAGGCTGCAGGCTGGACCACCAGGATGCTCACAGCCAAATAACAGGATCTTCACAGTAGACCAGGAAAACAGGCTGCAGATGTACATAAAAAGGCCTGTCCCAAATATAGGCAGGGTCAATTCAGTCATTTTAGCAAAAAAAAAGCCCGGGCTATTAATCAAAATTTTACTTCATTAGCTGTGTTGAAAATATTGTTGTAACATTTGTGATGAATGTAGATGTTAAACAGTGAGAGACGGTAAACAGCCAGAGCTACAGTGCACCAACAAGGTGTATATGTATGTATGTTGTACTTCTGAGATGTATCTAACTTATGTTCTAATGCAACATTACTGTATACACATCATGTGGATGTCCATGCTGCTTCCCAACACCAACCATACAGTCAAAGCAGGTACACAAGACTTGATCTGTACTAAGGTGTGCTCAGATACAGCGCAAAGAGAATTTTAGAGGTTGCACAAATGCATAGAAAGGCAATGGATCAACCCAAAGAGAGACACAGAGACACAGATTGAGAGAAGTGGCCCAAATTAAGATGAGTGAGGACACATTTGCTCAAGTTGAAATACTTGAGCACTGAGAAATTTGCACAATGCACCCACAGGGTGTGAATCTTTGGGGCTTGAAGGACATTCATCGCAGTTATATAACAGCAATGGCTCTCAATCACGGTGATGACCATTAATGACCACCTATGTGCTATATATACTGTATATAATTGCACATATATGCCAAAGGTGTGGTGTGAAAAAAATACAGACTGCAAAAGTGCTAAAGTATAGTCAATTTTGCACACAAAGACATACAATTTCTCTTTCCGGTGCATCTGAACGCACCTTTAGGATGTCTGTGATTTAGTTAGTTTAGTTAGTTAGTTAGTTAGGATGTAAGGTATAGATATTAGATGACTCTATTAGAGTAATATAGACGCAATAGTGAGCTTAAGGTGTGACCATATTCGCAATGTTGTGGCACTTTTCTCCCTTTAAAGCAATGTATCAATTGTACTGCAAAAAAGCATCCTGAAGCTCATTTAACTATTGTGAATTTGTTGACAAAAAAAGAGTGCGCGAGTTAGACTTTAATTATGCCTTATTGCTGTTAATTTTGTCTCACCGGCTTCTCCCAATTGTTCCATCGTGGCTTGCTTCTCTCATATTCTTTCTGTCTATTTCTCACTTTCTCTTCCTCCCTCTCTCTCTCTCTCTCTCACTCTCTCCCCTCCCCCCTTGCGGGACTTCTGTGATTCCATTTGAGTTGTTTAACATGCAGCTGCAGGCCGTACAAGCTCACCTGCCTCCCTTCACTTTGAACCCCGGCGCTGGTCGGCCGTCCAAATAATACAATCATCTTCTGCACTAATTACCTCACGCCCACGACAGGCTCTATATCGCAGCTGTTCTCACCACACACACACACACACACACACACACACACACACACAAACTGGCATTAGACAGACTGCTGGTCCAAATACAGAGCAGCTCCACATGCATACATTCAGGGCTTATATATATATATATATATGTTTATTGGCTTCATAAATACATGCATGTAGAGTGCACAATAAAAGTGTGAAAAGTGACGTGCATATTTGCATACATCCACAAGTGTACACATCACAGAGTGCCCCCATGTGTGCACCTGTGGAAGAGGGCTTTTACTGTTGTCTCCACACACACAAAGAATCAAAGAAACTAGAAACAACAGTGAGCACAAACACGTATAGGCACTTACTCATGGCTGAATGCGTGTGGCTTGTCAGGTGAGCAATGATGGGAGCTGATACATGTAGAGGGCTGCATAACGTTCATTATGTTCATCACACTGAATGATATTATGTATTACTTTTGTAATAAGACAAATTTTGAATATTAATATTCAAAAATATTATTCATAAACTCTCGTTTCGCGGGGCACCACCTGAATTCCGTTCGCCAGGACTCCCTAGGTATGGGTTTTAATAATTATACAATTATTTACTAGTGATTAACAGTTAATAACCGCTCAATTATCTTAAATCAATCAGTCAATCTCATATCAAAGGAGTAAGTCCTCCGTTACAGTGACCTGGAGTTAAACAGTACACACACACAGTTCCTGTGATTATTCAATTCAATTTTATTTATATAGCGCCAAATCACAACAACAGTTATCTCACAGCACTTTTCATAAAAGAGCAGGTCTAGACCGTACTCTATGATGCTATTTACAGAAGTCCAACAGTTCCCACCAAGAGCAAGCACTAGGCGACAGAGGCAAGGAAAAACTTCCTTTTAAGAGGCAGAAACCTCGAGCAGAACCATGGCTCAAGGTGGGCGGCCATCTGCCTCGACCGGTTGGGAGTGAAGGAGAGAGAGGGAGAGAGAGAGCGGGAGAGAGAGAGAGAGAGGGCAGGAGAGGAACAGGGAGAAAAAGAGAGGGATGGAAGGAGAGAGAGAGGGGAGGGAGGCAGCCTACACAATATACACACAGAGGTACAGACAGTAAAGGTGATGTTGCTATAGACTAAATGAAAAATGGTACAGATATTTATAGTAGTGTTAATGGTAACAGTCATAATGTTAATGATTATAATAACAATAATAACAATAGGACTAGTAACAATAGTCGTTGCAGCAGAGGGTGTCGAGCAGGAACACGGGGGCAGCAGGTGACCCGCAACCACAGATCCAGACTCCACAGCTCCAGAGCCAGAAAACCTGCAGGAAGTGATAGGAGGAGAGAGGAAAGGGACGAGAAAGCACAAGACTACCAGAAAGGGGAGAAGTTGTGTTAGTAACATGCATTAATGGGATGAGGTTGCATACAATGGGAGAGAAAGTAGAGGAGAGAGGAGCTCAGTGCATAATAGGAAATCCCCCGGCAGTCTAGGCCTATAGCAGCATAACTAAGGGATGGTTCAGGACTCACCTCAGCCAGCCCTAACTATAAGCTTTATCAAAGAGGAAAGTCTTAAGCCTACTCTTAAATGTGAAGATGGTGTCTGCCTCCTGAACCCAAACTGGAACGTGGTTCCACAGGAGAGGAGCTTGATAGCTGAACGCTCTGGCTCCTAGACTACTTTTGGAGACTCTAGGAACCACAAGTAACCCTGCATTCTGGGAGCGCAGTGCTCTGGTGGGGTAGTAAGGTACTATGAGCTCTTTAAGATAAGATGGTGCCTGACCATTAAGAGCTTTGTAGGTAAGAAGAATGATTTTAAATTCTATTCTGGATTTTACTGGAAGCCAATGCAAAGAAGCTAAGACAGGAGAAATATGATCTCTTTTCCTGGTTCCTGTCAGAACACGTGCTGCAGCATTCTGGATCAGCTGAAGAGTCTTAATGGACTTTTTCGAGCAGCCTGATAATAAGGAATTGCAGTAATCCAGCCTAGAAGTAACAAATGCAGGACTAGTTTTTCTGCATCATTTTTAGACAGGATGTTCCTGATTTTCGCAATATTACATAGGTGAAAAAAGGCGGTCCTTGAAATTTGCTTAATGTGAGACTTAAACGACATGTCCTGATCAAAGATAACTCCAAGATTCCTCACAGTGGTGCTGGAGGCCAGGGCGATGCCATCAAGGGAAACTATAACTTTAGATAATGCGTCACGGAGGTGCTTAGGCCTCAACAATAACTTTAGTTTTATCTGAGTTTAACATTAGAAAATTACAGGTCATCCAGGTTTTAACATCCTGAAGGCACATTTGAAGTTTAGCTAACTGATGAGTTTCATCTGGTTTGATCGATAGATATAACTGAGTATCATCTGCATAACAATGAAAGCTTATGGAATATTTCCTGATAATATTGCCTAAAGGAAGCATATATAAAGTGAAGAGGATTGGTCCGAGGACAGATCCTTGAGGAACTCCATGACTAACTTTGGCATGCACAGAGGACTCATCGTTAACATGTACAAACTGAAATCGATCTGATAAATAGGACTTAAACCAGCTTAGAGCGGTTCCTTTAATGCCAATGAAATGTTCCAGTCTCTGCAATAGGATCTGATGGTCAATGGTATCAAATGCAGCACTAAGATCTAATAAAACCAGTACAGAGACAAGTCCTTTGTCTGATGCAATAAGGAGGTCGTTAGTAATTTTCACCAGTGCTGTCTCTGTGCTATGATGAGCTCTAAATCCTGACTGAAAATCCTCAAATAAACTATTGCTCTGTAGAAAGTCACACAGCTGTTTAGCAACTGCTTTCTCCAGAACCTTAGAGAGAAACGGAAGGTTAGATATAGGTCTGTAGTTGGCTAAAACATCCGGATCAAGTTTGGGCTTTTTCAGAAGAGGTTTAATGACGGTGAAATTATAATTATGGTGAAATTTATTAACAAACTAAAGGTGGATATAAATGCGGTTAAATATACATCAAAGAAATAAACAATGGCTAAACAATCATGAGGCAAACAATGAGAATGGTGTGGAGTTCAATGTAAATTGATTTGTTCTATTGTGGGGAGAATTTAATTCATAGGGAGAAAGAGAACTAATAAACGCAGGTTATATGATACTAACTCAGTTAAATTTGTCTAGGAGTTTTAGGCTGGAATAATTAAGGATTAAAGCTAATCCAACAAAGGTTAAAGTCAAGGGCAACTGGACTTGGTTGAAGAATTGAAGAAGTCCTTTGGATGAGGGACAAAATGTCTCCCAGTATCTTCAACCAAGTCCAGTTGCCCTCGACTTTAACCTTCGTTGGATAACTATGACCTGGATGACTGAGAATCTTCACAGACATTAAAGCTAATGGATTAACAGACTATTGGACACCAACTCAACCACAAATGCCGTTGGATTCTTACTGCACGTTGTTCTCCCAGCCGGGTTGCTGTTCGAGTTCCGTGCGTTCTCGGTTAGGACAGCTTAAAGCCGTCAGCCGGTCGCTTTCTCTGCCAGGGAATTGCTCCAGAGATCCGTCTTGGTCGGCTTATAGAAGAAATTTTGCAGTGGTAGGCTTTTAACCTTGGCTCGGGTTGTAGGTTGGATTGTCCTTTGTTACTGCTCGCACAACGGACGCACATGGCTGGGTCCGAACTTCGGTGGGAGCAGTATAAGTTCACTTGACTACAATAAAGCTTAAAAGAACTTGGTCGTTCTTGAATTAAAATTGCATGACTTAACGGTCTAATAACTTTTAACAAACAAAACAAAAGAAAATATAAAGCAAGTAAGTTGCTGGAAACGAGGGAAAAGCCGAGGTCGCGGCGCTTTGCGTGTGTGGCTTGAAAAGAACAAAAGAACAAATAAGTACAGAGTGACAGTAATACAGCAGAAATGGCATTTCAGAACGATGGCATGTAATACTTAGTTTGTCCTCTTGGGGGACACTGGTTCCACGAGAGAACAATTGACCCTCTCACTAGGGAAGAAATGGTTATTTAACATAAAATTCGAAAATTAATTAAGTAGCACAGGATAATATTTCTGTATCATATCATTTCTGGAGAGTATACAAAGTGTTGGGAATAACGCATTGGTTAAAAACATCACTCAAACAAATGTCAGGAATCATTGGTGAAAATTAAAGAGCACTGCAAAATTAACTTATATGGATTCTTCTTTTCAATAGCAACAACACAGTAATATAACTACTCTAATGGAGTGGAGAGACCTGCTAAGTAACTTAACAAAGATTATTTAATTAAGGTAATGGCAACTTATGAGGAGACAGTATTCCTTTGTCCCCAAAGGAATGTGGGCTGTCCTCCCCTGGTGTTCTGGAGTTTCTCACACCTAGTTGTGACAAAGGGAGAGGCCATCTTAAGAGTCGATGTTAATGGCTCTTTGGTGGGGTAGAGAGTCAAGACTGAAGAGGAGATCTTTGATGTTCGAAAGTAACCTGAAAGAGGAACTTCGTTACCATGGTTACCCTGCCCTTTTGGTCTTGGAAGTGTTTAGAGGTTATTTAATTTATGGCTGCTAAGGTCCTTACAGCCTGGTTCAGGTTGAGGTTAGTCTCTGTGTAATGTTAATATTGTCATCTTATCAGTGATGCATAGAGTCTGTTATCTCAACTTCTGCGGAGGTGGTAGGTTTTACGATCTAACTGCCCAAAACAGCATTTAGGGAAAGCAAACCTTTCACTTGGGTCAGGCTGTCTGTAGAGGGGAAATATCTCAACCCCCTCCTCTTTCTCCCAGGGAGAGAAAAATTTATTTGATATAAAATGAACAAATACACACTGGCTGATCACTACAATTACATATGACATATACACAGTAAGGCCCAAATAGATAATGGAGAACACTGGGTACAAGCACAGTGATGCACATAGTAGTTTTTAAGTTTTTAAGTGTGCTTGTTTAAAAACTGCACATGAAATTTATATACAGTACTGTGCAAGAGCTTTAGGCTGGTGTGGAAAAAAAATCTGTAAGTAAGAATGCTTTAAAAATATCTATGTTAATAGATTATTTTTATCAATTAACATAATGCAAAGTGAATGACTAGACGGGAATTAAAAATCAAATCATTTTTTGGTGTGACTAACCTTTGCCTTCAAAACTATTGGTTAAAAACAGTTCTAGGTACACTTGCACATAGTTTTTGAAAGAACTGGGCAGGTAGGTTGGCCCAAACATCTTGGACTACCCATAGTCCTTTGTAATACAGACAGACTTAATCATTTTGAGATCAGAGCTCTGTGGGGGCCATACCATCACTTCCAGGAGTTCTTAATGACTTTCGCTGTACATTTGGGGCAACCAGATGCCTCCCTGATGGTATTACATGATGAACAAGTGTCTCTCAGCATTGAGGAGACCATCAATTCTTTCCCCAACTCCATTTGCAGAAATGCAGCCCCAAACTTGCAAGGAACCTGTAACGCTCTCAAAGTGTTTTGGTGAACAAACTGCCTTCTGCTACAACCAAATAATTCCAGTCCCTGTGTTTCCATGCATGGTTGAGTCGCTTGGACTTGTTTCCATGTCAGAGGTATGGCTTTTTTGTCCGCAAGTCTTCCGTCCCACTGTTTCTGCTCGCCTTTCACAAGATTTCAGAGCGAGAATTGTCCTTGACTGAGACTTCTGTTTCTTGTTAAAAACAATTTGTGTCACCAGGGGTGACTCGTAGGGATCCCTTTTCATGATGTTTTCAGACATCTCATGTGACAGTCTGAGCTTGTCAGGGGGAAAAAAATGAGTTTTTTGTGGATGTAATTTTGGCACAATTGCCCTGAAGAAAAATGATACAACCACTGAAGCCTGTTTGCGGCTGCCGGCAGAAGCCATCTACTGCACAAATTCCACAACTTTTTGTACCTACTTGTCATTTTGACACCAACATAGGGAAAATAGGGCCCAGGTTTCAAAACACCGAAATCCTTTAACATTTTTAATTTATTTTTAAAAGCATTCTTACTTTTGCCACAACTGCCTAAAACTCCTGCACAGTGGTCTACACCTACAGTGATCAACACGATCCTTCTAGCTATATACTGTGTAAACTTCAGCAATCAGGTTGTGTGCGTGAATTTGGTGAGTTGTCTAAAAAGTAAGTGCTGCGTGGGGCGACAGTATAAGTCATGTACAAGTACAAGGTCATTTTAGAGGAAGATAATGTCATAAATGATTACAGTTGATGCTAAAAGCCATTAAGAATTACTGAACAGAACTCTTGCACACTCTCACAACCTGCGTTAGCACTTTAGCAAGTGCACTTGGACCACTCAGCTCTCTCTGCTCCAATTTAAATACCATGTTCAGATAACAGGAGGTAATGTGACTTATTTTATAACAGCACGAGATGTGCTGGCTTCTCTGACATTACAAATTTAGGTGCTTGTTGTAGCTCAGATTAATCCTGTTGTATGTTTCCTTCACCCTGTGGTTTACAGTCTGAAGCCAACATGGTTGACTCCACATTATAGGTCATACAAATTAATGAGTCAAGTATGAGCTTCATATATTACGTTTATGATTGGAAGAAGTGTGCCAGCCTGGTGCATCTAGAGTCTGTTTGTACTGTTTAGTCTCTGAGGTAATTAATACAAAGGACATATATAACTAAAATGCTTTCCTAGTTTTAAAAAGTGTCTACAATCACATGTTTTGAACAATGGATAAAATTTCAACAATTACTCAAATTATGTGCAATGTGGAAGGAGTTGCAGGGCTCTGCTGTTCGCATCAGCTCTACTGATTTTCATGGCATATTTTAGGTTTTCCAGCTGGCAACTTTACTGTTTTGGTTCACTCTCACCGCCCTCATAGTGTAATTTTTGGCTGCAGCAGCCAGCTTCAAACACCAGACAGACACAATTAGAGACTGGTTGGTGAACACAGTGGAGCAGTTAGCAACTAAAGACCCAGGAGTTGAGGGATACTAAAACAGCTAAAAGAGAGGATGAATATTCAACTTACATTCACCAGGTGACCAGAAGCATGATTCTAACTGTTGGATATGTAAAACCACATTCTGAATGATCTCTCAAAGAAACTTGTATGAGGAGGAGCAAAGCAGCAATAAAGGGACAAACTTTGTATTTTATAACAGCTTTGCATATATTCTGATAATAGTAACGATAATTCAGTTATTAATATAAAATGTATTCATTGACCTTGTAATGCTCAAAGAAATGGTAACACAGAATCTAAAATCTCTTGTCTAAACTTCAGCCTTGCTTGTGGGCAGTTTCCTGTTTGTTAACTCTGGTTACCTGACCTACTGATCTCCAGATTACAACATGTAGGCATGTAGCTTCGAGGAGTGTATATGTTTGTGTGTTTGGGTTTGTGTGCATGTTTATGCATTGTTTTCTGTGAATATAATCTGTCCATCACTGTTGTTGTGATCAAAGGTCCCACACTCTGTCCTCTGGGCCACTCAGTGTGAGATTATCCTGGATAAACACACACACACACACACACACACACACACACACACACACACACACACACACGCACGCAACTGGACAATGATTTTTTGTTTGTGAGCCTTTGTTTATCTTGTCTAAACTGTTTCCTGGATATCTGTAATATTTATGATCTAATAAAAGCTCCAGGTTCACTCTCCTCTCGCAACACCTGTGAAACTAATTCCAGATATTGATTTTGTAGTAACAATCATTAAAAAAGTATGATATATCAAAATATATATGACATGTACAGTAAATATATATAACACTTTGGAGACTCCTTCAGTGTGGTAAGCCTGGCAGTTTAAAATTGTCAGAGTTGCCTGAAATCTTTTAAAAATCCAATTTTGATGCATGTTGTCTTACTCAAGTTGAAGACACAATTTGTCAACAACAGTGTGTTGGTAGACCGTAACATTTTGCTAGGAGATCTAAAGTAGCATTTTTAGCAAGCAAGCTATATGAAGAAGCAAAAAGTATAGTAGCTAGCTTGGAATTCTCAGTATGGATATCATGGCAGAGGCTGCGTTAACTTACCGGAGCAAGAGAAAAAGAGGCTGACGGAGCAAGCTACCAGACAAGAGACTGGCTTTTACCCGTTGCTGTGAGCTGAAAGCTAACGTTAAAAGGACACAGGAAAGATGACGAGCTGGCCTTCTTTCTGTTGGAATAGTAAGTAATACCTTATTAGCTGGCTTGCTGTGTCTTGTGTTGTTGTGCTTGCTTGACGTTTGCCTGTGTTAGAAAAGTTGTCGACTCAAGCAAAAGAGATTTCACAGACGGAGGTTTAGCCGCTTGCTATAAATCTTGAGTTGATGTTAGCAAACGTAAGATTACTAGATAACAAACCCTGACATCGGTAAAGTTACTATGTGTTCCTGCGTGCTCCTGCGTTGGTTGCTGTCTAGCTTTGTTTGCCACCCACGTTTCAAGCACCATTTTCCTGCTGGGGGAGAGCAGCGGGGTGTCGAGCCAGAGCGAAGCAAGCGTGCAACATAACCGGACTCAGTAGCCTTTATAGCAGAGGTGAAGAGACCGAAAAGAGGATGTTTGAGGTGGAAGCTAAGACAGACAGACGGAGAGCTGTCATTCTTTCTGTGTACAAATATACCTGGGCGTCCGGCCCAAGTCAAGTCTACGTGTGGGAAACAGTGCACAGCTTATTCATTTTACACTGGTATCAGACCGTACTCCGTATTGACCAATACCCAAAGCCCAGGAATCGGTATCAGTATGGGACATGAAAAAGTGGTATCGAGCCATCCCTTGATTGTATCATTTCTAAATTACTTTTTAGTTTAAAAAAAAATAAAATACACTTTTATAAATTCGTGGAAAGGGACTCAAAACAGTGAAAGTCGTGCAGTTTCAGACAGGGCTGGACTGGGACAAAAAATCGGCCCTGGCATTTTTGACGGCCCACCAAAATCGGTTGGACCCCCCACACCAATACACCATCCTTCCATTTAAGGGCTCAGATTAGGGTGTGACGAAACACTTAGCCCATGAGATGTAACATTGCACAAGATTGGGCCATGACAACAAGACAAGTGTATATTTTAATAGGCCTACAATTTAGAAAAAAAAATTTATTGATGAAATATTTGATAGGGAGGTCTGGGGGGTCCTCCCCCAGAAGATTGTGAGCATGAAACACTTAATTAAAAACACCAAGGAAGCATAAAATTCAGATGGCAGGTGACAATTTAGAATATAAAAATATAATAGAATGCAGTAATCAGTAGCTTATTATTGTTTTTACCTTAACTTACAATACACAGTTTTCTTCTACATTTACATTGCATTGCAGGCTTATTGTGCAAATAAACCTTTTTCATAGCATTTTTATAATTAACATTTCTTGGTTCAAGCTATTTTTAACATTTTTAACAAATGCTTTCAAATAGTGGTGGGTAGCCTACATGTCCCCAGGTCCCCCACAGGCTGAGCTACTCCATGCTTACCACTTATTTACATTACACCGGCCCCAAAGGTGCGTCGGCCCACCGGGTATTTGCCTGGTATGCCAGATCCAGCCAGTCCAGCCATGGTTTCAGAGAAGCGAGGTTCTGGTGAAATTGAGGTCATATCTGAAACTGTGGTGCAGAAATTATGTAAATCTGTAATTGAGAATATCTGCCATAGTATTTTAGATGACCATATTCTTATCCTTATCTGAACCCTATCAATCTGCCAGAGGATAGAGCAAATAGATGGAGCATTCACAGAACCTCAAATATGACCTTTTTTTCTCCTCATTATCCTTCACCCTTGCCTAAACAATTTCAGATGGACACATCAAAGAAAATGAACAAGGAGCCATTTCAATTAAGTCAAAAACAGCATGCTGTTTGCTGTTTGAGAGGCTGAGGAGAGGTTACTGATATTCATACACTCCACTTCAGCACACTCTCATGTACGATGTGATCTTTTTTTATTTGCTTGCCCACCTCAAGGGACATCAGTATGCAAAGTCAGCGACAGTACAGTCTTTTACACCAGTAGGGTTTGAAGTGTCTTTCCTAAGCATACGAATCCATGCTGTTATGAGGACTTGAACCCTTGCCTTTGATTGAAAGACACAGACCAAAAACCTAGATCAATAACACCCTTGGTAGCATTGCACACCTTAACATCCTAGATCAAATGTGACTAATATATCCCAGTGACTATTAAACTATTGACCTTAGATTCACACTTCACTGACTCCAATATGAAGTGTAAGCATAGAGTATGTGAGTTGATCTAAGGCTACAGAAGGAAAATGATCTTTCAGGGACTTGGAACTTTCTCAAGAAAGTTTATCCATCACAGTGATACGTTTGTGTCATTTTGTTTAACTGTACATTATCTCTGCTTGGTAATACTCAGTGTGTGTAAGCTGACTTTCAATTCTCAGATGTTGGATCACCCTTACTGCATATGTTTCCTCCTAACTCCTAATTAGCACATTTAGGAACATAACGAGCTGAAATCTGACTTATTCATGGCCATACACTGGTATTTACAGTATGAATGGATCAATTATAATCCTACTGTTCGGTTTTATTCCCATTGTTGTAGTTTGTAATTCTACCAACCTTCTCTTCATTTTCTTTTCCCACCTATGGCTCCTATAAACCCCAAGGTGTCTGAGGAGATGGGATTTCTCTTTGAATTTCCTCTCCAGAGGGTCTTCTTTTTCTTTCTTCTTTTCCCCCAAGTTTGTCTTCTTAGGCAACTGTTGCTAATGTAGGCCTGGAAATTGAGACATGACCCCGGGCTGCACAGATAAACTTGACCTGACTTGACCAACAGTGAGACTTTTTAGATCAGCACTCAGAGTCAAGAAATTGAGTGAAGGCTGGGGGGTAGTTGGAGGTTTATGCGGGCTTTATTGAGGCGATGGCAGTGTCCGTTGTGTATGTGGCCAACAGGGTCCTTAGGGTCAGTCAGAAGTAGGCTATGGTCATGAAACTGATACAGTGATAGGCCATATCTGAAGGTGTACCTGATGTGGCTCACATTTACAGGGTGGATTGTAGAGTAAGATGACAGGATGGTGTGTGTGTGTGTGTGTGTGTGTGTGTGTGTGTGTGTAGGGTTTTTGGAGGGTAGGGATGTAGTAGAGGTTTACCGCTGGGACAGCAGTGGGACGTCCAGCTAGTCCAGCTAGAGTTCTTAGGGCCATCCGCCATCTGAGTGCCAGCCATGACCTCTTTTCTCCCTGCCCACAGCTACAAAGCCAAACAGGTCATGTGAGAGGATGAGGTGATTTATACGCACACATAGAAATGGATCATCACAGTGGACAGAGACACAAAGTCTATAAAATAGGTGGAATATGATTTACTGGAAAATACATACACAAGTACACATGTATCTCTGCATTTCATCATTTTTTGACATCTCGTGCAGTATTGACCTTGATTTATTCCTATTTCTCACTTTTACTTAATTGTCAGAAAACTAAAACCCACAGGAACTCAATACAAAAGCAGGGACAGGTGTAAGATGCACCACCGTTTAGGGCCTGCTTTAATCCTCAGCTCACCCGTGCACACGCACAAACACGCACGCACAGTGAGTGTTGCGTGTGAGGCCGATTGATTGGATCGCTTTCACCGAGCACGCAGATTATATTGTTAGGTCATCAGGAGTGTAGCGACAGGTCACACCGGTGCCGTCTGTTAGAGCGGGAAAGAGAGAGGTAGGCAGAGACCGACAGACAGAAAATGGAAAGATTTGACAGGGAAAGAGTAGAGAGACAAAATTGCAAGTGAGACCACACAGTTATTAAACTGACATACGGTCTGTGGCGGAACAATCACACGCACTTGCACACACAACTGATGCACTCCCTGTGAGTAAATGGATATACACTGAGACACTGAAACATGCAGAGAAGATGCGGTCGCAGGCTCTCATCACAGCTGAGGAGCTGCCTATTCATCTGCACATAAGAGGACAAAGCGAGCGTACTGCACTCAGGAAATTGCAGCCGTGCAATTTGCAACCGTTAAGCAGCGGTGGAGGACACAGTCACATACACAGAACTACCACTCTCACACACACACACGCACACACACACTGGTGCTGGTTGTTTCCCTGCCTGGATCTTTGAACTGTTCAATGAGGGCTCTTTACACCAAAGTGAATAGCCCCTCTGATTCCCCTCCGCGCTCTGTGTGCACTGGTGTGCGCGTGTCTGTGTGTGAGTTGGTGCGCGCGTGTGTGAGTGCCAGACTTGGTTGCACATACCATGTGTTTGCGTGTGTCCTCTTCATCTTTTGTGCGGGCCCAGCTGAGGGGCGAGAGCTGTTTTGCATGTGGCTCAGCCTCACAAACGAGCTGTGAGGCCCGAGGGAAGCTTCTAAACAAACTGATCCTTCATTGCTCTTTAATTTGGACCCGAGGTGTGAATTCATCCTTATACGTGTGTTCTCAAAGTGATTATTCTCAAAGATCACTGATGTAATACTGAGAGTTTTAGTTTAATGTCTTGCTGGATTTGATTCCTTGAGCCAAGGACTTGCTACTGATGGATTCATCAGATTGTAGTTTATATGTTTCCAAGATAAAATGTTTTCAATTATGCATACCATTTAGAGGATGCTTTTATCTGAAGAGGTGCATAGTACCATGAAAGCATACTTTCAGTACGTATTCCTTACCCCGGAGTCAACCCACTGAGCTAGAAAGGACCACTTACAAATAAAAGTTTTTTGTCTGTTTGTTTGTTTCTTAGGACATAAATGTCTGCTCACTGCTTTACTTTCTCTGTCATCTGCTGTGTCTGTGCTATTTTTCAGCCACTTAGTAGAACTAGGTCTCCCTCTAGTGAGAGATATTTGTAACAGTGCGCAAGAAGAAATGTCCAACAATCACATTCAAGTATCCAGCTCCTCAGAATTACAAAAAGGTGTGCAGTTCTAATGACTATAAAAACTTTGGCACCATCTGCATTCTATGGTCAACAGGAGCAGATTTTATTTGTTTGTTCTTTTTAGGATAAATAATAAACTGAGTTGCTGACTCTTAATATTTATTTCTATTTTCTTTTCCCCCTACATTTTTTACCCTTTCCCATTTACTTCTCTAATTTACCAATTCATTACCTTTAACTATCCTTTTCTACATCCACTACTTTCTGACATTCCCATCCAGGTGATAATATACCAGGGCGGCCAGGTGTTCAGCCTCGCCAACCACCTCAATGGTCGTGTGGGCTTCGTGGCCACCATGCCAAGTACAAGTGCCTCCATCTTCATCAACAACACCCAGCTGGCCGACACGGGGACCTACCAGTGCCTGGTCAACAACCTCCCAGACAGAGGGGGGCGCAACATTGGTGTCATTGGTCTCACTGTGTTGGGTAACTAATATTTCTTTTTGAATGTCTCACAAAACAAGACAAGAACAGTTTCTTATATTAGAAGATAGCAGGGTTAAAGCTGTATGTATTGCAACACAATTTCAATATGCTGGAGTTAGTAAAAGGAAGAAAATAATACATAACTGTATGCTGTGCTTTTCGATCTGATTTCATAGGATATCCAGTATTTCATTGTTTGGCCGTTAACTTAGAAGGCACCAGTTGTAAAGCTCTAAAGGAAGGTAAATTACAAAATTTTAGTATGTAGTATGAGTATGAAACTTTAATTTGTAAGTAACCAGAAGAATCCTGTAAGACAGAATGCTTTCAAACCATTTCCAATCATACAGCTTGCAAGCACTGTTGGTTTAATGAGATTCTTCATCTTTTTTGACGATGAAATTTCCCCTACAATTAGGAAAATATTAGATTTGCTTTGTGAAGTGGTTAACACGACACCGCCCACTCTCTCAATCTGCCAGTGCCCCCCTCGGTGCCAGCATGTCGAATCCAGGGCACGCTGGATGTAGGCAGTGACATCATGCTGATCTGCAGCTCAGAGGAAGGTATTCCCACGCCGTCCTACTCCTGGGAGAAGCTGGACGTGCTGCCCAAGCTGCCGCACAACGCCATGCAAGGTATAACAAACAAGCTGGCCGTCGGAGTTCCTTTTTGCCCCACCTTTGCTGGTAAATCTCACACACATAGCGCAGCTCAGACTCAGCAGCAATCCCACCATCATCGCCACCTGTCATGTGCCAGGCCCGTACTACTGCCCCCCCCGTCCCACCCACTGATCCTGCTGAGGGGTGATGATGGATGGATGGCGTGATTCAAACCATGTGAATTTGTGAATGAGTCTGTGTGTCAGGAAAGTGTTTGTGTAATTAACCCAGATGATTTTGCTTTTGTGGTGTTTTTATGTTCTTCCTCACTCTCTCATGCTGAATAGGCTACCAACTCATTACCAACACATTTATTCCAAACACTTGCCATTCTTTGTACTTGACTGGTGCAAACACTGTGGCCAACTTTACCTAAGCGGTGACCTAAAAGCCAGCTACTCACTGAATAACAGAAGCAGGTGTATTGGAGTTGCGTTTGGTTTTCAGCATCGGAGATCACTGGTGTAGAGGACTCTCCTGTCTTTTCCAGCTATGCCTGTTGCACATTCAAAAAATGTTTTGTCTGTACACTACTGGTCAATAGAAGGCTAACATCCATCGAATGTAACATCAACTGCAGTTACCACATTCCGGCAATTGTTTTTTTCTTATACAGCTATAGAGATGAATAATGTAGACACTGGGAAAGGACTGTGGATTTGAAGAAACTGAATCATAATTGCAAATTCAGCAACAGAGGTTGAATACATGTCAATTATTAGCATTTG
This sequence comes from Micropterus salmoides, assembly GCF_014851395.1. Lineage (NCBI taxonomy): Eukaryota > Metazoa > Chordata > Actinopteri > Centrarchiformes > Centrarchidae > Micropterus > Micropterus salmoides. Next base: position 13,246,816 of record NW_024042261.1, on the reverse strand, counting down.
TGAGATGCTAATTGGCGTATCTGGAATCAGCTCTTTGATATGTTAACATCTAACAGAACTTCAAAGAGGTGAAATTGTATCTCGCCAAAATTGCAGTTGGTACTGTTGGTAAAAAGCAACAGGTACGTTGTCTTATAGTTACATTACACTTATTGTATGCTGTTTACATTCTTTGCTCTAAACCCAGATTCTGTAAATTAAATGTATGTAGTCAACATCAACCATTAGAGAGATAGCTGATATATTTCAGTTTAAGCTAGATGAGGAAATCATATCCCGTAAAATATCAAGACCAAGTTATTGATATTGTATTGTTAAACATTGTGCTTATAGCACTTCATCACTCTCATTAAATCTACTCTTCTTCATTTTCTGACATTTTCAACCTTTTACATCGGAAGAGCAAATGGTCTCACTGTTTCGTATAGAGTTTTGATTCTGTCTTCTTTTGCTGTTTGCTTTTGATTCAAACTGAAAGGAAATCCTGAATTTGTCAGTGTCACTCTCTGTGCGTTTAGTTTGACACCGACAGCCTTGACATCTGTCAGCAGGTGAAAATCTGGCTCACTTTCTATAACTCAGATATCCAGGAAATGCTGAGGCCTTTTTAAGGAAACCAAACAAACCAAAAAAAGGACTCTGCAGCTTTACCTTTCTACTGTACAGTATAGTTCAATTCCACACTTTATATTATTGCACTTGTATGTAGATATATAGCACCCTCTACTGATAGATAATAGACAAAGTAATGTTAAATGTATTGTGAAACTATTTACAAGGTTAGTAACAGAAACCAAATGTTTTATACAAATTGTAAATGACTTATTCAGCTTACTTTTAATAAACTCATCATCTTATACTTTGCACTCTGTGTAAATGTTTTTTGATTGGCTGTGCTTCGGTCCTCTTAAACACTATGTGGCTCTGTGTGTGTCCTTTAGACCAGATGCAGGGCACGGTAACACTGAGAAACATAAGCACCAGCACCTCAGGACTTTACCAGTGTACCTCCAGCAATGCAATTGGCAAGAGCACCTGTCTGCTCAACCTGCAGGTCGTAGCACGTAAGTACACACACACACGCACTGCGCCCTTACTGCTGGATCCATGTGACACAGCTGACACATGGCTGCGTTTGCATAGGGATGTGCATTTATAGATGGGAAAGCGGCATCCTTGTCTCACTCGAACACTGACAGATGGGAATAAAGTTAGAAGTCTTCTCCTTGAGTGACACTTATCAAACAATCACATAAACAAAGACACAAACATAAAAAACAACCAAACACAGGACTAGACCAGAATGTCTTGCAGGCAGCAGCAGTCCCTCTGTCTGCGTCAAGACGCGGGGACTGCTGTTTAGGGTCATACAGGGTCAGACAGTTTGGATAGCTTGACAGGAAGGACTGTAACATGGTTTTTAGTTTTATCTGACAGTGCGTGACAGGCTGACACTCTGTGTGACAACAGAGCACTGAGGCTGTCTGTCAGAGACAACAGTGGGTTTCACTCATTTAAAAGCAGGTAATACAAACATGGTGCAGATGTAAATGTTCAGAAAAACAGAAGTGTTGCTCAAAACTATTCTGGTCCATTCCTGATTCTATTTTACTCATTGCACAGATAGTTCCCTAAACTTTTTGTTTTGGGAATATGCTTCATATGTTGTATATTAACATGTTATACCACCAATTCAGTTCAATACTGGGTGTAGAAAGTAATTCTCTTAGACACCTGACTCTGAAAACTGACATTAAAAATTTAATCTGAGGCAGTGCATCAGGAGCTCATTCTTTAAGGCAGTGTGAAATCCCTCATACATTCAAATCAGTGCTGTCCAAGTCAAGTCTCAAGTCTTTGAGCTAGAGTCCAAGTCAAGTCTCAAGTAACTCGTGGTTATAATGAATGTTGAATTACCTGCTGCGTTCAATCCAGGCTGCTTATAACATTGCATAGCTATAACGGCTTCTGTAACTGTAACCTGTTTTTCACTTACAGAGCACAACCATGTAATCTGCAATGCAAGTAATCACAGCTTATTAACTGGTGTAAGTCAACTCATCCCGCTGACTCTCAAACCCAGTGTAACGTTAACTTAATAAAACTGTAACGTTACATGATCAACAATAAACATGTAACCTGTTTGCAGCCAACGTTAATAATTAACGTGATGGCAGCCAGAGGGACCTAAATGAGTATGTTATTCGACCACCACAACTTTGGCAAGCAAACAAACAATCATTCACCTTTTCATAACAAGCGACTATTGGAGTTAACCCATCGTAGGTCCCAAAATCTATATTTGTTTGAAAATGCACACGTGTTAATTCACTTTCCCCCAATCCATTCAGCTCTCTCTTCAGGTGAGGCTGATCTTACTTACTGTAAATTTGTCAAACATTTGTGGAACTTTCTCCTTCTATCTCTCTGTCCTGCAGCCCAGCCTCAGAGTGTGGGTCTGATAGCAGGGACCATCGCTACGGGAGTCCTAGCTGTCATCATCTGTTCCCTGTTAGTGGTGGTCACACTCTTCTACTGGAAGAACAAAAACAAATACGACGAGGAGGAGATCCCCAATGAGATCAGGTTCGGCTTTGATTTGTGATTTTCCTTTTTAATCAGAATGGTGCTTTAGACAGTTACAACCATGTGCATGAAGGACAGACAACACAATATTAAAGGATGTATTGGAGGTGGATGTCTCTGTTGAAGTCAAACAGGGATTGTTTACTTGCGTTAGTATTTCAGACTGTGGCAGGGTGGAGACAACACCTGTGGTCTCTCTGTTGTATTTTAAAAGGCAATAAGCTAATTTGAGCTAAATTGTCATTTACAGTCTGTGAAGGTCCGTCACGTGTTTGAATGAGCTGCAGTTTCTCCCTTAAATCACTCCATGAATCATTTGGAAGATAAATCATTGTTCAGATATCTGAGGCTTTGGCTAACTGGGATAACATCTGAACTAATTCAGTTTCCACCCTTACGGCTCAGCAAATCAAATTGAATCTATTTTATCTCAGCCAAATGAATCAGGAGCCAAACTCTTCTACCCAAAAGTACTCATCAATAAAAAAAACCCGTAGTTTATATGAGCAAGGACTAAATAGAAATCAACATAAAAACAATGTTTGAAAACATTTACTGTATATTTACTGAAAGTATATATAAAATTGATTGATTTATTTCTTAATTAAGTGTAGTCTGAATGTAGTGCTGACTACAAGAGGCGAACACAGTATTAGTAGCACTTAAATATAATAGCCTTTTCTGTTTTGTTTTATTTGGACAAAATAATGTGTTTTTTGTCGCTATTGCATTATGTGTACAGGTGTTCCAGTTATTGTAACCACCCACTGTATATTTACATTTCATATACATATACATTTCCCAGAAAGACAGAAGAGTAACAATTAATAAATAAGTAGTATTTCAAATTTTCAGTGTGTTGCAGCTTGAGTGCATGGAGAAGCTCTGTTAATTTTTAATGTGTCATAGAGGATTTGTGCTAAATATTTGAAGATGAAGTAATTGGCTTTCATACTGCTATGACTGCTCTTCTAATATCACTGACATCTACAACTTATATCTTCTTAACAGAGAAGATGACCTTCCTCCCAAGAGGTCGTCATCAGTGAAGGCTTTCCATGCAGACGCCTCATCCTCAGAGAATGACACGCTGACGTCTACCAACACCTACAACAGCCGCTACTGGCACAACCCCAAACCCAATTATGACACCAACTCCTATACACGCTACAACGGAGACACTCGGCAGACCTTCTCCACTGCTGCTCATGGTGCACATGGACACGGACAGGCCCAGAACGCAGGACACAGCCATAGTACAGTGGTCACAGCACCAGGCTCAGCCCCACTGTCCCGCCACGCGCAGCCTACAACGGCAACGACAACATCATTTGCAAATGGCAGCCACACGCTCCCGCCACCCAAGACTCTGGTGGTCACCACAAACTCTGCCCCTTCCCCTCCCACCATGGTGCGCAGCAACGGCTCTGTGAGCCTCAAACCGGTGGTGACGTCCACACATGGGCAGCACACGCACTCCTACGCCGTGAGCCAGGCCACGCTGGAGCGGATGGGGGCAGTGCCTGTCATGGTGCCTGCCCAGAGCAGAGCAGGCTCGCTGGTCTGAAATCTGATTTGGTAAAAACAAGACTTAATGATTGGTTGTGATGTTTGAAAGCCACTGATGATATGGGCTGAAGCAGCCCGCTGCCCTTTACAACTGTGTCTTTCTGTATGTCTCGACTTCTTTATCTCAAAACAAACAAAGGATTTTACAGCGCGGAGTTCATTTAATGCCAATTCCTTGATGGACAGGACCCTCCATTTTGTAGACGAGCACTACGTGGAATCTAATCATCCCGTTTTGGGTGGATTTTCCTGGCGGGTGTGGTGGGAACTATTTTTTAACCACTTGGATGATTTCACAAAGCTGGAGTGACATTTCCTGCACAACATGGATTCCCACATCTTTTTCAGGGCTGGATCATTGTGACGATTGTGGTTTTTCGGACTCAAAGCAACACAAGGCATTTTCATCTCAGTGTGCCCATGCTGCATGGTCAGACAGAAGCGAGCTCGGATTCCCACATAAATGCATGTGTCCCTTGTTTTAGGATAACAAATTAAGTCCACATTATTTCTAATAATTTCTTCTCACAGTTGTAGTTTTGACTGACAGGAATGCTAGTGATGATGAGGGTTATGCATTAAAAAAAAGTGAATGTTCAGACGTCTACTGGGAGTAACCTAAAGGATGAAAGTATAAGAATGAAATTATGTCGGGTGAAATGGCCTTAGATGCATTGACAGAGGGTTTAATTTACTTCATTGAATGCAAATATTTTGATTACGTTTTGCACTTTTCAGAGCAATGTCTTATGAACAATAACTCAACAATAACTTACTAATGATATGCTTTACTCATACCACATTAACTGAAACGTTCCTGCACATACAAAACACTGGTGATATTTGAAGATAGCACAAGTGCTGGATTTTCAGAGAAAAAACTGCACAGCACTTTTCACAGCAGAAAGCTACTGCCCCCTGATTTAAACTTGAACCTGCAGATGGATATTGTCATAGTCTCCGCTGTGTTCATCCGTGCTGTCGTCCTAATCTGGTTCATGTCACATCAGTGCTGCTTTGAGAAGATGTGGCTAGGAGGATGTCTTATTTCGTAAATGCTTTATAAAGAGAAAATATATATTTAAAGGTGACTTTTTTTCCCATTGACAAAGGCTAACACCTACTGTTTTCTACTGTACATATTGTAACTACAACAGTAGGCTAGATTGTGAATCAAAGAAAATACATTACATGTCTGACTGAAACATATTTTACAACTCACGTGTCTTAATTTTGAAACGGTTCTTTTTGTTACATTAGACAACAAGCTGAGTTTGGTCGACAGTGTTATTGGTTTCAATGAAGGGATGTTTCTTTTTATGTTTTATGTTTATAATGAGTATCGCCATTTATTCACAAGGTCTGAGGTAAATACAGAATGGTTTTCCAAACACTTTGGATATGAGCAATAAATACTAGCCAAGTTATTGATGTCATCCCTTAATTCACACATGAATGCAGTCTCCAAAATGTACACCTGCTGAGTACCAGTCAACACTTGTTTTCCCATCACAGTTTGTTGTCAGTGATGTAGGCCTGCAGTTTACGCAGTCCTGGATCAAACAGTAATCCTGAGTTCTCCCGGGGGGTTTTGCCTGAAAGTCACGATGGAAATTGCCTGTTGTTTTACATCTGCATTGTTTCTGCATTTATTCACTATTCTATCAGTTACTACAATATGTACGTTGTCTGACCACAGCTATATACCCGCTCAGTGTTGTTACAGACACATTGATCCAACATGTTTTGTCTTTCTTTTTTGTCTCAAGGCTGTCCACTGTCACAAAGCTGTAGTACTTTGGTTAAGTCTATCTGCAACACAGTACAGCAATACAGTGAGGCTGAAACAGGTTATCACTTCCCCTCCTTTTTGTTTGACAGTGTTTTCAGAATAAAGTCTATTGTCTGTGTAGATTTCACTCATTATCTCTCCCAGTGTCCCTGCACTGAACACAGGCTGACAACATTAGAAGAAGAGGATCTCTGGCTTTATTATTCCCAGAGAATTTCAGGCTAGAAAAGCTAAACAGAGATTATTTTGCTCTAACTCCTCAGATTGCAGGAGCAATGGAGGAAAGAGAGCAAAATCAGTAGAAAACTACTGAGGATTCAACCCAGATTAAATAAACATCTAATTTTCTACCCTGGCCATACAGTGGTACACAAGGTGGTAAATGGGTTGTGTATAAAAATAAATAATGACATGTGATATATTGCCAATAGTGAAAACCAATCTGTAAATATGTATAAAAACACATCTTATTCTTACTGTTGGGTTGAAATGAAATAGAAAAATAACACTGAAACTTGTAGTGAATAAATGTTGTTAATACATTTGAGTTGGCATCAAGCTCATTTGTTTGTTTGTGTGTTGCATGGTTCACTTGCCATGGTACAACTTTACTGTCTGCTTCATGTTTTTAAAGTGAAAGTGACATTTCTCAATCATAAATAAAAAACATAGAGCAACAGCAGAGAAAACATTCCAAGTGCATCATCAACAGAAACTGAAGCATTTTTGCTTCATGTAAGTATAAGATTCTACATTAAATGTCTCATGTACAGGAGTTATTGACTTCAGGAGCTGCTTCTGTAATAGGAATGCTTTTCAGGGTATTGCTCAAAAGCTTTCTATGAAACTCATTCATCGAGCCTTTGGTGCTGATGCAGGCTGTGCAGGCAACCATAAAGAAGGAAGCTGTACAGAATAACAATATGAAGAATATGCAACTGTGCAATTTTTTTCATGCGCTTGTGGTTTCTATTCCCAAGACAAATTGTGTAATGCAAAATGCAAAAATGAAATGTCATCCAAGTAAAGAAACAGTCAGACCAGATCCATGAACAGATTTAGGATATACATGTTTACCAGTAATATTTCTGTTTATTGCTTATGTTTTATATTATATTATATATTTATATACTCTCATATATAATCTCTTGCTCTGCCAATCATTTGGCTGTTTTAAGTTCTATTTAGGTGTGTGTGTGTGTGTGTGTGTGTGTGTGTGCACGCGTGCGTGTGTGTGTGCATAGCATTGCTCTATGGTGGGTCCATGGTGTATTCGGCAATGATCATTTTAACCAGCCCAGCACTTCCTGTAATGTAGAGAAACAATTTGAAATATCTGACTGAAATCATGAGGAACCACAGTTCTTAAATTAACCACTAGGGGGAAGTGTTTATACACTCATCTCAACCAGGACTCAGAAATGTGTTCTTCAATTCTGCCTCTAATCTCATCATAAGAGATCAAGACAGCAAATTCTGAACCATTCATTATAAAAGGCAAATGTATCCAATGGTAATAAATTCACTGGGAATGGACTTATTTAAATTAATTTGAATAGCACTTGTCTTAATGCAGTCTTAATGGTGGTGTTCCATTTCTAATCTGAATTTCCATTAGTACTCTTCCTCTAACCCACTTCGGCTTTTAGAAACAACAGGAGTGGCCTTTGGAAAAGGCAGTATTAAAAAAGCAATGGACCAGCTCTCCTGAGGATTGTGCTCATTATTTGAACATGAGGCCACTAGCTTGGTGTGTGTGTGTCCATGTGAGAGTGTCTGTGTTGAAGCAAGCATGTTCACACTCCTAACTAGAGCATTGAGGTTAATTACCTTAGATCTGAATTATGATGAATCAAAGGAATACTTCTTCTGATATTCCCTCTTATTCTCCTTCCTTTTCTTCTTCTTCTGCTTGCACCATGTATGTTTCATTTATCATTTACAGTTTTATTTTTCAATTGCTAAGATGCAACTGAAGCCACTTTTTCAAAACTCTTCACACAGCCTGCATTACCAGCATGCATCTTGGCCAAACAGTTAATCTCACCTCCAAAAGTCACTCAAACCACCAAAACACTTCATACAGGTCTCAAAATAAACTCAGCATCCATTGTCACTCGTAACACACTGACCTACAAAACACTACAACAGGGAGCATTGCGTAAATTTGATGAACTTTTATCTTTTATCTGAGGGCAAAGTTTAGTTTTTCAGCGAGATTAAATGGTTTTGAGTGGAAAGCTTCATTTTTACCTGAAAATAGAATGTTTACCGGAATAATAGAACATGACACATACTAGATACACAGGAGGATCACGTAACAAGCAACAAAAGGTATTAAAGAAAAGCATCTTTATACATTTTAATTGTTTTAAATTCTTCAGACTAAATAATGCTTCAATATAATGTTTGATTTATATTGAAATATATTGAAGGCTATTTGTAAATGTAATATTTTTCATATAAGATAAAGAGGTTCAAATATATAGGGTTTTCTTTACAATATCAATCTTTTCATAAAAGAATAAAATATTTATTTTTTCGAAAATATCTAAAGTCATGTTCTTAAAGACGTATTTGACAGAAATACAAACACAAAATGAATGACAAATGCTTTGAGTTTCGTTATTGCAAAAAACACACCTTTCCTCAACATCAATCCTGAATCTTACAGTTTTTCACAATTGCTAAAACACTAAACCCCATGCTCTGAACCAAATGCTCAGTGGCCTAAATCCATTTGTCGAATCAGTCACTTTTTTGGCAAAACCTTAAACAAGTTCAGGTCGTTAAGACACTGTTTGTGAATCTCATCCACTTTTCTTGCAAAACTCTAAACACATTCTCACTCAATAAAACACATTTTGCACTGTGATGCACTTGTGTTGGGTTTCAAGAAATGTGTCTTAGCAATTGTGAAAAACTGTAATATAACTGTTATTTATTTGATACACATATTGTAGCAATGAGTGCAGCAGTAACATCAGATCATATTTACTATGGGGTGAGAGGGTAGTTCGTCCAAAAGCTGACCGCTATATGTACACCCTAAGCGGGTTAGGGAGCTCGATTTGGCTGTGAGGGTGACTCCGACCAGAGTTCACTCTGTGTCAGAGTGGAAGAGGCGAGGGTGTAATTTTGGAAAGGCCCTAGGAGGAGGAGGAGGAGGAGGGCGGAGGAGCAGGAGGAGGGCGGTGGAGGAGGGTGGAGGAGGAGTACGGAGAGGAGGAGGAGGAGGAGAACAAGAATCTCTGGCCTGTCCCAGACCAAAGACAGGATGCTGGGGCAGAATAATTTGTTGTTTGGTGTGTTGTACTGTACAGCACACTAAGGAATAAAAAGTGTGCAAATGTTTACATTTGTAATTTCTTTTCTTGTGTTTACCATGTGAAAAGGTTTTTGAGGGGAAGAACCACAAGCAACATTAGTAATAACCAGTTTTTTGTAGCATTGTTTTGAATTTATCTCACCATTGTATCAGACTGTGTTGTAGTGTTTGTGAATGGTTGTGAGTAGAGAGCTTAATTTTGACCTGAAAATAGGATGTTAATATGAAGGGAATTGGGTGAGAAGTTGTAGATTTGTGTTTAGGGTTTCGAGAGTTTCGAAGAGGCATCATTTCAAGAAATGTGTTTAAGCAATCGAGAAAAACTGTAATAGGGGTCCCCTCTCGATACACTACACATTGTGTCCTTCTGGTGGTAGTAAAGCACTACTTATAAATATGTCCTCAGCTCAACACAGCCCTTCCTTGGGAGAATCGAAGGGCAGACACAAAAATAATAATGACAACCGTTGCACACATTTACAACAAAATCCATTTGATAGATTAAGATGCTTCCCTCAAGATGCTACAGGAAATATTACAATTAAGGGTTGAGCATATAAAATATAAAAAGTGGTACATATAATTTGGCAGGTCCAGGTTTATCCTTTTTTACAAGACACTAATAATGAATCATAATACCCAAGAAATTGCATGTGATCACTATTATCAATAATCCTAAACCAACTAATACTACAACAGTGGCAAAACCCCTCAACTACCAGGCTTTCATCTTAATTAAAACACTGTGTTACGTGCTCTTAAAATGGAAACACGTTTTGTATAAAGTATGCAAATCGATGCAATTTATGCAGTATTTTAACTTATCATAAGAATCATTCAAACATAGCATAAAAAGCAGCAATGGACTCAAATGCATAATCCCGATTATGCATTTGAGGTAGGCCAAGAAAGAAAAACCAGCATGTGTGAGTGCATATTTATCTCTGTGAAAGTCCTCTTATTCATTATTCTGTGTTTCACTAAATAAAGCTAAAGTGAGATGGGGAAGAAAAGAGAGAGAGAGAGAGAGAGAGAGAGAGAGAAATCCATTTCCCAGCAGGGTGGGACAGGTGAGCTGAGTACGGCCAATCAAGCCTGGCTGGTTTGCAGGTTGAATGCACAATGCTGTTTCTGAGAAATCACTTTGGACATCCATTACATGGCCCTATGCATGTTCCCTCCTCTCTAGTGTTGTAGAGCAGCCATCCAATAATAGCCCCGAGCTGTGATACAGGCTCACTGGCTCACTCTCTTTCTGTCTTTCTTTGCCCATGCCGAAATCGGAGACCTATCCTAGGTGCTATCCCTTGTCCACATCTGAGCAAAGTTTACCGCCAACAGGAATTTCCAGTCATTGCCTTGTCATTGTTTCCTGGTTGCTAAGACCTGGTTTTGCCTCTGACTACCTAAAAACAGCCCCCCTTGTTGGCTGGAATGTTTTTTGCTTTGCCAAAACTCCTCAGCAGCCTCCTGCCTCCAATTTATCTTGGGTTGTCAATGCACTCATACTGTATAACAGTCTAAAGAACCAGAATGGCATCTTAGTATATTTAGTTCAGTTATGCTAAGCATGATACATTTAAATTTTGGATTCCCATGCAATAAAAATGTATATAGGCCATGCAAACGGCCTATATCCATTTTATAAAATCAATTCATTTGTTGAATCAGTTATATCAAATTCGAAGGGAGAAGGTAAGGAAAGAAAAGACAGAAACAGCAGTTTTATTAATAATTCAGTTCATAAAAGCACACGTACTAAACAAAATGACATAGATGAGGACAGAAATTAACAACCTGCTGCTTCTTTCCTTGTTTAAAAAGAAACAAAAGAAAGAAAATGAAAGAAGCAGCAGGTTGTTTGACGACAGTGTTGTTTTCTGGTCTGATAGGGTTGCAGAAGTTCTATAGATGTTGTTAACCCCCTGAATCAGAGGTCATAGCAGTCCATCTGGAAGAGAATCAATGGAGAATGGGAAAGAGAAAGAATAGAGAAAACAAGGCGATGAAAACAGATTCAGCACAGTGATGGACAGGTTTAGAGTTTAGATGAGGGGAATGGCTCAGAAAAACAATTGAAAAGGCTAAGATGAAGTTAACAAACTTAGTTTAGTAGGATTGGTAAAAGTAACTCTAAACTTAATGTTTTAGAACTTGGAAATAGTACAATATCCAGTAAAAATGTCTTTGTTGTTTCCTCGTGACACTAATATGGTAAAACAGTAGATATATTGCAAATTGTATTAAAATTTACTGTGTATAGTACTGTGTAATATACTGCAGTCTGGGGAAAGAGCAAAGGGAGGACTTAAAATGAATTAGATTTATAAGCTCTGACATTTAATTCTCTGCTGGAAATACTTTTGGTTAGCTGACTTCTCAAGGGCGTCTAATGGGCAGGACAAGAACATTGGTAAAGGAACAAAAGTTGCCTTAAATGATGAAGTAAAATACTGGTACAACATGGACATGGCAGAAAGGTTCATCTTTATCAAGAACACCCTTTGATCCTGAACTAACTGAAACTTAAACACTTGGAAGGCTTAAATATTCTGGCCTGAGTATTATTCTATGTGAAGTATGGCATTATCACCCTAACCTACCTCCTAGATATATACATTACCCATTGAAAGCCTTGGATTTTATATACTTAGTTAGTTATGCTATGGATATTGTCCTTTCTATATTTGAATAACAATATATTTCCTTTTTCCATTTTTGTTGTATTGGAGCTAGATTTCCAATGCAAAGTACAACTTTTTCATATACATTTGATGAAAAGATTTTAGGTCTAATCCAGCTCATTTAATATTATAAAACCCCAAACTCTGACAACCAATGTTCAATGTCAAACCAAGTCTTCTGGAGTTTAAGACATTCGCAGAGAGCATGCATAAATAAATCTGTAATTTGACATTTTAAACAATTCCCCGATATACAACTGTCATATAGGCGAACATTTTAGAGAGCATCCAGAGACAATAGAGAGAGAAAACAGAAACAGAGATAGAACTAGATAAATAGAAAGACTGATTTTTTCCTTGATTGGGGGACCAGTTCTGAGAAACCAAAAATATTGTTCATGAAATGTTTTCATTGTGATATGAATTTTAAGATTTCACTGGAGGATTCAGATGCGGACACAAGTTAGATGTCAAAAGCCCGAGCAGGTTTATTTCCGACAGAGCATGAAAGGAAACGAATGGTTTGGGGAAAAGCGGAGGCTTCCAGATTGAGCGGGTCTTGGCTATGGCGTCCTTCTGTTCAGTTCAGGGCGGACTGGCAGGCAGGCCGGCAACGTCTCAGGTGGTTACTGAGGTGGACAAAAAAACCAGGACGTTAGGCAAACACTCACAAAAACACTCGATAATGTTGAGACACAAAGAATTGGCCGGAGTAATTGTACCACGGGAGGTAAACTGAAAAGAGTGGAAGCTGAACCGGAGTATTTGACTGCACAGGTTGATTACTAAATGAGCCGCAGGTGTGAGACGCTGCAGGCGGTGAAGAGCCAGGTTCGGACACGCCCACACACACACACACACACACACACACACACACACACACACACACACACACACACACACATACAGGACATGACAAACAAGACTGACAGAGACAGCAGGGGAGGGAAAAACAGGGAGAACACTAGGAAGTAGGAGGAGGCAAGGCCTAATCATAACAATGAATACATGTCTGTGAGATAAAATTTTCGTTTTTTTATTTTTGTCTTTATGGTCATGTAACTATTTACAGTCATGTGACATCACTGCAGCATACAGATTCTGATAGCCTAAGTTGTCCTGAAAAAAATAACATGTATGTAACTTCATTGTGTATTACAGGGTTGAGGTTGTACAACCAGGTGAACCTAGAAAAGGTAAAATGGATTAGACTTCAAGGTGTAAGAGGGGCAATATGTAAGTTTTCAGCAGCCACTAGCGCTGCGGTTTTAGGATTGCAACCCGGCGTTTGCTGTGCTCATATGCGTGCTTGAAGAATAGGCTTGAACTCACAAGTGAGCATACTCAGAAATGCAACCACTTTCATACAGAGATCGCACAATAAATGCGGAAACATGCCAGCTGTGGCTTTTCCCCAGACATGTTTAGGCTCTATTACGTCAACGTTCCCAGCTCATACAGCGCAGCCAGCCAGCTTAAACTCAGGTAAACTGCCACTGCAACATTACAGTAATATTTTTATCAGCTTGAGTCTGAACTAATCCATGCTCATTACATGATAACGTTACATTTACTGCATTTAGCCGACATGATACATTGGCGTTAGCTCGTCTGTCTTCTTTTCAGTCGCTATCTTTACTGTATCTGTATGTACAGGTATCTTTCACCGGTGGCTCAGCGATGTGAGCACAGCTGAAGGTATAGGATGACAATGAAACAATTAGTGAGCTAGACTGAATATTATAAATGTGACTGTTGCTAGACTTTATAACAGTTAGACCGCAGTAAGTAACATTACTAGTGATGTCTTCCTCTGTGTTGTTGTCCTGCACCATTTTGTTGCAATGTTGTATATTATGTGGGTCACGTTAGTTACAGCAACTGAGAGTTGGAGAAGCTGTTTACCTGGGTATTGGTAAAATGACAAATCTAAATTGAACCTTAAAAAGCAAACAGCAGCAAGTCCAAGCTAATGTAGCGTTAGCTGGCTGCCCTGCCTTGACTAGCCATTACTAGGCTTGTATGAACAAATTGCTCCACATTTGCTTTTAACCATTACATCCTTTCTTGCAGGCTAAGTCAACACTTTGACATAATACCGGTGTTACACAGGATCGCAATACAGGTCGCGTTAGCTGGTGAAGTAATGTGGAAAGCCATACAACTTTGCACCGGATAATGTTAGCAACTACTCAGCGTTAGCCAGTGAGCTAATTGATGTGACTCTCTCCGTGACTCCAGCCTTTCTGATGTTGACTGTTTTCACCTGACATCCCCTGAATCTCGTTTGTCTAATGGGCTTCAGCATGTTAAACTTTATTTAGTTATTTAGTTTTAATCCTTATGTGGAGTTTATATTGGAGTCTGTGTTGTGCAGGGAGCCGGTTGTTTTATGGTGCTAGCATGTTGTTAGCTGTGGTGTTGTTGCTGTAGTTGGAGAGAGGCTCTGGATCACACACAGTGCTAGATCCCGACCCGATACCTTCACATTAGAAGAAGAATAGTGGTTGTTGCAAGCATCAGAGAAAACAGGTGTGTGAGGTTACAGCCTATTGACAAAAATACAGTAAAAATTTCATTTATTAATAAGTGATTTCATTGAAAAAATACATTTCACCCCTTTAATAGGCAGGCTACACTTACCCTACAACAACTTGTAATGTAATTCTAATAAAGAAGAGAATAGTCAAAGTACCCTTTCTAGGCACTTAAAAATTGCATTATAAGTCTATACTAGCAACTTTGATATTTGCTAAGTTGTTAAAACCAACCTGGTTAAAACATAGGCACATGTTGGACCCCACAATGAAGCACACGTACATAGTGTTTGCCTTTTGTCTATGTCCATTTTGACTCTAATGAAGACACAGTAGTGTTCAATTAGTGTGCTCCAGTCACTTTTGTTTCCTTGGAAGTTTGTTGTCTTCAAACTGAGAAGCACCTGATTCAGCTGCATCCTGCTGGAAGGTGCGCAAAGAACCCTGTTTCTTATGCATATAACTCTTCGACAAATAGTGAAGAAGAGAGGGATTAGATTTAATGCAAGTGACATGACATTAATAACAGTAAAACTCTCAATATGACCTGCTGGCATCAGTGTTTGGGTGGGCATCCACAGGATTAAGAAAATACACTATCGAAACTCGTACAATAAACGCATAAGTTATTAGGATGATATTTTTCCTCTGTGTGAGAGTTTTTACACATATATGAAGTGAGTGAGAGAAAATACTCTTGGTACAGTTAACAACCTTTTAATGAAATGCATTTTTGGGGACAATTGAAGTGAGATGTGTGATCATTACTGAAGGATCATTACTGCCTCCATCTTAACCCCTTTATCTATAAGTGTTGAAGTGGTTCACACTTATCTTTCACTACTTGTTACCTCCCTGCAAAGGCCTCCCAGAGAAAAGGATGATTGCATTGCATGGAACAGAGGATATTTCAGCTATATGATCAAATCAAATTTAAGCTTTGCCACTTGTCAAATAATCAGTTTGCTGCTGGCAATGATTGTTCAGCTACTCCCTCTGTGTCTATTGTCAATCTATGTCAACCTTTTCCTGACTATTTCTCTCCTCCTTTTCCTCCCTTTGTCACCGTGTCGTTTTACTAGCAGCTGTTTTTATCCAGAGGAATAAGGAAAGAAACTGTTGTGGTGGACATCAAAGAAAAAGACAGCCATTTGCTGTTGGATATAGTGTTTTGTTAGTGTAGCACACTAAGAAAGTAGAGTAATAGAGGGTGAGGTGAATAAGGAATACCAGACTGAGTGAGAGAATAGTGAATAATAGTATCGTTGAAAATCTGACTGAAGCAACCTTAATATTTAGAGTTTTTAATTCCATTTTCCCCCCTGGTACTTTTGCCTTTTTTATTGTGGAAAACAAAGTGTCAGGAACAACAGGTTTGAATCCAATAAGCATTTATTCCAAACTAAAATGAAGAAAAAAGTATTTTTTCTCCCCAGTTTCTCCAGTTTTCTCTGCAAGTTCCTTCCTATTGCTGGCATATTTGATATTCTTCTAGTAACAATGTATGAAATAACTATGTGTAAACAATGTGAAATGGCTCACTCGTCCTGATAAACCTACACACGATCATCACCTAAATCTGCTGCTGCCTTTCTCTTTATAGAGCTTTATTGCGAGTTTCACTTCATGTTGTCTGGCCTGCAACTTTACTGTTTTGTTTCACTCTCACCACTCTCTTTGGGGGGCTTTTAGTAGCTTAGTCTGTGGGGACTTGGCTTGGGAACCAGAGGGTGGCCAGTTGAAGTCCAGCATGGACCAGTCATACAGAGTGTGGACTGGTAGCTGCCGAAGGTACTCTTAAGCAAGGCCCTGAACCCCTAAAGCACCCCCCTTCCTCTGAAATTTCTCTGTACTTTAGTGTGTGTGTGTGTGTGTGTGTGTGTGTGTGTGTAATAATAATCTCTAAAGGGATTAATAAAGTCTCCTTCTCATAGTGTCATTTATAACCTAAAAAGCTCTATAAACCCACTGTACACAAAGTGCTTAGAACAGAACAGCCCATGTTTGTGTCAATTTTGCGTTCACAATTTGTTTCTGTTGCTCTTAAATAGCCAACAAAACAGTTCACAGGCCTAACAGTTAATACAGGTTGAAGGCAGTCTTCACATTTTCTTTTCCATTCTCTTTCTCACTCTTGTTTCTTCCATTGCCTTCGACCAAAGTCTGCAGATGCACTTTTGTGTGAGCCATAAGTTCATTCTTGAAGCTGGTGATGAGCTATTCATTTTTCCCGATCACCTCTTTCCACATCTGTGCCAGCTCTCAGTTCAGCAACTATTCTCTCCTCTCACTACAGCTCCATCAGCTGTCCAATGTGCCTTGATTTCTCTCCAGCTGTTCTGTTCAGGAAGGCACCTCTGATTCTTTCAATCACCTCCTTCCTCGCAGCTTCAATCTTGTTGTTTTAGTCCTTCCTGAAAGCTCAAACCCCTTCTTTCTTCATCTGAATACAGAAACTCTCCAGAGGAGACTTTGCTTATTTTTCCTTACCTCTTGTTAAACTCCTCTTCATTGTTCTTACACTTCTTGTCAACCTCTTCTTGTTTAGATTCAATATTCAGTTGTCCTTAAAAGTTCCATGGACAAAAGTCCTCGCTTTGAGAATAAGTTTCACAAATATTAACTGAAAACAATTCCAGTATCTCAGACACAAAAACCTCTCTATGTACCAAGCACAGTGACAAACAAATGCAGAGCAGCTGTGCTGGCAGGTGGCAGGTGACACAGTCAATCACATAATGAGGAGAGGCGAGAAGCTCTCTGGAACCTGCGAGCCTGTTGAATAAACACTGTACACACAAGGAAGACACGGCAGAGGGAGAGCCAGAGGCAGAAGTGAAGTGAGAAGGCAGATGGTGCAAGCATCATCATGACATTAATGCAGTGATTCAATATCCCAGAGGGAGGTTTTGGTTGCCTGAGTAAGCAGCGTAGGTAGCAGTTCTTTCTGGACTTCCCTTCCTTTTGACACGGTGAGGCTATTTTTGAAGGGTAGTTGACAGGCCATCACCTGCTCAGCAAACTGGGCAATGAATTGGCTGTTGTCCTTGAAAGTGAGGGGGGGAAGTGGTACAAAGCCAGACTGTAATACATATGCAAGAAGGGTTTTGGTTATTAACCAGCAGAATGTGATATGATGCAGATCATTTGCTCCACCTGTATATTGTTGGACTGTAACCAGAAGAATACGATCATCTCATTACTTGTAACAAAAAGGAGCGGAGTGGAGACCAAACTTTCTACAATCATCCAGTTCTCTGGAATTTCCAGAACTTCAGGCTTTGTTCTAAACTCGAGTTATTGTTTATTGATTTTGTTGGCCACTTGGGGTAATTGTCCAAAATCTAGTTACAGTCAGAAAGGCAGAAAATCCAACATTGTGGGAAACACAAGGACCAGGGCTGAAATGCTTGGGGCTGAATGAAGAAGAAAACACATCTCAGTGGAGTTCACCTCTGCTCAACATACCAAAAATTATGATTTCCTTGATTTGGGCTGACACAAAATGCTGCTGCAAGACAATGGACATTTTAGCCTTTTACCCTGTTGACAGAATGAAATAAGGTAATTTCACCTACACTAAGTAAATTTCTCAGAATGCTTTGATTTGGAAGCAAGTGTGAAATTGAATGGACTGGTAAATTCCCCATGTGAACTGCGTGATCACCAATTTTCTTAATCATTAATAGCTTTGTAAAAAACAATTTCACACCAGGAAATTAATTCTGTTTGGCAATTTCTTGAGGTTACCACCCTGGCACAATGAATTTATATTTATTGTTAACAGTGAATAAAGAAGGCATGTTAAAAGCGAGAGTTAGGGTCCGATCTGGGTGAAATGGTATTACAGTTTGTTACAAAAGCCCTGCTACAAGACAGATACTTTTCCTCTGTTGCTTTTAGGTGCATTTTTAAATATAGCATGCACATACACACAGAGAGACACATGGAAAGACAGAATGGTGCAGTGTTGGTCAGAATGTGATATGATGCAGATCATTTGCTCCACCTGTATATTGTTGGACTGTAACCAGAAGAATACGATCATCTCTTTACTCATAACGAAAAGGAGCGGAGTGGACTTTCTACAATCATCCAGTTCTCTGGAATTCCCAGAACTTCAAGGCTTTGTTCTAAACTTGAGTTATTGTTTATTGATTTTGTTGGCCACTTGGAGCAATTATCCAAAATCTAGTAACAGTCAGAACAGCAGAAAATCCAACACAAGGACCAGGGCTGAAATGCTTGGGGCTGAATGAAGAAGGGGAAATAAAGCACATAGTGTATGGTGTAGTATTATATAATAATCAATGAAAACGAGCAGTTTGTATGCTAAAGAAGATCTTTCACATATTTATAGATATAATTCCATTCAAACTTCTCTTTCTTTCTTTTCCCCTTGAGTGACCTACTGTCACCCTTTATTGTCACCTGCTTTATTTCCTCCTTTTTTGCTATTTTGTTATGAGCATATTTGCTTTTTAACCACTCTAACTATAGAGAGAGTAAAGCAGTATTTTGACAGAATGTCTTTGTTGTAAGTGCCTCTTCAGCACATTTGCCATACTGAGACTGAATACAAAGGGTTAAAAATGCAAAAAATGCAATTGCTGCAAAAATAACATTTAATAAAGAAAGAATCTTAAAGGAGACCTATTATGCTTTTCCTCATTTTATGACTTGTCTACAATGTTATAATGTTGGATGTTCATGTTAAACATGGGCAAAGCTTCAAATAATGAGGTTAAAGTATTTAAAAGAAATCCCTGTGAGCAAAAACCTCAGATTTCCGCTATATGGTCATTTGCTCCCACACTAACAGCATGGCAATGCTCTCTGCCTGTTCCGCCCAGCAACAACAACAGCTTGGTAACATGCTTCAGGCCAATCAGAAGACAGTGGGCTTTGAGAGCGGGGGGCCGTAAAGAGACAGGAGCATCTACAGCTTGTTTCAGACAGAGGCTGAAATGAAGGCCTAGCCTACATGAAGAGTCAAGAGCATAAGAAAATAAAATATTGTTTTTAACTTTGAATCATGCAAAGCTGCCATACAGGAGTCACAGAACTACAATATAGGACTGGAAAAGCAGTATAATAGGTCTCCTTTAACATACATGCATAAATAATGCCAAATATGCCTACTGAGAAGAACATTGCTTGGACTCTCCCATTCAGCCATGTGCAGTTATTAAAGCTGGTAATATGTACTTTTTCTCAGTAGAGTGACACAGCCTTTATCTTTTCTGAATAATTCATGACTCGCCCCTACAGTTCTCCAACATTTACAAACTGTCTGATGGTAAATGTTCTGCGCTACTGTACACTCTGTTCTTGGAGAAGTGTTGTACCATTCCCTTATGCTCTCTGAATTATTAAATATGTGTCACTTGGAAAATACATTTCTCCATTGTGTTCTCCCATCTCCAAACCACAATGCATTCTCCTTAAGGGACCCAACAAGCCATAAGAAAACAACACGCCTACACAAAAAAAGGACCAGTGTTGTAATTATGTACTTTTGTATGTAAGGTTTGGACAAAATGGAAATGGTTGTTGTATTCAAATGTGTCTTGTGCTTCTCCAAATGTAAGATACTGTAGAGACCTATGTTCAAATGTAAATGAAGACCTAGTACAGCACCACTGACACACTATCCTGTAATCCAGCCACAGTTCACCAGATACATCCATCCATCAATCTTCATGTCCTCACTGTGTCACGGAAAGTGAGGACAGTTATCCTGCAGGGAAATCTTGCATCACATCCACACAGAGTGGAAATGCCGCCCAAGTCGGTTCATGAACCCAGAGCTATCTCTCATTTGGAGAAGAGGTCGGGAGAACTCAGAAGCTGAAAGTCATGCAATATGTGAGGGCTTCTGTGAATATGGCTACTTGTTTGTTCTACTGCCTAAACCTGACTAAAAAAAGAGTTTTCTGCTGTTTGATCAAATCAAGCAACATTGGCAGGTGTCCCTAGACTCCACTAAGACAGTAGTATTTACTAAAGGGCATGGTTGTATGATTATGCATTCCCCTGCACAGTCTATGATCTTTCTATCCTCAGCTCAAGTGTCCATCACTGTGTCCACAAGGAAGACTAGAGATTAGAAAAAAAAACAGATCAAAGCCCCTGTTGAAACACTGTATGGCTTAGAAAGATAGTAAAAAATGGAAAATGTCAGAGCACATAATTACACAAAAGCTCCCCTGTAGCTGGTGGAGAGTGAGTGTTGTGCTTGAGGGCGTCTAAGTAGCACGTATAATATCTGGCAAATGAAGATCACTGAAAATGACTTGGTTTAAGTAAAGCCTTGCAGATATTCTGGAGGCTTTATGCAGAGCAGCTCTCTAAAGCCCAAATGTGAAATCACACACTATATCGAAACCATGCCTCATTACCGAGGCTAATGTTCATACTTTTCGATTTAGCCTTCTATTACTGTGTTACTTTTCTTTATTGCTGCTCTCTCCACAGATTTAAATAACTGTCTGTCCCTTGTGGTGGAGGTGGCAGAGAATCTGCCTCAAAAACCTCACTGAGCACCCGGGAGATAATGATACAAGCGGAGGTTCCAAAGGAGAGCCTAGGGGCAGAATGTTCTCATGAGAAAGAAAACGTTGAGATTAAAGTTTGTCAACAATGTTAAAAATATGTACATCTTTAATTCTTGTAATTACTTCACAACATTTCTACTTGTTAAAAAACAAGGACAATTCCATCTGGCTGACTAGCTTGCAGCAAAAATTAATTGGAATTTTTCATTAACATTTTGGGAGAATACACACTGTGCAGACTTCTGCATTTATCAGTCTGTTCAAACTTATGCTATTTAAAAAAACTTACACTGATTACCATAATTAAGACTGCTGTATGTTCTAATCTGATTGTATCATTTTCAGCCTGGCATTTGACAATGTGCACTATAATGTGAATGTTTGATGGCATGAAATAACATGAACAATGAGGTTCCAAAGCTTTGAGTCAATGACCACCGACCTACAAGACAGGAAGTATTTTATTTTATTTTTATTACTTATTAAGTGTGTGCTGGGGCCATTGTTCTGGATGCATGTTATCAAATGAACCAAGGAATGCCTGTCAACCTGGTGGTGATGAAATATGTCATACATCTGATAATAGCAGAGGTGCTATTTACAATGTACAGGTAGTGGTGACTGTAACAGTGATGCGGCCTGTAATGCAGTGGAGAAAAAGCTGTTTTGGTGCCTGACAGACCCCCAAATTAAACAGTGTTTAACAACAGGGGCCCACTGTAATTATTTATGGGTTACAAATCATTTGGTAGTCATTAATTAATATTTGATTATAGAATAAAATATTCAGAATAAACCAAGGCAATTTATTTGATTTACAAACAGTTATGAAACAAGTGTAAATTATGTATGTACATGTAAATGATTAATGGTATAAATTATGCCAGCCATATGCCATGTTATGCCATCCTGACATGGACAACATGTTCTGAGTCTAAACAAATTATCTAGTCATGGACTATGTTGGACGTCTTTTGTCAAATTAAATAATAAGACAATGAAGGTATTCTATTTTTTTGTTATTACTGGTAAAATATTACACTTACACAGACACCTTTATGCAACAGTTTAGCAACATTAGTCATGAAAGGCTTCTTAAAAGACATCTCCATGGCAACCTCAATTAACCTTGATTTAGTCAAGACACGTAGGCTCTTAAAATTGTGTGTAGCGGCTCATTGAGCCCAGCTAATAATGAGCGGCACCTTGACTTATGTTCTTGTGTACATTCTCCTTTCCTCTAGAAACGCTAGATGGCAGGGCAGGCCAAGCTATAACCGCACACCAAACGGCCGCTTGACAGGGTGAAAGGAGAGTCCAGTGTTTGGTTCCCCAGCACTTGTGCGGTTCGCGTCGGCTGCTTCCGAGCTTTTTCACTTTGAGGCCTTATTTCCCGAGGATAGCTCTTTAACTTCGAGGTCAAGATATTACCCGTGGACACCGACCCTCGCCAAGAGATCAAGTTTCGTCTGGAGGAGCGTTGAGCTGCTGGACCTGATTAAAGGACGTCATGCGTTACTTCTGGGTGTACAGCGTTTGGATCCCCGGCGTCGCTTTCCTCTTCGGTTTTCAAGGCAAAGATCTGCTGTTTCATTCATTTCTTCTTTGTTTTTAAATACAGTGCATGTGTAGTAATGTGTTGTGGCGCAGTTTGGGAGTGTTTAGGGATTCTTTGGGACAGTGTTGACAGACAGTCAGTGCCTGTGGTGGTTCACTAGGCTCTTAGTGCCTGGCTCTTTGAGTTATGGCACATGCGCATTTCAAATATTGTATCTGTTCTTCATGTGTGCTTTAAATGTCAAAATGTCCTGTGTGAAATAAACCACTGGTGCTCAAGGTGGAAATGCACTTGCAATGCAATTTACAAACTTAGTAGGCCTACCTTTTATGTGAGTACTGGAGTAGTGGTATTTACATCTGCAGAGACTGATGGTGAATCTGCCTTTGTTTGTTGGGAGACTAGTGGGAAGCAATTAAGAATAAAGTGTTAAGAGCAAAGCTATGATGAGCACAAACTGTGTGACCTGACAGTAATCTTTGCATTTTGTGTGAGTGAGTGCTTCTTGAAGGCTACAGCAGCAGTCTCTTATCCTGTGAGGAAGAGAGCTGTAGGGGCTGACGGCTCTTCTGGCATCTGGCTGCTTGTCATTTAATGGTCTAGGTTATAGTCATACTGACATCTTGTTGATCAGTTTGGTTAAGCTGATGGTAATCTAGCTTTATCTAGTTTGTCTCTTAGCAAAAAGATCCCAAAAAAACTCAAGAAGTTGAGATTCTTATGGATACCTCACCAAAGCTGGTCACGTGCCAGCCATCAGCTGGTCCTGCCCTCTGCACCAGCTTAAACTGCTGCTTATGCTTTATATTAAACATTTTTTACTGGTAAATACTGGTTAAGCTGGTGACCAACAGCACACAGTTATCTCGTTGAGTCTATTAACATTAGAAAAGCAAAGCAATGCTCCTACCTACCTGCCGTACTGTACCTACCGTAGTGACTGTGCAATTCTGTAGCTGACCCTGGTGTAGCTTCTTGTGTAAAACAGAAACTTCCACTTACCTTAGGAAAACTGGAAAATCAAGTAATTGTCACATTTTCCTATAGTCTACCAGTCTTTAGTCTAGACTGCATCTCTTCTCTTTTCAATTGCATTGTCTAGCTTCACAGATCTCTCTTCACTCTGACCATGACTGTACTAATAGAGCTGATTTGGCCCGTCTCTGAGCTGAGAGTTGAATCAATTAGCTTCTTTTTTCTCCCACAGGAACACACCACCTAGAACAGCGTACACCCTGACCAAGCATATTGGATTCACTTTAACAGTGCTCTGATGCTGGCAGCCAGCCTGGATGGTGTGAAGTGCCAGATGGGGAGGAGAGAGAGGGAGAGGGGGGCCGAATGTGGACAGAGAGTGGATGAGACAGAGAGCAGGAGGGGATAAAACTGAGGAGAGAGGTTTAAATTAGGTACCTATAGGGAATACTTTTCATTTGTAACTATATATCAGCTGGACAAGATGATCTAGCACCATTATATTGTCCTACTGTTCTATGTTCTATAAATTACTCCGTGTTTCACTGTCTCATGCCAAACGTTTACTGTATTTCACCTTAGTGTCCTGAATATGAAAAAGGGACTAAAGACAATGACTGAATGTGTCATAGTGAGATTGTGACACCGCTATTGTTTTGTGGTCTTTCCCACACATCTTCTCTGTATTCTGTTCATGTAGAGTTTGCTGCCTGTACTGAATTTTAAGGTGCTGCTGAAACATTTCTTCTCAGAGCAGAGACTTTAGAAGAGAAGTTAGCTTTTTAACTTGGTAATGCTGTGAATTCTTTCAGATTCCTGTTTTCAGGTTAAATGCCTTCCATATCCTGTTAACTCCCAAACAATATAAACCCAGGGCTGTCCATCAAATCACCGCACAGTCATCTTGGTGGGGACACAACATGTGACTGCAGTCATATAGTTAACACAGGCAGCAGACTGTCTGGTGATGTGTCTCATAACAGGGAGATCCATCCAAGACGATCAGAGGATGACAGCTGTTGATTTTGCCTCATTACATCTGTGATTCATCAGCAGCTTCTGCTTCCTCCTTCTAGCTGTGTTTCCATCTTCTCCACCTTCCTCAGCTCAGCAGCTCATCGACACACACACTGTGTGGGACTGTGGGTAAGACTGAGTAACACTGCAGCTACTGTGAGCTCTATAGGAAAGAGGATCTCCACCAGTTTTCTAGGAATAGCCAGGTCAGATGGAGAACTTTGACTCTGAGTTACTTTTTTGGTTGTTGCATATTTGATAAGCTAGGCCACACACAAAAAACACACACACAGAGAAAGTAAAGTAGCACCAGTGTGTGTCAGTGATCAGATTCAGCATGTATTTTACCCACTAAGGTCCTCTGAGGTGTGGAGCTAAGTGGTATTTAATGACAGGTTTTTGTTTTTACATCCCATGGTGGATAATAAAAGTGGCCTTGTCTTCCTTCTTCTGGCTGCAGCTTTAAACAGGTGAGCTGCTGTATAGGTTGTGCTTCAGTGGGTCTGACATCTCTTAGCTGTCAGGGATTCAGCCTTAGAGTGCCTGGGAGCCTTTGACAATATAAAGATGTTAGTGAGGAGGCTTTTTTTTTTTTTTTAGTGATATTGTTATATATAAGATCTGGTGCTCCATCATAGAACACCCCCTCATTCACTCACAACAACTTATTTTTCAGAGATTCTCACCCCTAATTTAGAACAAAATGTAAGGAAAGTTATTTTTATAATGTTTCAGTGGGATTTGTTGTTATTATTACCACAACCTTGTCTATTCATTAAATATTTAACTCTCTCTCTGTCACTTTATTGACACTCTGAGCTTTACCAAGGTCAGTGACTTCCCTTGTCTCCTTAAAATATGCATCTGCCCAGCAACTGAAACCTAGCTGGAGCTTTTTTTATGTTACTTTACTGGAAGTATACACTTCAGAGAGTTGCTTTAATGCTATGTGCCTGTTCACCAGGGTACCAGAGACTCCCTCTCTTGACGGTTACATTTCATCATTAGGACAAATTGTACAATGTCATTTTCATTAGTAGCTGCTTTGCACATTACCTTCACAGTGTGGGGAAGATATTCTGAGGAAGAAAATAAAGACTAGGGGACAAATGATCAAATGATGATGATTCAATATTGTTTCTATTTCCTGTGAAACTTTATCTTAATTAATCTTCCTTTAATTAATCATCTCAGATCCCAAAGCACTAATGGGATGATTTGACTTTAGTGTCGTAGAAAAACAAGATACACACAGTTCTTGGTAAGATAAGGTATTTCTGTCAGCCAACAGCAAGACAAGCAAAGAGCAGTCTGCATGGTTAGAAGCCCAAATGTAGTTTCGCGAAATGAAAAATTATTGTGTGATTTTGATAATCAGAGATCCAAATCTACTCAACATGTACAGTTTTCTGATCAAACAAAAGCAGAAGTTCTGACAGGTAGGTTTTCCAGCTGTCCATATAAATCTGTTTTTTGTTGTGAGCTGATAA
Organism: Micropterus salmoides; assembly: GCF_014851395.1. Taxonomy (NCBI): domain Eukaryota; kingdom Metazoa; phylum Chordata; class Actinopteri; order Centrarchiformes; family Centrarchidae; genus Micropterus; species Micropterus salmoides. Next base: position 13,220,723 of record NW_024042261.1, on the reverse strand, counting down.
CTAGCAGCTACAAGTGCTGTACAGGCATGCAAACTCACCTTTGGCGAAATTTGTTATTTTGAAACCAAAATGTGTCACCGGTGTGATTTGTGCAGATCCGATCAGAATATGTTAGGGGGGCCTACCCCAGTGGGGGCTGGCCAATAGAGGGCACTAGGGTGCCGCCCTCCCTGATCGTGGAAACTTTTTATATACAGTCTATGGGTGGAAAGTGTTTAAATTTTTTGAAATAACCAATAATTACCTTACCAGTATATGTGTGTTTAAAATGCACAATAATGTGTAATATATAAAATATAGGCTAAATAATTATGTTTGGGTGTGAAATTAGCTTGCTGCTCATTCACTGATCTCTTCTTGGGCGCTAGAGAGATCGCCCAGGCAGCACAGCAGCGCAGCCAATAACTGACACAAGATATGCCCATAGCAATAGAAATTAAGCCAATCAGCGTCTTCAAATCTGATGCCTCAAGTGCGCTCGAAGATCTGCCCCAAGCACAGTCAGTTGGTGGGAGAGGGACACGTGACCTTGACAAGATGATTGCGGAACTCGAGATCGACACAGCCTTTCAGCCTTGGCTAGCTGGATGCAATGATTTAAATACCTTATTTTGCTTCCCATGCTTGCTTTTTAAAAAGGCGGGGATGGATACAACTGTTACAGGAGTAAACGACACGATACATTTATCTGAGAAGATTAAGAAACACAAGTGTACGAGGGCACATATGGATAACATGGTGAAGGCATGATAGGCAGAGTTAACATCGGCCTTGTGCGGCCACAACGAGACCGCATCCTCTGACAACCCTGCAGTTTTTGGAGGAGCACCTTAAGACAGCTACCATTTTCAAAGGCAAAGTTCTTAAAGATTGCATTCTGGAAGTAGAAAAAAAATGCAGAATATCTTGCTATTCAGGCAGATGAGACAACTGATTTCCATCCGCTGCCAGTTGATGCTTGTGCTACGGTACATTGACAAGGAGAACAGTATGTAACAACAGTTTGTACTTAAGTATTTTATTTTCCTTCCACTTTGTTTGTTTTTATATATAATAATAATATAATATTTGCATTAAATAATTTCTGACTATTTCACAAAGTATTCTGCAGTTTCTGTTAAATTGTATTGGGTCAGTTACTGACACTGACTGGATATGGCACAGCCCCACCTAAAATTTCACCAACCTACCCGTTATATCTAGTCCCCTCTAGAATGAGCTTTGCAACTTTTACAACTGACTGTGCCCAAAGCCCTTTACAGATTGCCTTACCAATTGTCACTCCTAATGCCTCAATCCAATAGCCAATCACACGCAGAGTAGTGCAGGTCTTTCTTCAAGTCTGCTACTTCTATTAAATAGACGCTGATAACTATTCTTTATTTAAAAGTTGTTAGGATTTTGTTAGACTCATAAAAAACTTTTCAATTCATCACATTGTATTGGGGAAAACCTTGGTCGGGTTCCAGGTCAAATTAGATTTCAGTGGCGGCCTGATCTGGAGCCTTTTCAATCAGTCTACAGTGAGGAAAATAAGTATTTGAACACCCTGCTATTGTGCAAGTTCTCCCACTTAGAAATCATGGAGGGGTCTGAAATTGTCATCGTAGGTGCATGTCCACTGTGAGAGACATAATCTAAAAAAAAAATCCAGAAATCACAATGTATGATTTTTTAACTATTTATTTGTATGATACAGCTACAAATAAGTATTTGAACACCTGTCTATCAGCTAGAATTCTGACTCTCAAAGACCTGTTAGTCTGCCTTCAAAATGTCCACCTCCGCTCCATTTATTATCCTAAATTAGATGCACCTGTTTGAGGTCGTTAGCTGCATAAAGACACCTGTCCACCCCATACAATCAGTAAGAATCCAACTACTAACATGGCCAAGACCAAAGAGCTGTCCAAAGACACTAGAGACAAAATTGTACACCTCCACAAGGCTGGAAAGAGCTACGGGGAAATTGCCAAGCAGCTTGGTGAAAAAAGGTCCACTGTTGGAGCAATCATTAGAAAATGGAAGAAGCTAAACATGACTGTCAATCTCCCTCGGACTGGGGCTCCACGCAAGATCTCACCTCGTGGGGTCTCAATGATCCTAAGAATGGTGAGAAATCAGCCCAGAACTACACGGGAGGAGCTGGTCAATGACCTGAAAAGAGCTGGGACCACCGTTTCCAAGGTTACTGTTGGTAATACACTAAGACGTCATGGTTTGAAATCATGCATGGCACGGAAGGTTCCCCTGCTTAAACCAGCACATGTCAAGGCCCGTCTTCAGTTTGCCAATGACCATTTGGATGATCCAGAGGAGTCATGGGAGAAAGTCATGTGGTCAGATGAGACCAAAATAGAACTTTTTGGTCATAATTCCACTAACCGTGTTTGGAGGAAGAAGAATGATGAGCACCATCCCAAGAACACCATCCCTACTGTGAAGCATGGGGGTGGTAGCATCATGCTTTGGGGGTGTTTTTCTGCACATGGGACAGGGCGACTGCACTGTATTAAGGAGAGGATGACCGGGGCCATGTATTGCGAGATTTTGGGGAACAACCTCCTTCCCTCAGTTAGAGCATTGAAGATGGGTCGAGGCTGGGTCTTCCAACATGACAATGACCCGAAGCACACAGCCAGGATAACCAAGGAGTGGCTCTGTAAGAAGCATATCAAGGTTCTGGCGTGGCCTAGCCAGTCTCCAGACCTAAACCCAATAGAGAATCTTTGGAGGGAGCTCAAACTCTGTGTTTCTCAGCGACAGCCCAGAAACCTGAGGAGTGGGCCAAAATCCCTCCTGCAGTGTGTGCAAACCTGGTGGAAAACTACAGGAAACGTTTGACCTCTGTAATTGCAAACAAAGGCTACTGTACCAAATATTAACATTGATTTTCTCAGGTGTTCAAATACTTATTTGCAGCTGTATCATACAAATAAATAGTTAAAAAATCATACATTGTGATTTCTGGATTTTTTTTTTTAGATTATGTCTCTCACAGTGGACATGCACCTACGATGACAATTTCAGACCCCTCCATGATTTCTAAGTGGGAGAACTTGCACAATAGCAGGGTGTTCAAATACTTATTTTCCTCACTGTATATCTTCTGTTTGTGCTGGTGGTGAATGCTGACTCCCTTGCCCTTGTGTCCTCTGCCCTTGTTGAATGAGAGTATTCCTTTCACAGTGATTTACTTTGTCATAAAAAGGAAAAAAGTGTGGTAAGTTATTAACGTCACAGATGAACCCATAAGGTGGTGGTGCTCATACTGCAATTCTGAAAACTATCCAAACAAAAGATAGAGAAATGTTGTCAGTGTGCCTCAGTATTTTCAAAGAGGAAAAAGATGGAACTTTTACTATCTTTATTGGTAAAAAAGCATGCTACATTGTTAGAGGCAGCACATCAATTAGACCCACAGCATACATAAATATACACAGCAGCAATACTGTGTGACAGAAACACAAAAACAACAGAAAAGGTCAATGAATAATAGGATATGAAGAAAAACAATGTTTAGAAATGCTGCGCCCACTGTTCCTGTACTGATGTTAGTAGTGACTGTTTTGGATGTCAAGTCATCATCTGAACAGTAAAAACATTCACACTGCCAGACGTGAAAAGAAACAATCAAGCAACAGCCTGCTGTAGTTATTTCTTCTTTCTCGCAGTCATACACAAACCATCATCGCAGTGGGCGCTCTTTCCTGGAAATCTAAAGGAGAAACTGATTTTCAGACCAACATGAAAAGTAGAGAATAAAGTCATAATGCTGCGTGGAACTACAAAACACTGATTACATACACTGACTGTATGTTTCTGTGGGGGGCAGTGAGACCTTAAACCTGCTGGACGAATACAATCTAATTTTACTCAGTTATATGACTCTGAGTCAAACGCCTGCGCCTAGTCATATTATTACTGTGAAACACAGTAGCTCCTTTGTGTTTGTTTTCTTAGAGATAATAAGAGCTGCTGTCGTGAGAATATGTACAATGAGGTGTTTAATGAAATCCCTTCAAAGAAACCACTAGAGGAAAATGTAAAAAGAGATGGTGAACTAATGATTGAAAAAACATTTCAGTGACATACTTTGCAAAAAACATTTTCCTATAGTTTCAGCATTGTGAATTTCTTCAACCACGTAAACGTCATTAGAAAATACAGAGATGTTACTTCGTGTATTAATGTGCGAAGTGTACAGCCTCATAACCTGCTACATGACTGAGTAACATCAGTAAAACTATTGATATGACACTTGAACAGGATATGAGGACAATTATTATTCTTTATAGAGAAATTTTAAACCATAAAGAAAGCAACTTGCATTATTTTTTTTCTTAACACATTCAGTTACATCTGCGTCTACATTTTTGGGCTTTCACTGCCAGACGGCTAAGCAATGAGCCGTATGTCGGTTGTTCAAGCTGCTTATTACAACCCATATTTACATTTACGGTTGTGGTCGCAACCTCTAGTGGCCGTATGACAGTGGCAAAGGAGGACGACGGGTGATGTAGCAAGAAGAGTGAGAAAGTCTGTGTAAGGAGGTGGATGGGTTGGATGGATGAGTCAAACCCAGAACTTTCACACAGGACACCAGTGTTGAGAGTTCCATGTGGAACCAAGTCATTGATGAGTTATTTGGAGTTTTAAGGAAAATAGCGTTAGTGAGGTCACTTGAGTTAAGAGTTAAGTCACGTGATTTTTTAAGTAGTTAAGTAGTTTTGTTGCCTAAACCTAACCAATATGTGACCATTTTAACATTAAAAGATTTTATGTTTTAATGTTAACAATCTGTTTAAAGCCATGTGACTTACATCACATGATTGACGTAACTTAGTTAATATCGGGGTCTGCCTGTTGCTGGAGTGGTACTTTCCAATGGTCACATATTTCATTTAGAAAAACAGACATTTTTTGTTTTTGGAGGCACTGACAGACAACGTTTTTGTCGTTTAGGTTAGGGGACATGTTTATAAATAATAGTGCACTGCAGAATGAATCTCTTTAATTTGACTTAAATATTGTCTTCCATATTCTGATGATGAAATTATTAAAAATTACTTCTAGGAAAAGATTTTAAATTGGAATAGAAAGCTGGTGCGATCAGGCTTTTCCCCCCCATCTTGAAGGAAGCGATAACATTGCTACTTTTAGAAACAGTTTAATTGGCTGTTTGTGACACATTGTGTATCTGCCTGGTCTCCTCTGGATCCAGTCTTACGAAGCCACTTCAGGCTGAGTATTTGAATGATCTGATCTTAGCCTGACATTGGCCGTAAGGAAAATGTTCTTCATGGATAACGATACATGAACTTAAATTGATTGTTGATGACTTGACATGAGCCTGATTTTTTCAGTTGTTCAAAGAACACACACACACACACACACACACACACACACCCACACCAAGTTTTGCTCTCTATTCAGTCAAACTCTTCATATTTCTATTCACACTTTCCTAAGGTGATCAAACACCATGGAGACACAAAGATGGAGGCCTGAGGTTTACAGAATCACTCTCTAACTGTAAAACTTTCTTCTTCCTCCCACCCTCACTACAGAAAATGTTACCTCTCATCTTGTTGTTCTCTTCTTTCTAGGTGTGGTTTTCCACCAGCCATCATGAAAGCTACTTCTAATGCATTCCAGTCAGAAAGAAAGCTTAGGGCTCTGCTGGTTTGACTGGTTGTTCCGGCAGTGGAAATCAATGGGAGGGTGATGTAATTGCACAGACTTTCTCTCTGGGTCCTGTTTTAGTTTGGCTGTTTTTGTGAAAACCAGTTGGTTTCCTGTGATGATTCTCCTAACACTAGTTCATGGATTTGAATTGATCACAAAGGAATTTAGTCTATAGGAAGACTGTTGTGTAATGATAAGGGAAGTGCTTTGCATGTATTCACCAAACACTTTTATTAACATACACACTCATTCTGGAAAAGGTCTAATAGCTTTTGGGACTGCAGCAGCATCAAAAATCTCACACGTTCAACACAATCACAGATACAGGAGAAATAAAATCAAAGCATCAAAATGTCTCTGGAATAAGCCTGTTGGGCTGATGAGAGCTTGTCTTATAAGAATAAGATAAATATATTTTATGTCTGGATTTAAAGGTTGCATTAGAGAGTATTTTATGTTGTGTCTGCACTCTTGGAAAAGTATTTATAAAATGGTTGCATATTAGGCATTGCCAAAAAATCTGATGCAACCCCCACACTCTTCACATATCTGACATCTGGTTTTTAACCATTACGATGAAAGGAATTCAATTTTTTTATTATTATTTTTTAAATAATGTAGCTTGCTGCAAATGGCTGTTTGATGACATGGAAATGTCAGTGTAGTATTTTTATCATTGAAATAATGTGTTTAAAATGTACATGTGGCAGGAGCCTACCTAATGCTGTGGGCAGTGACAGACAGAGAAGAATGGGGGGAAATATGTGAAATACATGAACTGCAGACGTGAACTGAGGATAAGGAGTGATGATGCAATTGAGACAGGGAAGCAGAGAGAAGGAATTAAGAAGAGCTGAGATAAGCTTGATTCCTGTGAAATCAAAACTCCACCATGCAAAAAGAATATATGTTATCCTGACATTCTCACTGACTCTGATTTCTATTCAGTGACACCTAGAGCATTTAAGTCATATTTGATAACATAATATTATCTTTGTTAAAGAAAAAAACAACAAGGAGATACATTTCCATGAATCTGTCATTTTGGAATTGTTAGAACTTAACATATTTCCACTAGAGATTATTCTCCTAGTTGACAATGACAAACAATTTGACACATAGAGCAGCTTGAGCAGAGAACAAGCTCTATAAGTGATGTAAAGCTGACGATCTAAACCACTATGCACACAACTGCTTCACGGTTACAGCTTACAGATTGCATTTCAGGGAAAGCAGGCAGGTGTTTAAGCAGTGATGTGTAGCAGAGCTGGAGAGAGAGGATCAGAATCAAACCCTCAGTTGTGAGTCAGACTAAGAGTTTGGCAAAAAAAACCATGTTATTTCACTAGGAACCTGGAAGTCTTTAGAAATCATTTTGTTTGTGAGGATTCTGAAGATCACCTACAGCCAACAGTAATGAATATTCCCTTAAGCTCTAATTAAGGAGATTTGCTGTCTCATCCATATTCTCCTGCATTCTTGGGGGAAGGAGCAGAGAACATGCCCCAGGAAACCCATGACCTGGAGGCTAAATATTGTATAAAACTGCTATTATAGATGGGTCTTAGCTTTGCTCATGTCTATGGATTTGAATCCTCTACAGACAATTCAGGTGAGTTAATGTGGCAATAAGTTCAGTCCCATTGATTATTTAGCCATTTAATGCAAATCATTTTCAAGTTACATTGATGGAATTAATGTCTCTGGGATGAGACAACAGGCTGTTAGCCATCTTACGGTCTTATCTGACATATTGAACGCCTCATGATGGCTCACTGAAGTGAGTTTTTTCCAACCCCTGTTGTAGTTCCACCTCAGAATCTATACAGAAGATTATGTTTTAATGTCTAATACTTCCAGAAATGGAAGAAAATGGAACACTGTTATATACATATATGTATATGAATGAATATGAAACCAGCGACAGCATCTTGCAGGGCTGGCTCTGCTGACTCTTGGAGAGCTTCAACTCCTAGGTTTTGGTGACTTATTTCACCACTCTGTTTGAGGGAACAATTGGTAGCTTTAATTTATTTGTGGCTGGGAAAGCTCTTAATGTTTTCTTGTGAGCTGTCATTTTGAAAATTTTATCAGCCACTTTTGAAATTAATACAAAATTAATTATAAATAAATCATGTTTTTCATAATTTGAGAAAAAACACTCCAACACTAAGTGGTAGACATGTCTTATATGTGCATATATGGCATGTCTATACAAGAAAAAAATCTGACATTTACTAAGAATGGAGTGTGTTGCCATACAATACAGACAACTGCAGTTTTAATATTGTACCTACCTGTTAAAATCAGTTGTACTCATAAGTTTTTGACAGACTGCTTACTTTACTTCTCTAACTTGTTGCTTGGCTCCTGTGCAACAGTCAGTCATCTTTTACTCTTTAATTCTGTATTTCCCCAATTTCATAACAAATGAGATGCCATGGTCATTCGCCGTATCAAACAAATCACCAATCAGTGTGTCATTATTTGTTAAATATATGCCATGCTGTCAGCGTTTGAAAAGATACAGCTGATATTCTAAAGCTGATGATACACAGAGCAACTTTTAGAGCAATCGTGCAGTGCACCGTTGCTGTCAATGGTAATGAGTAAAGATTACTACCGTGATCCCCTTCCCCCACCACTCCGCCACCCGCCCCACAGCGCCACTATCCGTTCAAAACATAGTCGGACTAGCCTCCTGCTGCAGGGGTGAGGCTGATACGAAACACTCTGGCAGCTGTTCTGTACCTGTAAAAAAATAGAAGAATGAGTCTAACCGGAGTAGTTACATCTCACAGACAATGTAAATACTAGAAAGCACCTGTACTATCATCTCACCAGTGTTGGCTACCAAACTCATTTCAAAAGTCCAGCCTGCAACTTTAACCTCTCTGACTTCAGAAAAGAGCTGAGGATCCTAGCTGAACAGAAGAAAACAGAACTGAGACCAGTCACCTATAACTACTTAAACAATTTATATTCTATCAGTCTAAGAAATCATAGCTTAATAACAAAGTGTTCTTAAACTAGTACTCTTCATTTTCCATACAATTAAATTCTGATTTCATTTAGTAGTTTAATCATGTTCCATTCACCATCACTCAGTTTGTGAATTAATGTGATTGAAGGTGACAAACCTTATTAGGCAATGGCAGCCTGAGAGGCAAAGTGAGGATGAAGCACCATCTTTGGCTGTTAAAAAGACAAGACAGCAGAAACATGTTGGGGACAGGTACTGGTCTGTAGGTACCGGTTAAAATAATACGTGAGGAGCTGAGGTGGATTGAAATACTGTGATAGAGCAAATCTGTAGGTCAGAGGAAGACATTTATGACTCGACTTTGTATGTTGATAAGAGAGAGCAAGGACACTTTGGTCAACTGTTTCTCATCCTGCTCAGTCCCATCCTTCCTTTTTGCCCTCACTCCCTCTCTCGTACTAACAGGTTCATTAAGTTTGCCCTGTCTCTTGTTTGTATCTAGTTAGTGGTTTCAGAGGTGGCCTGTTTTGTTGGATATTGAGTCCAGAGGAACCTGTGAGAAAGACGGACAGAGGCACAGAGAGAGAGAGAGAGAGACTGTCTAATGGGATGGAGAGAAATAGATTTTAATGCCACCATCTAACTAGAGCCAGGTATATTGTGTTTCTCACCCTTTCTCCCTCCAGCTCTTACCAAAGGCGTTTTAAAATGAACCTTGAAAAGCAGTGGCATGTATTTATATGGTAATTCACCAAAGAAAGACATCACACAGTTGTGGAAATGAGATATTTTTTTGTGTCTGTGTATATGTGGAAGTGGTTGCTCCGCATTGACCTTGTGGTTATTATTTGGCGTTAAAAGCAGAAAAAAACCTGTACAGTTTTAAATCCATCCTGTCAACCGCTTATCCTGCATACAGGGTCACGGGGGCCTGGAGCCAATCCCAGGCGGCATTGGGTAAAAGGTGGGGTACACCTTGACAGTCCATCGCAGGGCCACACATAGACGAACAACCACTCACACCTAAGGACAATTTAGGGTCACCAATCAACCTAGGAGCACCCAGAGAGAACCCACGCAGACATGGGGAGAACAGGCAAACTCCACACAGAAAGGCCAGGGTAACCGAGGTTTGAACCCTCAACCTTCTTGCTGTGAGGTGACAGTGCTAACAACTGTACCACCGTGCCACCCACAGTTTTAAATATGTGTTATTTTTCTAGTCTTTTCTGCCTTGTCAGACTTGTGAGAATGGCACATCTCCCATGATGGCAGTCAGATTTTTAATCATGATTCAGACTCATTTCTCCTCTGTGCCAGGCCCTCAGCAGATCAGATCCTGTATTAGACATTTAATGACGAACTTTTGCAAGCCAAGTCTTTCTGGGCAAGATTTAAGATACTTTCTGTCTAGTGGACCAAATTCAACCTGCCAATTTTTGTAATGGACTGCATTTATGTTGCACCTTTCTTCTTCTCATTCCCACAATTTACGCTATATGTCAGCATTCACCCATTCACACACTGATGGTAGAGGCTAAGCATGGTTGGCACCATCCAACTGCTCATCAGAAAAAAAAAAATTATAATTCACATAATTGGGATAAATTGGGAGTTCAGGATCTTGCCCAAGGAAACTTAGCCATGCAGTCTGGGGAAGGATTTAACCGCCATTGCACCGGTTAGTGGACAATCTTCTTCTGTACCTCTAAGCCATAGCCGTTTTTGATAGCAACACATTACTGCAGAATGTAATGAAGTGGAGGATGGTAAGTTAGAGTAAACCAGGGATTGTTAAAATTGATCAGCACTATAGTCCTTTTTAGCAACAATGACCAAGCTACTGTAGATGATCCGAGGTCCTTTTGGGTTACAGAGGACTCACTTGGCAGGTCACATATGGGTGAAAGGCAAAAGGTTGGACAGTAATATGCTGCAGAGGTGCACAGCCTTTGACACACTCCTTATGGTGTCTCTCCATTCATGAGACTGAGGGGGACTTACACACAGCCTTTAATTACCTAATCAAGAATGACCTCTGGCTGCACCTGACCTGCAGGTCTTTTCTTTAGTGGCTGTGTGTGGAATTGCTGCTTTTCTTTTTTTGGTAAGCTGATTATGTTTACAGTGTGTGCCGTTACTCTGCTGGTCTATTGTTTTATCATGTACCGCTTCATTGTTACACATTGCAGTGTATATTATTGCACTGATGTATTATTATTTTTTTGTTTCCCTTTGTTTTTTGGCTGCTTCCTCATATCTTATAGACCAGATGTGTCAGGGAACAGGACAGAACAGACCCAAGGGTGTATGGGAAAAACCAAGGGCTGGAAAACAGACATCTCTGCAGGTGTTATCAGGAGCTTGAGAGAAGTTGTGGCACCAGGTTGGGCACAATGACAGTCAAGCGGAGATGGTGTGGAGAACAGGGGTTGATATACAGGCAGGGATGATGTTGATTGCTGGCAGGTGTGGCAGGCAGAGTGCGGGTCGTTGGCTGGGCTCAGGAGGAGAAAGGTCCAGCTGCAGCCTGCAGACAAACCATAGACTGTATATAAAAACCAGACAAACGTGACGGAAGTTGACAGAAGTTGAACTTCCATATATGGGTTGTCCCAGAAGCCACCGCGCACAAAACGTGATGATGTTTATCTCGACCACTCGGTCCATGCATAGTTGTTAAATAAAAAAAAGCCGTTAAAAAAAGAGGTGTCAAGTGTCAACGTAGTAATCAGTGTACGTTATGTGTTAATATTTACTATACTATACTTATATATTATTAATATAGTATATTTATACTATAATTCCTGCAAATACTTATTTATAATAGCCTAATGATGATAATAATAAGGCAATGTTTTAATTCATACCACTGTTGTATAGTTTATTTCTTCCAAAATGATTTTAAGTTTCACAAACCAAGAATATTCTGTAATGTTACATCACGAGCCAGATGTGTCTCGATTTAGGTTAAAACTTAACATTACTGAGAATTTATTGACAGAATAACAGCGGTACGAACATTATCAGCTGTTGCTGGACACGTCTGCTGTGTTGGCTGCAGTGGTCTGTGTGACTGGGCCTGGGGGAGCTAACCGTAGCTAGCTAGCTATTCCTGACAGCCCCCCGAAGTATATTCCTCTTACCCCAACCAGGGTATGTGCCTAAAGTTATTGATTATATGCATGTCGACCGGTTAACCCTACAGCGGCGCACGGCCGACGTGCTAGCAGATAGGGTTAACCTCCATTGTGTTGCTGTGCAGCCTCCGGTAACGTTGCTGCAGCTATATAACACCATGGTCGGCACTTGCGGAGCTTCTCAACTCCGAAAACGTTTGAACACATTTTCGATTCGCTGCCAATTTTCGAAATCTACACAGTTGATTTCTCAGAAGTGTATTTAAAGTTCTGTTGGTGAAAAAAAAAAATAAAATAAAAAATAAAGTTCTGTTGTTGGCCTCTAAAGAATAAAACGGTTTGCATTAGGATCTATCGTACGTAAGCCGAGATGAACGTCATCACGTTTTGTGCGCAGTGTCTTCTGGGACAAAACATATTTGGAAGTTCAACTTCCGCCACGGTCTGCAGGCTGCAGCTGGATATACTTGCTCAGGAGCGGAGAGAGAGGGAGAGCACAGGCAGGGAGGCAGGCAGAGTACAGGAAAACAAAACAGTGGGAGAAATAAATTGAGAAAAAACAGGAGACTCACCGTCAGCCGGGCTGCCCCCACAACAAGATGTTTGATTAAAGTAAACAGAAGGCCTAATTTAGGCAAGTCTCTTTCTGTTTCCTGTTCTGACCTCAGGCTCTTTAAACAAAGTTGGATAAGCAATGAAAGTTATTTATATGGTAATCTACCAAAGAAACGCATCACACATTACCTGAATTTCAATTGAATAGAAATTACTTTTGCTCTGCGTGTGTGTGTGTGTGTGTGTGTTTCCCTCACTGTCTTAGCATCCATAAATGAACAGAGCTGAAATAATTAGTTTACTAATTGATTAGTCAATTATCTGGCAAAACATTTGATAATGTATTCATTTTTTGTCCCAAAAGTCCAACAATCCCTACTTCCTGTGTCACAGCCGTGTGGAATTGCTGCTATTCTTTTTAGTTCTAACATGTCTTGTTTTGACAGTGACTCATCCTGTCACTCCCCAGTGGTGGAATGTAACTAAGTACATTCATTCAAGTATTATACTAATGTGCAATTTTGATATTTTTACATATACAGTATCCTGCGATTTGCACACCAGTTTTCAGATCACCATTTACAAGGTTTCAAATCTGGAAAACAAACATTGTAAAGAAAATATTGCAGTTCGGAAGAAAGAAAACTCAAAAACAATATCATGTTTGCAGAGATTGTTTAATTTTTTTTAACATTTTGCAAGCCTGCAAATCTTAGTTTTCGATCTTGCAAAACTTTTTTTTGGTAAGATTTTGAGTTTTCAAACACTTAGTTTCAGCCTTTCAGAACTTTATTTTCAGTTTTGATTCATGGCAGGATATTTATTCCATACTGTAACAGGTGCGGGAGAAATGTTGCATTGTAAGAATGCTTTCCAAAATAGACATGTTAATAGATTATATTTAGCAATTAATATAATACAAATGAACAGAAGAAAAGAAGAAAAAAATAAGTATTTGATGTGACCACCCTTTGCCTTCAAAACAGCATCAATTCTTGTAGGTACACTTGCACACCATTTGGCAGGTAGGTTGGCCCAAACATCTTGGAGATACCCACAGTTCTGTGGATTTAGGCAGCCTCTACTGCTTCTCTCTCTTTATGTAATCCCAGACAGACTCGATGATTTGAGATCAGGGCTCTGTGGGGGCCATAGCATCACTTCTGTGACTCCTTGTTGTTCTTTACGCTAATGTCTTTTGCTGTGTGTTTGGGGTTGTCATGCTGCAGAATTAATCAGATGCCTTTAATTTCTACATTGACAACACCAACTGCAAATCTGCCACTGAATTTCTGGAAGTGTTACACTTACACATTAACTTCCCTACCCACTCGCATGGTCACATCCTCGATCTGGTCTGCTCCACTGGTCTCACATTAAATCATATTTCCAGCATTAACCTTCACATCTCAGACCATCTGGCAGTCATTGTGAACATTAACATCGCCATTACCACCCCAAAAGTGCAGCGCAAAATCTCATTCAGAAACCTCAAGCTCATCAATACCTCAGTTCTCTCAGCCTAACTCAACAGCGCAGTATCTGCCCCCCACCCTCCACTGTATGATGATGCCACTAACCTTGTGGACTACTACTACAACAATACTCTTCCATACCTTCAATCCTGCAAGCGTCAACTGGAAAGACCCATACACATCCGAGAATGTAGTGACCTGGATTCAAATCAAATAACACTGCACCTGCTGCTAATTGTAATTTATTTGGTCACCCTAGACTTTTATGTATTTTGTATCTCATGTTGTTGTTTTTATTTTTTTACCTATTGTTCATGTACTACAACTACTGCTTCTATTGCAAAGTGTCTTTGAGTGTCCTGAAAAGTGCTATATAAATAAAATGTATTATTATTATTATTATTATTATTATTAAAAACAATAGGCAAAGCTGCATGGATCCCTAATTACACATAAGTACAATACTTGAGTAAATGTACTTAGTTACATTCCACCACTGGGGAGTGGCAGGATATTATGTAAAATCTAAAGTGAAAACGTACTGTAGCAAAAGAGATAAAATACTAAGGCTCAGCACCACAGACAGCTCCCCACATAAGACAAAGAAAAGCAGCAAGTACACACAGCTGTGGGCAGAAAGTACTGATTGTTTGCCTTTTATGATAAACAATGAATTAAACATCAGCGTCGCCAAGTCATTGTTCCGGGGCTTTAGCCCTTTAGTTTTGATTGTAGCTCAGAATGTAATTCAACAACAAAAATATTTTCCCAATTACTATGCATTAATTAATAAATGTTGTCTGTCAGTGTATGCACAGCAGAGGGGTAGATAGAATTTGTTAAAATATTATGACTTCATTCTCATCAGATCGTGATTTTACTCTCATAATATTACAACTTTTGTCTCTTTTTGTCTCATATTATTTTGCAGATGTCAGAGAACACAGATAGTGGGAGAGATTGTTAATGTGCAGAAATAAAACCTGCTGAAACACAGGAGCTCTTAAAGTCCAGGATTTTCTAACTTATTTAAAATTAATTAAGCTAATTAATCATGGAGGTAAAAAGGTGCCACAAGCACATTTAAAGACTTTAGGCTACTTCAGTGATGCCTGTATGTGTGTTGATTCAGCAGGGATGGGATTAAATTATGAAAAAAGGTGATATACAGGAGAAATATATCTGACAGCAGTACAGAATGCCTGAGAGCCTTACTGCATTATATTACACTATATTTGTTTTACATTTTGAATTGTCACCTGTCACTGCAATTTTGTGTTTCCTTTTGTATAAATAAAGACATTTTCTCAATAAAGTGGTGCAGAAAGATTCACCAGAATGCTGGAAACTGAGTGTTTAAACACCCTAATTAATATTTTTAGTGTTAATAATTATCAGTAGTAATTTATATTTATTATCTATTTATTTGGGGAACATGAAAGATTTCTGGGCCCCCAATGTTTCAAGAGCCTGGAAACGCCCCTGGAATTAAATGTAGCTGCAAGCGGCAATGATCAGGATCCAAGCAAGTCGCGAAAATTGCAATATTTGACATTTTTAGAGGAGAAGAACAGACACAGATGACTGAAGAGATTAAAGTGATGAAATTTGGATTTTGAGATAATTACATATATTGTTAATAACAATAACAGCTTACAGTACTGCGACTGGACGAGACGTGGATTTCAGCTCTGCTTTCAACACCATCATCCCGGCCCTGCTGCAGGACCAGCTCTCCCAGCTGAGCGTGCCTGACACCTGAAGGTGGATCACAGACCTCCTGACAGACAGGAAGCAGCATGTTAAGCTGGGAAAACATCTCTCTGACTCCAGGACCCACAGCAACGGATCCCCTCAGGGCTGCGTTCTTTCCCCTCTGCTCTTCTCCCTGTATACCAACAGCTGCACTTTCAGTCACAAGTACGTCAAGCTCCTGAAGTTTGTGGACGACACCACCCTCATTGGGCTCATCTCTGGGGGGAATGAGTCCCCCTACAGGTGGGAGATTGACCATCTGGTGTGCTGGTGCAGCCAAAACAGTCTGGAGCTCAACACTCTGAAGACAGTAGAGATGATCGTAGATTTTGGAAGGAGCCCAGCCCCACCCTCCCCCATCATACTGGGTGACTCCCCAGTCACCACTGTGGACTCCTTCTGCTTCCTGGGCACCATCATCTCCCAGGACCTCAAGTGGGAGCTGAACATCACTTCCCTCACCAAGAAGGCCCAGCAGAGGATGTACTTCCTGCGGCAGCTGAAGAAGTTTAGCCTGCCAAAGACAACGATGGTGAACTTCTACACCGCCATCATTGAGTCCATCTGGTACGCTGCTGCCACCGCCAGGGACAAGAGCAGGCTGCAGCATATCATTCAGTCTGCTGAAAAGGTGATCCATCTCTTCAGGACCTGCATGCCTCCAGGTCTCTGAGGCGTGCAGGAAAGATTGTGGCTGATTTCTCCCACCGTGGACACAAACTGACACGCCCCTCTGGCAGGAGGCTGCGGTCCATCAGGACCAAAACCTCTCGCCACAATAACAGTTTCTTTCTGGTTGAAGTGGGCTTCCTCAACAAGGCCCGGCTCCTCTCTGTCACTGACTCTCATGCACCCCTCCCCAAACATATACACACACACTTACTTTTTATATTTTAATATTTCTATTTATGTTCATGTATACTGTAAGCATCAATTTATATCAGGCAAATTCCTTATATGTGAATATGTAGTTGGCAATAAAACTGATTCTGATTCTGATTCTGACTCTGATGCTTTCTTTCTTTTTTCTTCAGTTTTGCAATATAAAAATGTAACATTAAACACTGAGGTGCAACCTTCCTCTGTTTGGAGTGTGAGCTACACTTTAATGGAGGAGCTGAAGATAACGTGTGTGGATTCCGGCCATTTGATTAACTGTACCTATCGTGTGATCAGAACTGCTGGCTTTTTAATAGGTGGAGAGAAGGATTGTGGTTGGAGGATATTTACATCAACAAAAGAGGAACGGAAGGTGGTAGCAGATGGAACATATATATATATATATATGTATGTATGTGTGTTCTCTGATACTCCAGACACGTATGGAATCACAATGTTGTTGCTGTAAGTGCCCCCTTCAGGTGGTTCTGTTTTCCTTCTCTCTGGCTTGGGCGCTTGTTGGTATGTTTTCCGCTCTGTGGTGCAGTATTCTCATGACCCCTAGCTTGTGCTCCGTAAACACCAATTTGCAGCGCAGTCCAGGAAGGCCAAACTGTTGTTGTGAACATCTTCTCGTGTGAACCTGATGTTACTGTCCACAGAGTTGATGTGTTCTGTGAAGGCTTGCACTTCCTGGCTTTTAATTTTGACCCAGGTGTCGTCCACATCTGTACCAGTGGCTCGGTGCTATTCCTCTGAAGGAGTTGAGGGCTTTATTCTCCACTTCTTCCATGTAGATGTTTGCCACAATCTGGGATACCGGTGAGCCCATGGCACAGCCATGCTTCTGTCTGTAGAATCCTCCATTGTACTGGAAGTAGGTGGTCTTTAGACAGAGGTCAAGTAATTTACAGATCCGGTCAGGGCTGAGGCTAGTTCTGTTGTCCAGG
Source organism: Micropterus salmoides (assembly GCF_014851395.1). Lineage (NCBI taxonomy): Eukaryota > Metazoa > Chordata > Actinopteri > Centrarchiformes > Centrarchidae > Micropterus > Micropterus salmoides. The sequence continues at coordinate 13,203,298 of NW_024042261.1, read as the reverse complement.
GTGTAGTCTTGTGTTAGCTGTTTCCTTACGGTTTCTACTGCTTCTATGGTGGGGATGCAGGTGAACAAAGAAGTCACGCCATAGGATACCATGGTTTCATCTTGGTCCAGTTTTAGTCCTCGAACTTTGTTTACAAAGTCAATGGAGTTTTGGATGTGGTGAGGCGTGTTTCCCACCAAAGTAGCTAAGATGGTAGAAATGTGTTTGGCAATGTTGTAAGTGACCGAGTTAATGCTGCTGATAAGCGGCCTGAGTGGGGCTCCTTCTTTGTGTATCTTGGGTAGTCCATAAATGCATGGAATGGCTTCTCCAGGATACAAACGGTAATATTGTTCACGGTTGATGGTGTTGTCTTTCTGTAGCTGTTGTAGACGTTCTATGGCCTTTTTCTTGTTGGGTCTCGTCTCAGTGTCTCATGTGTTTGTGTCCATTAGTAGTGTGTTGACTTTGTTCTGGTAGTCCGCTGTGTTAAGGACTACCGTGCATCTTCCTTTGTCAGCAGGTAGGATAGTGATGTTTTGATCCTTGCTCAGGGATGTCACAGCCTTCCTTTCTTGGATTGTGAGGTTGGAAGGGGGGTCCTTTGCATTAGAAAGGGCTGCAGATACCTTTAGTCTGAGCTGTTCCGCTTCTGTTTCTGTTAATTTGTTTTTTCTAATGGCCAATTCTGTGGCTGTGATGAGGTCCACTATAGGTAGCTGCTGTGGTGTAATGGCAAAGTTTAATCCTTTGGCCAGAACGTCTTTCTCTGGTTGGGTGAGTTCCCTATCTGACAGGTTTTTCACCCATCTGTTATCTGTTTCATGTGTTGTGGGGTTGTTGTCCTTTCTCCTCCAAGACAGTTCTCCTGTTTTCTTAGTGCTGCTCGCTCTGGACTGTAGGTTTTGGAATTTCCTAGTCTGTCTTTCTTTGCTCTTGCTGTGCTGAGATAGCTGTGCTTTCTTGATGAAATCCATGACCTTTACCAGTACTGTACTGGGCAGATATGTTTCTAGTTTGTGGCGTATGTTATCCAATTCTTTGTTCAGGGCTTCAATGGTGATATGTATCTGTCTCACTCTCTCATTCAGTAGCTGGTATTGCGCTTTCTCCACGATTATTCCGGCTCTGTGTCCTTTTACCGTGGAGCCTAAGTGGAGGCTGTTGGGAATAAGTTTGTTTTGTCTGCATCTCAGGTTAAATCGTAGATGGTTCCTGTAGTCTGCAATTTTCCTGGCTGTCCTTTCACACTCCCGGAGCAATCTGAGGGTGTTCATCCCAAAATGATTAGCAAGATGTCTGTGAAGATTCTCAGTCATCCAGGTCATAGTTATCCAATGAAAGTTAAAGTCAAAGGCAACTTGACTTGGTTGAAGATACTGGAAGACGAAAACCCACACCAAGACCAATACCTACTCTTCGATTCCCACCACCCACTGGAGCACAAGCTAGGGATCATGAGAATACTGCACCACAGAACGGAAAACCAGAGCCAGAGAGAAGGAACAGAACCACCTGAAGGGGGCACTTACAGCCTATGGACACCCTAAATGGACCTTTGTGAAAACAGCCACAAGATCCAAGAAGAACAAAACTACAGGGGATGAACAATAGAAGGTCAAACGCAACAACATTGTGATTCCATACGTGTCTGGTAAGGCTGAGCAATTTTATCGATTCTGCGATATAAATCGATATTTTTTTCCCAAGCCGCGAGTATCGATACATAAGTCCTATTCAAATCCCCCGTGTTTACCCCCGCTAGTGTCGCTGTAGAGCAAGTTACCCGTACTAAGTTTACACAAACGCCGACGTCTACCTCTTCCTGTTTACGGAGTCAGAGCATCAGAGCGAGGACATTCAAGAAAATAGCGGCGAATATAAATCCAACACCTTCATGCTTAAAAGCAGATGTGTGGGAGCACTTTGGGTTTAAAAAGAAGAAGGAAAGCGAAGACTTAGACAAAAGCATCGCGATTTGCAAGCTGACACAAACGTGAAGTACTCTGGAAATACCACCAACCTACGAGCCCACCTAAAACGTCACCACCCAGACAAGGTAATGCTAACGGAGGACCCCAAGAACCTGCGGCCGCGTGACCCAAAACAAACCATGCTGGACATCGATGGCGGTTGTTCCCACAAGTTTCCATCTGCTTCACCAAGGTCGCAGAAAATTACAGAGTCCATTGCCTACTTTATTTGTCAGGATTTAAGACCGTATTCGGAGGTGGAAAATGCCGGCTTTAGGCGCATGGTGAACGCGATGGAGCCCCGCTATCCTATTCCAACCCGCGAACACCTCACCAAGGTTTGCATTCCCAGGCTGTATGCTCAGACAAGGGCACACGTCAAAGCCTCCCTGAACAACTGAAGCGTATATCACCATCACGGCCCACTTTATCAACAAGGAATGGGAGCTCGTTACGTATGTTTTACAAACCAGGGACATGTCCGAGAGCCACACCGGACACAACCTGGCAGAACATCTGAGAAAGGCCCTCGCTGAGTGGGGAATCACAGAAAAGGATCCAGTAATCGTCACTGACAATGTGCCAAATATGACAATCGCAGCTGAGAAGGCAGCATTCACACTTCATGTCAAATGCTATGCTCACACACTAAATCTGGCTGCACAATGTGCCCTCAAAATCACAGCAGTCGCACGTCTGCTAGGAAGGGTGAGACGCATTGTGAATTTCTTCAAACGGAGCACCACAGCCAACCACATGCTGAAAGAGAAACAGAGGCTTCTACGACTACCAGAGCACAAGCTGATGACGGATGTGGTTACTAGGTTAGTGTGTGGTTACTTTTCAATAGTTTATTTTGTTTTTTATTACTAATTTGTTTTGTCATTTATGTAAAGCAGCATTATGTGCATCCATGCTGTGAAGTGAGAAGGGCGCTATAGGTCTATAAATAAATAAAGTATATTTCTTTTATTTATCTACAGGTGGAATAGTGCGCATGACATGTTGAAAGATTCCTGGAACAACAACCAGCCATCTGCGCAGCCCTGCTCTTGAGTGAAGTCAGGAAGACCGAGAAGGATCTGGCTGAGTCAGACGAGATAACAGCTGAAGAAGTAGTCAGTGCGCTGAAGCCCATGAAGGAGGCTACACAATACATGTCCAAGGAGAAGACTCCCACACTGTCAGTCATCGCGCCCCTCCAGGACACACTGATCAACAGACTGAAACCGATCGAAGGTGAATCTGGAGTCATAAAAAAGATGAAGGCTGCCATGGCTGGTGATCTTCAGAAGAGGTACATTGACCTCAAGGCAACTCTCCATGCATGTTCAGCGATGGATCCAAGATTCAAAAGTCTGCCCTTCCTGACTGAAAATGAAAGACAGGAAGTTTATGATGGACTGATTGTAGAGGCTGCAAGACTGAGCATGCAGCCTTCAGAGGTAAGGCAGTGATGGTACTGCTAGGTTTAACCTTTGGCCTTGTACCTATCCACCATCTCTTGGCGAGAGTAAGCATAGGCATAAATAATGTATTGTATATAAGGCAAATCCTACAACGTTAACAGTTTAAAATAGATAAATATTAAATAGTTTAAAAAGCATAAATACTATAATGTTAACAGGTTTAAAGACATATATTAAATAGAGTAATTAAAAGATTTATACAATAAAAGCTCATGAATTGCATTTCATGTTGACTTATTTAATTTAGTCACTTTGAAGTGTGGATGAAGAGGGGACAGCAAATGCTTGTGCTGATGATGAGGGGATGGCATCTAAAGAAGATGAAGATGAAGGAGAGCAATTCATGGAAGGAGAGAGCAGTCAAGGTCAGTATCACCCATTGTTATCCAGTGAAGCGCACTATGTAGTCTAAACCTCTGTGTAGGAATTATGGAATGTGCTTAACTATAAGTAATGCGTTTTTGTTTTTATTGTTTATTTATTTGAAGGTCAGCGTCCTCCACCCAGGAATCCAAGGCCGTCTTGTCCACTGGCTGCCCTTCTTGGTGAACGATACGGTGGTGGTGCAGCATGACCCAAGACAAATACCCAAGAGGACAAGGCCAAGGAGCAGATGACCCGCTACAAGGAGGCAGATCTCCTGGAAGTGAAAGAAGGTCCACTGGTCTGGTGGAAGGAGCACCAGTATCAGTATCCACTCTTGTCACAACTTGCTAAAAGGTACCTCTGTGTCCCTGGCACAAGTGTTTCCTCAGAGAGGGTCTTTTCCACCGCCGGAGATATCATCACTGCTCAGAGAAGTGCACTTCTCCCAAAGCACGTTGATCAGATTCTATTCCTGAATAAAAATCTGAAGACAATGTAGATCACTTGGTCTGCAGTTATGTGGAGGAGAGTTTCTGTTTAGTGTTCACTTAAGGCCTTAAGCTACTCTGCTAAGATGGGTACAATTTGAAATTGGCTTAAATGTAGCTCCTATGGACTTGAATTATTGACTGCCATGGTGTATTTTTCTTTTCTGCTGGCTAGACTGGCTACCTCACATACTTGTAGGCCTACAGGTCTTAAACTACTCGGCTAAGAGACTCGTACATTTTAAGTTAAATGTTTAAATGTTCTTCTCAGTGACTTGAATTATTTGATTTTTTGGAGAAGCCATGGTACTACTTTTACTTACCCGGTGGGCTAGACTGGCTACCTCATATGTTCAGTGTCAAGCTAAAAAAGCTGTCAAAGAAACTGTTCCGAACAGGCCACTTGCTGCACTTTTTAACTCTCCATTGTTAATTGCAATACTGCACTTTATTACTTTTCAAAGGCTTGTAAGCAACAGTTTGCACTGTTTCAATAATTGGAACTAATTTTCTCAACACATCTTTGATTCATTTTGTCCAGCATTTGCAAGCTGTAGACTCTCTGTCCAGTCAGAGATATATATTGTGTAATTGATGTTTTCACTTCAGGATGTCACCAAAATCCCTTTTAAATCTTTCAGAAAATGATGTAAGTGTATTGAAATATATTGAATCGTATCAAATAGACAGATACTGGTACACCCCAAAGACCGCACACCCAAACACAAGAAAAGCAATCTAGTGTATGCGGCCCAATGCAGTGAAGAATGCACAGACCTGTATATTGGGGAAACTAAACAACCACTACACAAACGCATGGCTCAACACAGAAGGGCCAACTCCTCAGGTCAAGACTCTGCAGTCTACTTACATCTGAAGGACAGAGGACACTCGTTTGAGGACCACCAGGTGCACATTTTAGACAGAGAAGATGGATGGTTTGCAAGTGGTGTCAAGGAAGCCATCTACACCAGGGTCGAGAAGCTGTCATTGAACAGAGGAGGGGGTCTACGCCACCACTTATCCCCCACTTACAATGCTGTCCTTTCATCGCTTCCCAGGAAACTCAATAAACGGAACCTATTGGCCTCAGGTGAAGATACCAACGATGGTCGTTCAGTCTTGGTCCACGGGTAGTCCTAACGACTGTCGTTACAGCAACCAGGAGCAATAATGAACCAGCAGTATCGACGATCCTGGCACTGAGGTTAAATAGCTGAGTTTCCCTACTAGGCAGTCAGAACTGAAGAAGTCCTTTGGATGAGGGGCGAAACGTCTTCCAGTATCTTCAACCAAGTCCAGTTGCCTTTGACTTTAACCTTCGTTGGATAAGATGGAAATGTTGAAATAAAAATAAAAACAAAACAAAGAAACTCAGCACTCTTTGGCACAATACTTTTTTTTCTGTTTGTTTCTTCTGTCCTGTTCTAGGAACCCAGATTCATATCTTCAGAAGCAGATTCCTCTAAATTAGGTTTTTAGTTATGTATACATGTGTAGTCCTCTCGTAGTACATCACTTCCCTCTCTGGGTTTTCTTGAGGTAATGCTGGCAAATGGGCTGATTCACTGACTCCACTTTTAGTAATGACATGATGTCACGCTGCATTTATTTTTAGGGAAAATAAACATATTTAAACAGTGAAGCTGTACTGCACCGATTTCATCGGTCCATCAGTAGAAAAATGGAATGAAATAATACTGATATCAGAAAACTAATGATATATATGGTAGTTTTTGTCCAATTGGTCAACATAAAAGAAGATGTAGCTCACAATAAAAAGATGTGTCCAAACAGCAGTCATTATTTTATTGGAGGTGTGCCAAGTCTTGGCAGTTATCATGATCAGGTCAGCACACATGGCAGCATTTGTGCAACCCTGTGTCCACTTTAAAACAATTCAAATAGCTTGACACAATTTTATTCTATTAACCATAAAAATCTGGAGGATTCCTCTTCCTGCTGCCTTGATATTAACAGGTTTATTCAAAATGTTTCTGATTGCATGGCCTCAGATCCTCAACATGTCTCTTCTCTCAGTTTTTTTCCCCATAGGCAGGGCTGGACTGGGACAAAAAATCAGCCCTGGCATTTTTGGCTAAGGCGGTCCACCAAAGTCGGTCGGACATCCCTAACCAATACACCATCCTTGCTTTTAAGGGCTTGGATTAGGGATTTGTCAAAACTCTTAGCCAATGAGACTTGACACTGTACAATAGTGGGGCCATGACAAAAGGACAACAATATATTTTCATAGGCTTAGTATTTGTGGAAAAACTGTATTGATGAAATAGTTGATAGGGACGTCTGGGGGTCCTCCCCTGGAAGATTTTAAACATTAAACACTTAATTTCCTGCATTCTGGAGACATACTTGTATCAACCCTCAAAAACTGCTACCTTGTTATGCCATTTGTCAAACTGAACCCTATAAATCATTGAGCTACATTTTAATTATTAAATAATATATTAAATAAAAATTTGGGCTTTAAACATTTCATTTCCTGCATTCTGGTGAATTTTTCTGCACCAATTCATTGAAGAAATGTCTTTATTTATATAAAAGGAAACAAATTTCTCTCAGGCATTCTGTATTGCTGTCAAATATGTTTCTCCTGTTTTTTATTTTATTTCAACCCTGCTGAGTCAACACATTCAAGCATGACTGAAGTTACCTAAAGTCTTTAATCAGAATCAGAATCAGTTTTATTGCCAGGTTTGTGTCCACATACAAGGAATTTGACTCTGATTGTACATTGCTCACGATGTGCTTACTTATACAATAATAAAATAATAATATAATACTAATAAAATAAAATCATACACAAACTACAGAGTAGACAACACTAATATACACACTATGAACAAAACAATATAGACATATTGACAAATAGTGCAGTAATCAGAGTGCAAAAGATGCAAGAGTAAACTATTCTCATTATGTACATGTTGAAGGTGGATATGATATACAGGTACACATACACATACATGCATACATGTACACATGTACACAGTGTGATGGAGCATAGTGCAAAGGATGCTGGAAAAAATAAATAAGACCTATGACCTTGTGACCTGAGGTAGGTGTATTGGTATACAGTATATACAATATGACATAGTATGAACATAGTATGAACAGCACTGAAATAGAGAATGGTGAATAAATGAATAATAAGTGGAAACCAGTAAACAGGTGCTGATTAGAGACAGAGTTACTGGGTTATTGCACAGGAATTGTTCTGACACTGTGAGTCAGTAATCAGCTGTTCATCAGAGTGATGGGTTGTGGGAAGAAACTGTTCCTGAGTCTGTTGGTTTTGATGTACAGTGCTCTGTAGCGCCTACCAGAGGGGAGGAGCTGGAACAGGTTGTGTTCGGGGTGAGATAGATCTGCAGTGACGTTTTCTGCCTGTTTCCTGACTCTGGAAATGTATAAGTCCTGAATGGAGGGCAGGTTGGCACCGATTATTTTTTCTGCAGTCCTGACTGTACATTGTAGTCTGACTGTATGTTGCTGCCACAGCTCCCTCCTTTGACCACCTTTGCAGTTAATTTCTCTTTTTTGTGCTCTTTACCCTTTAATTTCATCTGCTGTGTGCCTCTCAGGACAGTCATCGCACACTCACTGCGAGCAAACACTTACTCTCTGGAAACTTTAGAATTTGGATGGCCTTGACACCTCGGAAAAGACCCAGAAACCAACCAAGAAACTAGAATGAAACAATTCATTGAAAGAAACTCAGGCAGCTCCCCTTCTTTTTTATATCAAGGAGATCTGCAGTGACGTTTTCTGCCCGTTTCCTGACTCTGGAAATGTATAAGTCCTGAATGGAGGGCAGGTTGGCACCGATTATTTTTTCTGCAGTCCTGATTGTACGTTGTAGTCTGTCCTTGTCCTTTTTGGTGGCAGATCCAAACCAGACAGTGATGGAGGTGCAGAGAACAGACTGGATGGTGGCTGTGTAGAACTGAATCAGCAGGTCCTTAGGCAGGTTGAGCTTCCTGAGCTGACACAGGAAGTACATCCTCTGCTGGGCCTTCTTGATCATCGTGTCAGTGTTGGGCTCCCACTTCAGGTCCTGGGATATAGTGGATCCCAGAAACCTGAAGGATTCCACAGCAGACACAGGGCTGTTGAGTATGGTGATGGTCATGATCAACCTCCCGTCTGTAGGCCGACTCGTCACCGTCCCGGATGAGGCCAATGACCGTTGTGTCATCAGCAAACTTCAGGAGTTTGACAGATGGGTCCACTGAGGTGCAGTCGTTGGTGTAGAGGGAGAAGAGCAGTGGGGAGAGCACACACCCCTGGGGGGCGCCAGTGCTGATAGTCCGGGTGCTGGATGTGATGTTCCGCAGGCTCACCTGCTGACTCCTGTCAGTCAGGAAGTCTGTGATCCACTGACAGGTGGAGGCTGGCACAGTGAGCTGGGTGAGTTTGGTGCTGAGGATGTCCGGGATGATTGTGTTGAACGCCGAGCTGAAGTCCACGAACAGGATCCTGGCATATGTCCCTGGAGAGTGGAGGTGTTGCAGAATGTAATGCAGTCCCAAGTTGACTGCATCATCCACTGACCTGTTAGCCCTGTAGGCAAACTGCAGGGGGTCCAGCAGGGGGCCTGTAATGTCCTTCAGGTGGGCCAACACCAGTCTTTCAAAGGACTTCATGAGTACAGATGTCAGGGCGACAGGCCTGTAGTCATTCAGTCCAGAGATGGAGGGTTTTTTTGGGTCCGGGATTACTGTGGAGCGTTTGAAGGACTTCACACAGCTCCAGTGACTTGTTGAAGATTTGAGTGAAGATGGGGGCCAGCTGGTCAGCACAGATTTTCAGGCACGATGGTAAGACACCGTCAGGTCCAGGAGCCTTCTGAATCTTCTGCCTTTGGAAGAGGTGGCTCACGTCCTCTTTACAGATCTTGAGTGCAGGTGAGAGGTCAGAGGGGGAAGGTGACTGTTTGAAGATGGCGTTGGAGTGGGGGAGAGGTGTGACTCTGGGCTTTTCAAACCTACAGTAGAAACCATTCAGCTCGTCTGCCAGTCGTTGAGTACCAGCAGTGTTGGGGGATGGTCTCTTGTAGTTTGTGAGTGTCCGTAGGCTTCTCCACAACGACGCAGGGTCGTTGGCTGCAAAGCTGTTATTTAGCTTTTCAGCGTAGCACCTCTTTGCAGCTTTGACCTCTTCAGTAATTGTGTTCCTGGCCTGGTTGTCCAAGACTCTGTCCCCACTTCTGAAGGCCTCCTCCTTGGTCTGACGAAGCTGCCTGAGTTTCGCTGTGAACCAGGGTTTTTGGTTGTTGTATGTGCGGAAGGTTTTAGTCGGCACACACATGTCCTCACAAAAACTGATGTAAGACGTCACAGTGTCAGTTAGTTCGTCCAGGTCAGTGGCTGCAGCCTCAAAAACACTCCAGTCGGTGCAGTCAAAGCAGGCCTGTAACTCCAGCTTTGACTCGTTGGTCCATCTTTTCACAGTCTTTACAACAGGTTTAGCAGATTTCAGTTTTTGCCTGTGTGTTGGGATAAGATGAACCAGACAGTGATCAGAGAGTCCCAAGGCTGCATGGGGAACAAAGCGATAGGCGTCCTTTAATGTTGTGTAGCAGTGGTCCAGTGTGTTAGTGTCCCTGGTGGGACACTTAATATGCTGTCTGTATTTTGGAAGTTCATGACTGAGGTTTGCTTTGTTAGTCCCCAAGAACAATGAGCAGGGAGTCTCCATATTAGTTATCTGGTCGGCCAGGTGTATTAACACCTCACTAACACAGGCCTGAGGTGAAATGTAAACAGAGACCAGAACAAATGAAGAAAACTCCCGCGGTGAATAAAACGGTTTACAGTTTATAAATAATGTTTCTAAGTTAGGGCTGCATCATTTCTTCAACACTGTAACATCTGTGCACCAACCTTTGTTTATATAGAAACAGAGTCCGCCTCCCCGTGTTTTTCCCATGAGCTGCCTTTCACAATCCCCGCGCGGATGAGATTAAATCCCGGTAGGTGAAGTGCGCTGTCCGGGATGCGCTCGGTGAGCCAGGATTCGGTGAAACAGACGGCAGCAGATCTGCAGAAGTCCGAGTTGGTTCTGTTGAGGAGCAGCAGTTCCATTTTGTTGGCCAGAGAGCGGACATTCGCCAGGTGGATTGAAGGGAGCACAGTGCGAAATCCCCACTGTCTCAGTTTAACCAGCGCGCCATTTCTGAAGGATCCCAAACAGAGCTGCTGCTCCTCCAACTAGTAACTCCGGGATAGTTCCAGGGTCAATAAAGAGCGGTGGAATAGTATGAGCAGTAGAAAGTCCAATGTTTAAGAGCTCTTCTCTGGTAAAAGTTACCAGAGAGGGACGGCAGAAAACAGTGTTAATTAACAAAAACACAAAAAGCACTACGGAGCGTAATCCCGAGGCGGCCGTCTGCGGCGCCATCTTGGAAATGTGCACGTTGCACCTTTTCACCTCAATGATAAATGAATTCATTTTAATTCAGTTATAAACCCCTGCACCTTAATAGCTCCTATGTTTCAGCAGCTTTTCTGCTCATGTTCAAAACTTTCTGCACATTAAAAATCTCTCCCACATTTCTGTGTTCTCTGACATTAGTAGAATAACAATTTGGGATACAATATTATGAGATATAATGAGAATGAAGTCATTATATTTAAACAAAATCTACCTGCCCCACTGCTGTGCATTACCCTGCATTATTGTTCTGCTGATATGGTAGTAGGCTACCCTCTTCAGACCGTCTGACAGACAGAGTGCCTTTCTGGCAGACACATACATTGACTAGACGCTGACCGACAAGATTTATATTTAAATGTTTTGATTACAATTTTGCTCGGGACAAATTAGTAGTTGCTGACAAGCCCTGAAGCTGTGAGCAATGCGCTCTCTCTCTCTCTCTCTCTCTCTCTCACTCTCGCTCTCTCTCTTTCTCTGCAGGCAGGCAGTAACGGCAGGGGGTCACGTTACGTGAACTTCAATCAAAATGTAGCAATACTATTGCAAGTAGCCTCTGCTCTTTGAAGAGCTGCAGACAGGCTGCGTGATGAGGATTATTGCATATTAGCCTAATATGGAAAATATTTTTTATGTTGTTTAGTTACATTCGGGGCTACTGTCAAAACATTCGGGAATAAAGCCCCGCAAAAATTACCTGGCGACGGAAATAGACCCGCGAGGAACCGCCATATGCATGCAGCAGTCGGCAGCACGGCATGCACACAAAGCTCACACAAGACCGGTGAATGACAGGCGAGAGAGAGAGAGAGAGAGAAAAGGGTCTTAAAAAAGCCTCAGTTTAGCTGGAAATTTACAGTGTAGGTTGAATGAATAGAGACTGCAGCTCTGCAGCAGATTCTCAAGATTAAAGCGTAGCTACCGTGTGTAACCCTCCAGTAATCGCTGCGCACAAAAGCACACATGATTGGACTACAGGCAGGACAATTTTGATTTGACTAGACAGTTACAGGCCCATATCAAATGATTGAAAAAGCTGTTTTTCAACAGCTTAGTGCTTTCTTGGCACCACATAACTGTTTTGATATCTTCAGGTCAGGATTGCGACCACACCACAGCACTGAGACGGCTCTTGTTAAGGTCTTCAATGACATCCATTTGAACACTGACAGTGGCAGAACTTCAGTCTTAGTATTATTGGAATTTAGTGCCGCATTCGACATGGTCGACCACAACATATTAACTGACAGACTTGAAAACTGGGTGGGACTTTCTGGCACAGAACTAAACTGGTTTGAATCCTACTTAAATTACAGGAACTACTTGGTTTCTATAGGTAAACACACATCTGAGCTAACAAAAATTACTTGTGGAGTTCCCCAAGGCTCCATTCTGGGGCCTCTTCTGTGTATGATCTATATGCTTCCGCTGGCCCAGATTATGAAAAACATCAAAATATGTTGTATGATATAATTATGCAGATAACATACAGATTTACATAACCATATCACCAGGTGACTATGATCCCATACAAGCGCTGAGTAACTCTATTGAACAAATCAACAATTGAATGTGCCAGAATTTTCTACAGTTAAACAAAGATAAAACTGAAGTTATTGTTTTTGAAGCCAAGGAAGAACGATTGAAAGTCAATGCTCAGCTTCAACGGTAATGTTAAGAACCACGAACTAAGCCAGAAATCTTGGTGTAGTCATGGACCTGAATTTAAGCAGCCACATTAAGACAATTACAAAGTCAGCCTACTATCACCTGAAGAATATCTCAAGGATTAAAGAACTTATGTCTCAGCAGGACCTGGAAAAACTTGTCCATGCATTTATCTTCAGGCGACACGACTACTGTAACGGTGTCTTTACAGGGCTCCCTAAAAAATCCATCAGACAGCTGCAGCAGATTCAGAACGCTGCTGCTCGAGTCCTCACTAAGACCAAAAAAGTGGATCACATCACTCCAGTTCTGAGGTCTTTATACTGGCTTCCTGTCTGTCAAAGAATTGATTTCAAAATCCTGCTGTTGGTTTATAAAGCACTGAATGGTTTAGTACCAAAATACATTTCTGATCTTCTGCTTCGTTATAAACCATCCAGACCTCTCAGGTCGTCTGGGACAGGTATGCTTTCTTCTGAGTGAAACTGTTAGAAACAGTTTTTAGATGCTAACCAGAAATAAAGAGAATTACTTCACTTAAAGAGTGATGTTCTTGCTAAAGTTGTGTTGCTCACAGCAGACATCAACATGTGCATATTTAACATGTTATGTCCACATGTCTCAATGATTGTACACATGGGTTATATTTCTTAAAGAAAATCTAGCTTCTGTTTGCCTCCTTGGTCACATTTGCTTGGTTCTGGGAACTATATAAATATATATATTTAACAGTTTATTTGCTAATGTGGGTGAATATTATTAAAGGAAAAAAAGGTGGTTTGTAAAAGCTGCAATAACAATCAACATCACAACCACAGTATTTCACTCTCACTGGTCCAACTGGAGAAAAGTAGGGCTACAGACCCCATGGTGGACTGTTGAGGTGGAGGAGAACTAAGAGCAGCCTCCGGCAGTAGAGAGGAAGCAACAGTAAACGTGAGCTGTCAGTAAAGCCATATATATCAATGTTAAGAGCCCTCTCTCTTCAGCAGCGGTGAGGCTTGATACATAGCTTCAGGTGTGCCTCGTCCTCTCCTTCCAGTTGTGACTTTGCCAAACTCTGCCTGGATGCTGTGGTTTGTCCCCAGAGGCTTCACTGTCCCCTTCATTTTCAGCAAATACGTGCTATTGGGTTTTGTTTTGTGTAATTTTCACAGCACCTTCCTGCTGTGAAAATTACACAAAACATCGGATATTAGTGGAACTCCACTGGCCTCCTTCACACCTACCATAAATATTTATGAAGACATTTAAATAATGTGATTTTGTTATGACAAATTATAATTTGTAGAATAGAATAGCAGAGAGTTAGTAGTTGCAGAAGAGGTGAACCTTTCTTAAAGTTGGTGGTACCTGGCAGGTTAGACCTAACTAAATAGTTTAGGGCTGCAAGTTGTGTCCTGTACTATTCCCATTCCTTGTCATTTGCTTTGTTTTGTATCCTTGCGTTTTTTATTTTGCTTGCACACTGTATGTACTGCACAGTTCTGTTTGGCTTGTTTTTTGTAAAGCCCTAATAGGGATGTAGAGTTAAACTAGAGTTATCTACAGTAAACAGACACTGGGCACTCTCTACGTGTTATTAGCTCAGGCCATCAGCATCAGCCATCCTTGTTGAACTGTGCTAGTTTGCTGTCTTGAAACACTGATATCATCTTATAGTGTCAGTAACAGATACAGCAACAGTTCAGACACTTATCCAGTCATCTCAGAGTTTGTATTCTCATGGTGGAACCAGGAAATGGTCAAATGCTTTGACTAGTTGGTAGTTTTATCCTGTTCAGTATTTGCTTTCAAAACAGTATTTACTGTCTGTATTTTTCTGATATAAACCAGGCTGGGCTGAGGATATAAAGAGAAGGAAAAGACATTAGTTTAACATTTATTAACAGACATCTAAGCTTAGAGGGATTTTCAAAAGTATTAAATGTTTTTTCTCAACAGGTTTGTGTTTTCCAAAGGAAAATAACACTTAATAACACAATGTGTTCTTATTTAACAAAGCATTTTCTAGCCTTCTTCCTAAATAAAATACATAAAATAAAGTCAAGATTGTTTTTTTCACCAGAGACCTTCCCCTTCTCCACACTACAACCCCTCGGCCTTGCTCAATAAGTTTGGGGCCCTTTCATTATGCACTCAAGGACATAGGCTAATGGCCAAATTAAAGCCCTCAACGAGCCTTTTAGATATTATGACTGCCAAATTTCTCAATGAGGTAACGGTATTGCTCCCTTGATTTGTTCTATTGTCTGACTTCCCTCATGCCTATATCACACAGTAGTGCACCCACTGCTCAAAAAACCCAACCCTAAATATAACATATTCGACAACCTATAATCAAATTTCAGTGCAGGTCACAGCACCGAAACTGCTCTCATCAAAGTGACATGTGACATGAGTGACCTTTTAATTACTGCTAATACTGGTGATTGTTCCTTTTGAATTCGTCTTGATTTGAGATCTGATTTTGACAGTCATCATCATTTTAGATTAGATTGCTTTGAAAAGTAGGTTGGGATCAGGGACATTGCCCTAGACTGGTTCAAGTCTATTTATCAGAATCCCTCCTCTTTTGTGGCTCCTCTAACCTGTGGTGTTCCTCAAGGCTACATCCTTGACCCCTTGTTATTCTGTATATATATCCTGCCATTAGGACTTATCATACAGAAACAAAAAAATCCAGTTCCACTGTTATGCTGATGACACACAAATGTATGTCCCATTGTTCTTCTATCTTGTATGGTTGAAAAAGTGCTGGATGTCACATACTCAATGAAAATAAATAACAATGAATTGTTTTTGCTCCCCCCAAAGTCTGTACATCTTCTTCAGAAACATCTTGGATCCATGTCTGCAAATATTAAAGCTGTAGCCTGACCAAGACTGGTCTCTAATTTATTTCTTGCACTTCTTGCACAAGGATTTAATAAATAAAAAACAACCTAGAAAAATGGAACAGCTGTAACTGGGGGCGTTATTATTTCTCTTATTCTCAAATCTCAGTGTTGACAGGTCTGTTCTGTCCGGTCTGATCAGTCCTGTTTTAGCCTCTCTTCACTGGTTACCAGTACATTTTAGAATTGATTTTAAGATTTTACAGATCACCTTTAAAGCACTTCATAGTTCTACTCCCAGCTGTATTGCTAATTTACAGCTCCCCTATGAGCCAGAACACAGCTTCAGATCCTCCAGCAGGGTTCTGTTGGCTGTTCTTTTTATTAATTTCTGGTACGCTGTTCTATTTCCAACTTGTTTGTTAATAGATATAATAGATATATAATAATAGTTTGTCCGTCATCACTGTTTCTTCTTAGTGTTATGCTCATGCAGATTCCTTGAATGTCTCCGGCTGCCAGATGTTCCTGTTCTGCAAGCCTTGCACTTTCTGTAGATAAATACAGTATGCATAATTTCTGTAATAACAAGAGCAGTTTGGTAGATAGTGTTATCATGGGAAAAGCAGATACTGAATAATTTGAGTAATTTAAATTTGTAATGTGACTGAATAATACTCAGACACTGTCATCTATTACATTCACTCATTGAAATTCCCCCAGAGATGAATGATATGTGTTAAGCTATTGCTCCCAAGATGATACATTTCCATTTAAAGTTGTCAGTCAGGGCAACAGCAAGCTCTACAGGAGAAGCAGCAGCAAACACAGAGAGAGGTCTGGCCATCAGCCTCTTGCGTATCCACTGCAGTGTGAAATGTTGCTACGCTTGGCTCCATCTCTTCACTTTGCTGGTCCTTTATAATCAGCGGCTCCTCAAATATGAGCTAGGCTGTGAGCCACATGAGAGAGAGAGAGAGGGAGAGAGAGAGCAAGAGAGAAAGGTAGAAGGACCGTAATTATGTGTATGCAATATAGTTCTTATAGTACAGTCACTTTCAAGAGGACGTCGAGCAACTTCAGGTGTCACCAAACAGAAAGGACCTGGGCCACACAACCTCCTCTCCACCATAGAGAGAGAGAGAGAGAGAGAGTTTGCACACATATGTGTCTATGGGACACAAACAAACAGGAGGTAAGAGAGATGGAGTAGTTTTCCAAAATCTCACACATTGACTAAAACACAAACATAGCTCACATTTGAATTAATCCCTTTAAACAATTAATGAGGCTTCTCCACTACCTGACTTCCTGTCTGTATCCCTAATCAGCATCACGCTGAGCTTATGAATGTCTGAATATCATATTTTCTTATCAGTTGAACCTTTATTACTGTAAATTATTTGTAGCCTCTAGCTCTGGCTGCTGTCAGCATGGCAGATATGCTGGTGTGACAGTAATCTGAGCACAGTATGTTGCATATTAACTCTCCGCTGAGAGATCTGTGAGGTTACAAGGCAGATTAACAGAGATACTCCAGCCAGTATGCAGAATAAATAAAGAGGATGGAGGTAAAATGTAATATGCAGTGACAAGTGTAGGAAATAGCTTCATGATAAGAAAACCTCAGAGAAAATCTGAAAGAGACCATTCCACAGAGGGATGCACACAAAGAAAACAGTCCTGTATCATTCTTCTTTAAAGAAGTAAGTAATTTTTTCCCCAGTGGAGATCATTAAAGCTTGGTTTCTCTCCTGTGTTGTTCATAGTTACGCACAATGACCAACTCACTGTGTTGGCCAGAGTGAGATGTTGAAAATGACTGGTGTGTCTTGTGAAATCAGTCCCACTTTATGGGATAAATATAACATGTTGATATTGTTCTGCTTCAGTGAAATATTGAACTAACATTAGTTTGACTCAAGCCTGTAGACAGACTGGATCTTCACATCACAGACACACCAGGAATTAGAAGTAGTCTATTAGAAGTGTCTTCCATCCTCATGTTACCCCAAAATGACACTGTTGCCAGTTTCTATCAGGGTGACACATGTCCCAACAGTAAACAGGGAAGAAATACTGAGTACAAAGGAAAAATATTTTTTAATATGTGATGTTGAAAGTACTATTCTATATGATATAGTAGTATATAATATCACTATAATATATGTAGTATAGTATAATCTATTGATTGTTCTGAGAAAAAAGAAAAGTGGAGAAAAAAAGAGGAGCGTTTCTTTAGAGGTGAAAGTCATCATGCCCAGTAAGGTACTGTCTCTGGATGAAGCTTAAATTTTATTTATTTATTCACTTAATCAATTTATTGTCCATTAGGAATGTATCCACCTGTTTATTTTCCTATATAAATGTGTTTACTAGCATTATAGTGATGGGATGGTGCTTTGTAGACATGTAGGTTGATGATCTGACTCTCTGGAGCTCTTTGTCATCTTGTCAAATGAATGTATCACAATATTTTTTTTGCATGGTGCTTGTAAAGAAGATTTTTACAAACTGCATAGTGACAGCAGTGATCCTAATAAGCAAGGTGTTTTGTTGTTATATACTCATATCTGTCAGTGCTCAAGACTGTATAGCAAATGCTCTGTAACCACCCGTGCTTTATGAAGATTGTTTCCATACATGTTAATTATAGTTCACCTGAACTGAGGACATAAGTCCTATACTCTTTATACACACAACACTCATATAATCTGCTGTAGTACATTAGGCACTATATGCCAGCATGTGCATCAATTACAAACAAGAGGAGGGGAATTCTGTGTAAAGAAATAAATGAATAAAAGGAGGGAGTGAAAGGAAAACATCATTACAAGCTGACAGTGTCAGTAAGAGACCACAGCCTGTCAAATAATCAGGAGCAGTTTTTTTTCTTTGCTGCCTGTGCCAGCTGAACTTAATGTTCTCAAATGTTCTCTCTCTTTTGTTTAAAGCATTTTGTCAGTGCATCAGTCTGTCCTTCACTTATGGATTGGATTTGGATATTTTGTAGATGACAAGTCGTTATCCTCAATGTTAAGACCATATTCTGAGCACTTCATCAATCCAAAGTCTTACATCATCCTCCTCCTCCTAACAGTTTCTTTTTCTCCACAATAAACTCAGCTTTTGAAGGACTACTTCAACTACAGAAACAATTAAGGCTTTTAATATTTGTAATTATGTATTTGCATGCTCATCAAAGGCACATTCAGCAGGGTTTCCACCCTTCAACCAGTGCAAACATTTCCTAAAATCATCCTACTGTTGGGATCTGGTAGGGGCAGGTTTGGGTATTAGCAAAATATTGAAGATATTTAAAAATTTAAGTTAATAAAGTTAAGTTAAGTTATTAAGATTCTAAAAAAATATTCATAAAGATGAATAAATATGGGAAACTAATGTCGTGGCCCTTCAAATGCATTTAGATTCTCCTTCCACTTGCTGTATATGTTTCTTCATCTGGGGGTATATCTATTTAGATCTTATCTAACAGAGTGGGGTCGTTATTCCGTCTCTGTGACTACTTTTCCCTCACTAAAGGCTATATCGTATGTCAGTATTATCTACCAGTTAGTCAAACTGTTTCTCCCTATTTTCCCTTTATTCTGAGCTTTTTCTATCTCTTATCTGACGTCTTTTATTAACTTACTAGTTGTGTTTTTACCACGTATGTTCAGAATCAGAATCAGTTTTATTGCCAGGTTTGTGTACACATACGAGGAATTTTACTCAGGATTGTACATTGCTCACGATGTGCTTACTTATACAATAATAATAATAATAATAATAATAAAATAAAATCATACACTAATATACACACTATGAACAAAACAATATAGACATATTGACAAATAGTGCAGTGATCAGAGTGCAAAGGATGCAAGAGTAAACTATTCTCATTATGTACATGTTGAAGGTGGATATGATATACAGGTACACATACACATATATGCATACATGTACACATGTACACAGTGTGATGGAGCATAGTGCAAAGGATGCTGGAAAAAATAAAGAAGACCTATGACCTTATGACCTAAGGTAGGTGTATTAGTATACAGTATATACAATATGACATAGTATGAACATAGTATGAACAGCACTGAAATAGAGAATGGTGAATAAATGAATAATAAGTGGAAACCAGTAAACAGGTGCTGATTAGAGACAGAGTTACTGGGTTATTGCACAGGAATTGTTCTTGACACTGTGAGTCAGTAATCAGCTGTTCATCAGAGTGATGGGTTGTGGGAAGAAACTGTTCCTGAGTCTGTTGGTTTTGATGTACAGTGCTCTGTAGCGCCTACCAGAGGGGAGGAGCTGGAACAGGTTGTGTTCGGGGTGAGATAGATCTGCAGTGACGTTTTCTGCCTGTTTCCTGACTCTGGAAATGTATAAGTCCTGAATGGAGGGCAGGTTGGCACCGATTATTTTTTCTGCAGTCCTGACTGTACATTGTAGTCTGACTGTATGTTGCTGCCACAGCTCCCTCCTTTGACCACCTTTGCAGTTAATTTCTCTTTTTTGTGCTCTTTACCCTTTAATTTCATCTGCTGTGTGCCTCTCAGGACAGTCATCGCACACTCACTGCGAGCAGTTACTCTCTGGAAACTTTAGAATTTGGATGGCCTTGACACCTCGGAAAAGACCCAGAAACCAACCAAGAAACTAGAATGAAACAATTCATTGAAAGAAACTCAGGCAGCTCCCCTTCTTTTTTATATCAAGGAGCTATTCAACTGAAAAATAATCAAAGCAGAGTTTACTAAAAATAACTAACTCCAATGACTGAATCCATACTTGAGAAACTAACAACTATTAAAATATCAAATTAATTTTCTCACATCTAATACAAAATTAATGGCTCTCAGATAATACCTCAGATTGCTGCCTATCAATCTGTTCAATAAATTAGCAAACCTTATCAGATGTCATCATTTTTCTAGTTTTGTTCCGACCAAAAAGTGTCTTCAGCCTGTTATTCTGAACTAAATTTCCTTTATTATCATAATACTTTAGTAGGCTGTTTCAACTACACTTTTCTTTTTCGTATCCAGCAGTCATTGCCATTCTTTTACTAATCTGCTTACTGTCAGGATGTTATTGGTTCAAAAAACTTTTATAACTTCTGTTACTGTTAACTCATGCTATAATGTGCTGTTGTTATACTATAAAGCTGCAACAGATCACAAAACTCTCATATAACTTTTGGTTTAGGGCTGAACTGCTCTCTTTTCCTCTCTCTCACTGCTGTCCTCCCCCACACGGACACACACACTCAGACTCACACAGACGAAGACACAGCTGCTCCTCAGCTCCTGCTCTGTGCCCCACGCTGCACTCTGTTAGCGTGACCAAACTCCTTTTTTTCTTTATCTCATCCAGTCTCTTCAGGCGTGGACTGCCACTTCAGAACTTAATTTTGCACATAGCTATATCACAATTCGGTCAGAGACTACATCAAAGTCGTCTTTCACACTATACTTGTCGACATTAACTATTTTATCAATATATAGATATATCTATTACTTTACAACTCCTTCCATCAACTTCTTATACTTTTTATATCGCCATATCAGCTCTATTCATCTATTATCCTTAAGCTTTATATCAGTTTAATATTAGATCAGTTATTCAACTATCATTATTTTATACTTATTTTTTATAGGCTTCAAGACTCAAACGCTTAGCATTATTATTTTAGGCCTCTGTACTCAGTTTTTTAACATTTATATACACTTTTTGTTAACACACAGCTATCGACTATATTTTCAGCAATATTTAAATGCACGTACTTTTCTCTATTCTGCCTCCTGCCGGTCCCTAACTTGGAACCAATTTACATTACCTAGGTTTTTAATGGACTGAACTGATGCACTTCCTCGACACAGAACCAGTCTACACACAAATAGCCTCTCAATCCACTTCCTCGACATGAGAGTGTAAACTTCTTTTATCTTTAAGCACGCTTTATTCCCCTATCCTGCTGCAGTCCTATTTAGGCTCCTAGCGGTAACGTGCTGTAGTACATCCGCCCATTCAGTCCTAACCTACCATCGAAGAGCTCCAACATTCGGTTGAAATCCTGCAATGTAAGTTAGCGGTAGCCACAGAATGACAGCCTACTTACCCATTCAGCCCTAGTGATTGAAGCACCCCAGCACTCAGTTGTGACTCTGCAATCTCCAAATCAGTGGTGTCCGCAAGGGCTTGGATCCTTATCTCTTCATCAGCTCACTTCGCCTATTCAGCTCTGACCTGATAATTGAAGTGCCCCGACACAACCCTGCAATCCTAAGACAGCGGTATCCACGAAAATGGCTGGAAAACTCTTATCTTTCTAGAACTCTAAGTTTTTTTTACTCATTATCCTCAATGAGCCTGCGTGATTTACACTCAAAGCGAACAGTTGAACACTCAAAGTGCACCTTAACTAACATGAAAACAAACGCTTAGCACAAACACTACAATCACACTCATACGGAGCTCCTGCCTGCATCAATCATACGTTTGCACCCATCTCTGACACATCTGTATCTGCTTTCTCTTTTTTAGTAAATTTAGTTAATTTTTAGCAAATTCAGTTAAATTTTTAACAATTTTCCTTAATTTATTTTTGTACTTTAACTAGGTTCAAGAGTGAGGAAGCTTTCAGAAACTTCACCTGGGCGGAGAATCCTGTACTCAGACACACACTATTATGCAGAAATTTTAGAAAAAGGTTTTCTGCTTACCTTTTTAAGTGCGCGCATGTGTCTCTGAGATACAGTCTGTCCATCCTTGGTCAAGGTCATCCTGCCCCTGTTCAACTATCCTGGCAAGGCTCGACAAGTAATGTCGTGTAAAAATTCAAGACTTGGGCCAGATAAGAAAGCTTGAACTTTTACCAACATTTTTATGCCCCATTCTGTTACCAGAGACCCGAGTTGACATGAAAACCATCTTTATAATAACTACACACTATAAAGCATTAGTTAAGTATTAGTAAATATGGAATTCATCATTTATAAAGCATTTTTCATACATTAATACACTTTAGTAAGTCATTCATAAACACTGTTATAAATATTTTATTTTTTATTATCTACACACTATGAAGCTGTTGTTAAGTATTAGAACATTTTTAATTCATCATTTATAACCCATTATTCTTACGCGCTCACTTTAGCGCCAGACCGCACTGAGGAAGAACAGAGATAAGCGGGAAAAACGAGATCACATGGGCCCAGACGCGGGTCTTAAGTGTAAAGACACTATCACTCGGGATTTTTGAATGCCGTCATTTACCGAAGGAGTTTTTTCCCTCTGGAAACTCCGGTGAGTAAAGTTTGTAACCTTTAGGAGAGAGCTTAAAGTGCAGCATCATGGCTGGGTTAAAACCATAGACTGGTTAAAACCATATTACTTTAAGTTAAAAGCAGTTGGAGGATGTTGTGAACAAGATGTCGTGAACTGTTCAACAGTATTTTGTTGTGTTGTGGTTTCAAACTAATCTCTGGAGGTACTTTTGGATATGTAAACACATGTAGCACCTTCAGAGGTATTTTTATTTACAGAATTTATGATAATAACGTTACATGTTAAAGATAATTTCCTTGACTAAAATGGGTAAACTCTGTTTTGGTTGTAATTTAATGTAATGTAATGTTAAGAAATCGGTTGGTAAGTTAGCTAAAGTTCTACACTAGTATTAAATATTCTAGACCTGCCTTTAGCATCAAAAACTACCAGACCATTTCTAAATAACTACATGTCATGTCAAGTTAGCGGTTGATGAAAGCACTGAGGGGGTAATAAGATTGGTGTCTTTCAACGGACCATCCAAGCAACCCTTTGCTGGTCCCATCACAGCAGATCTCTGGAAGCGCAGATCTTGGAGTTTTGATAGGAGTTCAGAAAAACAGTACCAGGCCTGTAACAGTGAGGCTTTTACCCTCTAAAGTTAGCTGGGGCATCTTCTTACGTGGCATAGTATCAAAAAACAGGCAGTCATGTAATAATTTTCTTAAACTTTAATTTGTATTAACGTAAGAACAATGGGTTATAAATGATGAATTAAAAATGTACTAATACTTAACAACTGCTTCATAGTGTGTAGATAAAGAATAAAACATTTATAACTGTGTTTATGAATGACTCACTAATGTGTATTAATGTATGAATAATGCTTTATAAATGATGAATTCCTTATTTACTAATGCTTAACTAATGCTTTATAGTGTGTAGTTATTATAAAGAGCTACCATAATATTACAAAATGATTAATTCAATTCAATCAATTTTATTTATTAGCGCCAAATCACAACAACCGTTATCTCACAGCGCTTTTCATAAAAGAGCAGGTCTAGACCTACTCTGAGATGTTATTTACAGAAGCCCAACAATTCCCACCAAGAGCAAGCACTAGGCGACAGAGGCAAGGAAAAACTTCCTTTTAAGAGGCAGAAACCTCTAGCAGAACCATGGCTCAGGGTGGGCGGCCATCTGCCTCGACCTGTTGGGGGTGAAGGAGAGAGAGCGAGAGGAAGAGGGAGGGGGGGACAGAGAGGAAGAGAGAGAGAGAGAGAGAGGGGAGGGAGGAAGCCTACACAATATACACACAGAGGTACAGACAGTAAAGGTGATGTTGCTATAGTCTAAATGAAAAATGGTACAGATATTTATAGTAGTGTTAATGATAATAACCGTAATGTTAATGATTATAATAACAGCAATAACAATAGGACTAGTAACAATAGTTGTTTAGGGTGTCGAGCAGGAACACGGGGGCAGCAGGTGACCCGCAACCACAGATCCAGACTCCACAGCTCCAGAGCCAGAAACACCTGCAGGAAGTGATAGGAGGAGAGAGGAGAGGGACGAGAAAGCACAAGACTACCGGAAAGGGGAGTAGTTGAGTTAGTAACATGCATTAATGGGATGAGGTTGCATACAGAGGAAGAGAAAGTAGAGGAGAGAGGAGCTCAGTGCATCATAGGAAGTCCCCCGGCAGTCTAGGCCTATAGCAGCATAACTAAGGGATGGTTCAGGACTCACCTGAGCCAGCCCTAACTATAAGCTTTATCAAAGAGGAAAGTCTTAAGTCTACTCTTAAATGTGAAGATGGTGTCTGCCTCCTGAACCCAAACTGGAACCTGGTTCCACAGGAGAGGAGCTTGATAGCTGAATGCTCTGGCTCCCAGTCTACTTTTGGAGACTCTAGGAACCACAAGTAACCCTGCATTCTGGGAGTGCAGTGCCCTGGTGGGGTAGTAAGGTACTATGAGCTCTTTAAGATAAGATGGTGCCTGACCATTAAGAGCTTTGTAGGTAAGAAGAATGATTTTAAATTCTATTCTGGATTTTACTGGAAGCCAATGCAGAGAAGCTAAAACAGGAGAAATATGATCTCTTTTCCTGGTTCCTGTCAGAACACGTGCTGCAGCATTCTGGATCAGCTGAAGAGTCTTAATGGACTTTTTTGAGCAGCCTGATAATAGGGAAGTAACAAATGCATGGACTAGTTTTTCTGCATCATTTTTAGACAGGATGTTCCTGATTTTCGCAATATTACGTAGGTGATAAAAGGCGGTCCTTGAAATTTGCTTAATGTGAGACTTAAACGACATGTCCTGATCAAAGATAACTCCAAGATTCCTCACAGTGGTGCTGGAGGCCAGGGCGATGCCATCAAGGGAAACTATATCTTCAGATAATGCGTCACGGAGGTGCTTGGGCCCCAGAACAATAACTTCAGTTTTATCTGAGTTTAACATTAGAAAATTACAGGTCATCCAGGTTTTAATATGAATATGTGCATAGCCTGTTGATAAAGATAGATTGATCATATCTAGTATAGAAGTGCTGACTAAGGGTAAAACATCTTTAAGCAGCCTAGTCGGGATGGGGTCTAAGAGGCAGGTTGATGGTTTAGATGAATAAATTATTGAAGTTAGTTGGTAAAGATTGAGGGAAGCAAAGCAGTCTGGTTTTACAGCTGTTTCTAAGGACCCCCAGGTCCAGAGTGGGCCCCCACGCCTGTGGATCACCGCCCCCTGACCTACCCCAGGCCAGGCAAGGCGGATACCGACCCCACGGCACCCCCGACACCCCGGGGCTCCAGGGGCAGGATTTCATGATATGTGAAGTGTTGAGTGGTTGAGTAGAGATAAGGTGTGTGGTAACTAAGGTGCAGTTAAAATTGGAAGGTAGTTGCAACACGGGCACCCCACAATTGGCAGGTACTGGAGCCTCCCAACGTGCCCCTCTCACGCCCCAAGCACTCTGTGTCTAATGTGCAATTAAAATTAAGGGGCAGCCAGTGGGGGAGAAAGAAAGGTGAGGCCGCAATAAAGCAGCCCACCCACCAAACCCCCTGCTGCCTGCCCGCCCCCCAGAGTCCTAAGGGTGTATGTAATGAGACATGACTGAAGGGGGAAAGATGAAGCACCGCCAGCACCCCAGAACCAGCGACAACCCCACCCAGCCCTAGGACGTGTCCAGGAGGCCCAGGTCCACGGGGGCTCGCAATGCCTCTAAAGCCGACAGGAAGTGCTCTGTCTTTTGAAGTAAAAGACAGTGGCTGTAACACGGTGGATTAATATATTTGAGCGTCACATAACATTTGAAAAGAAACAGCTGCACATATATAATTTTAATTCAAGTTATCTGATAGAAGTTCCAGAAGTTCGCCTGCTCGGCCAACAAAAGTCCACACACTGGACGCTGTAGCGCTACCGCCAACTAGCATTCGGTGGTGTAATTGCAGAACAACGCAGACACAAATGCACAAGTATAAATGCATACATGCTACATGCATCGCTTACGCCATAGGCTACGGCATAGACCCGACGCAGAAGTATAAATCATGCTTTACCCTAACCCCACCCTTAATCTAATTCTAACACAACAACAAACCAAGTTTTGACCCTCAAATAGCCCATTAAACTTGTGTTGTCCAAAGCTGTCAGACCGCATAAGTATAATGGAATCCTACACACACACACACAGCACCAGCATCCTGCTGAGTTGGTTTCGGCTCTGTCATGATGAAGATGACTGTTTTTTTAGAACAAAGTGTGTGTGTGTGTGTGTGCGTGTGTGTGTTATTGTCCCTGCAGTGTCAGTTTCTCCTGAGAGATTATCTGGCTCCACGGGTGCCCTGCCACCATCTGACAGCCAAGAGGAGCTGTGTGTGTGTGTGTGTGTGTGTGTGTGTGTGTGTGTGTGTGTGTGTGTACACATGTTTATCCCCTAACATGAAAATTAGATTATTTGCCACACAATTACTTACAAGGCTTTAAGTTATTAAATTTGTCATGTGTTATCAGATAGTTTGACAGGAAAGTGTAAGAGGAATGTAAACTGTTGAACAGATATACGGTATAATAACATATTAAGATGTCGTGCTTTGACCTACAGCAGCATAAACAGCAGTTAAATCAAATACAGATATTTTAACAGTATAAAGACATTGCTAAGCAATAAATTATGATGTTTAAAATCAGTTCATCATTAATAATATTGATGCTGCTGCCTTACTGACATGTCTGGAATATAACTTCTCCGTCACAACTTCACAGTCTTGTGAGGGGAGTCTTGAAGTCTTTGTGGCGTTGACACTACGTGACTGATGGTTGACAGTGGGTCACACACTACACGAGCTGACAGCGGCTGTGTCAACCGACGGCTGGTCTCCAAACAACGTTTTGTCAAGAAAACACATGAAATGTGAAACGGAAAATGATGTAGGAACTACACACGAAACAGTTGTTTGTCATTATAAAGCTAGAAATTATAAAGACAAAGAATCTGGGTGAAAGAATGGATTAGCACACGTATGTGGATGTCAAGTAGGCCAATTCCTCCAGATATTTGGCATGCTAGATATCTGGCTGGCATCTGCGATGTGTCAGTCATGTGCTGGGGAGCCATGTTGATGCGTTGAGTAGTTCACACATAACGACTGGCATCTGCCGATCGATTGCTGATTTAGCCCTGATCACAGCCTGATGGTCGCTGAGATCACAGAGGGGCAATTCGTGCTTAAAATCGTGTAGTGTGAACTAGACTTTAGCATCAATGAACGTGCCGGGACACAGTGGCGCGTTAAACTCAGCTAGCTCAATGGGATGGGGTTGGTGATGGGGAATTAGCACTTTTAAAAATTTAATGTGTTTTAATAAAAAAGCATCACCACAGTGTACACAAGCAGCACATGTTTTAGAACAGTAGCTTCCTGAACACGAGGCTGCAGGGCGAACCCTTAGCCTCACCCGAGGAGTTAGCTATTTGAGGAATGTAAGTTAACATGTTTTACTCAAAAAACGGTTTACACTTTCTCAAAAGCCTTACCGTCCTATTGGTCGGCTACGTGCCCAATAAAAATTTCAGTGAGCAAGTGTGTGCGTGTGATTGGAGGAGGTAGTACCAGAGAGTCTAGTAGAGGGCGGAGCCTGTGTGAGAACATCCACACTTTGTATCTGTGTCTACATGATGACTGGCAAGTGTCTCATCAGTGCATTGTAGTGCAAACTGAAACACATAAGCATCATTTCATTAATGCTGCTATGTGTTAAAGGGAGAGTTAGTGATTGTAATCCCATACACAGCGAGTATTTCTATTCAGCGGCACATTTGAATGTGCTGGACTCCATGTGAAATGTCAGATATTCTCAGGAGTTGGCTGTTGAATTGAAAGGATAACATTGATGTTGATACACACATACCCACGCTCCATCCAGACATCCGGAGTAAAATATATATTCTTCCCCTCTTAGTTAGTGATTTTGTGTCTTTTCTTTACAGACATGGTACAGTATTGACTCAGTTTTGGGGTTTTGCATTTTCCTGTTTCCTGTGCTTCCTGTTTTATTTTGAAGTTTGTCTGCCACTGTTGTCCTTGTCTAGCTATGTTTCCTGTCTGTGTCTTCCCTTTGATTAGCTGATGTGTCTCACCTGTTTCTTCACCCTTCCTGTTGTGTGTCTGTGTTGATAGTCCTCATTTCTGTTCACTCTTTGTCGGTTTGTCTTCATGCTTGTCGTGTTTCGTTCCTGTCTGCACTTCTGCCTGTAACCCTGCTATTTGTTCCTGTAGTCTTGGATTTACGTTTCCCTTCTTCCTGTCATAATTTGGATTTGGTGGACTCTGGACATTTACATTGGCCTTTTGGATTTACTTGCTTTTTGGAACTACCTTGTTTGTTTGTTGGACTGCTGCATTTGGATTTGTTTTTGTTAATAAATTATTCTTGACATTTCCCAGTTTTCAACCATCAACATTACAGAATATTTCATTGTATTGCAGATGAGGAAACTTGCATTTATTCCTTGCAACAAATAAGAATGTAATTTAGGCAGTGAGCAGCAGAAGTGGTACCACATGAAGAGCCATTTGGGAGCCAAAAGAGCCGGCTCTCAGAAAGGAACGAAGCCATAAGATGCTTTTCCTTCAAAAAGCCATAATTTCCATTACAAATACCGAAATGTTTGACCTTGGAAGTTAGCTGTGTGTACATCAATCACTCTTCACTTTAAATCATTTTTACTATTTCCAAATTTAGGGTGTAAATTAATTCAGTAGAATTTTATTCAGTGTAGTAAATGTGTTTCTACTGAATCGTTGTTTAAGTCAAAGGTGTTTCAGCCATCAACAATGTTTTTGATGCTGGAGTTCTGGATGGGAACAAAATGAAATTGTCAAATTGTAATGTTAATGTAATATGATGTAATTGATATATTATGCTGCAGATTCATGAAGAAAGCAGTGTGGATATCAGTGAGGAGGCTGTGTAATCCCATTGAATATTCACATCACAGCAACAATAAATAGCATTTCTCTAAATAAATGGGGATGGTTGAGTAGTGACTAGACACTTATCTTGTGAGACGAGAGACAAGGTTCACGAGATTGAGACGAGATTTCAAAATTCAGGTGGCAGGTGACAATTCAAAATATAAAACAATAACAGAATATAGTACAGTAAGGTTCTCAGGCTTTCTGTGTTGCTTTCAGAAATGTTTCTCCTGTAAATCAACTTTTCAAAAAGTCGAAAGAAACAAATCCACACGTTAACTTCAGCTCTATCACAGAGTACAGGGTACAAGGTTGTTTATTTGTCATTATACAGCACAAGGCTGCATAACAAAACAAAATTTGTGGTCGCTTCATGCAACACACAACATATAATTAAGTGTATAATAAAATATGGTACAATAAATAAAACAATGTATTAATAAATATATAAATAAATTGGGGATACTGACCCTTTCTCTTAAGATGTTTATTTGCTAAATATTGTGTTTCTTACCACATTTGTATCAGCCCGACCCCCCCACTACTGCACCCATACACACACACTTTTTAACAATAAAGAACACAGTGTGTCTTTCGATCATTCATCATCGTTCACATGGTGGAGTTAGGTTAGGTATCTCTTCACCCTTCGAAGATTGGTTTGAATTTGGTGTCTGCGCGTGCGTGTGTAAAAGGTTAAGAGATGACCTTTATTCACCAGTAAACTTTATAGAACAACAGCGCTGACTGGTCTCTGGGAGTCTCACCTGATGTGACCTGAAGCTAAAAAGAAATGTCATCTGTAGGGCCCTATGAAATCTGTTTTTAATTTTTTTACTAGATTCCTTGTTTTCTGTGTTTTGCAATTTACGCACATTTAGTCATCAGAAAGAGTGTATAATCATGTGGTGAATACAATTTCAACAATTCAGTAAGAAAATATAAAAAATGTAATCTTATGAATGTATTTGATGTATCATGCAAATAGGCATATATAAATATTTGTATGTATGTGTAATTATTTATGGGGACAATTAACAATAAATGTATAACCACAGTACATGTGTATAACAGTACATGTCAATTGTCCTTTTACTTGACTATTGAGAATTTCTTTCCACTTAAACACATGGTAATAAGTGGCTCAGGCAGAGGCAGTCTTTCTTGCACTTCTGAGAGCTTGTTAAAGTGATGAGCTCTTGCTGTCTTCACGTGTGTGTGTGTGTGTGTGTGTGTGTGTGTGTGTGTGTGTGTGTGTGTGTACGAGTACAAGGTGCTGAGCTCTGCCCTCGGTGAAACGCCAGTATAAAAGAGCAGAGGACAGCAGCAGTGCCTGTAAATGATACCAAAACATTGCAGTATATAATTTTTTCTGTTCGTTTGGCTTAAGTGCTGTGAAAAAATGCTTACAGTGCTAGGGTAAACCTTTATACATTGCATCCATGTTTTGGCAGATTTCACAATATTCCGCGTTTTACAGCTGCATCCATTTATTATTATTATTATAGTGATTCCACATTGTGGAAAACAGAGGGCTCTGCATCTGTAAACACAAACAGAGATGTCACTATTACAGTTCATCAGCTGGATAATAGGATGATGCATAAACTCTGAGTGCTACAAGAAATTGATATAATAACAGTTCTTAAGATTTACTAGATTTCTGCCTTTATCTATTGACCCCATGCTCAGCCTTCTCAGTGTGGTCAAACAGACAAGATAAAACTTTAATGATCCTCCAGGGGAAAGCAATTTAAAAGGTCATGTGTCATGGGTTTCAGAGCATACAGAACAGCCACCTCCTGAGCTATAAGGCTGGATGCTGGCCTCCATTGTGTGTGTGTGTTTTTGTCTTCTCTCATTGCTCTTTTCTTCTTTGTTATTCAGGACAGACTATGAGCAGGTGAAACCTGACTGTCAGATCGGGAACAAAACAACTGGCCTCCACATAACACGGCCACTGTCTTGCTTCTATAGTGTCTTCTTAGCTTCAGCTAGTTTACAATGTTGCATGGTGGAATTCTTTGTACATAACGGTGGTGCTGACGGTATGCTTTTTTTGTTGCAAAAACGATTCATTTCAAACTTAGAGCTCATTGTCGGTGTAAGTAGAGTTTTAAACGCTTGTGTGTTATACCTTTTCTGTCCTCTTGGTGGAGCTTGGGTTCTATGAGAGGACAGATATTCAACTTTGAGATTCACCACTTGAACTAGGAACTGGGAAGCGGATTATACAAACGAGCGTGAGGATAAACGTTTTAATAAGAAATTGTATACGAAACATTTAGCTAAAGCATTAGTTAATACTAAACAGACAGTGATTACTAGGGAATAATAGGGAGAAATTAAAACAAAAAGAAATTAGGAAACTCTTCAAGATTACTTTCTTATGATTCTCTAGTCTTCAAACGTAACTAAAGGATAACAATAGGGTCATTACTACTAAACTAAGAGGCAAACGCCACTACTACCACTAACTTAGCAACGATTATTATTTTAACAGAACAAAAGTTTATAATGAAACATTTGTTGGCTCAAGAAGGCGAGGGTTGTTAGTGTCCCCCCTTTCGCATTCCTTGCTTATCACATTTGCACATCTGCTAAAAAGAAAAGGGGAGTGGTGTTTTAAGGCCCAGCCATCCTGTTGGAAAAGTAATCAGGTTGAGGCAGGACGGGTGGTACTTTTGATGTCCAGAGGTGACCTGTGGGGAGAGAGGGGTTGGACAGCCCCCTTGCTGTCCTGCTAAGTGTCTCCAGTGACACCTTTACGGCGAGAGGGGTTCACTAAGGTTCTTGAATACACAATCCTTAAGCAATACATTTCTGATTGAGTCTCTGCAGATCCTTACCAAAACACCAGGCGATGTCTCCAGTTTTTGCATGTCAAAAGGCCAACTCCAGGGGAGGAACACTCCCCCCCTTTTGGCATGATCTGACCTCACCTCCTCCTTGAGGTGAGAGGCTGGTTGATCCCACTACAGCATGTTAAGGGTCTTTAAATCTTAAAATGTGACACTTGTTTTAGACTTGCCACAACATCCGCAGGGGAAAGTCATGCTGCCCACAGGACACTGACAAGGAATATGGAAAGATATAGGACTCAGATTTATTCTTAACGTCAGAATGTGCAAGTGAGGTATCTTGATCAGTGTTTTACAGAAATCCAGGTAAGTGGGGTGAGTTGGGCAGGCAACAGAGCGCTGACAAGACTCTGAATGGCGCAGGCAGGCAGAAATATCCCACAGGGGGAAAAAAGCCTGAGGCATAAGCAAAAACAAACAACACAAGGAAAAATCCTAAACAATACTGGAGGTCGGCCATAATGTAAGTACCACTTACCATGGGGCGAAGAGCAAGGGTAGACTGCAAGGTGTTGATTACTGGATGAGGCACAGGTGTGCCATTGATTAGCATCAGGAGAAAGAGGCTGGAGCGCCATGCCTACACAACACACACACACACAGAAGTCAATTTTGATGCAGTGGGAAGTCAATGACCGTGGTTCTAACCTTATTTGACTTTTAGGCTACAGGTCACCATAAACATAGATTGGTGTCCACTGTTGAATGTTTTTGAGTGGCCTTTTATTGTGGCCAGCCTAAGGCACACCTGTGCAATACCCATGCTGTCTGATCAGCATCTTGATATGCCACACCTGTGAGGTGGATGGATTATCTCGGCAAAAGAAAAGTGCTCACTGACAGATTTTGACAGATTTGTGAACAATATTTGAGAGAAATAGGCCTTTTGGGTACACAGAGAAAGTCTTAGATCTTTGAGTTCAGCTCATGATGAATGGGGGCAAAAACAAAAGTGTTGCGTTTATAATTTTGTTCAGTATATGAAAGAGTGGGATGTTTATGCTCACACATACATGGATACGTGTGCTGCTTTGAGCTAAAAGCAGCAGAAAGAAAGCAAAGTGCATTTTGATGTTCACAGGAACAGCAGGATGAATTCTGTTTCTTTACTAAATGAAAGTAAACCAACAAGATTTGATTTCTGCTGATTCTCTTCTTCTATGTGATGTGTGGTTGTCTCTCTTACTTAAAGGTTTGGTGATACAGTCAGGTGTGTGTGAGACTCCAGGGTGTGGACATGTCAGTGTACATCAACCACCTGAGCAGAATAATTGGTCCCACAGAAATTACAGTATGAACCATTAATAAATCATAAACTGTCGTTGTGTTTTTCTTCACATACTACTTTGTATTACTGGATTCTAACAATACTACACGGTGGAGTTTTACTATACATATCTACAAACCTAGTAGTACAACAAAAACAGTGCCTTTTCACAGTGAACTATATTCTGACACTGTCCTCTAGTCTACATTCAAAACTGAAATTACAGGATTGCAATTACTTTCAAATGACTTGATAGATCTGTAATCATCTAAATGTCTCAACAGAACCACAATCTGTTTTAATGTATTCAGTCACACTGTTAAAGTCTCACATTTCAATTACATTTACATTTACTCATTTGGCAGATGCTTTTATCCAGAGCGACTTACATTTGAGGAACAACATACAAGCATCAACAGAGCATCAACTACAGATCTACAACTGACAAAACATACTAGTAAGAGCAGCGATAAATACTAGTAAGAGCTCACAGTATATATCACATCAATGAGGTAGATACCTAGGGAAGGAAGTAAGAGTTAACAAAAAGTGCAATCAAAACAAAAAGTGCAATCTATACAAGATCATTGTAGGGGATAGAAGAAGAGCACAGGAAGTGCATGTTAGAGGTTAGGAGTTAGAGGTGTTATAAGAGGAAGTGTTCTCGAAAGAGATGAGTTTTCAAGAGCTTCTTGAAGTTAGAGAGGGACGCCCCTGCTCTGTTGGCGTGTGGTAGCTTGTTCCACCATCGTGGTGTCACAGATGAGAATAGCCGGGACTGGGATTGCTTTGTGTGAAGGGATGGCAGAGCCAGGCGGCGTTCGTTGGAGGAGCGTAGCGGCCGAGAAGGAACGTAAGTTTGTATTATGGAGTTTAGGTAGATTAGTGCAGACCCAGTAGTCACTCTGTATGCAAGCATTAGTGACTTGAATTTGATTCTGGAGGCCACGGGGAGCCAGTGGAGGTCACTGAGTAATGGAGTGACATGAGTTCTTTTGGGCTGATCAAAAACCAGACGCGCTGCTGCGTTCTGAACTATTTGTAAGGGTTTCATCGCACAAGCTGGAAGACCTGCTAGGAGGGCATTGCAATAGTCGATGCGAGAGATAACCATGGCCTGTACCAGAAGCTGGCTGGCGTACGAGAGACAGCAGCAACATGGTCTGAAAAGGACAGCTGGTCATCAATTATGACACCCAAGTTTCTCACCACCTTGGCTGGAGTGATGGTTGCGGAGTCAATTTGTAGTTTGATGTTATGGTGGATAGATTGCTTGGCTGGAATGCACAAGAGTTCAGTCTTAGAGAGGTTTAGTTGAAGGTGGCAAGCCTTCATCCATGCAGATATGTCCGATAGACAGTCCGTGATCCGCGCCGAGACAGTGGGATCGCCTGGCGGGAAGGATAGGTAGAGTTGCGTGTCGTCTGCGTAGCAGTGGTAAGAGAAGCCGTGCAAGCGAATGATCGGCCCCAGTGAGGTGGTGTACATTGAGAAGAGAAGGGGCCCAAGCACTGAGCCTTGGGGCACCCCTGTGGAGAGGCAGTGGGAGGAGGATAATTGTCCTTGCCACAAAACATTGTAGGAACGCCCCGAAAGGTAGGATTCGAACCACAGGAGTGCTTTACTCGAGATACCCATTGCTGAGAGAGCGGATAGCAGGATCCTGTGGTTGACTGTGTCAAAGGCAGCTGATAGGTCAAGCAGGATAAGAACTGAGGATTGGGCTGCAGCTTTAGCTGACCTTAGGGCTTCTGTTACAGACAGAAGAGTTGTTTCAGTAGAGTGGGCACTCTTAAAACCAGACTGGTATGGATCTAGGAGGTCATTCCGTGAGAGGAATTCTGAGACCTGTATGAATACTGCCTTTTCAATAGTTTTGGATAAAAAAGGTAAAAGAGACACTGATCGATAGTTCCCAACTTGAGTTGGGTCAAGTAAGGGCTTTTTGAGCAAGGGTGTAACCTGAGCCCTTTTGAAAGTGGTCAGGAAGGTTCCTGAAGCCAGAGAAGTATTTATCACATGAGTGATTGTCGGGACCACAGTAGGAGATATGGCTTGGAGGAGATTCGTAGGAATCGGGTCCAGTGGGCATGTAGTTGGACTGCTACGGGTCAAGAGTTCTGATACTTTGCTCTCTGTGAGAGGAGTAAACGAGGAGAGTGAACAACCACTGACCTGGGAGGGCAGAGGAAAAAATGTAGTAGGACTGCTACAGTGGTTGAGTTTGAGTGTTTCAGAGAATTGGCTAGTTAAAGCCTCCACTTGGCCTGTGAAGAAGGCAGCAAAGGTATTAGCAGACAAGTTTGGGGTGGTGGAGGTGGAGGAGGATTTAGTAGCGCTTTAAAAGTGGATAATAATTTCCTTGAGTCAGTGGCACTGCTTATTCTGTCATTACAGAACACAGTTTCGGCAGTACTGATGGAATTAGATACTGTGTGTGAAAATCCATGTATCTTATACATTAGAAAAACATTTGAAACTGAATCTGTTCAAAATCTTGTTATTGACTCTAGTACAAAAAAGTGATACAATGCACTTTAAAAGTTCTAATGTTCTTCTCATTCCTGAGCATCTTTAACTATTGGTTTTAAAGTGAGGATTTTGTACTTCTTGTAAATCATCTGTGAGAGGTCACTCTCTGGTGTGGTTGTTAGAAGTTGCAACTTTGACTCCACTCTGTCTTGCAGCAGAGGTCAGCATTATGAATAGGCATGAAAAGGCTGCTGTGTCCGCAGTGTGTTATTGTGTGCTATTGAATCAGTGTCTTAAGTTAGTCAGTTTATTAAAAATAACAGAATCAGAGGAGGAAAGAATAACAGCATAATGCACTGCAGTGAGCTGCTGCGCAGTCCTTGTCCACAGTGCTGACTGGGAGCAGTGATCGACTTGCTGCATGTTGCCTCTGAAAGGATTTTAACATATTCAAACAACAACAGTAAGTGTCCACAAGTGTCCGAATACACCATATAATCCTGATCACAATTCTGGTGTTACCATGTTCCCTCTTAGACATGAAGAGAACCAAAGCTGCTCCACTTATGTTCATAGATTTAAGTTTGGGAATAGACTAGACAAAGGTGAACTTTATTGCTGCTATCAGCAAGTCAGATTGTAAACACACTCAGTAATTGTTGGGGTTTGACTAGATCTAAAACGTGACAAAATTTCTCGTCTCACCCTCTCACCCTTCGCTAATTCACGCCCCGAATACACAGCTGGCCAATCTCAGCACAATATAGGACTCGCTCTAACTGAGGTCCAACACTTTCATGGATGCGCTTTGTTGAGTCGTTTTCTAACATTTTTTGGCCGTATTTTTCTATGATATGGTCAAACGCTGTTCCTGGGGCACTTGTAATAGTTACAGTTGCTACCCAGAGAGGTTAAAAGGAGAAGTATAATTTATTCTCTTTCCAAAACCTAAAATAAATCCAGAAAAATGTCGGCTGTGGATTGTTCCTGATGTAATGTTAGATAGCTAACGCCAGCTAACTTCCTACTGAATGTAACATAATAAAGCCCTAGTGTTTTTGCTTTTTAAAAAGGTGGCATTATGCTTTTTGGCTTTTGGTGCATGCAACAGGTTTGCAAAGTGAAAAAGCCCCAAGTCCAGCCCAAAGGGAGTTCCCATCTCCCACAGAAAGCTCTGCTCTGAACTGCTTGAAAACAGCTCGTTTGTAGTCCAGCCCTTCACTTCCATTACTTGTGACGTCACAATGAAAACACGTCATAAAGCTTGCCAAGCAGCTAGCGGGGTCAGGCACGCCCTCAAACCAAGCTAGTCTGAGCGGAGGCCCTTTGGCTCGACTTGCCTTTGTTTGGTTTTCCATTGTAGAAATGTTGCACCTGTACCTGCTTTTCCAGGTACTTTTTTCGTATCACCTCACCTCCGTCAAGGTTCCAAGCGAGCTGAGGGATAATAAATTGTAACATGAAACACGACAGACTGCTGATTGGTCAGATAGAATATTCACTATTCACTGCATCATCATTGCGTGCGCCAGACAGAGGCCAGCAACAGAAAGTTTTATATTTTACAGTTTTCATATGGAATTTCATCACTAAATCCACTTCTGAGAAGTTTTGAGGTGAGAAATAAACTGTGTAGATTTCGAATATTGACAGTTTTACGAGCAGTGATGGCGGAACAAAATTGCTTGAATATTTTCGGAGTTGAGGTGCTCCACAAGTGGCTGCGGGGGAAGCCTGTGCCAACCCGCGGGAGGAGCGTGTGAGGCCGCCCAGCCGCCCGCTCACAGAGCCCTCTGCTCCCGCCGTCACACAGACCGCTGCAGCAACAACGGCAGAGGAAAATACAGCTGGAAGGTTTTCATACCGCTTATCTGTCTTTACATTCTGAGGAATGTTGAAATGTTTTAACTTAAAAAAAGAGAAAGCTGTGTGGGTCGCTGGTGTGTGTGTCGCATTGAACATTACGTTGTGTGTGGCATCACTATGACAACCTGCTACGTACTATCCCTGGGTATTATCTGCAATGGAAAACGGAGCAGGGCCGAGTAGAGTCGAGTCTATCGATTTGCGCTATGGTAGCATTTTTCGGCAAGGCAGCATAGATCGTCAGAACACCGGCAACAGTTCAACATTTAGTCCTGATGGTAAGATGTGGAACAATGACGCCATGTGGTTGTGGACTTGTAACTTATACCATCTGCTAGGTTACGGTCGCAGTCTGAAGCGGCTTTCATTTGGATCACACTATCTTGTTTCTTACGACCCGCCCTTCTCTGCTTGTGATTGGCTAGTAGCCCTTAACTGGGAACTGCGCATGTGCAACTCCCAACAAAGATTTTGTACAAGTAAGATGCATCACTCTGTAGCTCAAGAGCGGAGCGTACAACACACAGGGTGAAAAGAGGAGCTGCAGCAATGTGCAGTATGAGAAATATATGGTGTTTTTTGAAAATTAAACCATGTAAACCTGTTCTGGTACAACCCCTAATTAAGATTTTGAACCTGAAAATGAGCATAATACCACCTCTTTAATGATTGTAAAAGTGAATAGAGCCCCACCCAGGGTTGATTCTCAATATCATTGTCTTTTGTCTCAATTGTCGGGGGATGCGGTGGTTCACTTAACTGTGTGATCGGTAACATTAGGCTTATTTTTTGTTTATTTTTTGTCAGTTTGACAGCCTGAATACAACCTTCAAATATAAAAGGCAACTGCAAAACTGTCTGCTTCTTTCTGAGATCGCTTTTCCAACAAATTTGACAGTATTTCTCTGGGAAGTGCTGTAATAGACAAAAGTTTTGAATGTAAGCAGAAAACCTGCTGAAACAGCAGAGCTATTAAAGTTCAGGAGTTTATAACTGAGTTAAAATGAAATAATATATCATAGAGGTTAAAATGTGCCACATGCACATTTGAAGAGGTTACTTCCCCAAAGACGAAATCATTCCTGAATGTGTGCTGACTCAGCAATGATGATTTAAATGAGAAGAGGAGAAACATATCTAAAAGCAACACAGAATGCCTGAGAGCCTTACTGCAATATATTCTGTTTTTTAGATTTTAAATTATTACATGCCACCTGATTTTTGTGTTTCCCTTTAGATAAATGAAGACATTTCTTCGATAAATAGGTTCTACCATAAATAGGTGCAGAAAAATTCTTTGAAGTTGAAATTGAAGATTTCTTTAAAAATAGTGTTAAAATCTTGTCTGGTCTGATCTCAATCTCGTGAATCCAATATTGTGTCTCATCACACCCCTAGTAATTTTACAATTGAAATGGTAGATTTCATATCTTGTTTGGATAGTGATGAAACACGTTCTGTAAAAATCATTCCCTTGATGGATGATCGCTGATTGCTGTGCTTAAGCTGCCGTCTGCACACTAATTGCTCACTGAAAACAATTGTTTGTGGGAAACGTTGCATGTTTCTGCTTTTCGTTACACTGACCCAAGATTCAAAACAGACGTGCACATCTGCACATATGGTTTATAAAGGCCAACAGGTTAACATGACATCTGTGATGTTTTTATCATTTGCTGCACTGCCTGAGATAAACAGTTTCAATACAGATCTGATAAGAATGTATGAAAACATGCAGTGAAGATGTCAAGACAGAAATCATTTACACCCATCCGCCTGACTGATGGCCTTTACATATTTGACTCCAAAGTGAAACAAGGCTTGAACTCAAAAGAAGGAGTGCATCCTTTTTATTGTATTCACTTCAAAAACAGGACTAAGCAGTGAAATCATGTTGTGCTTTTTAATGTGACAGCAACTTGTTATTTGTCATTGCTGTGAATTAGTGATAGTCACTGTGATTCACAGTATCATTATCAGTATCACCACAGCAGCAAACTGTTCAACTGCACACTGTCTTTCTCTAACAGGTCTGTTTGCTTATTCTTCATGTCTGTTGTTAAGTGGCAGAGAGGCTTAAATCAGACTGAAGTAAGGAAATGAATTTAAAAAACTCTTATTTTCAAACCACTTGTTCTCAGGGCTTAAAATACAGTATATTTATATAAATGCCCAAGAGATGCTGTTGTTGTGCATGTGTATTATGTTTATTGGAGATGGTTTAAAAACAAAATAAACAAGCCTCCTCACCTCCAGATATAAAGAACAAACAAAGGAAATAAAATGTTGATGTTTGTTCATCCCTGCAGTTATATAAATTCTTAATCCCAGTGGGAGCTCTATACTGGAAATCAAAAGGATAGACTCGTTTTCATTGTGGCAACAGTGAACAGTTGTAAATACTGTTTAACATCTGTTATTGCTGTACTTGCTGTTTGTTCAGATGTATATATATTTCTGTTGAAAGGGTATGAAATGAATATGAATACAACAGTTGCAGTAGGTGGCATGATTCAGTTCTCTCTACCTCTGATCTGACATCACTGCTTTATTTGCAATATGTGCCATTTGAATAACGAGCTCAGAGTGGGAGTTAATATGTGGGAGTCCAAGTGTTTCTCTGGTGAAGTGGTGTGTTAATCAATATGATGGAGAGGCTTGCAGCTCTCTGGCAGGTGTGTGTTTGTGTGTCTTTCTCTAAACTCAGTTAATCACTTTCAGCAAACCTCAACAAACAAACCAGAAGAGCCAATCAAAGATTGTTTTGTAAACAAAAGAGTAAATTTTCCACAAATGTTATCGCTCTCTCTTAGAAATCCAATCCATGCTAATACAATCCAATCTCAGCTAATAACACTATAGAACAAAGTCCTATGAATGTGTTTTCGCTTTCAGAGACCAATGTCCATCACCAGTAAGTGGAATAAATTAAAAACAACGTGGACATAATGTAGGACTTGTGCTTGTGGGGGTTTCTGACATTGTTGTCACATGACAGAGATGACTTCACAGACACATAATGCATTCACTTCCTGCATTGTCCCTTTAGGAGAATACCTTTCCTTTTGACTTTGAATTGTTTAACAGTATTCCCATCACAGATGCCCTTTCCCAAGGCTGCTCACTACAGTTTGAATTTGAATAAAGTTATTAATCTCCTCAGCTGGGTGTTTGCTGAAGGGATTACGTTGACTGCCTTGCTTGAGGGTACCCCAGCAGGAGTCTCAATAGTCAATTGTCAGTAAAATAACAGAATAAACATTTGGTCAGTTAGTCAGCTCCAGGCCTTTCAAAAGAACCAACACTAATTCACTGTGGTGTTTTAAATCACAACGCTGCTGCCTTGAATCTTGACCACGTACTCAGGGACATACAGTATGTAAGAGACATTAACACAGTTAGGTTCACAAATTATTATATTATATATGGGCAGCCCGTCATCACCCAGAAAGCATTAACATAGGTCAATGATTGACTTTAAAAGGCAAAATTTACGTTATGAGCAGCGTCTTGGGGCCGTGTTATGAAGCGCATGTGAAAAACATCAGGTGTAGGATAGGGTGGATAATTAGGTGACCTTCACCCAGGAGACTGGAGTTTGGTTTCTATGTGAAACGAAAAGCCAATATCAGTGTAATTTTTTTTTTTTAGCATTGCTAATAATTAGCAATAATTCTGGTGTTTTTGCTTATTGTAGTCTTTATTTTTAGCGTTTTAAGTAGAGTTTTGTAGCGTTTCAAGTAGCCATAGCTAGCTTGCGTTAGCAGGTTTTTTGGCAGCATTGGCTACCAGTTAGCTCTAGCTAACTATGTTACTGTTAAAGGCATTTAAAGGCAGGGTAGGCAAGTTGTTTCTAAAACACTTTTTGTCATATTTGTTGAAACTGTCTATATAGACCAATACATATTAAAAAGTTAGGTGCTCTGAAAAAGAGTATAAAAATCGGCTGTAGTTCTCTTAGCGCTGCAGTAAACACAGCCACTCGTTCCATTCGGACCGAATCCAATGATTGGCTGGCTGACTGTCACTCTCCCTCGCTGCCATGGCTACCAGCCCTGCTGCTACAGGAGCTGCCCACATGCGCGCACCCGGTCTGCTCGCTCAGACCCGACGAGCAAAGCACTCAGATCAGATGGCTTATCAACGACGGTGACTACTGAGGTAGCCCAATTGGCTGAAGTTATACCGTGGTCGCTTCATTTCTGCTGGACAGGTAATCTGGCTTTTTTCACTTTGATGGTAATTTGTTACTTTCATCGGTAGCCAACGGTAGCTACCTACCTCGCATACAGCTACAGTGTAGGTGTAGACTGCGCCGGTTTAGTTATTCACCACCTAGGGTTATTGTTATACTATGTTTACAGGTAACGTTATTTTTACCTTGTGTCTAATCTGTTTGTGTGATGATCTTGTGTAAGGGTTGTTTGACTGTATGTTACTCTGTCATATCTTTGAACAAGACATTTTTACAAATGTAGCAATGTAGCTGTGTGTTTTTGTAGTTATAAAGACATTTCAACGTTTGTATACATAAACAATGCTGGCTAAAGGTCCCCAAGTATCTGCATTTCTGTTATATAAGCTACTTATATAGTTTGACATTGTTCATAGCTAAACCTACTGGGTGAAAACATTTTACTGTAATTGGTGCTGTTATGCCATTATTTATTTTACTAGAAGTAAAAAATCCTGTATGTTTGATTTCTACTGTGCCCTCAGGTCACCTGCAGATTTGGAGTCTTTCATAGCTCAGATGTACTTCTCACCAGTATATGCTGATCGGACCATGCTGGCTGGCGTGGATTACAACCACCTTGTCTACAGTCCAGCCAGGAGCAAAGCTGATGACACAATTCAGTATGTTGGATTTTTATTACTCCTGTGCATTTTACTCAATATAAGTGATGAGTCAAAAAAATTATACCGTATGAGGAATACAGATAGATGGTGCTGATTTGTTTTATTTTTGTGATTGTATTTTATGTGCTAATGCTAATTACTATATAAGAAAACAATGTCAGGTATTGCAAACATTTCACTAAGCTGATAGTCCTTTCTGTGTTATCAGGTACAGCAAGGTGTACTACAAAAAGTCCAGGAAGTGGAGCTTGTACTCATTGAAGGTGGAGAAGGACTACAGTTACATCACAGACCCCCACAGTGCCATCCTCCTCCTCCTCCTCCTCCTCCTCCAACGGTTGTTTACCACTGAGGAGCTGCCTAGAAGCAGAACCAGGAGACCTGATGATCCCCGGCAACATGGGGTTCAGTCAGGTGTCCCTGCCCCAACTGTATTACTAGATACAGCAAAACGTACAACAAAAAGTAATATGGTTGGTTTTGAAATGTGGTAATCATGTCAGAGAGGTGATTGTGATATATTTAATCATCTCCACAGCACCAATACGATGCTACGAGTAAAGTCTGAACTATCTTCATGATCAGTCAAGATACATCTGGACACACCTTGTTTAAAATGATCTATTTGTGATATAGGTTGTAGTTTTACTAGTGTATATATAATAACAATAAAAAAGTGTTATACCACATTTGGATGTCATTATTTCAGACATAAGACATAAATGTAGTTGCTTGATTGTTTTGCTGCAAGTGTAAAGAAAAGGCATTTATCATTTTCAATGTTTTATTTAAAAAATAATCAAAATATTCTCCAAAACATGGAACAATATCCTTTGTATTTTCTCTACCCTCCTGGGCATAAAACAATGTACAGGTATTCATCCACGCAGTGGATGGAATTATTTGTGTAGCAGTTAGTGACATTACATCTTATACCCTGCTAGGATTAAACCTCTGTATTGTCCTAGTGGATCAGGATAGCAGTTGCATATCTTCCAGAAACAGCAAATTAGTATCACGACTCTTTGACCAAGTGCTCCACATTTCCACACTGCAAACTGTCTGTATGCTGGCTGACCTAACTGTTACTCTGTCCTGGGTCTGGAAGATCAGCCATGTGTGGTGCTTGGAAACACTGTAGTCTGGATGTTGTCCATAGTCCTCAGATTCTGGCCTGTAAAGGAATATATAGTTGTTAGAACCCCAGATTGGAAAGATCGGTGTAATAGGACAGAACATTCATCAACATGATCAGATATTTTTATTGAACAGGGGTTTGTTGTTCTCTAACAGGACTTCTGTGTTTACATTACACACCAGGTCAATGTACATGACACATTTGAGCAGAGCTGTAGTTAGTTGTTATAATCAGTAAACAATAAAAAAGTAATAACAATAGTGATGGATTGCATTTTATAG
Source organism: Micropterus salmoides (assembly GCF_014851395.1). Taxonomy (NCBI): domain Eukaryota; kingdom Metazoa; phylum Chordata; class Actinopteri; order Centrarchiformes; family Centrarchidae; genus Micropterus; species Micropterus salmoides. The sequence continues at coordinate 13,159,540 of NW_024042261.1, read as the reverse complement.
CACTTTATTTTTGACACCAAAAGGGCTTAGGGGGAAACAACAGAGAAACTTTGAGACAAGTACACTGGGAAACAATTTACACATACATACACGACCCCGGTCCTGTCCCGGTCTGTGCTTGGCTCTGGGGTCCAATCCTCATCAGAGACAATAATGCTGTCACCATCTAACGTGCAAAACCACGTACATGTTAGGAGTCTAACACGAAATTCACATTCGTGTATTGTAACTGATGGAAACGGGAAAATGTGTAACAGTCTGTTTTTAGCTTTGCCCAGTGTTACCACAGCTGTTAGCACAGCTACCCGTTGCTAACAGTTAGTCAGCTCGTTACTGATTAAAACTCGGTCTTTTTAAACCTATCCAATATTAACATGCTAGCTTGATAATGAGCAATAACAGCCGGGTTAGTTGTTTATTTTTACAATGATAAAGTTAGATGTTTTCTTACCCCTGATGTGAGCCGCTGCACTGCACTGCTCTCTGCTCGTCACACTGTGCTCGTCCTCCTGCAGTGTCGGCAACGCGCGTTCACATGTTTTGGGGGCATGGCTTTCAGAAGGGAGGGGGTGGGAGTTTCTCTGTTGGATATTTTCAAAAATCCAGGAGTTTCTTGCTAGTTTCTCAAACTTACCTACCCTGCCTTTAACACAGACATTTCTCTAGGTAAAAGAACTGTGGAAGCTGTGTCTTCTTCTGCAGGTATGAGACCATAACGTGTGTGACGATCTCCTTCATTATCCAAAAATGTGTACTGGAAGTTGGACAGCAAGAAGAGACTGGTGCACTTTCGTTTTTAGGATTCAGTGATGTCATGGTTTGGCCAGTAGTTAAACCCAGGGTTTTGGATTCAACTTCAGTCACACTCAGGTGTGAATTAATGGAATCCGGAGTCATTCTGTCATTCAGGAGCTGAAGAATGGAGCTGGAAACTAAATGACCAGCCAGTCTAAATAGCAGATGTGTCTTTTTGTAGAAGTAGAACATAACTATTTAGATGATTTTTCACGAGTTGAAGGCAGTTGGACCTTAAGTCAGAGCTTGTAGCATTCAATCTTCTCCCTCCATCCTGCTCTCACCTGCTGTCTTCAGGTCATACCTGCTGATGCAGAGTAATCCTTTTTGTAGCATTTTTATATCACTCTTTTTGGATTAGGTGAAGCAGAATAACATTTACTCAGGCGTTTAGTTACACACTGCATAGTCAGGCAGTGAAGAGGGCACTTTATTGTACATCTGCATTTTGTCTGCTGATGGTTAACACCAGACTGCAGAGAGGAAGTGCTAACTTGTTAAAGGTTCCCTTGGTGCAAATGCAAAACTGATCTATTGAGTAATTGAGAAGCTTTATTAAAATGATGATATGTCTACATAAAAGTGAGAAAGGTATCATTACTTAAAGCATAAGTGTGTCAGATGCAGTGGCATCTAGCGGTGGCCACAATTCTTTTACCAACCGTCTAGTCTAACTATTTACTATTATTATTACAATTATTCAGTAAACGTTATTGCAACTTGGCCTCTGACAGATAACATGGACAATGTAAGCCAAGAGTGTGTTGACATTACATATTAACACTGACAACTCTCTTCATACAATAAGAACATTTAATTAAGGCTGAACATGACTTTATTCTGAATCTTAATTCACTTTACGTTGAAAGACACCATTGAGAGTTAGTAGTGTTACTGGAAGAACAAAAAAATTGGAGGCACACTTTCAAAAGCAACAGCCAAACGTCCATCCTTCCCTGCAGCTGTGTCAGGGCTCCACGCAACGATCTACTCCACTGGGAGTTAGCCAACCAACATGTCCTCCAATCACTCTCTGATGTTACATGGTCTATTTCCTGTCCTCTTCTCTGTGATCTGAGCATCAAGACTTAATCTCATTATAAACATGTTGGCGTGAAATGTAGGAATGCAGCAGCATCCATATGGAGAAAGAGGACATAGAAAATAATCATTTGGGTGGATGAACATCTACAGTAGCAGTAGCGTAGATACACTTGCATGCATAGTAATCTGATTATTAACAGGATGGAAGTGGAGGTCTTTGCTTTAGTAAGGGGATGAAATAAGTCAATGTGATTTATTGTGATTGAGGTTGATTCTGTTTGTCCACTGGTAAAAGTTACGTAGCGGATTAGACTGTATGTTGTAGCAGGTTTGTGAAACAAGACAGAAGTAGCTGTCCATTAAGTTATTTTCTACGTCAGACTGTAATATTTCCTCAGTATGTTATAATTCTTGGTTATAAGTGTGTCAGGCGCTTTGACAGTGTGGCCTTGGTGTGATGTAGAGGGAGGAGGAGGCCGGTGGAGTTCTGTATCCTGGTTCTTAAAGTGTGCATTGAACAGTCAGTCAGTGTATCACTCTGACAGGGTAATGGCTTCTTTCGTAGGTGAATGCAGGAATCCTTGTGCTGTTTGTAACCAGTCTGTCTTCTTGGTCTTGTCTACAATAGCAGAGAGCTTGTAGAAACACCTGCTATCTGCTGCAAATGTGTATATGATGTCAGTACACACCAATTATCTCCACATGTCACATGTTGTGACCATACATGCTATGCTTCAGATTGTTTTTTGTTAAATATTTCAGTCTCTTAGTTTTGTTGGGGTAAAAGTATCCTTACTGTGAGATTTGAACTGAAGTACACTGAAGTAAGAACAACAACAAAGAACCAAGAAAATAATGAATAATTCAAAGTGAGCTTTCAGAGGTTTTACAAAAGCTTTTCTAGCAGCACATAAGAAGCTGCCTGTTTTTCCTCTCTCCTGTTCACTGTTTACGCACTTACATGCTGGATTGCACTGCTCTACACTAAAATATATTTACATTGTACCACACAGATGTGGACAGGCTCTGCTGTTTTGATGATAAGGGTCATTCATGCTGGCTGTGTTGTGGGTTTGGCAACAGTGTCCAGAGAGGCTTCAGGAGTAGATGTGTCGCAAAAGGAGGTTAAGAGAGACACAGAGGCAGGAGACCAGGAGAGAGCAACACATCATCACTGACTGCATACAGAACACACACACTGTCCGTGTTTGTACTGTGGAAAAGAGAAAAATAAATTTCACTCAACATTTGTGGATGAATTTCTTGTTCATTAGTGTTCTGGTGAAGCATCTGGTAAATTTGGGCTTGTTTTATAAGACAGACAACAGAATGATGGGAGAGGAGACAGACAGCAGATTTTTCTAAACTGCCTCACAGGCCAATCTCAGCAGCCTGTTTATCATCTGATATCCACTAAATGCATGCAGCTCAATCGTTTTTCATGCTTGGGTTTTTTAAATTCTCTGTTTCTGATTAACCAAAACAATCATTTTGGTAACTGTAATTACAGCCTTTTGTTCAGGAAACAATAGCCTGCACTGTAGAAACAGTATACTCCAGCAGCTTGTTTACTGTTTTCACAATAATGTCCAATGCTCGAAAAGCACAACATTGCTATTCAGTTCAAGCTCTAAAACACAGAATCCAGTGATAAAACCAAAACTCTTTATTTGTGATTTTCTGAAAATACCAAGACCAGTAAGAAATAAAATAAAGGCAGCACTAAAGGACAAGAAAACAATTTGTTAGATGGGACAATTCCAGTAGCAGCTCTAACATAGACACAGGCTGCCATAGAGAGAGAGACAGGCAGAGACAATCATCTGTGATGTTCTGTTATTTATCTCCATTTGTTACATCTTGGGCATTATCTCTTTAGGATGCCCTCCAATTGAAAGATGGATGACTGTGCTCATCTTTGAGCTCTGACTCTGTCTTAAGAAAGTACACTCTGGCCTTCTCTCCAAACCACAATAAAGCCATTAGCCTCCAGTAAAATGCAACATCACCCCATCAGAGCTGCCAGCTGCCTCATAGAGTGACTGAGGGTGGAGAGGGATTGTGGGAGAGGGAGCTATAGTCCAAAGAGCGACAAGAGATTTAGACTTAAATACAAACAAACAATTACATAAACTAAACACCATGTTGTTCATGACTCAGTTATAATTCCCAGTAGCCTCGGGGCTTCAAAAGGTTATTGTTTCAGCAACAAGCAGCGAAGGATAAAGGATTTAGATCTTCTGTCTGTCACTTTACAGGAAACTGAAGACTCATAAACCTCAGTTATTTCAGCTGTATTCACATTCTGTAGGGACCTCTGAGTTTGAAATTTCATCTCTGTCTAGTCACATTTAGAATTAATTCTCACCAGTCTTCTTCAACATTATGTCTTTAAATTGTGTGGCTCCCTGACATGAAAGATCAAAGGTGTGTGTTCAGTGTGTTTTATGTGGCAGGAATGTATTTTCTCTTTTCTGTCCAACACTGTAGCAAGTCTATGGTAACACTGAGGAAGCAAATAACCATAATCTGTCCCTAAGGTAAGATACAAGACTGGCACAGGCAGTGATGGAGGTTTAATGTGACAAGCTGGCACTGTGGATGTGACTCAGTCCCAGATAGAGAGACTGGCTAGACAAGGGAGAGAGAGGGGGAGATAGAGAAAGAAGATGCTAATGATTAAAGACGAAGCTGGTGGGACAGATGTACAGGTGATGTGTTTTATAAAGCCCTTAGCAGAGGTCTTACTGATAACCCTTGGCTGAGCTGTGATCACTGTCATCCATTTTGCTGTATTGCTCTGATATTCTCCTGGCATCCTGCCTCGGGGTAGAACACATAAACCTGTCAACTGTTGGAGGAATTCTGATCTTTCCTGACTCCTCTGAGATCTGATCACGAATCTGAAGTTTGGTGCCTCAAAACCTTAATCACAGCAGTTGTGACCAGTTGTGATCTGTGACTTTGTAAGTACATTTTTTATTATACTGTTCTATCACATAAATAACTTAACTTAATAAAGTAGTTTGGCTTTAAGTGCTTTCCCCTTTTCAGTAGATTAGTTCAATACTTAATGTCAGGATGCAGTGTGTGTGTGTGTGTGTGTGTGTGTGTGTGTGTGTGTGTGTGTGTGTGTGTGTGTGTGTGTGTGTGTGTGTGTGTTTATACCTTGCCATTAGGCTATACTTCATGTTCTTGTATGACTGCAGCCATTATTTCTACTTCAGGTCTGACTGCTATATAACTGTAATAACCTGGGTACACAGTAGAGAAAGGTTATGTATGGCTCTAATGCTTTTTGGTGAAAATGCCTCTATCAGTCTGATGGCTGTCTGTCTCAGATGTCTCCGTGTGTCTGGCTGTGTCATTTGCCTCAAAGAGGAAAAAGGATATTGAACTGTGAAATGAACACGTTGTCTGTCATTTGCTGTGTGCACTGGGCTGAAACATTGTCTGTAATAACTCAACTACCAGTCTCAGTTCAGATCACTGAGATAAAGCTGCTGAAAGGGTCATCCTGTCTGCTCTGTGACTGATATGGAAACTTTTTACTTTTTGGTTTGGAAAGGTTTCAGAGTCTGTCAATTATTTCAAGTGCAGGAGATGGAGACACTATTGTATGTTTAATAAGAACCACAAATAGGATAGTAAATAGTATTATGTTTTAGATTCTGTGAAAACAAATGAAAACAGCTGATGTGTTTTGAAGTTGTATTATGCGCATGTTGAACTGAACCTATGCTTTCTGTTCTTCTTGTTTCTTACAGGTAAGTGCTGCCAATGATCTCCTTCTGAAGAAAAAGAGAGAGGGAGATGTTTAACAAAGACTCTCTACTATCTCCAGCACCATTCATTTCTCAGTGGGTTTGTTATTCTTTGTTTGTATAAAGAGGAGATAACTGTATCCAGAGGGCTACTTATTAGTGTATCTTCAGATGATAAAGCAAAGACATAGGCTTCATTTACAGATACGTTTCCTTTGTTGCACCACACAAACACCCAAGGAGAATCCTAATAGGAATAAACAGCAGCTCTGCTTGGTCATAATTGCAGTTGTTTTTGTGGGAGATGCAAAAACAAGTAAGAACAAGCAGAAAGCTCGCATATTGTGGGATGACCTTGTTTGTTGTTTTTCAGTAAGCTTGTTAGCTTTCTCAGTTCCCCTTACAGTAGTACCCAACAGATACCTGTGTTACCATCAGAGTGTTGGCCTTGTGTTGTAGCTGACAGGTGAGGCTTGAGGTTAGCAGGTTGACGGGGTTTCAATCTAAGCTCACAAAACACAAAGGGTAACTGTGGTCTTACACAACAATTTTTGCAGTACAGAGTAAGTTATAAGATTAATGATGCAAAACATGGCAATACTCAACTTACTAACTGCATAAAGAAGAAGGAGCTGGCCCATCACAGTCTCAGAATATTGAATTATTGTTTACATGTGTATATTTTAAGTCAACATAATGTTAAATGTATTTCCTACCTTGTAAAACAAAATTTTTCTTAATGTTATGACATGAGCTTGTAGTTTTCAAAGAAGTGGTTGCATTATCGTGCAGACAAACCATATATGTAATTAATAACATGACTGATGGCTGCTCTCTATGTAGGTGTCCCAGTTGCAGGTATCGTGCCTGCTGACTCTCTGTCATGGTAAATTGGGACATTTAAATGGAGCAGAGTGCTCGTTAATGTCATTAGTGACACCTTCTCCTGCTATGACAAGTCTCCATGCTCTGGCCCTGCATTGTGCAGTATTATTATGTCATCATCAGTTACACTGATGAAGCTCTGACTTTCCTCTGCTGACTCTGGTCTGGTCACCAGGGCTCTGACTTTATTTCTTTATGTGTTTATTAATCACTGACTACAGATTTTCTCTTCTGTCTGCTGGGTGTTGAATGATACTTTGAGTTACCATCAATCCTTATTCAAACCAACCATATATACATGTCAAAGCAGCACAGCTGTAAATGATAATATAAATCTATAAATGCTGCTTTTCATTTGCATAGCAGGCAATGCACATTAGTGACATATGTGCCTTTCCTGCTATGAGGTCATTATTCTCTGTTATAATAAAGTGCTCTGGATCTGCATCATGCAGTTAGCATCATCCATTTGCTGTGTTATGTATCCTTGTTATTTTTATGCGTTAGAGAAAATGGAAGCTTCATGCTCATGATGGAGGTCTGACTTTACTCTGCTGACTCTGGTCTGGATGCTGTGACAGTAATGGCCTCATGCTGTTTACTCAGCAGTCATTATGTTAGTATAGACAATCTGAGGAACACATCTTCCCTGTACTCTGACAGTGTGCCCTCCTTCAGTTTTATGTGTAAAGCAGAATGAGCTAGATAGGTTTCACTCAGGCCTGCGTTCTACTTTCCCAACATGCAGATATTTGTATACTGAACTTAAAGGAACTTGTGAAGGTGATGTTAGTGTGAAACATGCCTTTCAGCATGTAATTCTCCTCTTTATTAACTTTTGTAGGCTTGGATGGCTGCTAGTACAACCTGGTAGTTTTCATAGAGAGCAGAGGCTGTGGTCGGCTTCAATTCATGTCAGTTATAAAGAAACTGATTCCAGTGGTGACAAGTTTTCACACAAACAACATTTTTACAGAATCCAAAACTGAGTGTCATCTGTAGGTTTTATACAACAATCCTTTAATCAGCCTTCTGTTTTTCACAGTTTCTAGAAGATTGCAATTATGAATGTACTTATTTATTTTTGTACTCGTAGCCATCTTTAAGAAAAGTATAATGTTAATGTAGATTGTAGTATATTGTTTTCATTTAAGTGTGTAAAATACAGGGGGGGCGGACTAGACTCAAGAGCTCTCTCAAGTTGGCTCAGAGATTACATATAATGTCGGTCATGTTTTTTTTACACTACCAACCCTTCTGTGAGAGGACCTGCAGACCTCACATCCTTTCTACAATTTATTCTAGTCAATTTTCTATTTCATAGCACAGATCAAAAATAAGAAGAAGCTCTCTTTCTGTCGGTCTATGTTGTTTTGAAGAAACTGAATGAGCTGTCTGGATAGATGAACTTTGACACTGTCTGGACAAACTGAAATCTGCACAGCAATCCAATTTACAGCTGGTTTGGTATCATGACATCTGTGACTCCATCAACATCAGCGGTCTTCTGCACAGCTGAACACACCGACGACACTTTCTGCTTCACTGAGACAGCAGATGGATACAGTGTGAAGAAGAGGAGACACTTTGAAGGTTTTCTCTCTGGGCTCTCAAAGAGTTTGTGTGATTCCTCACTGGCATTTGGGAACTGAACTGTACAGTAAAACCTTCCCCACACTGTTTTTACTCACTTGTATTCATATGTTAAACATTGACTGATAATTCTACAGATTATCTGACAGTTGGAATTGATTTTAAAATAATGCCATATTTATTTTTTGTACATTTGATGACAGGTAATATTCTGATCCTCCTCTGACTTAGTTTCATAGTGACTTTGAGTCTTTTAATTATAAGACATGTTATCTGACAAATGATTATGAGCAGCCACCATCAGCAGTGAACTCAAATGTCACAAATAACTATGTCAGCCAGACCTGCTGTTAAATACAGTGCATTCACTCTTTCACTCTCCTTCATGTTGCTTGCCTATCAGTCCCCTGACTCTAACCTTGTCTTAACAAAAAGTGTCCAATGTGTGTTGTTGTCATATAGTCAAATTCAATGAGAATAAACACATTTTCTTAAAACTCACCTAATCAACTCCTGTAATCCCAAAGTTAGTTCCTTTGAAAATAGAATCTGCAGATTTCACTGCTCATTGGCAAGCCCCCTGGGTTTGCGGTAGTCTCTTAAAGGGGAAACCTATGAGGTGTTAAGGCTTGGTTAAAAATATGAGAAACAACCTCAGCCCTTTATGGCTGGCCATAATAATGATCTGAGAACCCCAGTCTTGGTTATTACAAAAGTTCAATGGTCCATGAGAAAGCTATAATGTAGTGAGGAAATGGAAAAACATAGACCTCCCAGTACACTATGCCTCATGGACTATTTCGCCCTCGCTCCAAATATCACTATTTGTGAATTTATGTGTACCCAATATCAAAGTTGGATTGAATAGCACTGTGTGAAACCACAGATGACAGGCAGTTGTTTCTACCCTCATTGTCTCTAATTATTTTTGTGACCAGTGAAGTAATAAAAAAATAATGAAGGAGGAGAATGAGATTACTTGTGGAATTATTGCATGTATATGGATGTCTATGTATGACTGCGACAGAGGGACCATATGACTGTACTGTAGTAAATCCTGTTTAAATTCTCCTCCTAAGCTGCTGTTCAATGTTGAATTATTACATTCAGCCAATATCTTGGTACCATAGCTATCTTGCACAGTTTGGTATGTAAGCTGTATAAAACACTCTGCTGCACTTGTTAAAACACTGGGATCTATTACTGATGCATAGCATTACAAACAAGTGAACCACAGAGCAGTAAGAAATCAGGTCTACTTCTTTGAAGGAAGTTGTGTGAACAGACAGCAAGTGTCTGTGAAGGCAGTCAGTAGAGCCACCATTGACAAAGAAACTTGGTTGGTACATCTTAACTAGAATTTTGAGGCCTCATTTGAATTTCCTCACTCAAAGACAAGTGTGCCTTACCCTATAGGGTAAAGTAAGTCTGCGACCATATTACCTGAGTCTTAATTAAAAATGTATAGCTGTATATCACTGCAAAAGTCAAAAGTGGAATACAGGTAAAAGATGAATTTAAAGATGTGAGAAACAAGAGAAATCAGCAATCTGACTACCAGACACTTTTGTTTAGTCACTTGGCCAGATACCTATCAATGTAGTTTAAAGTTTCCACCCTCTTATATTCACTCATGACTAAGAAAATTCTGTTTAATTTTAAGAAATTGAGTCCACTCAGGTCTTGATTTTTAATTCATAGTATACAATAAAAACAAAAGCTACAGATTGAGTTGTAGGATTTGTGGTTAGACTGTGATTGGAGCAACTCTGGAGTGCCTGTTTTAGGCTGCATTTACATTTAGCCTCTTTGGTTAAAGCTAGTGTCGTCTGATCTCAAGTCATATGTTTTGGACACGGGTGAAGAGAGGGGTGGAGCTGGCAATTCATCACCATCTGGTGGTGATTTGGGTCAGGGGGTGTGGGAAGACCTTGGACAGACCTGGTTAGCCCAAACAGGTAGTGCAGATGAACTTGGCCTCCATCCAAGAGATCTTCAACTCACCCCAGCGGAGCTTTTCTGGCATCCCTGTGGGGAACCATCCAAATTGTGTACAGTAAGGATGCTGAAGATGTTATTGGCGATGGAAGGAACACTTTGAGGAACTCCTGAATCCCACTAGCACACCCTCTATGGTAGAGGCAGAGCTGGAGGCTGATGGGGGATCATTGTCAATTTCTCTGGTGGAAGTCTCTAAGGTAGTTAAACAACTCCACAGTAGCAAAGCCCAGTGGATTGATGAGATCCATCAAGAGTGTCAAACTGGTGGTTCCTCTTTTCAAAAAGGGGGACTAGAGAGTATGTGCAAAGTACAGGTGGCATACTTCTCAGCCTCCCTGGTTAAGTCTACTCCAAGGTGCTGGAGAGGAAGGTTTGGCCCTATAGTAGAACCTCGGATGGAAGAGGAACGGTGCAGATTCTGTAGCCTGGAACAACGGACAAGCTCTTCACTCTCGCAAGAATTCTGGGAGTGTGCCCATCCAGTACATTGTGTGTTTTGTGAATCTGGAGAAGGCATTTATTACTGGATTATTATTATTATGATTATTATTATTATTTAACCGGGTACCCTGGGGACTATTGTGGGAAGTGCTGCAGGAGAATGGGGTAAGGGGGTCCCTTTTAAGGGCTATCCAATCCATGCACGTTCAAAGCGAGAGCTGTGTATGGATTTTCAGCAGTAAGTAAACTTGTTAGTGATATTTGCCACATTTGGATGAGAGCACACTTAGTGTGTGTTGGTTCATATTGTGACCTCCATTTCTTTGCATCAGTCACATGAGACTCTCAGCTCTAATTATTTTTCCTGCTGCAACCTGACGGATAATCCTGTTGGGATCTGGTAGGGGCAGCTTTGGTTATTAGCAAAAACATCAAAGATATTTAGAAATATTAATACATTTATTAATATTGCAAAATATATTAAACCCTTAAGAGTTCCACGGGACATTTTGTGCCATTCCGTTTTTTATTTTGAAGCCATTTTGGCTATGTTGAATGTATGTAGCTCAAATTTGCCAGAGGATATTCTTTTTAAAGAAATTTTCGAATTGTCGTCTCAGTACCTTAAATTAGCTTAAAATGGCTAAGCTACGCATAAAACGACACATTCGTCCCTTAGGACAAAAAATGCCCCATAGAAAACCATTGAAAATGCCTTTTTTGATCCCGCATTTATCCTAACCTAAACTGATGCATTCCTTTATGTTAATATTTCATTTTGTACTACTAGCTTTCAATTTTTTATTTTTATATCTGTCCACCAGTTTGTGCTACTTTTTTCCCCCTTTTACAGCATGCAGCAAAATTTCACACTTTAGCTGTTTTCTGCAAGGGTGTCTTGACCCTGAAACGATATGTATGTGTGTCATATTGATGTTGGATGATGGTGTCTGTATAAAAGAAAGGTGTGTGTGTGTGCGCACGTGTGCACTGCAGCCATGGTTATACACTCACCGGCCACTTTATTAGGTACACCTTACTAGTACCGGGTTGGAGACCCTTTGCCTGCAGAACTGCCTTAGGCCTTCTCCACGCGAACGCGGGTATTTTTATAACCGGAGTTTTTCCTCTGTTTCAAAAAAAATCTCTGTCTACATGAAAATGCAAAAACACGCTATCAAGCGCTGCCAAGAACATGCCAAACCACCTGGAGGCAATATAACCCTAACCGTAAAGCCATGTTGGCCAATCAGTGCCTAATAATATCGTAAACAAAGCAGGCAGTGGCCCACAATCTGACATCAAACACAGCAGATGACGGTGCGCGCACTCTTACATCGCAAGGCAAAAACTCTGGTTTTACTGTCAACACAACTACACTGCAACATTTGCAGCATTTCTTAAAATCTTCACCCTGGCAGGGGTTTTCAAAAATGTTTGGTTTCAGTGACCTGATACTATGTTTCCATGTGTACGGTACGAACGGCCAAACCGCAAACACGGTTTAGAAAATACCCGTGTTCACGTAGACAGAGCCTAAATTCTTCGTGGCATATTTTCAACAAGGTGTTGGACACATTCCTAAGAGACTTTGGTCCATATTGACATGATAGCATCATGTAGTAGTAGTAGTTGCTGCAGATTTGTCAGCTGCACATTCATGATGTGAATCTCCCCTTCCGCCACTTCCCAAAGGTGCTCTATTGGATTGAGATCTGGTGACTGTAGAGGCCATTAGAGTTCAGTGAACTCATTGTCATGTTCAAGAAACCAGTGCGAGATGATTTGAGCTTTGTGACATGGTGCATTGTCTTGCTGGAAGTAGCCATCAGAAGATGGGTACACTGTGGTCATAAAGGGATGGACAACAACAATACTCAGGTATAGGCTGTTGCGTTTATACAATGGTCACTGTGCTCAAAGTGTGTCAAGAAAATTCCCCCCACACATTACACCTCCACCACCAGCCAGAACCGTTGATCCAAGACAGGATGGATCCATACTTTCATGTTGGTAACGCCAAATTCTGACCCGACCATCTGAATGTCGCAGCTGAAATCGAGACTCATCAGACCAGGCAACGTTTTTTTTCAATCTTCTATTGTCCAGCTTTGGTGAGCCTGTGTGAATTGTAGCCTCAGTTTCCTGTTCTTAGCTGACGGGAGTGGCACCCGGTGTGGTCTTCTGCTGCTGTAGGCCATCAGCTTCACGATTCAACGTGTTGTGGATCAGATATGGTGTTTTTCTGCATATCTTGCAAGTGACGAGTGGTTATTTGAGTTTCTGTTGCCTTTCTGTCATCTCAAACAAGTCTACCTATTCTCCTCTGACCTCCTCAACAAGGCATTTCTCGTCCACACAACTGTATATTCTCTCTTTTTCAGACCATTCTCTGTATACCCTAGAGATGGTTGTGTAAATCCCAGTAGATCAGTAGTTTGTGAAATACTCAGACCAGCCCGTCTGGCAACAACAACCATTCTGATGTTTGAACTCCAGCAAGTTGCCTTGACCACGTCTACATGCCTAAATGCATTAAGTTGCAGCCATGTGATTGGCTGACCAGCTATTTGTGTTGATAAACAATTGATCAGGTGTACCTAATAGTGTAAGTATGAGCAGTAGTGCAGGAGTAGTCATTTTGGAGATGCCAAGACAGCACACAGGAGAATCTGGAAATGACCATATGTCATTATAAACTAAGATTATGAACTTTAATCTGCCACTGCAGAAAAAATAACAATGCATCAAAATCAATGATGCTGCCAATCAGTGACCCATCTCAGGCCCTGATAATAATAATAATAATAATAATAATAATAATCATCAAATACTCCTTGAATTGTTTTTTATGGAAATTATTTTAGATATATATTTTTTTCAATAAAATAACAGTGGAGTTATGTAAAAATGTTTGATATGTATATTTCAGGCTCAAGTAGCTTTGAACGATTGACTCATTTAAAGTGGAAAAAAATATTAATTTATGACATTTTTACAACAGTTTTTGGGAAGGAGCCACGTTAAGTTTTTTTTTTTAAGGAACTCTTAAGGGTTAATAAAGGCTAATTATCATGGGGCACCACCCTAGAATCATAGACCAAAAACAAAACATTATAACTGTCTCTAAAAAGGGTTTTCCCTGGCTATAAATACAAACAATTGAACACTATTTCACATTAATAGGGGGGGGCAGTGAAGAGTGATTCTGAACCAGCTTTTATTATAACACAAATACACAGATAACCACAGCCAACTGCTCTTTAAAAGTACAAAAGGATTTATTTAACCTTAGCACAGATCAATGGTTGCAACCTCAGCTAATAAACCGCTATCATCTACGACAAAACATATATCAATCAATAACCATATGTAGGTGTGCGTGTGTGTGTGTTTATGTATGTGTGTGGGTGGGTGATAAAAAAGGAAAAACACACAGTAAGGTATATAAGATCCTGGTTGCTGTGGTTAGAAACAATATACTAACTGTCACAGCATGCAGCTGTGAATTTGCAGATACTGTACTCTAGTCCTGATAAAGTATCACTATTGTCTCTGCAAGCAGTAGCAGGAGTTTACACAAGCAAAACATAGATCTAATTACTGGGGTAAAACGCACTAATTACCGCTTTATCCCACAAGAACCAATAACAAACTTTCACTCGGATTCCTGGAATCTTGACTTAAGTTATTGGCTACACATGCAATGATAGAAATACACATGTTATGGACCAGCGGAATGATACTGATACAAAATAGAATGTGTTATTGTACATGAAAAACACAGCAATAAACAGGACACGACGGTCCCTTACATTCTACAGAAATTCACCACGAGGCTTATGTCTTATATTTTCAGTCAACCACCAGAGTTTTCTCAGCTCATATTCTGACAATCGCTGGGGTACCACACTATCGGTGGGGTCATGGCACAGCAAATTCTTCGGGCAACAGCGGAAAGAACAGCGGGTCTACAATGATAGATTAAGAGTCTGGGGCTTCAGCGGTTATCCTGCTCTCGATAAATACAGTGTAGTCTGTATCTTCTTCTGCAGGTATGAAACCGTTATATTGTGGATAACGGTCTCCTTGGTGAACCAAAAACGTGTTCGGCAAACACAAACAGTCAGAGAGAAAACAAAAACAGTCTACTCTTGGCCTGTGAGTTAGATCTATACTTAAAATAAAGTTCAATGTTTAAAGTGGGTCACTTCTTTCTGTGGTGGGGGGTTAGGGTCTAACCACCTAACCGTCTCTCTAAAGGGTTCAGTGGCGCATCATGCTGCGATTTCCAGTACCTCAGCGAGGCCTTGGCCTACAGAAACCCAATGTTTTGATTTTCAGTTTAAAAGTAATCGTTTACGTCCCGCTGGCTGTCATCAAGTTAATTATTAATGGTGGCTGCAAACAGGTTACAGGTTTATTGTTGATCATGTAACATTCCAGATTTATTTAGTTATAACATTACACTGGTTTTAGAGTCTGCGGGATGTGTTGACTTAAGTGCAATTTATACTTCTGTGTCAAATCGACGGTGTAGCCTCTGCATAGCCCCGTACCTTACACCGTCGCCTGACGTGCACCTCCTCAATAATGTAACTACACGTCGAGGCGATGCGGACCATAAGAACTGTGATTGGTTGGCCGGGTAGCCTCACAATGCCTCCGAGCCGACAGGAAGTGCCCTGTTCGTTGAAGTTACTTTTGCTAGCGGCCAAACCAGCAGCTTTAACACAGTGGATCAATATATTTGACCGTCACAACCTGAGCGAAATGACTTTTTTCACTATTAGAATGTGATCCATTCGGTTGATAAGTTTAGAAAAGTCTATAACAGCCGCACGTATATAATTTTACCCCCAATAACGTTGGCCGAGGGCTAAACCGGAAGTTAGCCTGCTCAGCCGGCAAAAGTCACAGCGTTTGGCGGTATAATTGCAGAACGAGAGACGCACAAGTATAACACAGGAGTACAAATCAAGCTTTACAGTAGTTTATAAGTTTTCATGAATTGCATTGCACATGGTTGTGCTCTGTAAGCGAAAAACAGGTTACAGTTACAGAATTCCTTATAGCTATGCCGTGTTATAAGTAGCAGGTGATACACTCATTATAACCACGAGTGACTTGAGACTTGACTTGGACACTAGCTCAAAGACTTGTGAGCATCTCTGGTGTGAATAAAAAAACAGAGGGATTTTGGCGCTGCTTTTGTTGTTACAGGTTTTGTGTTGTATAGATGCCGATTTGTGTGTACATGCAGACCTCTTCCTTTGTTCTCACAAGGTCCCAACATTCCCAACACAAGACTGCTCTTCGTTACTAAACTGTTGACCAGTTAATTATTTTGTTGATAAGGAAATGGCATATAGCTTTTTTATATCTTCTTTTTGCTCCTTTTTTGTGTTGTTCCCCATTTAAATCCTCAGGACATCACAGTAAGAAGATGGTGTTCACTGCTCTCCGTTCATGTTATATCCATGTTACTGTTGTCAGTGATTCATGAACTTCTATTTTCTCATAGACAATAGTACTCAAAGACCATTCATCTGATAAAGATGGATGTTTCTGGGTCAGTCTCAATCTCTGGATATTTACATGATGATCATTGTGCTGGTGTCACGGTTTGTGTTGTGAGGCAGGTTGGGCGACCCAAATGCAGGCACGAGAAACAGGCAGGAACAGTTCAAAAGGTCCAGAAACAAGGTGATCAAACAGAAATCCAAAGTCCAGGGAAACAGGGTGACCCAACAAGTAAGGCAGGCTGGAAGGACAACATACAGCAACATGGGACAGAGAATAAACGCTACAATGACCAGACAAGGACTGAAGAGAAACACCAAACATATATACAGGGACTAACGAGCCAAGCGGGAGCAACACAGGTGACAGACATGAGACTAACGAGACACAGGCAGGAAGAGAGACAGCAGGGGAAACCAGAGAGAGAGCCAGGCAGAGGGATACTGGAGAAACAGTCAGAACACAGGTTACAGATCAGAGGAATATAAATAAACGCACACAGACAGATAACCAAAGAACCACAACCAACAATGAAAACAGACTGAAGCTGGGATTAAAGAGAACACAGAGCAGACAAGGGCAACATTACACAGAGGTACACAGACCAAAAGTAAACACTAAGACATGAACTGAGACACAGAACTAGGAGCTAAGATGCAGGAGCTAAGACACCGGGCTAACAGAGAACACAAGACCAGGAACCAAACCTCAAAACAGGAAACATGACAACTGACTAACAGAATGGAGTAGAGAACAGAGACGGAACCGACTGGGAACAGGACAACAATAAACATGGAACAGACCAGCAAATAAGGGAAACACCCAAACACAACAGGCTATATAACAGATACTGGACAAAGAACAACAGAAAGAACCGAATCCAAAACTCAACAACTCAGACACTGACACAAGACAGACACTGAACGGATCAAAACAACAACCACTGAAGTACACGGACCAGGAGTAAATACTAAGACATTAACACCGGACTAAGAACTAAGACATGGAGCCAAAACACAGACTAAATAACAGATACCTAACTGATAAATGAATAAACTCAGAACTAAATGGAACAGATGACAGGACTAACATGCAGATACAAAACCAAACCCTCAGAATCAAAACCCCAAAACACAGCACTCAGGACAGAATCGTGATAGCTGGTCAACACAGCCCATTTAAAACTATTTCTATAAGACATTATTACGCACAGTAGGCTTACAGTAATTTGCATTTAACCCATGGAAAATGCCAAATAGACCTTGTTTTTCCTTAATGATGAATAATATATAACCACAGAAATTGAACAATAAACCAGTCAAAGGTTTCTGATTTATTGTTGGAAATGTTTCATATAAGCGTCTTCAATTCTGCTAAAAAGCATGTCAAGCTCTAAAACACACACAGTCTCCCAGCATCCTGTCACATCACCACATGGCCATCTCGTTTTCTGAACAAGTGACTGCAGGTAAATAACAAGCAAAACGCCCCAGTCAGTGAACTGTGTTGTATGCGATGTGTTTCACTGCTTGGAAACCCAGAGAACAATAAGGCCTAATTTCTCCTGGGACTCATCAGCTGCCTGTCCACCCTCTTCTGACTGAGATCCAGACAGACTCTGTATGTGAATGTATGTGTGTTACTCTGAGTAAAATTACACAAAATTCTCAGATATACTGGTGAAAGACGATCTCCCCCACATCAATAAAACAGCTGTACTCCCCATGTGTGACAGATGCAATGATGCCTTTTTTCCACCCCATGTTGTGACGGGGGCATTAAGAAAGAGGTCAGTGTTGGTTCACAATTCGACCTCCATGTCTCTGCATAAGTCTGTCACTTGAGACTCTCAGCTCTGATTGCTGTTCCTGTTGCGACCTGATGGATGATCCTGCTGGGATCTGGTAGGGGCAGCTTTGGTTATTAGCAGAAATTTCAAGATATTTAGAAAGATTAATAAAGTTATTCACATGACAAAATTATTAATAAAGGTTAGTACTTTCCGGGCACCACCCTGGAATCGGGGACCAATAACCAAACATTAAAGAGTCTCAAAAGGGGTTTTGCCTGCCTATAAATGCCATTAATTGAACACTATTTCACATTAATAATAGGGTGGGCAATGAACAACATCAAAAACAATAGACGCTGTAATACCAATGTGGCACTGTTGATAGCTGAACTGTATAAATCCTGTAAATGCCATCCCTGTTTTGTGGCAGTTATAGTGAAGAATGAGCTCTCTGTTTCAGATACTCTTTCCTGAGATTTAACTCCTGAGCTGCTCCACACTGAAATAGAGAAAAGCTTCAGAGAAAAATAATTTCAGGGAAGCTCTTAGTTTCTTTGAATACTGCGTCCTGCTAAATTTAACTTTGATAAATTGCACAGTCGTGAAGCGCTAATGAAATTATTTGACTGCTGCGTTGGAGTAAAGTGGGACACACTTTTCTTATTTAGATGTTGCAGAGCTCTCAGTATTCTGAAGAATGAGACAATCAGAAAGTGCATTTGGCCTTTGATGAATGTAATTATGGGTCTGTTCCAAATGCCTCCAGGTCTGTGTGGGGCGCTTGTATGATACATTATGTTTGTGGCTATTTACTGAGAAACTGTAAATATTTTTAGCTGAGTGGATGAACAGAACATTTCCTGTTTTTCCTATTTGCTGGATTGCTTGGCCGATAAAAAAAAAAAAAAGAATGTCAAAACATTTTCTTCCGCTGAATTCCAACTACACAGAAATCCTTGTGATTGGACCTCAACATTTAACAAAACCAATCCTGCCATGCATTGGTCACCTCTCACAACATATGGAGCTCCTTCAGATGTTTACATAGCTGAGAGGGTCGTCTTGTTGCAATAAAGGATCCAGAAAGAGTTCTCCCTTTAACAGCTGTAGATGAGGCGGCTGTGGCTCAGCAGCAGCATGTAGCACGGGTTGCCTGCTAATTGGAAGATTGGCAGTTCAATCACCTGATTCCTCCAGTCTTTATCTCAAAGTGTCTTTGGGCTAAATACTGAACCCCAAATTGCTCTCAATGGCTGTTCCATTGGTGCATGAATGTTAATTTCTGTCCTGATGAGCAGCTGGCACCTTACCATCTGCCATCAGTGTATGAATGGGTGAATGTGACCTAGTGTAAAGCGCTTTGAGTGGTCGGAAGACTAGAAAAGCACTTAACAAGTACAGACCATTTACCATAATTTTATTTTTATGACCTCATTCACCACCATTACAACCAATTCACCATTCACATCACAGTTCATGATGACTCTTGAAAGAACTTACTAAAGAGAGAGGAGTCAATCCACTATGTCCACTATGGTTGTTTCTTTTTGTTTCCCCACACAATTAAAAAATCTCCAGTCTCCATAGAGAGATTTTAATGATTTTAACAGAAATCGGTGTTTGCTACATCATTTATTCAGATGTTCACATGGAAAGCTGATGATTATTCTGTAGCTGTGACACCACAACTGTAAAAGTAGTTAAACAAATGGATTTTATACCAAATATATTTTTCAAACCTGCATATTCAAAATCACATCTACGTTGGGGGCTGTGACCCCCAAACTGGGAGAGTGGCTACAGCAGATTCCAGGTAAAACATCAGAGGTCTGTGTCCAGAAGAGTGCAGTCCTAGGAACAGCTAAGATACTGCGCAGAACCCTCAAACTCACATGCCTCTGGTAGAGGACCCGAGCTTGAGGATAACACATACCACCCCGCAAGGGGTGAGAGGGAGATTTATATATATACCAAACTATAAAATATTAAAAAATTAAAAGTAGCTTGGATTTAACTAAGCTACTTTTGCCACATTGCTGTAGCTTAGCTTGCTACATATCACTGGGGGGTAGCTTCTGAGTAGTGAAGCTTCATTTAATGTAGAGCTAGTTAGCTCACTACATTTTCCAAGTAGCTTGCCCAACACTGAGTATAAGTTAAGAAAAAAATATTAACTAAAATTATATATTATTTTTAAACCTGTCTCCATCTTGCTCTTTCATCACCCCAGATGGAGGCAGCCAAACTGATGCCTGTTTCTCTGTCACTGGCAGCAGCCTTCATACTGAGAAACACAGAGATTCATACAAACAGACACAGCTTCATTAGATCACTGGACTTATTTACCTCTCTTTTTTAGAATGTAAAGATGTCAGTGTTGGTGGCTCCCAAGCTCAGTGTCACTGAGATACTCTAAATATAGAACTGGTTGGATTACAGCCACACAGAGCACTGCTTATCGATCACTAGATACTTTCTTTTATTGAGAACCATTTAAAATGGCCTCAGGGAAAACAAATGATTGTAACTGTCAAACTACAGAGAGACAAACACTTAACGAGAGCCTTGTTGTCTTCTGAAAGCATTTTCTAATCTCTTTATTCTTCCCTGTTTCTTTAATTACCTCCAAACAACATCAGTAAGAATAAAGGTTAAGGGCATATTTTTATTTATTTTTTATTTTATCTTTTGATCTATTTTTCAGAGACTAGAGGCACCAACACAGTCTCCAGGAATCATAGTGTAAAATTAAATTATATTGTTGTGTATTTTTTGCTCATTTAGCGGTTGAGCTTTTTCTGCTTCCTCTAATGAATCATGTGTTCCACACACAGATGCCCTTCTGGTCTGCACACCACCGTTTAAATTTGAATAAAATGTATCTCCTCAGCTGGATGTTTACCAAAGCTATTAGTCTGAGAGCCTTGCTTGAGGATTCAAAAACAAAGTGCTCTCTAAATGATCACTAAAATTAAGGATTTTTAGAACAGCGAGTCAACTCCAGTACTACTTCACTGCTCCTTGTTGTCTCATAAAGATTACTGGAAGTAGAAATGTAGGCACATTCTGAAACTTTTACTCATTTGTATGCTTTCTATTTTCATAGCTTATCATTGTTTTGAGGGTTCATCTGTTCTGCTAACAGACTGCAATAGTGAAGCGACTACATAATGTTAAGATAGCAAGATGTTGTTTTTTCCCATATATAAATGCCTCCATTTGGGATGAAAGCTTTCGATTTTCCTAAATGTGTGAGTTTCATGAATAGTTCTTCTTTCCTCCCATTTATTCATCCATACTCCTCTGTATGTGCAAGCATTTCATGGTGCTACCATGGGCTGGTCAGTGGATTCTGAGTTCCAGGCTGGTTGAGCTGGTCACAACCAGCTGTTAACTACATAATCTCATTGCAGCCGAGTTGCCACTCAGTGCGGGGCCCCGACCAGTTGGGGGTTCAGGGGCTTGCTCAAGGCCTCCTTTGGCAGTGCCCAGGAGGCTTAAGACAGAGTCTTAAAGCTCTGGGAGGCAGTGTGATGTCCTACGGTGCTTAGACCCCTGATAATATCATGTATTCACACTGTACACAAGACCCATATATTTAATATGACACTGCTGGAGCTTGTCTGCAGATTGCCAGTGAACTGAATCAGATCAGTAATCAGTTAATAATTAGTGATCCCTGAGCTTTTCTCATCATTGTAAAGCACAGCACAGTTCTTTTACATAAAACATGCCTTTCTTAAGACTTTGGCAGAACCATTTTTATTACTTCCTTGCGAGGGGGGAGTTAAAGTTTTTCATTCAATTTAAGCAAGATTATGTGATTTCATTTGCATTTGTAATTAAGTTATAATAACTTCTACTAATGCACTTTAATACATTTTTTTGCCATATAATTTATTTATTGCTTATTAATGCCCCTGTATCAAGCTTGTCCTTGGGGTTAATGTGATGTGATGTGAACTGCAAGTGTGCCTTGTGTTCCCCTTTGGCATCATTTTTAGGTGTTTAGGGCTTCTAGACTTTATTAAAATTAAATGTTAACGTTGCGAAACATTGCCATCCTGCTTATGTAAACACACACACACACACACACACACACACACACTCAGACAGTGAGGTGTTCACCCTTGACAGCATAATGTATCTCTCTCTACTCTTGTTATTTTCTATCCTCTGCTGACCCTCTATCTAACTCTCTCTTTTGATGTTCGTCCTAAATTAAAAAGGGGACATTATTGAAGACATGGGCAGTTGTTTTGGTTCTTCACAGATCTACACTAGGTGAATAAAAATACACTGTTTTTATGTTACTTCTGAAATCTGTAGACTTTTATGTGTATCATGGATTATGGATAAATCACTGGAGTCATACTAAGCCAAAACCTTTACATAAGTCTGACTATTAGCTAGCCATTCTGCGTGTTAAACTGCTGTAACTGAACGGCTAATAGAGATGGAACTAATTAGGTACCACAATTAAAGTTGCCTTAATTGACTGACAGTGACTCCATTTCCTAGATTTACTCTCTCATGAATATTTTTAGTAGTTTAAATTCCTCAAATTCCAAAAGCCATGCGTCCAACAGTGCAACTAATTGTTTCTTTTCTCTGAGACAAGGCATGACACTGATAATGTGAAACAATGAAACATTCATCACAGTTTATCTAATGTGTTCTGAATATCATCAGCGTAATAACTGGAGCAAAGTCAATGGCAGTCAAAGCAGCTATTTGCTAACATGATGTATCACTGCTTACTCCAGTGTTGTTGCACATTGATTCAGTCACTGTGTCACATAATGAACAGAGCAACTTTTAAATGTCAGCTGAATGGCAACCATGTTGGCGCTGTGGGTCATGGTGGGTAGTGGCACACAGTAAGTTTCCCCTCCCTCACATACACACACAATGACATTATACAGGTTTATATGAGCTTAAAATGCTTAAACACCAAAAAACCCAAAACAACAATGTTGAAAGCAGATATCCCTGGATTCTTTATATATGGTAGTTTCTACCTCTTTATGAATGCTGCTGGCAGAAATACACTGTCTGTTGCCAGAGGGCTCAGCAAACATAAATCCAACAGAAGACACTGGAACTGACCTTTTGTTAGCCTGCCGATTTATCAAAAAGTTTCGACAAACAACAAGACACTTTTTTTCTTGCTAGGGTAAGATACCAATATATCTGTGACGAAAATTATAAACTTTCTTTGTGGAGATTCTAAATCAAAAATTACCTTTTAAAGCACAATTGGAGACCCAATGCTAGCTCTGGATTTAGAGATATTTGGCTTTGCAGATAGACGTTCTCTTGCTGTGTTACACTGTAATTTAACGGAGGAACATGAGAAGAAGACACGCTACGATTACATGTGTTTTTATTTTAGATTTCAGTCCTTTTCTGGAGTTGTTGTGAAATGTTTTACTGATTTCAGCTCTGTCTTTACCCAAAATCAATGATCCGTTATGATGAACAGCTTTAATTTCTTCACTCTGCAACTTTAATGAGATCAATGAACATACACACTGTAATCTGACAATAATTAGCTCATAACTGGCCTGCTGACAGACTGTGTCATAACACCCTGGAAGAAGCCCCTGGCTTTTGAAAGTGAGAGATACAGGGCACACTACGCAAGTATATACACACACACACTTCTGGATGACAAGCTCTTCTGGTATGAAGCTTTTTTCCCTTCTCCTCAGGATAAAACGTCACACTTCCCAGCCTCTCCCACTGCAGCTCTGTGCTGTGTGACCAATAGAGCCATTACTCCATGAAATTGTACAAGATCCCTTCTGGTATTTATGATAGTCCTAAAAACTGTGTATATTCTAAAACTTCATGGTCTTTCCAATAGAGTTACTGTTAATTCTGCTGTGCTCATTTTGAGTTCTCCTGTTTCTGTTAGATGTGAAAATATACTTTCTTGGTCGTTAATATGCCAGTCTGTAGGTAGGCTCCAGCTACAGCAGAAGTACAGCAGAAGTCGGGGTAGGACGGCACTGTGATATAGCGATCAAGGAAAGGCTCCCCAGCCAGGGGTCAGGATCCCTGAAGGTCCCAAGATAAATATGTAGGTTTGCCAGATGATTGGTATGCACACAAAAGTCTTTTAATTTGAACATATTTTCTGAGGCATGTACTTACTTTTAATGTTTCCTTCTCTTCTATCTCTCTGTATTTTGCTATCTTTTTTAACAACCTGATTCTGTAGTGAAAGCTGTTCAGGCCATGCTGTCTTATTCGCACCCCAACTGTCTCAGTATATTGGGTGTAGTGTCAAAATGAGACCTGCTAATGAGCTCATTAATCTCTGATTGCTTGGAGGGTCACAGTTATGAGCACAAAACAGAAATGTCTGAGCAGCAATGATCACTTTGAGCCAGGTTAGATCACATGAATGATTCCCAGTTCTGTCACATTTGTATCTTCATTTTCACACCTCTGCAGCATTCAGACAGTTTCTGTTCATCTGAGCTTGAACTCTAAGCTGCCTATCATCTAAGATCAGAAATAGAAGCAGACTTAGATTTATAAAGATTGCATCACTTCTGCTTTAGGTGGTGGTCACTAAAATGATTTTTCATCACTAATTGGTTAATTGATCAATGATGATCTGTTGATACACTTTTAAGCATGTTGGTTTTGGCCTCTCAGAATCCATAAAAGACAGCTGATACTAGTTTTGTAATGATAAGGTTAAAGAGAGAAACTCCACTAGTTATTGAGGCAGAGTTTCCACCTTAGAAAGCAGCCGGAGAAAGTCAGGTGGAGGAGAGATGCTGGCTGTGGAGTCGGAACAGTGGTGTTTATAATGAACAGCTACTGGATAACAAGCACGTCTGAACACACCTGGAGTGGCTGTCAATCAAACCAGCACAAGCTGTCACAGCCATCATTGTCATTTCAGCACCACAAGCCACACATTGATACACACACACGCATGCACACATATATTTTTCATTTTCATCTTTTCTCTAGTCAGAATCCAACACAGCCGTAAATTATTTAAATCTAAATTATTATTTGCAATGAACAAGTTGTGTGTGTCAAGCTGTGTAGCATGTCTGGTCTCTAGCAATGATTAAAAAGTAAAGATAGCTATAGCTATTTTCTATTGAACTTGACATTACTAAGGTCTGTGTTGGGAAAATAAGAAGCCTCAACAAAATGCATCCGCACGTCCTCTCCAGTTGTTGTAGCATTCAGTTTCATTTAGCATAATAATTTATTGGGTCATAGTTTTCATGAGAGAGTGCAGGAGAGAGAATGAGTCTTTTGTCTATTTGTATTTCATGTAATAAAGTGGCAAGGGGGGGAGGGAACGAAATGCCTGCCTGTTCTCCTCCTGTGTTGTCTACCTGATGTCCCTCTGTGTTTTCTGCCTGTTCTCCTAATGTCTCTGTCTCTGAGCAGCATGCAGGGAAATAAATTTGTATATTTCTCACTTCCCCCCTGATGGTCAGAATAACTCATTAGACTTGTCTCTTCTTAGAAATAAAGTCGCTGAGGGTCTGATAAAGTCAGCATTGAAGCAAACTACTGTGAAGCATGAGGAGAAGAAATAATCTTTCAAAACTTAAAAATGCATTGGCCTCGTAGAAGAGAATGAGAGTTCTTAACAGTTTGTGCCCCAATTACATTAACTAGATGCTGATGTACAACAGCGGTTAGGCTATATTTAATAGTTTTAATCAAAATTATTGCTAGGGACAATTCAGTGTATAACACTGTTGCCATTTTCCCTCATTTCTAGCACACACATGGCTTCTATCTGTCACATGTGGATAAAAAAGGAAATGTCTGAATGTGTCATCCCAGCTGGTGATTTAGACTTTGAATTAAAGAGGTCATATTATGCTTTTTGGCTGTTTTCCTTTAATGTGTTATATATCTTTTTGTGCATGTAATAGGTTTGCAAAGTGAAAAAGTCCACCCCAAAGGGAGCTCCCAACTCTTACGTAAACTATCTACGTCACTTTGAAACAGGCTTCATAATGCTCGTCTAGCAGCTAATCAGGCATGCTTTCAAAAACACTGTTGGAGAAAAACACTGAGCTGAACCAAAGCCGTGGTTACTGGCTTGTCAGGACCCACCCTGCTCTGCTTCTGATTGGCTAATAGTCCTTAACTAGGTACTGTGCAACTCCCAAGATCTAATAGAAGTGAGATGCTTCACTCTTTATCTAAACGGAGCAGTCAACACACAGGGTGAAAAGAGGCGCAGCAACAATGTGCAGTCTGACAAAAAAAAAGGTGTGTTTTGAAAATTAGACCTGTAAACCTGTTCTGGTACAACCCCTAAATAAAATTATGAACCTGAAAATGCGCATAATATGACCTCTTTAAAGGTTCAGTGTGTAAATTTTAGTGGCATCTAGTGGTGATGGTTGGTAATTGCAACCAGCAACTCACACATGCAATCACATGTGTGACACCCTGTGGGGTCATGAGTGTGGCCTGTCTCTCTCTCTCTCTCTCTCTTGGAGGAGGGGCTGATTGCAGTGTCTCTGGGCACCTGGGCTAATTGTCCTGTAGCGTATTTGGGATTGTTTTCTCATTCGGCAAAAGGGGCTGCTGTCAAGACCAGATCAGACCTCCCTGCGGCCGGCTCCCTGGTTTTCCATTTAGTTGGTTTTCTTTGGTTGGACTGTTGCATTGTGGTATTTGTCTTGTTTGTCTGCTACAACACCTTCATACATAAGACCATGCAACCATCATCCTGCACAGACACTACTGAAACCACAGACTACATACCTCATACAATAATTATGTTAATTTGAAATAACTATTGATTTGGCTTATTTTCGTTAAATAAACATATGTTAACTGTTTACCATGGAGCGTCTCCCTTTTGTTGTGGCCTTTTGAGCCAGGTCATAACACATGCTCCTCGGATTGTCCCGTTTCCCGAGTTGTGAAGTCGTTCTTCTGACTTCAGTGTATGTTCACGTGCTCTTAAGTCTGAATGTGGAATCAACATGGACACTACTACAAAGATGTGTTGGATTAGCATTATCAGAGAAAATAAACAACACACAGACAGTTCACTCTACATGGACATCAAACCAACCGCTATATCAATCTTACAAATTACATGTTTGCACAATATGTAAATGCAGTATGTGATTTTGCACGAATCAAAGTTCGCTATACTTCTTTATGTCCCAAGTGCACTTTATTTCTCTTTTTGCAAAAAAGATTTAAGGAGAAAAAAAGATTCTGATTAGTCTGACATCACATGAATGCGCCATCATTCACCACTCACCCCACCGTTTCCAAGCATGGAGGAGAAGCTACGGTGACTCTTGTGCTAAATAATATTTGTTGGCCTCCTTTTGTCCAAATTTTGCTGAACTTCTTACTTCTATTACACTAGTCAACTACAACTGTAGTAGTACTAGTCCTACTTGTTTTTGTTGTTCTTTGTACGTATTCAACATAGTGATTCAGCGGTCGATCTGCGGTCGCCAGTCGCTATGTGTGAACAACACAACAACGCATCAAAACGACTCCCCGACACATTTCTGAAACATTGCATGCCAAATATTTGGAAGAGTCGGCCAACACAACATCCACATCCAGCCAATGAGAGCAGCTTTTTACTCACCTCCAGGTCTCTCTGTAGCTCAGACAATCCCTGCTACGTGAGTGAACTAATCCATTCTTTCACTCATATTCTTTGTCTTTATAATTGCTATCTTTATAATAACAAAACAACAGCTGTTTCGTGTGTAGGTCGGCAGCGTCGGGTGACACAGCCGATGTCACGTAGTGTGTGACCCCCAGTCTCCGATCCGTCACGTAGTGTGAATGCCACAGCAATTCAAGACTCCCGTCACAAGACGGCAAGTTTGTAGTGTGAACAGCACGGCGATCTGCCAACGCTGAAAGCCATGCAGTCTGCACAAGGCATTAGGCTACTGTAGAAACATTGAGGCAAACATTCTAAGGCAATAAAAACATTTTGTAAGGTCTTTATACACCACTGAAAAAATTGTTCTGTCAATCAATCCTCCTAAATATTACACACTGGACTGGACTTTAAATCATCAAGATTGGGAAAAAATCAAAAATTCTGTAATTCTGTCTCAAATTCAGACAGGAAAAGTCTTTCATACTGGAATATTACTGAGGTTATACCAAAGAATAAACAGTTTTAGTTTATTGTGGAGCTGTGAATATATTTGTGTTAAAGCATGTGACACATTTGAGATCAATGAATTATTAGAGCATAAATGTTTTAACTGATGTGTTGAAATTAAAATTGAAATATTCGTTTTCTGGTCATTCCGATGACCAATGAAGCTAAAGGTGACTGAGAAGTGAGTTGTTAGAGTGTGATATCTCTTTAACTCTGGACTCAGCTCAATAAAACTGGACCATTCATAGATCTTATTAATGCTCTGACAGACAAGTGCAATTTGCTGTCATTTTTATCTTATCTATAGAGATCTACTCGCGTCTTTTTTCCCTCATCTCGTCTGTTATTGTGTCCACCTGCTACACCAAATGAACTTTCTCTCTACCCACCTGTTCTGAGTTCTCAGCCTCAGTGTGTCTTCACTACAGAAGGGGAGACAGATCAAGCCAAGTCCTTGACTAACTCTCCCCAGGCTTTACCTTTCATCTCCATCTGTCTGAACACACAACAAAAAAAATTCACACTCTGTTCCAAGGCCAAGGAAATGTTAGCATGAACGTAAAGCCTCTCCCTTTCCCTGTTCTGCTATTTCTGATAGATGTTCTATGTCCATCCTCAGCTCTCTGCTCTGAGTTTAGACTCTTATATCTCAGATCAGACTCAGATTAAGTGTTCCTACACTTATCAAACACTGACCAGTATCTGCCCTTTATACATAAAATCCCTTTATACACAGTCTGCTGCCAGCATGGTGACATTAAGAGTGCTTCTTATTAGGTGTACAGGGTTTAGCAACAGTGTTATTGTGTGATGTTAAAAATTATTGCACAGGCAGCCATTTAATGTCTAATCCAGTATTATATTGTTATTAATATATCAATATTATATTGTTTAAAATGAACTTTGTTTCCACTTAACATTAACATTGTGTTAAGGGAAAGTTTAGAACAGTATCACTCTTTAATCAGCCCTCAGAAAGACTTGATTCACCAACCAGTATCACATTTCCTCTGAAAAGTAGCAGCCAATGCTAATTAGTTATATGGGAACATACATTTTAAGAGACATCCCAGGAGGTACTGACAGTCAGTGTGCATCAATATCATCTGCTGACTTATTTAGGAAACAGTTTGTTACAAATACATCCCATATCAGGAAGAACATTAAACAATACATATAAATATTATTGGTGTAGATTCCAATAGAGTCCGATAAAGTCAGTGTATAATGTCTACTGAATAATTCATTGACTTCACAATATATACACCGTAACTACCACACAAAAGGAATGTTTTAGGGAGTTCCAGAGACACTTTTATAGAGAGACTCCACCGAGAGGCCAATACATGGTTGATCAAACACACATAGATGTTCATGACAAGGTAAAACAACATGGACGCTGTTGGGATGCAGGTAATGTCTCTTGATTGAAATTACTATTGTTAATGATAATATGTTTATTTTAAAAATTGTGAGTCAGAATAACCAGCATTTATCTTGTTTTAGCTTCATAAGGAATCAGAAAGTAAAAACAAAAGATTGTAAAACATTAATAAATGTGTAATTCAACAATTCAGGGGAAATGTGGCCTCATCTGTGTCCTGCAGCTAATTTCACAGCTCATTTCATGCAGAACTCCCTTCTTGGAAACTAAAAGCCATAATGTTTGATGAGATGCTGCAACCCCTCCTGACTGATGGGTGGAAAGCAATAGCCCTCATCCAAAGCATCATAACTTCACTATAACCTGGTACCTTTCTCTTTGTAGAGGCAGAGTGGTGAGTTTCTGCCATAAATGACACCTGGGATAGTAGCCAGTGTCATTAGGGCAAAAGGCAGGCACCATCATTCAAGCACCCTCTCCTTCCTAAAAGCCTCTGTACCTAAAAATACAAAGTTTTTATCCTGCCTTTTGCCCACTCATGTGCCCAAGGAAAAGGGCTTGATAATGGCTGCACCCAAAATCCCACTATTTTGCCAGTTTATTTTTTTTAGATGAGACCAAACCTTATTACTCCGACAGGATCTTTGAGCACAGATTTGTTAGTTAACACGCGGCATATGAAGTTCAATAATTTACATTGACACTGAGACAATGACGTTGATGAAAGATGTTAAAACTAAATCAATCCTTCGTCTACTGTAGCCTGGATACCTTTCAATGAATTCACTCTGTGTAATGTTAATTTATAAGTGCAAACCACAGGTGGAGGTTTAGATGTTTTAAGGTCAAATCAGTCTGATTCTCAACCTGTGTTTCTTGCTTCCTGCTGAAATAGCTCTTCTAGCAAAAGCAGCTTCTGCAGAGTTTCTAAACTCAGATGATTTGATTTTTATTTAAAGCGGCTGAATACGATTCTAAGAGATTAAAACTGTGTCTCTTCAGTGGGGCGGTATCCTCACTCACTGCAGGGTTATCTCTGTCTCAGGAGAGACTGCTGAGCTCCAGCTGAATGCTTGACTTCACACTGAACTGAGATATGTGAGCTTCACTCTGCCCACATCTAACACTGACCACTATCTGCCCTTAATACATCAAATGCCTTTTTCTCACTGTCCACTATCAGCATGAACACATTATATGACATGATTTTGCTATTAAGTTTTAAGTATGTCACAGAAGTATAATTGTGAGATGTTAAAAGTGATTGCACTATAGGAGCCGTGGTTTGAACATTGAACTGAGAGATTTGAGCTTCACTCTACGCACACTTTCTTCAAGACTGTTATATCCCCTCAGAAGCTACACTGGAAAGATAATTTAAATACAAAGGGTGTCTGTTCTATTTAACTGAAAAATAACGTTACTGATTTTAACTAGTTTGCAAAACTATGCACATGAGCGAATAATGTTTCGGCACAACCACAGTAGTGATAAATACTACATGGAATGTGCAATTTAAATTTTTTTTTTTTTAAGTCATCTAAAGAACTTAAAATTACTTACTTGCTGTCATCACTACTCACTGAAGATCAGAAGGAATTATGGATCTTAATGAGATGTAGATTTACTAATTAGAACTTTCCAACTGAGTCAAGTGATTGTTATTGCTACTCACAGTATTGCTTTTGTTTCAAGTGTCTTGTTAATATGCATTCTCCTCTCAAAGGGTACAATATTTATTTAAAATATTTTTCTTTTTTGATAGTCATGAGCATACTGAAGATTATTGGGATGCTTCCTCACCAGTGGAAAACATAACCTTTAATGTCTTGTTGTACTTTTGAAGGTCTTGGTCTCATCTCACACATTTGTACTTGTAATCTTGTCTCAAACGGCCTGACTACAACTGTGGGAATATCGTGAAACTGTCTGTGCATTGTCCCATTTATTTGTTAACATTCTTTGATTGGATGTAAGACTTCAAATGCAACCAATAATGTGACAAATTGCTAATTAAAACTTTTTGTTACCATTAACAGCTGTCATCCATCCCTTCACTCTTCGTAATTTGTCTACCTAAACCTTAAAGAATTCATCTGTAAAACAACGTCCGAAAGAGCAGCAGTTCAAAGCTTATGCTTAAGCTGGGTCAGCTTCAAACTGTTACTGCAACTTAGAAAGAAAGCAATGTGTGAGTGATGTTAGCAAAGCTAGCAAGTTTACTGTTTTAGGGCACTAATTTCAGTTGCTTACAGATATTTGCCACCTAGTTAGGTGCACAAGCTACCTAATTTAGTTAACATATTGAACAAATGCAGTGCTAACTTTTTTTCAGAGATTGAGGGGACGGGGCATGTGGGAAGTACTTGTTCCTAAGTTACATTTTTGCTTGTGATAAACAATGGCGAGACAGGCCACATGGAGCTATGTAGCTAATGTTAAGTTACATCACCTTAAGCTAATATCTGCACACAGCTCCCAACTTTAAAGCTATACATGCCATGGCTAGCATCTCTATTAAATAGGTTGCTCTGTATGGCCATGAACACATGGTGCAATGCTTTAAGAGAGTGAATTTTGAGTTTGAATACACAGTTGCAGAACAATTATGAAGGATCCAGTATATAAGATAAAAGTCAAACTGCACTTCAAATTCCCTTGTCTTATGCAGCCTCCTGTACAGACCCACAGACCCTTATTAAACACTCCATTATTGATATCAATATTGCAAAGTTGCCCACAAGCTGAGATAATGTCTCATCCATTTGCCAGGACGTGGACATGCTGATGTCTTTTAAAGAATTACAATATGCTGAAATTCTTGTAACTTCTCTTCAATCTCACCCCATCCAGCCTTGGAGAGATATCATTCTCAGCACTGATCCTCATCATGCCCCCTTCCTTAGTGTCTCTGGACAAGCAGCAGCAGATCTGAGAGATGTGGTGTGATTCCTGCTGCAGGGGATAGAGCTGAGGAGAGCCAATAAAACGCAGCTGCAGCTGCTCTGTTGCTGTAAACCTGCAGCTGGTTACTACTCCCTTCCAACACCGCCTTCTCTTGTCATCTCTGACTGCACACTTACTGTCCTGCGGTCTCTGTTCTGTTACCCCCCGTCTCCCTCCACACTTCCACTTCTGCTTTTGGCCATTGATTGGTGTAAATTAGTTCAATCCTCTCCTTTCAGTGGCTGCTAAAACTGTCAGTCACAGCACATCTCCACAGTTGCTCACTCTACTGCCACATTCCAGACTGCTCGGAACTGTGGAATTTCCAAGTTGAAATATCTGACTTCCAACCTCAAAGCGTGCCAGGTGCATGGTGGTGCATGACGCCGAAAGTGAACGAAAACCATGGCTGACCGTGACAAAGTGTACACACAGTTACACCCTCAGCAGTGCTTTAGGTGTTAATTAAAAGGATGGCAGTTTAAATGCAAACAACTGACATACATAGCCTGTACATTACTAGTTAACTGTGCACCCCTCTAGCTACATCAGTTGGTAACCCTCAAGTCAGTCAATGTTGTAGGTTACACTTTTAACAAAAACTTTTATGCAGAGAAGATTGACTTTATGAGATTCTTTACTGTAGCCAGCTACCTAATAGGCCTAACATATTTCATCAATGTACATGCAGAACAGGTTTTACTATGTGATCGTATGTATTATTTTGATTTAAATACATGCAAATATACTTTTTGTTGCCTTTTAGTTTATGGTTTACCATTTACAATGTGTGCTTCCATGTGCGCAGACATTGTTTTGTGATGTCATTCAGCTGCTACTCGTGAAGTCGGGGCACATGCAGTATTTTTTCTCCGAGTTCACAAGTGGCGTTCCAGGAAGATTTTTGGAGTTGGAGGTCGGAAATTTCCCAGTTCCGAGTTGCACGCAGCATACAATCAAGTCAGTTTGGGGGTAGTGCACAACCCAGTCCAGCCTAATCAAACAACCCACAGCAATAATAAAAAACACTTAAAACACATTTAATAAAGTCATGCATTCAAACATACATAACTTCACACACTTCCACCATATTACATGACAAAAATATTTTTTAATAACTGAGTTTTTCCTCAAGCATAAGCAAGATTAGAGATTGGAGTTGTGTAACTTGTTTGTGTCTCTTCATGGAAACACTCGTTTGTTCTGTTGAATGAAGGTTTACCTCCAGTGGGATGGATTTATTGTAGTGTACAAAGAAGTGGGTCAGTTCAGTTCTTCGTCACAGCTCACCAGGTTTAACAGCTCCCTCTTCGCTGTCACCTATCAGCTGGAAGAGTTTCTATTTGTCTGCTGGGGAAAGTGCTGTAGTGGATTAGGCTTTGTGGGGCAGCAGGGTATTATGCTGGGCCACTGTAATGAGACTGAGTCGTTTATAACAAGGCACATGCAGCTTTCCATGACTATTGTTTTCTGTGTCATGCTGAGATGCTTCTTCAGGATGTTGTAAGTCCTGCTCATAACTCTCAGTTCATTTTGCAGTCAGTTTACCATTCTGACAGAAACTGAAGCACATGTTAATCAAAACTTTCCTTTTCTACAAATACATGATTTGGTTAAGTGCAATCTTGTATTTGGATATTATGAGATTAATAACATGCAATCACTGTGTTAATAGTGAACAGAACCATAATGTTCCATCTTCTCTGTGACAGGGATATGATAACACAATCTAAATGGCTCTGAACACCATTTTTTTCCCAAATAGAAACCCTGATAAATCAACACAGATTTATTCAACAGATTAACTGTGAGAGTTAATCTCCACAGCCTTGCTTGTTTTTAAAGTGACTGAAGATTGATTTATTTGTGGAGTAGAACAGATTGAATATTTGGGCAGTGATAGATGTAATCACTGTGTGGTTTAAGAGCGGTCTGTTTGTGCGGATAGTGCACTTTGATATCTTAAATCACTGGATTTGCAGGGAAACAATTTGAGATGATGAGCATTCAACAGTAAAGTGTTCTTTTATAACTTTTTGAATATAACTCTCTCTCCATCTTCTTTAGTCTCATCAAAGAGAGCTATTTTATGCTGCTTGTGTGTGGCAGCTAGCCTTGAAAAAATAAACGGTAAATGGTCTGTACTTGTATAGCCCATCTAATCTTTCCGACCACTCAAAGCACTGAGCCACAGCCACAAAATAGAAATTTTACAGAAAGTAGGAAGCTGTCAATAGCTCCCAAAGAATCTTTAAAGGGCAGCTGGTTGATCCAGTTATTTCTTCTTGGTTGCCTGTATTTCCTTTTACAAAACAGTAATAATAATAATGATAATAATAGCAATTTTATTTTGCTTTGTCATGTTTGTTTCAGTGAAAACTGAAACACCATAAGGAGCAATTTAGCTGAACAACTGTTATGTTGCTGTTTACTTTATGGGCAGTGAAGGTGAAAGAAAACAATGGATTATGACAAAAGGATTCCAGGCTCATCACATTTACTGAACTGAACACCTCCTCATACCTAAAAGTCCTAAAGTGACAACATATATAACCGTTTTCAAAAATGACAATATACAATATATGTCCAGCCCGTCCTCACCAGAAAAACGGCTGTATAGGTGGATTATACTTTGTTACCATCATACTGTGTGTGTGTGTGTGTGTGTGTGTGTGTGTGTGTGTGTGTGTGTGTGTGTGTGTGTGTGTGTGTGTGTGTGTGTGTGTGTGTGTGTTGATCTAGCTGGTTGATCTCCACACTGAAGAAGTCTCTAGATTGTTCCTGCAGCAGTTTTACTATCAGTTAGTGTGAGAGAGTACCACTGGCTGGTGTTTGATCTTAGTTTCCCATCTCCCTCCTCCTGGCTTGCTCCCAGATAGAGCCCTGCCTGCTTTTCCCAGATCATGTTCTTTGCCATTGATCTATATATTAGAGTTGATTGCAGAGCTTAAATAAAAATTGTGCTGAACTGTGAAAATTCACTTACAATTAATTTCTATTTTCATTTTTTTGTATTATTAACTTGTATCTGAATGTATCTGAATTATCAACAAAAACAAACAAACATTCATGGTTCCTCAATCCAGTATTAAAAACTACAGTGATAATGCATTTAATTCATCCACCTTCAAAACTGGATCAGCCTCCCAGTAGATTTGAGATTGTATGCTTCTTATTGAACTTTACAGAAAACATAAAACATGTTTTCCAGCTGATTTTACCCAGGATCTTTAAATATTTATTTTTATTCTTCAGTCTTGTCTCTCATATGTTTTTGTCCATGGAATTTTATACCCTTGTTACCCTTGTCCGTCTGTGTGTAATGTTCTGTATGTAAAATGGTATTGCTATTACGAATTACTAATTTATTCTCCCTCCTTTGATCTCTGTTATTGTTTACAGTGAGAGACATTGATGAGAAGCTAACACACAGCTTTTAGTCTCTCATAGCTCATTGTTCAGGTTTTGTAAGTGTGGTCAAGTATCAACATTCTCATTGATCCTCCTCCATATAAAACTGTAGGTAGATGTTTCCAGCCAGTAAGCTAAGTTAAGCTACTTGCTCTACTGGAGTAAAACTATTGGTGAGTAAAAACTAGGCATGGTAATCGCAGGTGTAAAAACATATTTACGAAGGATTCAAGATTCCAAAGCAAAACAATTTGATTCTGCCGGGTAATTATAATTAAGCATTGACCTTACAAATATACAGAACCCATGTGTTGCACATGCACAGATTCTCCAACACAACAAAGAACTACACTGAAATGTGTGCATGAGCTGACCTTTCACAATACTGACACAATTGTTGCATTTTATCTCGTAAATGAGAAGATCAAAGCAAAACGTCAACAGTTTGTGATGTTTAACAGAACACTACACGCCCTCCATCATGATAATCATATGTTTCTTCCTTCTCCCATCTTTCTTGTCTCTCGGTAATGTCAGCCATATAATATGGACAATAATGCCAGAAATATCATTTTTAAAACCAACATGGCACAGGCATTTTGTGAAAGAATAGACTTTTATGTCATTGCTGGAGACAACAATAATGAGAGCTATGAACACAGACGCAGAGAATAAGATCTCTTTGACATCAAGCAGCGGATTATATTTATTAAATGGCTCTCAACTCTAACAAAGGGAAACAAAATATCCTCTTAGCATAACAGAGAGGGAGTAAATATAATCCATTTGAGCTCACCATTGAAATCCATTTGCACTGTGAATGTAA
Organism: Micropterus salmoides; assembly: GCF_014851395.1. Lineage (NCBI taxonomy): Eukaryota > Metazoa > Chordata > Actinopteri > Centrarchiformes > Centrarchidae > Micropterus > Micropterus salmoides. The sequence goes on along the minus strand of NW_024042261.1, from coordinate 13,122,979 downwards.
TGGATCAGTGTAACCTGAGGTGGACAGGAAGTGGTTCAAGTAGGAAGCAGATGTGGTTTAAATTTTAAATGATTAGGTGTTTGACATCCGGATCCAATCAATACTTACACAAAATCACACCAACACCTTATGCAACAATACAATTGCTACACATTTATTTAAACAAAATAACCAGGAATTTCCAGACTGTTATGTACATTTTTATTAACCAGTATTTTACCATAACATCTTGACAGAGTCCTGCAGACTGTAGTGCCTGACCACCTCAAGTCTTAGTGGCTGCTAGTCAATTGGCATTTAGCAGACTGAACACAGAATCTAACCTTTAGGTGGAACCTTTCAAAATAAAGTGTAACCCCATCTCTAGCATCATTTTCATAAAAGGTCCAGACACAAGACCTCCATGAGTGAAAAGAAGGAAAAGCAAGAAAACAGACTGCTGGAAACTAAAAGGTCCATGGCCCAGTCACTTTTTTGGAGACACTTTCACACAGAATTGACCAGTTTATTCACCTTGTACCTCCACTTAGGTGCTAACAATGAGCATCTGTTGAACTTTTTGTTGACAAGAAAACAGAATGACTTGTTTTTGTCATAGTATGCAACCTCTAATGTTCTACGATTTAGTTTGCCATGAAAGTCAGTCTCCCCGAAGATTTTAAGATGTACAGATATGTCATGGACCAAGCAGTAAAGGCAGGGACACAGGGTTGAGGTTTAGAAAAGTTAAGGCTTTAGTTTGCCAACTAAATCAATTAAAGTTTCAAAAAGTACTGAAACCGCATTACATAAAAAATTACTAATTTATCATGCAATTCATGATACCTACAATCAATTCACTCAAAATTCATTCATATTTTACATTTACATCAATTATGAACCAAACAAAAGGTACATAAATGAGGAAAGAATTAATATCAGTAACTCCAAAAGACAAAATAATAAAAACAATAATAATAAATATAACGAAACTGAAAATAAACCCTGAGCCCAGAAAACACTTAGTGATGGTCCACCCCCTTCTTCCTCCCTGTAATCTGTAAAAACTATGTCCTTACACCTAATTTTAGAGTGATTTGTGTTTGGTCTTTGCTTTAGTCCCAAATTGAGACTGTTCCATAGTTTTATCCAGAGATTGAATTGCAAAAACTTTTAATTGTTGTCTGTGTACCTTTTGTTCTGAAACTGAGTTTCCCCCTTAAATTATAACCTCCCTCTCCCTGAATAATTTTGTTAATATTTCCTGGCAGTAGGTTGGGCCAATGTGTCCCTGAGCAAGACACCTATATTTGCTCTAGAGGCATGCGACCTCTGACATATACAGCAGCTACAAGTCGCCTTGGATAAAAAAGCGTCAGGTAAATGTAATGTATGCTTCTGTATGCTATATTCCTGTTTTTACAATAAAGACTTAAGGAGGGGAAAAAATCAGAATATCCGGTTTATAACGGTTCATTATGTAAGGTCTTTAGACATCACCAACAATACAGTGATGTATATTGCATTTCTGTCAATAGATCCTCCTAAATATTACACACTGGACATTTATTTATTTGAATGGCACTGACAAACAACTTGAGGCCTTGTAGTCATGCTGAGCTGGTGAATATCTGTAGTGTCTCAGCTCTGATTACTGTCAGCTTTCTCTTGCTGTCCCTCCTACTATAAGTGCTAATTATTTCTAGCTTCTTGCTCTGACTAGTGCCAGCAGGGCAGATCTGCCTGTCTGAGTGTGAATCGAGCGCAGTATGCTGCTTAATGACATCCTGCTGAGACAGTTTCACAGCGCTGCATGAATACAGGATGGATGATGAGATGACAGGGCCACAGTGACCGGTCAGTGTGTTTGAGAGACAGGCAAATTTGTGTTTGTGGCTGTAAGGGAGATTTTGAAAAGGCATCATTAACAGTCCAAAGATCCAGTAGAGTACATGTGATAATTTAATATTATTATGTGGAAAAAGTCTTAGTGGCCAAGAAATGTAACAGAGTATGTGTACATGTACATGTATTAAATATCATGTAATTTTAACTACTAGGTAATAACTGTACTGTAACATAGCGCTGCAGACTAGTATCATACTTACACAGTTTATGTTTTTTTCAAGGTTAAAGTCCACTATTCTTGTTTTATGACTTATTATGGCTGAGGAGATGCTAAACTGGAGGTAGATGGCTCCTCTCCTCTCTGTCCTCCATGTCTCTGTTATCTTGAACAGCAGATCAACAGAGAAGGCCCAGACATGCAGGCTCTTGTGACAGTAACAGCCACTACATCAGTACAGACAGTCTGTGAGAAACACAGGAGAATGAGCTGAACTCAGATGAGTGATGCTGAATGCTGGAAGAAGAGCTTCAATCAAACTGACAGTGACAGCATTGGTAGCCTGTTCAGTCATGACTAATGATTAGATTAAAACTAAGAGCAAATAAAACAAACATGATCAGACACTTGATCCGTCCTCTCTGTGTGTAACAAGCAAACAGAGATAAGGTGGTTTTGATGCGGCAGGATTTCGTAAAAACTGTGCAGTATTGAGAATTGAGAATCAGTTGCAGTGTGAACATGTTCCCTCCTAAATCCCTCCTTATGACAGTGAAGATTTGATTTCTTTAAAGGCAGATTTAGATTTAAACGATCTCCCTGATCAGTGCAGCTACTAATGCGCATTTACATACTGAGCATCAGGCAAATCTTTCTGACAGTATGTAATTGCTACCACTAGGGGTCTCTCACATCATAACAACAACAAAGGTAGTATATGTAGTTTGTTGACACTGTGAAGTAGTGTGGGATCTTGGGAGTTGTTATCTTCATTGTTAAACAACCACCATTGTCTATCAAAATCTGTCTGACTCAAATCAACAGAGCCTCTCATCCTCTCCTCTCTTTTCTTTCCTTTCGTTATGCCCTACAATAAATATGACTCACAGAAGTTTTTACAATTCATGTATAGTCTGACTAGATTGATGATTTTTGTTTGAGCTGTACTTTTTATAAAATCTGTCTTTTAGTCTCTGCTCTGCACCCCACTGAGCATTAAACATCAATCTATTCAGGCTCCATCTGCTAATATGACTAAGCCCTTTTAGCCTCCTCTCAGACCTGACCTCAGGCCAGCTTCTCTCATGCTGCCATGCCAGGCAGAGACACACACACACACACACACTCTTCCTCAGCCTGGCATAGACCAGAATCTATCAGCTTCTGTTCCTACAGGAGACATCAGCTAATTGGGCGATAATAAAAGACAGAGAGAACGATGAGTTTTCAGCAGCTGGAAGCTGAAGCACTGCAAATCTTATAGATATCTAATTTGGCTAAATGCTCATTTTAAAGATAACTCTGCCTTGTGAGAGGTCTCCATGTTAGAAGTTATTCAGCTAGTCTCTATATCCGATCACTTCTGTATCTATTTCCTATGCTTATACATGGGCCATCAGGTCTACTGCTCTGGAGCATTTTAAGAAAAGCTACATTTTCCGCCTTGATGAGTACAGTATTACTCCCCATCTCTTACACCCTACGTGATCCTGTAGCTTCATTTCATAATGACTTCTGAATTTATCTTGAAACTGCACCTCTGAAAGTTAAAATATGAGCTGCTAAAAACACACCTTCAAATAACAGTCACACCTGTAATCTGAGAAGATAAGAAGCCAGACTGCTGATGCTTTATCATTATTATTATGGGAGTAAAAGTTGTAAAAATAATCAGGCAGTTTGTAAGGTTGTTGTTTTCCCAATATTATTGCATAATATTATTTTCAAGTATTGTTATTTTTCTCAATCCCAGTCGAGATGCAAAACTTGATTTTTTTTATTACTGCAATGACTTTAAGCTGATTCTGTATGTGTGTATATACATTTGTCTTTTAACTGTATTTTTCTTTTTCTCTTTCTTCTGTTTTTTTGTCTCTTGTATCCTTCTTCCTGAATCTTCTGTGGATCCTGATATGCAGGTAAAAACACATGGTTTCTTCTTGTACTAATGAGGTGTGAGAGTTAACATGCCAGTGTGTTTGTTGTGCTGTGTATACCACTGGCCAAATTTGTGATGTGAAAGCACTTGTTTTGGGGTATTTTCCCATATGCGTTTGTGGATACAGCCAAGGACATTTTGGAAACACCTGTTGACACCTGTTCTCACACCAAAAGCAGCTCTAAAGTCTTATCATCCAAGTGTCATGAATTCATGAACTGTCAGTATAACTTAGTGAAGCTCATTAGTACACACAGACTGTGAGTTTTGCACAGATGAAGCCTAACTTTACTCAAACTTTGTGATTTTTTTACACATGAAGTATCTCATTTTGAAGCTCATCACACAGAGGTAGAATGGTTATTTTTTGTGGTAAAATGACTTATATGTCGAACGCCGTACTACTGGATCTATGTTGATAGAGTCAGAATGGGTCATGGTTCATTGATGTATTTCTCTATTTTATACATTCATGATATCTTCTCTACTGCTGTTTGTTAAATGGCAGCAAATTTTGCAGCTGGATTCAGTGGTGTACTGTCTTTTTGTCTTTATTCCCTTTGTTCAGAAGTAAAGTGTTGAGTGAGAGTAGTGTCTGATTGTTGTTCATTCTGTCACAGATGGCAGCAGGTTGGGGTAGAAGTATGTAAGGTTAGGGTCGGCATTTTAGTTGTGATGTGGTTTTTAGTCAGTGAGGATCCTGCCAACTATAGAACAATGGTCTGCGTGTGTGTGTGTGTGTGTGTGCACGAAGACACTTTAATGCTGGATATATTTGTGCTTAAACATATAAAATAAACATATCAGAGGATTACATTGATATTACACACACATTGTGAGAAGTTCAGAGTCACCAGTGAATCTCTATGTCGTCTCTGTTTATGATTCAGTCAATGTCTTTCCCCAACACAAGACGCACAACAGCATCAGGACATGTCAAAGACACACACACACACACACACACACACACCTGTACATTCACCAGCATAATAACATCTGCTCTTCAGTAAACCAAATGTTCAGCCTCTTTGTTCTCTTTATCTTTTGTTGCTGTGTGTATGAATTTCAGGTGAGCTCACTGTTGACAGTGAACACAGCCTGTTCTCCTGACATGTAAGTGAAGTGCTGATGTAGACAATGTATTCAGTGATGTTAACATGCACAGGTTAAACACAGACTGTTCCCAGCAGTGTGGTTTCTCCAGGCTGTAACAGAGGATCAAAAGGAAGCGCATGGAGACAGTGTTAACAGGGTCTGCAATATGAACTGTACATACTGTAGTGGAAAGGCAATGCATTTGGAAGATTTATATATAAACATGTTATTTTATATAATCTACAGATGTAAGGTAATAGAAAGATAGGTCCATTACAGTAATAGTGCGATGATAACCCTCCTGATAATGTTTCCAAATAAGACAAGTGAAACAGAGGAAGACAGATCTCCTCCATCAGCAGTGTCTTTACAATCAGGGAATTCTAACTCGTCCAATTTATAGCTAATCTTGTTAAGAACAAGCTGGAGAAATCTTTACAGCCTCTACATGCTCTCTCCAAATGAAATACTGCAGACACAGTATTGACTTCAGCCCCAGCAAGCTCTGTACTGTCAGCAATCCCTAAGCACTTCAGAGAAGCCACATGTTGTGTTTGGATCCCAGATACACTAAGAACTTGTGTTACCTCGTGTGTAATGAACCCAAATTAATCACATTGTTTTCTTCTAAATGGTGAATTTTCTGTGTACCGCATCCAGCCAGGCGGTAACTTTAGTATTTATTTGGCCTTTAACGTGATTAATATCATCATTTAATAATTCGGCACCCATTAAATGTTCTGATCTTGACATTAGCACCACCACATTGTAATTTGTTTTCCTACTTGTGCAGTTCACTGTCCATTTTTTAACTCGTTTTCACACAAGGTTCCTCTTTGTGAACATCACAGCCACACAGATTTGTTGTGAATATGTCAGGATCAGGTGCTACTGACAAGTGTTCAGTTAGAGACCCCTGCCTGGCTGTTCAAACTGTTGTGTTTGTGGTTGTGGAGACAAATGTAAGTGCCAGAATGTACTTCATTGCTGCAATGTGTGCAGGTTATTCACCTGAAACAAACTGAAACGGCCTGCCACCACTTATCTGTCATTAGATAGGTTAGCCTTCTAATACAATTTTCCAACACAAAAACCATACAATCAAATACATCAACATGGTTCCTAATCCAACAACTCTAATCCTGAGCTTCTCATAATTTCTCCTTAAAAATTATAGTTTCAAAACCTTTACAGTCAAACATAACAACACGAATAGATCTATTTTCCACCTCTTCTTCAGCCAGTATCGGTGTCCTGTATTCCCGGATGAATCCTGTTAAACAATTTAATGATGCCTGTTTTTCTCACAGCAGCCATCCTGCAGAGAAACACTGATTAGTGGTTTCAAAAACACACATAAACACACCGTTTCATAATAAATCCAATACTCAACACACCTATCTACTGTGGCAGTCTGAGACAGGATCTGTCATTATCAGAAATAACACTTGGTTTCATACTACAGCTGTTGTGATGACCAGGGTCTCTAAACTCCAATAACCTGTCTCGGTATGTCATTCCTATAGAGAAGAAACATGTTATTTTTCTAATCATTGCACATAAAGATTTCTCAAAGACTCTTGTGAGAAAGCATCTACACACCGTAGAGAAGCAGAAGACATGTGGTGAGCGCTCCATGTCCGCTGTGTTTCTCTCAGTGACACAGTGAGACATATAACAATATAAAAGATGGGATTACAGCCACACTACCCATCTAATGAATGTGGCTGCGCGCACACACACACACACACACACACACAGATGAATACATGATGTGAAGATCTTTAAACTTTAAAAAAAAGAGAAATAAGACTAAAATATTTTAGTCACCGAATTACAGTATTTGAGGAGCACTAGAAGCATTAGTTTTTTGTATCATAGAGCAGAAACTGTCGAGGATGAGTCAAATAACAGATTGAAGCTGAGCTACTTCATTCAAATTGCTGAGAAATACAATCTATATTTCACTGCATTGTTTTATGTATCCAACAGTTGCTTTTATTTAATATCTTACATTTCCCCTGCCTTAGAAAAGAACTCATCTCCATATGCTCAGCCTGTACTTTGCTCATTGCTTCAGTTGTGGTATGTTTGTGCCTCCCACTGTGAGTTCAGCTGGATACCTGAACACAGGCGAGTCTGACTTTGATATACAATTGTAGACTTTAACACAGGCAGCAATACACCAGAAGAAAAAAACAGTGTTTAAAAATATGTACATGACCTTGATCCTGTCCTGATCTTAGCAAGGACTTTTTGTTTTGGATGTCAAGTCATCATCTGAACAGGGAAAACTTTCACATTTCTACACATAAAAAGAAACTATTACAGAGTGCTGAAGGTGTTTGTTCTTTCCTGCAGTCAAAGACAAACTCTTAATCCCAGTGGGAGCTCTGCTCTCGAGAGCAAAAGGAGCAACACGTCTTCATACTAAAGATAATTACCTATTCTTTACCTAAGAAAGAATAGGTAATTTGTGAGTGACTCCCAAAATGAAAAATATGACCATTGGTACCAGCGACAGGTCGGACAACTCAGACAAAATGTGATAAATGACAAGTTGACGGGAAATAGAGTGACTGTGGATCTAAGAGAGACAAAGAAGTTATAGAGGATTTGTGTACATATGCTTTGTAGGTTATTAAGGCAACTACAAAACATATGAATCTCCTCTGGTGTTGTGTCTTCCTTGAGGGTACAACAGCAGGAGTCTTAAAATAAATCAACAGTAAAATGGAGCGATGTGAGAGCAGGTCGCAAACTTCATCTTGTTTTGGTTTGTGGTTGAATTTGGGAACAAATACAGGCACACATCAGAGATAATTTAACAAAACTTTTTGTCTTCAAAATGAGACCAACACAAACAACTCATCGTTCAACATTTCATCAGTTGATCCATTTATCACAGCTTGAAGCAAAGTTCTCATTTGTCTTTGCCAGATAATGTTCTAAGTGTCTGTAATTCACAGCTATGTGACCTTTATTTTAGTTTTTGATCTAAAATGCCATTTCAGAGGTACAGGTCAGAATAGGTCTATTATGTCCATTATAAACAGTGTCTGAGAGGAGAGGGTTTAAAATCACCCTACTGCACCACATCTGACAGCTTGAATGTTATTTTAATCAGTCAATCATACCTTCTGCTGCCCTTCTGTTGTATCATTAATAAATATGTATCTATTTAATATGTTGAGAAAAAAATGAATGAAAAGCCATCTTTAACACATACAACACACAGTCATTATGTCTGCAGGAATTATCTCCAAGCTCACTTACTAAGCAGAGGCTGTTCAACCACAATCTTCATCAGTGTTTTATCAGTAAGTTTAACTGAACTGAATTGAACTGTATAGAATTGGTCTTCGTCAGTGGAAGTTATGACACACAAACCCTTAAAAACACACACACACTACAACACACTACTTACACACTGGTGAGATAAATTCAAAACAATACCACAAAAACTAGTTTTAACCCTGTAAAGCCTGAACCATCAAACAATTGCCAGGAAATTCATTTTTTTTTAATATGAAGTGGGTATTATACCTAATGCGAAATAAAAAAAAAATTGAATAGCTCTTTGCATGTATGAGTTTTGCTTTGTAACTTATTTGATACATTCGGAATTTATTGCAATGTTTCACCCATTCGTACCATCATATATGATGGTACACTAGGCCAGAGATTCTCCTCCACCACCTACCTACTCCTCCTTCAACCTTTACTATTCCTCCTCCTCCTCCTCCTCCTCTCTGGATCCATTGTTCCAAAACTGAATGAACTGACTCTGGCCCCTTGATCTATTAAAGGTTCGGATTTGTGTGTTATCAATAATGACTGTTTGTGTTTCCACCTGGGTAGCTGTGTGCTAATTGAGCACAGCTGTACTGACTTGAGTGAACAATATTGAATGTTAGTGACCACATGGTGTAGGTAATAAGACATGAATGGATTTGTGTGTGGAGTTTAGGGAAATGGGTGTGCTTTTTGAAAAAAGGGAGTTATGGTTTTGAAATTTTAGTGCTGGTTATAGCACTTATGCAATGGCTTTTTAAACTGAGTCACTGACTCAGCTGATCTGATGTTGAGGGGGAGTTTGTTCCACAGCATTGGGACTGAAACAGTAAAAGCATGATCCCATTTCTTTTAAGCCTCGACCGTGGAACATTACATTGGATTCTCTGATCTGAGGTAGAGGTAAAGCTTAACTGCTCTTGTTTGTTAATATAAGTCCAAAGCATTTATATTTTTGAAAAATTATGTCGTTACAGTAGTTTGGTCTGCTGCTTAATCTAATAAGATCGTATTTGGGGTATTTAGGCCATACGTTTTATTCAGTCTCTGCAATAAAAAAAAACCCAGCATTCTGCAGTTCTACCACCAGGGGGAGTCACAATTTACCATACGCAGAGGAAAGATTGCTTTAAATTGAGTCTAGCAATAAAGATTTCCCTATGGTTCAGGATTACGTAGGGTGCTGTTTTTTGATCCCCTTATCTTCCTAAATCCAGATTTATTAGAGACTTATTCATCTTTCCTTGTAATCACAGATTTATGAAACAGTTTTACAAGTCTAATGTGATTTCCTTCCTCAAAATGAACGCCAGGAATCTTTACAAGAAAGTTCCCATCAAAATCATTTTTTAAAATTTGTTTATTAAGTATGGCTTCTTGAGGGAAATATAATTTCAACCTCACCATTAAGATTAAGCATTACTTCATGAACTTTCAATTTAGGGGGCCTTTCTGTTGTCCTAGATGTACTCAATTGTACTCACACGTTCAGTTGGATGTCTGCTTTGAGGCAAATGTGGCAATAAGGTCTGGCTGCACACTGTAGTACCGCTCATTCCACGCCCCTCGCTGGGCCAACTTGGCCACCCCTGAGAAGGTCGCTGGACTGATAGGGGCTTGGCCTGACCATAAACACCTGGACTGCCCTGACTTCTCACTGGAACATCAGGCACCACCGGTGTGTATTCCCTTACTTAGATGGTCTCTGCGACCTCAGCGGATAGACCAGCCTGTGTCTGCCTCTCCCTTCCAGGAGCCAAACGTGGAGGGACTGGTCCAACACCAGCATCGTGCATATGATGCCCCCGAGGAACAGGCCAGGGCTCTGTCACCATCGGCTGCATCACTTCTAATGATGAACAGCCATTACCGCTTCACTTAACGGGAGGGATGAGATGGGGTGAGGGGGAACGCATACAGCAGCCCCTCTGGCCATTGCATTTGAACTCAGTGAGCAGTTCGCCTTATGCTGAAGAAAAAAGGATGCTGAGGCAGTAGGGACACTATATGCCATTTATACGTCACATGCATATCGGTAGCGACGTCCTATTGGTTGGCTACGTGCACAATAAAAATTTCAGTTGGCAAGTGCGTGCATGTGATTGGAGGAGGTATTACCCATAGATTCCAGTATAGGGCGGAGCCTGTGTGAGACCACCCAATGACATCTACAGGTGCCCGGCAAATTCTTATGGACCTACACCAACATCAACAACAACAACACTGGATTGGACTGACATGTCAGGGAAAACTGGCATGTCTTCCCCTTTGCTGATCACTCTGTCTCTCACTCATTTCTTAAGAACGCTGCACTCAGTGCGGACATTGTCATCTTCTCAGTAAAAGCCAGATTACAAGTTCTTCCTACTAGACTCTATCTGGTTACAACTCAGGTCCCTCATTGTCTGCATCACGCTACAGAACAGATTACTGAAACAATGCCACATATCTTGAATGGCTGCCATGTTTACAAGGGAATGCATAGCACATCATGAAAGAATAGTGGACCTTATTGTGAAAGACGTATTAAACTATGTCTCGCCGTCAGTAAGAATGTACAAACATTCATGTGTAAAACCATCCATGTTTCAGTTCTGCAATAGTAATTTTGATACTTTCCCCACATCTGCTGGCCAATACATCAGATGTTGTGATTAATGAGTCCAGGTAGGTGTCCGTGTTGGAGGTTGCATGCTCTCTGGACTCTAACATGGAGGAAGCTTTCATGACCAAGGCCATTAAATGCCTACCACTCCTAAACAACATCTCTGGACTAGGTACAGGTGTTGACTATTTGTCTTCATATTCGGCAGTTTAGGAAACAAACACAGACCTGTTGTTAGAGGACTCAGACAGCTGGTGATACCCCAAAAGAGGGCTAAACGGCTGGCAAAGTACTGTACTCTGTCTGCTATTATCAGCAGCTGCCATATATGGCGAAGACGCAGTTACTTATACCCATGAGTGATATGCCAAGTATTGTGAAGATCTGTTGTATGCTATTGGTCCAAAATCTTGTTTATGTAATTAAGTGCACCTATAATATTTGTGTTCCTGTGATTATTTCTTTTTAGTGGACTTAAATAGGGGGTAAAAAGGGTACAATGAAAACAATTCTCCTTCTTACACACTAGTTAGAGAATGAAGTGTAGACATAGTTTATTTTCAGACAAATCCAGCTGCTGATTCTTTGTTTTAAATATAAGACGAGTTTTTCATCCACTTCACCACGTAAGGCAGAATACACATTTCTCATGTTTTTATAGAGATTTACTGGAGTGGTCTCACATTCAACAAAACTAAAGATATTAACAGAAACACTTTCATATAATGTGAAGCCTTTACCGTTACCATCTTCAAATTGACCTGAAAGTTTTGACTGGCAACTCACATTTCTTACATCTGCTTAAGTGCATAACCAAAAGCACTAAATAATTAGCGAGATTCATAACCTTACGTATTCCTTGAACAGATACAGATTTAATTCTAACGTCTAATTTCCTCTTTTATTTAGCTGCTTGTATTTGCATTGTATCTACATTAAACATATGAGAAGTTTGGCTTCTTTTGTGGAAAGGGTTTTGTAGAAAAATATGTTTGTGCTTTTGGTATCACCACTGACATTCAGGTGTCAAATTGGCAATAGTATCAAAACATTTCATCTGGTACACAGAAGAGTAAGTTTGTTAATTGTCCTCTGCCTACTGATGCAAACAAGCCATGCATGGTTGTCAGAAACAGTGGAGTTTAAGATGGCACAAGACAGACCTCATTTAATTAGTCTATTTTGTGTTGGTTTTAACATTTTGTGTAGTTTTTTCATGTTTAAGTTTAATCACCCAATCCTTTGCCCTACTCACCCTCAATTACACCCCATCTTAACTGACAACCAGGTGTGTAGTTCTTTATGTCCTTCATAGCCATCCAATCCCTTGTTGCATGTCATCTGCAGTGTGTCTGTTCCATGCTGCAAGACTGAAGCCCAAATAAATTCTTGTAAAGTTATTGTCATGAGTCTTTTTTCAGACATGAGATTTTTGTTGTGGGTATATTATACAGCAATTTTAACCTCTTGAAATTATAGTGTTAATAGGTCATAAATGACTGTAGTTAATTATCAGGATGAATTAGTAATTAGTTTAAATCCAAATTAATCACCAAGAGATCAGTGCTTGACTTGCTTCTTACATCTCTGCCCTCTGACTACAACTATTGTGCAAAGCACCCAAGCTACATTAGTTCAACACTGAATCAAAGTGATAGCCCTGTATTCTCTGCCTGGGAAGAGAAGAGCAGGGACACACCCCCAAAAAATCAGTATAGTATGGAATTCATTATCAAGCATTGCTGCTATGTAATGGTATTTATGTAATTAGCCTAATCGTGTGATTGTAAAGTAACCCAAACAAAGTAGAAAATTGCCTATATGTCTCATATCTTGATATATTGAAGGACACTGACCACCTGTCATTACCAAAAAAGAACAGTTTTGTAAATATTTGATTATATCTTTTCATGTGACAACACTGAAGAAATGACACTTTGCTACAATGTAAAGTAGTGAGTGTACAGCTTGAATAACAGTGTAAATTTGCTGTCCCCTCAAAATAATACATCACACAGTCAATGTCTAAAACCACTGGCAACGAATGTGAGTACACCTCTAAGTGAAAATGTCAGGGCCATATTCGCAAGCCCTTATAAAGCCAGCCAAATATGGACCCCATTGGAAATGAATAGACAGTGGTGTGTAATGTCGAGGGCTGCGAACCAGGTCGGTGCATGTACAGTGCATATTGGACAGACAGATGGATCACATTGCGGCAGCACTTGCTGTCATTTCCTTCCTGAAAGCAGTTGGATGATTTTCAAGTAGAGCTGTAAAGATTTAGATCTTATTAGGATGTCACAGTAACAGACAGCCAATGAAATGGGAAATCAGTCAATTTACCAACAAACGAGAAAGCAGACAACCACAGATTGGACAATTCAAATTTATTGAAGACTAGCTACTAAGTCGGCTTGGTATGCTTGTGGTACAGGTTTAAAATCATGAAACCCCTAACCTTTTTCAGACCCTCAGTAACTTTATTTCTAAAAAACTCCCGCTGGAAGATGTTTTTATTGTCCCCACCAACATGACATGAATTTAATTTAATCATATGTGATGTTTCTATTTTTGACTGTTTTACTCTCATTTAATAGAAAAATAAGCTCAAATCTCTGTTGAATTATTTTACTAGAGGCATAATTCCTGCACATCAACTCAAATAAACACTATTTATGCAGCTAATAAAACTGGAGACTGAGCAATCCTATTAAAATAGTGGATTGGAGCGATCAGCTCCTGTTATGTTCCAGTGTTAGATACAGACTCCTAAAACCATTCATATTCATTTGAATTTAAAGACAGGGTCTTAAATGCTACTGATTGAATTTGGAAGTAAATAATTCTGGGAATAAGCAAGATTGGTAAGGCAGTTTAGTTCAGCTTCAGACAGATTAATTTAGACAGATAGGAGGTGATAAAGTGATGGAGAGTGTGAGGAGAGATTAAACACCTTTAATCATTTACCTGTGTTGTCTAACAGATGTCTCTTTCTTAGTTGTATGCTGAGTTGTGCTCTGCTGCTAGGCAACAGTCACCATTAGTAATTACTTAATACCCAAAGACTCACACTTCTCCCCTCTCTTTACAAAACACAGACCCCCTAGAGCTTCAATACATAATGCACACCTCTCCAGTGACAGTAATGCTTTGTGGCAGCTGTATATTCTTACACGCACAAAGGCAAAATAGTTTCAGCAATTTACTCAAGCAGGATCATGTCTTCATTTACATTTATAAGTCAAGAGGCAAATGAAGCTAATGGATTCTACTAGAAAATCTAATTAGTGCTATTGTCCTCTTCACATCATTGTCTTTACAAGAAAGAGCTTTTTGATTAAAGGGCTGGGGGCTCAGCTGATCCTGGACTGGTTTGGTTTCTAAATCTTCTTTCTAATCCTGAACAGTAGTTAGGCTAATTGTGGATGATGGAAACACTCAGTCAGAAAATACATGAATTATAGCTCAGCTAGTATTAAATATGAATTGGACATTTTTCAATCAAAAAGATTCCTCACCGTCACTTTTACTCTAATGTGAGGATTGATGTTTTTATTGAGAATGACAATGTACAGTTGTTGTTTTTTTTGCTGTTTAAAATCCACATTAACTACTGTACAAAAATGTCCTAATAGAATATGGATGAACTGCATGATTTTCTGGCCCATGTAGCCTCCCACACAAACCCCAGACCCTAAAATCCTCCATTATCATATATAATTTTAATGTTGCAGAATCTCCAACCAGGTGAGATATTGTCTCAACAGCCATGTGGGACTAAACTGTTTCTCTGTGGGAAAAAAAACAAAAACTCATTTATCCTCATTCAGTTTCCCATTTTCACCAGAGATGAAATCTCAAATAAAAATCTTTTATTTTAACATCTGTTTTCTTTAAGTTATGCTGCAATCATGTGATCAGATTAGTATCATATATCACTTTTTCCACTATAATTCTAAAACACTATATAGATAGTTGTTCCTATCGGCATGGACCACACAATATTTACAGGAAACATGTTTTTAGGATTCTTAAAAGATAGATTGATTATCTGAGGCTTTGTAAGTTTCCTACCCTCTCTCACACATCTTTGATTTTGTAACAAAAAAGAGAATACACAAACTCATTCAAATCACCTGTTTGTTTATGTTGGCTGCCAAAAGGGACGTCTGTCAGAGAATGAAAGACATTTTATCCACTTCACCAGAAGCCCTTGTTGTGAACAAACAGTGTGGATTTGTGCATTTTATATCAAATAAATTTGGAGACTGAGGAGTCAGACTGTCTTACAGAGGGGGTTTGAGATATCAACCCTCAACAGACGGCTGAAGAGACCCCAAAGGAGGAGGTGAAAGGTTTGCTTTCCCTAAGTGCTGTTTCTGGGCAGTTTGATCGTAAAACTGGCCACATTTGGCAGCAGCCGAGACAAGGCTTGGACAACACCATATGGGTAATTAGGGCAAGGTTCAAACAGGATCAAAAAATAAGTTGTCTCTCGCCATTGACTAACGTACATATTTGTTCCGAAATAAGATCCCATAGGCCGGAAGCGGAAGCGAGTGACTTAGGCTCTCTATACTGAGACTGACACACACTCACACACACACACACACACACACACACACACGGTCTTCTTTGGGAACAGTTGGGTGTATGTTAATCATGTAGCATACCTACTTTTGTAATACAAATTATGACTTAATATTCAGAGAATATTAATTAATGAAAATGTGGAGTTCTACTGTGGGAAGAATTTGATTCATAGGGAGAAAGAGAACTAATTAAAGCAGTTAGATGATACTAACTCGGTTAAATTTGTCTAGGAGTTTTAAGGATTAAAGATAATGGATTAACAGACTATTGGACATCACTGATCACAGAATGCAGGGTTTTAGCCTTACTGCTTGTTGTTTCTCCCAGCTGGGTTGCTGGTCGGTGGCCTCACGCTGGCTGAGTTCTGAGCGTTCTCTGTTAGGACGGCTTAAAGCCGTCGGCCGGTCGCTTTCTCTGCCAGGGAATTGCTCCGGAGGTCCGTCTTGGTCGGCTTATTGAAGAAAACTTGCAGTGGTAGGCTTTTAACCTTGGCTCGGGTTAAAGGTTTGATTGTCCTTTGTTACTGCTTGCGTAACGGACGCACGTGGCTGGGTCCGGGCTTCAGTGGGAGCAGTGTAAGTTAGCTTGACGGAATAAAGCTTAAAAGAACTTGGTCGTTCTTGAATTAAAATTGTGTGACTGAACGGTCTAATAACTTTTAACACACAAAAGAAAAGAAAAGAAAAAGCAAGTTAGTTGCTGGAAACGAGGGAAAAGCCGAGGCCACGGTGCTTCGCGTGGGTGGCTTGAAAAGGACATCTTCGCGGCAAGCTGGGCCGGACTTCTTAGGGCGCTGCTGGGAGACGGAGCACACTGAGCGCGTGCCAAGAGCTGCTGAAGAGCGAAGAGGAGCAAAGAGAATTACGAACGGATAAACACAGAGTGACAATTATACATTAAAAATGGCATTTCAGAACGATGGCATGTAATACTTATTTTGTCCTCTTAGGGTTTCCTGCCCTCTTTCAAAAAGAGGTCTGATAGGCTGTTCAGGAGAAAGTTAATTCCAGGTTAGTGTTAGCATGTGTCATTTTAACAGCCAGCATCTTATCTTAGCTGCACCAAATGTGGCCAGTTTTACGATCGAACTGCCCAAAACAGCACTTAGGGAAAGCAAACCTTTCACCCTCCTCCTTTGGGGTCTCTTCAGCTGTCTGTTGAGGGTTGATATCTCAACCCCCCCTCTTTCTCTCAGGGAGAGAGAAAGAATTTGGGATCTCCAAATTTATTTGATATAAAATGATCAAATCCACACTGACTTGTTCACTACAATCATATTAAGACAAATAGTAACACACACAAAGTAACAAACAGACACACAGCCCTCTGAATGAGAGTGCTGTTAATTAGCTGTGTAAAGATCAAATTACTTTTTCCTGTGTTCTGATTGGTCGACGGACGTTGAGCTATTTTTTGAATGAACTTCACTTTACTGCATACAGCGTACTGCTTCTAATACTTCTACTACTAGTAATGCTGCTAGTTGTCACTTCTAGTTGATGTCTACCTTTCTCTCTGTCTCACAGTCTCTGTCTCTCTTCTTCTGTCTCACTCTCTCTCTGCCTCACTGTCTTCCTGTCTAACATTGTCTGACTGTCTGCCTCTCTGTCTTTATCTCACCGTCTATCATGACAATAAATAAAAGTGACTGTTAACATCAAGCTGGTAGTCAGAGCTAACAAGCCATGAGCAGCTGCTTTCAGTCTCTCTTTCCGTATTGGAAACACAGAGTCTGTTGCAGTGTTGATGGTCACTAGAAGCACATTCATGGCCCTTTGTAAAGGTTTCTGTGTGGTACCTGTGTTGTAACTGATTGAACAGTCAGAGAGGCCCTCCTTTGTGAGTCAGTATGTAGCGATAATGTTAATGTTATAGGCTACAGTCTGGTATATTTCGAGGCAGCTGATATGAAATATAGCTTACCATTAGAGACAGTCCCCATCCTTGCTATTAATAAATAGATTGGGGTCACTTCATCTAATTGTGACTCCGAGGTAGATAACTCGAATTGCTAGATGATTTGATTTGGCGCAAATGCAGCATGCAAAAGTACTGGACGGTCAAGGTGGATCGTCCATTAAATGTGAAATGTGGGTGATAGAAAATATTGTCAAATATAGATATTTAATTGGATAGGGCCACATTTACGTGTTGTTAGAGAGGCTAGTGGAGTGAATCCAACTGCAGAACACAAGTAGATGCTAAAGAGTTTGTTACTAAAATGATAAAATTGTACTAAAGAGTCTCTTGGCTCAGGGAGAGCAGAGGCAGAGACTTACATCGAGGAGCAAGGCAGGGTGAGGCAGGTGGACAGGCAGTTCCGTATGAGTGAGTAGCTGAGCTAAAAAAATCCAGGGAGCCAGGAATAGTTGTGTAGAGTCAGCGCAGGTTTGGGCTGAGTGGGAGAGGGATGGAGGCAGGACGCAGACCAGGAATCACTGTAGGCAGAAAGAGACAGGCGTTGACCAGGGCTCAAAAATGATAAATAAAGTTAGTAGAGCTGGAATGAGACTAACTGTACAGTTGAATCTGTGATCTGCTGTGTGGTGGACAGGTTATAAATAGCTCAGTATATGAAGCATGGGAGGCAGCATACCTGATGCCACTCCTACAATAAAGCACAAACTGGCTAGACCAAAGGGCTTTGACACATGTAGACAGATTTAATACATTATTTACAGATTTATTACATTACATTTGTTTGGGATAACAAAAAGGGTTGATACATTTAAAAAAAAAAAAATGGAGATTGGAGATTCAGGCCCCGAGCAATTGACTACATATTACTTATGGTAAAACTGCATATGGACAGGTGAGACACGACTTTTTTCCAACAACATAAAGGTGAGACATTAGGAGGGGCAGGTACACAAGTTATATGAACAAATAGCTCTAAATTGGTCAGAGGGTGAAATTTCTATTGGCAACTAATGACTTCATCTTAAAAGTGAAGCCAAGGCAGTAGTGCCTTGAATGTGTGTTCTTTCTAATGGCCAGCAGTGGGTGTCAGAAGTCAGATTGTATGAATACTATGAGAAAAATCCCCTAATGGTCATTTGATGTATTACCTCAGTGAACGTTTATGGTCGTTATCACTAGTTTAAAGTCTTCTTTGATACAACATGATGTTCATTTAGTATGGTCCTATTTAGAATAAAATCAACAATTGAGCAGGGTATGCTTTAAGGCTACATTGTCAGGCGCAGCAATGCATTTCACTCCCCATCTCCACCCTCTCGTTCAAATATGGTCACTTCAAGGCCAATATGCCAAACTCAAGGCTTCAAAACAGTAGTCCACAAACCAACGCAGGGCATTGGTGGCATAGGTGATTATCTAGGGTGCAAAATGTCAGGAGGGCGCCGCAAGAGAAAGTTTTCAACTCGCAGTCGGCACGAATCAACTCCGCCCATGCGACACCAGCATATGCCGTGATAGTAATCAAGCGCACCCACCTCGCACTGTTAGCACAGGCTGTGAGTCGCAGCCAGATTGTGACAGAGTCATAATGTAGCTAGTAGTTTTGCAATATAAACATGTAATAACTGAGGCTCAAACTTGCTCTGTTTGTCTGAGGTCTTGAAGTTAACGTGTGTGGAATTGTAGTGAGATTTCCACCAGCTTGTCTCATCCATTTCTGTGTCTGTAAGACAGTCTGACTTTATCAGCCGAGTATAAACGCAGGCTCAGCAAAGTATAGGGCAGGTGATAAAAATATTATAGATTCTCATTAAATGATGATGTTAGTCTTGAAATATTACAACATTTTCTTGGCATACCAGAGAACACAGATATATGGGAGAGATTCTGAATGTGCAGAAAGTTTTGAACATGAGCAGAAACACTGAAGCACAGGAGCTATTAAAGTCCAGTAATTTCGAACTTAATTAAAATTAATTTATTTATCATTGATGTGAAAAGATGCCATATGCAAATTTAAAGAGGCTACTTCCCTAAAACGAAAGACACAAAATAGGAGGGAAGACTAAATAAATTTCAAGTTTATTTAAATAGCACATTTAAAACAACCCTAGTTGACCAAAGTGATTTCCAGGTTCAGATTACACAACAAATATACACAACAAAAACAGTGGAAAAGGTCAATTATGTCAATAATCAACTCAATTTGAAGGCCAATGAATAGAGGTGGGTCTTTAGCAAGGACTTAAAAATGTCAGCAGTCCAAGCAATTCCTATTTCAACAGGTAAAGTATTCCAAAGATTAGGAGCAGCCACTGAAAAGGCTCGGTCACCTTTAGTTTTTAACCTGGATCTGGGGACATCAAGGAGCATCTGATTGGATTACCTCTGTACTTTGATAGGGGTTTGTATATGTAAAAATTCTGATAAATAAGAAAGTGCCAACCCATTTAAAATCCTATAAACGAGCAATAAAATCTTAAAATGAATCCTAAAGCGGACAGGAAGCCAGTGGAGCAAGGCTAACAGATGAAGAGATGACTGATCTACTCCAACATATAAAGAATTACAGTAGTCTAGTCAAGACGTTATAAATGCATGGGTTACTCTTTCAAAGTCCATTTTTTCTTGGACTATTTCCGAAGAATGGGATATTTGACTATTTCTAAGGCCTCGACCGAGACAATTCCCCTGGCGATTCTTTTGAAACTACTTTAAAGAAACAATTTTTAATTATACTTCGAGGCCACGCGAACCTGGCTTTATTGTTCCATTTTTACCTTTCCAAGGAATGTTATAATCAAGGGCAACTGGACTAATTAATTGTAATTAATGGACTAAATAATTGGTAAGTCATTTTCCCTTGCTTTAGGATGGTGTTAAGTTAAATTTTATAATTTAATATTATTTCTGAAATTGAGCCTAATCCTTCTGCATGTGTGTGTGTTGTTGAATTTATAAATTAATTTTAAAGTATTTAATGTGTACATGCAGATTTGGTATTAAAACCTTTCGCCTTGAATTATAATATCCATGAGTTACCAGATATATTTCACACGGGTCCCATTCAGCCCCTGGATTAACAGTAAAACCCACTGTATATTTTTCACTGTATATTGAAGACGCACAGACTGAACGTGAAGAGGAAGAGTTAAAGCATAGCTAAAGAGAAATACTCTATCCTCTCTAATATAGATGGATCTCTACTTTTCCAGGACCAGAGTCAGCCCAGCAGGACTGAATGTGTCCCATGGTTAAATAGCCACACACCACTCAGACACACACCCAACTATTAGTCCAGTCTCTCTGGAGGACAGTTAGCTATCAACCAATTTATCAACAGAGCTAGCAGAGAAAGATGATAATACATAGAAGGGGAGGACTGTAGATAGAGGTGGAGAGATAACTGTAGGGAAAATGGTCAAATCCACTGTCTGTCAATGGAGAGGAAGACAGCTTGTGATTGTCTGAAATAAAGACTGAAAAGGTGCCGTGTCACACAATAGATGTCTTTCTTAGCCTTCATCCACTGGTGCTGTCCTTTCATTCTAGATGGATTCAGTTGGGCAGTTTAACAACATGTGTTACCGAAACTCTCTCTCTCTCGCACATGTACACGCACACAGAGTTGCACAACATGTGTCGTGAATACAAATGCTTTTTAACTGAACCGTCCTAAAAATAAACAGTTAATCAGATGACTATTGTAATTATTGAATTTGTTCACTTGTTCATGTTCATTTAATGCACTCAAACACTCAAGTTAAAAATTCCAGTGAGAGCTCTCCTGAAGTGTGTTTGTGGAGTGTGGAGAAGTTTAAATTCTCTTTAAAAGCTGTGTTGTCTCTGTGTTCAGTGAAACCAGCCTCACCCTTCTGATCAGATACACTTTATGTGATAGCCACAGATCAGTAACGGGATAATTTATTCCCTGATGAAACCTGGGGATTGTGGGTAATCAGATCAGTCTTCTAATCAAACAGCTTAAAAAGCTGCCAACCCAATTGCACGCTGGTTTGTGATTATTATTGTCAATTAGCTTATATTGGATTGTGTACTGAATAGTTGGCGGAGCACAGTAAAGATGAATACAGAGGCATTAATTTCAGTAGTGCAGCAACACATCAACAGTGTCAATAAAACAGAGAGCACCATTTTATGATACGGCTGACCAGGACTGGACATTGGGGGCACTAGAAGAATTCCTGCTGGTCTGGTAAGCAAATTAGCCTGATGGGTCATGCAATGTTAATAATGCTTAATTAAATGGGTACATGGACACATGCATTTCACGTCAACACAACCATCAGTCAGTGCATGGAGTGCACTTCCCCAAGCAGTGCGGAGAAGAAAACAGACAACAGTGGACAAAGAGAGAACGAGAGATGATTTGTGTTTGTGATCAGAGGGTGATTGATCAAGGGGAACTGTTGTGCCCTCAAATAATGACAGAGGAGATTAATAACATCAGAAAGAGCATTGTGGTTTTTTGAGTTTTTTTTCTTTTCTTCTGTGTGTGTGCACTGCTGTAACATCCTGTTATACTCCATCTCCACTTGACTAAATGAGTGTAGAAACCATAAGAGTTTGGCCACTTTGTTTCCAATCATATTTATGGGTTTTTACTCAATGTGATTCCTATACTTCAAGGTTGGTGAAACTTTGGAAATTTCTTGGCTTAACAGTAATGGAATCTATGTTTTGTTTTTTGTTTTTAGTGAAAATCCAATGAAATCACAACTGTAAAACAGAAACGCATCGCTAGGGCATTTAACTTTTCTAAAGATAATTACTATATTTTATTCAACTTCTGCTCTTTATCACAGCAAGAGCTTGTTCAGCTTGACTGAGACTGGATGCTCCAGCTGGCTCTCCGGCATTGTCCAGGGTTGAGTCAACTGTGCAGCAGGAGGCGCTGCTGCAGGTCACTGAGCGGGCGAGGTCTCCTGATTGTCCGGCAGGCTGTTTTAGGGCTGATGGCAAAAGGTCAAGGCCAAGATGGTGTGGATACAGCTCTCAGGAAGAGGCAGGGCTCTGCATTTCTTCTATTCTAACCTTTGTTGCTTTACACCACAGAGAAAGCTTCTTTCCAGAAGTTAGTTAAACTACAGCAGCTCAGGTTATGCTGGGAGAGGTGAGGTCCAGTCCAGCTTGGATGACTGTGTAGCTCTTTTTGTCACTTAGCCAAGGAAGTGGAGTTCCGGGGTGTGGTGGAAGGTTTTCACGCTGAAAACTATATTACTTTGTTTAAAAGGGACACATAGTGTGGAGCCAACATGGTCTTTTCTTGACTCTAGTGATTCAAATTCAAGCTGTACATGTAAACTTCATATACTCTAGAGTATGTGAATTTTGCGGTACATCACTAACATCACCCCAATTTATATTTCCACCCCTACAGTAAGTTTATCTGACTAACTTGCTTCAGTCTTGTGTGGGCTTGAAGAGCAGTTCTCCTCCTCCTACATTACAGTTTCTGAAAAAATCTATGTTAAACATCAAGGACCTATGAACATCTGATCATTCTGCGGCTCATTTGGTTTGAACCAGACTGTGAAGCTACAGCACTGTAATTGAGAGCAAAGACCTGATGTGAAACATATTCGCAAGAGACTGATTTAGAATCTTGGTCACTTCAAATCATTCAGTTTAGTTCAGCTGAATGCAAAGTACTAATAACAGGCATGTAAACTGGACAGGGTTAAAAGAGGGATTTACACAAATCACGTAGGTGTCCCATTTTGGTTTTGCTGAAAGGTGAGGAGTCTGCATGTCTGTAATACTGAGTGGGTTGAATCTGTGAAAAGGAATACACAGTATAATATGAGTAGAGATGCAGCGATTACAGGATTTCACTATTAACCGTGCTTTAAAACGTCACGGTTAATTTATCGTAAAGACTCCGCTACACCGAGTGTTTGTATTACACAAAAATAAAGTGATGCATCTTGCACAAAATGAAAACAAAGTTACACGAGCGGTGCACCAGCTTAAAGTGTCGTGCTTATCAGAGACATGGAGGCTACTACTGCACACTGGTGGAACTATGGCAGAGGGACCAAACTGTGAAGCTGAAGTTGGCAGTGTGGGAGCATTTTGGGTACACCAAGTCTGCACAGGGCATAACTGAAGATGACGGATAACCTGTTCAAAAACTTAAAAAGGTTTAAAGGTTGCTGCTAAAGGGGCGAATAACTACATCAAATTTCATGCAGCACCTGCAGGATCACCACCCAGCTTTGCAAGCCCAAGTAAAGGTAGACTACATAATAACTGAGTTAAATAATAGGGATGCACCGAATGTTCGGCCACCGAAATTATTTGGCCGAAAATAGCTAAAATACCACTTTCGGTGTTCGGCCTAATAAGTCTGATTAAACCGAACAATGACATTGACATGTCGGCAGTGTGGAAGCATTTTAAAGTGTCTGAGAAAGACGAAAAAAATCGCCGTTTGCAGACACAGTTCTGCTTAATTGTCTCCTAGCACATCCACTCCATCTGTGGCTGACTTCTTAGAGAATGCAACAATGATCTGAACCACTTTGAGTGTTTCTGTCACTCGTTTGGGAGAAGGCAATTTATCTAGCTACACCTAAATTTGGAGTGCACACATATTAAAGCCTTTATGGTAAATCCACTGAAACAGACCAGAGCCAGCTAACAGGCAGGTTAGCGACTTTATCCTGTCAGTTTCTGTCTGTACAAAGACAAGTGTTGCAGTATAAGTCCTATATATGAGTCCTACCTGAAGAGAGGCTGTGAAGTCTTCATGTTACGCGATACGAGAAACACATAAAACCTTATTTATCAAATTGGGTTGGACTTTAGCACGAGGATACACGTTTCAACGTCCATTTTTCAAAATTAGCTATCAATACAGTGGAAATATGATTAATTTGATTATATTCACAGAAAGTATAAAACATATTATATGTGTCCATAAAAGTAAATAGACACATGTAATTTACTTTACCGGACTTTACTACCTCCTGGGCCTCGGACACACCCACCATAGTCTTTCCAAATCCTGTGGGAAACACTGAGTAAAAAGCACATTTTGACTATTTCATTTACGCAATGGTAAAAAAGAATTGCCAAAAATGATAATGTACTTGTTCTGTATTCGTCAAATTTTATCACTATATTCGGTTTGGGCTACGGCATAGAATTTTTATTTCGGTGCATCCCAATTAAATAAGTTGGTAGGGAATTAAATATAAACATGTCACTTACAATCAATCAAGCTGTGAGATTTGAGCTTTCAGTACAACGTAAACAAACAAAGCATGTGTAACCTTTCAAACCCACTACACCGGGCAGCGCAAATCGCTTCTTTTCTGAAAGAGCCTTTATGGAAGACAGAATGCTGTCCTCTCATCAGTTACTGAACATTTAACGTTAAATCCTGTTGCCTCCTCCTGTCTGTGTTGAGAAAACGTTGCCTGGTGTAAAACACTAACATAACTTCAGGAGCTTATACTTTCAGGAATACCAATTAACTGCATTTCAGTTATTAATACCACTGCACTCAATTTCTTTCTATCATTTTCACTAAAACTTATACGTATGGATGAGAGTTGATGACAATAACAGTTCAGTTTATTACTCTCCTCAATAACAATTTCCCCTGGAGCAAATTAAGTTAATATTCCTTTTATATTAATAATATTACAAATTATAGAAATATAATTGTTAATTTAAGAAAATATAAAAAATCTACTAACGTCATTTCTAGTGTTGTAAAGTTAAGTAATGCACAATAATCATTACGAGATAATCATGAATCTGTGATTATTCCTCAGACTATCATCACACACTATCATACCAACAAAATCTGTAATCATTGCATCCCTAAATGGATGGAGTGAGAGTGGATGGATCGTTCATGGAAGTTTGTTCAAAATGCATTATGAGAAATTGCTTATCCTCTTAAACCAGGCTTCATTTATAACGTGTAGGAACAGGAACATGAATGTACATAACCTTCCTGTCCAATGTGGTATTTCGGTGTCAGACCTGTTTTTAGTAATACAACTTTCTTTTCCTCTCATTGGTAAAAATAATCTTTTTTCTCCCTTCAGATTTTCTGACGGAATCGCGGAATTTGCTAACAGATATGGAATCAGCTGTTTCATGCGGAACATGCAGAATCTGCCACAATGTGGCTACAATTCATAATATTCGTTTTCCATAGCATTAACGCAATGGGAACGGACTGACTGAACGTAATCGATTTTCGCTGTTCTAGCTGTTTTCCGTCCAAAACTGCGGCGCTTTCTGTCCACAGAGATCTTCTGGAAGGCCGCCACCTTGGTGAGGTCGGCTGCGGTCTTAAGTTTCGTTTGTGTCACGAGGTATGAGAGCCGAACAAGAGTGTAACTTGGCGGAGGCGACCTTTATTGGTCTCTGCTGGCGACCCGTAGGAGCTACACAGACATGCAGGGTATGCCTGAAATCGTACAAAATTAGCGTTTTTCCTAGAAATAGGTGCCAGGTAGGAGCATCTTTTTCACAGAACTTAAGGCAACCAAGAAAAACTTTTACTGGTATGTTATGTCATATATGAGCACCATTGCATCTCTCCTCTGCTCTCCATGTCGGTGTTTCACATACACACACACACACACACACACACACACACACACTTGTTGTATGTATGTAGGGTTTTGTTTAGAATAGTTAATAGTAGTTTATTTGCTGAAGTTGTTGATTATTGATCTGTGCTAAAGTTAACTACCTGTGATTATTTGTGTATAATATAGATACAGTAGTAAGCATTGGTTACAATGGTCAGTTTAAAAATTCACCCTTCACTGTCCACCCCTATTTATGCAATAGCCTACTCTAACTATTGGTTATTGGTCCCAGATTCCAGGGTGGAACCCTGTATTCATTAATGATAATTAATAATTTTGAATATAAATTTTTCTAGAATATCTTTGATATTCAGCTAATAACCAAACCTGACCTCGTGTTGAATCCCCAACAAGAGTTTAATATCGACCTCTCGAAATGATTGTCCTAAGAATGAGCTGATCTGATTAAAGTGCTGGGGGCTCGGCAGGGTCTGCACTGGGTTTGGTTTGGTTTTCCAAATCTTGTTATGTCACCTACTACCACTAAAGCTCAGATGTTATTAGTGTATTTAATATTCTTAATAAAATATTGACATCCAATATGTCAGTCATGCAGCTGGACTGTTTTGTGTTGAAAAACAAACTAACAAGTTAAACCCATTCATATTTGATGTTAAAACACAATGTTTCATAGAGTCATTCTTCATGGAGCAGTTGTACCTCTGGAGATATGCAGTGCTGTCACTGAATAACAAGATGTTTTTGCTCCATTGATCCTCAAGCTGTGTACTTCCACTGTCAGACATGGCTGTGTTCAGCTTTGGTTGCAGTAATACCTACATTTACAAAGTCATTCTCATGTTGAGAGCTTTGCTGTGTTCAAGGCCACTGAGCTGTTGATTTCAGCCTGCATTGACTCTACAGTAAAATTAAATGTAGGCTATTGAAAACACATGCAGAATTATTCAAGATTCACATACAACTTCACAGAACCAAGTTCTAAATTTTATTCAGATTTATCAGCGATTTACATAATGTTGTTGAGATTTTGTATTTTGTGACTTCAGTTCACAGTGGTTAGCTGAGGGATTTTAAATAATATACTATATTTGCCACTTTTCTCTACAGTGTTACAAAGAGCTTTACCAAAAGGTCAACAATGGTCATCTTAGGGAAAGGATGGTTGAAAATAACAATTTCAATTATTAGAAGTAATATTAAATCGAAAATATGTTTTAAAATATTATCAGATCACAACTAGCTAGTTCTAAGGAGTGGTTATAGATAATACACTAAGTTTGCAGGACTGCATCTGAGGCAGGGAGTTTCACTGCTGGGGGTCCTGCACTGAAGTCTCTGTTATTTCTTCTTCCATGCTTTTGAAAAAAGGCAGTTACAAGAAGAAGACTTGAGCTGAAAAGACAACTGGGAAGAGGATTCCTCATTTCAGACATTAAATTGAATTTTCCGAAAGGTAGAATTCAGAGGGTGGATACATGAAATCCTCAAGTACAAGTACGACATGAATACACTGAAACCTTCCTGGAGAAGATTTGTTCAGGTCAGCTTTTCATTAAATCTCCAGATATTTTCTTTCTTATAAAGCTGACATTGGATCATCTATTAAAGCAACATATTTTCATTATTCAGAGTTTTATATAACAGCAAAGTAAACATGCTGTTGTTGTTCTGCCATCTATCAGAGAAGCATCTATAGAGTCCTCAAACTTACACCTGTAAGATCCATCTGGAGCAGAAAGTCTGCTTCAACACGTTTCTGTAATGGTGTGTAATGCTAAACATTTGAAGGGAGTTTATTGGAGCAACTTTAAGGCATACTCCTTTTTATTTAAATTTCCATTCCCTTCCACTTTCCCCCTGTCAACGTTCTTTGCCTTACTCTTCTCTTTAACTCATAAGTGATCGGTCAGACAGCCCAATTGTGTAAGACCAATGTGAAATCTCTTTTTCCATAAATCACTTTGGGTCTGTGTTGGAAGATGTGTCAGGGCTGCCCGGGAGCTCCAATCTGCTCCATCACAATGATCTACAATACTGGTTTCTACGAAGCTACGCAAGTCATTTAATCCTCTTCTGACCTCACCTAGTCTATATAGAGTGAACTTTAATTAGTATTTATTGATGAAAGTGTTCCTTTAGAGTCACATTTAGCCCACTGTGTGAGTCAGTGTTCAGACAGTTGCTGATGTTGGATGGTGATTCAGACCCCTGGACAACCCCACAGCTGGACCCCAACATGCTGAATCTCAAAATAGAACGTGCCATGATTACTCTTTCACTGTGTCTACCTTATTAAATGTATTATCACTTTTTCAGAAATGTGTTTTATGGTCAGATTTTACTGTCTCAAATCTCATCCGTCCAGCTATGGAGAAGGTTATTATTCTCAGTACTGAGAAACATTGATACATACAGGTGCTGGTCATATAATTAGAATATCATCAAAAAGTTGATTTATTTCAGTAATTCCATTCAAAAAGTGAAACTTGTATAATGTATACATTCATTCCACACAGACTGATATATTTCAAGTGTTCATTCATTTTAATTTTGATGATTATAACTGACAACTAATGAAAATACCAAAATCAGTATCTCAGAAAATTTGAATATTGTGAAAAGGTTCAATATTGAAGACACCTGGTGCCACACTCTAATCAGCTAATTAACTCAAAACACCTGCAAGGGCCTTTAAATGGTCTCTCAGTCTAGTTCTGTAGGCTACACAATCATGGGGAAGACTGCTGACTTGACGGCTGTCCAAAAAACAACCAGTGACACCTTGCACAAGGAGGGCAAGACACAAAAGGTCATTGCTAAAGAGGCTGGCTGTTCACAGAGCTCTGTGTCCAAGCACATTAATAGAGAGGCAAAGGGAAGGAAAAGATGTGGTAGAAAAAAAGTGTACAAGCAATAGGGATAACCGCACCCTGGAGAGGGTTGTGAAACAAAACCCATTCAAAAATGTGGGGGAGATTCACAAAGAGTGGACTGCAGCTGGAGTCAGTGCTTCAAGAACCACCACGCACAGACGTATGCAAGACATGGGTTTCAGCTGTCGCATTCCTTGTGTCAAGCCACTCTTGAACAAGACACAGCGTCAGAATCGTCTCGCCTGGGCTAAAGACAAAAAGGACTGGACTGCTGCTGAGTGGTCCATAGTTATGTTCTCTGATGAAAGTAAATTTTGCATTTCCTTTGGAAATCAAGGTTTCCAGAGTTTGGAGGAAGAGAGGAGAGGCCCAGAATCCATGTTGCTTGAAGTCCAGTGTAAAGTTTCCACAGTCAGTGATGGTTTGGGGTGCCATGTCATCTGCTGGTGTTGGTCCACTGTGTTTTCTGAGGTCCAAGGTCAACACAGCCGTCTACCAAGAAGTTTTAGAGCACTTCATGCTTCCTGCTGCTGACCAACTTTATGGAGGTGCAGATTTCATTTTCCAACAGGACTTGGCACCTGCACACAGTGCCAAAGCTGCCAGTACCTGGTTTAAGGACCACGGTATCCCTGTTCTTAATTGGCCAGCAAACTCGCCTGACCTTAACCCTATTGAAAATCTATGGGGTATTGTGAAGAGGAAGATGAAAAATACGCCAGACCCAACAATGCAGAAGAGCTGAAGGCCACTATCAGAGCAACCTGGGCTCTCATAACACCTGAGCAGTGCCACAGACTGATCGACTCCATGCCACGCCGCATTTCTGCGGTAATTCAGGAAAAAGGAGCCCCAACTAAGTATTGAGTGCTGTACATGCTCATACTTTTCATGTTCAGTCTTTTCAGTTGGCCAACATTTCTAAAAATCCTTTTTTTGTATTGGTCTTAAGTAATATTCTAATTTTCAGAGATACTGATTTTGGGATTTTCATTAGTTATTTTTAAATGGAATAAACATTTGAAATATATCAGTCTGTGTGTAATGAATGAATATCTAAGTTTTACTTTTTGAATGGAATTACTGAAATAATTCAACTTGTTGATGATATTCTAATTATATGACCAGCACCTCTATATACTTACATTTGTAAGTATGTATGTATGCGCAAGGTTAGTATGTGCAAGTGTATGTATGAGGTTAACAGTGTATGTATGCGCAAGGTGAGTATGTATATACATTCAAGGCACAGAAGAATGGGATCTGTAGCATAGTGGTTAATGTTCTTGCCTTTTGCGTGGGGGACCTGGGGTGAAGTCCCACTCACTGCATCTGTCACTGCAGCAGGTCTGGGGTCATAAGTCTCTTTGGGGGGGATAAAAGTGACAGACAAATCACTAAATGTACATGGAAGAGGAAGGTTTTTGCCCATTTAATTAGTAGGTGATTATTCATTATCTATTAATTGTCAATGTTGTTTGGTGTCTTTATATTTAACAGCTCATGCTGTCTGAGAAGAGGGAAATATTGCATTTTCTGTTCTAGAAAGTGGTTGAGTGGTGTAGTGGCAGAAATTTTTTTTTTTCATGCAGTAGGTTCCCAGTTCAAATCTCAGGCATGACCAATTACTTTACATTTTTTGCAGGGATAATAGTAGTTGTAGTAGATAATAATAATTTAATAACTGTTCAATATAGGGACATTAAAGCTCTCATTGATGTCTTATGTGAGGTCTTAATTTTCCAACGTCCATGTAGCACTACCTCTAATGCTAATTAAAAATGCTCCCGTAGCTCCCCAGTTTAAAATACCCCCCCACCCCCGCTCGTGGTGTTGTAGTTCTTTCTTTCGCTGGTCCAAATACAATTTGCTGTATTACGACTACAAAGACCAACATGCAGCTGTCGTGTTATTGCCGCAAGTCTCTTTTGGATTGTACCACAGATATAAAACAGATTTATTCTTCAGCTGTGCAAAAGTGCCTTAAAGAAACAGAGCTTAGGGCTTGGTTAAAATCCGTTGCTAGCAACGAATTTGAAGCCTACTGTTGCTACTTAATGAATGAGCGCCTACTAAAATTTCACATGATCATTAATGATTTTCACAAAGTTATGGTAACACTTAACTGTCTCCCTCTCCTCATTCTTCAAAGGCTGACAGAGAGAGCGAGAGAGAGAGCATAAGATTAACATTAAGTTGTCAGGTTACAGCTCTGTCCTGTACTGTAGCTACATCTTGTTAGTTAAATTCAATGAAACAGAATGGACGGTGTTGACCACGGAGGAGCTGAGGTTAGTAACATTAAAGCAAATTAGGGATGCAAACAAGTCCTTTTAAACTAATGAGGAGATTATTCTTTTGGATTTTGATGTACAAATCAAATGCTTCAAATGTTCTCATGTTGCCTATTTTTTATGTTAATTTCTACAAATGTATAAAGCAGTAAATTAAGACACAAAAGGCAAACATGAACTGTGATGATTCTGAGGTCATATTAACAATGTTTTCCTGCCATTATAATGTGATGAGGATCAAACTGCTCGGTGCTGCGCCATGAATGTACAATCGTTGTGGAGAGCATCAAAACTAATCATTTAAATTTTCCCAGATCCAATGGTTATAATTCAAACCCAGTAGACTTATTTAGCAAGTTTAGCTTTGGGGTGTAGTTTATTCAAAATCTGCTCTAGATTTTCCTACTTATTATTCACAGATGTGGTAATAGGCCCAACAATGTTCCAAATTATGTGGAATTGCATATTTCTTTATTGGAAAACAAATTTTCTTGGGGGATGACCACCAAACTCCTAACACAAAAATACCAACTTTTTTTTTTACATTATACTGCCATGTGAAAGCATGTTTTAATCCCCAGAGACATTTTTAGTATTATTTGTAAATGGACCTGCTTTATACCTGCCTCGACTTCTCTTCTCCCTGCACTCAGTCACACACACACACACCCCACCCCTTTACCTCTGGTCTCTCACTGCAAACACACTGGCTTTCACCGCCTGTCTCTCTCTCTATGTCTGCTCCCTGGGCAAAATTTATTCAATGAACTCCTGTGATTCAATGCAGCCTGAGGATTCCTCTAATCTAAAAACGTACAACTGCTATAGAAATTATGTCATGTTTTGGCTTTTCCACCCCCTTAGTCCTGTTGTCCCCTGCTCCCCCCTTTTCTTTGTCAGCTGTCTGTTTTGTGTCTGTGCGTGGCACATGGGCGCTCTCCGCCTTTCTCCAGAGCACCCAAGGCTTCCTACACACCTGTGATGAGTTTTCAGCAATCAACCTCTCATGAATTAAACCCCCGTTTTACACTGAGGCCCTGTCTACACGAACATGGGTATTTTCACGGTTTGGCCGTTTGTCCACACAGAAACACAGTATCACGTCACTGAAACCAAACATTGAAAACCGCTGTCAGTGTTAAGATTTTAAGCAACGCCGGTTGCAGTGTTGTCATGTAGACTGTAAAACCGGAGTTTTTGCCCTGCGACATCAGAGTACGCAACGTTATCTGCTTTGTTTTATGTCAGATTGTGCACCACTGCCTGCTTTGTTTACGATTTTAGGGATGGACTGCCGATTTCCAGCCGATCCCGATAATTAGTAAACAATTATCCCTTTGACTGATGTGGAACAGATATACATTTGCTGTAAAATTTTTAATCTTAGTGTCAAAATTTTGAATAACACAAAGTCCAGCATAAAACTTTGTTCAAAATAACAAGATTAAAGTTAATGGTCACATTTAATCTTTATAAATAGTAAATTAAATGAAGAGATGTTGCTCTTCTTCACGCGACTGACTAATGTGGCTAGGATGTGTTCAGACATTGTATCGATGCGGCACGACACAGTGTTATTGGAAACCAAGATCATGTCCAGCTTTTTTGCTTCTCTTTCACCAATCATACATTCAACCATGTTTTTGGCAGCTGGCAAGCACACGTCTTCAACAATTGTGTAGGGTAACCCCTTTTTTTGCTATTCTGTAACTGACCAGATGGCTCTGGTGCATTTTTGGTAGACCCACTGCAGTTTTTTTGGGCTGTTTTGCAACTCGTCCAGCTTTGATCTAAAAACCAGAAGGGACTTTTGACATACACTGGCATGCTTGGTGTTCAGGTGGCGACGTAGATAAGACGGCTTCAGACAGCTGTTAGCCAGAACCTCGCTGCACACGACACACTGTGGCCAAAAAGGGCACAGTATCTGGCCCAGTAAAGTATGTGTACAGCACAAAGTTCACCGTCCATGAGCAGGATGACCTGCCCTCACAGGGCAGGCCAAAGAGCAGCGTCCACAGCAGGTCCTGCTGCCAACATGGCAGGTCCACAGGCAACATTACTCCAACATCACCAGCCATTGCGCACATACTAAGAGAATGTTATCCACAATCCCCTGACCCTCAATGGCATTAGTCTGGGCGTAGCTGATGATGGTGGGAGTGATGGCCTTAAGCCTGTTGGCCAACACCTTGGCGAGCACTGTGTAGTCTGCGCCTAGCACTGTCAGGGGCCAGTAGTCCCGCTTTTCCCTGCCGCCCTTGTAGATAAGGGAGACCCTCAGGAGGACTGGACCAGGCAGAAGTTGATCCTGGACAGCTGGAGCACAGTACGGACCACTCAACGCCATGAGTAGACACGGGCACCCTGATTCTCCATCCTCCAGACATCCACCAGGTCAGCCCCATGCATGTGACTCAGGATGTAGAGCCAGTTGCCCGCTAATTGGAAGATCAGCGGTTCAATCCCCAGCTCCTCAAGGCTGCATGTCGAAGTGCCCTTTGGCAGGATACTGAACCATGAATGGCCCCTGATGTTCCATCTGTGCATGAATGTGTGTGAATGTTAGTCTCCATTCAAGAGCTAAGGCTCAGTGTACAAATTTGTGTGTGCGACTGGGCTCGGCTCTCTATTCCTCTGCCTTTGGGATGTCACCTGCGCTATTGTTTATGTTCAATAAACCTCCGTATACAGCGGGTGAAATAAGTATTGAACACGTCACCATTTTTCTCAGTAAATATATTTCCAAAGGAGCTACTGACATGAAATTTTCACCAGATGTTGGTAACAACCCAGGTAATCCATAGAAACCAAAACAAAGAAGTTCAGAAATAAAGTTATGTGTAATAATGTGAAATGACACAGGGAAAAAGTATTGAACACATGAAGAAAGGGAGGTGCAAAAAGGCATGGAAAGCCAAGACAACAGCTGAAAACTATCAGTAATTAAAAAGAAATCCAGACCCTTGTCAGTGCAAATTAATATCAGCTGGTTCAGTCCCAACTGATGGCCTACAAAAAGGTGTCACACAAGACGCCATCCCATGATGGGTAAAAGCAAAGAGCTGTCTCAAGACCTTCGCAACCTAATTGTTGCAAAACACAATGATGGCATTGGTTATAGGCGCATTTCTAAGCTTCTAAATGTTCCAGTGAGCAGTGTTGGGGCCATAATACGGAAGTGGAAAGATAATCATTTCACCATAAATTTGTTTCGACCAGGTGCTCCTCGCAAGATTTCCGACAGAGGAGTGAAAAGAATAATCAGAAGAGTTGTCCAAGAGCCAAGGACCACTTGTGGAGAGCTTCAAAAAGACCTGCAATTAGCAGGTACTGTTGTCTCAAAGAAAATAGTAAGTAATGCACTCCACCGCCATGGCCTGTATGCACGCTCACCACGCAAGACTCCATTGCTGAAGAAAAAGCATGTTGAAGCTCGTTAAAAGTTTGCTGCACAACATTTGGAAAAGCCAGTGAAATACTGGAAGAATATAGTGTGGTCAGATGAGGGCAAAATTGACCTGTTTGGATGCCATAATACACACCATGTTTGGAGGAGAAATGGCACTGCACATCACCCTAAAAACACCATACCAACAGTGAAGTTTGGAGGTGGGAACATCATGGTGTGGGGCTGCTTTTCAGCAATGGTACTGGCAGAGAGAGAGATGGGGGGGGGAGCGAGAGCTCTAAATCCCGACTGAAAATCCTCAAATAAACTATTGCTCTGTAGAAAGTCACACAGCTGTTTAGCAACTGCTTTCTCAAGGATCTTAGAGAGAAATGGAAGGTTAGATATAGGTCTATAGTTGGCTAAAACATCTGGATCAAGTTTGGGCTTTTTCAGAAGAGGTTTAATTACAGCTACTTTAAAGTACTGTGGTACATAGCCTGTTGATAAAGACAGATTGATCATATCTAGTATAGAAGTGCTGACTAAGGGTAAAACATCTTTAAGCAACCTAGTCGGGATGGGGTCTAAGAGGCAGGTTGATGGTTTAGATGAAGAAATTTTGAAGTTAGTTGGTAAAGATTGAGGGAAGCAAAACAGTCTAAACATATCTGGTTCTACAGCTGTTTCTAAGGTTCCTGAGTTTAGAGATAAGTTGGTGCCAGTTGAGGGCAGGTCTTGGTGAATTTTGTTTCTAATAGTTAGAATTTTATCATTAAAGAAGCTCATGAAGTTGTAACTACTGAGAGCTACGGGAATACTTGGCTCAATAGAGCTGTGACTCTCTGTCAGCCTGGCTACAGTGCTGAAAAGAAACCTGGAGTTGTTTCTATTTTCCTCTATTAATGACGAGTAGTACGCTGCTCTAGCATTACGGAGGGCCTTCCTATAAGTTTTAAGACTATCTTGCCAAATTAAACGAGAATTTTCCAGTTTGGTGGAACGCCAGTTCCTCTCAAGTTTCCACGATATTTGCTTTAATTTGCGAGATTCAGTGTTATACCATGGAGCTAACCGTCTTTGTTTTATTTTTTAGAGGGGCTACAGAGTCGAGTGTCATTCGCAGCGAGCCTGCTGCACTATCAACAAGATGATCGATTTGGGAGGGACTGAAACTAGCATAGGAGTCCTCCGTTACTTTGTAACTTGATAATGAATTTAGAGCTGATGGAATCGCATCCTTAAATTTAGCTACAGCATTATCAGACAGACATCTTGTATAGAAAGTTTTGCCTAATGGCGTGTAGTTCAGCAACACAAACTCAAGTTATCAAACAGTGGTCAGATAAAGAGGGATTCTGTGGGAACACTATTAAATGTTCAATTTCAATACCATATACCAAAACAAGGTCGAGGGTGTGGTTAAAACAGTGAGTCGGTTCATGAACACTCTGAGAGAAGCCAATGGAATCTAACAGAGAGATAAACGCAGTACTAAAGCTGTCATTCTCAACGTCCACGTGAATATTAAAATCCCCTACAATAATAACTTTGTCCGTTTTAAGGACTAAAGTTGACAAAAACTCTGCAAATTCAGATAAGAATTCAGAATATGGGCCAGGGGCTCGGTACACTAACGAAAAGAATTGGTTGTGATTTCCAGTGATTTCCAACTTGGGTGCGAAAGACCAAGAACAAGGCTTTCAAATGAGTTATAATTTAGTTTAGGTTTAGAGCTGATTAGTAGGCTAGAGTCGAAGATAGCTGCAACTCCACCTCCTCGGCCTGTGCCTCGAGGAATGTGAGTATTAATATGACTGGGAGGGGTGGATTCATTTAGGCTAACATATTCTCCATCACCCAGCCAGGTTTCAGTAAGACAAAATAAATCAATATCATAATCTGATATTAGTTCATTTACTAGTACATCTTTAGAAGAGAAAGATCTGATGTTTAAGAGTCCACATTTAACTCTCCTATTAGTTTGCACTATTGCTCTTGTGGTTTTAATTTTTATGAGGTTTTTATGTACAGCTCCTCTTCTGTTTACCTTTGATTTAAATAATTTCGATGGTCGGGAGCAGACACCGTCACTATAGGATTTTCACTAAGTAACTCCTGAAATGGAGGAGCAGAGAAGTGTGTTAGACTGCGACTCTGCCTCCTGGTCTCAACTCTGGGTTGTCATGGATTTGGTCCGCTAATAAACTTGGCCAGATTTCTAGAAATGAGAGCTGCTCCTTCCCAAGTGGGATGGATGCCGTCTCTCCGGATCAGACCAGGTCTTCCCCAGAAAGTCTGCCAATGATCTACAAAGCCCACATCGTTTGCTGGACACCACCTCGACAACCAGCGGCGGAATGACGACATGCGGCTATACATGTCATCACTGGTCAGATTTGGCAAGGGTCCAGAGAAAACTACGGTGTCCGACATTGTTTTTGCATATGTACACACCGACTCAACATTAATCGTGACCTCCGATAGGCGTAACCGGGAGTTATTACAATGAATGTGAATAACAATCTTACTGTATTTACGTTTATCCTTATCCAGCAGTTTCAAATAAGACTCAATGTCGCCCGCTCTGGCCCCAGGGATGCACTTAACTATGGCCGCTGTCTTCGCTAACTTCACGTTTCTCAAAATGGAGCTGCCAATGATCAGAGTTGGTTTCTCAGAGGGTGTGTTGCTGAGTGGGGAAAATCTGTTAGAAACATGAACAGGTTGATGGTGCCTCATGGACTTTGAATGCTTACGACTATTCCTCCTTCGGACAGTCACCCAGCCCCCCCCCTTCCTGGCTGCACAGGGAAATGCCGGGGGACGGCTACCACAGGCTAACTCAGGCCGTTCCGCACCGACTACCGGGGACTTGCTAGCTACAGTAGCTAAAGACTGATCTACCAAGGTGCGGAGCCATACTTCTAAATCACTGAGCCTCGCCTCCATGTCTACAAATAAACTACACTTATTACATGTACCATTACAGCTAAAGGAGGCAGAGGAGTAACTGAACATCTGACATACTGAGCAGGAGAAAGTAGGAGAGAGAGAGGTAGAAGGAGAATCCATCGCTAGCTGCTAAGCTAAAGTCGCTAATGGCTAAGCTAAAGTATTGTAGCGTCAGCTACCAAAACTTTAGAACAACTATGAGATTGAACAGCAGTCACTAAAAGATGGAAAGAACTGTGAGTGCTTAGGCAAAATCACTGTAAGAATAAGTGTTTAGCAGACAGTTGGCTGCTGTAATCTAACAAACGTAACTGTTATTTAGTGAGAGCAGCACAACACGATAACAACACACAAGCACCGGAAACGGAAATGAGTCGACACGCTTACCGCAGTACGTCAGCAACCTCCGTGAATGATGAAGATGAAACGAGGGTGGACATTTCAGCAAGACAACGATCAAAAACACACAGCCAAGGAAACTCTCAACTGGTTTTAAAGAGAGAAAATAAAGCTGCTAGAATGGCCCAGCCAATCACCTGACTTAAATCCCACTGAAAATCTATGGAAAGAACTGAAGATCAAGATTCATAGAAGAGGCCCACGGAACCACGGAAGATTTGAAGACTGTTTGTGTGGAAGAATGGGCCAAAATCATACCAGAGCAATGCATGCGACTAGTTTCTGCATACAGGAGGCATCTTGAAGCTGTCATTACCAACAAAGGCTTTTGTACAAAGTATTGAATAAATATCAGTAAGCGTGTTCAATACTTTTTCCCTGTGTCATTTCTCATTATTACACACAACTTTATTTCTGAAATTCTTTGTTTTGGTTTCTTTGTATGTATGGATTACTTGGGTTGTTACCAACATCTGGTGAAAATTTCATGTCAATACCTCCTTTGGAAATATATTTACTGAGAAAAATGGTGACGTGTTCAATACTTATTTCACCCGCTGTATCTGACTCTAACCTGTCTTCTGTGTCTGCTTCTGAGTCCCAGTGTCCTTCACCATAACAATGTATCTGTATCCCTGGTCGAGAGAGAGAGAGAGAGAGAGAGAGAGTCAAAGTAATAATAATAAAAGGGTTTTGGCTCAACAGAATTCACTTCCATTAACCTGACAATCGACCAACCGAGAGACCCTGAAAGAACATTTCAAAACATTGTATGTATTTGTCCCAGTGTCAATGTACTCTTTTAGACCTCCATAAAAGTGTCAGAATGGAATACTGAGTGCACAGTAAGCAAAACAGCTTTGGACCCAATCTCAGAAACTAAACATGGCAGGATGAGTTTGTTTTGTGTGCAGTGTCCAAAAAATCCAAACAAAGTAGTCCAATAAAGCAAGGTCATAAAACCAGACAAAGTAAATCCAAATAGGTAACATAAATGTCCACAGACAAAAGACCAAGAATCACATACACACAAAAGCAGCCAGGGAGATTAAACACAGATGAGACACATAGGGTAATCAAAGGGAAGACACAGACAGGGAATAAAGTGGGACAAGACACAAAACTTCCAAAATAGAGCAAGAAACACCAAACAAAATCCCAAACTGTGACAAAGTGATTAATTATGACACTATTCACTGAGTGTAACTACATTCTCTCTCTAAGCAGTGAGGAGGAGCTGGAAACTCTACACACTTTAGAAGTAATCTGAGGTGGGTGCACTTCACCACTAAATAAAGTGAAACCCAGCCAAGTTCTGCTCTGTGTTCTTATCTGCTCCCAGATCAATCAATATAGTGTATGTTATATGTTCCAGTCACTCCAGATATTTTATATCTCAGTGCTCTGCACAACACATTTGGCATTCTCTGTATCAATTTCATATTAGAGTGAATGGAGGCAGGGGAATGTTTGAAAGCTCCCATAAGGGCTGTTTATATCTCACACTGCTGATGGAGCTCTTACTATATTGGAGGAGGTAATATCAGTCCTCTTCTGCAGAGTGGTAGAAGTAGTGGACTGTGGGAAGGTTGTGCTTGTGTGGGATAAGAACCGCCGACTGGAGTTTTGACAACAGAACAGCTGTTTGAGAAATTAACATGCTGTTAATTCTAGTTAGCATTTTAAATGTGAAAGTTCATGTTATCTTTCTTCCTTCAGGCAGAATTAATTTTTCCACTGCGTCTCTCTACAATCATTAACATTGTTTTGTCAGTCTTACATTTGTATCAAATACTATTATTCATGGACATTGAGTTGATCAAGGAACTGTGCGTGGAGTGAGTTTTGGCAATGCGTGATACTATATGCTCAAATTAACTTGTGATACAACAGCTGTATCTACCATTGGTCATGGTCCATATTCTTCATATTCATATCCATTTATCATTTAGACCTAACCAAAATCAAATACTTAACATATGCAACAGGCACCAGATGTGGTGTAAAAACAAAACACAAAACCAAACCACATGTTAACACAGTGCACAAATTAAAGTTCAATATGCAATGCAAACTCTAGGTCGTTTTACATTAGTAGCTAGATTGACCCATTACTGTGACTGAAGAAAAGACAAAAATTGCTGAATGTCACATTGCTATAATCAGCCACTACTACTGGCCTGGAATGGAGGAGGACATTTGCTAGTGGGTGAGTTGGTATCTTGAAAATGTTGAGGTGAAACAAACATTCAGCAACTGCACAGAGGCCTTTACATATAATTTTAAGTGATAATTTATAATTCATCCACCTATGTGCATTCCTGTCATGGAGCACTGGGGAGTGTAATGTGTAGGGCTTTCTGTGGATGTAACACTGAAGAACTGTTTTCAGTTACAGTTATAGTTTTTTGTCTATTTTAGGTTGTTCAGTGTCCACAGTGTCAGTTGAGGAGGGCAAATATTAAAGAAAAGACATGGTACAATCCAATAGCGGTTAAGAAAATGATGGCATACACTGCAAACACAGTATGCAGGTACACAGGTTACAGAGCCTCTTGAAGTTGTTGGGATGAAGCTGGTGGGTAAACTTAGACTAACAAATGGTGTTAACCAGTACATGTGTGTCATGGTTGATTATTTCACCAAATGGATAGAAGCCTAGTTTTTACAAATTTGGTGCACCTAAATTACTGCTAGCAGACCAGGGCATAGAGTTTTACAACAAGGTGCAAGGCAGGGGCAATCCCAGGTGACATCTGTAGAGCAGCGGCCCACAGATCAGGTCCGGTGTTACAGTTTAACTGGTGGCTAAATTAACTGGTAATATTCCCAAGGTACAGTAACCATGCCTTATGTGTCCCCAATGTGTAATTAGGCCTACTGCTATGCTGACTTATTTCATGTCCTTCCTCCTCTTAAAACATCAGCTATGTGTTGTGTCAGCATCAAAGAAGTCTGCTCTCATCATCATCCACAGACCAATGACATTGTGAAGAAACTGAATGGGACAATATAATGGTATGTTTTGTTTTTAATACATGAATGAATTCTTGCTCTCATAGTATAATGTGTTGATTTGCTGTACCTAGCAGCAGTTTTATTATACATATGAACCCAAATTATCTTCTGCTTTCTCATGTCTATATTTAATCTGCATTTTGAGGTCCCTGAACAAAGTGGTGGCCGATCACCCCAAACATTGGAACCAGTTTTTGCAGTCAACCATGTTTGCACTTTGGACATAGAAGCAGCTGATGAATATGTACAGCCCATACTTTCTAATGTTTGGGAGGGAGGCAAGGTATACCTCAGATGTGCCCAAAGACTATGAAGTAAGATTGTGTACACTGCAGGGATGTGACAAGGTAGGATAAGTACCAGCTTTAATAATCATGTATTCCTGCACTTTGGATAACATTGAGGGAGCAACAACGTACATGAAATCATTTTCCTTGTGAGTGCTTACCTAGGCTAACATAAGCTTGTCCCTGCGAAGTCATTTTAACATTGAACTGACCATGAATTGAAAAGATCTTACATGGCTCAAGTTAAAACTGGCAAACTAACCAAGATATGTTCTCTTTGTAGAGCGCTGGTCCACAAACACGATCCAGCTATTGGCAAGTGGACATGCTCCACAACTGTACATCCCAAACAACAGGACACAACAACAGTGTAACAATGTGAATATCTCTGTGGCCATCAATCATCAAAAAGTCATCATAATTATACTTAACGGAAAGTTTTTGTCTTGTACCCTGCGGACCAGTAAGTTGTGTTGATATTGAGGCTGGACATAGCAATGTCCTTGTTGAATGACACAGATTTGCAATACTATAACAGGTATATGTAAATGTTATGTCTCTATTAACAGTAGACTACATTAATGCCTGTATCATATTTTACAGATGACCTGTGCCAGCTGTGTCAGGCTTGTGTTGGGGAGAGCTCAGGGGCTGACATTGATGAGTGGGTAAGAAGCTTAATTCAGTTGCAGATTTGCGTGGAAGACCGGACTCCACCTTGGATAGGTCATCTCAACATCACTGGCTGTACTGTCACTATCACTAACTTGCATGTCTTTACACTTTCTAAAGACACTGATGCATGAATATACACCTTGGTTCCAAATTATTATGCAAATTGGAATTTGAATGGAGGGTTCACTAACGATATGCTGTGTTAACAGCACTACACTGTAAAGTTTAGAACACTTTACTGTCTAGCCATTACTTACCCATGACAGAAACTAATGTGCGAGTATCAGCTGTTATCAATCATACAGTCAATGGTCCTGTCATGTACTGCACACGATGACTCTAAGTAAATTACATGATTAATTAGTTAGCTAGCTCACAACGATGTTTATCAGTTTGATGCTCTGACTTAATGAGGCGTGATGCCGTGACAGTTTAACGAGGCACAGTGCGCCTGCGCAAGCTTGGAGAATGACATATGACTTATGGAATTACTATAGTCATATCACCACCCCACTGGCGACCTGTCAAGGGTGTACCCCGCCTTGCGCCCGATGTCAGCTGGGATTGGCTCCAGCCCCCCCCCCCCGCGACCCTGTATGCATGATAAGCGGTTGACGATGGATGGATGGATGGATGTCACCACCCCGTTTAAGTAGCAATTTTTGCAAATTTGAGCACAAAATTAAGCTATTTGGCAAAAAATATTTGACAAACTATGTGGGTAATCAACATTGTAAGGAAATGAAATATCATAGAAATGTCAAAATACACTGGAGGGGGGCTTTAAGCATGGACCAGGCAGGAATATCGATTTTCGCCTCAAAATGCAATGGGTAATCCATGGACGATCAGATTATCTTGTCAGCCTATGCATGCCACTCACCTCCGCGAAGCCAGGAGGCTCAGCTAGCATCTCAAACCGAACATTTTTATCCACACCAAACAAACAAACACCAAGTATCTAAATAAACTTATATCACAACATAAATCACTCTGTAATCAGTTTACATAGCTGCACAAGTTGCCTTCCACATATCTCTTCTCTCATCCTACACGCAGGCCGACCATTCTACAGAAAGCTGAGCTCCAGCTCTGATTAGCTGTGTAACTCATTACTCAACTCACAAAACTCAGAGTTATTAGCCGACTAATAATAACAAACGCAGCAATATACATTTACAGTTACAACCGCTGACTTACTTTTGTCATTTTTGCTGTTATCAGTCCAAAAACAGCTGCATTATGTGTCAATAGAGATCGTTGTTGCGGGCCGCCATCTTGGTGAGGTCAGTGAGCTCTTAGGTTATGTTTCTCTCGTCAAATTGAAAGAGAGTTGCTTTGGGGGAGACAATCTTTATCCTCTACTGACCAACTTGAGGAGCTACACAGACATCCAGTATACCAATCGATTCGTCTGCTCAAGACGAAGAAAACGGCCGCACTTACAGCAATATGTTCTATTCTCAGCTTGTGCGCTTGTAAAGCACTTGGGTACTTTTGGTCACAGGAATATTGATCAATATTCACTGTTTTTATCAATATTTCAATGTTTTGGAAGCTTTATGTCATTTGGAATGTGGTTGTATCGAGAAAAATAGTGTTTTAAAGAAAACTCCTAATAAAAGTGAACATATAAACAGTAAATATGGCCAAAACATGAACATGCCTGGTATATTTTTTGAAAAATTGCGTAATAACTGTTGTATATTAGTTTCTTTTCACGAAATTTATAGTTACAGTTTCTATTCTAGGTGTTTTAGAAGATATTCAGTTGCATTATAATGAGTTGGATGATGGTTTTGATGGTGATATTGCTATTAAAATATAGATTTTATACCAGGCGAGGATGAAATTATTATATTCTCTTTTATTGCATCTCCATTTACTCTTTAATAGAAAAATAAATAGGTTCATCCATATTCCTTGGCCTCAGACCTATCAAAGGAGACCAGAATTATGCATCTAGGCCTAATGGTTGAGGAGTTATTACTGATTTATTTTGGGTACGTTATTTCAGGTGTTTTTCCTGGAAATAGGTGTCTGTTTCCAAGTGGTTAAAAATTTAGTTTTTCAGTCAAACTCATGGATGGTATTGTGTTTTCGGGCTCTTTGGAACACTGAAATCAATCTCAGACACCTGTGATAATTAGTTTGCAATGTGAGGCCAATTAAAGGAAAACTACTTAAGAAGGACGTTCCACATTATTAAGCAGGCCACAGGTTTCAAGCAGTATGGGAGTGAAAAAGGATTTCTCTGCTGCAGAAAAGCATCAAATAGTGCAATGCCTTGGCCAAGGTATGAAAACC
Organism: Micropterus salmoides; assembly: GCF_014851395.1. NCBI lineage: Eukaryota > Metazoa > Chordata > Actinopteri > Centrarchiformes > Centrarchidae > Micropterus > Micropterus salmoides. Next base: position 13,078,687 of record NW_024042261.1, on the reverse strand, counting down.
TTAGAAATTACACGAAAACCTAAGCATGATCATCGTACTGTAAAGAGATTTGATTCAGAGCACAGACGGGTTCATGTAGATAAAGGCATAATGAGGAAGGTTACTGCCAGACAAATTCATCGGATTAAGAGAGCAGCTGCTAAACTGCCATTACGAAGCAGCAAACTGCTGGTGCCTCTGGAGTCCCGCAAACCTCAAGGTGTAGGATCCTTCAATTTGGCCACCCCTTGCCAAAGCTCACGAGCAGAAACGGTTGCAGTGGGCCCAGAAACACATGATTTACTATTCAAACAGTCTTGTTTACTGATGAGTGCCGTGCAACCCTGGATGGTCCAGTTGGATGTAGTAGTGGATTGTCACCATGTCCCTATAAGGCTGTGACGTCAGCAAGGAGGTGGTAGAGTCGTGTTTTGGGACGGAATGATGGGGAGAGAGCTGGTAGGCCTCTTTAGGATTCCTGAATGTGTGAAAATGACCTTGGCAAAGTATGTAGAGTTTCTGACTGACCACCTTCTTCCAAAAGCATCTTCATGTATGACAATGCACCATCTCATGCTGCAAAGAATACCTCTGTGTCATTGGCTGCTATGGGCATAAAAGGAGAGAAACTCATGGTGTGGCCCCCATCCTCCCCTGACCACAACTATATTGAGAACGTTTGGAGCATCCTCAAGCACAAGATCTATGAGGGTGGGAGGCAGTTAGCATCAAAACAGCAGCTCTGGGATATTCTGACATCCTGCAAAGAAATTCAAGTAGAAACACTCCATAAACTCTCAAGTTCAATGGATGCAAGAATTGTGAAGCTAATATCAAAGAAGGGGACCTTTCTTTGATATCAGCTTCACAATTCTTGCAGGTGTAAACCCAATAGCGATAGAACAGCCTTGAATGTAGATTATCCTTAAATCCTTTCTTTTTTTTTTGCAACATATTTTTATTAGAACTTAGTCTGGTAAGACCTGTAAGTCTGCAAAATACGATGATGATGCCAGATTTAAGAAAAATTTAATTTTCTCAAGTTTTAAGAAATACATAACATCAGTAAGACACTGTGAAACTGGCGGAGGACTTGGACATTTCCACTGCAGTAAAGACGTGAAATTGAGAATTTCTTTCTGCACCAAATTAAATCAACCTGATTTGTCTGGGGTCCCCAAAATAGCAATTAAGAGCCATGGTTGAAGGTGTATTCCTATTATAATTAAAATGATGTTGAAGTAACCAGACCAAAAGTTTTGTAATCGTGGACAAAGATAAAACATGTGACTTAAGTGACACTGGGTTCAGACATCTTTCACACTTATCCTTTATTCCAAGGAAAATAGCAGATCATCTTGTTTTGGAAAAATGGACCCTGTGTACAACCTTGAAGTGAATCAGCAAGACGTGCACAAGATTAATCTATCAACGACTTCCTGCCACCAATCCTCACTGAATTGCTGTCCCAGTTCCTCTTCCCAAGCAGTCTTTGGTTTTTGGAGTTTGTGTAGTTGCAAAGATACAGAATCTGGTTCTACATTTCTGAGAACATCCCTCTTTGTTGTGGCTTAAAGTTAAGCAATCTATCCCATGGTTGTTGAGGAGGTAAGAAGGGGAAATTAGGAAAAGTTTTTGAAACAAAGTGACAAACAAACTTGAAGGTACCTAAAGAAATGGTTCACGGGTAATCCGTACAATGATGACACATTGGTAAATCTTCCAAAAATACCATCAGAATATAAATCACTAAACAATGTATACCTTTGTTATGCCATATTAAAAAAAGTAGAATTGACTGAAGAGGGAGGGAACAAATGATTCCTACACAGTGAACCAACTGGAGATGATGTTACAAATTTGAAGAGCGAGAAAATATACAAGCTTGTGGTAATGTGTATATAATAATTTCACCCAATTTATAGATTTTTCTCCAAAGCCAAATTTAGTAAAGGGTATCCCCACTAGTGATGTGCGATCCCACATTCCTATCTGATCCAATACCAAGTAATACCCAGGCTGGTATTGCCGATACTGATACCAATACTTTTTACATATTCTATTTCTAGTTTAATGTGACCTCCCCCTCCCGTTTCTGTATTTATGAGAGAAATAAGGAGAAGACTGTAGCCTTACCAATTCAAAATAATAGCTGCATAATGACAATCAAACTACTGTCATATTCTTTAATTATAATAAAAATATAAAAATATCCTGCTCAGAACTGCCGCTTCATAACATCATCCTATTATTGTGACAGACTTAATCTCAGATGTTTAGCGAAGTTTGCGTTTTTGCCAAAGTATTTTTCACTGTCTTTGTGCATACATCACACAGAGCAACATTATTACCTTCACAGCTAAAATACAGCCAGACATGACTGTTTTTACTGTCAGCCAGAGTCAGTATTCAATCTCGGGAAATGTAAGGAGCTGCAGCGGCTCACTTCAGAGAAGCTCCGTCACAGAGACGTAGCCCAAGCATGACTTTGACAGGCGGAAGGAAAAGTAGTTCCTATCAACCGAGTATAATTAGACCATCCTGGTGACAGTAAGATACTTATGATAAAATACACACTCACTCTAAATGATTGAGTTTAGATATCGATCCTTTTATATGAGTATCGATCCTAGAGCAGGAAATGTTGGTATCAGAAATACCGATATTTTAGGATCGATCCGCTTTGAGCACCCCGGGGCGGACCCCATCAGGGCCTGCAGCCTTGTTGGAGTGGAGTCTACTCAGCTGTCTTCTCACCTGGTCAGCAGTGAGGCACACATATGTTACAAATAGGAGAGGGGTTGAGGAGGAGTCATCGAACTGGAGAAAGCTGTTAAACTGAGAGCCAGAGGAGGGGAAGTAAGGGTCTCCCAGGAGGAGGGTGGGGGACAGTGAGGAGGTTGGACAGGGGAGTAGTGGGGTTGGAGGTGGTAGAGGGCAGACAGCAGCTGAGTTAGTGGGGGGATGGGCGGGAGCTATTGAGTCAAATCTGTTAAAGAAATCTGTTTAAGTTTGTTGGCCCTGTCCAAGCTGCCTTCAACTCCTCTGCTGCTAGTCGATCTGAAGCCAGTGATGTTCTTCATGCCATTCCAGACCTCCTTCTTGTTGTTCTGCTGGAGTTTACGCTCCAGCTTCCTTCTGTACTTCTCCTTTGTTTCCATGATGTTCACCTTCCCCCTGAATGGCCCTCACCTCCTCCCTATTACCTTCACTGAAAGCTCTCCTCTTAGCATTCAGGATGTCCTTGATGTACTTTGTTACCCACAGTTTGTTTGGGTAACAATGGATAGTTTTTGCTAGGACAGTGCAGTCCACACAGAAGTTAATGTAGTCTATGAATGTAGTCTCATAGGCCTCCTCCAACCATCTCCTCACTGTCCTCACTGAGGCACATAGCAGTGATTGATGTGAACCAGGGGTTGGGGTCTGACCTGCCCGGGGGGGGGGGCTGTATGCATCCTTAATGTTAGCAAATAGCAGGTCCAGGGTCCTCTCCTCTCTAGTATGGCAACTCACATACTAGGTGTCGTTGGTTAGTGTGGTGGCCATCACATCATTATGACGGCACTCGGGTGTTGAGTCTGGAGTTCAGCAATGGCGGTGTGGATGATATAACACACAGACGTCAGGTTGGCAGAGGGCAGAATGTAAACAGCAACAGCGATGGCATGTGGAATTTTCCCGTGGAACAGCAAGCCCTCTGCCTTTATGCTTACTGCTCTCGGTGCAATCCGTTTCGGCCCGAACAGTCTGAAAGCCGTCGATGGAGACGTTGCGGTCAGGTATATCCTGGTGTTGCCAAGTCTCTGTGAAGCACATTAAACTTCACTCCCAGAACTTCCTCTGACTCCCGGCTAACGCTGTTAGCTCATCCATCTTATTAGGCAGTGACCTCACATTGCCCATGATGAGAGAGGGGGGACATGGCTTAAATCTCCTTCTCCTAAGTCTCTGTTGTCTGGACCCCTCTCTCTTCCCTCGCTGTTTCATTCCTCCTCTGCACCCTCTGTGTGTCCTCCTCCAGATCTCAGTGGGGATGTCTTTGGGCCTGGGTGCCATGCCGCTCAGCGCGATCAGCTGATCCTGGGTGTAAACAAAGCAGCCATGTAGTTGCTGTGCAGCGGTGCCATGGTTTACCAAGACTCTCCCAACTTGCATGTTTAGAGAGAGTGTAGTTTAAATTACGTATAGACCAAAAATCACACATGTAAGATATAAAAAGAAAGTTAAAAAGTTAGAAAATAAGATGACAAATGACAGAGCAACTGCAACAGGCTGCATGCACGTTGGTGCACGCGCACTGACATACAGTCCCCTCCAAAAGTAAGGCAAATTCCTGTGTTTTTGTTGTTCACTGAAGACATTTTCAAAGTACTTCTTCGGACTGCAAAGCTTTCTGGGTATGTAGGCCATGAGGGTAGCTGATACAAAGTGCTAACCATTGGACTTGTAAAATGGGAGAAACTAAACAGGTGAGGCTCCCTGCTGTTCTTGGTAAGACTCTACCAACTGACCATGTTCTCAGTCACAAAAAAGGAAGGCATGAACGAAGATAAGGAGGCCTTGTTATTCACCCTCTGTCATTCACAGCACAGAGGACTTGTCTTGTCTTGTAGAAATTAGTTTTAGTTTCACACTGACATTCAGTTTACCTTTGAATGCTGAAATACTTAATGGATGTTACACATACATTATGAATCAAAACAAAAAGTGGGGGAAAATCACCCCTCTGCTACTAGTTATTTTAGACTGTGAAATCAAAATTAAATTAAAATTATTAAACATATTCTCCCTAAACTGGAAATCAGAACAACAAGTCTTTGGATTGATGATGTCATCAGGTAGAACTTTGATATATGACATCCAAAAGAGTTTATTATCAAGTCTACAGGGTTCACATATGTGAATCAGAAAATGTGTCCATGTAAAAGGTCAGCAATTGGTCAGAGAGGATTGGATGAAGGAACGTCAGGCTTTCAGTGTCGCTTCTGTAGTGGGCAGCCTGCCAGCTATAGAGAACCTATGGACTCTCATTCAGTGTTAAGTTGTTCACAGTCAGGTGGTGTGTGGCTTGATAGTGTGTGAGCATGTTAATCTGAAAAGTCTTGCTACATAAAATGATTTAGTCTAAGTCAACAACGTCCATATATCTACACGTAACTGTAACATAAGTGTTTCCTAAATGTTAAAGCATCATTTATATGTCAAAGTGAAATGGCTATGAATCATTCCCTGTCTGAGAATCAGCATCTGCTTTAGTCTTTTAATTCCACTTATCTCTGTACTTTTTGTTTTTCATTTAAGTGAACAATTTCGTCTCATTCTTTTTTTCATCTACTGAGTATCATTGCAATCACAGGTGGCTGTTCCACCTACTCTGTCTTCCTCTAACAAGGCCGGGTGATAATTTATCATGCTGCTGTGTATGGCAGAGAAGCTTTATGAGAGTGAACTAAGCGGAGGAAATTAATTTGAAAAACTCCATTATGGAACATAAATCAATTTGTCACCATAAACAATGGATATCACACACACACACAAAAAAAGCATTTGTTCTGGAATTAATATAGTAACACAAATCAGGAAGCCATTTATTCCTGTAACATCTGACTTTATCAGTTTTTTTTTCTGTAATACAAAGTAAATCAGATAACTTTAACAGATGGCTTAATCAAGAAGGGTTGAGGCTAAGAAAAAAGGTTGGAAACTTGACACATTATCAGCGGACAACAATATAAGACTGCTTCACAGTTTTAATGACTCTGTGCAAACCCTCAGCATTCATGAACCAAGTATGCAAACAGAAGCTTATGCTGCAGTAGATTATAGATTTCGAGTCTTCCTACCATGTGAATATCTATTATGTAATGAAGCCAGGCAGCCGTCTGTCACTTTTACCCAGCTGGACTGAAACCTTTGGCTCTATTAAAGAGGTCATATTATGCTTTTTGGCTTTTCCCCTCTCCTTTATTGAGTTATATACATTTTTGTGCATGTAATAGGTTTGCAAAGGAAAAAAAGCCCCATCTCCCAAAGAAAACACTGCTCTGAACTGCCTGAAAACAGCTTGTGTGTAGTCCTGCCTTTTCCCTTTGATCCCTGTGACAACACAGCAAAATGCGCAACATAATGCTCGCCAAGCAACTGGTCCGATACGCCCTCAAAAACACTGGTGGAAAAACAACACACATTAGCTACCGTCCAGGCAGTCAATGGACAAAAAATTGTTACTGTGATGTAGAGACAGTGTTCAGTTAAAACTTTATGGATCAAAGATAAATGTGTTATAGATGAATAACTCACCACTCTGAAAATCTTGCTCCAGTCCATGTTGCTAAGCTGGCAAGGGGATATACAGCTTAACAAACAACTCCCAACAAATATCTTGTAGAGGAAAAATGTATTACTCCATAGCTAAAACAAAGCGTTCAACACACAGGGTGAAAAGAGGAGCATCAGCAATGTGCAGTATGAGGGAAAAATGGTGTTTTTTGAAAATGAAACCATGTAAACCTGTTCTGGTACAACCCCTAAATAGGATTCAAGATTCACAAGACCTGAAAATGAGCATAATGTGACTTCTTTAAACATTTTTGGTTGTCGCATTTTTCTTATGTCAGACTGGCTGGCTGGTAACTGGCTGAGTGTGCATACAAAGACCCCATTAAGAAAATGTAAACCCTTATGGTCCTTTAGAGGTGATGACCTACAGTAAGATATAACTAGTTAAATGTTTTGGTTTGTACATCTCAAGGTTAAGAATAAAATACTTTTCATAGCTAACAGCAATCTTACAATGTAAAGAGTAAACTGTTGTTCTTAAGTTAGTCAAACATTAAGGATTCAGCCTCAGTGAGAAGGAGAGTGCCTACAGATGTATTTTCTGTGATTCTAAGACTTTGAGGTTAAAGCTGTTCAATTTGGATACTTTCAAAATCTACCCCGCGACCCTGTACACAGGATAAGCTGTTGACGATGGATGGATGACTTTCAAAATCTAGCTGTCTCTTGGCCAACATTACCTGCCCCAGCTTTAAATATCAGAGCGAAACAACCTCTGGCAGGTACAAATAAACTCATCTCCCCCGTCTCTGTTTTCAGCATGCTCTGCTTCATCACAGCATAGGTAAAGTAAGCAGAGGTTGAAAACATTCTCTTACTAATAGACCTGTATATCATTGTGTACAGTACCCATAACATCATCATTTGTGGAGATAAAATAATTTGGCTCTCTTTTCTCTGATTCTCAGAGGGAGAAAAGAAATCAGAGAATCAGAGGGCATTGTGAAAATGTGGTAATTACTCAGGATAGGGAACACCTCTGGGTGCCTTGAGGTGCAGTGAAGCTATTAGTGTGGTGTTGTCTTTAATATCCTCTGCCATATCTCTATGTGAAGTTCCTCACCTTTGACTGGATTTCCCCACTGAAGCAGAGCAATTAAAATGTGTTTGGTTCTTCTGGGGATAGAAGGCTGCGTGTGGATCAATTCACAGGCTCAGAATATGTTGGTCTTTACACTCTTGGAAATAATAGTGCTAACTAGAACCATATACAGTTATTTGGCTTGTCCCCATGGGAGAACCATTTTTAATTCCTGGTAGAACCTTTAATGAAGGTTACCCCCAGAACCCCTTCAGAAAGATCTACAAGGTACCTAATTTAGAGGGTTCTACATAGAACCACCTGTGAAAGCTTCCACCTGGAACCACCTAAGAGGGGTTTGACAGAGAACCCCTCTGTAGTGTAATAGTATCTCCCAGAACCCTCCCTGTGGGTTCTATCCAAAACCTTTCCACCTCGTAAGGGTCCCATCTAGAGCCCATCCGGCAGGTTCCACAGAGAACCCTTTTATATTTGAATGGTTTCATATAGAAACACGTACAGAAAAATATATTTGTATATTCTAAAACAAAAAAACTACGTACATGTATTCACCCACACAGTGGATGAAAAGATTTCTAAAGCACTCAATTAGTGACTTTACACTTAGACCCTACTGGGGATAAAACCTCTGTACTGCTGCAGTGGATCAGGATAATGGTTGCGTATCTTCCAGACACAGCAACTCGGTATCACGACTCTGTGACCCTGTCCTAGTGCTCCATACTGCCATACTACAAATTGCCTGTATGCTACGTAACGGAACTGTCTATAACTCTGTCCTGGATCTGGAAGATCAGCCACTGCGTGAATGTCATTCCAGACATTCCAAAATGTAGGCTTCCATGTGTGGTTGTATGGAAATGCAGTAATCTGGATGTTGTCCACAGCACTTTTGTTCCACGAATGTAGCCATTTCTCTGCACCTCTGGCAGACACACCAAGTGGGTTGCCCTGACACAAGAGGACCTGGTGGCGGAGCATTTTCTGATATCCTTTCAAGAACATCAAACATCAGACTTGGGTCGCGCATCAGGCAGAGCTCCAGGACTTGATGTGATTGTCCCAGGCCCAGTCCTCGAAATCTGGCCTGCAATGGAATATACTGTATAATGGTTAGAATCACAAATATTGGAAATATTGGTGTAAGTGGACATAACATTTCTCAACATGATTAGATGTTTTTTTTTTGGATATGGCCTTATTGTTCTCTAACATGACTTGTGTACACTCCAGATCATAGACATAACACAGATACATACCTGTTCAGATGCCCTTGTTTGAGCTTGAAGATTCAAAACTCAACGCAGGTCCTCTTGTCCAAGACTAAGTGCTCCTTGCCCTGCACTTCGACCACCCCGTCCTCAGCCTCTACTTCCTCGGACCCTGTTTGCCCGCCCTCCTCTGCTTCGCCCTCGAGCCCGGACCTGTCCTTGAGCCGACAATGTGGTACTTGGCTCCGGAGTGTAGTCCTCATCAGAGCCAATGCCAGTGCTTTCACCGTAGCAGCTCTAATATGCAAATCACCTTTGTCAGTGTAACTGATGGTAAGGGGAAAACATGTAACATGTATCAATGCAACCTGTTTTTAGCTTTGCCTAATGTTACTGCAGCTATATGTTGCAAGCAGTTAACTAGCTAGCTCGTTACGGAATCAAACTCATTTTAAAGTTTACCAATATCGATATGCTAGCTTGATAGTGAGCAGCATAACAGTCATGTTAGTTGTTTATATTCATAATGATAAAGTTAGGTATTCTTACCTGTGATTCTGACATGATGTCACTCCACCACACTGCGCTACTCTCTGCTCGATGCTGTTAAACACGTCTTCCAGCTGAGCCGTCTGCATCGCGCTTTCATGTGTTTTGGGGGGATGGCTTTGGAAGGAGCCCAGAAGGGAGGGGGTGGGAGTTCAAAAACCAAGCAGTTTCTTGCTAGTTTCTCAAACTTACCTACCCTGCCTTTAAGCTTTATTGTAGTCGTGTGAACTTATACTGCTCCCGCTGAAGTTCGGACCCAGCCACGTGCGTCCGTTACGCGAGCAGTAACACAGGATAATATTCTCTGAATATTAATATTCATAATTTGTATTATTACAAAAACAGGGAATAAGGGCTCCCTCACTTTGCTTAAGCCTAGTTTGCACTACACGATTTTTAGCCCGATTTGCCGCTCGGCGTTCTTCATCGTTATATGTGAACTACACAACGACGCATCAAAACCGCTCCCTGACACATTTCTGACATCGCCGACGCTTGCCAGATATCTATCATGCCAAATATCTGGAAGAGTCGGCAGACGCGACATCCACATCCAACCAATGAGAGCCGGCAGCTGGCAGAGCAGGCAGTTACTTTTTCACAGCAAAACACTTTTTACTCACCCCCAGCTCTCTCTGTAGCTCAGACAATCCCTACTCCCTGCGTGTGCTAATCCATTCTTTCACCCATAATTTTGTCTTTATAATTGGTATCTTTATATTAACAAACAACAGCTGTTTCATGTGTAGGTTGGCGTCATTTCACATTTCACATGTGTTTTCTTGGCAAAACGTGGTTTGTGGTTGATATCAGTGGCCTCTATCTCCTCTTTTGGCCAGTTTATTATACCAGCGGGGTATTTGATGACTGGCAGGCGTATGTGTTGATGGCTGGGATCTTATTCTTCTCATTCAGCTGATTTTTCACGACCTCGCTTACTCTGTGTAGGTATTTGGCTGTGGCTGACTTCCTTGCTGCCTTTTCATGGTTTCTGTTAGCCTCTTACCACACTTGTCCAGTCCGAGTGACATTCTAATGTCGTTTCTGTAGATCCTGGTTGTGTGGATCAGTGAGTCGATGTCTCGCTCATTCTTGGCATGTAGTTTGATGTCATCCATGTAAAGGATGTAACTGGTTCTTCCACTTCAGAACCGGTATCTGTAGCTACTCATTGTGATGATCTGTCTGAAGGAGTTCAGGCCTTTGCAGAACAGCAGTGGGGATAGTTTATCACCTTGGTATATGCCACACTTGATGGTGACTGGCTTTGAGTTGACTTCCAGACTTGTTTTCCACAGCCCCATTGAGTCACTGATAAAGGCTATTTGTGTCCTGTTGATCATGTACATTTCCAAGCATTACAGTATCCATGTATGTGACATTGAGTCGTAAGCTTTTTTGTAGTCAATCCAGGCAGCGCACATGTTGGTCTGCCTGGTCTTGCAGTCTCGAGTGACTGTTCTATTGACCAGCTGGTGCTTGGCTCCTCTGGTATTACTACCCATTCCCTTCTGGGCCCTGTCCATGTATTGAGCCATGTGCCTAATCATCTGAGCCGCTATGATGCCTGACAGGAACTTCCATGTTGTGCAAAGGCAGGTTATTGGCCGGTATTTGGGGATCTTTCATGTCTATCTACTAGCCACTGATTGTTGTTGTGTGATTCCTCCTTCTTCTATATGTTCTTCCAGTACTGTTCAGTCTGTAAACAAAGATGGGTACATCGTAATCAGCACACCGTCTGCTCAACCTCATGTGTTACAGCTGTGTACCACCGTGCTGCTCCCAACATTACTCACTAGCAGGTGTACTTGTAAAGAAAACATTTGCCACAACTTTCACATTTAACAGATTAGTATTGTTAATCCTGATTTTACAGCTGCAGGTACCAAGTTACAGCCACAACAGGCATAGTCTCTTACAGGTATCGTCACAGGATCTCATTGTCACCGGCAACCGTTAGCTTAGCTGCTGGGTGACCATAGCAAACAATAACGCCGACACATGCTTAGTGGAAATTAACGGCCGATTTTACCACTCTATTATGACTATTTACATCTAGTAGCATGCATACACTTACAGAGATCATGTCTCCTTACCTGCAACATAAACAAAGATGGGTACATCTTAATCAGCACACCGTCTGCTCAACCTCATGTGTTACAGCTATGTACCACTGTGCTGCTCCCAACATTATTCACTAGCAGGTGTACTCCCTCTTGTGGTCAAAGTTGGAACCAACACCCACTTCTCAACAATGCCCTGCCTGAGTACCCGGAGCACAATACATAACCAAACAATGCCACAAAGCAAAAGTACTACAGAACAATACATGGAAAACAATAAAATAAACCCCACTGCTACACCCAAAACAATATCTAAGGGGGGGTACCTCTTTTATGGACTTGAAGCCATTATCCTCACACTAAAACCTAAATAAGAAATTTCAAAGTTGCAAATCTCATTGAAATATGGTCTAAATGTGCACATTTAATTAATGTCATATATATTTATGACATTGAATAAATGTGCATATATATATTCTCCACCTGGCCACTTCCCTCAGACTATTTTAATAATAATTTTTAGTGGAACCCTAACAAATAAACATTGAAAAACCCTTTCTTTTAAAAAACATTTTTGTTTGTTATGGGTGGCACCTGCACATGTGTACTTGAATTATGTGTTCCAGTTGCAGACCACAGCAGGTGATTTCATTCACATTAGTTTTACCTTGCTGCATGAAGGTCAGCTCATGCTTATCACATGGTGAGAAAAAATACTTTCTATACAAGTGTATATCAAGATCCTATAACTTCAGCAAGTTTCATTTTCTCAGGAAGCTTTTAATCACGACATTTGTAGGATCCACACATCATACAGGAGATACTAGAGTTGATAAACACTTAGTGTGAATTCATTCCACTTTTGGCAGAAGCATGTCATACACTTCATCATCTCATACCATATGTGCTGAGCCTAAGATGTCATTAAACATTATTTAGAAGCTATTTATCTAGATTCCTGCTGCGCAGGATATTGGGCTGGACATTGCTAAATACTAACCCTTAATTGTGGCCAATTAGCCTTTTCTGCATCGTGTTTGCTTTCAAATTAAAATACCCCTAAACTCTGCCTGTTGTTTCTCTTTACTCTTCTCTCTTTTCTTTTTCCTCCACTTTCAACTTGTGTGCTCAATACACACCATCAACAGCACTATCTGTGCACTTGAGTCCTTCGAGTACTCATTTCAGCCATTCATAATACTGCATAACATCCTATTTAAACCCAGAAAGAAACATTTAAGACTTTTGTTTTTTCTTCATTTCCCATCTCTCTTCGCCTCAAGCAGTTTATTTCACCTACTACTGATCCTCCTCAAACTAATTACCAGGACCAAGTCTCATTTATCTTTTACCTTTAACCAAGGCTTACTTATCAAAGACAATCTGAATGCAGCATAATGGATGTGACAAATGAGATGGAACTGCAGCAGGACACAAAGATACAGTTATTTGCTTGCTTTGTTTCATTGGATGAGGACAGTTCATACACTGCTGCGTTCCTCTCCTGTTGATAACCTTTCTAAAACAATCACAGCATGGCAGCAGAGATGCTCAGCTCTAAAACAATCCTCCTCTATGATGGTTATCATCACTGTGACGATAATGTTTATATTCCATTGACAGAGTTAGTGCTCTTTTGTGTGTGTAGAATCTCTCTGGGGCAGTTTTCCAGACAGAGATTAAGGCTAGTCTTAGACTGAAGAGGCCTTTTAATGCAGATTAACAAAAATCTGATTTCTCAGTCATTGTGTAAAATTGTCCTAGACTTCGCCTAGTATATCGCCGATATAAACTAAACTGCTTTCCTGAAGGAAGAATAGAGCTCCTCCAGGACTAAATTGCGGCTTAAATAATATCTTCCAGGAGGCAAATTTAACTTCAGATTAATGTCATTTGTTTAAGAAGACACGTCGATTACTTGAAGTAGGTCAATGAAGATCTATGAATACCACCAGCAAGGCAAGTTCTTGCTGAAAGAAGTGACCCATTTCAATGTTTTGATGAAACGAGTTTTCAAGATTGTTTTCGAATGCATAAAGTGGAGCGATTTTCAGTTTTGGAACCCAGGCTTTCTTCCGTTACCTAAATAGGACAGCCTATAACGTTATAGTTTTTGGCATGTGGCCCTGTTCACAGAGAATAATACATGGCAGAGGTGTGTGTGTGATGTTGCAGCCTTGCGAAGTGAAATGTGTGACTATAATGTCAGAGAATATTCAAGTTTTTTACTTGTAGATTAATCTTGGAAATAAAATTTTGTCTATTACCCCTCTCCGCTGGCACCTTTTTTTTCCTATTACAATGGACCTTATGTGTAGTTGTACAGTTGTACCTTTGCATCTTAATCATATTACACATAAAAGAAGATTTGAACTACAATAAGAACACTGTGAAGATAATTAGGCTAGAAATTTACTCAATGCGATGCCAACAAGCCTGCCTGGCTTTGTTACGATATTAGATTTAGCCGTTAACGTGTCAACACAGACTCAACTAACCACTATCTTATGCATTGTTGTAGTAACGTTTAAGACCAGTGTAGGCGGTCAGAGTCTGTCAACCCTAAATTTGCTTGATAACCCTGAGTTAACTCTGAATAGGTTGAACTCTTTTCGTAGTCCAGGCCACTGGTGGTCTCAATCTCTAATTGGTCTGTCTTTCAGAAAGCCATTTATAGAGCATTGCCTATTCTTGGCCTTATTTAAACCCTGCTTGGGAAACCACCACTAAGAGTGTACACACACAGACTACCATGTTGTTGATACATTTGGCTAAATGGTACCTGCTTTTAAAAAACTGAAGCCTGATGGATGAAACATCACATTTGACTCACCATTCGGAGCAGTGCCATCCTATATTATGTTGCAGGAGACATTGCATATTTTGAATCTAATGTTTCTTATACGGACAGAGGTTCTTTACTCACAATCTGTGATCTCTAATTCCATCCATACATTTATTTACCTAACATTTTTAATCACAACACTGGACATCCACAATTTAATTTGACATTAATTAGCAATTGATTGGTGTCTCTGACAAACTGTGTCTAAAAACCATGAAGAAGACCTTTTGTGGTAGAGTCTCCAGTGACAAAGAGTAATGCACATCTTCAGTACAGACACATAGACAGTTCTACAGACTCCTGTGGTATTTGATCCCAAATGTTACTGTTGGTTGAAATGGACTCCAGCATCTTCACAGTTGTTCTCTCCACTGCTTTGTGCTGTGTGATTGAGCAATTAGTCCATGACATGGTACGACATTACAAACTCCACCTGGTCTTTATGTCAGGTTCTTCAGTGGAACAGACCTTTATGATCATCTTCTACATCTCTATTTGAATCATCATCCAACACAGTCACAGAACACAATATAAATATAAGCTAGTTGTTGTTTTTTTACTTCTTCATATGTGCACACTTACAGTGACATAAACATTTACTCCTCACCAAGTACAGCCTGCTGATGGGGTGGGTGGTAGGAAGGAGTTTGTAGCGATCATGTAAACAGGAGCATCTGGTCCTGTCACAGGCGTCAGGAAACAGCCTGGCTGTTTGCAGCAGAGCAGAGAGAAGAGCTGGCATTAAATTCCTGCAGACAGACTGCTGAAAGTCAGACAGACTCTGGCTGGAGAGAGAATTCTGTAGGGAACAGCATTTTGTAGGGCTGAGAGGAAGCATATCTCCCATGTGTAGATCATGAAGTTTGATTCATTTGGAGGACCTACAGACCCAGCTGCAGCATCGATTTGTCAATGACCTGTGACCTCAGACACCTCATTGATTAAATGAGGTGTCTGAGGTCCGAGGTCTGTTCACTCTTGTCTCCACTCTCTTCATCTCAGATTTTCTCCCTATTGGCCCTTCTCCACTTCGGAGGACACCGGCCCATCTCAACGGCGCAGCGGCCTCCGCGCTTGGCCAGGGCAGCGGACCCAAACAGAACTCTCTGATCTTACAGCCGCGACACAAGGTCCTGCTTAAGATCCGGCAACCAGTTACTCTGAGAAGAACAGACAGAGTTGCCAGAACCTCTAATCTGTATCACAAAAACAACCCAGCAAATACTTCAACCAAACGATTCTTCACTGCCTGGCTCCATCCGCAAAGAACCTGCCCGCTAACATCTAACAACATCAAGCAACTTTCTTCCTATATGGACCTGTAACATACTGGGCATTGCATAGCTTCACATAGCTTAACTGAAATGTTAACTTGGCTAAGCACAGGACTGTTTGGCTTTTGTAAATGTACTTTGATGTGTTTTTCATTGAAATTTTATTGTTGTGATCATTATTAACATGAGATTTCATACACACATATCCCACTGTCCTTATCAGAGACTAAGATCTCTTTGTTATCTTTGTCTTAGTGCAGTTTATTTAGTTTAATCTTGTCTGTTTAGCAGTGGTTACTAATCTCTGCCAAGTAGAACTCTATGGGAAGAATATCCTGCCATGAATCAAAACTGAAAATAAACCTCTGAAAGGCTGAAACAAAGTATTTGAAAACTCAAAATCTTACCAAAAAAAAGTTTTGTAAGATCAAAAACTAAGATTTGCAGGCTTGCAAAAGGTCACAAAAACTAAAATCTCTGCAAATATTATGTTGTTTTAGAGTTTCCCTTCTTCAGAACTGCAACATTTTTTTTAGGATGTTGCGCAAACAATTTTTCAGAGTTTCAAATTTGTCAGTGTTCTCCCACTGTATTAGTTTGTTTTCCAGGTTTGAAACCTTGTAAGAGTTTCAAAACTTTTTTTCACACATTTGCACACCAGTTTTCAGATCACCACTTACAAGGTTTCAAACCTGGAAAACAAACTAATACACTGGGAGTTTTCAAACACTTAGTTTCCTTTTAGAACTTTATTTTCAGTTTTGATTCATGACAGGATATTCTTCCTATAGAACTCCAAATAATTCAACCCACTATCTATTAGTGGTAATTTTTTATAGTTATTTATGATTAACCAAAATTCAAAATTAAGAGTTTGTTATATTTAATGAGACTGTATTAGATAACTGGCTATGAATTTTTCTTGTTTCATGAGCGGTGCCCTGAGGTGAATATAACTACAAGTTATATTCTATTATTAAATAATGGTAGTAATAATGATTATTTCATTATTTAAAGGTTCAGTGTGTGAGTTTTAGTGGCATCCAGTGGTAAGGGGTTGCGAATTGCAACCAACGGTTCACTGTGCATTCAGTCAGAATGTGGAATCAACAAGGACGTTACTACAAAGATTTGTTGGATTAGCTTTATCTGAGTATAAACAACGCAGACAAACTAACTGTTATAACCATTTTACAAATAACGTATGTGAAAATATGTAAATACAATACAGGATTTTGAATCAAAGTTCTGTATACTTCTTTATGTCCCATGTACACTTTATTTCTCCTTTTGGAATAAAGAATCAAGGAGGAAAAAAAGATTCTGATCATTCCGATGCCACATGAATGCGCCATCATTCACCACTCACCCATCGCTTTCCAAGCGCGCAGGAGAAGTAATGGTGGCCAACATGTTCTGTCTGCTAAATAATACATGTGGGCCTCCATTTGCCCAAATTTCTCTCATCTTTTCTTACTTCTAACAAACCAGACGACTACTACGATGTGTAAGAGGAACCCCGGTTTATGTAGTCAGAAATGGCTCATTCTACATTACATTTATTCATTTAGCTGACACTTTTATCCAAAGCAACTTACAATTGCTATTTATGTCAGAGGTCGCACGCCTCTGGAGCAACTAGGTTAAGGGTCTTGCTCAGGGACACATTTGTGGATGGCTTACAGTGGGAATTGAACCCTGGTCTCCCACATCATAGACAAGCATCTTATCTACACGCCATCACCACCCCTATTCTAAAGTAATGGTTTTTATACACCACTGAATTCATAGTTATGTGTATTACATTGCGTTTCTGTCAATAGATCATCCTAAATATTACATACTGAACCATTAATGTAAATCTTGATGTCATCTAAACCGTGATCCCCAACAGCAAGAACTAAGCGATTTTTACATTTGCGCAGTACAGCACATAGTCTTACAGTACTTTTGAATGGCGATGTTACCTTACTACAACATGTTGAAATGGTGAAAAGTCCTGCACATGTTTTGCTAAATCACACTTCTATCACTATCAGAATGTAAAGTTTATGTTACTCATACATCACGTTTGTCTTCCCAGAGAGAACTTCAAATGAGCCACACTGAATGCTTCATTTGGTTTGAGGTCCTTTTAGCCTTTGGATTAAGTTTTAATTAGAGGCCAAATGAAGTGTGGCAGAGAGATTAGAAGAATCTCCTCCTCCAGACGTCCCCACCTCCACAACACACAGGCAGGAATCTCACCAAATGCCAATGTACCTTGATGAATATTAATTTGAATCATATTACACACTAGTGTGTTTATTTTTCTATTATAATGATATTAAGATCACATTACTCTGATCTCATAGTCAACACAGGTCACAGCAACTGTAGGGCCTTATGAAATCATTTTAATTTTTTTCTAGATTCCATGTTTTCCAATAATTGTTTTCTGAATTCTGTGTTTTACAATATAAGCGTATATTTTCAGAAAGAGTATTGGACCAGTCATGTGGTGGATGAATACACTTTAAATGATTTAAACAATTCAAATGTTGAAACTGAAAATTTGATTGATTGATGTTTTTGGAAAATGATATGAACATTTTGAATTTGATGCCAGCAACATGTTTCAAATAAGTTGTCACAGTGGCAACAAAGGACTGGAAATGTTGGCGGAACTGTTTGAAATGCTAAAAGAAATCACCCGGTGGATCATCTCACTATTAGGTCAGGTGTCAACAAGTTAGTGACATGAGTGGGTATAAAAACATTCATGAGATGAGTCCATCATCTATTCTTGTTCCTTGTTGTATCAGCACAATATTCTGTATTTCACTATCAATCCCTGTGCAGCAAAGCAAATCCATCACCAGACAGTTTCTGTGTGGGGGAGGGAGGCACTGTGACATTGTGGAAGTTGTACAAACAATGAAGGCCAAATAAATGAAAGTCATTGTGATTCAGGTTATGTTAATTCAATCAGGAGACACTATTTTGGGGGGAAATAGTTATTTTGATATTTGTACAATGAGTTTGAGAAACGCGAAAAGTCTTTTTCAGCAGTTAGACCCCTTCGTGATGATATGGTATTAAAGGGTGTGGTAAAATTATAGTGGTACAGTTATTCCTCTGATGGAGTCCAGACACTGGTGGTTCTGATGAACTTGAATTGAGCCTGGATTTGATGAGCAGGTGAAGAATGGCCTGGAATGGGGGCTGCAGAGATTTCATACTGAAATGTGGAGGGTAGAGTACAGAGCGAGAGAGAGTGGTGAGTGAATGAATGAATGAATGAAGCATAATGATAGTCTTCCTGGCTGAAATTATGCTGTGCTTCATTTCTTAAGTGAAGAGGAGACTCTCAGCAGTCAGACCACATAAAAATCTTGCTATCCAGTCTTCTTCCATTTGCTTGTTTGCTTTGCAGGACTGCTGAATTTTTTCATTTTTTTTAAGTGACTACTTGAATTTTCTGCATTTCCCATCCTGACCTCTCAGAGGTAGACTAATAATGCCAATCATTTCACTTCCTTAAATTTATTTAAATCAAAAGGGTAGGTGCAAATCTGTTAAGATGCATGATTTGTTCCAGCACTTCAGATGCACATAATGTTCGACCATAATTTTAATCTGTGTTTATGTTATAAAGAGAGAGAGCTGCTTGAATCCTGTGTGTATTAGGATGTGGTTAATCATATTGCAGTAAAATCACAATTTCCATACATATTTCTAATTTACTTATTAATGAATTGATGAACTTTTGGTCATCTTGCTAATCACAAGGAGACAAACAGTTTAAGAGCTGCTGTCACATAGCTCCAGTCAGAAGGATTAGTTGGGCTTCTAATGTCTCTTCAGGATGTGGATGAAATAAATTAACTTGAACTTTCCACTGAATGAGAACTTTCAATGTAGTTCAGTCCTTGTGTGCTCTGAGGTTTGCTCTTAATCCATTTTATATCATAGAGAAAAGCCTCTCACTAAAGTCGCATTAGTATTTAAAATACACCATGAAATATTCACCTTCACAAGGTCTGGATGATCTCGAGGAAGAACTTCTGCAAAAATAATCAGTATCCATAATCATGAATAGTATTATAAATGGGCTGTTGTGTGATTGATCAGATAATTAATTTCAGACTTAATAACTGGAAACATTTTGAGTCCCCTCTCCCTTGCATCACAGTGGTTTGGTCCACTGCTTGCTTTCCCCCTGACCATGCCCCTGACACACACAACTCTCCGGAGGGAGAGAAAGTTTGAACCACTTCAGTAGTTGTGGAACTCCAGTAAGGCTGGCAGGGCTGTTTTATTCACTTAGAACATCCAATAAACTGATTATTTTCTCTTTATTACAGATGATGCTGAGTCATTCATTAATTAATCATGACAAAAATATGATAACTGATGTATTTTTCCACGAGTCTGCTATCTTATTATAACATTAGGGGAGAGCAGGGGTAAAAGTACCATTTTTCAGAAAAACATGATTTTTAAAGATTATGTTGTAGACAGTCATATATTTTTGCTGTGGTCACTAACTCACAGGTGTGGTCTATGAATATCAGGTGATATTTTGTACAAATGTAGAATGACTTCCATATTATTTCACTTTAAACATAAGCAGCACATTGTTACTTTTGACCCCATCAGTTGGGTCGAAAGTAACACACAGGAGGGCTGAAAGTAACACACAGGAGGGTTGAAAGTAACACACAGGAGGGTTGAAAGTCCCTTGTTCTTATTACAGTTTTTTCTGATGGCTTAAGCACATTTTTTGTAACTATTGGCTATTTTTTTGCAAAACTCTACATACAAATAAGAAAACCCTTCACCAAATCAACAAAACATTGTAATTCTCTTGCAAAAGCTAATAAACCTTGCTTAACTCTTCAAACATTCGTAAAAATGGTATTTTTGTATCAAACAGTTAACACAAGCCATCACATTAATAAGCACACAATGCGCCAACTACACACTGATGGTATGAATAAAAAATACATCTGGCTTTTGCTTTCTCTGTGCACAAGGTAGGCTATGTCAGTTTGAGGTCATACTTTTGTCATAGTTCTGTAAACATACAGGGATCCAAACTTCAAGTAATGGTGTTTATTTACACACATCAAAACAAACACAAGTGTTTTTTTTCCCAAGTCAAAACACAAAATAGTAATTTCACTGAAAAAAAAGAAATAAAAATCAGTCTACATTGTGTCGTCTCTCTGGGTTTTGTCTACATCACATGCAATGTCCTCTAGTCTAAGGTTTTACACGTTCACGGTTTCTTTCAAAAGGGACTCTGTAGATTTGTTTCATTCGGATTCTGTTGCGGGCAAGTACACGACATAATACAGAAATGCTCACATTGTGTATGTTTTGGAAGGTGGTGTCATCCTCAATTATGCACTGCTGTATTTCTTGTAGCCTTATGGAATTATTTGCAATCACCATATTGACTATATGGGTCTCTTGTTCTCCCCCTCCTCGTCCTCCTCTTTCACCTCCTTGTGCAGGGGATTGTACCTACTGTTTTGCAAAGTGTGTGTTTCAAAATTGCAAACTGAGTGCAAAGCAGTGTTTGTTTGCAAACTCAGTGAGTGGTTTTGCTATAAGTATTAATAGTTTTAGAAATTGTGCTATAAGAACGGTTAGGGTTTAAGCATTCAGAAAAAACTGTAAATATACCTGACTATG
Source organism: Micropterus salmoides (assembly GCF_014851395.1). Classification (NCBI taxonomy): domain Eukaryota; kingdom Metazoa; phylum Chordata; class Actinopteri; order Centrarchiformes; family Centrarchidae; genus Micropterus; species Micropterus salmoides. Next base: position 13,057,697 of record NW_024042261.1, on the reverse strand, counting down.
ACCTTGTAAATATGTAACTGCAAGTGTATTTTGTCCTTTATCTAGCAAACAATTTATAAATTACATTTTCATTTTATTTATTATCTATTTACAGTTTCTTCAAATATTTCAAAAGTACCCCAACCGTATACTTGTTCAAAATGTTCTTTATTGGCAATGTCAATCCATTTTATAAAACATTTCTTCAACAATATGAACAATATGAAAATGAATATTTATAACAAATATAAATTCTCAAAATAATCCAAAAATAGTCAGGGCTCTGAGAAAATCGCCTTGTTACTTTCGTCCCATGTTACTTTCGCCTCGGTTTACCCCTACCTAGCTTGTTTGGTACCTTTTCTAATAGCTCGTTGGATAGTAATTCACCCGCTATGTGCCAATCAATCGCCTGGGGACTGAAATAGGCCAGTTTTCAGCTTAACTGGCCATGACCGGTTATTGGGGCCGAGCAGCATCAAATAGCCTACCCAATTTTCTGCTAGTCACACTGAAGGTTACACACACGCTATGGTGTTTCACATCATGCACACAGCAGTACAGGCAGTAACCGCTATTGTCTCACACACACACACACACACACACACACACACAAAAAAACTTGTCATAGGTGTGGAAGTTATTCGCTGGATTGAAGAAGACCCCCCTGATCTTCCAATACAGGGAAACTGCACATTTTCGATTGGCCTTTTATTGTGGCACACCTGTGTAATACCCATGCTGTCAGATCAGCACCTTGATATGCCACACCTGTGAGGTGGATGGATTATGGATTGGCAAAGGAGAAGTGCTGATTTTGACAGACTGGTGAACAAGATTTGAGAGAAATAGGCCTTTTGGGTACATAGAGAAAGTTTTAGATCTCTGAGTTCAGCTCATGATGAATGGGGGCAAAAACTAAAGTGTTGCGTTTATAATTTTGTTCAGTGTATATTAAGTTAGAAGACACAGTGGATATTTGTGTATGCTGTCAGTTATAGTTCTTAGAAATAAATAATCGGAATCAGTAGAAATCAGCTTGGAAAAATGCTATTGGTGCATCTCTTTCTTCAACTATCACAAGATAAGCCTGTGTGAACTGATTTTAGGCTAATATTGTAGATCTACCATTGTGTTGGGTTTTGCTCAGTATGATGAATATGATGTTAAGTGGCAGATTAGTGGGCTTGCTGCAGTTGAACATCTACAGTAAGTAAGAGACGTCCTCTGTCCCAGGGGAACCCTAAAATACTATGTGGAGGATTCCATAATTACGATAATATAAACAATGGTGCACCTATGAACCTAAGTCATATTTAAACAATTATTGCTGGGTGTTGTTGGCCAGATAAAAAGACATAGAAAAGAGTAAGTACAAAAAGCCATGGCAAATTGGTAACATCACAGTCTCCATGTGACACTAATAATAGTAGTAAGACTTCCCTCTGTGTACACATACTGTATACAAGTACAATTTTGGCTGTATTATTTGTGTCCCCTTCAAAACCTTTGCTTGACAAATTTTATGTTTATTGTCCCCCCCCCAACTGTAAGATGAAATTTGCACCCTTGGATACAGCAGAGACTCTTTCTCTCATGCTCTGCTGTGTTGGTATGTAGCCTTGGTGCCAATCACACATTAGAGAGAGTGAAGGCTGGTGGAGCTCTGACTTTCTCCTGAATCTGCTCTCATCTTGTGAATTTAAAAGAAAATCAGACAGAGAAACAAAATCATACATGATACTAACTCAGTCGACATGTGATGGCTTCTGTGTGAAGAGTCAGATGTTTCCTGCCTTGTCTAAACATTTCTAAAATAAAATCCACTCTCTTTGTTAAAATATTGCCGTCAGGATGTGTGAGTGGAAGCTGCAGATTAGTGCATATAAAAGAGAGAGAGGGAGCGAGAAACACAGCTGATTGAGTCGTGGATCATGTTTGTGAAATTTCTAGGCTGCATAATCACACTTCATTTGCACCTGGTGTTGAAGTATTTATATTCCATTTCTGCATTATGACAAATCTGGCCTTTCTGTATTACATGTACCTACATGTGCATATGGATATTAAGTAAAATACATACAGTGGCATTCAGTACAGGTGGGTCCCTGTAGTTTCTCTCACTCTGCTGTTGTGAAGAATGGTCTACATTAATTATCTGACCCTCTCTGTGTAAAATGAAACACAGAAATCCAATTTATATCTGGTTTGTTGACACGTGTGAGTGCACCAAGAACAGCTTCCTACGCAGCTCAACACACTGACCAAATGTGTCGCTCCTCTGAGACATCCGTGCAATGCAATTTGATTTCATGGTTCTCCGGATCTCAAAGTTACAACACAGAGAGTGTTTGTGTGTACTCATCTGTATATGTGTCTGTCTGCCTCTCTGTTGCGGTGTCTAAAAGTCTCCGCTGTGACAGAGTTCACTGTTGGTGCTGAGGAAAGTGGAAAAAAATATATATATATATTATATATATATAAAAGTGCAAAAATAAACATGCTTACCTGCTCAACATATGAGGAGGGAATCAAGTTCATGTTAGGTTGAGGGGCACTACATTGTTGCAGCATTAAGTTAATATTTTGGGAGCACAAAATATGAATTGTGAAATTACACTGTATTTGTGTTTCTCAGGTTTTATTAATGTTGACTCTCAGTTTCAATTTCAACATTTGGCTTTTCCTGACAAGTAATAACAAGCAACCTCAATCTGCAGTCATCAGTTTGTCAGTTAATATGTCACTAAATGTCATTAAATAGGAAAACAGCCAAAGGGTGCAAAGAAACAAACACTCAGCTTGGAATGACACGGTGTTTTCATTGTCATTATCATTCATCATGTTTTTCGTTGAAATTAACTACTTTATTTAGCTGGAGCATATTGGCATTATCAGAACAAAAAAAACTTACAGAAAACAACAGTCAAACGTTACCCTGAAGACAGGAAACACTGAAACATGCGGCTGTAACTAAAGGAAATAAGATCATGACAGCTGAAATGAGATTTACATGAGACTCCAAATCTAACCAGCTGAGCTCTGCTAACACTATGCAGGAGAAACTAAACTTCTCAGAGACAGAGAGATCTCACACACTCTGGAGATTTGACACTACAGACACAGCATGACATAAAAGGAAGAAAATTATTGACATTTTACAAAGTAAAATACCAGGTTGTTGAAATGTCTGAAACGCTCTAATCAGTGTTTTGAAAACACAACTGAGTTTATATGTTTGTACTTAGTGAATACGTGGTTCTGTGTCTACTCTTAGTTTAATCTTTTTACATAACAGAGTCGGTGGGATCAAACAAGAGAGATTAGATTTCTGAAGAAGATCAGTATACTTTTATGTATGATAATATATTTGTATATATTTAACGTGACTAAATGCAGGATTTCATGCATGCACCAGTGCATTCACATTTGTCTGTGCAGAGTGGAGCAGAGGTGTTTTTATCCTGCATGTCTCTACACCTGTCTCATCCTGTTAGATCACAACACATCTGCAGAGCTGATCAACACTGTAGCCCAGCAGATGGTAAGCTGATGACTGTTCATAATGGAGAAAAAGAACATTAGATTACCCAATAATAGAAATTAGTTTTTATCCTCATAAAGGGAGCCTTCAGAGTCTGTGTGCCCTGGGGTCTTTTTTTTTTAGTTTGGACATACATCGTTTTCCTTGAAAAGAGCAGAACACTCCTCTTCAAATGAACTGTATTCATTCAACTACTACCCTACAGTCATTAGTTTAAATGAAGGCCGCAGTGTCACATGAAGATCCCCTCAGTGTCTAGTCCTGTCCTCTCATGTCTCGCAGTGTTCTCATAAAGTGTATATCTGAAATGGATAACAAAATAAATTAATTTATATTTACCTAATGATCCAACTTTATTATACTGTAATATGAAAATTAAAAGATTTTTTATTAGAATTATGCATCATTACGGCCCGAGCATGAAATGTGCAAACATCCTATTGAAATTGCTAGGATTATTCTTTGTTTCCTTATTCTTAGTCTCTCAAATTAATCACATTTTTCTTGCACATGGGAATGGCAAAATGGCTCTATAGTTGCCCCCTACAAAATTTCAATGAAGCAGCCCCCACACTACATTTGACCTACGTGCATGTATCATCCCATTACACACAAAAAAGCCTTTTCGAGCCTAAACCCCTACCCTAACCCTAACCCTTCTAAACATAAACCCAACAGGAAGTTGGCCATTTTGATTTGAAAGTGCAATTTTAGCCAATTTACAAGCTCTGTACTTCTCCGAACTCCTCCTACAGAATTAACCCAATTGACTTCAGATTTGTGTAAAGACAATGGTGAAGAAAATCTGTGAGTTTTCGTTTAAGGGCGTGACTGTGGCGTGATGTCAACATTCCATGCTTCTCCATGAAACAGAAAGTTATTTTAACTTAACTGTACATGCTGAAATCTGTACCAAATTTTACATGTTTGATAAGAATCCAGCCCTGAAGATACTTGCTACCATTCACTCATATCGCCACCTACTGGCAACAGGAAGTGAACCTTCACAAAGCAGCCCCCGGGCTACAGCTTACCTTTTGTGGGACATGTATCGTCCCAAGAAACATAAAAGCCTCTTGGAGCTATACCTTATTTGATTCGAAAGTGCAATTTTAGCCCATTCGCACTATTTAAGGCTCTGTACTTTAACAAACTCCTTCTACAGAATTAAATCGGATTGACTTCAAAGTTTTGCTGTGCAATGTAAAAACATTGGTGATTGAACGATTGATAAAAAAATCTGTGAGTATCTGTGATACTGGTATGTAGTAATCTGTGAGTTTTCGTTGAACTGTCCGTGGCGTGGCGTCACAAATTGATGGTTCGCTATGAAACACGAAGTTGTTGTATATTGCAGTACATGCTCAAATCTGTAGCAAAATTTGTGGTCTGTACCAGCCTTGAACACACCTACATGCCAATATTCATTCAGTCATTATGATAGTGCAACCTACTGGAAACAGGAAGTAAGCCTGCATAGGACACAGGAAGTGACGTTTAACTCCTTTGTACAGCGTCCAAAACGCACAAAAATTCAGTGCAGCTGTGATGTGGGAGTGATGGTTTTTTGGTGTTAGTTGTAGTATGTAGTAATGGGTTAATACAGTAAACATCCCAAACATTAGATTAGCTGCCTAATTAAGAATTCTGGCCAATGAAGAAAAACAAAAAACAGCCTATGCAAAAAAGTTAATTTGATTTGTTTGATTTGACATTTTTTTCATGTTTACCTTATTGGCGTGTGTGTTTTTATTCTCTGGCTTTTCATCTTAATAAGCTTTGTATTTGGTGTTTTTACATTGATACTTATAAATCCCCCATTTTTTTGTACATGTGTGGCTGTTTGAGATAAATTACCAAGCAGATGTAGTGGACCAAAAGGTCCTAGAGCTGGAGTTGTAATAACAATCTGGTGACAGAACTATTTTACACCCCAATCTAGCTTTTTTGTTGAGAAATTATTTAATAAAATTCATATTGTTTTAAAGGCTCAACATGGTTCAGCCTCAAGTTTCATCTCCAACCTTTGGAGTCTTGAGTTCCCAAGGCAGAACTGTTTCCTAGCATTTCCTAGATTAATCTTTGAAGGTGACTGGACCTTTGCAGTCAGAGGCCATCACTTTGATAGTCTTCATCCATATAAAATTGTATTATTTTCCTTTTATAATTTTCTGATATATATTCATTTGTTTAAACTTTTGACTTATTATTGACCTCTATCCTATTGTTTTCCTTGTTGTCTTTACTGTTCTACATGCTTTATTGGCTGATTTAGTATCTTATATGCATGGTCTCCTTGTGTAAAGTTAACAAACACAAGAACAGACTAACTAAACACTGACACTTTTAAAGTAGTGTTTGATTCTCTGTGAAAACTACAAATGGTTCGTCTCTGCATGCTCTCAGTTAATCAGTTAACTGTGCTGACATTTAGTAGTGACGATAACCAAGTCACAGGAATTTAACAGGGCTGCTTTAGACAATAAGGTTAACTTGGTGGTTTGTTCACATGTGTGATTGACTGACAACTTGTATGGCCACCCTATTAGACTCTGTTCTAGCAATGTCTCTATGTCACCCAGGTATCAGCACTCACAAAATACCTTAATGAATGGTCCATACTTATATATAAAATAGTGTATTCTGATATTCACAGTATGTCCATTTTCAGTGTTTGGAGACGGCAAACAGGAGATGTAATAAGTGTTTGATGATTGAACTTATTTGAGAAATGAACACTGACTGATACATGTTTCTCTCTCAGGAGTCTCTTTGAGTCTTTATAAAAACAGCACTAAACTGTACGCATAGCTCATGGTTTTTATAGTGTTTATCTGACTTGACATCTAACTGTTGTGTAACCATGGGTAGGAGCTGAGATGTTTAAAGAAAGTGATATGAGTTTATTTTGCTATAGTAACAGCAAAATACATAGAGATAAATATAACATCTGTCCTCCATACACACAAGGAAAGTCACAGAGTTCACATGAGGCAGTTTTATTAGAAACAGCGCTTAAATGCATTGCAGTAAGTAAGTAAAACGGAAGAGCAACAGATTGATGCGATCATGTACATGAATATGTGTTTCAGAACTGTGAGTCCAGTGACTGTCTGACTGATTTATAAGCCAAAACAGCCAGTGTGCTTGGAGATGTTCAAAGAGTCTGTGCGTGTACGACTGACCACTTTGTGCTTGTCTTTGTGCCTGTGTGATTAAACTAGGGCCCTTTGTAAAACGATCAGAGTTGTGTTTTCGCAGTGAGCCATGTCTCTGTCCATGGTGCTGATCCATATACAATAGATGCCTGCTTACTGCTCCCTCTGTTTGTAGTTCAGTAGATTTGGAATTTATTGTTGCTTTCTTGGAATGAACATGAGGGTAATTGTCAATATAAAAATTGAAAACTATCTATTGTAAATTCCCACCCACCCGAGTAGTCCATAATCAACTTTTTCACTTGTATAAGAGTAAGACTCCCTGATGTCCATTGTGCGGTCATTTGCCAGAAGAAACAACTTTAATGAGGATTAGATGCGCCTGAATAATTTTGTAGACACCTATATCAGTTCATCTCCTTCTGTCAGTCACAGCTCCTCTTTATTTAAAAGCGTAGTTGGTGCTGCCTGACCACTTACTGTTGGTAAAACCTCCAGATTAGAGTGACAGCAACTTTCATGGAAAATTAGATGCCTAAAGCAGAATGGAGGACTGTTGTCTTGGGATTGTTGGGGAGATGAGCTGGGAGTCTCAGGGGGAGACAAACCAATGCAGAGTCATTGAATTCAGAGGTGTAGATCATATACTGTACAGGTTGCCCGGTTCTCACCTTCACTGATTAGTGCTGTCTTGTTTAGCTCTTGTTTGCTGCAAGTGTCCATTTTAATCCCAGCATGCTCACGGATCTTCATACATCATTGGCAGTGAGCTAAAAGGTGCCTCAAACTCTGATGTTCTCACAGTTAAAAGAATATTTTTTTTAAATGTTACTGTACTCTCACAAACAAATGTAGCATCAAGACCAAAAAAGAGTCAACAACTTTAAAAGCTATACCGTTCCTAAAGACCAAATTGCACTGTACAGCATGAGCTGGGAATTTTCTCACTGACATGAGATTAGTAGGAGGACAGAAACCCTGTGGGCTGGAAATTAATTATTAATTAAGACACCAAGTGGCCAGAAGCTTTGAACCCTGTGTTCAGTGTAAGAGATGAGTGGACTTGATAACATGAGGTGAATATGAATTTTCTGCCCAATAAGGGAGTGTAATGAGGTGTACTTGCTTTGTATCTACAGTGATCGGTTCATGGTTGCCATAGCTGTGAAATGCCGTGGAATTGTTAAACACTGATTCATTGAAGTGGAGGGTAGATTTGAGGGTGGATTTAAATGAATCTCATGTCAACTACATGTCAAGTGTCATGTTAACAATTTGTTTTCTTCCATTACATTAAAGCTGCAATCTGAGTCTGAGTGCAAAGTCTGTGATGTTATTACATTGTGTTATGTTGTCGGTAAATATCAGAGGTTGGGGACTCGAGTCACATGACTTCTCTCGAGTCAGACTTGAGTCGCAAATTTGAAGATGCTTGATTAAAACAGACAAAAGACTTGACTTGACTTTGATTTGGTATTCAGGACTTGAAACTTGACTTAGACTTGAGACAGATGATTTGACTTAGACTTGATCTGTTTAAATTAAATATTTGCATTTGCTTATTTCAACGCTTACAGCATAATCCTGCAACCATTCAGTCCAGAGCTCCGTTGGTGTATGCACAGGAAGCGTAAAAAGGTAGCCTAAACTCAAGCTGGGGGGCCAGGATCTTATTGTATTAATAGTCATAATAGGACTCCATCGTTTAAGAAAAGTGGATCTTTGAAGCCTTAATGAATATGTAATTTGTAACTCCATCTTGTCTATGAAGATTCTCAGTCATCCAGGTCATAGTTATCCAACGAAGGTTAAAATCAAGGGCAACTGGACTTGGTTGAAGATACTGGAAGACGTTTCGTCCCTCATCCAAAGGACTTCTTCAGTTCTGACTGACTGGCAGGGAAACTCAGCTATTTAACCTCAGTGGGGTTGTTGGCCCGGGTCATCGATACCGCTGGTTCGTTAGTGTTCCTTGTTGCTGTGACGACAGTCGTTACAGTTGTTAAGACTACCTGTGGCCAAGACTGAACGACCATCGTTGGTATCTTCACCTGAGGCCAATAGGTTACGTTTGTTGAGTTTCCTGGGAAGTGATGAAAGGACAGCATTGTAAGTGGGGGATAAGTGGTGGCGTAGACCCCCTCCCCTGTTCAATGACGGCTTCTCAACCCTGGTGTAGATGGCTTCCTTGACAACTCTTTCAAACCATCCATCTTCTCTGTCTAAAATGTGCACCTGGTGGTCCTCAAACGAGTGTCCTCTGTCCTTCAGATGTAAGTAACGAAACGTCTTCCAGTATCTTCAACCAAGTCCAGTTGCCCTTGATTTTAACCTTCGTTGGATAACTCCATCTTATATAGGGTCCATACTTTTTGAATTCATACATTACGTGGGGGGATCTGTTGTCAGCCACCTAATGGTTATACATTTTAAAGCTGCTGTGAGCAATATATTCAGCAGATATTTCTCAGCCTTCCTGTCCACACCCTCAGATACTGCTCTCAACAACGCCACTGTAGGGCTTTGAGGAAGATCCCATTTGAAAACCTCTTTCAGTGCATCAAATACTTCTCGCCAAAACAAACTGAGCTTAGGACACAGCCAAAAAATATGAGTATGGTTGGCAGTTTGTATTCCACATTTCCTCCAGCACAAACTGGGTTGTGTTGGGCCCATCTTGGCAGTTATTTCTGGTGTTCTGAAAAATCTAATGATTATTTTCTATTTGAATTCCCTCCAAGTGAATGAGCTTCAGTGCACATCTCCTTCCAAGTTCTTTTATAACCCTTGTTTCCCTGGATAATACACCTACTCTGTAATCATAACACACAGAGTAACAGAGTGATTACTCTGCTACACAACATTAAAGGACGCCTATCCCTCTGTTCCCCGTGCAGCCTTGGGACTCTCTGATCACTGTCTGGTTCATCTTATCCCAACATACAGGCAAAAACTGAAATCTGCTAAACCTGTTGTGAGTGTGAAAAGATGGACCAACGAGTCAAAGCTGGAGTTACAGGCCTGCTTTGACTGCACTGACTGGAGTGTTTTTGAGGCAGCAGCCACTGACCTGGACGAACTAACTGACACTGTGACATCTTACATCAGCTTTTGTGAGGACGTGTGTCCTCACAAAACCTTCAGACCAAGGAGGAAGCCTTGCAACGCTTTCCTCGCAGGAGTTTTATTGCTGGACATCCCTGGAGTGTTCACACACAACGCGATAACGCCAATAAACACAACTCGCCATTACTACAGCTGTATGAACCCAAAGTAAACATTTTGCTGTGATTAAATAGCTGGAATAAAGTGTTTTCTGAACTCACCAGGTAGTTCAACCTCCTCGCTTTCTTTTCTCCCGGCAATGTCCAGTTTTGTCTGGTTTTTGTACAAATATGAAGTAGTGCCAAACAACGCTAACAACACTGGAACCGGATGTGCACGTAATCTAGCTGCTGAGAAGCCCGAGTGAAGATAAATCAACGTTGTAATCCCAAAAACTAAAGTAAAAAGCCAATTTAATAAAAGCAGTTTACTCCGAGCTCCTCCCTCAAGCAAACAGCGTAGTTGTCAGAGCATAATCCAGTCCGACCATTGGTGTTTATTTGTCCAAAAGCTGGAGCGCTGCTCCCTGCTCCTCTAGCCCAAGTTTAGCAGCTCTCAGCCGGCCTGCAGATTTTCAATCGCTGCTCTGCCTAGCCCTCTCCGCAAAACGCTCTGAAACTGTCCGTGACGTACAGACACCCTCAACGTTGATAGGCTATCAGCGTCATGACAATTTCTCACTTGAGTTGAAAATATTCGAATTCCTTCGCATTGCCTTCGCTTCGCCTTTGCGTCGCCGGCACTGCCCCCTTCGCGCCGCTTCGCGCCGCCCGACAGGAAATCGCAGCTATACGCGGCTTTGCATTGACTTTGTATGTAAACTCACCGCCCCGAACGCTCACTTCGCTTTTGGTCTGAAAGCACCATGAGGGGGTCATAGCAGAGATGCTACGCTGAAAAGCTAAATAACAGTTTTGCAGCCAGTGATCCTGCGTCAGTGTGGAGTACAGGAGACCATCCCCCAACACTGCTGGTACTCAACGACAGGCAGACGAGCAGAATGGCTTTTATTGTATGTTTTTTGAAAAGCCCACAGTCACACCTCTCCACCACTCCAACACCATCTTCGAACAGTCACCTTCCCCTTCTTACACACTGCCACCCCCCTCCTCTGACCTCTCACCTGCACTCAAGATCTGTGAAGCCACCTCTTTCAAAGGCAGAAGATCAGAAAGGCTCCTGGCCCAGACACTGTCAGGCCCAGCAGAGGATGTACTTCCTGTGCCAGCTCAGGAAGCTCAATCTGCCTAAGGACCTGCTGATCCACTTTTACACAGCCATCATCCAGTCTGTCCTCTGCACTTCCATCACTGTCTGGTTTGGGTCTGCCACCAAAAAGGACAAGGACAGACTACAACAGTCAGGACTGCAGAAAAGATCATTGGTGCCAACCTGCCCTCCATTCAGGACTTTTACATTTCCAGAGTCAGGAAACAGGCAGGAAACATCACTGCAGATCCATCTAACCCCAGACACAATCTGTTCCAGCTTCTCCCCTCTGGTAGGCGCTACAGAGCACTGTACGCCAAAACCAACAGACTCAGGAACAGTTTCTTCCCACATCACTCTGATGAACAGCTGATTTCTGACTCACGGTATCAGGAACAATTCTTGTGCAATAACCCAGTAACTCTGTCTCAAATCAGCACCTGTTTACTGGCTAACACTTATTTATTTATACACCATTCTCTATTTCAGTGCTGTTCATACTGTTATATTGTAGACATTGTATACCAAATCCACCTACCTCAAGTCATTACTCCTGCACAACATACTTACACACATACACATGTACACAGTGTAACACAGCATAGTGCAAAGGATGCTGGAATAAATATAAGAAAGGTACCTGTACCTATATATCACATCCACCTCCGACATGTATAAATGCATCTTTTGCACTCTGTACACTGCACTATTTATCAATGTCTATATTGTTTTTGTTCATAGTGTGTATATTTGTGTTGTCCACAGTGAAGTCTGTGTCTGATTTTATTTTATTTTTATTCTTGTGATTTTGTATTTTTCTATGAGTAAGCACATTGTGAGCGATGTACAATCCTGAGTCAAATTCCTCGTATGTGTACACATACCTGGCAATAAAAGCTGATTCTGATCTTCTAATGGCTACTTCCAGCAGGATAATGCCCCATGTCAGAAAGCTTAAATCATCTCAAACTGGTTTCTTGAACATGACAATGAGTTCACTGTACTCCAGTGGTGTTCAAAATCACCAGATCTCAATCCATTAGAGCACCTTTGGGATGTGGTGGAACGGGAGATTCGCATCATGGATGTACAGCCGACAAATCTGCAGCAACTGCGTAATGCTATCATGTCAATATGGACCAAAGTCTCTCAGGAATGTGTCCAACACCTTGTTGAAAGTATGCCACGAAGAATAAGGCAGTTCTGAAGCAAAGACACACACCCACACATCCCTAACTGCCTTGAATCCCAGACCAATTTCTGTTTTCTATGTTGTTTTATGTTTCATCATTCTGCCTCACACTTCCCATGTTCAAACCTGTACTCTCCTTCTCTCACACATGAATCATTCATCTGATGTACACGAAGAACTCCTGTACACCTACATTTGGCTCACTGTAGGTTTAATTAACATTATATGCTGACTGTATGTTTACATGTGTCTAAGAGGGATATAGAAAAGGGCTGATGCCACTAGTCTAAAACATTTAAGTTATTTCATATTTGTGATCTTAAAACATTGCATTGTTTCACCTGTCATGTATATCTTATCTAATCATGGCTCCACTGACAGAGCTGATCCGGCCTATCTCAAGGAGCTGAATATTCAGTTATAGACAGTTATATTCACTTGTCTTCTACATGACCACACTTCCTGGAATATCATCCACCTTGAAAATATTTTGGTCAGGTAGTAGACTCTGGCTGCTTGCCAGCATCAGCCGTGTGTGACAAGAGAGCAAGAGAGGAGAGACAAACAAGAAATGCTGCAAAGAGAGAGCCAGTTCCAGAGAGGAATAACATTTGTTTCCATGTCTTCTCCACTGTCTGCTTCTGTAATTAAATGTCAGCAGTGAGTGAGTAATGATGCTCTACAGACTGTAAGTACATCAGTTCTAAAAGGAATTGTATATGTTTGTTAATGAAGTGGTGACAGAAGCAACTCATTTGGACTTAGTAATAAAATCAGTTTGAGTGTGAAAACTCCATCAGGTCCTCATAGTCAATGCTGCAATCACAAGTTCCCAGTTTGTCAGTTTGAGGAGTTTAAATTCTTTCTCTTCTAACTCTCAAACTTTTGAAATGCATACATTTCAAAAAGGAGTTTTCCTTTCAGTTATTTTTTGTAAACTTAGTTTTTATATCAGTTGCAGCAATATTCACAGTATTGCCTGCTGTTTCCTATTTTCAGCTGTTTAGAGAAAAAAAGAGTAAATAAATATATAATTAAATATATAAATAGAATAATAGATAAAATAGAACTTAACTTAAAAGGTTTTAACCATTTAATTGTGATGCTGCTATTAGCAATATTGGTAAAAAGGTAACTTTTAGCTTTGCCATTGATGCCTATCGGTGTTAGACCTAGTTGTGGATCTTTTATGAAATTATGTGGAATATTTCTTTAAAATGCCGCAAACACCTTTTCCCAGAATGTTCTTAATTTGGGCATGTCCAAAATATGTGGGTATGGTTGCCAATGTGTGTCCCTATCCAATGTTTCTCCAACATTCATTTGAGGTTGTGGAGCCCATTTTAGCCACTATTTCTGGTGTCCGGAAATATCTTGTAATCACCTTCCACTTGAATTCCCTTCACATTAATTGGTTACTGGGTAAGCTGCAGTGCATATTTCTCTCAAATGAAGTGAATACAGACATACTGTCTGTGTCAGGGGTGTTTCCAGGCTCTTGAAACATTGGGGGCTTAGCCCAGCCCAGAAACATTTCACCCCCCCTCCTCATTTTCTGTTGCTACCTTGTTATGCCATTTGTGAAATTGAACCTTATACCGACTTCACCTATAAATCATTGAGCTACATTTTTATTATGTATAATGTATCAATACATTATTCTGATTTTTATGATAATAATTAACACTTATAATATTAATTTGTGTGGGGGAGGAAAGAAATGGAGGAAATGCAGGCATGCTGTGTAATGGTGGGGGGTCACGTTACCTGAACTTCAAACTAAATGTAGCAATATTATTGCGAGTAGCCTCCGTTCTTTGAAGACCTGCGAGACAGGCTGCATCATGAAGATTATCGCATATTATTAAGGAAATTTTTGATGTTGTTGTTATAACATGAATTATATTCGGGGCTACACTCAAAACATCCGGTGCTAAAGCCCTGTATTGTATTCATTTAATTTTGCCGTCTTTCTCTTATCTGTAATGTATTATTCATACCCAAACCCAGAAACAGCACGGTCCAAATTCTTAATATTTTCAGTTATGCTTTTGTACGTTGCATCATATACTGTAAGTTACCTAGCAATTAAGGTGTTTGAATACCAAGGTATTTAATGCTATCTTTAGGCCATGTATAAAAGGGGTGATATGTAAAAATATGAGCTATGAGCTTTATGAAAGGGAGATATCTATAAATAAAATCAGCTGTAGAATTATTGTAGCATTTAAGCACCTTACACATTTGTGTTGGAGCAGGGGAAAAAGTCAATTTCCCTGTTCTTCTTAGTCTTACAGTAGGATCCCTGGGGAACAACGGGATCTGCATAGAAAGAACTGAACAAGAAGCTGGATAAACCATGAACTCAGACAACATAATGTCCAGGTCTTTTCAATTCTTTTAGACAGGAAATTGTCACTTCATAGTTAGTGTTTCATGTTATTGACTTTGAATCAGTCTTGACTGAAACTGTTGCTGAATATTTGGACAAGAAAAGACAAACAAGGTTAAACATGAATCTGGCAGAAAAAGTGAAGAAAAAATATTGTTCATGACCTCTTTTTGTTTCCTATGACTATTTCCTCCATATCCTTAAGAATAATGGCTGATGGCTGGATACAGGTCAGGTGTGCTGTTTGGAATCCGACTCAGGTGTGCGGGGAGACAGACAAAACAACAACACACTCACTCCAATAAGGGCGTCACTGCTGGAGATCTCTTGACACAGTTTTAAGCTTTGTCCGCTAACCTTGGAATGATTTCTCTAAGACAGCGACATAAATACTGAGCTGTGACTTCGAGAGAAACAGTGAGGTCAGCTCAAGCCAGCTGTGTGCAGTGTGTTGTGTGCAGTGTGTGTGCTTTTTATATTTTGTTTTATTTATGTGGATTCTCTGCATTTTCCCAAGAATTTTGAGCTATTATGAGGGTGTGTTCAGGAATATATAAAATATGCATTTCAAAGGCAGCTGATTTGATACCACACAGTACCAAGATGAGGCTCCTTTATGTTGCACTGCTGCTCCTCAAGCTGACTGAAGCTTGTAGTCTGGTATTTCACTGTTCATCAGGGTTGCATGGATGCCCTTTTCTAGAGGATTCATCCAATTAATTAGGACAAATTAAACTTTGTAATTTTAATGAGGGCTTTGTTTACTTCTTGAGTTCACAGTGAGAGACACAGAGACAGGGAGAAAGCAAGAGGAAGACTGATTGTCAGTTAGCTCTGTTTCCTTTGGGTCCTTAATCTCATCACATCTCCCTTAATGAGTCAAACAGTCCCAAAAGACTAATGAGATGTTCTGACTGCTGTGTTGGAGTGGTTAGATGTAGTAGACCCCTCAGCTACACTTCCACTTTAATGAATATAATTATGTATCTGCTCCAAATGCATCCATATGTCTCAGACAATACAAAATGCCTGTACAATACTGTGTTTCATGTGTAGGGACCAAGTGACATAAAAGTCTATTTAGATGCATTGTTTTTCTTATGGGCTTTGATAGAGTTACAAAACATTTTGAGAGGGCATGTAACCACATAACCACAATCACATTTCTTGATGTCCTGTGTGAGCCTGCAGTTGAATGCTCAGTGAAAATAATGTGATGCTCCCTTTCAACTTTCTTTCTTGAAATCAGCTAAACATCTATGGGACATGTGGAATGTGAATCTGATGGTATTCCAGAGCAGAGCCTTCAGTTTGTTGATCTTTGATTTTTTTTTTCCTCCATCTGGCACTGAAACCTAAAATATGCTGATTTTAGGATAAATATAGCATCTGAATCACTGTCCTGTGCAATAAACATAATCTTTCTGAAGCTTAAAATGATCTGGTTTTTTTGTGACGTTGTATAATGGTAAGAAATCTCTAGAAGCTGCAGTTTCCAGATGTGTTTTGCTACACTGGAGTTTACAGCTGTAGAACAGAGCCCTGCACGGGCCTCAAATCTAAGCCCTAGCCTGGCCCCGGCCCTAGACCCTCAGATTCGAGCCCGGCCCGTGTCCAACAGGTTATCAGAATTCTCAGCCAACCCTGTGTTCCCCTCCTCCCCATCACACAGCTTACTGTTGCAGCCAATAAAACAATTGTGTTTTGTTTTTAATGGAATTAAATGGCTATATTTCATATAGTTTCTATATTAATGTAGCCCCTGGAATTAGATGCCAAACAGGACACAATTACTTCAGGGGTTCTTGTAGCTCCAGGTTTATTTTTGACCACATGAGCAGGTCATTTGACAGAGTGGTATGCTCCATGTCTTCTCCACTGTCTGCTTCTGTAATTAAATGTCAGCAGTGAGTAATGATGCTCTACAGACTGTAAGTACATCAGTTCTAAAAGGAATTGTATGTTTGTTAATGAAGTGGTGACAGAAGCAACTCTTTTGGACTTAGTGATAAAATCAGAGTGTGAAAACTCCATCAGGTCGTCAGAGTCAATGCTGCAATCACAAGTTCCCAGTTAGTCAGTTTGAGGAGTTTAAAGTCTTTCTCTTCTAAGTCTCAAACTTTCTAAGTCTTTCACATAACCAGCTCAAATGCTGAATTTTGTAAGAGTCTCTAACAGCCAAAAATGTTTGGAGAAAGAAGAGGCAAAATAAAATAAAATACAGAAAAATAAAGCAAAAACGGGTTAGAAAATACAGCAGTGGGCTATGACTATCTATGTTAACAACCATAAACCCACTTACATCAAAACCAGTATATAAAATGTGCAACTATAAATGACACTTACACATCACCAAGTTCCACCAAACTCACGTGGAACTTCCCGGAGATGCATGCTAATTCATTACCATGAATTTTAGTACACAGGGGTCGACGATTGGCACCCAAAATCCCAGCACACAATTCCAGTAGTGCCTAAATCTAACCATCTTGTTAAATATTGACAGGTGATGCCATTTTACACTTACACAGGAATATTTTACAAGATATGCATGCATTTACCTACTACTTTACACAACAAGTCTCAGCACAAATCCCTCGTACATCCTTTGAATGTTAAACAGGTAGAAAGACCATGATGCACTTGGCGAAAAAACAACACTACTACTCAAAGCTGCCGCCTTGTGACCAAAGGCTGCCATCACTGCTGCCAACACTTTACTTTAAATTGAACAATGTTTCAAAGAAAACAACAACAACCTTTAGAACTATATTAAACCTAAGTAGAAAATCGCCTATGACTAGATTTACCATCCGGCTACATTAAGTTAATTTAGAAAAATGTTTGGAGCATTTTATTTATTTTTTTTTAAATGAAATCTTTTGTTTTTTAACGTGACGGCCAAGCGGCCAGCAGTCGACAGTAAGTTAAATCAATTTTGAAATGCAGGACTCTGTAGAATGCTCAGGTTTAACATATCAGCCTCGGTCTCTTGTAAATACAAATCATGTTGAGTTAATGCTGATCAGTGTCACACCATGAAACAAATATCAGACTTTTCCATCATGATGTGTCATCACCCACACACTCAATTATTTCATTACAGAGTTTAATTGTGTCTGACACCAGGAGATTGGGAGTAATCTGTCGATAATCAGTCATCTAATCAACAGGCTTAAAAGCCCGGTCATCCAGTTGCCTGCTGTGGTATGACTTTCAAATTAACTTAGGAAGAGTACTGAATGACAAATAGGATGTGCATCATCTCCACTGGCCACCCCTCAATTTTAATTACCCAATAGACAGAGGGCTTGGGGTTTGAGAGGGGCACGTTGGGCAACTACCCTCCAATTTTAACTGCACTTTAGTTAACACGCACCTTACCCTCACTCAACCATGTACTACATCCAACACAATGCAACACATTTACAGAGGCAGGCTGGGGAGTTGAAGGTGTGGGGGGGTCTCATTGGCTTTGTGTCCTGGGGGGCCGTGGGGTTGGTGTCCGCCTTGCCTGGCCTGGGGTGGGTTTGGGGGGAAGGGGTGGCTCCCTTGTTGTGGGGGCCCGCTGTGGATCCAGGGGTCTGGGGACTAGGCCTGCAGATCCATCGTCTCCTCTCCTCGCCAGTGCACTCTTCGGCAAGAGTGGGGCTCCCGCTGCTCTCTCACAATCAGGGCATGCAGTAGTCCCGGGGCACATGGCCAGTGTTGTCAGGGTGGATTTTGGCCGTTTTCCATCGGTGTGGCTGCCTGGGGGGGCTGGGCCACCGTCCTGGGCCTCGGGTTCACTGGGCTCGGGGGCTGCTGGCTTGTGGGGGGTTGTTTCAGTTGCGGTTCGGAGGACTGGGATGCGATTTTTGGGGCGATTGTCAGTGCATCTTCATGAATTGTTTTTTTCTGTGCAGGATCTCTGGATCACTGCTGGGTGTTTAGTTTGCGCATTGGAGTGCGGTAGAGGCAGTCCTTGGTCGGTTTGGAGGGACTAGTTTGCGTCCCTGGTTTGCTTCGTTGACCTCAGATCTGTGGTCCCTCATTTCTTTGACGGCTGGTTGTCGGACTCCTCCGGAGACTGAAGTATAAAGTTGGTTGTCGGGATGTGCAGTGTGTGTGCAGGACAGAGTTGTGCACCGGTTTGTTCTGGGCTTGTGCCTGGTGTTCTCGGCCCTTGACGGGTGGGTGGGTTGGTTGGTTGGTTGGTGGTGGCTTGCTCCTGAGCTAATTGATTTTGTTTGTTGCTAGTTTGGCTGGCGTTGCACGGCAGCCGGAGAGCATGCTGAGCATGGGGGATGTTGGCTGGAGCTGGCGGCCATGGTGACCTGCACGGTGTGTTTGCTGCCGGGCTGGGACTTGCTGCAGGTGTTTTTCTCCACTGGCTTTCGCCGTCGTGTTCTGCTGCTCGCTCTCTCTCATTCGGTCAGCCTCGCACATGGGATACACGGGAGGCTGCCGAGGGTGTGCGGGTCGAGGTCGTCGCTTGCGCATTGATGTTGATGATTGTGTGGCATTTGGTTGTCTGTTCCGCGGCGGTGCTGTGCCAGGTGTGGGGGGAGGGAGCACTGGTCTCTGTTGTGTGCGCTTCCATAGGTTCCGCCTTTTGTTCTGCATTGCGTCCTCGACACACACACAAACAAATTTAGGTTGTCCCTGGTTGTCACAGGTAGAATTATTCTTTTTGCTTTTTATTAAGTTACTAAATTAACTGTTATTATTCAAGCTCTCGTGGCTTGTTGTTTATTTATTTTGCTTGACTGTTTCTCTTTTTCATTTCTCCCTCAGTTGTCTTCTTATGTCAACTGTTTATTGCTGCTGTTCGGCTGGTTGTCTCTTTGTTTTGTTTTTTTTTGTTTTTTTGCTTTTTCTTTGTTTTTTTTCCTCTTCCCCAAGCCCCCCTCCCCGTTCTCTTGCAGGTTTCGTTGCTTTCTACAATTGGTGTGTTCCTCTGCTATTTCCTGTTGTACCCACCCCCCATCCCCATTTCTGCCCCCCTGTCCAGCCCGGTGACAAATCAATACATATTTAAATAAATAATAAAACAGACAAAGGAGTTAATACTCTAATATTAATACTCTTTTGTTAAACTAAAATCTTTCTGGCACAACATGGTATCCAGCTCCTCATACTCTTTACCAGGCTGCTCGGCAGGACAGGTTTAAAAAAAAAAAAAATAGGAATTGCACAGAGCAAGGAGGAATCCAGCTGAGACACGGTGGAATTTGTTTCAATACTGCACCACTTATGCAGCAGTGGAAGAGCTAATAGCAGCTAACATATTGAACTATACCTCCTGAGTCTCTTCCTTTGGAGATATTCAATGCACAGCTGACAGGCAGAAGACAATGTTGTAGAGCCAAGAGACTTTCACCAGCTTACAAGCAGAAAATACTATACACTGATCGTTACTGATCCGTTTCTCCAAAGTGCTCAATATTCAGCATTGTGCTCAAAAGAATTTCTTTGTTCAATATTTTAGAAAAAACATGTTTGCTGCTCTGCAGGCAGTAGGTCATTCTTTAGTCTGGGTGACCTTTTAAATCAAAGAGGGGAACTCTGTGATTCAAATAGGTTCAAATATCAGTGAAAAACACTGAATGCATTAATGAGAATATTATGTAAATGTGAATCCACAGTCTCTGTATTATGATATTTTAACCTGAGGCAGGCATTCAGAACTTAATTTAACATTATCAGTATTTATAAATCATTGATGAGGTTTCAATGATGTCAGTACTTCAACTCATCAAATATTTCACTTTCATCAGTAATGGAACAGCTGTCCTCCAGTGGTCAATACACGGCACATTTTTATAATCACTGGGCATTGTGTTTCTGCTGTTTCAAAAGCACCTTAAACAAAGGTAGAAAATGATGTGGAGAAGCACACAGAGATGATACATCACCGATCTCTGTCTCTCTTTTGTTGCTCAACCTCTGCAAACTAATTACCCAGAATGGCTGTCTTATTTCCCATGTTTTCTTTTACTTTAATGCAGCAGAATGGTTGCGACAAATTAGACTTTTAGGCAGGCTGGAGGATGTAATTAAGCCTTTGTTGCTGCTTACTTCACTGTTTGCATGAAAACTGCATATAGACGTGCCACTTTTGTGACACCGGGATCGCCAGCTGCTTCTTTTAACCTGCCAGCAATGATCCTCACCTGCAGGTGTACCATGTGGGAGATTCGTGCTTACACCCAGCCCACTCTACAGGCACCCCAACCAACCAGTAGTAAAGTATACCCTCCACCATCCACATGCTCTAGTGTGGAGTTACATAAAAAGCATTTCTTAAATTTTAGAGTCTCAGTGATCTAAAAGGTCTTACTAATTTTAGTTCTTTATTTAGTAAATGATCCCTGTTGTCATGACAACTGTGAAGCAGATGCAATTTATTCACCCAAAACTTTTAATAAGATGACTGAACCATCACTTTAATATGACATTAATTAGCTCTAAATTGACCTGCTGATAGACTGTGTTAAAACATAATGCAGGGTCTCCATCGAGTATCTCATACCTTCAGCACACACAGACACGAGAGCACAGTTACTTCAAAAAAGGGCATAAGCATAATTGGTGTTTCTGTTTAAAACCATCATCATGATCACGTAGAGGTATCAGGAAACAACAGCTAATGAATACTGACTGCTCAATTGCATCCATTTGGCTGATGATGCCACAGGCCTAAACTGTTTGAAAGAACATCAGTGCATGTAAACAAGTTGTTTACATAATGGTGAGAGACATTATGTTAACATGTTACGTCGTCAGAAAAACATCTGCAAATAATAATGGTGAGACAGAACAGGAGACAAGACGATACTATAGATAATGACAGCAGGACGGTCAGCTGACACTGATTGAAACTAAATGACCTTCCCTCTGTGATCTGAGACAGAAATGTCCACTATTACATAATCTAATCAAATAATCTACTGGAGAATAAAGTTCACAACAAAAGCCTTATGCACAACACTATATAACAGGGCTAGTGTATGCGAGTCAAAAAAAAGCAGGTATCCTCTCCAGGTAAACACTACAAGCTATGTAGGTTACGTAAGCTACAACTCGTGTGATGCGGTTGTTTTACCTGATTGGATGAATATCATATTATTCAGGTGAACAGGAATAACTGCATGGAGTTCAAACCACTACACGTGAAGGGTGACAGATGATTTACAATATCAGATTACTTCTCAGTGTCCTGGTACACTGTACAGCTTTCAATTTTTTTTTTCTTTCTCTCAGTGAGGTAAAGATCAAACATGAGATTTCCCTGACTCATCCAAACTAGGACAATTAATTCCCACACAAAAAAACATCAAAGGAAAATAATCCCTGATTGCTATTTTTCTTTTTGTTTGTTTTTGCTTCATTTTTTGTCTGTGGATCAGTTTTAGGTTAAAGGTTGTTAATAATAGTGCTAGTTGTAGTGTATTATTCATTATTATATCATTTGGCCATGTGGAAAACATAATTTCCCACTCAGTCTTTTGATGCACTTTTGATTTAGAGAGAATACAGGGGTTCCAGATAGGTTACATTTATAGAGCCAGTTGATCTCCAGCTGAACCTGCTGCCTCTGTGGTGCCGTAAAAAGTCCACAAGAGATCCACAAGTCCCACTGAGTCTCACTGCTCTCAATTCTTAAACTACCAGAAAGGAAAAACTGCAAGAGCACAATGAACATAAATAATTGACCAAACTCTGCAGTTCTTGAGTTTTGCATTTGAGTGTGAAGCAGAGGCTGTGTCCTGGATCATACAGCCTACTCTATATGCACACTAAATGACAACTATTTCATAAATCCGTGGGGCAGTTATGTAGAAAATGTTTCGGAATATGCCACTGGCTCCATTCACATGACTTTTTATGAAATTTACGAGCAAGCAGGGAAATATGTTAGCTATTTCAATGAATCTCCACCTTCTCCACATGGCACAAGCTGACATTTTGTTCAGCCCTTTTGTTGAGCTGCATCTGTGCCTCCCACTGTGAGTTCAGCTGGATATCAGAACACAGGGGAGCTTAACTTTGATATTTGACTGTGGACATCGATGGATTGAAACATAAGCTTCCTGTGTCAATTCAGCATCTCCTGGTAGCAATGAGTGTCTGTGTGTGTCCTTTTCTTGCTAATGAAAATACCTGTTTTGTTAGGCCCAGCTCACAGTAGGTAACAAATACGTGTGTATTTTAGGAGAGGAATCGTTGTGTGTTTACTCATTCAAGCTGTTTCCAGGTGGCTCTCTGTCAGCTCTCTCACTGAAGCCAGTGGATTAAGAACTTTGTTGAACATTGTTTCAGTTTATTTGTAGGTATGAAAGTCTGTGTAGAGCATGTGTGTGCTAATGCATCGTATCTCAAGCATCTGTATTATGGCGCTATGATTAAGCCTAACTGCCGCTCCATTGTGTTCAAGCCTCCAGTTTTGTAGGTAAATTGCAACATCAGAAAGATTTAAAAAGCAGGCTTTTCCCTTCCATGCTGCACACATCTTTCCATTCATTTGTCTTTCCCCAAATATGGCTTTGTGACAGAACAGAAAAGTCAGTTTTGCTCGACTATGTACAAGTTCAATGTTCTGTCCTTTTCGCAGTGTCCACTGTCTTGCATACATCTGGACGAATACCTCATGTAGTAACAGGTAGCTCTCCATATTTGCAACTGAGCAGGAAAATATGGATCTCGTCTTATTTATCTTAGTGGATGAATCCTAATAGGGTCAAACATGTAATCACAGTTGGTTACCCTACATTGGTTCTACTTATTCATACAGATCAGCAAGTTCCTGGACTGTTAAGCTTCCTGTGACCCTACTTAAGGTACATCTGACTTCAGCAAAATGCAAGGTGATAATAATGAAAGCGTTGAATCTGTGACAGAGAACATTATTAACATGATTAACAATCTGTTTTTTTTTTTTTGTCACTGTACAACAACAACAACAAAAACATCCTTGTCTACAAACAAACAATATGTTTCAAGTTTCCTGGGGACTAGTTGGGGATTATGGTTCAAATGGCATCAATATTTACATTAAATAATATAATAATACTTATTATTAATATTATTTAATAATTAAAAACAGAATATATGTGTGTGTGTGTGTGTGTGTGTGTGTGTGTGTGTGTGTGTGTGTGTGTGTGTGTGTGTGTGTGTTGCGCCTCTGTTCTGCCATTTGTCTCTGGAGTGCACAAGCATGTGGTGCAACACACGTGGTCAGACGAAGAAAGAATGTGCAGCGGGAATTTTAAGTTTCCTCCTGCATGTGTGTGAGTTAATGCCAAATCAGAAGTAAATTTATGTTTCTGTGATCTGTGTAACAGTGTCAAGTTAAAAGGAGTTAGTTAGCATGCAAAGACTGTGTGAAGCATTACATTTCTAAAAATAATTTAGCGGTGGCTGAGATGAAAAACACGTCAATATACATACATCAAAAGCTAGTCCTGTGCTTAGCTAAGTAATGTTACAGTTAAGCTATGTGAAGCTCTATAATGCCCCGTTACGCTACCAGTCCGTAAAGGAAAGTAGTGGCTTTAATGGGCTAGATGTTAGCTGGATTTAACCAGGCAGGAAAGAATTGTGGTTCAGTTCCGTCTTTTGCTGTGTCGTGTTACAGATGAGAAGGTTAGCCGCTTGGCTAACTGAGCTGGTTGCAGGGATCTTAAGGGGGACTTGGTGTTGAGGCTGTAAGATCAGAGAGTTCTGTTCCAAGCAGGTCACGCTGGAAGACCTCTGCGGCCATTGTGTTAGGCCATTGTCTGGGTCACATCCAGAAGAAGAGTGAAAAAGAGCAGCGAGGGAAGAGAAGTGACCAATCGTAGCTGCAGCTGAGTTCATGGGCTGATTTCACACCTACGTGTGACTTTCTGGAGGATTCCTGGGAAACTGAGCTCAGTGACTTACATGAAAAAGTTCAGATTAAGTTCAAATCAAATTAAGAACATCATATGTGAGGTCCATGTCATTCCAACACAGACACACATACACAGTGAAAAAAATAGAAAAGTGTTGTGGACAGTGGACACATTGGCAAGTAATCAGTCTCTTTACGTGTAGTTGAGTAAATATGGAAATATTTACTCAACTACACGTTGTTTCTCTCCTTTCTGCAAGAGCTGGTGCTCTCTAAAAGGCATTGTGTGTTTCCTTCACATGTTGACCTCTGGTGAGTTTAGAGATTATGCATCATTCATGTGGCTGTATTAAAGAAAACGAGGTAGTGATATGAGCACAAAGCAGCAAGAAGGAGCTTAGAGGCATCAAGTCATAGATGGCTCGTGTTTCTTTCAAATAAGAGGATAAATGGATTTGAGAGGCAAAGAGGAGATATATAGGGAGTGAGATAAAGCCTCAAATCATTCTATGGAAATAAGCAGACACCAGTACAAAAACAAAACAGATTCATAGTGTATGCCAGAGTGGGTGGGAAATTGAAATGATCAACTCCTAGCTGAAGCTCATGAAAAACATCAACAACCTCTTTAGTTTATCTGTTTTTCTGTTTATCTGTTTTTTCCAGTCAGGCTCTGTGTGAAAGCCTCCACAGTTGGTCCATTCAACACAGGCTGTGCACAATAGGCTTTACCTACAGTCTTGCTGATATGGACCTGGCATTTACAGAAAGAAAAGAAGTCCTGACCATTGATTCTGCTGCTTTGTTGCTGAGCCTCCTACTGGGAGAAAAATAGGAGAGTCTGATAATGCAGGGGCAATAGAGATGATTTTTATAATTTCTCTCTCCCTCTCCCCCCCCCCCCTTCTCTCTCTCCCAGTAATCACATGCAACAAAAAAACAAACATACATGTGAGTTGTACACATTAAAGAGGGCAGGGGCCTGTATATTTGAGTATAAAAGAAACCCCCACACACAGACCATTACTTACTCTTCTATTCCCACCACCCACTGGAGCATAAGCTAGGGGTGTTTGGGCACCACAAACACAGATTGTGGATATCCAAATAAGACCTTTGTGAAAACAGCCGAAAGATCCAGGAATGACACCAACAACATGGGTGATGAGGAACATCAAGATTCTGTATGTATCTGGAGTATCAAAGAAACTTAGGAGATTTTGAACAAACACCACATCCCTGTGTGTTTCAAACCCAAGAACATTATAAGACAGATACCTGAAAGACTGCCCTCCCAAACACAAGAAAAGCAATCTAGTGTATGCTGTCCAATGCACATCTGGGGTATGAAAACAGCTACAAGCAGTGAGATCAGTTCTGGAGTCCTGGACATGAACCTGATTCATACATTTCAGACCACTTTAGTTTGATGTCATTCATGCACTCATGTTTTCTTGAGGGAGAAAAGGATCAATCCTGTCTCTTTTTTTGGTCCTAAGTTCCTCCTCAAAGCTTCATTTGTGAGTGAAATAATGCAAGCATACGCTCCTTTATGGATCCATGAGGTGCTGCATGTCTCGTTAACAAGCAGCAGAGATTTATGTTTGGCTCAGATATTTTGTTCATCAGCCTCACTATTGGTCTATAATGTTTTCATGAACAGTACACTGTCAACAGTGCTCCTGTATTATTATTCTGCTTGCATTTGGTAACTTTCCATGTCAGAATAAAAGCTAAATGAGTTTTCTGGGTGAAGATGGAAGCAAATCCTGTTCTTGTAGCAAATATTGGGGATTACTCCTGCATACTAATGTGTACATATCATGTAAACAATACACATATTTATTTGATATTTGAAAGACTTAACCCTAACCCAAGATCCATAGACTTGTATTTGTATGGCAGTCACATATTTCTCAAGTTATTAGTCATGCATTCTGTTTAAACAGGAATTGACTTTGGTAAATTAATTGAGCAGCAATAGTGTTTCCTGTTAAATCAGGGCATTGGCCTCTCTGCATTTTAGGCTTCAGTTTCCATAACTGAAACCAAGAACAGTGAAAATCCGTCTTTCTGTTATATATGGATGGTGTTTCTTACATTACATGACTTATCAGCTGACAGGGGAAATATCACCAAACAGGCACATATAAGAAATGAAAATGAAATCCTTCTGCTTTTGATACTGCATGCTAATTTAACATTCTACTACTGACTTATTAGTAAAATCCACAGGTCAAATGTTTAAATCTTTGGACTTCAGAGAGAGACAGACAATAACAGATGAACTGGATGATTATCCAATCGCAAGTCAAGACGATGGATAAAAAAAGCATTTTAATCTTGAACACAATTATGTTTACAGAAATAAAAGTTTAAGTTTGTTATTTTGCTGCTACAACAACTATTTTCATAATTTAGCTGATCGTCCTGTATAGCAGATAGAGGCATGACATGAATGAATTAAGATGTCATGCAAAGAAGGTTAAAGTCAAGGGCAACTGGACTTAGGTGAAGATGGTAAAAGACGTCAACTAAACAGAACTTAACTCACACTATGTTAAATAATGTACTGAACACACAAAACTGACCTTCCAAACTGAGACATAGAGGAAATGTGATGGCTGATTAGTCACACACCATGACAAGACTGAGCACAGCAACAAGACACAAGGTAGTTATACTGCATGAGCAAGGTCTCTCCCAGGCACAAATTTCAAGGCCGACAGGGGTTTCCAGATGTGATGTCCCAACCCTTTTGAACAAACACAAAGAAATTGACAATTCTGAGGGCTGTAGACGCAGTTGTTGGCCAAGGAAGCTGCAGATGAAAGACACATCATGCTTACTTCCCTTCACAATAAGAATATGTCCAGCAGTGCCATCAGCTCAGAACTGTCAGAAAACAGT
This sequence comes from Micropterus salmoides, assembly GCF_014851395.1. NCBI lineage: Eukaryota > Metazoa > Chordata > Actinopteri > Centrarchiformes > Centrarchidae > Micropterus > Micropterus salmoides. The sequence goes on along the minus strand of NW_024042261.1, from coordinate 13,030,352 downwards.
GGGACCCTGGTACACCCATCTTATGTCCAGAGAAGTCTGGTCAGAAGTGGCCTTCGTGGAAGACTTGTGGCCAAAAAGCCACACCTCTGACATGGAAAGAACGCCAACTGACTCAACTATGCACTGAAACACAGGACTTGGGGTGTAGAAAAATGGCAACATTTGGCTGCAGCAGAAGCGAGAGCGATACAAGTATGACTGTCTGCAAGCACCAAAGACAGCATGGTAGAGGTTCCTTGCAAATTTGGGGCTGCATGTTTGCAAACAGAGTTGAGGATTTAGTCAGAAAAATTGTTTTCTCAATGCTGAGAAGTACAGGCAGATACTTATTCATCATGCTGTACCGTCACGGTATTCTTTTTTTCAATTTTTCTGTGTCTATTTTTGAAAGCATTCTTACTTTAAAGCATTTTCCCCACACCTGCCCAAAACTCTTGCACAGTACATAAATTGTGCAAGTTCTTGAAAAGCTTCAAGGTTTAAGTCATTTTCACAGTAGCCTCTTATACTGTATTTTAATTGTAACTACTTTCCATTGTGTTTTAATTTTATAGTGAGTCCTATGACTCACACTCCTCTATTTTACTGTGGGTCCCAGACCCAAAAGAACTGTTGCAACAGTAGGTCCCACACCTATAAGAAATCCACTGTCCCACAGTGATTTCTTGACTATAGTACCTTTAACACAAAGCTTTGCCGATTCACACAGCAGCCCCAGGCCTGCCCTGCTGACACGTCTGTCACGCTCACCCTGAGAGGGAGCGAGAATTGTTCCACTTGAATAGTCTACTCACCAAAAAGAGAGTGTTGCCAGCCATCAGGTTCTTATGGATCACAGCGGTGAGCGAGCCTCGGACACTCAGGCGTCAGGCCCTCAAAGTCTCACCCATAGTTTGGAGGGGAGGTTTGAAGTCCAGAGTCCCAGACTCCAGCCGTGCACGGTTTTACCTTCAGCTCCGAGTGTCAGAGTCCTCTCACGCGTGTGATGAGCCGACAACACCAAATTGTGATGGCAATTCGAGTTTTCAAATAAACAGCTCAGGCAAACACTCTTTCTGTGAATTTTATTCAAGTCTTCGGCAGAAGGACTCACAGCAACACACATACATGTATGCTCGAATGAGTGAGGAGAGCTCAGTGAACCTGTTATTTATCCAGCTTTAGGGTCAATCATATCATCCCACAGAGACACATTGTCCCTGAAGTCTGGATAACACAGAGAACAGAGATATTTTGACGTTTACACAGATTCAGTGCCACATCACAGATGAGTCTCCCTGAGCTCAGGGTTACATGCAATATGTTTGGAATTCCCATTACAATAGCGAGACTTTATTGCCTCAGCACTGGACAGGCCATGCCCAGTTTAAACTCTGTTCACAGATTACTGTGCACTTTGGTGGCAAACAGTGACGTCTGTCGCTACTGATGATTAGTTCAATAAGGACATGACATGACACAGAGAGAAGGAAGGACATTTTATCAGCTTTTGCAGCATCCCTGGTCTTAACTGCTCAGATAACTTCTCGACCTCAAAAGCACATACGCACACACACACACACACACACACACACACACACACACACACACCAAACAGTGACAGATAAGCAACACTCTGTCTGCTGTTTGAGCAATAAAAGATGTTTACGAACAACAGACAGCTGAATGATAAATACAATGTGAAGTACAGAGGAGCAGTAAGGAAAGAGAGGAGAAAATTAGCCATTTGTCCAACGTGATATTCACCTACTGTGATTTCTGTTGTTCATTCTTGATATCTGAAAAAAACTAATTCTAATCTAAATTAAGCCTTTGCAAGGTTGGTAGCATCTCTGAGACAGCAGAAAAACAATTCTGACAGCAGGTCTCATAACTGCAGCAGAAACAATGGAAAGCACTGTCATAGTATCAAACAAGCAAACAGAATACTGACCTCTGAAGGGAAAATTAGCTGATTTGTACAATAACCATATTGGGTCATAAAACTGAAAGCTGAATGATAAATGAATGACACTTAGTTTGCATGCATGTTGGTTAGGCAAAGAGATCAAATTGAGATTTGAGCTCCATAGTCTTTTAATTGAAAAATAATGGATTTTTTTCTTCCTGGAGGGGAATAGATTGAAAACGGAGGCACAATTAGACATAATAGCTGTTTATGAAAGGGCTTCTAGTGTCAATAGTATGTTTATATTTTTCAGAACATTGGTTTAATAAGAATCCTACTGCAGTGAAAACAATTCTGTGGGAACACATTACCTTGAAGCATTTTAATACTTGATAGCAGTAAAGCCATAGCCTTCTCCAGTCTTTGTCTCCCTTTTTGATGATTCCGCAAAGTACATATCACTACTAATAATAAGTATTATTATTATTAATATCATCATCACTCTGTTAGAGTAAGCACAATATGCTCTCTCGCTCTCTTGCTCTCAATTCAATTCAATTCAGCTTTATTGGCATGAAGGTAAAACAACAAAGCTACAAATAAATTACAAAAGAACAATTCATTTCATACATTTCATTAAATAAAGTAAATAAAACAGTAAGTGTGTTTGTGTGTGTTAAAAATATATATATATATATATTTATAATAGAAAAATAAAGTAAAAACAAATATTAAAAATAAATAAAACAGTTTATATAAAACAAATAAAGTAACAATTACTAAAAAAACAATGAAAATAATAATAGTAAGTATTCAGTAGTATTTAATATATTTAAGTTTTCACTGGTTGTCCTCAGTTCGTGGCATGAGGAGATATATTTTGCTGCAATGATTTGGCATTCTGGCATCTGTGTGATATAAATTGAAATCGGGGTATATTTGGGAAATGTTTGGGAAGTGTTTTTCTCTTATTGTTTTATATTTAGGGCATGAGGTTAGAAAGTGCAGCTCTGTCTCTGCCTGTCCTCTGTCACACTAGGAGCAGAGTCTCTCCTCTTGTGGTAGCCAGCTCTGTCTGTGGCGACCCTTTTCTATGGCCAGGCTGTGTTCACTCAGTCTGTATGTTGTCAACATTTTTCTTAGTTTAGGAGATTTTATTGTGCTCAAATAATTAAACCTATTATAAAATCAGTTAAAAATAAGTTAAAGCAACAAAGTGCTAAACTCCTCCTGGCGCTGGCTCCTGAAGAGTCCAGCCTTACTTCCTTTCCTCTGAGCTACTCAGGCTGCTGGGCTGTAGGACTCTCCAGACTAACGGCTACAGGCAGCTCTACCATGGTCCTGATTTGTCTGCTACATAAAGCTGTTGGACAGTTAATTTAACACCCTGGACAGTTCTGCAGCACTGAGGAGAGGAAGTCGATGCCCGCTATGTGTAGTATCTGCACAGATTCCAATACAGCACTTCAAAAAAAATACAGAGGAACAAAAGTTGTTTTTGAAAGCTTTCAGTGAAACTTTTTTACCAGCAGCACTTATGAAGCTGCCTGCTTCTATTGCTATGTTGTTATGAATATTATGAATAATACTGAGATTCGAAACAAACTGTAGTAATCTACACTGAATTAAACTTTAATTAGACTCATGCTGACAACTGCTCTCCCTCTCACACACACACACACCTACATCATGTGCTGGGTGCTGTGCCACAGATGTGGACAGGCTTTGCTGTTGTGATGATAAGGGTCATGCTGGCGGTGTTGTGGATTTGGCCACAGTGTCAGGAGAGGCTTCAGGAGAAGATGTGACGCACAGAGAGGTTACGAGAGACAGACCACTCACATGCTGCCTGTGCACTGTGGATTCACATTATTTCACATGTTGTGCACGGTTTTGTATTTCATATTTTAAAACCAGAGTTGCTTAAGGTTAACTATCTGTATTGGATCATGTTAAATGGAGTAGTGCTAGCAGGATGACACACACACACACACACACACACACACACACACACACAGTGAAGAAGTTTGTTTTTATTTTCAAACAGTTATTGGCCTATATTGTAATAACAAAATAAGATTAAATTCTTAGGGCAGTTCTATTTTATTGCCTTGCTTAATCTTTATTAAGATCACCATTTAAGAGTTCAACAGAATAGCTAAGGACAGCTAGTGCAGTGTAGACTCACTTGTGGCTCACTCTGTTCTGGCTCTGCAGGCCACTGGGATGAGACAGACAGCTGTTACACAGTGAAGATGATGACAGGGCTCCAGATTCTTAAGATAAGAATACTGTTAGCTAACCAACATAAACTTAACTCAAAAAACAACAAATTGTCAGCTGTTGACAATCACAGGTCACAGAGTTTAGAGACTAGATGCACATGACAGAGTAGTGCTGCTGGATTGAAGCTTTTTTTAGCATTTGGGTTTTAATGTGAATATCGTTCAGTGTGAGAACATACACGGGTGTCATTTTTCAAAACGGGTGGATAATATGTCGGAACACATTTATCTCTGAATCAGTACATCAAGCAGTGTCTGTTTTCAAACATAAGTGTAGCTATCTGAGTAAGTACAGCCGTTCCCTCTTCAGCCATTCAGGCAGAAATTCAGGCAGAAAGACTATTTCAGTGGCTCCACTCTGAACAATTTCATGCTGCATTAATGTTTAAAAACAAGAGGAAAAGAGCTACAAAGCCCACTCCACTCATTAATGGAGTGACACCTGTGAAGGGACACGTGCATTGAGGATTTGATCCATCATTATTTATGCGCCTTTATTCTGTGAAAGAATTATGACATTGTCTTTATCATATAGTACATCAACAAAAAAGTCATGTCAAGACAAGTTTATCTGCTTCAATGGGCTTTACAATCTGTACAGCATGACGCCCTCTGTCCTTCTCTGTCAGAGAAGGACAACATTTCTATGTTCGAACCATACAGTATGAGAACAAAGGGCAAGAGGCCTACAAGGAACTATAAAAGTCTACATGTGGCCTCCACACAAAGAACAATCTCCAGACGAAACAAGGTGTGACTTTTCTAGTTGAACCCAAACATGGGTTGCTTTTGGCTAAACCTCACAGGGTTACATGACAGCCCTGAGAGCGTGGCCATAATGTCACTAAATAGAATGCACTCATTGTGTCTGTTGCCATTCCAAAGTTGCACAAGCAGCTACAAGACGTTGATTTTTGTTTTCCTGAATAAAGAACTAACTTGCCAGAAGAGGATGATCTGATTACTTTGTCTTTCTTTTATTTTTGTGTGACAAACATTTTCGGATACCAAGCAGAGATCGTTGTTCACAACACAATGAGGCTCCCTGCCTGCAGAAGAAGATGGAACTCCCATGCTTAAATGAACGTGCTTAGTGTTTCATTAAGTGCAGTCAGTCGTGTGCAGACTCTTCATTCAGGGTCTCTTCCATCTGTCTAATGCTATCACCCCAGGGCTCTGCTGGATTACATGTATTTTGAGCTGCTCAATGAGAATTTACACTTCAATTCCATCAATGACAAAAAGGCTGCTGGACTTCATTACATATCCAATACTGACTAGAAAACCCGCTGCATATTCATACACTAACATTACAGTGGGTATAGAAAAGAATCACCCCCCTGTAAAATAATCACATTTTGCTGCTTTGCAGCCTGAAATGAAAACGGACAGACACAGTTTTTGTTTCATTCAGCTTAAAAAAACAGAATCACTGAGTTGGAAAAAGAATAACCCCCCTCCTAAAAATGACTTGTAAACCCAGCCAGGTGTAGTTAATCACCTTCTCAATAGCACACAAAGCCAATTGACTTTCAACTGTGATCAGCTGTGGTCATTTTGATTAGCTCAGCATGAAACAAGCTTTTCCTGAAGCATTTCAGTCCTTGGTAGTGCAACTGAAGACAACAATTAACTATGGCTGGCAAGGCATTGTCAAAAGATCTCCAGGATAAAGTTGTGGACAAGCACAAGTCAGGAGATGGATACAAAAAAATTTCAAAGGCTTTATCAGTGCCTACAAGCACAGTGAAGTCTATTATTAAGAAGTGGAAGGTATTTGGTACAACACAGACCCTCCCTGGGTCAGGACGTCACTCCAAACTGGATGAAAGAGCCAGGAGGCTCTGAACTCTGAAGCAGTTACAGGAATTCATGACAAAGAGTGGTCATTGTGTGCATGTGACAACAATATCACATATTCTCCACAAATGTGGCTTGTATAGGAGGATTGCAAGAAAAAAGTCACTCCTCAAGAAGGCCACATGCAGTCACGACTGAGCTTTGCCAAAACGCACCTTGAAGATTCTAAGGCCACGTGGAAAAAGGTGTTATGATCAGATGAGACAAATTGAATTGTTCGGCCTCAACGCCAAACGATATGTCTGGTGAAAATCCAATACAGCTCACTATCCAAATAACAGCATTCCTACAGTAAGGCATGGAGGTGGTAATATCATGTTATGGGGTTGTTTCTCTGCAGCAGGGACTGGAGCACTTGTCAGGATAGAAGGAAAAGTGGATGGGGCAAAAATACTGTCAAATTCTTGAGGAAAATCTGCTGCTCTCTGCCAGAAAGTTGTCAATGGGAAGAAGATTTACCTTCCAACATGACAATGACCCAAAGCACACAGCAAAACTGACCACACAATGGTTGAAGGAGAAAAAGGTGAATGTCCTTGCATGGCCTAGTCAGAGCCCAGACTTAAACCCTATTGAAAATCTGTGGAATGACTTGAAGACAGCAGTCCACAAACTGTCACCTTCAAATTTAACTGAACTTGAGCAGTTCTGCAAAGAAGAGTGGTCCAATATTGCAACGTCTAGGTGTGCAAAGTTAGTAGAGACATATCCCAACAGAATAAAGGCTGTAATTAAAGCAAAAGGTGGTTCAACAAAATACTGAAACAAGGGGGTGATCCTTTTTCCAACTCAGTGATTATGTTTTTTTAATTGTTTTCTGACTTGTTGGTGTTATATCTTTCTCTTGGATGTTATAAGTTGCACTGAGTAAATACAGCTGAATGAAACAAAAACTGTGTCTGTCTTCATTCCAGGCTGCAAAGCAACAAAATGTGATTACTTTACAGGGGGTGATTCTTTTCTATACCAACTGTACGGCATTCACACAAATTTCTGTACAACATATGACCATTGAGTAGATAATACTGCCGTCTGACAGCACAAAGTCTTACCTAAGGCCATCGCACCGATGATAACCAACTAACACCGGTATCTGCTGGATCATGTAGTAAGGGGAACTGGGAATGCTAAAAATGCTATTTCAAACAACAAAGAATCAATAACAATGTCATCACACGCAGAGCTCTGGAACATACCTGATATATGCAAACCAGATTCCATTTTTTTTTTAATCACTCCCTCTATGGAACAACAAAGCAAGTCAACTCTTTCTCTCTGTAGAAGTCATTGGATCATCTTTATTATGATCATGTAAAGTCTGTGAATAGGCAGATTTTTATCAAATAACAGTGCAACGTAGCAACACAAAATGTTATAGTAGTTATAGTTTGGGTTCACTGATGTTTAAACAGGGACTCTACCACAGTGTTAAACTATAAACATAACTATTTTCAATTGAGACTGATAACTAGTATACTAGAGTATTACCAGATACAATTTGAGAACCAAAAATGCAGTACATGATATCCCTAAACACAGTTTTCACTTCACAGTTCAATAGCTCATCATTTTGTATCTAAATATATGCCCTTGTATCATACTCTTAAAAGTATGTCAGTCTGTTGTAAATTAAAATTATATTGTGCTAGATTGATTCATTGGGTTTTCTATAACTGTAACTTGTGTCACACAGTACATCAGAGAAACATATCTGTTCTGCAAGCTGGTTCAAAACAAAGTTTGACTGGGCTACTGTTACATTTTAACCGAAAAAGACACCTTTCAGAAACAGCTGTCATTTTTACAGCAGATCATTTTTACCATCACAGCAGGAACTCCATTATCCACTCCATTTGGGTGAGTCATGCCCTGGGCCCTGCTATTGAGCTGAGTGACATTCAAAGGAACTGAGTCATCATTAACTGAATTGGTTACTGGAGTTTTTCCTGCTTTGACACAAGGATGTCTGCTGTGATAACTAAACCATGAAACTATGAGACGAGGTTAAACGACATCCAAGGACTTGTTCACAACAGTAATGTTACATGTTAATGTACAGACAGAAAAATTACACTACTGTGAGTCTGCCTTTGGTCACTCTATATCAAATTAAAATCCCTCAATACCATTCGAATCTACAACATTGTAAACTGATTTCAAAATGAGTTAATTTATTTGTTATTGACAACTATGAGATTATGAAGATAGTAATCAGGAGAAAGTACTCTCCTAATAACTGGGGTCCCGATAATTTACTCCAGAGTTTAACATTTATATTTCTGTGATGTGCGTGATCCACTGTCTCTTTCTGTTCTGTTGACAGAAGAACAAACTGAGACAGACAGTCTATGTTCATCAGTGAGGTCTAGTTTATGATTAAATTTTAAATTTTAAATTTTAGAATTGAATGAAACATAATATCTTTGTATAATAAAGGCAATAATAAAGGCACATGAAAATAGTTGGACTCCATAGTGTAGTGGTGAAGACACTGGATGATGGATTTTCCTACTCCCACAGCAATAAGATCATAAATAACAGATTAAAACTGTCAGATTCTGCTGTGACATTCATATACATTCAGATGGATTAGTTTTTCATGTCCATGCACACTGAGAAAGCGGAAGGGGGTCAGGTGAAGTGGGAATCAATTTCAACTATTAAACATCCACTGTAATCTACCCTAATAAACTTGATGGTACACATCAGCCTTATCAATATTAATTGGATACACATAAGTAATTGGCAAGCGTAGATAGCATAGATGCAGAAAGACTGGCACCAAATCCCACAACAGGGAGCTGGCATTCAGCGAAGCACTCCAGGCGGCCAGCAGCTCTGTGGGGCACACAGCAGGGAGGTGGAAATAATGCCTCCATGCATGAGCAAGTCCAGTGGCGGTCCTACTGTTCACTGCTGTGCAGTAATCACTGTGTGATTACAATACACAGCTTAGCTGTCTGGACAAGAGCACTCTTGCATGATCAAGAGAGGGAAGAGGAGGATAAGGACAAATATGTTTCAATTCATATTTAATTTCATACACAGGCATGAAAAAACAGCAGACTACAAAAGGATTAAACCTAGCCTACATTAAGAAGCTGGTCAGAGGCAGAGGAGAAAAGAAGCATTTTAAGCTTTCTATTAAATGAAGTCCTCACTGGGGCACATCTGAGGTCATCTGGCAAGCTGGTCCAGAGATCGGTGTAAAAGAAGCTTCCCCAGACTTCACTTTAATCCTTAAACAGGCCTGTGTGAGATGACCCTGGAGACCTGCTCATAATCACTGAGCAGGTCTGAGAGGTGTTGTGGAGCGAGAGCATTTAGTGCTTTAAATACAAGAAGCAGAGCCTTGGAGTTGATTCTAAACGTCTTACAGAAGCTGATAAAAATGATCTGAGAACTGGTGTTACACACCCTAACCCTGACACATGGGAAATCCTGAAAAGGACTGTAGTAAGATAGGTTTCCCCAGGTCATGCTAGGGTCAATTGCTGAGCTAAGGTAAGCCAAAGGCCTGTGATTCTCCAGAACAGTAGGTCATACTCTGTCTCTTCTCTTTGTCTGCTTGGTTGACTGACTCAGGTAGCTGTCTCGATAAGTATGCACTCTGTGATCCATCTCCTAGGTAACCCAAAGGCAAAATTATCTTTTTTATTTTACATTACAGACATACTGAGTGGCTCTATGTAGAAAGTGTTGCATGTAACTTGAATGACGTACAACATGACTTAGTTTAACTTAGGAAAGCATAGTGTCTTGTTTTGAACCAATATCCAACAGCATCTTCATACATGTATAGAGGGGTGAACACTAACCTTATTGGAACCTCTGTAGGTCTTGGAAGGATAAATATCCCCAGACAGGAAGAATCCTTCAGATCTGGTTTGGTGCTTCATTAGCTGTGTCTCTAACAACGTTTGGACGACTGGCTGCAACTTCCCCACTTGAAACATATTCCCAAGGTCCATGTGACTGGTTTTGTTTCTGGTTTGCAACCCATACTTCTTGTTTATTACAGCCATGCGTAACGTCACCTTCTGACGAAACTATGCTTTGTGTAGCCTGGTTTATTCGCTCCTAACCAGCAGATGGAAACACACCTATTTCGCAATTTTTTATTTAAAAATTTTTGTGATGTTTCAAAAGTTCACTTAAAATTCGCTTGACAATTTGATGGAAACATGGCTATTATGTCCACACTCTGTATGCTGTTGCCAGATTCCCCAGCCCGATTTCAATAAACAATCCTGTCCAATCCAGACTATTGGAGAACTTCTGAGATAAGAGAAAATGACCTTTTCAAATAATGTTCATAACACTGGTGGCTATGAAATTTGTTATAATGTTCCCCAGCCTGTAGTAACTGAGATTCATAGTCCTCCTCTGCTGTCATTAACACGTTTCTGTGCAAGAAACATATGAATGTTAATGACAGTCCTGCAACTGCTTCAGAGTTGCTGTAGGCCTCTTGGTAGCCTCTCTGACCAGTTTCCTCCTGGCTCTTTCATTCAGTTTGGAGTGACGTTCTGACCCAGGGAGGGTCTGTGTTGTACTAAATACCTTCCACTTCTTAATAATAGACTTCACTGTGCTTGTAGGCACTGATAAAGCCTTTGACATTTTTTTGTATCCATCTCCTGACTTGTGCTTGTCCACAACTTTATCCCGGAGATCTTTTGACAATGCCTTGCCACCCATAGTTGATTGATGTCTTCAGTTGCACTACCAAGGACTGAAATGCTTCAGGAAAAGCTTGTTTCATGCTGAGCTAATCAAAATGACCACAGCTGATCACAGTTGAAAGTCAATTGGCTTTGTGTGCTGGTGCCTGGTTGGGTTTACAAGTCATTTTTAGGAGGGGGGTGATTCTTTTTCCAACTCAGTGATTCTGTTTTTTAATTTGTAAATTTTTTTTCTGACAAGTTGGTATTATATCTTTCATTTGGATGTTATAAGTTGTAAATACAGCTGAATGAAACAAAAACTGTGTCTGTCCGTTTTCATTTCAGGCTGCAAAGCAACAGAATGTGATTATTTTACAGGGGGGTGATTCTTTTCTATACCCACTGTACCTGTGTGATGCACTGTGGGTATAGTAGGGCAGGAAACATCAGGGCTGACTAACAGGTCAGCTGCAGGCCTCATTTCCTATCTCTTTCAAACACTCAATCTGTTCCTTTGAACATCGATCATCATCTAGACCAGTGGTCACCAACCTCTGCCATGCCAAGATCACTTCTCATGTTCAAATATAGGCCAAGAGCTACCGTTCAGAAATCTAAAAAAATCCAAGCTCACAGATGTTAAAATGCTGAATAATGCTGCATCAGCATGCTGCATTTTTATTGTTACAACCAGTCCATTTCAACTATTGTATGCTTTGTCCAGGTACAGTATGTAGAGGTAAGTGGAGCCAAAGTAGGCTTTCACTTTCAGTGCACAGGAGGAGAGGAGAGGGAATTTTTTCCTGCTCCTAAGGCCCCTAGAAGTTGCTGTCCAACTCCACTCCATTTGGTAAGGAAAATGCATCTTGTCACAGATAAAGTGTCAATGTGGTTGTGTCACGGTAGACCTTTTTCTTAAGAGGTTTTATAAACTCTCTTTTTAGTCTTTTGAAGAAACAACAACACTTAAAGAATGGATATTTCCTGATGATAACATCTTAAAGCAGTGGTTCTCAACCTTTTTTCCCACAAACTCCCCCAACATGTCAAAGGAAATATTCCAGGGCCCCCACAGGAGAATGTTTGACCTCAGAAAAGCATTGGCTATATCTTTATGTTTTGCAGGCCTAAATTAAACATTCTGTAAATAAAGTTTTTAATAATTTACACAGGCTGACATAATATATATTTTTATTAAAAGCAAGCCTCTGTCTTACCGTTAAGCACTGTATATTCAGTAGCCTACTAATTTCCAATGTGGCCTTTAATCTCACATACAGGACATAAGAATAATTCCACACATCCCGAGCATAAAAATATAAATTCATAATGAAAAGCGTTCTTAATATCCTCAGATTCCAATTCATAACAGTGAACATTGCACTTGATACAAAGCAGGTTTACACCGTAGCCAAATCTTTGTAATAGTATTTACAGAGACCACCATTAAGGACTTGCCATTAAAGTGTGTTTTTGACCCGGAACTACATTTGATCAGAGCACGCTACATAAAAAGAGAGCACGCAGCCCGGTGGCAGCGAGCACGAGAGCGGCCAGAAATGTTGAAACAGAACTGCGACGTTGGACCGTTAGAGTCGTCGGACTCGTTAACCAAAACCAGGACGGGCCGGCTTCAGAGTGACAACAAGCAGACATTTTTGAGGTGAGTGTCTTGGCGCCAGCTGCCACAGAAACAGACTATTAACGTTGAGTTACTTGCTTGTCAGGGGAAATCTTTTGTTGGTATTTTCAAACGTTGTGCTGTGTTTTGTAATGTTGATACAAACGTTAAAAGGTACGCTAACGTTCAATAAGATATGTTAATATTCTGTTGATACGATTAGGCATATTTCTTGCTGCACAAACCATTAAGTGTAACGTTAAGTTAGTGTAACGGGAGTTATTCAGTTCTGTAATCCTCCCTTTTTATATCGCTGATAGTGGTGACAGGCAGCAGATGGTGGTGAGCTAATGGCTGATAACGGCTAACTGTTATTAGCTAACATTAGTTGACTCCAAGAAGGGATGTTTGTTAGTTCCCATGGTAACAGACTTTAAAGCTGCATGTGTAACGGAGTATTAAATATGAACAACATAAACTTATGAAAGTAACACATATGTACACCTTACATCTATCAAATACAGGCAAAATTACTGACAAAATAAAATTACAAGATTTTGCTATCAGACACAATAATTTAACCATTTAAAACTCAAATGATGTAACTTTATGTAGTCAGCACGCAAGTGGCATTATGTTGCATTAGCTACTGTAACCTTATGTCAAACGATTCTATACAAGTGCACTGGAATGGAAGCAAACAATAGTGTAAAGTTAGGTTAAATGTTGCTTTAATTTATATAAGCTATTTATTATTAATAATACATTAGTGAATTTGTGAACTTGTATTTTTATAAACTGTTAACAATTTACCTACCTGTCTTCCTACATAGCTGTTTCACACACAGTAATAAATATATTTTTTAAAAAGGTATTAGGTAAAAGCTTCCAACATGTTATGTTTACTTGATGATTTTTTTTACAAACGAGTTGATCGGGGATAAACATTGTGCTGCAAGCTGTTTCATAATGACACTCGTTTTGTCTTATAAATCCAGCACACCCCTTTTCTTTACAGGGTGGCTCCTGCCCCTCCATAAAAGCCCAGACTCCCTCTCAGCCAAGCTGTTGCAAGTAAACTTTAGATTGAGCCAAGATGACAGGGGTTATAACTTCTGTAGCTTGCTAGTCACCATTATTAGCTTAAGCCTCTGGCATTTTACACTGCCCTGTACAACCTAAGTGGGTATAGTTAATAGTTGGATGGATATTATTTTCATACTAAACCAGGTGTGTTCAGTGTTGCTTTACCTGGTTGATGCTTGTAAAATATCCACTGTGTAACAACATACTAAAACTCTAAAAATATGAAATGGTATTAAATTTGGTGAAGAACACATCATGACTAGTAAGTGTGAGATAAGATGTTAATGCTATTGTCCTCTCTTCCCCAGGGCCATGCTTAGACCAGCACTCCTGGCATCTCAATACCTAAGATGGTGCGTTAAGGCTTCAGGGAAGGTCATCCTCTGCAGTGTGACCACATTTTGCTCACATTGTATGGCCAGTTTATCACAGAAGAGAGTGAGGACATCTCGATGGCCCTGGGCCTCCTCCTGTGCATATACTTTGTTTGGAATCCAGCATCCTGAAGGACTGAAGAAGACATTGACCTTTTTGGAGTGTGTTGTATTGAAATTAAGGATGCAGTCGACTTCCTGTCACAGTAAAAAGAGTATACAACTTAATCTGTGAGTGGACTGTAGGACTCAATATTCTCTCTTTCTGGATGGCCAGTTTAAGAGAACAAGGACTTTTCCACTGAACTGGGCCTCTTCCAGTTTCTTATTTTTACATTTACTCATTTGGCAGACGCTTTTATCCAAAGCGACCTACATTTGAGGAACAACATACAAGCATCAACAGAGCATCAACTACAGATCTACAACTGACAATACATACTAGTAAGAGCAGCAATAAATACTAGTAAGAGCTCACAGTACGTATCACATCAATGGGGTAGATACCTAGGGAAGGAAGTAAGAGTTAACAAAACGTGCAATCAAAACAAGATCATTGTAGGGGATAGAAGAAGAAGAGCACAGGATGTGCATGTTAGAGGTTAGAAGTTAGAGGTGTTATAAGAGGAAGTGTTCTCGGAAGAGATGAGTTTTCAAGAGCTTCTTGAAGTTAGAGAGGGATGCCCCTGCTCTGATGGCGTGTGGTAGCTCGTTCCACCATCGTGGTGTCACAGATGAGAATAGCCGGGACTGGGATTGCTTTATGTGAAGGGATGGCAGAGCCAGGCGGCGTTCGTTGGAGGAACGTAGCGGCCGAGAAGGAACGTAAGTTTGTATTATGGAGTTTAGGTAGATGGGTGCAGACCCAGTAGTCACTCTGTATGCAAGCATTGGTGACTTGAATTTGATTCTGGAGGCCACGGGGAGCCAGCAGCGGTCACTGAGAAATGGAGTGAGATGAGTCCTTTTGGGCTGATCAAAAACCAGACGCGCTGCTGCATTCTGAACCATTTGTAAGGGTTTCACCGCACAAGCTGGGAGACCTGCTAGGAGGATGCGAGAGATAACCATGGCCTGTACCAGAAGCTGGGTAGCGTACTGAGATGAAGGTAGGGCCTGATTTTCCTTATGTTGTATTGAGCAAAGCAGCATGACCGAGAGACAGCAGCAACATGGTCTGAAATGGACAGCTGGTCATCAATCATGACACCCAAGTTTCTCACCACATTGGTTGGAGTGATGGTTGCAGAGTCAATTTGTAGTTTGATGTTATGGTGGATAGATTGCTTGGCTGGAATGACCAAGAGTTCAGTCTTAGAGAGGTTTAGTTGAAGGTGGCAAGCCTTCATCCATGCAGATATGTCTGATAGACAGTCCGTGAGACAGTGGGATCGCCTGGCGGGAAGGATAGGTAGAGTTGCGTGTCGTCTGCGTAGCAGTGGTAAGAGAAGCCGTGCTAGCGAATGATCGGCCCCAATGAGGTGGTGTAAATTTAGAAGAGAAGGGGCCCAAGCACTGAGCCTTGGGGCACCCCTGTGGAGAGGCAGTGGGAGGAGGATAATTGTACTTGTGTAGGAACGCCCCGAAAGGTAGGATTCGAACCACAGGAGTGCTTTACTCGAGATGCCCATTGCTGAGAGAGCAGATAGCATGATCCTGTGGTTGACTGTGTCAAAGGCAGCTGATAGGTCAAGCAGGATAAGAACCGAGGATTGGGCTGCAGCTTTAGCTGACCTTGGGGCTTCTGTTACAGACAGAAGAGCCGTTTCAGTCAGACTGATATGGATCTAGGAGGTCATTCCCTGAGAGGAATTCTGAGACCTGTATGAATACTGCCCGTTCAATAGTTTTTAATAAAAAAGGTAGAAGAGACACTGGTCGATAGTTCTCAACTTGAGTTGGGTTAAGTGAGGGCTTTTTGAGCAAGGGTGGTACCAGAGCCCTTTTGAAAGTGGTCGGGAAGGTTCCTGAAGCCAGAGAAGTATTTATCACATGAGTGATTGTCGGGACCACGGTAGGAGATATGGCTTGGAGGAGTTTCGTAGGAATCGGGTCCAGTGGGCATGTAGTTGGACGGCTACGGGTCAAGAGTTCTGATACTTTGCTCTCTGTGAAAGGAGTAAAGGAGGAGAGTGAACAACCACTGACCTGGGAGGGCAGAGGAAAAGATGTAGTAGGACTGCTACAGTGGTTGAGTTTGAGTGTTTCAGAGAATTGGCTAGTTATAGCCTCCACTTTGCCTGTGAAGAAGTCAGCAAAGGTATCAGCAGACAAGTTTGTGGGTGGTGGAGGTGGAGGAAGATTTAGTAGTGCTTTAAAAGTGGAAATAATTTCCTTGAGTCAGTGGCACAGCTTATTCTGTCATTATAGAACACAGTTTTGGCAGCACTGATGCTTGTTGAGAAGGAGGATAGGAGCAATTGGTAGCCCTTAAGGTCGGCGGGGTCTTTGGTTTTTCGCCATTTTCTTTCAGCCGCTCTGAGATCAGTAGAGAGACCACAGATGGTATCGGTTAGCCACGGGTGGGGCTGGTTTGGGCAAGCAGGCTTGATGGATAGAGGACACAGGCTATCCAGGCACGATCTTAGTGTAGAGCACAGAGATTGTGTGGCATCATTGACCTCAAGTGAGGAAAATGTGTTGAGGGTGGGTAGAGCGGAAGCTACCACTGAGGCAAAGTGAGCGGACGACAGGTTGCAGAGGTTACGGCAGTGTGAAACCAATGGTGTTGGAAGAATGGGCTTTTCCTGTAGGCATACCGTGAACTGAATAAAATAGTGGTCAGACACATGTAGAGGTGTGACTGTTAGGCACTCTGTGGCACAGTTTCTGACAAGAGCGAGGTCAAGCACTGTGCCAGCTTTGTGGGTCAGGGGGCTGAGAACCCGTGTTAGATCAAAGGACTGAATCAGAGACAGGAAGTCTGCTGAGTTTGAATTGTCTAAGTGAATGTTCATGTCACCGAGGACAAGTAGGGGACAGTCATGCTCTGGGATTGAAGACAGCAGTGTGTCTAGCTCCTCCACAAAGCTACCCATTTGTCCTGGTAGACGGTATATGACAATCACAGAGACCTTTACCGGAGCGGACACAGACAGCATGGTATTCGAAGGAGGCATATTGATTCGGGGGTAGCAGCTGTGTGAATTGTGTGTGGGTGAAAGAGTAATTGAGTGTTGTTGTAGCTGGCAGCTTTAGGTGAGTAGGTGTGCCTCAGAAAGGGAAAAAGCTTCTCTTGTAGGCGGCCTTGCTCAGTAGACTCGCTGGTCTTTACCCAAGTAGGTCTTCACACAAGGAGCAGACGCTTCAGTGGTAGGTTTCACTGAAGTACTGTGAGTCTAATTGCACAGGTGTGCAGGTGTTGGGCATTAAGAATGATTGCACCCAGCTGAGATCGCCCTCCGGATTAACAAGACAAAAGCTTGGTTTCAGTGTGTGTGTGTGCGCGTGTGCGTGCGTGCGTGCGTGTGTGTGTAATTTGTTTTTTTTCCCCTGACTTGTCAACTCTGAATTTACTTGCGGTTGAAATAATACATTAAAAGGTTTTAAAAGGGTAATTTTGTATTTTAAGTATTTACTACAGGATTTGGAATTTTTTAACCACGATTGGTAACAAATGATTATCTTTACACTTTTTAAATTATGAAGTTGTCATTTAAAAGCATATTGACTTGTCTTTGGTAGTATCTGGCATGACTTAAGAGCCCCACTAGCTCAAAATGTAAAAACTATTTATAGCACTAAATAGCCCCATTTGACAAATGTGCTATAAAGCTCCTTTAAAAATAGGTGCTATATAGCGCCAAAAGAGGTTCCCCTATGATTACGAGCCAAAGAACCACTGGTGGGTACTGTTTAGCACCATTTTTGTTGGAGCAAAGTAGTGCTATATGGCACCTAACGGTTCTACATAGTACCATTTGACAAAGGTGCCTTATAGCACCTTTAAAGATAGGTGCTATATAGCACCGAAACTGGTTCCCCTATGATTACGAGCCAATGAACCACTATTAGCGCTATTTAGCACCATTTTTTTTGGTGTGTAAGGACTCCAATGATTGTTCTGCTGGACTAAAACACAGCCTTCGTTAATGCTATTGCACCTGTCACATTTTAGAAAAGACATCCAGCTGTCTTCATCTGAGTTCAAAGGACACAACAGTATCATATCCTCAGTATGCCATAATCCACTGTTTGATGTTTTGCTGATTAAAGCTTGTGCTGTTAGAGGCATGTTCATGTCATATGGGATCTATCAATGGTAAAAAAAAAAATAAACATAAAGGTTTCCCATTTTTACAACCGTGATTGTTTGGATGTTCACATTATCAGAAACATTACATAAATGGTAGCAGCTCCTCCAGAGATGTTAATGCTTTACAGGTTTGGTGCCAAGTAATACTGGCGGTTACGTGACCCTAAGATCATATCCGTTAGCATTCTGTTATATATTGCAGTCCAGATGTAGTCATCTCAGGCTTTGAAGAAAAGTGATTGAGGAGTGGTGTTGCTCCTGCCACTGTACAGGAGAAAGCCCTTAAGGTTGAATGGGCTCATCATGGCTGAGCATTAGCATGCAGACTGCAGTGAGCTGAGCTGACAGGATGAGTGGCTAAGCCAATAATGCCACGTTTGAAAGTGAAGTCTGTGTGAAAATGGGTAGAATATTTTTAAAAGGATCTGCATTGCCCTGTCACCATACATTATTCTTAATGACTTAAAAGTCCATGGCACCATTATAATTGGGTGTCAAATAATTGAACTTAAATAAGGGAAGACAAAATTAATCACCTAATCTGTTAATGTACTCAAAGATGTGTGGATACAATTTTCACTTGGTCTTGGGTCTTTTTCATGTGGTGAAAAATACACCTTGTTATTATGAGCTATGTTTGAAAAATATTAAGGATCTGCCATGTTCCATCCCATTACTCTTTTAGCCTACCTTAGAAGTGTTGCCATGATTACTGCTTTATGGACTCAATTTACTATATTTTTAACTCCTACATGACCAACTGAGCAATCAAATAAGCATCCTAAGTTTGACTGGAATAGATTGGCAGCAGGGAGTATGAGGAGATGCTCTCACAAGTCTTCCTGCTACAGTCTCTACTGTTTCCTTTCGCCCGTCCTACCAACTCCTACAAATGAGCTTCTGTAATGTTGTTGGAGAGTTTGCCTATCTCCTCTGTCCATGTCAGATCTCCAGTGGGGTGTCTTTGGATATATTTTAGTAGACTAGAGCGCTGCTGTCCTTACTCAACTGGAACAGCTAAGAAAGTTTGTTTTTATTTTTTGTATATGTTGTTGGCTACAGTCTACTGGAACTCAGAGACCTATATCAACAGACATATGAGGTTTGATCATGAAGATACATGTGAGTCATCACTCGTGTTAGGCAGTACATTTCAGACCCTGAGAAAATACAATATTAACAAACCTCATAAGCTCCTGGCAGATCCGTTGAGCCTGCACCCAGACGTTATGAGCCAGGTTTTTCATTAAAGCAGAAATCAATCTATATACCACAAGGCAGAACACTCACTTTCCTACAGAATTCTGTCTGCTCATCTGAGATGTTCAGTTTTTGAGGGTGAATTATGATGATGAAAAATGCAGTCCAGGATTCATCATAACCTGTAAAACTACCTAACTACTTATATTTAAAGTGAATTCTAATAAAATGTGTTCCACCATGTTTTGTCAGGACAGCAGCAACTGGACTAAATCAATCAAGGTAGTTCATTTATCATTACACAACTAGGTTGTAAAACAAAATGAAAATTTGTAGTCCCTTCAAGCTACACCCAAATATAGTCACATATAAAATAAAACAATATATACAGTTTATATATATATACTCTATATGCGTATACAGCCTGACATGATTCTGCATTGCGTTTATTGAATTTGGGTCTGAGAGACTGTGAACAACAGCAACAAGATAGTAAAAATAATATGGTTTTCATCTCAACATAAAAAGTCTGGCAACGGTGTCCACTTTTAGGGTCCAGCATGGCTCCTATCTCGGCTCTGTTTCAGTTCTGTGTGTGAGAACTTTTGGATGCGTAGAAGAACACAGAACATGAATCAACATTAGATTCTGACCAGTCCTGTCTGCGTGTTGGGAGATTTTAATAATCAGTGAAGTTATGCTGCTGTGCCTCTTGCTTAAATGCGCAGAGCATTTTTCTGAAGAGCATCTTACTATCAGAATAATGCGCCTCTAAAATAACAAAAAACAGTAACATGCAGCGCCATTGATTTTAGACATGCTTTTTTTGGTCAGTGGCCCGATAGCTATCTGCTGCCTTAAGATAGCAACATGCCAATAATTTGCAAGACCGCAGTTCAATGAAAGACCAACAGTCCTATGGGTGCACAGATGGGTGCAAGTGCATTTGCTATTTAAACAACATGGGCATTAGGCTTGAAAATGACTGCGTCTGTTGGAAACTAGCAATGACGCTTGAGCTGCGCTTTGCACCGGGTGCAAGATAGGGCCCTATGTTAGAGACTCCGTCTGGTTTGGACTGGTTGTTTTGACTCGGGCATGGTGGATTCTTGCAAATGGCATCAGGAGCACTAGAGGAGCGAGAGGAACCAGATTTTTGTCACAGATTATTTCTATTTTACTACTATCAGGATATAGTTACGGCTTCAGCAAATATGCTATAAAATTAATTTTAAAAAAGGTATCTATTGAACCTTTAACCTCCAACACATTCTCACAAAGAGCCAGTGACAGGCAGCTTAGTGGAACCAAGCAGAGAGGAGAGGTCAGTCATTGTGACAGTTGCCTCCACACTTCACACACCCCTTACACAACCACAAAGCAGGTTGGGAAAGTGTGTGTGCTTGTGTGTGTCGGTCTGCAGACAAATAATTTTACAGAAATGAATTATCAGTTATATTTGTGGAAACAAAGTGATGTTGAATGATTTCCCAGACCGCAGCAGTGGGGACTGTCTGTAGTTGGGTGTGCATGTGTTTGCCTGAGAAAGAATAATAGTGCTTTTGTGTGTTTGTATGTGTGGAAATTATAGTATATCTATTATATCTGTGTCTCTGATAAATTCTGCATTAGCATTTGTACTGTTAGTATGTGGGCAATACAAAGGGAGGACAGGAAGACAGTATTGGAAGCTGCTCATTAGTATGGAAGGAGTAAGTTTGCCTGGGGATAAAGGGAAGGAGAGAAATGAGTGGAGAGAGGAAAAGTTGGGAACTGTGAAAATGGAACCACATGTTTTTAACATTGAATAAAAAGTATAAAAATATGTCTTATATTTTTAGCTCATAGAGACAAATGATGGTGAATTTTAATTGGTTTAAATGTTTTCTCAGCAGCTGTTCTTATTCATGTTCACGTGTCCTTTTCTTTGGCCAAGAATGAACTGTTACAACAAGTTACAATTACCACACATGTCGGTTGTCTCTGTTCATGACATCAAGACAGCAGTTACCTCTATGTACTGTTTCCAGTTCAGTGACTGTGGTTGGAGAAGAGCTGGGTTTTTTTTAATCCTGCATGTCTCACACCTGTCTGATCCTATTAGATCACAACACACCTGCTGAGCTGATCAACACTGAATCCCAGCAGATGGTGAGCTGATGACCGTTCATAATGGAGAAAATGAACATTAAATCACCTGATAATAGAAATTACGATGTTTAATTCTATCAGGAGTGCCTAAAGTCTGGGTTGTACGTGTGATCGAACTGAGGTTTTGATGTTTAGACTTAAATTCTTTTAATCTAACAGCAGTTCTATGTAAATGTATCTTATGTAGGCCAGTATCCTGCGGTCATCAGCTTAAATGAAGCCCACCTCCTCCCATGATGTGAACTTTGTGACACTGTGAAGTCAGTGTTTTAGTTCCCTTCGTCAGCTTGAGGGAGGATGTCCTTGGTCCTGTCCTCTCATATCTCCTATATGTCCTCTTATGGTGCTTTCAGACCAAAAGCAAAGTGAGCGTTTGGGGCAGTGAGTTTACATATAAAGTCAATGCAAAGACTCAACATGAAGGAGGTCATGCGACTTTCTCTCGAGGTGAAAATATTCAAATGACGCTGAGTCGCAATAGCCTATCAGTGTTGAGATTGTACGTACGTCACCGACGGCTTCAGAGCGATGTCTGGAGAGGGCCGGGCAGAGTGGGGGATTGAAAATCTGCTGGCCGGCTGAGAGCTGCTAAACATGGGGGAGAGGAGCAGGGAGCAGCGCTGCAACCATTGGACAAATAAACACCCGTAGTGGGACTGGATTCTGCTCTAACAACTGCGCCGTTTACTCTAGGAAGTAGCTCAGAGTTAACTGCTTTTATAAAATTAGCTTTTTACTTAAATGTTTGGGATTACAACGTTGATTTATCTTCACTGGAGCTTCTCAGCAGCTAGCTTCCATGCACATCCGGTTCCAGTGTTGTTGTTAGCGTCGTTAGCTCTGTCGGACTACCACTTCATATTTATATAAAAAACGGACAAAACTGGACATTAATTGGAGAAAAGAAAGCGAGGAAGTTGAACTACCTGGTCGTCTGTAACTTTATTCCAGCCTTCATTGTACTTTTACTGTGACCTAGTTAGCATAGCATAGCCCTGATCGATCCAAACTCCATTCAGAAAACAAACATTTTAGAAGTTGTTGTTGTTGCTGCTGTCTTGCTTGCAGACCTGACAAAGCATGAATTCATATGTTTAACAAATCTGCATCATGTTGTAGTTATTTCGGCATCAGTTTAATGTCATCAGAATCACATGTTCATTTTATCTTTTCCAAAATCCTGTGATAAATAAGGAACAATGGGGGAAAAAAAGATCCTCACAATTGAGTTTAGTCTATTTTTCCACAAATTATGTGCACTACTCCTTTTTATTCCTCTGCACTGGTGCAGGTGTTTGATCTACTACATCTCAAGTGCTGCCCTACCCAAACCCAAAGAAAGTATCATGTAGCAGGTCTGAGATCAGTTTCATTGAATGGAAACTCATTTCTGTCAGTCAGGGTTTTGTCTTCTATTGACTGTGTCTGAACAGGATTCCGTTCAGACTTGGACAGGTCGTGTCACAAATCACTGAGTCATAGTGTTTGAAGAAGGTTGTGTGTGGAAGTACAGGACCAACCTGTTCTCACTCCCAAGTCACTACATATGAATGCATGGTCAAGACCCCTTGGCGTCAGTTTGTAATGCAGTGGGGAAGTAGTATATAAATAACAAAAAGGTCCAAGTAAGGAGGTGAGGGAGAGTGAGTAAGATTTGTTGGGTATTTGCTTGAATATTGATTTTAGGACATGTAGGACTAAAGTGTGAGTTCAGAGGAGCAAAATGTAAATTAGATCACCCTGGATGGACTACATGATATCATAGATTTATTAACACACTGCTGGGTCAGCAGAAAGAGGCATCAGGACATAAGAGATAAAATGCACTTCGTATTTAAAGAAGTATTTTTATTTTGCCAAACAAACATTATGTTTCCTTCAGCATATGATATGTATTTGGCTGGTTTATGAAGTATATATTTTACACTATGTCTAAAATCCCTATTCATTTATGACTAATGGGTGAAAGCTGACGAAGTATATTTGTTTTGAAGTTATTGCAATGACATACTGTACATGTCATCAACCGTCAAAGTTTGGAAATACAGCCATAAAGCTCTAGTACAATCCTTCATCTTATGTCCTCGTTATCAATCCTAAATATTAGGGATGGGAGAAATAATCAATTCTTAGATGCATTGCGATGCGGACATTATGATTATGAATCGATTAACAAATGTCTAAAAACCTGATTTTTTAAATGTTAATTATTAAGGTAATGTTGACAGAATGCAAACGGCGGAAGTGGAGCGCCCGGACCGTTTGTGGAGCGCACACAACAGAGAGACCAGTGTTCCCCCTGTATTCCGCACACCACCGCTGCGGAATGAATAACCACCCCACTAAAATGTCACACAATCATTAATATCAATGCGCAAGCAATGATTTTAACTTGAACGAGCATGGTAACACTCGACACTCGGCAGTATCTTGTGTGTGAGGCCGAGGGAATGAGAGAGAGAGCGGCAGAACTTGACGGTGAAAGTTAGCGGAGGAAAATATTAGCAATAAGTTTCTGCCTGGTAGTAAACTTGCAGTATAGGTCACTGTGTGTCCATTAATAAAAGTCTGTAGTTTCCCCAACGGCTGGAAAAGTGAAGGTTGTTAGCGCTAACTAACATCTCCCCTGTATAAGGGCTTGCTCTGTCCCCCACACCAGACTCCGGACTTTTGGGGACAGATCCTTCAGCGTCACAGCCCCCACCGTCTGGAACTCACAGAGATCCAAAATGCTCCCTGTCCAATCTACTAAAGACCCAGCTCTTTACCAAGGCATTCAATCGTGAATGACTTTATGTTGTTCTGTCACTGTAACTATGCGTTACATATAATTATCAGCTGTATGTCATTACTAACTAACCTACAAGTCAAGAGTTGAGAACATCAGGTACAAGCTTAGACTGAACTGGTGTACAGCTCTGTCCTGTATACATACTGTACATCCTGAAAGCTGGTTGTTAAAGAAATGAGGGACCATAGAGCTAATATATAATATCCAGTTATCCTGTATAGAAAAAATGATGCATCACAGATGCATCGGTAATCGTTTTATAATCGAATCGCAGCCCTCTGAATCATGATAGCATCGTATAGTGAGATGCCCAGAGATTCCGACCCCTACTAAATATAATGCTGTTCATAACAATACTGGCATGAAGAAACGTGTTCGCATATTGCACTTTCGTCTTCAAATTGTATCTTGGGTTGATTGATGCTGTGATTTTGGCAAGGTGTAAACGATCACTCTAATAGCCCTAAACAATACTGCAGTGACCCCTGTGCATAATGCTGACACAGTAATGCTGCATGATGGCACTGCTGGAGGATTAAACCAATGGAAGAATCAGGAGAGTCTTTAGGGACTATGACGAGGTCCTGGCCCATGATGATGACTGGCTAGGTTGGCAGTAGCTCAGTCCATAAGGACCTGGCTGCCGAAGGCGGCCTTGAGCAAGCCCCCGAACCCCCAACCACTCGGGGCTGTGCATCCTTATGAATGTGAGATAATCTTCAACTATCACTAAGACCTTCTTTGATATTCATTGATATAATTCTGTTAAAACTCATCCTATAGGTATGTTATATCACAGCCGGCCCTGAGTGTCATAATGCCTGCCATTTTGGACGGTATTATTAATATGGGTTGTCAATATATCATGTTTCCCTACACTGTGCGAGAACAGTCCAAAGTTAAAATGCAATTTGCAGCAATGTCCACTTTGCCAAATGTAATCGGCACAATTGAATGTACTCATATTGCTGTAAGGGCTCCATATGAAAACTAATTTGTGTTTGTTAATAGAAAGCATGTGCATTATATTAATGTGCAAGTCATATGTGTATCTAACATGACCCTCACAAACACTGTGGCATGCTGGTCTGGCTCAACACGTGATTCCTTTATCCTGAAACATAGCAGTGTAGGGAACAGACTACAGGCAGGCACAGGGCATGACGGCTGGCCTCTTGGTGAGTTTAACAACATGTAGAAATTGTAACTCTGTAACTCTGTAATTGTTTTTCCTGATGTAGCTTTTGATTATGTAGTAATTATAACCTGCAAGGTGACAGTGGCCACCCCCTCAGACGCTGGACCCTCACCCCATTTTTAAACCCACAGTGGGCAGAGGAAATGCACTACAATGAGTTCCACGCTTGTGCGGGCTCAGTTGTGGAGCATGCCATCGGCCTCCTGAAATGGAGATGTCGTGCTCTGGATGCCTCAGGTGACAGACTTCTATACCACCCAGCAAAAGTATACAAGATTATCTGGGCGTGTGGTGTTTTACACAATGTGGCACTGAGGCTTCCCTCCCCCACAGCATTATGACCCCAAGCTACAGCCCCCTGCTCGACAAGAGGGATATCAACAAGGTGCAAGAATCTGTGAGGATGTCATGCACCGGACCACCACCTTATCTTAAATTCTGCCACTGTCCATTCTGTCCCATTGATACAAGTTGACAGCAGCAGCAACACATTGCCACTTGTACTGTTTTTTTTAAATCAGTGATCTCGCAGATGTGTCCACCAAATATTGTTGTTTTCCAGGCCTCCACCTAGTTCACAAGTGTGTCAGAGTAGTTACGTTTCTTTGTTCTTTTCTCCCCTGTGGCCATGATTTACCATAACAAAAGAACAATTTCAAACCAGGCTCATTAATATACAGATCAGTATTCATGAGGTGCTTTAAATTGACTATTTATAGTTAAAAATGGGCGTGTACAGGGCGAGATTCACGTATGCACACTTGTAGGTGATCTGTGATTTATAAAAGGAACATTGCTTACAGGTGTGCGTACACAGTTTTATAAATCTGAATATTGGACCGACCGCCATTTTTGGCTTTTGGGCACATGTACACTCCTATGCACAGTTTTATAAATGAGACCCCTGGTTATTAGACGATTAGGTACATGTCTGATATCTGATTGTTTTTCTGTCCTTTTTCTCTCTCTGTGTTTTTGAGCTGCTGTCTTCTCCATCATGAACCTGCTCATGGGTCTTGAAATGTAGTAAAAACTTTGGTGCCAGGTGGTCTTCTTGCTCTGCTTGCTGTTAAATTATTTCATCATCAGAGCAACTTGTTCTCACATTAAAAAGCAGGAACTACCCATCATGGCAATTCCTCACTGAGTATTATGGTTTCAAATGCACAATGAATTCAGTAAACATGGAAACTAAGCTGTTTGTTTTTATAGTTACAGCAGAGATCAGAGATCAGGCTAGAACCCAGGAGCAGACAGATGAAGAAAGGAAGTTTAAGGTGATTTATTGATTCACAGACAGAATGTGCAGGGGTAAGCTGGTCCAGGGTAAGGCAGGCGGTCTGGTGCCGCGGAGAGGTTGTCCACTGTTCGAAACACTCGGGGCAACAGCCAGGCGGAGGAGCAGCTGAGCGGATGTGATTTGCTGAGCTAAAGGGAAAAGGAGAATGAGTACATATGGTTGATTACTCAACTATCCAGCGAGGAATGGACGCTGAGCCGGTCCTTCAGTATTGCAGTGTCAGGTGAGTGATTAGAAATGAGCTCCAGGTGAGTCAGACCTCCAACCCCAGCAGGCGGAGAAATGCCCAACCTCTGCAGGACAGAAACAGACAGAGCAACAGACGAGAAAGCCAGAAAACAAATAGAGACAACACCAAAATGCCACAACACCCAGCACTCATACGAACAAAGAAACCAAACCAAAGTAATTTCATGCACAGGAGTCAAGGCAGAGAGGCATTGACTCTCTGTTAGTTACTGAGAGTCAGTGACACTAATGGAAGTGATATGAATCTTGTAGTTCAGTTAAGTGTGAGAACAATTTGCCTGTAATTAGCATGGATCAAACCTGTGGTTGAGAAGGACTCCTAAGCTGCTGCACACATCATCCCTCCTCCACCTCTGTTGTTGTACTGAATGTAGACTGACGATTTAGCGGGGTCTATTGTTTGTTTATAAATAAAATCTGTGTTTCTGTTCCCAGCTTTTGCAACTTGCTATTGCCTGCTATTATATGGGACTGTGTTGAGTTCATTAAGTCGTTTATGTTACTTCAGTAGTGTCAGCATTATTGTTCATTGTTAATGCCTCAGTAACAGAAAAGACAAAGATTATAACAAAGACAAAGGCATCATTTCAGAATGATGAAAAGGAAAATTATCCCCTCATCTTTCTTCCTTTGTTCATATTTGCAGTGTAGCACATGGATGCTACTGTAGCTACATAATGTTACTATGGCTACAGTTCTGCCACATGTAGCCCACTGATGCTGTGTGCACATTTCTATGTTTGCAATCTTGGAGAAAGATTTCTGGCAATTGCTTTAGCTTGTAATAATTTGATAATGGAACTATTTACATTATGGCCAGGACATGATTACTTCTGATTAACTGGTGTGAATTGAAATAGTATATCCATACACCTCCAACATAGATACTTAGAAATGTAAGTACAACTGCATGTTACCAACATCTTTCTTCTCTTTAATTACGTTTAGATTTTTTTTGTTAATCCAGAATAATTGAACACACTGATACTGATTTTGCCTTTTCAGACAAATCAATGACACTTTTTTAATGTAACTACATTTGTCCCAGATTACATCTACAAATGTATGATCCACCGCCTCATTGGCTGTTTTTTCTTCATCTGTTGTGGCTGTTCCAGATGGTTGAACGCTGTCACCAGCTATCCCAACAAAACCCCATTGTTCCATTTTTCTCAGGCTGTCGATCATCTTTCTTCATCCTCTAACTCATCTATGAATACGCACTGCAGCGGGTGAGAGGTAGTGAATTGTAAAGAGCATTTTCTTTATTGTTATTCAATTAACTTATAGCTACTTTTACTTCCAGTCTCTCTGCATGCTTATTCAGGACTTATCAAACCAACTTCAATATAGGGAAGCTTTCACAAGTTTGCATGCCTTACTGAGAGCTGCAGTGTTGCAGCAGAGAGCAAAGTATAATCAGAGCAAAACAGTCATAAATCAACGCTCTCCGCAGAGTCACAGGTAATCAGCTGGGGGTCTGGTGTGATGGAAACCACGGGGATGCAGTCACTAGAAATAGACAAAGGAGCTCTTTATTTGGGACAGAGATCAGCTGCAAGGAAACTAGAGCTCCAAGAGTCATTAGAATCACAGTTCCACAGAGTGTCTGCAACTTTACTGTAAATGATCCACTTCTGGAGGTCACAGCTCAGAGTGGAGAGAGTGCTGGGTAATGTGGTGTTATATTTACAAGATCAATACAGGGTGTTTTGAGCTGTATCATGATACTCGATGGATGGAAAGTCAAGCAGTAAACGTTCACTTTCAGACGTATTTCATCTTACAGTAACTGAATCAGGCTGTGAACACTGGTCAGTGAAAAGGTGTCTAATAACTGTAGTTCTGGAGTTTAGTAGATCTTGTGTGGCAGCCCTCTAACCTTTCATCCAGCAAAAAAACACTGAGTGCACAATTATTAGGCAAGTGAGTATTTTGACCATATCATTTTAGTTTTCCAACTTCAAGCAGTATAAAGTTAAATGCTTATTGGATTTAAGCATATCATGTGATGTGTATTTGTGTAATGAGGGAAGGTGTGGCCTAAGGAGATCAACACCCTATTAGGCAGCTTTTTGCCTCAGGCAAAATGTGCCAAAAAAAGAGATTTAACTGACACTGAAAAGTCACAAATTGTAAAAAACAAACACAAAAACCCCAAACAAAAAAACAAAAACACACTCTTGAAATAGCTACACTTAGAGAGTGTACTACATTATGCCCTGGTGACGCTCCTCTCTGGTAGGTGAAAAGAAGCAGCTCGCATAGAGCATGTGAGGAATCAAAAAACAACAAATCAAAAACTCTTACAAGGCTGGAAACTAGGTCTGGCCGTAGTGTAGGCGTTCCTTTTAAAGGAAAACAGAGCTCCTGAGATGTCTTTTTAAGAGATGGTGGTATCAGGTTGTATATGCACGGTCAGCCTAGGGAAGTTGTGATTTACTAAAGAGTAGGCCTCAGCCTTTGTTGTTCATGCTCTGGGAGCATTCGTCATTCACTTTCCATTAGTGACGACATGGGTCTTTCTAAGGTTAGGGATTCTTCTGGAAAAATTCAGCAGTTTTTTGGATAAGTTTTACATTTTTTAATTCTTAATGATCACATCATCTTGATCACACCACATACCATTTATCAGGACTCATCTATACTCTTATCGATACTCCTCTATGATTTAGTAAATGAGCAGAAATCCACGAGTTAAAGGAATAAAACTCTTTTTTCTTATTTATTGTTATGACCAATGTTCAACTCCAAGGCAACGGTGGTGGAAATTGCCTGTAAATTAAATTCCAACATGTGGTTCTCAAATTACCTAAATATTTAGCATTCTTCTACAGAATGTTTACCTTTAAACCTTTAAAACTTCCATTTGTAAAGTGTTTGGGTTCCCTCACATGAATCAGAAAAAGGTTATTATGGTGAAGCATCCCATTATAACTGATCGTGTAAATAGACAGTAATGCAGTAAATCCTGCCACTATAGGTAACTGTGATTGTTATCAAGTGCTTCTAACAAATACCTGCCGCCTGAAATTGACACATTAATTGTTAATGTAAACGAGTTCATAAAATTTATCTGTGCTGTCTGGCAATGACACCATGCTGCCATATAGCAGAAAGGAAAAACAACTCAATATGTTCTCTGTAATATTGGATCTGCTGGTGGTGAATTTGTCAATGTGAGAAAGACATCATTAATAAAACCTCAGGATTTTAGGTAGCACACATGGTGGATAATGAATTACTTTTGGCTCAAAATTAAATAAATTACACACGAAAAGCACATTTTATTTACATCAGACTGTCTTTGTCTGAAAACAGCACAGTGCTGAAGGTGTTCGCTTTCTGTAATATTGACCAAATAATTTACTGGATGTAAGAGTCAATACAAATCAGAGGTGAGGGTGTATTATAGGATTACAGGATTAAAGCTTTTTGCTTTGCTCAAGTGTTCAGCCATTAAATACATCCACACATCCGCTTTCTATTAATCCTTCATTCAAACAGGTAATCCTGTTGAAGAAAACACCTCTGATATTGTGTCCTGCTGGTGGATTCACATTTCGACTACTTTCTTAGAATGAAGATTCTGTCATTTCTTTGGCTGATCAGTGGATTAAAACGTTTACAAAAGAGACTAGGGGGCTTAAGCCCCCACTATTAGGTGTTAATAGTTAAAAGATGCCTGTTTTAGCCATCTTACTTCCAGTATGGTTGCCCAGATGGATGCTGTCAAACAGCTTAATGATGCCCGTCTGCTTGAGTCGAGCTGCAGTCTGCATGCTGAGGAACAGTGGGAAGTCTGCTCTGAAAATCAGAAGAGGAAACTGATTTTACACAAAACACAGTAGTGTTTCTAGTAAATGTATATATATGTGGTGACAGATGTGTTGGAAAATGACAAAAGTTGAACAGAGTGGATTTTCTAAATCTCTAAATCCTTCCATCTGCTGTTTAAGGATGTAGATGACCTTATTATCTGTGATCCATATCCACCTGCCTCTTCACTGAAAGGACATCAGGCATGTGTCACTTCCATTATGTGCGACATGTAAACAGTGTTTTTGTATGTACACAGTAGTGAAGACATAGTACTACAGTTTAAGGCAGAGTTGTGTGTTAACTCATTCAGCCTGTTTACAGTTGGATCTCAGTGACTATCTGACTGAAGGCATTAAATAAAGACAGCTTTGTTACAATCTGTGTGTGGGTAGGTTTGCTTTTATTATTTTTAATATTATTTTATTTTGTTATTGAATGTCACACAATACCGTGATGCAGCTCAATTTCAGAGTCTTGGCAATCTTCTTATAGCCTAGGCCATCTTTATGTGGAGTAACAGTTCTTTTTTTCAGATCCTCAGAGTTCTTTGCCATGAGGTGCCATGTTGAACTTCCAGTGACCAGTATGAGGGAATGTGAGAGCAGTAACACCAAATTTAACACACCTGCTCCCCATTCACACCTAACACCTTGTAACACTAACGATTCACATGACATCGGAAAAATTGCTAATTGGGCAGAATTTGGACATTTTCACTTAGGGGTGTACTCACTTTTTTTGCCAGCAGTTTAGACATTGACTGTGTGATGTGTTATTTTGAGGGGACAGCAAATTTACTCTGTTATACAAGCTGTACACTCACTATTTTACATCATAGCAAAGTGTGATTTCTTCAGTGTTGTCACATGAAAAGATTTAATACATAATATTTACAAAAATGTGAGGGGTGCACTCACTTTGTGAGATACTGTATATATCCTGTCCACTTAGAACAGTGTATAGAGCACTACACCTGACACCTTGAATGTTATTTTAGTTTGAGTCTGAACCTCCTTAACCTCTCCTGATCTGCTATTCTAAGCTCCCTGCACCACATATAAACTCTAAATATTACAATACATTATGTGTACCAGTATATAGTATCACCTTAGGTTTGACCAGTTTCTACTTACTGTCACTTGAGTAATTCTCTCTAATGTGCTCTAAACTGTGTGTGTGGCTGGTGAGGAGTTGCCCTCTGATCTTCATCACAGCCTCTGAACACAACATCAGATTTATTCCGTGAATCATTTGTTTTGTACCAAACTGTGAAGCTTTGATTTTACAGGAACAAGGTCTTTGTTTCTGCAGGGCTTGTTGTCTTCTGGACTGTCTGGAGGGTTTAACATCCTACATATTCTTGAACCAGAGTTATGAAATAACAGGGATTAAGGAAGGATGGACAGAGTTAGACAGCAGACAGACACCCTGTTGTCTCGTCTCTCATTTCCTCTTTAAACCAGAAGCTGAAATGCAACAGGAGCCTGAAGGCATCATCGGGTGCATGTAGCCACATAGCCTCAGGGAGGACTTTCTGAAAACCGGGGAATGACCTCCTCTTCACACACGTGTAGCTGTGTCGTGTCACAGAGTTTGTGTTGGCTTGAATAATTACTTTTACGTTACGTAAAAATTAAATTTTTTTCCCTTCAAGGTTCATGGTTTGTAATTTGGAAGTGTTCATCATGATTATCAGTCTGCATTTGCATAATTTCTGCAGACGTTAAAGCTGCTTAGCTGCTATTGACAGTATTTATGAATGAACCAGCCTTTAATAATAATTACCACAGTTGGAGATTATTGTATTTATCTCATATTTACATTTAATCTCACTTTAGTTTAGTCACATTTTCAGTCAAGTGGTGAATCGGCTTCATGTCTGCCTGTCTTAGTCTCTCTACCTGTAGATTAGCATTTTTTATTAATGACCCTGATTCCTTCCATGTGGAAGTCACGGTCACCGTAGGAGGCTGCTAATAACTGTGTGGAGTCACTGTTAGTGATGTTTGCAGATTATAGTTTGCTGCTTAAAGCTCCATATTCACAGAAACGCTGTTTCACGCTGTGCAGACTGCAGTATTACACTCCTTGTGGTTAAACATAAACATCATTTGGTGTATTTATGGCTTATACCTTTTATACCTTGTCACGTCTGCCCTTTAATGAGTCATGGCTGGAGTGTACAGTGATGTCATGAAATGGTGTAACTCATGTGCCCTGCCTCCCTGCCATCAGAAATGTGCAGGGGAAATTATATTTTTGGTAAAAGGTAGCCAGAGGTGTTATCTCACATATTCTTTAAACATTATGTTGAATGTTGCCAATCACAGAGGAATGCGTCATATGCAGCTTGACAATCTCTCAGCTATTGTCGGAGTGCTTTAAATTTCTGTATGCTGGAGTGACATAATACATACCAAGTTAAAAGCTAGAAGTTGGTAATTTGCTCCAGTTTAAGATCCTGAATGTACTGATGTGTGATGGGAGGCTGGTCCAGAGTCCCTCTTTTCCTCTCGGTGTGGCTCTGTGTTTGATGGAAGAAGCCTGGTTGGCGGCAGAATTTCTGTCTCTCTCTGATATGAGATTGTTGTTGTCATGTTTCCTGATTTCCCTGTTTTGTCTGTGTCTGCAATCCTTCTCTACCTTTTGCTGCTCCACAGCACTGACAATCACTGAGAATGACTGAGGCTGGCCTGGTTTAGTGTCTTCTTGGCTTGACTGTAGGGATTGATGGCCTCATGGACACACATCTTGATGGTGTTAGTGGCTGAAATGT
The DNA here is from genome assembly GCF_014851395.1 of Micropterus salmoides. Classification (NCBI taxonomy): domain Eukaryota; kingdom Metazoa; phylum Chordata; class Actinopteri; order Centrarchiformes; family Centrarchidae; genus Micropterus; species Micropterus salmoides. Next base: position 12,996,829 of record NW_024042261.1, on the reverse strand, counting down.
ACTGCTACAAAAACTACTATAGGTGCTAAAATGAGATAGTATTTAAGTCATGGAACAGACTGTGACAGTAACTTATCTGAGACCAAACTGGACAAATAAACATGGTGTTGGACCAGTGAGCCTGTATGTTATTACAATATGAAGCCATTCTGCGCGTCACTTTTTACAATAGCAATATCTCAAACTAATTTTATTAAAATGGCGTTTAATATTGTGTTTAATACAGTCACATGTACTCTACAGAGCAGTTGTATTTGAGGCTCTAGAGATTTACAATACTGTAACTTAATAATGAGAGACTTGTGCTTCATTGATTTTTAAGCTGTAATTCTACAGTCAGACATGGCTGAGCTTCTAATATGATTATTAGTCACATCATATCCCTTTTACAGTTATCCACTGCATGCTGTCACCAAATAAAGAACCTGCTCCATCAGACTTGAGCTTTTCTTATTGCTGCTGCAGCCATGTCAACTGTTTTGTCAGATATTTGATGTTTTACTTTAACTGTTACTTTATTCTAACACTAAAAACCTCTCCAGAAGAAAACCTTGTTGGAGATGAAAATAGATTATTGATTCTTTGATCCCTCTTATTTTTGCAGCACTGCTCACAACAAACATGGACTGTGTTTTTGAAGAGGAGCAATGTAACACTATCGTTGATTAGATCAGTGCTCTGACCTAAAACATTAAAACTAATTAAATGTAAATTAAGGTACGGCAACCTGCTGTGTGTGTGTTACACTATTAGAATGACATATTTCATCAACATGAACACAACATCAAGATTAAAATATTAGTTTACTCAGATGTTCATCAGCAATGCCTTCTGTGTGTGTGTGTGTGTGTGTGTGTGTGTGTGTGTGTGTGTGTGTGTGTGTGTGACATCTGCTCTACATTTCAAGTGTAGCAGCACCTGCATGAGGATTTGAATGGCATCCTGCCAGACATGTCGTGTGTGTTTGTGAGTACATTCTGTTCTATTTCTGTTTACCATTTTTTTTATATAATTGATTCTGTACTAATGTAATATTGTCTGCTATGTAGCAGAAGGGAGTTACAAAACAAACATTTCACTCAAAAACCTGTTATATTGTGACAATACCTACCAGGGCTGCACTGGGACAAAAAAATCGTCCCTGGCATTTTTGACCCAGGCGGCCCACCAAAATTGGTCGGACACCCCTCACCAATACACCATCCTTCCATTTAAGGGCTCAGATTAGAAGTGTGACGAAACACTTGAGACATAACATTGCACAAGATTGCGGCCACGACAACAAGACAAGATTATATTTTAAAAGGCTATTTAGAAAAAATAATTTACTGATGAAATATAGGGTGGTCTGGGGGTCCACCCCCAGAAAAATTGAGCATTAAAAAAAACAATAACAATTTACTGCATTCTGGGGACATTTTCTGGAGACATTTTCTGCACCAGGGAAGCACAAAATTCAGGTGGCAGGTGACTATTCAGAATGTAAAAATTAAATTAAATTTTAAACATTTTTAACAAATGTTTTCAAAGAGTGGTGGGTAGCCTACATGTCTCCAGTGTAAATGACCCTTCCTCCCTGCTCCCTCCCTACAGGTTGAGCTACTCCATGCTTGACCCCCACTCTCCTACTCCCTCTCTCCCTCGGCCCTGTCACTTTGTCACTCACTATCTTAAGCCTCTTCCGCTCTCCATTACTCCTTCAAGTGCCTCCATCTTCCCGGTGTGCCAGATTATGCTACCTACCCATCTACCTACATTCAGGAAATGAGTACATATTGGTTTTCATCCATTTCCAATTTTTACTGTCACACATGACCAATCTTTTTTATTGTCTTAGTAATTGGGGTCAAACTAAGATTATGGCGAGTTTGTTCTCTAAGCACCACACCGATGACTGATTGTCAGCAATTGATCACGGTTTATTGAATCTGTTATGGAAATCATCAGTGTAATATTAGAGCAATGTCAATGGCGGTCAAAGCAGCTATTTGCTAACAAGATGTATCACTGCTAATTTCAGTGATGACGTTGTTTCATAGTAATGGAGTGTCATATAATGAACAGAGCAACTTTTCAACCTCAGCTGAATGACATCTTTCTACTGCTCACTGTGACTGTAGATCATTAGTTGGTTTTGGCTTTGGGTAACGGCACGTTCAAGTAGAGCTCAGTAGAGGGATGTAGTAGTAGGGATGTCTTAGATAGGTCTTTATACGAGCTGTCAGTCCACAACCTGACTTTGATCAGTCCATTTCTGCAGCCTCCTTGCGGTCAATCCTCTCACACACAAACTTTGACCCAAGGCAGCAATCAGCTTTCTAATACACAGACTATGAGTGACAGGTAGACTGTAATAACAATATTAGAAATCATTCCACAGTCCGGCACTCACTGTTCACTTCTACACTACAATCTCTCATAATGTTTAGATCTTCAATAATAAAACCATTACATCCATTACACACAGAGTCCAGGGGCACACACACATCACCTACAGTTTGCTCATACGCACACACATTTCACATCACACCCACTTAGTTGGGCTTTAGCTATGGGAATACAGCAGCTAAATTAGCATAATAAATTGATATCACACACTTCTTCTAGCCTGTACAGCCTCATGGCTCCAAAGCTCTAACCAACTCTTCATCTTTAATGTGTCCCCTGCCACCAGCATTATTAGCATGGCTGACCAATCTTAGCACAACATGATTCTCCTTGCAATTATTTTCAACTCTGATTAAATTTATAGCTATAGATGGCATGTTGCATTGAGGTTTGAAAGTGGTGTTTATTGCTTTCAGAAATCTTCCAGTCATTTTCTGTATCATAAAATGTTGTGCCTGTCATGACATGATTTTATGCATTTCTTATTATGATTTGCTTGCCATTGGTGTTGAGAGTTAGCAGATGGTTAACCCTTAAGCAGAAAGGCAGAAGTGGAAAATTATTTGTAAAAAATATTATAATGTTATAACTTATGTTATTTGCAACCAAGTAAAACATTTTTAATATTTTGTTTATTTCAGATTTTATGAGTTGTATCTCGCAGTTTCATTTCATGAAGAGAAGTGATACATTATTGTTTGTCAGAACCACTTACACCACACAAACTAGTTTTTAAAATTATTTCATCATTTCAATCAAAGTACAGACCTCGCAAAACACCTGTACCATAACTATGCTATTCTGTGTGTTTAGAGATCTAAAAATTGACAGTTTTAGTACTGTGGATTGCTCATACAGGTACTGAACACCATAGTGACTGTTGAGGTACAAAGTGGCATTGCAGGCAGGTCCAGACTAAAGTTAGCTGGTTAGCGTGCTACCTTTAGTAAATATCACAACTATTCATATGATGATAACCAGTCATCATATTACATCATTTTGTTATTCCTTTCCAATTCTATTGATATTGCAAGTTAATGCTTGGGTGTTTTACACTATAATTATTATGGATTGCACTTTCTTCAAGATCGCACATATCAATGGCCCTCAATAAAGGCACTGTCACCTAAATCCCTTGGCTTTTTTGGACTTTTGAGCCATGTCCTCCTCCTTCTCAGAAGAGCTACCATCAGTCGCTGACTCTATCTCAGATTTCCTCATCTTCATCACTGGAGTCCGAGTCTAAGGAGCTTGATGGGATGTCCTCTATCACAGTGGTTCTCAAAGTGAGGTCCGGGGACCCCCAGGGTTCCTTGAGGGGGTCCAAGTGGTCCCCAGCAAAAAGGGGAATACTTTATTTTTGTTATAATTCTATCCATAAGTAGCACAGTGAGAGAATGTCTGACTATTTTGGTCATGGGTTTCATACACTTTCTGTAATAAAACATCTAAAAGCAAATATTCTATCAGATGGGGGATCCTGGGACTAAATCTTATCAAATGGGGTCCGTGGTCTAATTTGTGTTAGTTTAGGGTCCCTGGTGTGAAAAAGTAGAACCACTGTCCTATCAGTCTCATCCTCTCTCTAACATTAATCGCCTTTCTGCTGCCATAAAATGAGCTAACTGGGATGCCCTGCAGGAAAAAATATGGTCATACTGTCATAATCTTCATACCTGCTAATATCACGATATTATTGCGATTTTTAACATATTGCGATATATTGCAATTCATTACTTTTTCCCCCCAACTTCAAATTGTGTCCCAAAGGAAAACTCTTTTTCTCATGGACTGATAAAGCAATTTATTTTATTATAATAGTACCAAAAAGTAAATTCCCATGTAATAAAAGATCAGTACATGATGTCTTTGTATCGATACAATATTGCCGTGGAAAATATTGCGATACTATGCTGTACTGATTTTTTCCCCCAACCCTACTGTTTATGCAGTGTATACTAACATTTCCTCCAGTTTAAAACTAAATTTTCAATATCACACATTGACCATTTTTTACCCCTAATCTGGCAACGTATCTTGTGGGATACATACATTTCAAAAGTTGCTGAAAAACTCCACAAACACAATTACACCATATTTTCTTCATCAGCATATTAAAACAATACTCACTACTATATACTAACACCAAGCAAGACTGTTGATAAATGATAAGTTGATTGGGTAAAAACCTTTAATCATGTCCTCTGGAAGGGTTAACAAACAGTGGGTGGATGGGAAATGCTTCTCTTACATAAAGTGAACTGAACTTTAAACCAAAGACCACTGTTTTGAGAACAGTTGCCTGATAGATTTAAAAGTCTTACTATCGCTTATGTTATTGACTTTTGCTAATGCTATTGACTTATATTTCGTATCCACAGAGTGAACTGCATCCACTGCCCACATGGATAAATGTTTGTTATGCTCATTAATTGTAAATCACAATAGAGAGCTAATATTGACTAAACAGGAAGCTGAGTCTTGGATATTGGCAGAATAACATTGAGTTAAGGAGGTTACATTTCTTATTAGTGTATTAACAAAACATTAAGTTGGATAGAACAAACACACAGGCCCAGCATCTGTATATGAGATGGGGATCGTTGGAGCTCTGTGCTGGGACTAAAGTCACACTTCACACTCCCTTGTGATAAAAGGTATGTTGACTGTCCATAAATGCACAGGGTGGCTGTAGTTTTATTAAAATTGATGATCAAAAATGTAAACATATGTGGAAACAGTAAACATAAGGAAGTAAAATAATATGATGATCTGGTGATTAATGTACTAAGGAAAATGTCCATTGTATCTACAACATCGTTTCTGATGCAGATTGCTGATCGTCGTTTGTGTCATTAGAAGGCTCAACCCACAGAAATTCTAGACAAACAAAAGGCCAAATTCATACTGAAAGGAGCCTTTTGTTACTTGTTAAGTTTTCTCAGAAAGGTTGCAGATCAATATAAGAACACAATTCAGCTCCTACATGTTTTTTAAAAGTAAAAATGCTGCTGAACTGCTCTGCTTGCATGGCCTTTGTTGACTCTTTGATTGTATGGAGAATAGCTGAGAGGGCCATTAGATCTCAAGGTATTTGTATTTCATTGCCGAGAAGGCGCTGACTCATTAGACAAATATCTAAGACGGATATCTACAAATCAGACAGTCAGCCGATGCTGTCTTTGGTCCCTGTGGATCATCCACTCCTAACATTTCTATTTCTATAAAACGAACCCAGTCTCAACCTGACACAATAAAACAAGGCACGAAAGAATCATCAAAAGCCAACAAAGTAATAGTGCCATAGTTACTTGAGTATAGTGAATCCATATTTAACTCCTGGAGTTAGTAAGATGTGTCGCTGGTACCACTATCCAATGTTTGTAATCTTATCAGTCAGAGTGAGGTCAGTACAGGGTTGGAATTAAGATTTAAAATGGAGGCAGCAGGGTTGAAACTGGTGTTAGGTTTAGATGACTGTTGTGGTTTCATTGTAGGTAGAGATACACTAATTGATAACTTAACAATTATTAACATCAAAGCTGACACTGTACAGTATGTTGACATGTTCTTGGTAGATAGGGAGGTTTGGGAGGTGTGAGTGTATGATTTTTGGTAAAGCTGCACACTGTCTCATCCTACTGTCATAAGAGAAACTGATTCTCAGAAGGAAGGTCCCACGCCTTACAGTATTTCACCAGTTTCTAACAAATATATGGCTAAATGGAGCTTGTTTCTTGAGTCAAGACATACATCTCATTTAGATCGTATTTTCCACTGCAGTTGCAAACTGAGAGCAGTTCAGGTGTTGACTTACATGTCTGTACTGAAGACTGGAGTGAATTATGTAAGGTGGTTGGTCTGACATCTGACACTTCTGCCCTGCTCATAAGTGAAACCCTCCAAGCAGTCAGAGACAAATGAACACATTAACTGCATTTATTTTGACAGTAGTTCCAGTAACCTACTCTGACATTAGTGAAGCCAGAACTGCTCTTTTTCTCACTTATGTGGTTCACCTGCTAATAACAACTGGAGAACTAGGAGGTAATATAATGGAAATATAGTAGGATAAACAGAAAAGAAGGACAGATGGCCAGAATAATCTGGGAAAAGTTAATTTTGCTTCATTCAATAATTACGTTTGTTATGTGGGTCATTTCTGTGAGAATAGTTATTGCGTTGTATTTTATGTTTTTCTTTCAGTAGTGTGACCATTCTGTCCTGCATTTTCTGCCTTACTTTTCTTCTGTGGTGTTTTGTAGAGTGAAATGCTTAGTTGTGACTCCTGGCCCGTAAATGTAGTCTATCACTTGGAAAATGATACTCAAAGACCGACTGAAAATGAAAAGTAGTAAAAGTGGGAGGGATGACGCAAACTTGGAGAGACACAGGAGAAGGTGAGAGACATGGGCAGGTGGGGAAAGAATGGATATTTATCAGTCTGATCCTGCATATAGCAGTCTGCTATCAATCTTCTGAACATTCAGCAGGTTCAGTGTACATAGTAGGTAATGCAATTCCAGGGTGGCAGGTCAGGGTTTCTCACAGCATTTTACCAGCCACCAGTTATACAGCCACCCTTGTCTCCACTGGCTAAATACCTGTATTCACGAATGAAAACCAGCAGGTGTGATTTCCTGCAGTTGTTTCATCTCATAGCTGGTTAGGAACAAACACTGGTATTCCCTCACCCCACATTTCCCATAAGTTTAAGGAACTTTTTTACCTATAACTATCAGACAGTCTTAATGCTTCATAGTCATCTGTGTCCACTGTGTGCTGGGAGAAGCTTCAATCCCCTGTGTCCCTGAAATAGTGGTTTAAAGAATAAATTGAATAATGGATGAAATCTGGAATTACAAACCCCTACTCTTTGTACTTCTGTATCCAACAAGCTCATGAAATACTAATGTTAGGTTGTGGGGTGATTTGTTGTCAACATTGGAGGCAACAAAAGGAGGAGACAAATAGAGAGACAGAAGATGCAAGAGGGGAAGAAAATTTAGACATTGTAAAGTGAACTATATTGCAACTTTCTCTGTAGACAAAGATAACAGCTGACTCGGAATCTGTTTTTTTAAATGTTTTTAGAGAGTAAAGGAGAGGGAGATTTAGACTGTTAGATGTGCATATGCAGGCAATGTAAATGTTCACTCTTTTTAGAAACTTTGATAGAGGAAACTGTGCTCAGTTTATTTACTTACCAGTCTCTCTCTCTCTCTCTCTCTCTCTCTCTCTCTCTCTCTCTCAAGTAGTGATATATCAGCCCATCAAGCCATCATTATTTTCTTTGTCTATTCTAAGTTCCGTCTCATTTGTTACGTCAACTATGTTGCATTTAGATTGTCTTTTATAACTAAACCTTAGTTAAATGCCAAAGAAAAATGAGTCAGTCTTGGTCATTTAGGAGGAGAAGTAGAAAATGAGTTGGAATGCCAGAGTCAAGGACATAATAAAATAAAGAAAGTACTTTGACATGTTTTATAGGAAATGGAATCAAATACATTGAATGTCAGAAGATATAATATCATGTAATGTACAAGTCTCTTTTAACAAAGTCCCGACCGTGATCGCATCAGCTGCGCACAGAGCAGGGCCAGTGTGAGCAGCAGCCGCTCCCACCACCGTCTGGTTGGGAGAAAGCGCATTGTGCACTCACAGAGGACAATCACTCAGACAGAGAGTGTACTGCTTGTTGCTTTGAGCTCGAGCTGCAGGTTAGCCACAGCAGCTGGCTCTCACAGGGTGGGGAACTCACAGGGGGAGCTTGGTGTGGCTGATTTGTCTGAGACAGGCACAGACAGCATTTTTTTTACCAACTTCCACAAAAAGAGCAACAAGGTTTCATACACAGTCCCGACCCATTGCTTACCTGTTGTCTGCTCTGAGCGACGAGGGTTGGCCAGCAGAAGCTATCCGGTTGCTAGATGTCATTAGCCGCAGCTAATGTGGAGCAACATGGACACACGGGGTTCACAATGCGAACCGGGAGTGAGCACTCGACCAGTGTGCTCCTGTCCGAGGCGTGCCTTGCAGTGGGGACGGCGATCCCCCGGCATGATGTAGCCTGTGTGGCAGACGGCGCGCACCCATACGGATGTAGTGGCGTCTCGCCCCATTCTGGCCGGCTTGCTGGAAGACATTGTTATTCTTGTTTTCCAGCTGGAAACTTCTGCTCTTTAGACTTAGATTTAGAGCTCAGTGCTGAAGAAAAATGGGAGCCGATGGCCAGGTCTCACCATTGAATGAATGAATGCTCTAGCAGGAATAAAACAGGGATTATCAACGTTGGTGGATTGTATGGATGACTGAAAGGTTACTGTATTTATGTGGAGTTTGTTGTAATTTATGTTTTACTGTAAAGCACAAGGCGTTTCTCCGCAAGAAATGCACTATACAAATAATATTGACTTTAAGTCATTTAATTGTAATATACATAAATACACGTGAATAAATGGCCATTTGGGGGTGGCAGAAATAACATCAAACTATAAACACATTTGAAGTTGACATGGCAAAGCAGTTACTAAATGGGCTACTAAATGCATGCAAATGTTTGTTATAGTCTCTATACTATAACGATGACTCGTATAAATCATCACATGAAATGACACCTCCAGGGTTATTTCATCAACTATCCCAGTCCACATTTCCCCAGGGATCCTCGTCTCCCGTCCATGCTCAGACTTTCCTTTTACAGGACTGCTGTGTGCACACAGAATTACATTATTGATTCGACACAAGCCTTCCTGCAACAGCAAGATGTTTAAATCTGAGAAATACTTTAAGCTTCCAATATTAAATCCATTATGAGAGTACATAAAGTTGTAGACAATAATGTATTAGAGATATAGATTAAAATCAGGCATACAAACTTTCAGGGGTGAAAATAGTGAGAAGGATACACAAGCAGAGAAGCACAATGGCACCATAGGTAAACTATAACAGATGCATGGAACACTGAATGACAAAAAAACCAGGTGATGATGGTGGCTCACTGCCTGTAAAACTGACTTGTGCATTTTTGTGTGGTACGTAGAGGTTCCTTTTTTTGCTATTGATGTCATAGTCCTTTATTCTACTGTGGCTTATGGTTATGTTCAGTCCAATGTTCATGTCCTCCAATGCCACTTCTTGCCACAAGTGAAATGTGGCTTCTTTTCCAGTGATGTTTGTCAGTGGGATTTCTTTGAGTGGTACACTTCGTCTACACCACATGATCTCTCCAATCTAAAAGTGAATAAATACGGTTCAATTAGAAATGTACTGCAAATGGCCCACTTTTACCTGCCCCTCCCAAAGACCCACCACCAGTGGTGGAAGGTGACTAACTGCATTTACCTGAGTATTTCCATTTTATGTTGCTTCCACTCTGCAACATTTCAAACAGAAACATTGTGCTTTCTGCTCCACTGCATTTGAAGAATAAGATTTTACACAATGGATTATATACAAGGCTTTTAAAATAGAACACATTGTTAAAGACTAAACCAGTGGTTTTCAACCTTTCAGTTTCTGACATCTCACAAAATGAATTGTAGTTGGTCACATTTCAAATGTCGGAGTTGTTAATAGCCAACCAACAACTGACTTTTTACTCTAAACATTTCACATGGATTCATGTCAATAAATGTTCAAATGATCCAATACCTCACTGAAAAAGTCCTAAAACTTAACAGATGTGTATTAGTACTTTGTTTTTTCTTCATTCCTCTACTATTAACACATTTTCTAAAGGAAAATACTATTTATACTATGACATGATTGAGTATGTTATGTTTAATATTTACTGAAAGATGTACATCCATATTGCCCAGTCTGCCCTGCTAATCAACATTTTAATAGTCAATGTGAATCCACTGCTTTCCATCTTGCAGTAGTCCAGAGTTGTAAATACACCTTCACTGAGAGACAGATAATCATTGTCTCGTTTTAAAATGATGTGCCTATGAGGAGTGCCATCACATCCGTGTTTGGACTGGTCCCACTAATGTTGCTGCTGGAATGCAATAAGGTCCAGCTGCAGACTGTAGCACAGCTCAGTCAAATGCGCAAGATTCATTTTGTGCACGCACACATGTGAATGAGCGCATGTTCACATGTGACGTGTTTTTGTTTTCAGTGCTGCAGTTTATAGACATTGTTGCACGTCTGCGTTTATCAAACGTAATAAATAGTTGTATTTCACTCTATTGTTCAGCCAGTCTGGCAAGAAACTAAGAACAAGACAGACCTAGTTGCGCTGCCCAGCTAGGTTAGCAAGACAGAGAGAGATTCACATGCTTGCTCACATCAGACTTTCAGAGGAGAGAAAACAAGTTTACCTGACTGCTGTTCCCAAAAGTCACTCTCATAAAGTTATTTTCTCTTCTTGTGCACAGGAGGATAGTCCCTCTTAGTTCTCTCATCAACGTTGTAAACACTCGCTTTCAACGTTGACTCACATTTTATGACGTTTCATATGGTAACAACGTGCCGTTTCACATCAACCAGTAGTTTTATTTTGAAAATGTAACCGGACGTTGCAAATGTATATTATTGATAACTTGACTGCAGAGCCCTACTTGTCCAAAAATTACCCCAAAAGGGTCTCGACAATTTTACTGGGGCACAGGACCTGGAGACAGGGGTACGTGCCCCAGTAAAAAGGGTCTAGCAACGCCTATGGTGTTGTCGCTATATCTGATATATTTATGCAGCACGTGTTCTGACAGGAACCAGGAAAAGAGATCATATTTCTCCTGTCTTAGCTTCTCTGCATTGGCTTCCAGTAAAATCCAGAATAGAATTTAAAATCCTTCTTCTTACCTATAAAGCTCTTAATGGTCAGGCATCATCTTATCTTAAAGAGCTCATAGTACCTTACTACCCCACCAAAGCACTGCACTCCCAGAATGCAGGGTTACTTGTGGTTCCTAGAGTCTCCAAAAGTAGACTAGGAGCCAGAGAGTTCAGCTATCAAGCTCCTCTCCTGTGGAACCAGCTTCCAGTTTGGGTTCAGGAGGCAGACACCATCTCCACATTTAAAAGTAGGCTTAAGACTTTCCTCTTTGATAAAGCTTATAGTTAGGGCTGGCTCAGGTGAGTCCTGAACCATCCCTTAGTTATGCTGCTATAGGCCTAGAGTGCCGGGGGACTTCCCATGATGCACTGAGCTCCTCTCTCCTCTACTTTCTCTCCCTCTGTATGCAACCTCATCCCATTAATGCATGTTACTAACTCGACTTCTTCTCTTTCCCATAGTCTTGTGCTTTCAAATTATTGTTACTAGTCCTATTGTTATTATAATCATTAACATTACGATTATTATTATTATTATCTATAAATATCTGTACCATTTTTCATTCAGTCTATAGCAACATCACCTTTACTGTCTGTACCTCTGTGTGTATATTGTGTAGGCTGCCTCCCTCCCCTCTCTCTCTCTCTCTCACCCCCAACTGGTTGAGGCAGATGGCCGCCCACCCTGAGCCATGGTTCTGCTCGAGGTTTCTGCCTCTTAAAAGGAAGTTTTTCCTTGCCTCTGTCGCCTAGTGCTTGCTCTTGGTGGGAACTGTTGTGTTTCTGAAAATATCGGAGTACAGTCTAGACCTGCTCTTTATTGAAAAGCGCTCTGAGGTAACTGTTGTTGTGATTTGGCGCTATATAAATAAATTGATGGTAAAAGTGACTCTTTTCACAGACTTGAATCTTCAAATCTCTTCATTAAAATGAACAAATCTTTTTTTGAGTCATTTGGTTCATTTGAACTAGGCTGGTTATTGCGGCACTGCAGCCCTCTAGTGGGCGATGTTAAAAATAGCGCAGTTCTCAAAAAGGGAAGGCTACCTGCCTTGCTTAAATTCTCTATCATCTTTCCCCCATCTTAGCCCCAAATTCAAACCATGTAAAAACCACAGAAATGTTTTCAATATGCAATCGCCACTACTCCTATAATTACTATCATTATATCTCTAAAGTGCTCATTCATACAGTAGTCTAACGTCCCTATCCATGAGTAACATCTATTTTTTAACATCAGATTTGCAGGGAATATATTGAATGAATAACACATAATATAAACGCAGCAGTTTGGCAGGTCTGGATGCAGAATGGACCACATCAGGTCCGGATTCTGCTGAGAGAAACACACATGAGCACATCACTCTCAAACACTGCCAGGTGGTTCACCAGTCAAGAGCTGTGAAACAACAGCACGGCTCTGTTGATAAATAAAAAGGAACAGTTACAATGTGCTTTCTGGTGGACCGGATCAGCTGTTAGCTGTAAACACACCACAAGGCTAACGCTAACTTTGCTATGTGGCTGTATTTTAATAATTTAATGACTGGGTCCCTTTGTTTTGGAGAGGAGACAACCTCAGAGGTAATTCGGCTTCAGTAGAACCTTGTCAGGGCTCTGAAGTGGAGCAGACCCAGAATAACTGTTACTTGTTAGCTGTAAACACTAGCAGGACTAAAGTTTCTGTACGGCTGTGTTAAAACTATAGCACAACATCACTGAGCTGTAATAATGTTGTGCTTTATTAAATGTCAGATAATTAACGAAATGTGTCAGTCCAGTGTTACCTGACAACTGACTTGCCTCTCATTCTCCGGCGCTGGCAGTAACTCAGGCTGTTGAATGAACGAAAGCCTGAGGAGGATCCATGTGAGTGGTGAATGATTAGTTCTTTCCTGCTCCACAGTAGCTGAGCTGTCACGTGACAAATGAACGACTCAAACCCAGAGACCCACAGTTGAGAGACGTGAAATAATCAATATTGTTTCCTGTGCTGACGGAGCCCACGCAGCTGCCGTGTAACGAGTGAACGTAAGAGTCCAAGACTATTCACGCATGCGTGAACATGAACGAATTACTCCCTCAGACAACCCGTTACTCCTGAGTCACATACAAGATTAGGTCAAATAAACAAAACGTTCTTTGAACAACGCAACACTAGTCTGAGAGGATCAGGAGTGCGCACAGAGCTAAATCCAACCCGGTGTCCTCACAATAAAAGCAGAATAGTAGCTGATGCAAGTAACAGAGCAAACAGCTATGTGCTTCATTTCTAGTTTTGACTACAAAAAAAAGCAATGAAAAATTGATTTAACCTACATTTAAACTAAATATAGCCCCTTTAAAGAGTGTTGACATTGTGGAAAGATATATTATAAAACACGTGCAAACACTTTCTAAGACATTTAGACTCTTAAAGTATTCTTAAAACACAGAAACCTTGAAGGACAAAAAGGTGACCTCCCACTGTTTGAGACATGCCTCCGGGAGAGTGACAAACAAAACCCTGTGGACATCTTGTCTCACTCTCTTATTTCATCCGTTCTCTTCCTTACTAGGCCCTCCTTAAACTTTTCCTGCCTCAGCGTTTTCTGCCCGGAAAAACCTCCATGAACTTTAGCTCCAGTTTTCTTTGTCCCAAAGAAAGCTTATTAAAACTATTTATTTATATGGGATGAAATTTCCCCACACTTGCTATTTTTTTAGATTTACCACCCTAAGCCACAGATCAGAGTTTACCACGTCTACTGTAAGACTTTTCACACTATCAAAACCCGAAGGTCATGGGCCTACCCACTGGCAACTCTCCTACCCCCAGGGTTGTCAAAGTAAAATTTAAGACTGCAACACCTTTTTAATACAACTTAGAATGAAACTTAATGCCAAAAGTATGAAGGATATAATGAAAAATCTGTGCCCTATATTTAGAAGTACTTGAATTTAATCAAAAATGTTATTATAGTACTCATATTCATATTTAAAGGGGCTATATGTATATTTTCAATGAAATCACTTCAAATTCAAACCAAATTTTTTCTTCCTTTTTGTCAATGGGCTCTAACTTAAATTAGAAGAGAAGCACACGCCTGTTTTTCTGATGCTTACATCAGCCACTCTCTCCAACTACAGCGACAACACTGCAGCTAATGACATGCAGTCCACTAGCACCACAAAACAACCAGCTCCCAGCACAACACAGACTCTAACATAAACTCCACGTCAACACCAATAAAGTTTTATATGCTGAAGCCTATATTTTACCACTGAACTGAATACAGGTAGCATTTATGTTTCCCTTTAAATGTATTAGGCAAAACCAATTAGTCTTGTAAATGTAATTCCTAGCAGTCAGTGTTGCACACTGGGGCTTCATTGTGTTTGTGATTTTCCATCAGTGTATCTAAAGAAATTAATGAAATTATTCTAGTTAGTAATTTCTCTGTAGTGTGACTGAATTTTGAGAGTCATGTTAAATCAGATTTTGTTGTGTTTCTGGCACCTTAACCTCACTGTATTTTAGACCTTAATGATCTCTGACAAAGTTGATACACTGGTTCAAATTTTAACTGCAAAACAGTATCAGCTAACGTACAAAATGTTAAATGTGTATCACTTTACAGGAGTATATGTTTCATGAATACTGTGGGCTGCAGTTGTAGGTTACTGTCTGCAAAATAAAAGTGATTATATAAACTTAATGAAATAATATAAAGCTGGGTTAAATCGGAGTGAATAGTTATATCGTATTTGTCTGCACTTCAGACAATTAACACTGAACAAGGACAACATGCAGCAGATTCAGCTCCATATAATGTTAAGTGAAGTTGTTGTTAGACATCAGCCCACAGAGAAGCAGTAAAGCTCTCATTGGCCAGCTAGTAGCTTAGGGAGTTTTGACACTCACAATCTGCAGCGAGAAGGCTTTTAGCATTGGCTGCATATTGCTGTAGAATCCCTCTGCATTAGCATGTTCATGACTACAAAATACAATCCTGCCATGCTCTTCAGTAAGCTTTGTACTTGTGTGTGTAACTGTTGCGTCTTTGCTGCTGTAGCGTTGATAGAGAAAGTAAAGCAAAAGTTACATTTGACGACTCAAGTTGGATGTGTATCCATTTTATTGAAACATTTTCATTACAGCATTTACAGATCACATGTCATCAACAACCAAGAGATCAAGACAGTTCAGGTACACACTCTGAAAGAGTGAGTCCGCTGATGAAAGTGCCACTTTGAGTGAAACTTCTCCCACAAGAGTAAGGTTTTTCTCCAGTGTGAATATGCGGATGTCTCTTTAAATGCGCTGGGAAAGAGAAGCTCTTGCCACACTGGTCACAGCGGTTTGGTTTCACAGTGCCGCCATGCTGTAGTGGACCCATTTGCTCTCCAATGAAACTCTCCTCACCCTCATCATAATCATATTTTGACCGTACTCTTTCTGTGAAGCAAAAAAATTTCAGACAGTAAAAGAGTGGAGCTCACTAATAATACAGGTAGAGGTGCCCTGATACATTTACTTTGCCAGTTGAGTAAATATTTCTACCTGAGAGTGTAGTATGTCTCTTATGCCATACAGAACAAAGTGTTTAAGTCATCCTGAATATTATAAAGTGTGTTTGTACACAGTTTAAACCATGGTTAGGTAACTTTCATCCAGTCAGTTAACTGCTAACAAAGCCTAAGGCATCAGTACTGTTAATATGCTGATGCTAACATGCTGCCATTTGGGTCCATTTTCAAAAAACACAACATCTCCCTTCATTGCTTTGCAGACGACATACAATCATCTTATTTACCTGTAAAATCTAATGACAAAGCTGCAACTGATTCCTTGCTCAACTGCCTGAGAGATCTTAAAATATGGTTGAAACAGAACTTTCTCTGTCTGAATGAATGTAAGACTGAGGTTGTTGTGTTCAATCGACTTGGGGATTTAAGTGCTTGTATAGATGTTCTTGGTACTTTAGGAACATACAGTCGTCAATTTACCAAGAATCTAGGTGTGATCTTTGACAGTGCTTTTAATTAGTTCTGTAGTAAAAGCCAGTTTCTTTCAGCTGAGACTGTTGGCCAAAGTCAAGCCCTACCTACCATGCAAAGACTTTGAAAGAGTAATACATGCATTTATAACGTCTCGTCTCGACTACTGTAACTCTTTGTATGTTGGAGTGGATCAGTCATCTCTCCATCAGTTACAGTTAGTCCAGAATGCAGCGGCCTGACTTCTAACAGAAACTAAAAAGCGTGAGCACATTCCCCCTGTTTTAGCCTCACTCCACTGGCTTCCTGTCCGCTTTAGTATTGATTTCAAGGTTTTATTGCTTGTTTTTAAAATTTTAAATGGGTTGCACCTTCTTATTTATCAGAACTTTTACATGTACACACTCCGGTCAAAGCACTGAGGTCATCCAATCAGATGCTCCTTGATGTCCCCAGATCCAGGTTAAAAACTAAAGGTGACCGAGCCTTCTCAGTAGCTGCTCCTAATCTTTGGAATACTTTACCTGTTCAAATGAGAAATGCCCAAACTCCTGACACTTTCAAATCTTTATTCATTGGCCTTCAAACAGAGTTGAGTAGTGACAGTTTTTACTGTTGTCATGTGTATTTGTTGTCTATTCTGGAAAGCACTTTGGTCAACTAGTGTTGTTTTTAAATGTGCTATATAAATAAACTTGAACTTGAATATGGTTATAGGCAATTTATAGTGTGAAGTGGGAGGAGTCGTGGTTCCAGATGTGTTTTTCCCTGTTCTCCCCCTTTTTTTAAATGATATTCTCAGTGTTACTGAACACAGAAACATGGGACAGTTTACAATGAAGGCTAACAGGAACATCAGCCTAAAACATGAATTATCTGATAAAATTATTTAGATTCTCTAGGAAAATATTTAAAGTGCCTTTCTTTAAATTTAATAAATACAGGTATGGTGTATTTGTCCATTTACGATTTTGCTTAAAACCCTCTGGGGACTAAGCCATTTTTGGTTCGTTTTCTCCATTTATACATTTGGACTTATAAATCATATGTAATCTATATGGAACACCATGGTTTGGTATCTATGGATTCAGAAGACCCTAAGCTAACATAAGCGTGCATGTAATGGGAAGTATGAGTGAAAATACACTAAAGTATTTCATAAATTAAAATTAGATTTTTGTGATTAATTAATGAAAATCACACCATCATTACTGGACAGTTTTTGAACTAAAAACATATTTATCCAACCCTCTGTGTTACATCCATATGCAGGTTTTCAATAAAATGTGCCCAGAACAATATAATAATGCAACCTTTTGTGAAAATGTCCAAGGCATTTTTCTCATGCATGCTACTGACCACAGCAAGGCATCTCTAAGAAGATACAGAGGGGCACCTGGCATGCCCCACACTGCCAGGGAGTCTTGTTATAGGCTCTGCTTACCTTGCAGAGTGCTCACAGTACTTGATAACATCAGCAGTCATGTTTGCACGGTTTGTGGGTCCACAGGGGCAATGGACACAGGTGTGTGTGGTCAATCTTCTTGTCTGCAGCCACTGAAGACTGTATCGATGTGTTTCCAAAAGCATCTCAAATGATGATGCAGATGATGTGCTTGAAATATGATGTAATAATGTAGAAAGAGAGAGCAATTACACAGTGAACCTGTCAGCTTCTCTCTGTGTCAAAATTCAATGGAGGAAAACAACACCAGCTACTCTATAATCTCATGTAATCTCACTGCACTAAAGCAAACAGTTCACTGAGCTCACTGCAGAGACGGGAGGTGGGAGGGGTGACTTATCCCCGTGTACAGCGTATAGAGAAAACATTACGTGTTTCTGACTAAATCATCCAATCCACACACATACATCCAAAACGACTGACAAACTATAATGATTGCATTCTATTACATTAGTTTATGATAAAGATGTTATTTGAGTTACATACCAGTCGCCAACTGATCCTGCTGCATTTGTTTCTTCGGTAAAATAGATTACGGCAGCGTATAGCACTACAACAATAATAAGAATGACATTAATAAAGTTCATTCGTCGTCTTTCAATCACTTCAACGCATTCGTAACAGCCCATTTGGAAACAATGGCCGGCTAGCTGTTTCTGTTGTAACTCTTTACTCAGGGTGCAATATACTGCAGTCGTTTTCATTGGCTAGAAAGCATCACGTCACCTTTCTTTGATTGGGTAAAAGAAAATATTTCCCTACAGTAACAGTCTTCCATTTGGAAATGCTCATGGAGACTTGTAACAGCAGCCGTCTCCACTGGCCTGTTATGCAGTGGGGCTGCACAACAAGGAAGTGAGCTATATAAACAAACTGGATATCACCATTTTTTCCCAAACGGCAAAAAGACTGCATCTCTTTATCATAAATCATTTTTTAAGATATGAAAACATCTGTAAAACATTGTATTACTAGGCAGATACGCCCAATCCATCCCGAGGTAATTCAGGAGTTCCACCTCCATTACGGGGAACAGGTAGACAGTATGCACATAATGTCAAAATAAAACTCCTCCGCTGTTTCAACCTATGGTTTCAACCAACATAATCTGGTGTTTATAATAGCTTCAGTTTGTAAATTATTTATTGGATTTTAAAGTTAAGTACCCAAGCCCAAAGTACAACATTATATGTGCACAAAATAATTAAATATAAATAAATACAAAATAAAATAATGTAAGTAGAGGTATTATAATTAGTTCATAAAAAGCAGGCTCTTGGTACTCTTTCCAGGTGACTTCCATCTTCATGGCCTGATGTGTGTAATGTTACAAGACCTTGGATAGCCAGTAAATGTACTTTCCTACTATTCCAGGTAGTCCTGTGACAAAATAAGGACTGTTGGGGCTGTGGAGACTTGTCATCTGGGACTCCTTCCTTATTTACTGTCTTTTTTTTATTATCCTCTCTTCTCCGCCCTCTTCTCTGTGGCATGCAGTTCCCACTGAAAGCATTCTTGTCTCTGGAAAGTCTTGAACAGGTATTTTTCAATTTATCAGACAATCAGCCTTATACTTTTTTAAAAGCAGAAACACAAGACTTGTGTGTGGCCCTATAGACGGGTTTCTGTGCAACGTCATCACCGAGGTGCGCGCGCAACTAGGGAGCAGAGAGCAGCATTCTGTCCTCATGGCACATCAGTTTATATAGCATATCTAGCAGCAGTGTTGGGCAAATTACTCAGAAATTGTAATGACTTACTTTTTACTTATTAATTATTTAAAAAGGAATATTATTACTTATAACTGGGTGAGCTATTGCTTTTATGAAACTGTTACCAAGTATGGCAAAATGAAAGTAGCCTAACAGACGCACTACAATTTGACTTTATTTCATTAACAGATATTTCTTTATGAATACAAAAAGTTGTTGTGATATGGATCTGTGCAAAGGAATTAGACGTCATACCCGTTGTATACGGTCATTATATCACTAATATGAACCAATCAGATTGCTTGATTTGAGCTACCCGTTTTATAATACTGTTTTGCACATCTACTTATAAGAGAAGTATTCAGTGCTTTTACAAAACACAATATCAACGCCACTCTGTCCAGCTGAGTGGATGCATCACTGGCAGTAGCGTTAGCTGCCAGAGTTTCTATAGGCTAAGTTGAAAGCTTTTTGCTGGTCTCACGTTTACGGAAGACCATGTTCTTTGCATCTCTGAGTGTGACACATAATACACAATAATGTTTTATTAACTATTTCACCTCATATAGTATAAAGATATTTAAGACCATCTCTATTAATCCGGAATGGAATATTTAGTTTATCTTGTCTTAATCCACCCATTTGCAACTGATTTCCAAAAATAAATCTTATATCCTGAAAAACTGCTGAATCTGTTAACAACCTAAATAAGTTCTGGCAGAGAAGTACTAGGATTAGTTAGGAACAACAAAACATCATCAGCATACAAGACAATTTCATGCTAATCTTGCTTAGTTTTTATGCCACTAATTTTCTCATTGCATCTGATAGCTTCAGCCAGGGGTTCCATTACAAGAGCAAACAGAAGTGGTGACAAAGGGCAACCCTGTCTAGTACCTCTGATTATAGAAAAGGCATGTGAGAGTATCCCATTCACTGAAACAGATGATTTCGGATCTGTATAAAATAGCTTAACCAACTGAGTAAATACTTCAGGAATAGAAATGTATGTAGGACCTTAAAAATGTAACTCCATTCAATTCTATCAAAAGCTTTCACTGTATCTAAGCTCACTATACATTATATACTGATAGTTAAGTATACTTATTTTTATTGTATTGCATCACTCCCAGTGATCATCAAATATACGAATATGCATGCCTCTTGGGAATAAATCCTGTAATATCAGGAGCGATAAGTCTTGGAATTAGTTGGTTATGTCTTTGAACTAACAATTTTCTTAATAATTTTGAATCTGTATTTTGATTTGATATAGCGGCGGCTGTGGCTCAGGAGGTAGAGCCTCGCGGCTGTTCCGCCAGTGTGTGAATGTTAGTTTCTGTTTGAGCACTTGGCTCAGTGTATAAATGTGAGTGAATGGTGAATGCAGGTGTAGTGTAGTGCTTTGAGTGGTTGAACTAGAAGACTAGAAACGCGCTATACAAATACAGAGCATTTACATAGGCTGGATCCTTATCTTCCTTTGGAATAATTGTTATTGTATAGCTAAATGTAGAGGTAGAAATAGAGTGAAGATTTTATTCAGTAGGGGGGCAATTATGTACTTAAACCTTTTATATATTTCCACTGACAATCCATCTGTGCCACTTGCCTTCCCACTTGATAGTGAATCTGTGACATCCATAATTCCGTCAACACTAATTTCCCTGTCCAAATTATCTCTTTCCTCGGTTGTTAACTGTGGTAATGTAAGACCTTCTAGGTCTTGTCCATATTCCCCTCATAATCAGATGAATTTGGAAACTCTGACATATAAAGATTTTTATAGAAATCCCTAAAGACAGGTAAGATATTATTTGGCATATAACAATATTTGTTTGTTGTAGTTTTTATCTTGGTGATAGGTTTATGTTTTAATTTATTATTAATTAATGCTGTCAGATACTGTGCTGATCCGTTACCCTGTTCATATAATTTATGTTTTTGCATCAGAAGTGTCTTTTCAGCTTCCTGAGATACAAGAATCTTAAGAGCGGTTTTAGTTTTATAACTTCTTCCCAATTCACCTGAGTGGGCTGTTAATGTTTTATTTTTTTCTACTTCTACAAGTTTTATTTCAAGTTGCATTCGTACATAAATATGTTTCCTTCTCTTAGTAGTTGTATACGAGATTAGCATCCCTCTTATGTATGCCTTAGTGGTTTCCCACAAAATAGGAGGAGTAACCTCATTATCATTTTCATTAATAAACATCCTTAGTTCTTGTTCTGCCCATTCACAGAATTCCGGTTTTGCTAAAACTGACCTGTCGTATTTCCAACCAGATCGCTTATATCGAAGTGGGTGCACTTTAATACCTTCATTTTGGTCCATGACTATTTAATTGATTTAGTATTTCTCATACTGCCTTCCAAGTGACTATGTAACACATAGTATATTTTCCCATAAACTGCTTTCTATTACTAAACACACCACCCAATACGAAACACATAACACCCACATATCCCCTTTCTTTCCCTTCCCCTAAATAGTAAGATGTTATACAGTATACAGGTTATCCATCATCCAACCCGTAGATCCCCTCCTAACCTCACCACTTCCCTAACCTTTAACAACGGGATCTTGTGTCTGTCTGTCATGATTGCAGAAATTAGAACTTCCATAAATTTCAAACACTTTCCCTCTGTATTTAAGTTATGCGAGTATAAGGCAGTGATACACAATAGTACTCATAACCATAATCATAAATAACCAAAATAGAATTAGTACCTCTATTCATTGTCATCATTCTAGCCCCCTACACTCCACGCCCGTACCTTCCATTCCATTTCCCGTACACTTTTTGACTGATGCGAATGCCTTGCGTTTCTCCCGGACACCTGCAGAAAAGTCAGAAAGAAAGAAGAATAACAATACAGAAAGAATACAGAAAGAATTTCTTTCCAATAAAGTTCCAACTTCTCTTGCTCATCACATCACTTTGATCTTCTGGTGATAAGTCAAGAATATGAGGATGATCGGTCCCCCTGGGTTCCCATCGAGTGAATTTTGTCATACACGGATCCGATGTCCCCTCTCAACCATAAGCTGTTTGTCGTCCTGCTCAAGTTTCCAGGGCGTGAGTCAATAGTCGGATTGCGAATGCTACCATATCCCTTCCTTCCATTCCTTCTGGGATGCAGACAATCAACAGGTTAGACTGCCGATTTTTACAAATTTTGTCCACCTCCTTCTGAAGGGAGTTAACTTTCTCCATGACAGTCTGCAGATTATCCTCATTTGCACTCACTGTGTGCTGCATTTTGTCATATTGCTGGTTCAGTGTGGCCATGCTTACATCAATCCAACTGAGGCTGGAGCAGCATCCAGTAGTTTCCGTTTCTTGTTCTCCTCTTTTAAACGATACTCTGCTATCCTTCTTTCAAACAGTTCAAATCTCTTCAGCGGCATCAGTTTGTCGCTGGTCAAAAGCTCTGAACATCTAGACTTTAGACATTTCTACAAAATCTCACATTGGAAACGGTTTGATCACTCCAACATGTGCCTTGTTGCTACGTTACGGTCCTGTCAGCCTCCTACTACTTTATGGTGCATTCAGGTGCTCCTCAGATGGTCCCGTTTCCCGAGTTGTGATGTCTTTCTTCCAACCGGTGTGTTCACGTGCTTTTGCTGCTTTCAGACTGAATCAAAAGTAGGAATATGGAAACAACATGGACACTATTACAAAGATTTGTTGGATTGTCATTGTCATACAAGAATGCATCTGAATGCTGAATCAGAGTTGTTACTGCACTGTAGCCTACATTACCTGAAACCACTAAAATATTGAAATTTGCTTGTGTGTATATATATATATATATATATAAACATAAAAATCCCACTCTGACCCCTTGCGGGGTGGTATGTGTCATTCTCAATCTCGTCTCAATCTTTAGCTGTGTTTCGACCAAAGGAACTATACCCCGGAACTAGGAGCCTTTGGAGGAAATCACTGCATTCCCACCAGAGGGACCAGGGTCTAAATATAGCTCTGGGGTCTTCATTTTACCCCATAAAAAGACCCTTCTCAGAGGGGTTAGCACTTTCTGAAAGTACCGGGTACTTTGGGGGGGTGGGACTTGCCTTGCAGTGAATTTCTGAATGGGCGAGTAGAGGCTGCTGGCTTTAACTGGAGAATGTCGGCTGTTTGTCTGCTACTGCTCCTCTCTTTTCCACCGTTGTTTGCAAACCAATAAATCACAATCAACAGAGAGCCACACGAGTCTCGCCGCTGTCTGCTTGAAATCAATTGTCGGCATTAAATGTAAATAGCAGCCTGCCTGGGTGTGTTTACAGTGAACAGCTGATGGAGTTACTACTGGGTCCAGAGTTGTTGTTTTTAAGTTTTCATCAGTCAGGAAGTTTCCACACAGAGCTGAAGTCAGTCTCCTCCTCTTCAAAAACAGCTGAACAGACGATTACAGCAGGTAATAAAGCTCACGTTCCTCCGACACTCAGGCGACACAGACGTGAGTCCTGCAGCTGATCTGCAGCTTTTGTCGCTGGAAATGTTTTAATAACATCCAAACTGTCGCAATTTTATTTTTGCATTGTTTTATCTGTGCTGGAGTTATTTTAAGAACTTAATGGTTTTATCCAGTTTGTTATCCACACATGTCTCGCGGATGTCTGCCTGAGATCGTATATCGGCATTAAATTTATAGCTGGGAAACAGCAGCCAGCGTTCAGCAGTGTGTTTACAGCAAGCAGCTGATGGAGTTACGCCAAATACTGGGTCTGAAGTTGTTTTAAGTTTTCATCAGCCAGGACGTTTCTAAATGGAGCCGAAGTCGGTCTCTCCGAAACAAGCGGACCAGCTGATTACAGCAGGTAAAGTTCGTTAAACATCCCGTTCCTCCGACGCAGGTGGACACAGACATGGGCTGCCAGCTGATCCGCAGCTCTTGTTGGCTGGAAATGTTGTAACAGCCTTCCAAACATCGCAATTTTATTTTTGTGTTGCTTTCTCTGTGCTGGAGTTATTTTAGGAACTTTATTGCTTTATCCATTTTGTTATTAAATGTGTAACGAACTTTATCGCGTATCTCCTCGTTATACTCCAACATAAAAAAGCTGCTTTAATGGTCAAGCTAAGCCTATAGTTTTTCATTATATTTCAGTCAAATCTGATGTTCATTTATAAATGTTGCTCATGGATCATGGTTACAGATAATGATGCCTGTGCATCGCTGTGTACAGCCAGGCCTACAGCCTACTTAAGCTGGTTCATTTGCCTAATCTTCGCAGGTCTTTGGACCACGGTGGAAACGCACACAACAGTGGGATGGAGGAACCTTTTAGTTCCTTGAAAAGAAATCTGGGGACTTTAAAGTCCCGGGTACTTTTGTTCGAAAAGTGCCTTTAGATGTTCCTAGGACTGCTTTCTTCTGGACAGAGACCTCTGATGATTTACCTGGAATCTGCTGTAGCCACTCTCCCATTTCTATTTCATATAGGCTTCGCCCTCTAAGAGACAGTCCTGAAGATTTCTTTCGCGCCCATGTGCCGTGCATGGGCCTCTCTCAGGTCTGCAAATTGGGTATATAATACCGGCAAGACCATAGATCTGCTCCCCTTTTTTCTTCAGCGCTGCATAGCAGTCACTTCGGAGAGCAGAGTAGCATCTAAAGAGCAATTTCTCTTACTAAAGAGCTTTTCCTATGACTACTCACCGCTCTACCGTTGAGGTCCGCCGCTCGGAAGGAGTCCGCCTCTACCCGTCCTGCCATGCCGGCTACATCATGGGTTTGATCTCCACGCCCGCTGCGAGACCTGCCTCGGTCCTCTGCACGCTGGCCTGGCTCTGACTCCCCGGGCCTCGTGTCCCTACTGTGCACAGCTGCCCGTGGAGGAGAAGCGACGGTGGGTTGATGACTTCGCGGCCCTACAGGATGAGGAGGCTGACTATGCTAGCTGGCCTAAGCCAGTTAGCTTCACGGCGGACCTCGCCGGCGTGCCGATGACTGCTGAGCCTCCTGCACCTGCTCCTAGCGCCATGCTCGGTGACATTTACCAGCCAGAACAAGCGTCCAGTGGCCCCTTTTTCCACCGCTTTGGCCCTTTCTCTCCGAAGCAGGGGCCAAGCCTGGGAAGTGGCGAGGTATGTCCACTTCACTAAGGTTGAGGGCCTCACTGACCGTGGTTTTCCCTCCGTCCCCCCTCTGGAGCCTAGCCTGGCAGCCATCCTGCTGCCTAAAGCAGTGATGTGCGGTGATGTCTTAAAGAGGCTAGGCACTGAGTTATGAAAGCCAGATTACCGGATTTATTGTTTAGGCTAATAATACATAATAACAGTAAACGCTAAACACAAGCGCAGCATATCAAGAAATGTACAAATCAGGTTGTATATCGTGTACTCTCAGTCTCTCTCGCGCACACACACACACACATACGCACGCTAAGAATGGTTGCATGCATGCAACCATTCTTAATCCTTAATTGTTGCACAGCGGCCAATTATGTTTGTCAGTCAGCAAAAGTAAAATCACACACTGCTCAATTGAATATGAAGGCAAATGGCTTGCATTAGTTCAACCACATTTATCAATTTAATATTAAGCCCAAAATAGTTTTTCACCAATCGGTAGATTATTTGTAAATAAAATCACTCCGCCGCTCTTTCCTCGTGAAGACCTCGATCACAGCTTTGTAGAAGTTGTCTTTACGGGCCTTCAGTTTGCAAAGTCTCTGGCTCTCAATTGACAGAATGGCAAGGGCTGAAAGACGTGCTTGCCCGGTCCGGTTCCGACTGTAGGTTTTGATCTGTTTCAGAGTGGAAAATTTGCGTTCCATCGAAGCTGTAGTGGCTGGTATTGTAAATACCAGTTGCAGCAACTTTGTTGCTTCAGGAACTGTTGCTTCCAAGTCATGTTGTATTAAAAAGTCAAGAAGCTGTGTCGGTAATTTGCCCCCGAGTTCTTGTGAGCCATACAACCCCACAACATCACTTTTCAGCCTGACAAAGTCAAAGTACTTTGACAGCTTCACCAGTTTGCTGTCATCAAAGTGGCACAACTGTCACCAGTGTGACGTGTGTGAGAGAGAGATTGGAGCTGCGTATGGTCACGCCCCCTCGTTAGTGGTGAATGGCTACTGGTGTGGGAAGTCTGGGGGCAGGTGCCCCTTTATAAGGAGACCGGAGAAACCCGAAAGGGGGAGAACACTGGAGCAGTGAAGAGTAGAGCCGACGGAAGCTGCACCAAAGGTGGCAAACTAGAGAGATGCCGTGGTCACCACGCACGACTTGATGCGGAGAGTTGACAGAGATGAGACAGGGACCGAGGTGGACGTCGGAAGCGAGTCAACCACACTGCCGAGCAACCCTTTGGGTAGGCGCAGCGGCCCGGAGCCAAGATGAGACGCCTCGGAGTAACTGGAGTGAGTGGCCCTTGTGGAAGTGCGTGGGGGAGGACGCCATTAGAGACACGAGGAGGGGTCGGAATTCGTTCCCCCCTCCTTCCCTGTAAGTAACTCTCCCACGCCTCTCTGGTTGCGATTATCTACCGTCCCCAGTGAATAAGCTGCCACTTTTTCGTTGGGTTTTATTATTTTTAGTATTTGGAGGAACAAGCCAGTACGTTGCTGATTCTGGTCCTAATTTTAAAGCCCATTTTTATGTATTCCATGATGTCACGCCACAAAGACCAGTAGTTTTGCTTGGGTGGGTGGTTTGGGTTTTATATATATATATATATATATATATATATATATCCCTAGCGGAACTATTGTGGGGAACTTTGTGACTGCCAAGCATCCTGTCACCTAGGTTACTGCTGACCACTACTGAGAGCAGGAACGAGCAGCGAGAGCAGAGGAAGGGAGTTGGCGGGCTGACGGACTGGAAACTGGGATTTTAAAGACAAACTACTGAGGACCGGACAGATCAAGGCTTGCCCAGTGACTTTTATTATGAACTCTTTTTTTATTATTTTTAGGCCTTTTGATGAAGGGATTTTTGTGCTTCATTGTTTTCTATTTTTTAATAAAGACACTGGCATTGGTTTTATAAACTGTACTGGTCTGAGCCTCATATTGTTTCGGTGCAGCCCGTTCCCCAGCAGAACCTTACCCAAATTAAGTTTTAATTGTTTCTTTTAACTAGCCGACCCGCAAGCGAATAGCTTGACACACTGCCTTCAGAGTAGTTGAAGAAGTTGCAAATCTCCCTGACATTACAGGCCTCTTGATGCCCAGTTTCTTCCCATGTTCCTCATTGGAGCCGTGTGTCTCCCCAGCTGCTCTTCCTTATCCAGCAACCTCTGGTTTTCACTGGGGGAAAGCAGGAAGTTGTAAAGGATGCATGCTGCCACAACAAGTGTGTCCACATTTCAAGGGTCCAGGTTGACTCTGCGATGAAATATTCTCTACCTGGAGGCAAAAATCCCAAAGGCGTTTTCCACCACCATCCTAGTTCTTCAGAGTCTGTGATTAAAAAACCTCTTTTGATGAGTGAGTTTCTCATTATGGTCTGATCAGGTATGGCTTGAGTGGGTAAGCTGCATCACCCACCATGACAAATGGCAGATCACCAAGGTGAGCAGCGAGAGGCAGAGAGGTACTGGGAGGCACATCAAGTGTTCTGGTTTCCATTCCTCTCCCCAAATCCTATCCACCATAGACCCCATCATTGCTGGTTCTTCAGAAGTGGCCCGCTTGAATCACTCGGAACCTGTAGTCAGCATCTACAAGCGATGGGGAAAAAGTCTTCTTGTAGTTGAAATACTGACTTCCAGAGAGTGGTGGTGCTTGTATGACTACATGCTTTCCATCTATTGCGCCCAGGCAGTTTGGGAAATTCCATTTGTTCCAGAAACCTTGTGCCACCTCCCTCCAAGTGTTACTATGGGTCCTGTTTCGGTGTGTGTGTGTGTTTTAATAATAACAGAGTGAAAACACCTTGCGGGGTTATACACCTGGGATATATATATATATATATATATATATATATATATATATATATATATACACACACACACTTGACGAGACAGTTCTGACCTAGTCGATAGCTGAAAGCTAGACTGAACAGAAGAAAAATCTAAGTGGATCAGCAGGTGGACCGCAAAAGAACTGGAAATATGCAGAGATAATGTCCTTCCTTTTACGCCACATACAACAGAGAAGGTTTGTATGAAATTATTTAAACATTAGCAATTTTACTTCAATTATTGAAGTCTACAGAAATGTGATAACTGTATTTCTGATTATAGCAAAAGTGTATTTATTATTTGTGTATTGAAAAGCTAGAGAGGGATACAAATTGAAAGTTGAAACGCCTAATCAATTTATTTCGATTACATACATTATTTTAAAGGAGTAATTTATTTTATTTCTCTTTTTTTCCTAATATAGTTTAAAAAGCAACTTGAGTTGTCCACAGACATCAGCAGTGGAGGACAGAGAGAGATCTGCTACCCAACTATCTATCTCCGGATCAGATGAAAATTCATCTAGCAGTATCCCTGCTGTACAGCTTCTACAGAGGGCCACATCTAGAAGTGGCTCTCTGGCCCTTTTAGTATCTGAATTGATTACTTCTGGGGAGAGAGAAAGTCCCTCCAGGGTCCTGTAGTCCGATGGAGGAGGGGCGAGACCAGCTGGGAAGGAGACAAGGAGGACGATGCAGACAACAGACATTGGGACAAAGCTGATGTTTATTCTTCAAGAGCCAGTGCCAAAGCCATACATGCCTGATGGGGAACTGGAGTGTTTTCACTTCGCATTGAGCCTTGTGCCAATGTTACATAGACTGGATTATGACAGCAGGTAACAAGCCAAATTAACTATTTTAAACACTCTCCACAACCCTGGGAAAGGCACAGTACTGTTCCCCCACAATGGCAACCCATTCACCCATCACCCAACACACAACAACCTCCCCCACCTCAGAACATCACAGACACTCCATTCACACCTCCGGGCCTGTAGGCTTTCAGCCTCATCCCCCCCAAAACATTCCCACATTTTGGGTATTTATTATTATAGCTTTTAAACAGTTAGTGTTTATTGTTTTTTATTCTGGCAAGTTAAAAAGTCTTACATTTTTTATTGTTTCTGTGTGAATTTAATGTGAATATAATGTTTATTAAGCTTGCAGTCAGTGATTTATTGTCTGTGAACTTACCTCAGTACAACAGCCAGTCTCTGCTTGGGTTCTATGGCAGCTCTGTAATTTGTAGATTGTCAAGTCAGTTCAGTTCTGCTGAAACGCATCTGAGATGCTTCCAGTGGACTTCAGACACCAGGCTGAAGACAAATCGAAAACATGGCGCAGCCATAATGTGCCGTAGCCGGAGTCAGTGGATTCATAGTGTTAGGAAGCATCTTCACCCTGCAGGACATCTCTTGGTCTGGTCATCCACTGTGGTGGTAGCAGCATGGGGGAGGTCAGCATCTTGAAGCTGGTCAGCATGATGGAGGACATGAAGATCATGTTTTCGTCTGTGACCCAAAGTGTTGGTGAACAGTGTTATGGCTGTATTTGCTTGTAGCTTAAATGATGCCATGAACCCTCGCATCAGACATGGCAGTCCCGGGCTATATTTAAAAAATGGAGCTAATTTCACAACCAGGGCAAATTATGTTTTTAGGTCCAGTAGCTAATTTCCTTAAAGGCCACCTCCAAATGCAGTGAACTGCTTTCAATTGGCATTGTTACTGCTTTAGCTGACCTTGGCTAATGTTGTTTATTTATATTCATAATGGTAATTAAAAATTAACACTCTCACCTTTATTCCCCTTTCTCCCTACCACCCCATGGACTCCTAAATACTCTGGGCCTATGTGAAGCTTATATAGTGAGGGAAAAAGAAACAATCTGCTGATGTTATGCACCTCTGATTAATAAGTGCTTTCTATCAGCTGATTTAGTTTTTTTCCTTTTGCCTCACTATAGAGAGCCTAAGTCATACACTTCCGCGGGTAATGTATAATATAAAGTTAAGTATAAAAGATGCCTCACTGTGGTGACTATTAGGCTACACATTTGAAAGAAAATGGAACAAAGGAGCAACACCTTGATGTATCTGCCAGTCTATTACTACAGTAGTCAACAATATGTTTTTGTGTTGTCCTTTGAAGACAGACAAGCTGTCAAATGTCCAGTAGCCATAACAATAAATGCTGATCCATGGTAACATTAGCTGTTAACGTTAGTCTCCACATGATGTAGTGCGGCAAATTCCCACATTTATTATATTAAAAAACGTTGAAGCATTTTAAACCTTGTGTAGTATTGCTAAACAACAGAGATACTTGTTACTACAAGTGTTGTGGTATAGTTTCAGGTTAACTTACCTCTAAGCTGGTAACGATGCGGCCACAGGCTGCCATCCAGACAAGCCCGGGTAAAAGCTACTTCGGCTAATGCAGAGTAGCATATAGCATTAGCTCCTTAGCCTGAGCTAACTCGGTCAAGTCCAAGTAGGCGGGGTTTCAGCAACCAGTCACCTCGGCTCCACCCACTACCGCCTATGTACCCATTTTTGGTTACCCGGGAGTGAAGTGCGTTGACGCTCTGCCAAGATGGCGACGGCCAGTCCTAGGAGTGAGGGGACTGTGGCCGTGTCCATGCGGTCGATGCAAACCCATGATTGGTTAGTCAAACCAATAGAATCTCTTTTTGACTTAAAAACTCTCTCACTTGCAAAACGGTTTAACCTGCGAAACGTCCTGGCTCACAAGGAAAACTTTTTGACTTGCAATCAAAACTTTGTGACAAAAAAAACGCCCGTTTGTTTTTAATTTCAAACTAGATTTTTGATTGCAGTGCGATAAATATGCTCTCAAAACATTTTTTTTGCTTGCATTGAAAAGACAAAAATACCTTCATTTAGTGATACCATTGAATGTGGGGGAGGATGATATAATACACATATACACATAAGATGAAGCAGCTTGCAGAGGTTGTCAGATGATGTCATATTTTTAATAAAACCCACATGATATGGGTGAATGAATTTTGGTTAAAAAAAAAAAACTCCTGGATGCCAGTATGGTTGCCATAATCTTGGAGAGCAGCTTGGCATCTACATTAATCATTGAAAGGTAGCTGCCTCATTGTTGTAGGTCTCTGCCTTTTTTATGAATCAAAGGTATTATAGCAGCTTGCACACTATCTGGAAGAGATCCCCTCTCTACCACATCCTCTACACAGTCTTGGGACAAGTAGATTGGGCTAATAATTTAATTCCTGCATGCACACATAACATTTTATGATGTTTCTTTAAGGTAATGCTGTGGACACAAACTCCTATTATCCATGTTGGAATAAAAAATGAAACAAAATCAGTGTCAGATAAAGCAAGAAGTTACGCATCAGAAACACAGTTCAGGGTTTGTACGGTCATGAAAAACCTGGAAAAGTCATGGAATTTGAAAATAGCAATTAAAATACATAAAACAAAATACAGAAGGTATTGGAAATTGTCTTCAGATACCTGTAGAATGTGGTTTAGTTAAGAAAAATCTATATTGTTTCAACAATACTTTCATGTTTGGGCAGATCAGTCATATCACGTATCTTTACGTTGTTCTCTGCGTGGGGTAACGTCAGACTTGAATTGCACCTTGTAAAGTAAACTTACTTTGATGAGATTTAAATTTGCGCAATGCCAGGAAAATGCTGATTTAATAATGTCTGGCTTCACTTTGACAAGTGTAAGGCATGGCTTGAGAAAGACCAGGACCCAGGACATGCAAAATGTGGACTGTGTAGTAAAACGTTCAACAAACATGGGCGAGGCAGCGCTAGCCAGCCATGCTAAAGGCTGAGCTGCTGCTTCTGCCAACGAATCAACTCTCAACCGCATCACAGGCTTTTTCACCCGGTGACCAACGTGATACCCGCTGCCAGGCGCAGTGTGTTGCTGTTGTCCATTGTCAAACAATGTGTACATTATGTACGTTTGGACTGGCTCCTTATTTTTAGAAGCCTACTGCTCTGGCCGCATGTCAAACACTACATCGAGATGTTAGGGAGAGGTGAACTACCCAATCCAAAAGTGAAGTCATTTGAAGAGCGGAAGATCCATTGTGCTGATCCTCTCTTTATAGTAAAAGTGGAGATATTTAGGTAGGTAGGTAGATTTATTTTGTCACAATTACAGGTTATATAGTTAAATTGAGTTTGTAACTCCTTTCTGCTACATAGCAGACAATATACATTAATATAGAAGCAATTATAAAAATGGTAAAAAGAAAAAGACTATATTCAATGTACAGTGCTGTACAATTTAACAGCATTGCAAGAGAAACCCACCCTTCCTCACCATGTATCAAGCAGACCAACCCATGCTGCCCTTCCTCTCTGAGGACATGCACAATTTGATTAAAGGTAAGGATAAACATATTGATGGTGTAATTGTTGCAATAATTAGCAACACACACAAATCTGGTTTTCCATTTGACAGCTCCTAATCCAGAGAATGCAGTGCAAGGTCAATAAAACAAATTGTTATAACAGGCTTTGTAAACATACAGCACAAAAGAGAACAACACGACCTATGGTTAAAAAATTTGTATAAGAGTCAAATTCACTGAAACAAAAAATACCTTCATTTTAATTGTTTGCGGGGCTCATGGGACGATTTTTGAAGGGAAAGCATTTTTAAGAGGCTACATCCACACTGAAGCTCCTCCATGTCAATTTTCAGCACAGCAGTCTGCACAAAGATATTTCTCAGATTGATATTGGATTTGACATTAACAAAGAATTGACTGTGGAGAATCAGAAGGAGAGGTGTCTGGTGGCTCAGAGACTCATTGTTGACCATGTCAGGTCTGTTGGGGGCATAACCAAGTTACAGTTTACAAAAGAGCTGCTCCTTTTAGCTGCAGGAGCCAGGCAGAAGTACCATAGCTATCTGGACGAAGACAGAAAGAACAGCAAGCCGCAGACTTAAAGAGGAAGGCCCTCACAGATGAGCTAGATGACTTTAAAGAGAAGAGGGCTAGGGTGGAGGCTGATATGTGCCCTTGAGAAATTGGTAGTTGAATAAGCTGAAAAAGCAGAAGCTACAAGCAAACTGACCTTCATCACCAAATCCAACAGTTTCCTCCGAACTGCAAAAGAAAGCATCTCTGCTTGTGATTGAAAAACATATTCATGAGAAACTTGTAAAAATGAAAACTGTGTGGATTGTTTTCTGGGCATTCAAACAGGAAAGGTTATCTTCTGTTAATGCTCAATTAGAACACTATAACCAGGCTATTTAACTAAAATTTCAAAACCATAACTCCATTTTTCAAAAAGCACACCTATTTCCCTAAACTCTACACACAAATCCCTTCATTTCTCATTGCCTACACCATGTGGTCATTGAGAAAGCACTCACATTCAATATTGTTCACTCAAGTCTGCACAGGTTGAGTTCAGTTAGCACACAGCCCAGGTGGAAACACAGAGTCATAATTGATAACAATGAATACATCAAAAGAAATAAATGTAAATTTTCACATTATTTAGTCCTTAATGTACTGTACAGTACAACACACCAAACAACTAATTATTCTGCCCCAGCGTCCTGTCTTTGGTCTGGGACAGGCCAGAGATTCTTGTTCTGTACCTCCTCCTTCTCCTCTCCCTCCTCCTCCTCCCTCCATCCTACTCCTGCTCCGCCTCCTCCTGCTCCTCATCTTCCTCTTATCCCAGGCATCTCCAACTCCCACTGTTTCTCTTCCTTCACCTCTTCCTCCTCTCCATACTCCTCCTCTCTGGTGTCCTACACCTCTTTCTTCAGATTTCTCTGGGTCCATTGTTCCAAAATTGAATGAACTGACTGGCCCTTTGATCTATCTATTGAAGCTTCTGATTGGTATGTTATCAATTTTGACTGTTTGTGTTTCCAGCTGGGTAGCTATGTGCTAATTGAGCTCACCCTGTGCTGATTGAGTGAACAATATTGAATGTTAGTGTTTTCTCAATGACCACATGGTGTAGGCAATGAGAAATTAAGGGATTTGTGTGTAAAGTTTAGGGAAATGGGTGTGCTTTTTGAAAAATGGAGTTATGGTTTTGAAATTTTAGTTAGTAGCAATGGAGAAAAACTGTAAAAAGCAGGGAAATGCAGTGCGCTTATGTACACAACAGGGTGTTTGCGGCCCCACTGTTTCCGTAGAAAAAAAACCGTTTTGTCGGCGCTAAACCCGGCCCAGGTTTGGAACAATGGATCCAGAGAAATCTGAAGGAAGAGGTGTAGGACACCAGAGAGGAGGGAGAGGAGGAGGAGGAAACACAGTATGGAGAGGAGGAAGAGGTGAAGGAAGAGGAACAGTGGGAGTTGGAGGAGGAGATGGGATAGGAGTTAGATGAGCGCAGCGTTCAAAAAGTCTTTTTTGCTTAGGAAGGTTCCTAACTGAGTGAAGTGACCCGGAAGTATTTCCGTGGCAGCCATGATAAGAGCTGTTCGAATTCTCTAAAAGCTAAGGAAAGGAGCCTCAATGCTTCCTTTCACATCTCCTTTAGCATAGCGTACACCGGACCATCATTTATGAAAGGAAAGGAGAGAATACTGTCCCACAATTCCTTGCGCGACGCACGTTCTTAAACTCAAACGATAAAATCCACTGACCACATTTAACGAAATCCTTCCTTCTAGTACAGACACACATGGTAAGCTACCTGAATAAGACTCACAATTAGCCTACCTTCTTTCTTTTGGTTTGTTTTCTTTTGGCTTTGCAATATGTTTCGTATTGTTGAAATAAGCTATAAGTGTTTTCTACAATAAATGTTAAAAAAGAAATCATCGACCATGACGGGTAAGGATGCTGATCACAATGTGAGTTACCATTGGCTATTAGCCTAATGGGGCTTTCAGACCAAAACAGAAGCGAGCGTTCGGGGCAGTGAGTTTACATACAAAGTCAATGCAAAGACGCGTACAGCTGCGATTTCCTGTCGGCTTGCGCGAAGGGGGCGGTGCCGGCGACGCGAAGGCAGTGCAAAGGAATTCGAGATAGCCTATCAACGTTGAGACTGTCCGGACGTCACCGACGGCTTCAGAGTGTTGTGTGGAGAGGGCCAGGCAGAGCAGGCGATTGAAGATCTGCTGGCCGGCGAAGAGCTGCTAAACTTGGGAGAGAGGAGCAGGGAGCAGCGCTCCAGCTTTTGGACAAAAACACCCATAGTCGGACTGGATTATGACCTGACAACCATGCCGTTTGCTCAAGGGAGGAGGGAGGTGTAAACTGCTTTTATTAAATTAGCTTTTTACTTTTTTTTTTGGGGATTACAACGTTGATTTATCTTCACTCGAGCTTCTCAGCAGCTAGATTCTGTGCACATCCGGTTCCAGTGTTGTTAGCGTTGTTTGGCACTACTTCATATTTGTATAAAAACCGGACAAAACTGGACATTGCTGGGAGAAAACAAGTTAGCATAGCATAGCTCTGATCGATCCAAACTCCATTCAGAAAACAAACATTTTAGAAGTTGTTGTCCTGCTATTTTGCTGACAGACCTGACAAAGCATGAATTCATATTTTTAACAAATCTGCATCATATTGTAGTTATTTCGGCATCAGTTTGACGCCTTTATTGCTATTTAATCATAGCAAAAAGTTTACCTTGGGTTCATACAGCTGTAGCAATGGCGAGTTGTGTTTATTCGAGTTACTGTGTTGTGTGTGAACACTCAGCAGTTGTCCAGCAATAAAACCCCGCGAAGAGTGCGTTAAGTGGATTAAATTCACGTTCGGTCTGAATGCCACATAAGCCTTTTCTCTCTTAAGCCATAATAATAATGTCCATATCTTAAACACATATCACAGAATTTTCAGAAATTGGGGGTTTCGGACTCAAATGCAGTACTCAAACTCAAACTCAGAGACACAGAGTAGGTGAATGAGACAGGGTTTATTGACAATATGCTGGATGTCAGAGGCTGGGTTTCATTTCAACGTGGTGTCCACCTTCAGATGGCCAGAATTACAACAACATGGGGCGCAGTATCAGAGATGTGCTTTTTGTAGTCCATCTTCAGAACATTTTAGTTTCATCACGGCAGGTCACGTCAGTAACGTCTGCTGTCGCATAATTACGTCGCTTAGAAAAGAGCAGTCAGATTCTCTTAGACCAGCTGTCCTCTTTTCCTAAGTCTTTATGGATTCTCCTTCACATCTTTCCTTGACCTCAAGACATTTTCCATCGAGGTCAAGGAAAAGTGGTTAGGAAAGGAGATTTTTTGACCTTTTGGATGCAGCCCAGGAGTAGGAGGAGGCGGAGCAGGAGTAGAGCGGAGGAGGTAGAATGAGGAGGAGAAGGTGGAGAAGGAGGTGGAGAAAGAGAATCTCTGGCCTGTCCCAGACCAAAGACAGGACGCTGGGGCAGAAAATTTGTTGTTTGGTTTGTTATACTGTACAGCACACTAAGGAATAAAAAATGTGTGCAAATGTATATATTTGTTATTTCTATTGTGTTCACCATGTGAAAACATTTTTGAGGGGGAGAACCACAAGCAACATTACTAATAACCAGTTTTAAATTTATCTCACCATTGTGTTTTTGAGGGCTTGTGTGTTATGTCTGAGGGCAAAGTTTGGTTTTTCAGCAAAGTTGAATGGTTTTGAGTGGAAAGCTTAATTTTGACCTGAAAATACGATGTTAGGGTAATTGGGTGAGAAGTTGTCGATTTGTGTTTAGAGTTTCAATAAAAAGAGGCATCATTTAAAGAAATGTGTTTACGCAATTGAGAAAAACTGTAATGGTAAATAGGAGGTATAGTTGGTTAAGTGATCTTAGTGACAAAATCTTGTATTCCAAAAGAAAGTTTCTCTCTGATACTGTTACACAATGGAGTTCACATATGAGTCTGTGGCCTTCTGAAGTTAATGCCAGTTTTACTGGACACTTATTTATTTTCATGTCATTATTTATTTTTATCATTGCCTCCCAGGCACTTATATTAATTGGGGCTACAAATTGGAGTTCTCAGGGTTGGACACATTTTAATATGTAAACATCTTAATGGTGTGTCAGTGTTACTTGAATAAATGTTTATTTTGGATCAAACCACATAGCTTGTCATTAATTGTGGGATATACTGTGGGAAATATTGACATTGACATTTTATTCTCATTTTTCATTTATACACAGACTTTTCAGATAATGCATGGTCATGAAAATGTACTTCAAAGTCATGGAAAAGACATGGAAATGTACTGGTAAAATATGTATGAACCCTCGACAGTTAGACATGGCCAACATGGTTGGTGGTCTTAATCTGGAGGGAGGACTTAGTATGACAGGAGATGAGTAAGTGAACAAACTAATAAGTCTGCAGAGACACAACAGGATAATCCTCAGGAGAATATCTATACTTTTCTGCTCAGTCAATTCGGGGAATTGAGTTGAATCCAGCAGCTGGATGCACGAGAGAGAAAAACAAGTCTGACCCAGAGTGTAAGTGAAATACTAAAAAAAGTTGACCCACGTTTGGAAATATTTAAAGTAACATCTGTCAAACACAATGAAATAACAAATTTAATATTCGCCTTGCTTTACTCGTGCGAGTTTGACCGCTGGACATTTTGAGTGTTCACACACAACGTGTTTTAAGCGAATAAACACAGCCCGCAGATACTATAGCTATAGGAACCCAAAGTAAACCCTTTGCTGTGATTTAATTGCAATAAACAGATCAAACTGATGCCGAAATAACTACCGTTTTGTTAGATATTT
Organism: Micropterus salmoides; assembly: GCF_014851395.1. Taxonomy (NCBI): domain Eukaryota; kingdom Metazoa; phylum Chordata; class Actinopteri; order Centrarchiformes; family Centrarchidae; genus Micropterus; species Micropterus salmoides. The sequence continues at coordinate 12,958,824 of NW_024042261.1, read as the reverse complement.
GAATTCATGCTTTGTCAGGTCTGTCAGCAAGTCAGCAGGACGACAACCTTTAAAATACTTGTTTTCTGAATAGAATTTGGATTGATCAGGGCTATGCTATGCTAACCTGTTCACAGTAAAGTACAACGATAGCTGGAATAAAGTTACAGACACACATTTTCTAAACTCACCAGGCAGTTCAACTTCCTCACTTTCTTTTCTCCAAATAATGTCCAGCTTTGTCTGGTTTTTATATAAATATGAAGTAGTAGTCCACCAGAAGTCTGGTGCCATATCCGACGGAAGCTAGCTGCAGAGAAGCGATAAGCGAGTGACGATAAATCAAGTTGTAATTCCAAAAACTAAAGTAAAAAGCTAATTTAATAAAAGCAGTTAACTCTGACCTCCTCCCGCGGGTAAATGGCGTAGTTGTCAGAGCAGAATCCAGACCCACTACAGGTGTTTATTTGTCCGAAAGCTGCAGCGCTGCTCCCTGTCCACTTCCCCGTTCTTTAGCAGCTCCTCGAAGTGTCATTACACCGCTTGTCTGGTCCTCTCCAAACAACGCTCCAAAGCCGCTGGTGACATTTGGACAGTCTCACCGCTGATAGCCTTTCACAACATCGCGTCAAGTGAATTTCTTGCCCAAGTTTAAAAAATTGCGCGAAAGACGCCTCATTCGCGCTGCCCGGAGTGAATTCGCAGGAACTGGCGTCTTTGCATTGACTTTGTATGTAATCAAGCCGTCCCAAAACGCTGGATTCGCTTTCAGTGTCAACACTAAGCTAAGTCATCTACATCTGTTCTTCTGTGAAAATGCCAAATGTTGCATTTTTCACAACTTGCTTGCATCCCAGTCATTGCCATTTGCGGCTATATTTTACTCTTAAAATTTAATTTGACGTCAGTAATTATATTGGAGATGGTATTTAAAGAGGTGGTATTATGCTCATTTCCAGGTTCAAAATCATATTTAGAGGTTGTACCAGAACAGGTTTACATGGTTTAATAAAAAAATTAAAAAATCTTTTTGTCATACTGCACATTGCTGCAGCTCCTATTTTCACCCTGTGTGTTGAAGGCTTCGTTTTAGCTATGGATTGATACATCGTGTCTCTAAATGAGCTTTGTTGGGAGTTGCACATGCCCAGTTCCTAGTTAAGGACTACTAGCCAATCAGAAGCAGACAAGGGCAGGTCAGCGAAAGGCTGGTAATAGCCAATCTGAAGCAGAGAATGGCGGGTCAGCGAAAAGATGGTAAACAGCTTCAATTGAGCTGTAGGCTACATGTTGCAGACCACGTTGGCAATTTAGACTGGAGCAAGAGTTTCTGACTGGTGAGTTATTAATCTGTAACAAAAGTGTCTTTCATCCATAAAGTTTTAACTGAGCCCTGTCTCTACATCACAGTAACAACTTTGGAGGTTGGAGGGTAGCTAGTTTGGAAGGGAGACGAGAGGCGTGCTGCAGCTCAGTGTTTTTCCACCGGTGTTTTTGAGGGCGTGTCGGACTAACCGCTTGGTCAGCGTTATGACACATATTTTTATTGTGACGTCACAAGAAAGGGAAGCAAAAGCTGGACTACAAACAAACTGTTTTCAGGCAGTTCAGAGCAGAGTTTTCTGTAGGAGATGGGAAATCAGTTTGGGGTGGACTTTGGGCTTTTTCACTTTGCAAACCTAGTACATGCACAAAAAAGATATAACTCAATAAAGGAAAAAGCCAAAAACCATAATACGACCTCTTTAATATCATCATGGTGTGTAAAACCAGCAATAACTTTCAACAGGCCACATTAGAGATGTGAGATAGATATGACAGAAAGGTAACCAAGGTGATCCAATAGATTTCCAGACAACACTACTTGAAGTTAGAGCTACTACTTGTGAACCTGGAGAGAAAATATGTACTCCAACTTCACGAGAAGCAGCTGAATGGCGTCACACAACAATGGTAGCTCCCATGGACGCAAACATTGTAAACCAAAAACTAAAAAGGCAACATAAAGTATATTTGCCTGTATTTAATTAAAATAATACACACTATCATATAGTAAAAATCTTTTCTGCATGTAAACTGATGTAGAAATATTTTGCCAATGTTATTAGGTAACTGGTTATAGCTAACACTTGTGGTGTATAACATATGTGCATTTGACCATTACAGTTTAAAATAATACTCTGCAGCTGGAGAGAGGGACAGTGAACCCTTATGGGGAAGTAATGATTGATGGGTGTGTAAAGAGTGAACCCTCCTATGGAATTTGACCTCTGACCCAGTGGTAGGGGGAGTAGAGATTAGTGTGTATGAAGGGACTGGACCCTTATATGGTTTTTAGCAGAGACCTAAACATGTCCTATATAAGCTGTGTTTGATGTACAGAGAGACAGAGTGGCCATCGGGCTGGGTCACTCTCCAAGCTGCTGCAGAGCTTGTAATTGATGCTGAATTCTTTGATGTAATAAACTTTTATAATCAAGAACAGTGTCAAGCGGATTTCTTCTCAAACATCATCGCAGCATTATCGTTCGGACACCACACACTCTCTGAAAATCTTCTCTGCACCAAAGTTAATCAGGAAAATTTTAACTGCAATCCTTTTAATTATCAACAAGGGTTTAATTTTGTGCACACTTGATAAAGAAACATCAGTTTTTCACGGTCAGCGATTTTGGCATCATGCACCTACAACACTTTGAGGTCGGGAGTTGAAAATTTCATCTTGTTAGGATAATTCAATTATAGCCTACAGATTCAGAAACTAGCTATTATTACTAGCTTAACTATTTAGTTAAGATTTCCTCCCTAAAATCACAGAGGCTGCAAGGCTTGCTGTATGAATGTAATGTTATTCTGTTAAGAATAACTTCATTTCTTCAACCGCAGTGGAACAAATCAGGATGAAATCTAAAAATAGTTTATCACGTGGAATATTAAAGCCTATATCTTATCATTATGACTGCGTACAGATGTGGTGTGTATACATATACAGGGTAACCTCGAGTTAACCATGAAGATAACCTGCGTGCAGCAGTCATCTTCCTGAAGTTAGCCAGTTACCTCCCTTCAAAGTACAGGCCACAGACTGCACGCAATGAGCTCATACAGCAGTCTTCATTACTTTTTCAGAACAAATGTACATGTATATGTCAACATATGAATTTTTGAGAATTAAAATTAATGCTGAAACTGAAATTAAAAACTCATATTTGTAAAACAAAGTTATGTGGTTTATTTTGTTTGATTTACATCAACTTGTGGCTCATGCATCAGATCTGTGGTTATGCAGTTGATGGTAATAAAAAGGAAACGCACAGGTGGAATTTATAACATTAACGATGGCTGCAGCTGTGCATGGTCCCTGGTATGGCTAACTGGGACCTTGTTATAGTTAATAGTTCCAGCTGTGCTTCTCTGCTGGGACTATTTAGGAGCTCCAAAGAAAGATGGAAATCAGAGGAGATGGAATGGTATGGAAAGAGCTTCTTTAAACTTTGGCCATGGTCAGACTGCAGGCCAAGGTGACCCAAATTGATTTTTTTGCCCACATTTGGACCACATATGAAAGTGGCCCAAATCCGATAAAGGTCAGATCTTTTTATATGCATCTAGACACTCTGGTTGGAACTGATTTAACTTTGACGTCTGATTTAACTTTGATGTCACGATAGAGCAGGTGTTCCCCTGCCAGACGGAGCCGCAGTGAATGGAAAAAAAAAAACCTCCACAAAAAACATTATACACGTGGCTGTCTTCTTCCTCGCTATCATCCACTCAAAAGTTCCCTTTCTTACATCTCAAATCCACAGGATCGCAAGTTCTTTTCTGAGTTATGTGCATGCTATTTGTCTGAGTACAGTTGTAGGGCAGTTGCGTTGACCAGTGCCAGAAACAGTAATGAAAATAACAGAACTGTCATAGAGGTTGTTCCTGGTTTACTTCTGTAGCCAACAACAGTGTGCTGCGTGTGATGTTGTTATTCTTCTGCACATGCAGGTCATTTCAGGCCGTGGACGGTACACACTTGAGTCTGATATGGGCCACATTTAAAAAATAATGTTAACTGTCACCCTAAAAAATTGGTTTGATTTGGGGGGGGGGATCCAGGTTGAGCAAATTGAGACCTTTAGTCTGAACATAGTCTACTAGATTATTACATACTAAATTACATTGCTAATGATAAATATAATACAGTTTTGAAAACAAATGCATTATGAAAATATTTGCCCTTCTGGACCATCCTGGGTACAGAAAGACTTGAGCAGTGCTTTGGCTGAATGTCTGGGTCAATTGAACAGTTTCAACAAGTCCAGATTATGTTTTTCCCTTCTTGGTGGAAAATAACATCTAACAACATAAATATGAATGCTCATACATTCACTCATGTGTATGCACTCACAGAATAGAGCAACATTTATTTGTATGAATAATTAATGCCTTGCTGTGCAGTTCTTTTGCAAACCAACTGATGTAATGTTTAGCACTGCTGTACACTGTGTTCTTGGTGCAGTGCTGTACCATTATCTAATGCTGTCTGAATTATTAAGTGTTTGTCATTTGGAGAATAAAATGTCTTCATTATGTTCTGTCCCCGCGACCCTGTACGCAGGATAAGCGGATGACGATGGATGGATGGATTGTGTTCTGTCTTTTCTAAACCACAATGTGATCTCCTAAAGGGGCCCAGCAAGCCTCAAGCATATCAAAACACGCATAAGCTTCTACATTCCAGTACAGAGTTTATAATCTATAAACTGGTTATAACTGATATCTGGCTATATCCTGTATTTTTGGTCATAGTCCTAAATTGATGAGCACTAACCCAAACAGGAAGTTTTGATCTAGGTCAAATGTGTACCAGGACCATTTTTCTGAATACAATACCATAGATCACCACACAATGCCTTGTGGTGATATTTCCTGCATGGATGGTTTGACAATGGCAGAGGTGCCTTTTACAGTGTTGCTGCTGACTGTTACCATGATGCAATCTGTAATGCAGTAGAGCCCAAGAAGAGTAAGAAGCAGAGGAAGCTGTTTTGGTGCCTAACAATGGTACATAGATTCAATGGTACACAGTGCTTAACAACAGTGCCCCACTTTTATTCTTTATGGGTTAGAAATTATTTGGTAGTCATTACTGAATATTTGAAGATTAAGCGATTTCAAAATGTTTAACTGTGGGATGCTAAATATTACTAAGATGTTAAAAAATGAACCAATACAACTGCTTTGATTTTTCTAATGGTTTCATCACACGTATAAATATAATATTGTGTGGTACAGATGAACACCAACCAACAGCTTGACAATATTTCTGGAGGATCGCTCTTTACCTTCAAAGAGCAAATTGCATGTGACACTCATTAGGAGACTGCATCTCATTAAAGGATGTCTTGCGTTACTTCTGGATATACAGTGTTTGGATCCCGTCAATTTTCCTCTTCGTGTTTAAAGGCAAGAGTGTTTAAGCGGGTGGGTCTGATTTTATACGTTAATTTTTTTACTGGATGTGTCATAAGTGTGTACGTAGCCTATTTGTATCTTTAACATCTTTAGCTGTTGTATGTATTTTGTGTATGTAAGGGCAGCTACTGCTACGCACTTTGATTCCGTGACAAATTTCCCCTAGGGCACAAAGTCTATTCTATTATGTTGTTTACTAGCGTTATGTGGGATTGTTATATTGTTGGAGGCAGTGTTGATTGGGAGTTCCAGCAGCTCCAAAATTGTATCTGTGTTTTACTCGTGTCAAAATGTCCCGTGTTAGACAAACCAGCAGAGACCAGTGAGATTGAGACGCAAACTTAACATAGGCATTAAAATGCTCCACGTTGCAGTATTGTAGCTGGCAGTCTTACTTAGTCTAGACCAAATCTCTTCTCCTTTTTATTTGCATTGTCGGCTTCACAGATCTCTCTTCACTCTGACCATGACTGTACTAATAGAGCTGATTTGGCCCGTCTCGGAGCTGAGAGTTGAATCAATTAGCTTCTTTTGTCTCCCACAGGAACACACCACCTAGAACAGCGTACACCCTGACCAAGCATATTGGATTCACTTTAACAGTGCTCTGATGCTGGCAGCCAGCCTGGATGGTGTGAAGTGCCAGATGAGGGATAAAGAGAGGGAGAGGGGGGCCGAGTGTGGGAGACAGAGGGTGACAGGATGGAAAGCGAGAGGATGAGAGACAAAGAGCAGGTTTAAGTTGGGTACATGTAGGGAATACTTATTTACAATGTGTTTCTTTTACATTTGTAACTATATCAGAACTTCAGAACTTTAGTGGCAATTCCATCAGCGGTTTTATGACGTTTTGATCAGTTGTCATGGAATTAATTGTACTGAAGTTTGTTTCTGATATACTGTTTTTTTTTTTCCTGAGGTTTCATGGGACATTCATCTTCATCTTCCTCATCCTCATCCTCGCTGTCACTTGAAACCTCTTCTCCTTCATTGGAGTGTGGCATTTTCTCTGACGCACAGGACATGTAGAAAATAAGCTACATTAAATCAGCAGGAGAACTTTGAATTTCACAGGCAGAATCCAATATAGTGCAGGTAAAGTGTTATTTTTCAAAAGGCAAACGTCTTTTGAGAAGTCCCGCTAATCTGACTGCACCAACTTCTGCATTAAATCCTGATTCTGATGTACAAATCTTCAGGGTCACTTTCGATATCATCCAGTGTCATCCCTTTGTACTGCGACACAGTTCCCCTCTCCTTAGCCAGTAGCACTTTGCTCATTCTAGCAAGCTGCAGAGTTCCTTGGGGCAGCCGATAGTACTGTCAGTGGATGCGGATATCATGGCCTAAGAAGTCAGCAAGTTGGTCAGACTCATTTTCCTCGAGGTTCAAGACCTGTGACATTGTCGCATATGTTTTCGAAGCTTTGTTGAGGTCAGTGCTTCAGGGTGTTTGGCACCACAGTGTTTGCCATATTTCTGAAGGCATTCTCCCCCTCTGTAGGCTGACAAAGGCTACTGGTCTTGCAAATATGAATACATTTTCACTGGGTACTCCACAGCTTTCACGCATCTCAGCCAGCAGCTCCATAGCAGTCACCATTGACGGTTTTAACAGGACAGGGACCATGTAGTGGCTAAAGCAAATGTTACTTTAGCCAGGGTAGCATAGTTTTCTGGAATGGGGAAGATTCTTGGCATTCTCTCCGAAATGCTTTGCTCGTTCTCCATGTAAAAGTTCAAGAGCTTCACATCTTGGGTAAATGGCAACACTTGTGGCATATTCCACTTGACCTCCTTAAGAGTGTTTAGTGCTCCAGTGGAGATGAACTCCTCCCACCTGCTGTCATGTATAGCCTTTTGGCATACTCTACTGTGACATGATCACCAGACGTCATAGCATCACTCTCAACAATACTGGATATTTTCTTTTAGACTGTGGCCAAGCTTCAGTGCTAAAGATGGTGTTTGATATGAGTTTGTTTTGGGATCATATCCTGCTGCCTTCTTCACGGCAGATATAACATGTGGGAAGTTTTTAGTAATGAAGAACTCCTCCACTTTTTTCAGTGGCGTAACCTTTTGAGCTTAGAGGACCATTCTTCCAACTTCTCTCATCTGTAGTCATCATTACTGTTCCCTTTGTTCTTCAGTTTGTTGAACATGTATTGTCCCAGTTGCAGGATGCATTTGTCATTTCTGAACAACATGTGACACTTCATCATAGTTCATGTGGGTGAGAATCTTCTGTAGGCCCCTCACTAACCTCAAGACCAAAAGGTGTGGTAAGAGAACACAGGGATCGAACTCTCTTCCTTCCAAATTGGGGTGCATCCTCTCTGGGCAGATTTTGATGTTTCCACAATGTGTATTTATTTTTTTGAGTAAAGACCTTGACGGTGCACACAGTGAATTAAATTTTTACCATGTCTGATCTCCTGAGTTCGGTAACGTGCAACAAGATGTCCAGTTCCTTTTCTAACCACATCTGTTTTGTTGGAAAAGTTTCCTCTCTTTCTTAGAAAGGCCAGCTGAACTCGCCGTTCTTTGGAATCTTTTGGATAATAGAATTGATATGAACAGTTTGAAGGTGTAATGCGATCTTTGATGTTGGCTTGGAGCAATAAAGGCAGTAGTTCCTCTTGTCATACACTCGATGTGCTTGTGTATTTGTGGTACGCAGTACTTTTTTCTGTCTCTGGGCTGACTGTCGAGCTACTATCTTTGTTAGTGGTGTGCTCCGCTTTTTCCTATGGGCAGACAGTCCATTTCTTCTTTTTTCCTGGGCTGAATGGTAGTCTCTTCTTCCTTACTGTGTTTTTTTTTTTTTCTGTGCTACTGTCTGGGCTCACTGTCGAGCCGCTTTCTTCCTCTAGGCTTTTCCCTGTCACTGTAACCTTGATGTGTAACTTCTGTAGTGCGTTTTAAGACAAAGATATGCTGTCAGAGTAATTTCCATCAGTGTCAGGTATGTAAACATCACTGTAGAGAGTGTGACTGCTCATCTGTTTATCTGAGGTATCTTCTTTGCTCTAAAAAAATAAAAGAATTATGGTATTCTTTGCAGGAATATTAGCATGATTCAAGCATTGAAACTGAAAAATTCACAATAAAATAAACATTCTCATGCAAAAGAGAAGCAAGAATCATGTTACAAAAGGAGGATCAAATTCAAAATTTTATTCTTAGAACATGATTTGAATGCAGCCTAACAGTAAATGTGCACAGCTAATTCAACCACTGCAGTATTTAAGAATGTCAATGGTTTAAGTTAACAAATATTTCCAGACAAAGTAGTTTAGAGGGTAGCAGATGTGCATATTAGACAAATACATAATAAAATACATGCAGTGTCCTATAAAACAATATAATTTGGCTCTTAGGCATAATTTCTGACAGGATGCACAAATCAAATTTCATCATATCTAACAGCAAATTCAGCAGTTAACTTTGAAAATTTATCAGGGAGTGAAATGAATAGAGAATACTGTGTATTACTGTTCCATCTTTAATGAGAAATGTAATCAATTACAAGTTATATCTAAATAACTGACAGAACTGCAATGTGATATATAGACTACACACCCTCTTTTTTTAACTTTGCCTGCCTTAAATTTGAGTACAAGAGTCAATTTGCAAGGATCATTTGCCACCAAATACAAATACATGGCAGAGACCTCAAATGAATAGACAGGATGGTACAAGAATACTGCTATGCATTTCAAGAAACAGTGATTTTCTTTTTTGGATACCATACTGCACTGTCAGTGCTCGATGAGGAGGAGGTGGAACAATCAGCTTGACCAGCATACCGCACCAGCATATGGTCTCACAAGGGGTCTGAGGATCTCATCTCTGTACCTAATGGCAGTCAGGCTACCTCTGGCGAGCACATGGAGGGCTGTGCAGCCCCCTAAAGAAATGCCACACCATTACTGACCCACCGCCAACCCGGTCATGCTGGAGGATGTTGCAGGCAGCAGAACGTTCTCCACGGCGTCTCCAGACTCTGTCACATGTGCTCAGTGTGAACCTGCCTTCATCTGTGAAGAGCACAGGGCGCTAGTGGCGAATTTGCCAATCTTGGTGTTCCCTGGCAAATGCCAAACGTCCTGCACGGTGTTGGGCTGTAAGCACAACCCCCACTTGTGGAAGTCGGGGCCTCATACCACCCTCATGGAGTCTGTTTCTGACCGTTTGAGCAGACACATGCACATTTGTGGCCTGCTGGAAGTCATTTAGCAGGGCTCTGGCAGTGCTCCTCCTGCTCCTCCTTGCACAAAGGCGGAGGTAGCGGTCCTGCTGCTGGGTTGTTGCCCATGTACTGGCCTGTCTCCTGGTAGCGCCACCATGCTCTGGACACTACGCTGACAGACACAGCAAACCTTCTTGCCACAGCTTGCATTGATGTGCCATCCTGGATGAGCTGCACTACCTGAGCCACTTGTGCGGGTTGTAGACTCCGTCTCATGCTACCACTAGAGTGAAAGCACTGGCAGCATTCAAAACTGACAAAAACATCAGTCAGGAAGCATAGGAACTGAGAAGTGGTCTGTGGTCACCACCTGCAGAACCACTCCTTTATTGGTTGTGTCTTGCTAATTGCCTATAATTTCCACCTGTTGTCTATTCCATTTGCACAACAGCATGTGAAATTGATTGTCAATCAGTGTTGCTTCCTAAGTGGACAGTTTGATTTCACAGGAGTGTGATTGACTTGGAGTTACATTGTGTTGTTTAAGTGTTCCCTTTATTTTTTTGAGCAGTGTGTGTATATATTCTAAAATTAATTAATTAATTACAAAAGAGACTTGCTCATCTTTTTCCTGATTTTAGTTTTGGGTTACAGTCATGGGTCACTGCATGATTCCAGGGATTTATTTCTAAAGATGTGGCAGTAGATGGTAGAGGAGCAGACACCTGCCAATTGACACACACACACACACACACACACTTTAGATACTCTTATCGAGAAGTAAATAAACGGCACATAACTTACATAAAATGTATTCATCAAAACTATACATCTTATTGCATTTCACCACCAAACCCACTTAACAGGCTGGAAAAAATGCTTTGGAGGGTGGAGGGGTAAGTAAAACAGCAAGATTCTGATGTACAGCAGATTTGATTTATTAAAGCTGCATCTATTTTTAAACTGATCATACATGCATTCGTTATTTTGTCCCACAGGCTAAGCTTTATGAAATACTTGTCCATGCACAAGTAACGATTCATTTACCTGCATTCAACTATTGCTACTAGTATTTCCATCTTTTGAGAGAGAGAGAGAGAGAAGCTCTCACAAAAAGTCAAATATTAAGTAAAAAATTACATAAGTTACAAGTATTGTGTCACAAGTCAACCTGTAAAGACCTATATTATACTCACATTATCCAGCTGTGCGAGCTGTTGATCAAGAAACGCACGTTGATGCAAAATGAGGGTACGCTGTCGCGTTTCAATTGCATTGGGTTCTTCCTCTGAGGCCATGTAGCGTTAAATGCATTTGTCACGGTGCTGCTTCAATTTATCTATCCTGGAATGAAAAGACTACATGAACAAGAAGTAGGTGGCACCTTAATATGTTAACCTACATAATCTGAGCTGACAAAATCAGATTTTAACCGTCTTTTTAACTTTTTAAAGCAGTGTGGAAAGTCCGTTTTTATCTCTGGTCCCATTACCACAGTTGGTTGCAGTGCTGGCCGCTTCAGTAGACTCCTTGGCCTCCACGACTGGCTCCAGTACGCCTGCAGAGCTCACTGTGTGTGTGTGGGTGTGTGTTATGTGGATAATTTTAATATTTTCTGGCAAAGAATGTCTCTTTTTAAGACAGACGGACTTCACCCAAACAAACGGGGCTCAGAAATGTTAACTGCTCACATACAGCATGTGGTGCGGTCCCGACATGATTTACGTGAATGACTAATCATTCATGCAGCACACCTGGACACACCACAGCTCACTGAACAGATCTCTGCCTCACTGCCACAAACAACTGTCTCCACCTGCTGACATGTAAAGCCGTCTGCTACCAGCGCTGTTCCAGACTTCTATTCCTGTCATCATCACGCATAGACCAGTAAACCGAAATGTGCACATCCCACACAGAAATAATAGTAATCTCTTAAGGATTAGGACAACTGCACCAACTCCAGCACCCAGAACAAACTCATTTAAAATGGCTCTCTTCAATGTGAGATCACTGTCAAGTAAGACTTTTATTTTAAATGATTTTATCTTGTCTGCACATCTAGATTTTATGTTTTTAACTGAATCGTGGTTGCAAATGAATGACTATAGCCAGCTAGCTGAACTGTGTCCGCCTCAATATGATTGTTTTAGTCAACCGAGGGTCAGTGGTCGTGGTGGTGGGCTAGTGAGCGTGTATAGGAAAAATGTTAAATGTCATCAAGTACGCTGTGATGAATTTAACCCCTTTGAAGTTCTCACTCTTAAACTTGGAGGGCTGCAACCTATCATATTTGTTATAATTTATCGCCCCCCAAAACCGCCTGGAGGATTTTTATCAGAACTTCCTGAATTTTTATCTACTCTGGTTTTAAATTATGACAGAATTGTTCTTTGTGGCGATTTTAATATTCATGTTGATGACCCCACCAATATTAATGCAACTGACTTTTTAAATATGGCCACTTCTTTTAACTTCAAACAACATGTCAAAGGGCAAACACATAACCGTGGTCATACACTGGACTTGGTTTTTACCCTAGGTGTCAGCATTTCCTCTGTGGAATTCGTGGACATGACCATATCTGACCACAGATGTATTGTTTTTAGCTAAGGATTCGCCTGTTACTCATGCCGCCAAGCTCACCAAGCTCCGTGTGTTCTCGCATCTTTAATGAACAAAGTGTTTCAAGGTTTTGCGCATTCTTTCAGAGCCAAAGCCAACACCTGTCTGATTCCAACACCAACAATCTGGTCGATCACTTCAATCATATCTGCTTGTTGTCACTAAATATTACTGCTCCTAAAGGTTAGGCCTACGTCTAAAGCAAGTAAGCAACCCTGGATAAATGACATTTGCATGCATTTGCAGCCTAAAAAGGGAATGCAGGAAAGCGGAGCGCAGATCAGTCTCCAAGTCCATTACCTCAGTCTGAAGGATTTATTAATTAACTACAATAACATGGTTAAGGATGCGAGAACACACTATTTTTCTGAACTCATTACTACACAAACACAATCCCAGGTTTCTGTTTAAGACCGTGAATCAGCTGGTAAACCCAACCCCTCCTTGTGCAGTAAGGAAGTAAGGAATTAATGATGACTGTAAATTGTTTTATTTTACCAATAAGGTGGTGTCAATCAGAGCCTCTATTACCCCCGCGGCCTCTTACTCAGAGGTTCCTCACCAGCAATAAGAGAGTTTTAACCAGTTTTATCCCATCGACTTGTCTGAGCTTTTAAAAACAGTATCGCAAATGAGTGTCCTCCAGCCCACTTGGTGCAATACCTACAAAGTTTTTACTGAAAGTAATAGATTCTGTTGGGCCCCCTTTTATCTCTGTTTTTAACAGCTCCCTATCTACTGTTTGTGTCCCTGATTATTTTAAAACGGCTTGCGTGAACCCACTTTTAAAGAAACATTGTTTAGATCCCTCCCTTCCACAATTTTAGACCAACTTCAAAACTGCCTTTTATTGCAAAGATTCTAGAAAGAATCGTGTCCAAACAACTGCTCACTGTACTGGAAAATAACAACATATTTGAAAAGTTTCAATCTGGTTTTAGGAAGTACCACAGCACTGAGACTGCCCTGCTTAAAGTCACCAATGACCTTATATCTGCTGATGAAGGCATGTGCTCCTGGACCTTAGTGCTGCTTTTGACACCATTGATCACAACATCATGTTAGACAGACTGAGGCACTGGGTGGGGATCTCTGGTACTGCCCTAGGATTTTCATCCTACCTGACAAATGGGAAGTTTTGCGTGTCTGTAAACAACTATATCTCTTCCAGTTAAATATGGTGTGCCCCAGGGGTCGGTCTTAGGACCCATTTTGTTTTCCTTGTATCTGCTTCCCCTTGGACATATTATCCATAAACATGGCATTTCTTTTCATATTTATGCTGATGACACACAAATATACTTGCCCGTCAGATCCACAGACCTTGGAATGCTGAGTTCACTTAACAACTACCTTTGTGAAGTTAAAAAATGGATGTCAAATAATTTCCTCCCGCTGAACTCAGACAAAACAGAAATCCTGGTCATAGGGTTCCCTAGTAAATCATATTAAGACTGTGGCAAAGAACCTTAGTGTTTGATTTGATAGTAATTTAAATTTCGAGCAGCACACCACAAAGCTTGTTCAATCATGTTTTTATCAACTTAGAAATATAGCAAAAATTCCATCTGTTAACTTTTAAGGACACCGAGACCATTTTACACGCCTTCATCTCATCACGCCTGGATTATAGCAACAGCCTTTCCACCCGTTTAACCCAAAAATCTACTGATCAACTCCAGACTGTCCAGAACTCAGCTGCCAGGTTTTTAACCAGAACAAAGAAATTGTTTACTACATTACTCCTATTTTAGCTTCATTACACTGGCTCCCAGTATGTTTTAGAATTGACTTTAAAATTCTATTGATCACTTTTAAAGTTCTTCATGGCCTCTCGCCTTGTTATATTTCTGAACTTTTAGTCCCATACACACCAGCACGTACCTTGAGATCCTCGGGCAGAGGTCTGCTGTCTGTTCCAGAGTCTCGACTGAAAACTAAAGGGGACAGAGCGTTTGCTGTCAGGGCCCCGAGGCTCTGGAACAGCCTGCCCGAGGAAATCAGGTCAGCTGAGTCAGTGAACTCTTAAGTCCCTTCTTAAAATACACTTTTATAGGAGAGCCTTTCTCGAGCTTATTTGACTTTATTTTATCCCTTTTATTTTATTCTATTTTACTAATTTTATATTTCTTAAACGTGTATTTTAGTCTTTTCAATGTTTTCCTGCTTTTATCTTGTATTGTTTTTGTATTATTGTCTTTTGGGTATTATTGTCTTTACACTTGTTAAAGCACTTTGTAACTTGTTTTTGAAAAGTGCTCTACAAATAAAGCTTATTATATTATTATTATAAATGTTAGACTACCACAGTGCAAAATCAGTCTTGAATGAAACTGTGATAAGATCGTGAATCGTGATCCTACCTGAAATAAATCGTGATATTTTTGCCATATTGCCCACCCCTAACACACACACACACAAATTCTACCTCCACCAAAATGGGGACACTGATGTGATTGGACTCCCTTTGCTATCAATGTTTGTGTATATATAAGCCAATAATAACTATTTTGCTTGATACAAACGCCTACACTCATACTATCTGAGCCAAACACAGGAAAGAGAGACAAGACAACACAGACAATTGCTACTTGGGCAAGAGAAACACATTGGATTATGGTGTGAACTCATACATCCACTGATCAGGCGGTGTCCTTAGCGTAAACCAAGGGGCAAAACAAAGTGATTGTTACGACCCCCACCAAAGCTCATTACAATGGAGGTCGAACATAATCAAAGAGTCCAGGAGTTATGCAAAAAAACTAATTTATTGAAATAAACATGAAATAAGTTAAAAATTTAATTCAAACAAAACAACAAATCTGATGGGCTGGCCAAAAACAACAAAAGAAAGGGAAGCCCTCCAGACCAGCCCACAAAGGGCCATAGGATCTGGAGGCTTCCCTTCTACCCTAAACCAGTCCCTAACTAAACAAACAGAAATGAAGCCGTAAAAACTAACTAGTCCCATTAGAAATATATGAAAAGAACAATAATCAAAGGAATACAAATCAGTCACAATCTCTGTGGTCTGCTGCTGCCATGGCTAGAAGGTGGACGAGAGAGAGCCAAGCGCCCAGCCCCCTCTTATGAGTGTAGGGGCCTACTAAATATGGTTAAATGAAAGGACTGTTTCTTTGCATGTGGGATCTTTAATGGGAAAAACTACACCTTCCATGATGCTTTGCTCTTCGTGAATTCCAGTGTCATGATAACTTAACCAATGTAATTTCAGTTTGTTTTGATTGATGTAAACTGAGCCAATTAAAGATCACTTGAGGGGAGGGTAGAAAAAGATAGTCGGAAGAGAAAGAACGAGAGAAGCGGCACGTGCGAGAGAGAAGTGGCTGTGTAAAAGTGTAAAGTGAAAACTTTTAAACTAGAGGGACATTGGCTTGACCTGTCATGAGAGACAACCAGCTTAGACAACGAGCGCAGTTTTTACCGGAGAACTAGAGAGAAAGTGGAGCCGTGGGAGCTAGTCTGCTGAGTAACACCGCTGTGAGGAGGGACCCCGCCCATGGGAATTGCATCGCTGCGCGGACATCTACCTACTGCATCTCGCCATTCTGTGGCGTTCTCTTTCCTATGTGCACCACCGTATGGGCCCCAACATTTACAAATCCAAGTGCTGGGTAAGTGCTTGGTCCATCTTTCACAGTGAAGCTCATATTTCAGCAAAATTAATAATGAATGAAATGAATACAAGGAGGATGAAGACTGACCTTTGTGAGAGTTCACAAATACCTCTCTAAGACCCGCTTTGTCAGTTTTAAGTCTTATGTGATTTTCAGCATCATGATGTGGTTTAATCTGCAGCTTCCTTTTGGAAGGATTCTCTAAACTGCATCCGCCATCAGCCATCGTTTAATATATTCAGATAATAAGAGTTCTATGTATCATATTTTTATTGGCCAACCAATTCCAGTGATTCTCCAACAATTTATAACAAAATTATATCTGCTTTTTTTAACAGACTACATCAAACTGAGTCACAAACTAACTGTAAAAATATTTGATTTTACATACACAGAGTATATATTTGTTAAGATTCATAAAGACTTTTAGCTACAAGTCTAGCTAACTTTAGCTAGCAAGGCAAAACAATGTAATAATAAATAATAATTCATGTATTTAGCAAGTAGCAAGTTATGTATAACTCTATGTAAATGTTCTACAAAAGCGCTGATGCTCTATAGTAACTTCAAACACATAATTACCTGTCATTGTTGTGTCTGACTCCATGTGCACTGTTAACGGCGGTGAATCTGTCTGCCGCATCTTTTGGATCACACCAACTATGGGAGTGGGAGAGGGGTGATTTCATGGATCATGCATAATATTCATCCATCCAGAGAGAGCAATCACGAATCGTTCACAGCGCGTCGGCTGTCCTAGCTACATAACCGTACCGGAGAGGGAGTGGAGCGGTTGAGCGTACAGGGCCAGGGATAAGGGATCGCGGAGCAACCTGGCCCGCTGCAGACGTTCGGTGATCGTTCCCACTGATCCATGATGATAGAGAAATATAGAAATTAATGGCAATAAAGAATACTTTAAATATTTTAAAGACCACCCAAAATATCTCAATATTTAGGGGAGCTAAGCTCCCCTTGGCTCCCCCGTAGTTCACACCCTGTTTGGCCGTACACGTTATGGAAGAAGGATAGAGAGGCCTTCTTTGGGACAGGGCTGAGGGTGGTACTCTTGAAGCAGGTGGGGACAACAGCTTGGCTCAGCTAGGTGTTGAAGATATCTTTTGAGGACATCTGTGAGCTCCTCTGCACAGAAAGATGTACTAAAGTCTAAGAACAGCATCATCACATATGAGTCCTTAGTGTCCAGGTGAGTGAGGGCTGAGTGGAGGGCGGTGGAAATTGCATCATCATCACCGGTTGGCCCAATAAGCAAATTGGTAGAGGTCCAGGGAAGGAGGGAGGACAGATTTGATGTGCTGCACGACTAGCCGCGCAAAGTACTTCATGATGATGGGGGTCAGTGCCACAGGGCTGTATTCATTGAAGCAGGCTGTAGAGGCCTTCTTTGGAACCGGGATGATGGTGGTACTCTTGAAGCAGATGGGGAACCCAGCTTGGCTCAGGGAGGTGTTGAAGATGTCTGTGAGGACATCTGTGAGCTCCTCTTCACAGTCCTTTAGCACATGACCAGGAATGCTGTCAGGTCCTGAGGATTTGCAAGGGTTGATCCTGGAAAGCTGGTTGGAGACAGGGACAGCACCTGGTCATCTGGAGGGGGTGATGTCTTCTGTACAGGGGTGCTGTTGTCAGTTTCAAACCGTACAAAGTTATTTAGACTGTTCAGCAGAGTGACTGTCACAGGTCTGTGGTCGAGGTTTATAGTCTGTGATGGTCTGTATCCCCTTCCACAATCTCCTTGTGTCTCTGCTGTCAGCAAAGTGATGTTATCCTGCGGCTGTACTGCCTCTTTGCTATTCTGATGCCATGGGACAAGTTGGCTCTTGCTGATGTCAGACCAGCCTCATCCAGCCACAAAATATGACTATCTGAATGAGTTTGTTAAAGACAAGAGCCAAGAGTGATACATTTTAAACTTAAATGTTAATAGACTTTGCATTACTCATAATAAGTCATGTTTAGAATCAAAATGAGGTTGACACAATCTCAAATCCTGCCCTCTTTAAAAAAAAGTTTGTAAGTATATGTTGAACTAAGTATAAGCTAACAAGTTTAGTTAAATATAAATGTTTAGTCTAAAAATTTTACGTGATCTTAGGTTTATTAAATCAATATTTCAAACACATGATTGAATAATGTAATCTATAAAGCAAATTAAGAAATGTAATTATTGCAAACTCACCTAGATGTGTCACACCATCCCACATGATGGGAGATCCGACACTGTAGAGTGCTGACCTCCTAGAAACTCAGAATTCAGGATTTCCGGACATCACTCAAATCTTCTCCGACTTCGTTGTGAATCATAAAGCTGATTTATTTTTATACTGAAGGGTGTAGGATGTATTTGTACTCTATGCTAATATTAAATGATTTGTATTAGACTTGTGAATGGAATATATTTACCATTGTAAAAGGGCCAGAAAATTAAATGTATGATGGCATCTGATTCAAAAATAATCACAAGTTATAAATGACATTCAAAATACCCTTTTTAAACATGCAACCACTCAGGAAATGTACAATTGTGCCTGTAATAACTTGAATTTAGAGGTTTTGAATTTGTCACCTGGAATTCAGATAAAAAACAAAGTACTAAGGTCTTTCAGATCATATAGATCACATTGATATACATAGATACACAAACATTCAGATTAATATAAATATTAAAATTTATCTTATGAAAAAATGCATCAGTAAGCCTAATCTAACAAACTTAGCCTTTTACACCATGGCCGTTTTGAATAACCATAGTTCAGTTTAGTAATAGTAATCGATTTCAGTTCCTACGTCTACATTTTTCACAGCAAATAGTGGCCTGTCATTTACTTTAATTTCATGATGCAGTTTGGAGTTTTGTGGTTGTCATTCACTAATCTTCCATAGGATCCATCTTCTCTCAATCATCAATACTTAAAGGTATGAGAAATCTACCCATCAAACATCAAACTCCTTAAAGTATATACATCTTATCATCTAACTACGTATGACATACAGCTCTTATCATCAAACCAAACCAAAACTGGTTCACTTGAATTAATTGTGGCGAATCACTGAGCATGTGTGATAAAAGACTGTTCCTGGTTTCATTTATTCATCACTGTTCAAACCTTTTGAATTTGAATTTCCCTGATCTCTACAAACCAGTTCCACTAAAATTCAAAAATAAATGTACTCTGTGTCTTCCAGTAGTGTGTTGACCGGCATTCTTCCACTGAGATTCACCTGAGTTCATCCCTGTACTCTAAGACAAAAGCACCTGGTTCAATGGGCTGGTTAGTGAACGCTCTTCCCTCTTTATGAAGACACATGATTAAATATACATTTAATTAGAAGAAACACTGAGTGATTTTAACATACAGCATGACCCACTGGTTGTAAATTAAATATGGTATTACCATAACACCATGATGTTACAGCCTATGGTCTTTAAAACCAACATAAGCTAGAGCTGGAGATCTAGTGTAATAACACAATATGACCGCATTCATAACTTATTTGGGAATGCCAATACAGCATTTTCATTTTCCAACTACAAAGATAGGCATTTTTATTTCATACATACGGGGTGTGACCCATGCAATATACTATTGAAAAAAAGGTGGAGCATGTTATTTAACCCTATGATTACTGTCAGCATTTACGAAAGCTGTGGAGCTCTCAAGATATACTGCACTGATGAGATGATGCCCGTTAGGTGGGTGTGATGCTCACTGCAGAGTAAGTAAAGGTGAGAGAGAATAAGAGAGGAAACACAGACAGACAAAAAACAAAACTCACCATGCATACAGCTGAACACCAAAGAGCACTTTTCAGTGTGACTAATTAGCTCAGTTGGTAGAGTGTAGGACTTGTAATCCAAGGATTGTGGTTTCCTTTAACAACTTTTTTCTTCTTTTGTGTGTTTCTTATTATCCTCTTCAACAAAGTTAAGAGATTCAGGGGAATCCAATCACATAATTCCCGATGGCTATTTCAAGGGTTCGGAAATAGCCGTCGGGAAATGTGTAACATTAAATTGATTCCCCTGAATGAGAAGCACAGGAATTTCCTCTGTTACTACTACTGTTTTATTATCTTGAGATCATGAGAAAAATTGTCACAGGAAAATAATAGTCGTTATCTGGAGATCATAATTATCCCGTTATCACAGGAATACAGATTAAAAAACCAAATCACACAAACAACAGTAATGAACAAGAGGTTTGGCTTTTGAAAAGTGTTCACCTGATTCTTGGCAATCGGGGAGAAAAAACAAACATTTGAATGGCAAGCATGTCTGATCTGGAAATTGCTCAGAGACCCCCTTATTGTCAATATACATAGTAAAGCCATGCATCATCTGAATGCCCTAGGGCTGTAGTTTGTGATTGTACAGTTTCATGAAGCTGTGATTATCCTAGAGGCCACAATAGGGAATTTATACAGTGAGGTCAAGTTTAAAAAAAATGGTCTTACTACATTGGAATGGCTACTTTGGTGACTAACATCATCACAGTTTTCCTGTCATACCCAATTTATACAGCTCCAATATTTTTTAGGGACCCAATGAATATTCAATACACTAGGCGGAAAAAACAAATTTATACTGCATGCAAAAAGAATTGCCTAAAAAGAATTGCCTAAAAATGCATGTGATTGTACACTAATGTACCCACAGGACTTGTGGGTACCCATTAGGGGTGTAACGGTACATGTATTCGTACCAGACCATTCAGGTACAGGACGTTCGGAGCGGTGCAAATGTGCACTGAATGCAATCTTTAACGTCAGATGTTAGGCTTGTTTTGTGTGTGTAACATACGTAAATTCCGAGTTTCCACACAGACATATTAAGTGGCGGACAAAATCTCCACCTTGTGCTTTCAGTGCTACACAAACAGCACGCTTTAGCCCAGCCTCTCACTAACTAGCAACTTGAGCATCATGGCCAGTGCAGAGAAGCCAGTGCTTTAAGACCCTCCTTTTTGTTAAGGTCTCCAGTTTGCGAACACTTAGGTTTCCTAATGAAATACAACAACGGACAAAGACAAGTCAAATAGATGAAAGCAGTGGGCTTTTCTCAGTAGTGATTGGGTAATTTATGTTTCTGGAACGTCAAACTTGCTAACTCACTAATGGTATCGTATGAATGAGAATGTCACTGCAACAAGGGAAAAAAAAAAACGAGCGTAGTGCAGACGCCCTTCAGCATTTAAACAGACTTTAGACTTCGGAAAAGTTTTTTGTTTTTCTTATCTGAGCAGGCCTTCAAGCTGGGATTGATGCTCATGCTAAGAACAGCATGCAATGCTCATAGATCGTAGAAAATAATAATAAGAATGCTGCACTGTAATCCATAATTATCTTATTAGCTATGTGTTTTGAGTTTTTATTTAGTGGAGAACTTGGTGGTAGTTTGCAGTATTTTATTTTATTTTTTTTCATAATTTATTACAGTATGTGTAATTTGAAAGTTTGTTTAAAAAACTGTAAACTAATTTTGATGTTTACAAAAGTTCATAATTAACAAGCAGCAATTTAATGTTTGCATTTTTGTCCCTTACTGGACCGAAAATAAACTGAACCGTGACTTCAAAACCAAGGTAAATACCGAACCGTGATTTGTGTGTACCGTTACACCCCTTGTACCCATAGTACAAATTTCTATTCAAATATGGATGGATGGATGGATGTATGGACGTTGGGTGTACAGGCGCTGGAGTGTCATGCCAAAAGTAACAAGCATCTAACTGCTGTGAAGGGTCTCCAGGAAACGACAGCCCCCAAGCGTGTTCTGCCAATTACCCAGCCCTGGCAGCAGCACTACCTCCACACTGCCTAGGCGAGACCCCACACACTTTTGGATCAGTGCCAATACTAATCTGGGAATTGTTTCAGATGATGTTTCTGAACTCTGACATCCCTAAATCATTCAGGTGCGGGAAGGATGAAACTGCCTACATTACGTGCTTTGGAATAGCGGATTATATCAAGACCGACCTAATTTCCAAAGTGACAGGACTGTTTGTGTTCCTGTTAGATTTATATACGTTTATTTACTTCGCAAGTAATTTTGTGACTGCATTTCATTTGTATGTTTTCATTTTTTGATGTTGTGATATTGGTCTTAAATTTCATTCATAATGGTCTTAAAAATTCTTAAATTTGACTTTGTGAAACATGCAGAAACCCTGTGAGGCAATCACACCATGGAGACGCAAACATTGAGGCCTGAGGATTACAGAATTGCTCTCTCCCTGCAAAACTCTTTTCTTCTTCCCTACACTACAGACTCTGCTCTACCTCTATGGTTTGACTAGTTCCTCCTACATGTCACTATACCTCCTCCATATTTAGTATGTATGATGTGTACAGCAGCTGTGAATGATGTGTACAACAGCTATAAAGGGCATATGTATTCACCGGAGTCTGCTTGCTAAGCTGGGATCTTATATTAGCTGCTTATGTCGTGTCTATGTTTGAATCAGTCTGTAATCATATGTGAGCATCATTGTCTCATTTGGTTTCCCTCCATGCAACATGGATTACAGTGGCTTTGGAGCTCCCAGGTTTTCATGTGTCTCCTGTGTCACGAGACGGTAGCTGCATGAAACAGATTGCTTCCTCTTCAACAGCCTGTAATGAGCTTTGAAAGTCAGAGAAGTCAAAGTGACATAAAATTCCGCTCCCAGCAGCAGATTCTCCAACTAAAGTTGAAGCTGGAATTTCAGACTTTAAATTCTGTAACAAACAGAGCAATAGCAATATGGCTGAATGGTTAATGTCTGTTTTGTGTATGACACTTGGTTTCCTGTGTGAAGTAAATTCTTCACCCAACACTATATCAATTGATCACAAAGAGATAAGGAAGACAGGAGCCCACAAGCATAGAGCTGCTGTGTAATGACATCAGGGAAGTGCTCTGAATATATTCACCAAACACTTTAATTAAAATCTCTGAACATCCACACTCAGACTGGAAAAAGTCTACTGGCTTTTGAGACTGCAGCAGCATACATTTCTTTCAAACTTTGCACAAGATAAATAAAAATAAATACAAATAAATAAATTTCATGGATTCAAAGGTTGCATTACACCCTGCTAGTTAATTTCTTTACATATCTGACATCTGTTTTTTAAACGGTAAGATGAAGGAAATTCTACTTATTTTCGCAAAAAAACAGCCTAATGTAGCTCCTGCAAATGGCTGTTTGATTTCATGGGAATGTTGGTGTAATATTGGTGAGTTTTCCTTCTGAAATAATGAATCAATAGGGCCTAATCTATTCAAAAATGAATGTATGGCATGAGCTTACTTAATGCTATAACTGTGGGCAGGGACCAGGGCTATATTGGGACAAAAAAATCGGCCCTGGCATTTTTGGCCCAGGTGGCCTACCAAAATCGGTCGGGCACTCCTCACCAATACACCATCCTTGCTTTTAAGGGCTGAGATTAGGGGTTTGACAAAACTCTTAGCCCATGAGACTTGACACTGCACAAATAGTCGGGCCATGACAACAGGACAACAATATATTTTAATATATTTTTAAGTATTTGGGAAAAAATGTACTGACGAAATAGTTGATAGGGACGTCTAGGGGTCCTCCCCCGGAAGATTTTAAACACTTAATTTCCTGCATTCTGGAGACATACTTGTATCAACCCTCAAAAATTGCTACATTGTTATGCCATTTGTCAAACTGAACCCTATAAATCATTGAGCTACATTTTAATTATTAAATATCATAGGCTATATAAATAAATTTATTATGACTTTTATAATTACTACTGATAATAAATAATAATAAAAAAAAAAGATTTAAGAGGGTGGTCTGGGGGTCCTCCCTGAAGAATTTGGGCTTTAAACACTTCATTTCCTGCATTCTGGTGAATTTTTCTGCACCAATTCATTGAGGAAATGTCCTATTTATATAAAAGGAAACACAAATTTCAGGTGACAATTCAAAAAATAAAAATATAGTGTAATATAATGCTGTAAGGCTCTCAGGTATTCTGTATTGCTGTCAAATGTGTTTCTCCTGTTTTTTATTTATTTCATCCCTGCTGAGTCAACACACATGCAGGCATGACTGAAGTAACCTGAAGTCTTTAAATGTGCACGTTGCACCTTTTCACCTCAATGATAAATGAATTCATTTTAATTCAGTTATAAACCCCTGCACCTTAATAGCTCCTATGTTTCAGCAGCTTTTCTGCTCATGTTCAAAATGTTATGCACATTAAAAATCTCTCCCACATATCTGTGTTCTCTGACATTAGCAGAATAACAATTTGAGATACAATATTATGAGATATAATGAGAATGAAGTCATTATATTTTAACAAAATCTACCTGCCCCACTGCTGTGCATTACCCTGCGTTTTTGCTCTGCTGATACGGTAGTAGGCTACCCCCTTCAGACCGTCTGACAGACAGAGTGCCCGTCTGGGACTGTACTGGATAAGATGAGCTCACTGCTCTTCATCAGAGGTAGAAAACCAAAACTGAAAACACTTGTGATAATGCAGAAATATCACCACACATCCACACAAATTCATGTTCACTTCAGCACCTCTGATGAACTTCAGCTCACAGCCGCTTCAGATGGAATTAAGCATCCTGGAGCAGATAGACAGTCGAACAGAACAAAGTGTCTCTGAACGAGGGGGACAGAGACACAGAGCAACAGGTGTCTGTGTCGGGTCAGGTGTGTCATGTTATTCTGTCGCTACTTTTGTGGCTGTGACTGTTAACCGTTTGTGTAACAAGTACATTGATTAGACGCTGACCGACAACATTTATATTTAAATGTTTTGATTACAATTTTGCTCGGGACAAATTAGTAGTTGCTGACAAGCCCTGAAGCTGTGAGCAATGCGTGCTTTCTTGCTCTCTCTCTCTCTCTGCAGGCAGGTAGTAACGGCGGGTAGTCACGTCAACAAAATGTAGCAATAGTATTGCGAGTAGCCTCTGCTCTTTGAAGAGCTGCAAGACAGGCTGCCTGATGAGGATTATTGCATATTAGCCTAATATGGAAAATATTTCTTATGTTGTTGTTGTTTAGTTACATTCGGGGCTACTATCAAAGCATTAGGGGCTAAAGCCCCGGAAAAATTACTTGGCGACACTGTTGTAAAAGCGTCCCCAGTGTAAATCACCCTCCCTCCCTACAGGTTGAGCAACTCATGCTTACCGCTTCACCTCCACTATCCTCCTGCTCTCTCTCTCACTCAGCCCTGTCACTCGCAAACACAGCCTCCTCCTCTGCCTGTCAGCAGCCATAGCTCTCCTTTACTTCTTCAAGTGCTTGTGCCTGTTCTACGCAGAGTACTACAACTGTTGAAGCTACTGCAGCTATGGTAGCAAAAATATCGGTTGTTTCTGCGCATTTGGCGGCCTCTGTGTGACTTTTTTATTTTGGGGGTCCAGTTAAATATGGTGTGCCTCGGGGGTCGGTCTTAGGACCCATTTTGTTTTCCTTGTATCTGCTTCCCCTTGGTAACATTATTCAGAGACATGGTATTTCTTTTCATATTTATGCTGATGACACACAAATGTACTTGCCCGTCAGACCCACAGACCCTGGAATGCTGAGTTCACTTAACAACTGCCTCTGTGAAGTTGAAAAATGGATGTCAAATATTTTCCTCCAGTTGAACTCAGACAAAAGAGAAATCCTGGTCATTGGGTCCCAGCAGATAAGCCTGTTGCAAAGAACCTTGGTGTTTGGTTTGATAGTAATTGAAATTTTGAGCAGCACACCACAAAGCTTGTTCAATCATGTTTTTATCAAATTAGAACAAAAATTCGATCTATGTTGTTAACTTTTAAGGACACCGAGACCATTTTACACACCTTCATCTCATCACGCCTGGATTATTGCAACAGCTTTTTCACTTGTTTAACCCAAAAATCTACTGATCGACCTCAGACTGTCCAGAACTCAGCTGCCAGGTTTTAACCAGAACAAAGAAATATGACCACATTACTCCTATTTTAGCTTCATTACACTGGCTCCCAGTGTGTTTTAGAATTGACTTTAAAATTCTATTGATCACTTTTAAAGTTCTTCATGGCCTCTCGCCTTGTTATATTTCTGAACTTTTAGTCCAATACACACCAGCACGTACCTTGAGATCCTCGGGCAGAGGTCTGCTGTCTGTTCCAGAGTCTCGACTGAAAACTAAAGGGGACAGAGCGTTTGCTGTCAGGGCCCCGAGGCTCTGGAACAGCCTGCCCGAGGAAATCAGGTCAGCTGAGTCAGTGCTTAAAACATACACATAGGAGGGCCTTTCTCGATATTATTTGACTTTATTTTATCCCTTTTATTTTATTCTATTTTACTTATTTTATATTTATCTTAAACGTGTATTTTAGTCTTTTCAATGTTTTCCTGCTTTTATCTTGTATTGTTTTTTTTATTATTGTCTTTTGGGTATTATTATCTTTACACTTGTTAAAGCACTTTGTAACTTGTTTTGAAAAGTGCTCCATAAATAAAGATTATTATTATTTCTATTATTATAAATAAATATTTTTTTTCAAAGGTGCATTGGCCCACCGGGCATTTGCCCGGTATGCCAGATTACCTTGTTAAAAGGTACAGTTATGTACCCTTGCTGTCAGCGATGATTCTGTACCTTTAAAAATAAAAAAAAAGGTCCACGGTTAACACCTTAAGGACCATTTCCATACCTTACAGGGTACTTTCTTGACAAATGTACCTTTAGGGAACAGAAATGATACCCCTAATTTTCTGTGTGTGTGCAATAGAGACAGGAAAGCAGAGAGAAGGAATTAAGAAGAGCTGAGATAAGCTTGATTCCTGTGAGATTAGAGCTCCACCGTGCAAAAAGATTTTCTATTCTGACACCTGGAGTATTTAAGTCATATTTGAGAGGAAACATCAGTTTTTCTAAAGAAAAAAATACAAGCAGATACATTTCTTTGCATCTCTGAAGGGTGAAAGTAATAAAAATGAAATGATAAAAATGGAGGTGATGAAAATGCATGTGAATTGAAAAATAAAGGGTCAAAAATGGATGTGAAATAGTGATAAATATTCAAGTGATTTGATTAGAACAGTAGTTGTAGAATGAAAATCTTTTTTTTCCCATTCTCATTTAATAATCATCATTCACATGCCAAAAGTTGTATTACATCATTTGAAGAAGGTAGCCTCAATGGTGGAAGTAACAAAAAGTAAATAATAAAATGAAAGTGATGAAATTGCATGTGAATTGAACTACAGAGTGGTTAAAATTAAGGTGACAGTAATAAATTGTCAAGTGATGCAGGCAGGTGTTTAAGCAGCAATGTGCAGCAGAACTGGACAGAGTGGATCAGCTGTGAGTCAGACTAAGGCGTTTCTTTTGTTAGACTGTTCACATTATTGTTGAAATGTGGCCCATATCAGACAACAGCGTGAACTGTCCATGGCCTGAAAGTAACCTGCAAGCGCAGAAGAATAAAATGAAATCACACGCGGCACGCTGACGTCAGCCCCGGTTAGCTCCTACTTGCTAACCCTCCCGAATGTCACGGGAGACTCCCGTATTTCATTGCCCTCTTCATCTCTCCCGAATTATGACAAATGTTCACAACTTTCTGTCCTTTCCATGACATTCATTACTGTTTCTGCCGCAGTACAACGCATAAAGGGGTTGTTATTTCACCAGTGCTCTGAAAGCCCAAAGTTTTTTTTTCTCAGGCATGCCATTGAGCAAAGCAAGGCCACTCCAAGAAGTTGCAGAGGGGCACCTGGCATGCCCCAACACTGCAAGCGGGTCTTGTTGTAGGCTTTGCTTGCCTTGCAGAGCTCACTGTACTTTCTGCAGGCCTGTGTGCAGGGTTGCCTGGTTCCAAAGGGGCAATGGGCAAACACTGAAGACTTCAAAGTTTCCAAAGTCAAACCATCAAGTTGAGCACAGAGCTGTGCCATAACAGCTCTGCATGTCAGTTAATTAGTCTTTTGTTCTATTCAGTTCTTTGTGGAGGATGAAGCTGTTGCATGTGTCCACAAAGTGTAAGAACATTGTCTTATACCACCTCATCATGTTGTGGTGAGCAGAGGTGTATTGGATGGTATTGGATCATTTAAGTCCACTCCTCTGATGTGCTTGTTATATTCCACCACTGGAGTGGGAACTGCTATGCTTATTTTCTCCAAGGTTCCGTCTCTTTTCTTTCATCTTCTCATCACCTTGTCCGATGTGTAGGCCTGATGGATTGTCGAGCAAATGGACACCTCTCTTGTGTCCATCCAATTGACAAATAGCAGGTCGTCATCTCGAATCCCTCTCATCGAGCCTCTGGGACGTTTTGGAAAGGGCATTCACAGTGGATTTAGGGGTCTCCCTCCTCCCCTCTCAATATGTACCGGATCTCCAAAGTGCAGAGAAGACAGGTGTCTAAATAGCTGAGGGCTTGTGTAAAAGTCATCAAAGTAGATGTGATAGCCATTTCCCAAAAATGGTTTGTCCAGGAGGCCCACAACTGAATCATATGAAAATCCAAAGCCTGTGTGGAATTTCCCTTCTCTGTGTACACAGTAAAGTTAGATGTGTATCTATTTGTAGCATCACCCAAGATGAAAAGTTTGAACCCCTACTTACTTGGCTTGTCATAATGTGTTATCCCTGTTTTTGCCTTTGTTGCCACCATCCTCTCATCAATTACCAAATTTTTCCTTGGCTGGTAGAAAGCATGTTGCACAATTTGCATGCTGCCTTGATTACGGTCATCAGAGGCTTGGGACGGAACAGTGGGTCATAGTCTGTCATTCACAGCATCCCGAGGAAATGAAAAGCCACCTGTCCCTTGACATCACTGTGCTCGGAAATGGCATGGATTGTCTCCAGTAGGCTTTTACCGATCCTAGCTCTAGGAGTCCCATTCAAATAACGACTGTAATATATTTTAGGAACTCTACAGAAGTGACATCAGTCCATTTGAACTAAAGTCCCTGTGGTAATCTCTTTCTAGCTTGCCTGTTGGTGTTGCTACATAACTGTCTGAATGATAAATCAATAAATCAAGCGGACTACACACTTTTGATTTATCCAGTTTCACTCCCAGGGGCCTGGCAAGGGCAAATCTAGGGAGCAGGACAGGGCATTTTTGACCCAGGCTGCCCACCAAAATTGGTCGGACACCACTCACCAATACCCCATCCTTCCATTTAAGGGCTCAGATTAGAAGTGTGACGAAACACTTGAGACATAACATTGCACAAGATTGTGGCCACGACAACAAGACAAGAATATATTTTAAAAGGCCTAATATTTAGAAAAAATAATTTATTGATGAAATATCAGGGGGTCTGGAGGTCCTCCCCCTGAAAATTTGAGCATTAAAAACTTTTTTTCCTGCATTCTGGGGACATTTTCGGGAGACATTTTCTGCCCCAGGGAAGCACAAAATTCAGGTGGCAGAATATAAAAATTAAATTAAATTTTAAACATTTATAGCAAATGTTTTCAAAGAGTGTTGGGTAGCCTACATGTCCCCAGTGTAAATGACCCTCCCTCCCTGCTCCCTCACTACAGGTTGAGCTACTCCATGTTTACTGCTTCACCTCCACTCTCATGCTTTCTCTCTCCCTCGGCCCTGTCACTTTGTCACTCACTATCATAAGCCTCTTCCGCTGCCTGGCAGTGGCCACGGCTCTCCTTGACTCCTTCAAGTACCTGTGCCTCCTCTATGTCGGTTATTGCAGCTGACATTGAAGCCACTGCAGTCCCGGTAGCAAACATATCGGTTGTTTTCACGCATTTGGCGGCAGCCGTCTGTAGATTTTTGGGGGGGCCATAATGCAAGAAACAGACAGCAGAGGGGGTGGGGGCCAGTAAGAGATGTGATTGGGCCGGCCCAGTGTCAGTATAAAAAATCACCCAATCGGCCGCTGTCCATGCTTTATTGGCCGATCGTTGGCCCATTTTTTAAAAACAGTTATACAGTTAGTAATACATAATTTACGTTACACTGGCCCCAAAGGTGTGTCAGCCCACCAAGCATTTGCCCGGTGTGCCAGATTATCAGTCCAGCCCTGCTAGGGAGAAAGGGTGCCACTGGATCGCTTTGTGCTCCAGTGCTGTTCAGGTGTTGTGTGGTGTGGGGAGCGTGATCTTGAGTGGCTCAGTATAGGACTCTAAATGCTCCCTGTAGATCGTCTGTATAGATTCTCCTATGTATCGGAGTTCCTCACCTCAGTGGACGCTGACGTGCTGCCGCCGGTGTGAATGATGTGCTTGGCTGACTCGTTTCTCTCCTTCTTCTTCCGAGCTGGCTACTGTGGGTTTTCACTGGTTAATGTGCAAAGTTTTACACTTTGGTAGCGACTATCTGAAGATGTCTGGTCAAAGCAAACGTCCACATTCAATAGCGTTGACTCCATTAAACATGGTTGTGTTGATCAATAAATGATTTAAAAAATTGACAATTGTTTCTCCATGTTTGTACACTGCAGAATTCGGTCAAATGAAGGGATCACAGAGACCAAAGCACAGTTGAGTCTTAATGTGCTTCAGGTGCATCACATCATCTCCTGCCATTTGATGATAGAAACTCTTCCTCTCTTCATCCTCTCTTCTCTGCTCAACTCCTTTTATCCACACTCTGCTTTGAAATGCAAGCTAACCAAAGCAATGTCGTTTTATATAGCACATTTCATAGATCAATATGCAAGACACTTCAAAAATATACTCAGAAGATTAAGGGGAATATGAAATCTCTTTCCACATAAATCACCTTGAGTCAGTGCTGGAGGCAGATGTGTCAGCTGGCTGGGAACGCCAAGCTG
Source organism: Micropterus salmoides (assembly GCF_014851395.1). Classification (NCBI taxonomy): domain Eukaryota; kingdom Metazoa; phylum Chordata; class Actinopteri; order Centrarchiformes; family Centrarchidae; genus Micropterus; species Micropterus salmoides. The sequence continues at coordinate 12,928,118 of NW_024042261.1, read as the reverse complement.
CTCATCAAGATGATTCACTCCACTGGGTTGAAGAAAGCTGCACTCTACTCCAGATTATCTACACCAACATGTCCTCCATTTAGTTATAGGTACATTTATGTATTACAAATAAATGTCTAACACTAAGTGGTTCTTACTGAGGGCATTTAACATTCCTGGAAAATATCTACTCAGCCTCTTTATTGTCAGCCCATATACAAGTATACCCTTGATAGAGGCACATTACATCAATTCCTTGAGTTTCTGTGGAGGGAATCAGATCAGAGAGATGTGGTGTGACTGCTGCAGGTGGTAAGGCTGATAAGAACCAATAAAACACTCTGTTCTGTAGCTGTAAACCTGTAAAGAAAGAAGAACAAGTCAGACTGAAGCAGTTACACCTGCTGAGAGAATTGGCAGCAAGACCGCCGCTGTAGGCCAGCAGACTGACTGATGGATGTTTTGTACAGAAAGTTCTGGTTGTGGGTCACTACTTTATCACTGTATATAGACAATGTAAATAGTAATGATCACCTGCTGACTATAAATGTTGGCTGCGTTTAATATGTGGGTGGGGGCTGCCAACTTCACACCTGACCAGGGACTATGGGTAAAACCTAGCCTTTTATCTAATTCTGGTATATTTACAGTAATGTTTATTAATATGAACTGTCCCTGAGAAATCAAGCAAGTAACGGAAAATAAAAAACAACAGAGTTGTATTCAGATTTTCCTTAAGCACAGGGTGTGTTCATCAAACCATACTTAGTTTATGTATGTTAATAATTCAAACTCAGTATAAAAGTCCAGCCTGGAACTTTAACCTCTGATTTCAGACCAGATCTGAGGATCTTAGCTGAACAGAAGAAAACCGAACTGAGACCAATCACCTTTAAGTTCTTAAAGTTCTTTAACAGAGCTCAACGTTAAACTTTTTTGCAACTGGCCCCACCGGGCCAGTGGGTTTGAAACTTACTGGCCCAAAGAGAATTTTTACTGTCCCTCCAAAAGTGTTTAATCGTTTTTTTGTAAAATGTAATCACAGTTTTTTTATATCATAAAAAATAAGAAGGATAACAAAACAATTTACTTTTAAAACAAAACATACTAACAGACTCAAACATGACATGCTTTCCTGCTGACAGCCATTTATGAAAAACGTACACAGCGCAGCGGACACGAGTCACCTCTATCCTGATGAACAGGTCATGGTAGCGACCTGTCAATCACAAGGTAGTCCCGTTCAAAAGCATACGCTGCATTATCATCTATTTTCCCCTAATAGGACAATATTATACTAAATGAACATCATGCTGTGTTGAAGAAGACTTGAAACTAGCGACTGAAACCATAAACATTTAAAAGTGTTTACTGAGGTAATAAATCTGCTGAGAAGTAGCAACATTTTACCATTTTTTCTAATGGAATTCGCCCCCTGCTGGCAGTTAGAGAGAAAGCAGCTTTAAGTTCCGTCTGAATGGTTTCACTTTCGACGCAGAGGTTGCCGCATGATTGAGATTAGAGAAATAACATTTGACAACTCGTCACGTAACTACAACTCTGGATTGGACGTTGGTGCACGGCAAGAGCTGCAAAACAACTGCAGGATGTTGAGTTTCTATTTTTTTTTTTTTAATCTTTCGGGCCAGTGAGTTGCTATTTCAACTGTCCCGGCCATCGGGCCACCATTATTGTCGAGCTCTGTTTAAGTTCTTCTTTTTTTGTATAAACTTAAGGGAAAAGAAATGCTTTTGCAATTCATCATAGCTTAATAGCTTAACAAAGTGCCCACACCTTCTTAAACTAGCGCCTTCTGGAGGTTGTCCTTTAATATTCTAATCATTTTGCATCACTTAGTTTGTGAATTAATGAAATAGGTGACAAACCATATTAGGCAATGACAGCTAGAGAGGGAAATTGAGAACTAAACAGTAACAATGGCTGTTAAAAAAAGACAGGGCAAGACAGTAAACAGACAGCATAAACATGTTGGGGACAGGTTCTGGTCTGTAGGTGCCGTTTAAATAATACATGAGGAGGTGAGGTGGATTAAAATGCTGTGATAGAGAAGAGATTTATGACTGAACTTTGTATGTTGATCAGAGAGAGCATCTGTATCTAGTTAATAGCTTACTGAGGTGACAAACTCTGGCCTGTTTTGTTGCATGTTGTGTCCAGAGGAACCTGTGAGAGACACGGACAGAGGCACAATGACAGATAAAGAAAGAAAGACACTAATGGGATGGAGAGAAATAGATTTTAATGCCACCCTCTAACAAGAGCCAGGTATACTGTGTCTCTCACCCTTTCTCCCTCCAGCTCTTACCACAGGCGTTTCAAAATGAACCTTGATAAGCAGTGGCACTTATTTATATGGTAATTCACCAAAGAAAGACATCACACATTAGACTACCCACAGTTGTGGACATGAGATATTTTGTGTGTCTGTGTGTATATCTGTGTATATGTGGAAGTGGTTGCTCCATATTAACCTTGTGGTTATTATTTGGAGTCAAAGGCAGGAAAAAAGCTGAACAACATAGTTTTCTAGTCTTTCCTGCTTCTTTTCCCAGGTGTCAGACTCGTTGAGCGTGGCACATCTCATGTGATGGCAGTCAGATTTTTTTAATCATGATTTTGTCCAGGCCCTCAGGAGGTTATTATACACTTAATGAGGGACTTTTGCAAGCTCTTTCTGTGCAAGATTCAAGCTTTCAGTCTAGTAGCAATATAGTAGAGCGATATCTACATTAATAAATGTTTCTACTCGTTTGAAGGGGAACGAACCCCAACCCTGGGGTAAAATAAAGAAATAAAAAGAAATAAAAACGCCTTATTACCTGCGTTCATCGTAGTCTCTGATTTGTAGTAATAGGCTTCTCACAGACAAAAACTTGGTGATACATGATTCATTTATCTATTGCTAAATGTTTATTAACAAGTGAATAGGGTAAATAAGATATTACAAATGATTATCATGATCCAACAGATGCGGGGAGTAGGTCGTTTAAATGTCAATTTACATTATTATTCAGTTTAGTGATAGTAAAATATGTGATGTCATGTATCAGGGAAAAAGAATGAACGCTAGGTTATGAATGGAGTTTTATTAACTATATAATTTACTAATTTTCAGAGCTATCTGAAATCAAACCTTATCACAGGAGATGGTATTTTTGCCTACTTTTGCAGCATAGTCTCAGCAAAGATCCATCAGGAGGGCCCAGTTCCGGTACACTTCATGGCATTCCTAGGATGTCCAGAGATAATAAACACTGGAAGACGGTGGTGACAAAGCAGATTAGGTTGGACAGTGGTTTTTGTTCCGACTGGCTCTTAGATACTAAAACCTAACTAAAACTTTCATTGCAAAAGCTGCCATAAGAATTATTCTTGGCAGTTGTCAGGCAGGCGCTGTGCTAAAAGTTTGTAGAGGGAATTTTAATCCACTGTAGCAGGTCTAAAGCTACGTATAATTTTAATACATCTATGAAAATTAATATTTCCAGGAATATTAATTCATGCCTCGAAACTAGGAGCACCAACTAAAGATTTGCTTGTCCGCCCAAGGCTTTAGGTCCTTGAGTATAGCTTGATAATTACACGAATTTCTGGTAATTCATTAGTTAATAATGGTTCAGTTATTCTGAAATCGTAAACTTTAGTCAACCAGTCTATCTCAAATCTGAGGGAAGTTCTCTGTACAGGGACCCTGGATTTTTAACAATACACACACAATATCACTGTGATCAAGGTGAAATTTATTAACAAAAGAGAGTACAACAGTGGGAGTAAATGTGGGAATATTACAGGGACAATAGTCAACATGAAAACCAGAAGATAATGAACAGAGTATGTTAGGCTCGATGGAATTTCAGTTTATATTGTATTGGAGAATTCTACGAGGATGAGGGAACGAATGGTCGGAAATTACGTTGCAGATTTAGTTTGAATAACCTAGGGGTTTATTAAGTGTAGATGAGGGCCAACTAGAGAACACCAACGAGTCACAGAGTGTGGTTTGTTTTGCCTTACTTATGTCGCAATTCCTCTAGGCTCACTGCCGGTTGGCTGGTCAATGTTGTCCTGGCCAGACACCCCAGTGGCGTCTCAGGTTGAGTTCAAACTGGTGGATTTGTTCCAGAGTCCTTTGCAGGAAAACCCTTGCAGCAACGGGCCGTCAGCCCCGGGCTTGCACTCTGAGTTTGTTTGGTGTCGCTATAGCTCAGCGGAACACACTCTAGGCTCGTTCGTTGGAGCCATGGCTTCATTCATTCAAGGCAAGAAATGAACGGGCTTCTGAGTTTCTGGTCCAAAGTTGCTCAGAACGATCAGATGATGTTAAAACAACAAAATCAAATAAAACTCATACATTCGCTGTAGGTTCGCGAGGCCCCGGGAATATAGGCTATTTAATGTTGCTGAGATTAAACAAGTCTGGGGAAAGTTTCATCCCAAGCAGCTCCAAACAGAAATCAAATCTCCCGCTAAGAAAATTGGGGATTCAAGGGCAGTATCTTTCTCAGCTCCTCTGAAGGAAATTTAAAGTATGAAACGGGAAAAAAAGATTGGAATTTCAAAAGTAAAGGAAGTTAACGAGAGCGTAATTACGTTTAGTTTCAAGAGAGTGAGACAAAAGACAATGAGGCCTTTTATCTACCTCCTTTAGGACGTGGTGACGTCACTTTGGGGAGTGGGTTTCTCTAGGGGGAGTTACCCCAAAAGTGTTAACTTTTTAGTGGGATAAAGAAAATAAATATATACGTTGCGCGTATTTTCAGTTAATCTCTCTCCACAATATCGACATTTGAAAAATACTCAGTTCTAAACATTCAGATAAAGACAAGCAAAATAAGACTAAACACTAGCGGGTTAAAGGTTATAATGGTTATATAAAAAAACATAACAAAGCTTAACTACTTGTTCTCTGTGTAAACTTGATGGTTACTGGTTTTAACTCAAGAGACAATTTCGATGTAAGCGTGGCAGCAAAAAAATTTTGTTTATACAATTAAATGGTGATAGATATTTGGCGCTTATTGTCGGTGTAAGCAGAGTTTTCAACACTTGTGTGTTATACCTTTCCTGTCCCCTTGGTGGAGCTCGGGTCGCACGAGAAAACAGTAGACATTCAACTGTGAGCTTTACCACTTTAACTGGTGATACACACAGGCGTGTGGATGAATGTTTTAGTAGGAAATTGTATATTAAACATTTAACTAAAGCATTAGTTAATACTAAACAGACAGTGATTACTAGGGAATAACAGGGGGGAATTAAGACAAAACAAAAAGAGGTTAGGGAACTCTTCAAGATTATTTTCTTATGGTTCTGCTAGTTTTCAAACATCACTAAAAGGATAATAACGGGGTCATTACTTACTAAACACAGAGGCAAACGCCGCTACTCACTTAGCAACGGTTATTATTTAAACAAAACAAACAAAGTTTATAATGGAACCTTTGTTGGTTCAAGAAAAACAGGGATTGTTATGGTCTTTTATCTTTAGCATACCTAGCTTATCACATTTGCCCATCGGCTACAGAGAGAAGGGAGTGGTGGTTTATGGCTCAGCGTTCTGTGGGAAAAACAGTCAGGTTGAGGCTGGACGGGGTGTTCTTTTGATGTCCGGAGGTGACCTGCGGAGAGAGAGGGGTCGGACAGCCTGTTTTTCTGTGCTGCTAAATGTCTCTAGTGACACCTTTACGGCTAGAGCGGTTCACTAAGGGTCTTTGAATACACAATCCTTAAGCGATGCATTGTCTGACTGAATCTCTGCCGATCCCTACCAAACATCAATGGTATTGCATATGAAAAGGTCAACTCTAGATGAGGAAAAACTCCCCCCCTCTTTTGGCACCATCTGACCTCACCCCCCTTTCTGGGTGAGTCTGGTTGATTCCACAACACCGCCAAAGAATGTCCTCATTATAGGCAAACAAATTTTTGCCCAAACGCAAAAAACTGGATGTGATGTCATATCTTAGGTTTGCAATGGCCGACCTACACCGAACAAGTGGACGCTCTCTGCCACGCCCTCCCGACGCACTGTGTGAAATTTGGTATCAATCGGCCTCTAGGTGGAGCTACTAACCGTATATCAAATAACTCTCCCATTCATTTTATATCTCCGTAACCGCAAGCCGATTTCATTTGTAACTCTGGTCGTTTATGCTCCACAGGCCCCCCGACCCACGGCGGGGCCTGTGGAGCATAAACATGGCGAGCCCGGGTCGACTAGCATGGCCTCCGCGGGGCGAGGCGGGCGGCTGGTGCCGGGAGGCTTGGACCCCATTTACAACTGCTTGCAGTTCTAGTTTTGTTTGTTTCTCTTTGTTTTTTGGCTGCTTCCTCATATCTTATAGACCAGATGTTTGATTAAAGTAAACAGTAGGCCTAGTTGAGGGAAGTCTCTCTCTGTTTCCTGTTCTGACCGCAGGCTTTTTAAACGATGTCGGATAAGCAATGAAAGTTATTTATATGGTAATTCACCAAAGAAACACATCACACATTACCAGAATTTCAGCTGAATGGAAATGACATTTTCTCTGTGTGTGTGTCCTTCCTCACCGTCTTAGCATCCATAAATTATCATGTATAAGCTGAAACAATTAGTTGAATAATTGATACTTCATTAACTAGCAAAAATGTGTTAATGGATTCATTCATAATTAATTGTTTGTCATAAAAGACAAACAATCCCTTGTTCCTGCCTCACAGCTGTGCACTCTTAGAAGGAATGTGTAAAATAATTACACAAATTATGTGTAACACTCTAGTCTACACATTTTGTGTCAACTGTGTAAAAAAGCTGAATTCTTCCAACACAATTTTATTTAATATTATGTGTAGTTTTAAATGAACACAACCTGTGAATTTCTTCACAGAATTTAACACAATATTGTGCAGACTGATCTGCTTTACACACACCCAGTGTCAGCTTTAAAAATAAAATTAAAATATAGCGTCAGCTACAGTAGTCTATTTGATTTAGCTGAACAGCAGCCTGCCCAAAGTCTGGTAATGACACAGACTTGCCATTTTGTTTTCACTTTATTGCATACTATTATAATCATGTCATATGAATAACTTTACTCTGTAACTCGCTAAAAAAAACCTAAACTCAGTGGTCATTGAACACTCTGAACATCTCCGTTTCTCAGAGATGATGTAACTAGGCAACACTGCTAATGCCAACCATTTAGAAGCTAGCCAGTACTTATGCTATTCCTAGTGTAATGTTAGATGTTTAAAAGACAATATAGCTTCATGTAAGTTAGGCTTGCTACTAAGAACGATAGGCAGTGGCTGTTGCTTAGTTACGCTTTGATGCCGACTGACGATGACTGTACCCGTGCTCAAGTGCCATTTCGGGAAAAGGAGGAAAAAAAGTGGACAAGACGGAGGGAATTCGCGCCAGTGGTGACTGCTAGCAAGATTCTTGAGGTAAGTCCAGGCTACCTGAATCATTTCTTAACTTGTTCTTGTACTTACATGCAAAAACCACATCTTATACGGTTATGATTTTTACTGGTTTAATTTGGTTTCTAACAGAACTGTTAGACACACTTAGACGTAGACGTTGTCAATGACTAATAAAAGAGATGGCGCAGTAAAAAAAAAGACAGGGATAACAACTGAAGGGAGTTTATTTCAGACGAGTTGGTGAGTTTCCATTCCAGTTAAATCAGCACTATCTAGTATGCATTATTTTAATCATTTTGGTGTACTCTGTGCTGATTATGTGTAAAGTGTATTAGCTAGCTAACATTAGCTGATCTGAAAGTGAGCTGAAATGATTGGAATACGTTAATGGAGAAAACAATCTGTCGCCATTGGAGCAAGCAAGTTTGGTGTGACTGATGTTATACGGCAGTACAGGTGACGTTACTGTTTACGTCAGTGTTCAGCTTTACGCTCTGGACTGTGGAGTGTTCGCAGTACACAAACTCCTGATCTACTGTGAATCCTCAATTCAGTTGTTAGGAAAGAAAACAAAACGTCTCTGACGTGCTACTAACAAGCTAACTTTAGCTGGTCAACTCAGAAAGGGCAAGTGTCTGAAGTTCAGAAGGCCAGAGACATGGACAAGTTGGGGGACGAGGCTGAGGGCAGTGGCGCTGAGGTTAGCACAAGCGGATAGGTGTGCGAGTCAGTCGCACTATGGCGAGCGTTAAAGAAACAGCGGAGCTGGAAGACCCGCTGCAGGTTCCTGGTCAGTGAATGTTACAACAGCGATGGAGAGACAGTTGTGTTTGAGACGAGGACCGTCTGTGTGTCGGCGTTGCACTGCTGTTGCAGGGTACATGCTAACACGCACTAAACTCACCCAAATGCACCGATCACCAGGACGAGGAAAAAACAGACCGGAGCCCAACTACTTATACCCGCTGCTTTCAAGCCAAAACTATATTTCAAGCAGCCTTTAGATGCTAAAACAGAACAGGATGAATAATCCATCCATCCATCGTCAACTGCTTATCCTGCGTACAGGGTTGCGGGGGCTGGAGCTAATCCCAGCTGACATCGGGCAAAAGGTGGGGTACACCCTGGACAGGTCAGGATGAATAATCACTGAAGCAATTGGCATTTACATTGGCATATTATTGCAATACATATCTTATCTCATCTAGCGAAGGTGTAACTAATTGTAACAACTCACACTGCACTAGTTCCATTTTTATTATTCTATTTATTTTGTATTTTTGGTTTCATAGCATAAGAGTTCATAATGTGACAAATATTGTATTTATTTTATGTTGTCAGAGTACAAACACACCCCCAAAAGCTATTCTGAATTTGACTGGTAACCAGTGAAGAGCAGCCAATACTGGTGTTATATGGTCCCTCTTCCTTGTACCAGTTAGTAATCTAGCAGCTGCATTTTGAACAAGCTGCAAGCGTGATAAAGATGAGTGACAGATGCCAGAGTACAAGGAATTACAGTAATCAATTCGAGAATGTCAGTATTAAATTCAGGTAACTTGGTAAATAATAATTTTCTGGAGATTAAAATTCATACAGATTTTACATTATATGGCTGTAAAGTTGGTGTTAAATTTCATCATGGGTATTAAAAAGGTCTTAAAAAGTCTTAAATTTAACTTTGAGAATCCTGGGGGAAACCTGGTTATGATTGAAGAGCCTGGCATACTAGCTTTTTTCTTCTTTCTTTCTTTTCTAACTTTGCTGTGTGAGTTAGCTAACTAAGATGTAAGTTACCTCATATAGCCATGGCTAGTTTAATCAAATTATTTCACATGATCATCTAACGTTCGTTCAGATCTATAAGATTATTGGTGTGTGAATGTGTAAGTTAGCTGCAGCCTCATGTTACCTAACAATAGGTGCATGGATTTTATGTTAGAAAAAAGAAATAAGCTGCTATATCAGCTAATCCTTTGTGTAAAAGTATTGTAATAAGTAAAAAGTGTCTGCTGTATTATCTGTCTAAATATTAACATTCTGTTGTTCATTATGCAGCAAATGGACCAATCTTTAGATGATTCTGGGCCTCCTGGGTCTTTTGCCACTGGACAACTGACCAAAACTGTACTTGTTAGTATCTATAAAGACAATGCAGAAACATGCAAAAAGATCTTCCACATCAGTGATGCCCCACTACTTTTGACATTCTGTTACTCAGAATTCTTCCATCCTGTTCAGTTAGAACGGCTTCTTATATATAACAAAGACTTAAATGACTGCATTGACTGTGACATCACCACAACTGTGCAAGACTATGACAAATTTCAAGTTTATGTGGCCACTGAAATCCACCTACAGATCATCAATGTTCAGCCTACCCAGACTGAAAGTAATCAGGTGAGCAACACTGTAAAACTCTCACTAAAGTACTTATTTACTACTACTTATTTTTACTAAATTAAGCATTCTTAACAACTTTATTTTTGCATTATTTTAATTCCTTATCAGTGCCGTTACAGTGACACCTGATACAATAGCTGAATATGAGTGCACAGGGGTGTTATCTACAGAAGGAAGGAAAAGGATCATCACTGTTAGCGTCGGTGATCTTGTGGCAAAACATGGATTGTAAGTTTGTCATGTTTCAAGAACAGAAAATCTGAATCCATCTGTCATTGTAACTATTACACCGTTTAGGATTTTTGTAATTAAGAGTGGGGCATTTAGGCTAAATTAAGATCCATTGAGTTTGCTAATATAAGTAGGTGCTGGAATCAGGGATCAATAACCAAATATGAGCCAAGTACGATCAGTCTAAAATAGGGTTTGTCCACATAAAGATGGCAAACAGAGAAATGTGAATCCGTACACTGGCCGTGGCAACCAACTCTTATTACAACATTATACACAAATAATCACATGCAACGACTTCTTAAAATTATAATAGGATTTATTTAAAGTCAAACACAGATCAATGATCAACAACTTTAGCAAGTAAATCACTATCAACTATTCTAAGCCAAATTAAATAAAGCCAATAAACAAATCATATAAAAACATACAACAATCCAGCAAGCGTGTGTGTGTGTGCGTGTGTGTGTGTGTGTGTGAGAGAGAGAGTGTGTGTGGGTGTGAGTGAGAGACAAAGGAGGGGGAGAGACTAAGATGGCTCGAGGCCAGCTGATTTTGGAATCAAGATGGCGGGTCAAACTACGTGATTTCAAGACTGAGGTGGCGGAAAATCACTCTCCCCTGAACTAAAAAAAAAATGGAGACCTCTGATGCTAGCCCGCTGTTGGTCACAGATCTGGTTAGCTTCAGAGATCACGTGGTGTGCATGTGGGGTTAGTAAGCAGAAGGAGGAGAGAAAAGCACAGGGAAAACTATATACAATAAACCAGTCTATCCTACAGCACCCAGCAGTCAATGTTCATTCAGCAGCGGTTGCTGGCTTTGGATTGGATAGAATGTGTAATTGTATTTGTTCTCAGAAAGAAGCAAACACCAAAAATCCTTATTACCGTTGAAAATACTCAGCTACAACTTTATCAGTGAGAGGAATGGTAGTGACTTTGCTTTCAGCAACCGTGTTCCTTGGATTGATAAAAATACCGATACGTTTTCACACAGTAATAGGAACGAAGCAGTCACGGCCCAGCGAGTGGTACCGGACACAAACAACGTGCGTAGCATGGAAAACATAGCAATAAACAAGACGCGGTGGCCTTTAAATATCCCTTGGAGAGAAATTCACCACATGAAGCTTGTACAAGTTACAACAAAGTTATAGAACTATCTGCTGCCCAGATATACTAAAGCCTCTTATGTGTCGCTTTGGTAGCGAGTAGATGCGTCAGTCCTTTTAGGAAATCCAGCTGAGTTTTCTCTCGGCTCAGTTCTGATGATGCCGGTAGTTTCAACTGCACAGAGGATTCTTCTGCGGCGGCAACAGCGAAGTCGACTTAGGTTGAGAAGGTAGAGCACAGATGTGATCTTCTCAGTTAAACACGGAGTTTATCCGCCTTCTTCTGCAGGAAGGAAACATTATCTTCTGTAACAGTTTATTTACAGTCCCGTGGAGAACAGGGAATGGCCACAAGGGTTCAGAGGTGTTCGGTTTTATATCTCCGTTGAGAAAATGGCTGTACTTCCTGGGATTACTCCACCCCCTGAAAGCTTCAGCCAATAAAAACCTTTGGTTTGTTTTTAAAAGTTAAAAGTTCACAGGTAGGTGTGAATTAACTGACCAGGGCGACCTGCAAGATTACAAGTGCCGCCAATAATGGCTCTGCTTTTAGGTCTGAGTCACTATTTCACACCTAGCTGAAACTGTGTTACAGGCTCCTTAGTGACCTGAAGGCTCATTTTTGTTGTCATGGATGTGAGGCCCAACATAAGGTTATCTGTACCATGATTTCAAGATATAACTATTAGAAGTTGGCCATGAATATCAGTCGAGAATAACGTTAATCAGGGGTGGACTGGGGCAAAAAAATTGCCTGAGAATTTGTCCCTGGTCAGCCCACTCTCAGAAAGAAACATTTGTTGGGGGCTCTGGGTCTTTAGAGACTTTTATTGCTTCATTCTTGAGAATTTTATGCAAGTAAAGTACATGACTCTGTTCTGCTATTGCCCTCATCTGCTGTCTTTCATGTTCACCATGTCAGCGCTATTACTAGGTCCGACAATTTCAGAAAATCTTTACTCCATAAAATTAAAATTACTCTTATAAACCCACTGAAGTAAAAGTAAAAACTTACCATTTCACAAAACTACTCGAGTAAAAGCATAAAAGCACTTGGTAATAAACTACAGAAAGTGCAAGTTACTTTGTGTTTTAATATTGTTCAGTGTGTGCGGGCCAGATATCTTGTCTTTTTGGAATAAGTGTACCATCTACTGTGCATCAGTTTTGCTTTGCTTTGCTTATTGATTAGCCCTGCTTCAATTTTGGTATTGCTGTTTAATACAATCACTTTACTTTTTAAATCTACATGGAGTTATCATTAAGATCAGCAGCCTACCAAACCATTGTCTTTGTTAATGACGGGCGTGGCATGATCTGCTTTTTCCAGTAGCCCAGTACAATGTGATTATTCCTAAAGAATCTATAAACATAATCTTTACAATGCAAAGAATTATTGTGGCAAAAACATGACAGCAGCCCGTTGTTAAATTAAGTAGGGTAAGCCTACATATAGAGGGAGACCTTTGTGTCACGCACCGAACATGACTGTTATGTATTCTCCCGTATGCATCGCAATGGGGAAATAGCCTACTGAGTGAAAGCGGAGATCAGATTCACTCGTGACATTTAGTTCAATGAATTCACTGTTGGACATTGCTATAAAACAAATAGCAACCAAGCGAATTAGAGAAAATAAATAACTTCTATCAAAAGAAAACAATGCTCTGTGCAATGAGAGGATTCTGTAAATTTAGGCTATCAGAATCAATCCAGTGAGAATCTGCCTTAGATTTTTATACAGTGCATAGCCTGTACATCTGTTCTGCAAAGACTAAATAGGCTTTAAAACGCCATTGATGGAAAAGTGAAATTATTGTCAGCGATATAAAAAATTGTACACATTATGTATCTGCATGTTATTCATTTGTTTCTTGCTGCATTTCACAGTAATTTTCTTGCACATCTCATTATGTTTTGTCTCAAACAGCTACCCTTCCACTGTAGACAAGCTGAACTTGGCTAAATATTGATTGCAATCTTTCTCTCTCTGAATCTGAGTTTTTGGAGAGAATGAAGGATATGGAAGTATTAAAACTGAATCTGGCAGTATTGAGCTCTCAATTTGCTGAAATATATGACCATTTTTATTGGCAAAAGGTTGTTGCTTACAAAATTCTACTTTTCAATTAAAATGTGTTTGTAGGAGCATCTATATGACCCTGTGTCCCACAAAGGATTCATAGAAATCAAGCTTCGGAATATGAGGCAGCATCTTGAAGAACGAAAAGTGTTTCAGCAGAAACATCGGTAACACAGTCACCAGCTGATGAAGACCCAATTGAGTGGTTGACCATCATCAAGAGAATGAAGCCATCAGCTGAGAACATCACCACTATCAAAACTGCAATGGAAAAGACCTTCAACCATTGCAGGAATTGGATCAGCACACAGATTCCAACAGTTGGTGACATTTCCCAACAGTACCCATGTTTCATCAACATGCCATCCCTGGTAAGAATTTTATTTGACTTTTATCAAATGTGTTTCATTGTTTTTAGATGGATGAAATATACATATAGATTCCAAATTATTGTGTAGTATATGTTAAAAACTATTACATTCAAGTGCGATTTTATTCTTTTTCATATTTACCAGAGATTTTTTAATAAAAGTGTATTTTGATTTGTTATAAGGTGCTCTGGAAATAGCTCACATTCTGCTACTCTCTACACAACATTAGCTAGATGCAGAGTTTGGAAAGATGTTTGATGGAAAGGGAGAGATGCTAATCCGAAGATGGGAATCCTCAGTTATTCCAAAACTGACACGGATCGTGGCTTTGGAGAAGGGGAGTGTAACCACTCTGTTGGAAGAATGCAAACTGTAATGATGGTAAGTAATAACTGTTTAAATATATTATTGATTGGTTTTGATCAGCGTCGACTGAAACTTTGCCAGCTATTTCAACTTGAGCGGAGAGCTTTAAGTGACTTGGAGTAATTTTTAAGCAACCTCCTCAGCTGTGAAATCTGTGATTGTAAAATTAATCTTGGGCTGTTGGTCGGACAAAATAAGCAAATCTTTTTAGGCCTAAGAAATTGTGATGGGCATCACCATTTTGACAATTATCGAATAAGCAATGCATTAGTTCATCAGTTGCAGGCATAACAGTCTCAACCATTATCTTGTGCTCTTTTATATTAAATAGATGAGAAGTGCTACACTATCCTCCAAGTCCTGACACACTTGCTTCCGCCAACTGCAGGAAGAGGTGCAGTATCAAATCTGCTATTTCATATCTGCTGGACATTGTACCGGCAAGTTTTATTTAGTTATGAGTATGACCTTGTATCACTGATAATAAACTTAATGATCCTTAAGATGTATGGCATGCAAACAGAAATTATAATTTTTTGAGAGAGTATTTCTGGCTAAATATCTTTCCTCCTTTCTTTATTGACTCCCTGTACCCCTTTTATTGCCTTTGTCTCCTCCTTGTCTGCTTCTCTCACTTCATCTCCCTCCATCTCTTTTCACAATGCTAACATCTCTCTCTCTCTCTCTCTCTCTCTCTCTCTATCCTGGCTTTGGAAAGATTTTTCAGCTTTTGTTAGTTGACATAAAAATCCTAGAGTCGAGGCATTGACATTAAGATAAGAGGAGAAACGCACACAGTAGACGGAACAATCTGCCTTTTTACTGATGACAATCTTGCTTGTCCTGCACTGTGTTGCTATGTGGAAAGTTTTTCTGCGAATAGGTTCTGCCATATTTGCCTTGTTGATAAAACAACTTCACAAAGTGTGTTCAATGAAGATGATCTTGAAAAGAGAGACAGACACAATTACCAGCAGCATGTTGTGTTGAATCAAACAAACAGCAGCACAGATGTGGTGTCTCATACTAAACTTGACTTTTCTTTTGGGGGACATTGTCAGTGCTGAAATTCTGCACTGGAAGTTGTTCATTTTGTTACGAGAGATGTGCAGCATTATATTTTCACCTGTTGTAACCAGAGGTCTTGCAGTGTTCCTGAAACAGCTTATCATAAGATCATCATAAGTTCTTCAAAGAACTTTATCCTGATCGACACCTCATCCCAAAACACCACTTCATGACACATTATCCAGCTATGTTGATTCAGTTTGGACCTTTGTCAAAACTTTGGTGTATGAGGTTTGAAGCTAAGCTTAATCCCCTCAAACGGCAAGCACATGCTGTGTGCAATTTCAGGAATATATCAAAAACTCTGGCTTATAAAAACCAGGTGCAGATTCCCGACCCCTTGATATTCATCAGACACATTTTTTGCATGATCCGATCTACATCAATCCAAGATACATAGTTTTGAAATAAGTGAAATGATGTAGAAGGTGTGGTTATGGGTCATGTTGCCCAATGAAAGAAAAATATCTCTTCTGTCCTGTCCTTGAAATTCTATTTTATGAAATTGTATAGTT
The DNA here is from genome assembly GCF_014851395.1 of Micropterus salmoides. Lineage (NCBI taxonomy): Eukaryota > Metazoa > Chordata > Actinopteri > Centrarchiformes > Centrarchidae > Micropterus > Micropterus salmoides. The sequence goes on along the minus strand of NW_024042261.1, from coordinate 12,912,563 downwards.
ATGTTTGCAGCTATAAATTTCTGTGAATCTTGTGTGGGTTCAATTCTGTGGATCTTTTTGCCAATATGTAATAAATGTATGTATATTATGGAGTCATAAATTGTGTATTCCATTTTCATTAACTCATTTTGTGTCAAATAACACTTTGTGTAAGGTTTTAGGTATGTTATTTTTTATACAGTGTGCGTAGCCAAGGACAGCACATAATGTGTTAATATTGCACGTTTACACATCTTTGTGTTCACCTTCCTGACACATTCACTGTGTTAATGATTTTAACACAGTGAATGTGTCAAATTTAACACAAGGGTTGTCCCAAAACTCACCCATTGATGTCTAAGAATTTAGCACAGTTTGTGTAGGTTTTAACACATCCTTTCTAAGAGTGTGTGGACTGTGGCTGCTTTTCTATTATGTGAGGAGCTGTCCGTGGTGCTGAACCGTAGTATTTTCATCTCTTCAGTATGTTTTCACTTTAGTTCTGTTTTGTTTTGACAATGACTCATATCCTGCTAATCCCGAGTGGTGGAATTTAACAAAGTACATTTATTGTGTGTGTGTGTGTGTGTGTGTGTGTGTGTGTGTGTGTGTGTGTGTGTGTGTGTGTGTGTGTGTGTGTGTGTGTGTGTATCTGTGTTTGTGTGTGTCTGTGTCTAAGCCGTCTAATCTAAATGAGCGTGTGGCTGCAAGTAAATCACTGACATTATCTAATGCTTATCTACATTTATGTTTATCACTAGTTTCCTGCATTAATCAATATGTTCTAAACCGCCTATTGATTTCAGCAACAGGTAATTAGCAAACTAATGAGACCCTTATAGCTGTCTTTAAATGTGATTCAGCTGCATTTATACTGAGATCCACTGCAAGTCACTTTTCCCACACTCTTCATAATTTTTAACTTCTTCCTGTATCATAAAACAGATTAAATAAGCAATCCTCCCTAACACTGACAACTGAAGTGAACAGGTCTGACTAATCAAAACTCAGTTTCTTCTTTTGCTCTGTTGACTGTGGTTTTGTCAGCATTATAACATCACTGGGAGACCAAAACACACATTTGTTAACAGTACTGGGGTCTCATTTATAAAAACGGTGCATACATACAAAGCAGGGCTGGAAATTTGCGGACGCCACTTCCCAAGCAAAGGTTGTGATCTATAAAAAACAAACTTGATGGGAAAATGTGCGGTCCTGTAAGTAAACTCTGAACCATGCATACGCACATAAAGAGGAGAAATGAGAAACAGCAACTCACATCGCAGAAGGAAGAAAGGGTTTGAAATGAATAGGCCTACTATTGTGTAAAATAAATCGAAATATTAGGCCTACCTCTTAGTATTGTAGGCTTAAAGCCTTTCTGAATAAACAAACACCCCTTTGATTGACTTTCCCTGAAGTGCACAAAAAACACACAATTTAAGATAATTTACAGCGCAGAAAAAGATCCAGATTTAATAAACACAAACGGAGATTTCTGTTTCTGCAAAAGAATGCCTCATATATGTTGTACAGTGAAATCAGGAATCATTAATTAATACTTGCATGCAGTGCAATTTATTCTCATAAATAAGGTGAACAGGAGGACAAATTACATTTAAATTGATGCCGTTTTCAATGTGTCTGTTGAACAAATACGAGAGCATAGTCTCATATGTTATCACATGTTCGTTGCCTTATCGAGTGAAACGCTATGCGCTAGCGCGTGGATGTGATGCTCTGTTTGTAAAAACATATTATGGAAATTAACACTACTTTATGTCATTTACAACAAGTCATTTATTTTAACTCATCGGCAACCTCATTAAGTGAGTGGACTGTTTGTGTAGCCTAAATAAATGTTCAAACACAAGCGGAATGCTTTGGGTTTAATCTCTTTTCAAACAGGGGAATCCAAATTAGTACCTGGGTCATCCGGTCTTGCGTGTGTGTGTCCACCTCTAGCCAGTGACGTCACTATTCGGGAGGGATGCCCCTTCCTCCAGATCGGTTATAAATGGGTGGAGCTCCGGTGCCTCCTTTCCTCCGGTGCACAAGTGTTGCGTGAAAGTGCGTTTTTTACCCATCATACAACATGCTTCAGCTTCACCAAAAGGAACGAAAGTTAAATTTCATTTTGTAGCTGTTCTGTCAGAATTTGCCTCCTTTTCTTCCAGCAGTCAAGACGTATTAATATTAATGAGGGATATTTCACTGACAATTTGTACAATTTATTGACAATTTAACAATTTTATATACAATTTTATACAATTTATTTACTCTCTGGCCAACAAAATGGACGAACTGCTGCTCCTCAACAGAACTAACTCGGACTTCTGCAGATCTGCTGCCCTCTGTTTTACCGAATCCTGGCTCACCGAGCGCATCCCGGACAGCGCACTTCACCTACCGGGATTTAATCTCATCCGCGCGGATCACGAAAGGGAGCTCACGGGAAAAACACAGGGACGCGGACTCTGTTTCCATATAAACGAAGGTTGGTGCACAGTCACAGTGTTGAAGAAATCATGCAGGCCTCACCTAGAGACATTATTTATAAACTGTAAACCGTTTTATTAACCGCGGGAGTTTTCCACGTTTGTTCTGGTCTCTGTTTACATTTCATCTCAGGCCTGTGTTAGTGAGGCGTTAATACACCTGGCCGACCAGATAACTAATGTGGAGAAAAAACATCCAGACTCCCTGTCATTGTTCTTGGGGACTTTAACAAAGCAAACCTCAGTCATGAACTTCCAAAATACAGACAGCATAGTAAGTGTTCCCACCAGGGACACTAACACACTGGACCACTGCTACACAACATTAAAGGACGCCTGTCCCTCTGTTCCCCGTGCAGCCTTGGGACTCTCTGATCACTGTCTGGTTCATCTTATCCCAACACACAGGCAAAAACTGAAATCTGCTAAACCTGTTGTAAAGACTGTGAAAAGATGGACCAACGAGTCAAAGCTGGAGTTACAGGCCTGCTTTGACTGCACCGACTGGAGTGTTTTTGAGGCTGCAGCCACTGACCTGGACGAACTAACTGACACTGACATCTTACATCAGTTTTTGTGAGGACATGTGTGTGCCGACTAAAACCTTCTGCACATACAACAACCAAAAACCCTGGTTCACAGCGAAACTCAGGCAACTTCGTCAGTCCAAGGAGGAGCCTTCAGAAGTGGGGACAGAGTCTTGGACAACCAGGCCAGGAACACAATGACTGAAGAGGTCAAAGCTGCAAAGAGGTGCTACGCTGAAAAGCTAAATAACAGCTTTGCAGCCAACGACCCTGCGTCGTTGTGGAGAAGCCTACGAAAACTGAACTACAAGAGACCATCCCCCAACACTGCTGGTACTCAACGACTGGCAGACGAGCTGAATGGTTTCTACTGTAGGTTTGAAAAGCCCAGAGTCACACCTCTCCCCCACTCCAACGCCATCTTCAAACAGTCACCTTCCCCCTCTGACCTCTCACCTGCACTAAAGATCTGTGAAGAGGACGTGAGCCACCTCTTCCAAAGGCAGAAGATTCGGAAGGCTCCTGGACCTGGACATATGCTAGGATCTTGTTTGTGGACTTCAGCTCGGCGTTCAACACCATCATCCCGGACATCCTCAGCACCAAACTCACCCAGCTCACTGTGCCAGCCTCCACCTGTCTCCATCCCTGGCGCCCCTCAGGGATGTGTGCTCCCACTGCTCTTCTCCCTCTACACCAACGACTGCACCTCAGGGGACCCATCTGTCAAACTCCTGAAGTTTGCTGACGACACAACGGTCATTGGCCTCATCCGGGACAGTGACGAGTCGGCCTACAGACGGGAGGTTGATCAGCTGGCTGTCTGGTGCGGTCAGAACAACCTGGAGCTTAACACGCTCAAAACTGTGGAGATGACTGTGGACTTCAGGAGGAGCCCCCCCACTCTGCCCCCCATCACCATACTCAACAGCCCTGTGTCTGCTGTGGAATCCTTCAGGTTTCTGGGTTCCACTATATCTCAGGCCCTGAAGTGGGAGCCCAACACTGACACGATCATCAAGAAGGCCCAGCAGAGGACGTACTTCCTGCGTCAGCTCAGGAAGCTCAACCTGCCTAAGGACCTGCTGATTCAGTTCTACACAGCCACCATCCAGTCTGTTCACTGCACCTCCATCACTGTCTGGTTTGGATCTGCCACCAAAAAGGACAAGGACAGACTACAACGTACAATCAGGACTGCAGAAAAAATAATCGGTGCCAACCTGCCCTCCATTCAGGACTTATACATTTCCAGAGTCAGGAAACGTGCAGGAAACATCACTGCAGATCCATCTCACCCCGGACACAACCTGTTCCAGCTCCTCACCTCTGGTAGGCGCTACAGAGCACTGTACGCCAAAACCAACAGACTCAGGAACAGTTTCTTCCCACAAGCCATCACTCTGATGAACAGCTGATTTCTGACTCACAGTGTCAAGAACAATTCCTGTGCAATAACCCAGTAACTCTGTCACCTGTTTACTGGTTTCCACTTATTTATTTATTCACCATTCTCTGTTCATACTATGTCATATTGTATATACTGTATACCATTACACCTACCTCGGGTCACAAGGTCATAGGTCTTATTTATTTTTTCCAGCATCCTTTGCACTATGCTCCATCACACTGTGTACATGTGTACATGTATGCATGTATGTGTACTTGTATATCATATCCACCTTCAACATGAGAATAATAGTTTACTCTTGCATCCTTTGCACTCTGATCACTGCACTATTTGTCAATATGTCTATATTGTTTTGTTCATAGTGTGTATATTAGTGTTGTCTACTCGGTAGTTTGTCTGATTTTATTTTATTATTATTTTATTATTGTGTCTTTGTATTATTGTATAAGTAAGCACATCGTGAGCAATGTACAATCCTGAGACAAATTCCTCGTATGTGGACACATACCTGGAAATAAAACTGATTCTGATTCCGATTATAGGCAACTAAGGGCGTTTGAAGGCTCGGACATGGAGCTCCTCCCTCACATGCGCCACATTTCGAGTTGATTGTGATTAAAGGGAACTTGCTTACAAGTGTGCATATGCACAGTTTTATAAGTCTGAATATATTTTGGCATAAGCCATTTTTGGATTTTGGGTGCACGTATACATTTATAGTGAGGATTCTAAACACAGTTTTATAAATGAGAGCCCTGGGCATTATCTCTGTAAGAATCAACTGGAGCATCCTAACAGAAATAATGTCAGAGGGGGGGCCATGTTCACTGATCTTTGCTGGTTGGTGCTCATCTAAGGCAGTGCACTGTGACCCACCATTAAGGCACACAAATGTCATCAGCTTCCAGCCATTTGATTAACATTAACATTAACAAAAAATTTCCCTCTCAGTCTATCATCAGCTGTGTCACTGAGTGAGTTGAGAGCAAAAAGGGACAGATCTGTAGACACAATGACTACAGGTTGTTTGGTATCATTTGGAGTCTGTTGTTTTAATGTCATGTGTCATGCTGGCAGTGTCAGGAGAGGCTCCAAGAGTAGATGACCCACAAAGAGAGAGATAGAAAAGGGATAGAGGGAGTCAACCAAATATTCAGCTGATACTGTATGTTTTATTCAGCACTTTGCAGTGGTTTTACAGGCCAGCCGTTACTCTGCTGTGATGCTCTGACAGCCCCCCTGGCATTCTGCCTGGAAGTTTGACATGCATACCAGACAGCTCATGCATAAATACTGCTCTTCTCAGTGGCATTGCCTCTGATCGAGGTCTAAAGTTTGGTGTTTCAAAAGCTTTGTTGAGGCAGTTTACTGTAAGTTTGTAAAGCCTTGACTATTACTTTGGATTTGATTATTAAGTACACTTCAAGTATACCTTGACAGCACATTAAGGTAATTTCACATTCCTCCCTTTTAGATAATGTTTTTTTTTTCCTCGAAGAGCACACACACACACGCACACACACACACACACACACACACACTCTGGCCACTTTAAGGTACACCTGTTCAATTGCTTGTTAACACAAATAACAACTGGCAGCAACTCAATGCATTTAGGCAAGTAGACATGGTCAAGATAACTTACCTAAGTTCAAACAGCATTATAACGGGGAAAAGGGGGGTATTTAAATGACTTTGATTGTGGCACAGTTGTTGGTGCCAGACGGGCTGGTCTGAGTATTTCAGAAACTGCTAATCTACTGGGATTTTCACACACAACCATGATCCGAAAAAGAGAAAATATCCAGTGAGTGGCAGTTGTGTGGATGAAAATGCCTGGTATTCTCTTTGTTGCTTGCCTGTTGGTGTTGCTACATAATTATCTGAATGATAAACCAATAAATCAAGTGGACAGCACACTTTTGATTTATCCAGTTGCACTCCCAGGGGCCTGGCAGGGGCAAATCTGGGGAGAATGGGTGCCACTGGATCGCTTTGTGCTCCAGTGCTGTTCAGATGTTGTGTGGTGTGGGGAGCGTGATCCTGAGTGGCTCAGTGTAGGACTCTAAATGCTCCCTGTAGATCATCTGCACCCTCCCTGAGGGTGACAAAAATGCCTTGTTGATGTCAGAGGTCAAAGTAGAATGGGAAGACTGGTTTGCGATGACAGAAACAGTAACTGAAATAACCACTCGTTACAACCAAGGTATGCAGAATACCATCTCTGAACGCACAACACGTCGAACCTTGAAGCAGATAGCTACAGCTAATAACAGGAGACTGAGGATAAAATTTGCACAGGCTCACTAAAATTGGACAATAGAAGATTGAAAAAAACATTGCCTGGTCTGATGAGTCTCGATTTCAGCTGCAACATTCAGATGGTGGGGTCAGAATTTGGCATTAACAAAATGAAAACATGGATCCATCCTGACTTGTTGCAACAGTTCAGGCTGGCAGTGGTGGTATAATGGTGTGAGGGATATTTTTGAGCACACTTTGGGCCCCTTACTACCAATTGAGCATGACTGGGGGCCAATCTGTTGGGTCATTTAATGGAGCAGCAACTGTTCCATTAGGGTCTGAACAGCTTGAGAGTAAATATAAAGTAAAGATAATACCACATTTAACACAGCTGCTCCCCATTCACACCTGAGACCTTGTAACACTAAGTAGTCACATGACATCAGGAAGGGAAAATGGCTAATTGATTCAATTTTGGACATTTTTACTTACGTGTGTACTCACTTTTGTTGCAAGTGGTTTAGACATTGATGGCTGTTTGATGTGTTATTTTGAGGGGACAGCAAATTTACATTGTTAAACATTGTAGCAAAGTGTCGTTTCTTCAGTGTAGTCACATGAAAAGATATAATCACATATTTACAAAAATGTGAGGGGTGGAATCACTTTTTTTTTATTCTGTCATTCTCTCCATATGAAGTTATTATAACTCAATTTCTCCACCTCTGCACATACGTATATACAGTAAGCTTGTCTAACCCCTTTCTCTCTCTTTTTTTAAGTTTAAAAAAAAAATTACTTATAGCCTTAGCTTATAAAACGGATTACAAGCTAGTTCTCAGCCCCTCAAGCTGCAATCTGTACATTGATCAGTCCGTGGTTCCTCAGCATCGCATCGTCCACTGATCTCTATCCAGCAGCTGTGGCCAGACTTCATTTAGCACACACAGAGGCTATAGCTACCATCACTGACTTTCGGGAGAAGTCTGCTCTTCCAGACGCCCGACTTCCAACAGGCAGTACCCTTGAACTTGACACCTTGGATAGACTTCTAGCCAATGAAGTCGCAGACGGCTTCATCACCAGCACTTTCAAGGTCTTGCCCATCCATCCTGACTTTTGGAGTTTTTTCTGTGACTTTTGGAACAATTCTTACTGCTTGGCAGTCTGCCTTACATTCGGCACAAGAGCAGCCCCAAGATTTGACTCACTTTCCGAAGCACTCTGTTGGATCCTTCTGAATAATCACAAACTTCTGTATGTTATCCATTTTCTGGACAACTACCTCACCGTCGTACCATTATCCTCACCTCCATCATATGTTTTCTCCACCTGGTGTTCCCCTTTCCCTATAAAAAAGAGAAGGGCCCAGTACATGTCTCCTTGGAATTATCCTAGATTCACTTTACTTCCAAGCTTCCCTCCCTACTGAAAAAACTCCATCACATTTCCCTTTACATCTCAAACTACCTCCTTGCCCACAGATGTACCAAGAGACAGCTTATCTCCCTACTTTGACACCTAAAATTCACGAGTAGGCCGCAAGGCCGATCCTTCCTCTCCCACTTACTGTCCCTATTAGCCGCAGTTCTGTCCCTCCATGATTACGCCATAATTAATGACGCTTGTAAAATAGAGCTGAGATTGTGGCATGACTTCCTTTTTTCTTGGAACGACATGTCTTTTTTTATGATGACCACATAACCCAACCCAAAGACATCGACTTGTACCGATGCAGCACCCTCCACCAGTTTTGACGGCTACTACAGAGGTAGATGGTTTGTCTCTGAGTGGCCGCGGGAACTGTCTTCAAACTACCCCTTCTCTGGCCTTTATGAACTGCACCCGATAATCATTGCTGCCATTCTACGAGGACATGAGTGGACCAAAAAATAATTCTTGAACACACAGACAACCACACTGCCATTGACATCATAAACAAAGGTCGCTCCCAGTCACTCGACATCTTGAAGTTCATCTGTAGAATCTTATACCAACACCAATTCATCATCCGTGCTGCTCCCTTTCCAGGCTTCCAAAACAATATTTCTGACTCCCCCTCCAGTTTTTCTTCAATCATCATTTCTTCAATCATCATTAGTCTTGCACTAAAACCCTAAACAACTCCCTTCATCATTCCCATCTCGACCCCTTCATCTCTCATTTCTCGACCCTCTGATCTCTCTGTTCTTGACCCCTTCATTCCCCCATTCTCGATTCCTTTATCCCTCCCCTCTCGACCCCTCCATCATAATTCCTGCCCATTATCCAAATAAATTACCCTTTTATACCTCACATTGGTGTGGTCTTTGTTAGTAAAATGACAGTTTGTAAAAAATATAAGTTAGAGCCTAAATACTGTTTTTACAGAGAGGTATGGAATTACAAGGTTGGAATTACATTTTTTTGTTTAATATAACAAAACACTTCTATCCAAATGTATCTTATGTAGTTCAGTAGCCTACAGTCCCCATTTTAAATGAAGGCAGCATCCTCACATGATGTGAACAGAGGGAGTATGTTTGTCCCTTCAGTGCCAAGTCCTTGTTCCTGTCCTCTGATGGAAAGATTTAAAATGGAACCATCACTCAAGTTTTACTTTCACTGCTAACTAACCAGTTTTACATGTACTGATGTGCTAATGTAGTGATTATGCAGCAGGTTGTAGCATGGATAGGTCTGTGTTTCCAGTCAGGCATCAAGGAGACAAAGAAAAGTCAAAGTTAATGATGGCTGATAACACCATCAGCATTGTGTTACCATAAGGTGATGATGCAGACAGTGTAGCTCAGTTGTTTTAGACAGACAGACACTGTGATGGTGTGCTGATGAGCTGTTTGCTTCACCTTCGTGCTTCACCTGCTGCACCCATACTCTAACAGATGTTTTACAGCAGAAGATAAGAATGGCAATTTGCCTAACATCTGGACAGTGGTGGATATGGTTACTGCAGCTGTTATCTTGATCCCATCAGCAGCTTTTCCATCTATCTTTCACACACACTTGAGTAATCCCTGCATGGTTCAAACACTGGAGATCAGAGAGGAGCTTGACCGAGCCAGATAGAGGTACTCTAAGTGTCAGAAATATGGTTGACATGGTCAAGAGAAGGGCAATCAACGACCTAACAAGGCTTGTCATGATGGGTGGTGTGGTTGAAGGTTCAATGATTTATTAAACAAAGGGTGAGCACACTTACTGAGAGCAGCAGCAAAGTAGTCCAAAATAATAAGTCCAAACAAACAAGGCGATCCAACAGAAAATCCAAAAGGGTAATAATCAAAAAATCCACAGAAGGGGCAGGGAACAGGCAGGGCATAACACAGGACGAGACAGAGCATGACAAGCTATGATGACTGAACAGTGACTGAAGAAAACACAGGGAATATATACATACACTGGGCTAACAAGCAGGGTGGGAGTCAATAGGTGAAAGACATGAGGGGCTAATCAGACAGAACGCAGACACATGCAAGCAGGAGAAACCAAGCAAGGGTGGGACAGACAGGAAAATAGAACAGGAAACAAGCAGACTGAACACAGACCACCATCAAATCAAACACAACACCAACTAACAATTAACAGACAGGCAGACCAAGATAGAAACAGCAGAGACTACAAACAAAACAGGGAAAACGAACTAAAACTAGCACTAACAGAACAGAGTACACAGAACAATACCGCATATGAATACGCAATAAAACTGGCAGACTGAAAATAAGACAACAGACGGACAAGTCTGAAACCCAATACATGACTAAGAGACAAACCAGCAGATAATTAAACTAAAGATATCTGACCAGAACAACTACACAGAACAAGCAGAAGGCAGAACAACAGAGGCAAACTAACAGATAACAAACTGACCAATAAACCAAAACTCAAAGAGAACTAAACTAAACAGAGCTGATAGGCAGAATGTGAAAAGACTGCAGAGACTCAACAGGAGAATCCTGAGAACACAGGATGTGTGAACTGTGGAACTCATGGATGGATACATTTAATAACTAAAAAAAGTAATGTGTTAAATGTCAGATTCTTCTCAGGGGAAGTTTGCAGTTTGAATTGAAAGTATCCTATGGAGGTAAATCAGTGCCAAAAACATTGAAAATGGACAGACTAAAAGTCACAAACAGATATTACAACTTGTAAACACATAACACAATCTACAAATAGATTAAAAAATCCGCAAACAAAGTTCTCATGATCCGCAAATGTAAAACACGATCTACAAATAGACACAAAATCCTCAAACAGACTCTTCATGATCCACAAATATAAAGCATGATATACAAAAAGATTAAAAATCTACAAATAAACACATCATGATTCACAAATAGAAATCAGTGACTTGTACTTGAAAACCAGAATTTGAATGAATGTAAAGTGATTTGTTTGCAGGTGAATTTCATGTTCTGTTTGTAGATTGTGTCACATTTGTATTTTTTGAATTTGAATTTTGGCACTATTTTTTCGCTGTGGTGACAGAACAATGCCATAATTGTTGAAAATGACGACACTATGAGTCAAAAATGCATATTAGAATTTGTAAACACAAAACAAGATCTTCAAATAGATTTAAAATCTGCAAACAAACGCCTCACAATCTGCAAATGTGAAACAAGATCTACAAAAAGATTTAAAATCCGCAAACAATCTCTTTATGATTCACAAATAGAAATCAGTGACTTGTTCTTGAAAACTAGAATTTAAATGAATTCTTAGTGATTTGTCTGTGCATGAGGGTCATTATTTGTTTGTGGATTGTATTGCATTTATTTTCCGAATTTTGGCACAACTGTTTCGCTGTTTTCCCATTAAAAATTCTAGAAATGCCCTCATGCACAGACAAATCACTATTTCATCATCTATTTGTAGATCTTGTTTTACATTTGCAGATCATGAGGAGTTTGTTTGCGGATTTTTAATGTGTTGTGTTATGTGTTGTTTGTTTGTGACTTTTAGTCTCTCCATTTTCAATGTTTTTGGCACCGATTCCTAAATGCTAAATGCTCCGTATTTGTATAGCGCCTTTCTAGTCTTTTCGACCACTCAAAGCGCTTTTACACTACATCTGCATTCACCATTCATACATATTCATACACTGAGCCTAAGTGCTCAAACGGAAACTAACATTCACACTCACTCATACACTGGCGGAATAGCCACCAGGGGCAATTCGGGGTTCAGTATCTTGCCCAAGGACACTTCGACACGCAACCACGGGGAGCCAGGGATTGAACCAACCTTCCGATTAACGGCCAACCCGCTCTACCTCCTGAGCCACAGCCACCCCAGTAAAGTACCTCCGTAGAATTTCTCAACTGTCATGATATCCAGGGTCACTTTCAAAAATATGCCACAGAAAGTTAGGGTCTACATGTTTCAAATGCTGATTAATCAAGCAAAACACCAATTTTTGTATCTTTCATATTTATTTATCGTCTGTTGTCAAAACACTGATAATGTTACTTAAATGTTTGACCTTGGAAGTTTGCTGTATGTATGTCAATCACTCTTTCAACCGTTTTCACTTTTTCCACTTCAGGGTGCAAATTAATTCAGTAGTACTTATTTTCAGTGGAGGTTATGTGCTTTTAATACATCTTTAATTAAGTCAAACATGTTTCAATCATTCAAGGGGAGGGGGGCAGTTAAATGAAATAGTGAAACTGTTGTGTTAATATAATTCTTATATTAAGCAGCAGATTCATAGAAGAAAGCACTGGAATATCAATGAGGAAGCTGTGTAATCCCAATTAATATTCACATTACAGCAGCAATAAATAGCATTGCTCAAAATAAATGGTGATTACCATTACTGTTTTGCATGAGTGTGTATGTGTGTTGGGAAGATGAACACTCTGTTGGAAATTGGGGTTACTGACCCTTTCTCTTAAGATGGTGATTGGCTATATATAGTGTTTCACTGCCACATTAGTATTAAGCCCAACAGATAAATTTTCTCTTCCCCTCTGTCTTGGAGCTCCGATAGATGTCTGACCATGCCAGTGAACGGTTTGGATCTGCAGCTCCACAGCAGACACGTTTTAACTTTATTAAACTGTCAAGACATGCATTATGCAGCTCAGAGATTTAACATGCAGTCGGAGAATGAGAGGGAGCTTAGTGGAAGGCCAAGTCTCTCCATTTTCTTTTGTCATTCTGTCTCTCTAGTTACTTCCTGTGCTGATTCTGTTGCTGTCTCTTTCTCATGTGGCCTCATATGTCCATAGACATGATAAAAAACTTAATATCACCAAAACATTATAACTATAAATACTTTAACTATATAAATTATAACTCAAACTGTCTTTTGATCATCCATTGAGCTGTAGCAGGTGATAATTCAAACGTTTGATGTTAATTAAGTATCGTGATGTGTGAATTATACATTTTTGTGAGATGGTGACACTTCCTGTGTGTGAATAGAGATAGTGGCACTTCAGAAAAGTCACGGGGTGGAGTTAGGTTACTTGTACAGGAAACTGATATAATAGCAATTCTTAAGATTTACTAGATTTCTGTCTTTATCTATTGACCCCATGCTCAGCCTTCTCAGTGTGGTCAAACAGCCAAGATAAAACTTTAATGATCCTCCAAGGGAAAGCAATTTAATAGGTCATGTGTCCCAGATCCCAGTTTCAGAGCATCTACAGAGCAGCCACCTCCTGAGCTTTAAGGCTGGATGTGTTTGTGTATTTCTCTCATTGCTCTTTTCTTTTTTTGTTATTCAGGACAGGCTATGAGCGGGTAAAACCTGACTGTCAGATCAGAAACAAAACAGTTGGCCTCTGAATAACACGGCCACTTCTTGCTTCTATAGTGTATTGTTAGCTTCAGCTAGTTTACCCTGTTGCATGCTGGAATTCTTTGTACATAACGGTGTAGGAGGTATGTTTGTTTTCTGCAAAAACTATGTTTGATTCTTGTCAAACTTTCTTTGTCAGCTCTTGTTAGCCTACTGTGGTGTTCATATTCCTGCAGATTCAGTATTATAAAGTCCAGCAGTGATCAAAGTTGTTTGTGACTGGGAACACAAGTCTGTGTAAACCCAGATTGTTTAGATGATATTCAGAAAAAAATGTTACTTGTTATGTTGCTGAAATGTGGATGAAGGGTATTGCTTCTCCAACAGCAACATTAGGAGCTTTCCTGATGTTTACCTTCTTTCTAATTACTGGGCCAAAGTTCTGTTTTTTACTGTACATATTTGTTCTATATAACATACACAATGTTCCTCATCTTAAACATGTTCTTGTCAATATAATGCAGTTTTAAGCTGAAAGTTAATAGTATGCTGAGGCTCATCACTTTAAACTGATGAACCTGCTACTTTTCTTCTTCTGTTGTTTCAGATGGCCCAATAAATTACTCTTTACGCTGCATCTGCCTGTTGATCATCTCTCCTCCTCTTCTCCCTCATTTACGAGTAGACACTTTAAATGTTGGCTCTTTGGTTAAAGCAGTAAGTTAATGGAAAAGTTGTGAGATTAAACATATTCTCTCCTTTCTGTTAAGTCACGACTCTACTGTTTTTGTAGATGCAGAGTTATTCTCATCTTTTTTTTAATCTATTTATATTATTAGTCAAATGCTAATCTTCCCTGTAGACTAAGATCTTAACAGAAACAAGAACCGCGTTCTAACTAAACCAGTAAAATGGGAAAGTGTAGTTTTGACTCTTTCTCCCTATCCATCTATGATCCTTATCAGTCCAGTCCTGTACCTACCTATCTACAGTATCTATACTAAATGGCAGTCACTGCCTTCTAGTGAAGAGAGTCAGTAAAATATCGGACCTCTGTAGACAATGAAACTGAAACAGTCCAATTAGCTGAACAGGATTTGCATGTCACAAAGGCTCAATATTCACAAATCACAGTGTGCGACTGTCACCCAGGGTGTCCCCCAGGGGTCAATGCTGGGTCCACTCCTCTTCATCATATACTTCCGACACCTGGGGAGGATGATGAAAAACGCCAGGACTTCAATAGCTTGTGTTTCAGCAAATTTTATGCTCATGTTTAACACTTCAGCAACAGCGACAGAGCTACTTCAGAGGAAAGACACCACACTGCAGTCTAAATAACTGGAGACTGCTGAATTAAAGTACTGTTGTTGCATGGCCATTTGCCAACGCTGCTATTGCCTATGACAACTATCAGTATCTTTGTCTTGGATCTTAAGTGAAGGGACAAAGTACTATGAACAATCATTTAAGTGAAGTATACTGTGGTTTGGAACTTTATGCCTTTTAGAGTTTTGTGTTTACTGATTTCTCGTATGTTTTTGACAATATGGGCCCCAGGGGCCGTATTACAGAAACTTCCTAACTGGCAGATCCTATCCTAACTGCTTAGTAACCATGGTAATAAGGGTTTTGAACTGATTTAGGAAAAAGGCCATTACAGATTAACAGTTGCTAAGTCAATGTTCCTTTCCTAACTTAGATAGGATAGAAAAAGTGTATTACAGAAGCATCCTAACTTCGCAAAATCTTAAATAAACTCTCCTAACTTTAGGATAACTGTTAAGCCGTCCTAACTTTTACTTTTCCACCAGGTAGTGTTTGCTAACTCGTTTAATCCACATGGTTGCTCTTTAATTGCTTTCACAAAAACAACAAAATGTCAACTGGTGGAACTTTTATTGATGACAAAACACTAGTTAGTAGAAAGGCTGTAGGCGATGTAACGCTAGATAGCCTAATGTCTCAGTATGTAACATGATGTAAAGGCTTGATGTAACAAAAGGATCCTAATGCAAGTCTTTCATAGAAGGAGATCGTTAAATTCAAGAAATACATAAAAAACATGATGACGTTAGCCAGCAGCCTTTATTATTATTTAATTTTTTTTACCTTCATTCCCATAAGAAAGTTTACCATGGGTTATTAACTTTCCCAAGAACACGAGTTTCTGCTGGGGTCAGTGAGGGAGCACAGGAAGAGCCACCAGCGGTTTCATCTGTTCTTTGGACACAACAGTTTCCTGTGTCTTCGTATCACTGTAAATGGAGTTATTGTCTTTCTGACAGCATCAACACTCCGCTGGATGCCGGATATACGGCGGTGACTACTATTTTAGCCCATTCTCTATCTTTAATCTCCCGAGTTAAGCTTTATGTGGATTTGGATTTCTCGACGGAGGTCACAAACACCTCTAAGTCATCTGACTTGAAGTTCAGTGATAGTTGTTGTTTCTGCTCCATTTTCAGTGTCCATCCATCCATCCATCCATCCATCCATCCATCGTCAACCGCTTATCCTGCGTACAGGGTCGCGGGGGGGCTGGAGCCAATCCCAGCTGACATCGGGCGCAAGGCGGGGTACACCCTGGACAGGTCGCCAGTCCATCACAGGGCCATTTTCAGCATATGTTTCATTCCTAAAAACAGTGAATTATAGCTGTTTAGCTCGGCGAAATGAGAAAAGTGGCATCAGTTGCTAGGTAACAGATATAAAAGTTGATAACCGATGTTGGATTGAGTATTTAGGATTTCCTAACCTGAGATAAGATAGGATGAAGTAAGATAAGATAGGATTCCTAAAGTTAATTAGGATTTGCTTCTGTAATACCAAACTGAGAAAAATCCTATCTTAGACTCTTCCTATCTTAACTTAAGACTTAAGATAGGAACTTTCTGTAATAAGCCCCCAGGTGTCTAAGTAGTAATGCATGATACTGACTTGGGCGGAAACATACTGTCACCTCCACTGTCTCCTTCTGCTTTCAAGAGCAAACTTTTGTTCACTCCATAGCTCCCATTGCTAGAATTTTGAGAAGCTATAGAACACACGATGAGAATGCTCCATCATCACCATCACTGTAGAACGCTGACATCATAACGAGCTGTAGTTCTAACCTGCTCCTGTAGAACACTACATTTACATTAAACAACCTGAAATGAGCACTTTCTCTCTGTCTTTGGTGAAAACAAACCCTCAACTATTACAAAATACAACCTCAGTGACTACACCGTCTACATCAGAAAGTACTACAACTCTGAAACTACAATACACTTCAAGTTGAACTTGAGCTGTGAAGTACCACGACTATCTTTTCAGCTATTCCAATATCTTGACATGGACAGAAGATCAGACTCAAGAAACCAGGTAAGACTTTTTGGTGAACATTTTCATCCGCATTGCCTTGCTTAAATAATTTTCTAGAAGGAAGATTAATTTTATACTGTAACCCAACCACAAACAACTCAAGTGAAACTGAAAAAATAAATGTTGCAGCATGTCAGTGGTAATTTGGAAATAAAACAGGTTTTAATAGAATATGTATGAATTAAAGTGTTTGCTCTCTGGTGCAAGGAGTGCCTTCCTTAGACTACAGTAGATCCATATATGTGAATAAGTGCACATGCTACATGTGTGTATCTGTCTTTCAGGGATTTTGGCCAATGCAGTTTGGTGCTGCATCATACGGCCCAAACAGTCTGGCTGCAGTGCGGCTGCAGCACTGCGAGCAGTCTCCTAACTCAGTTGTGCAGGGACTCAGAGATGCCCTGTACTCTGCCATCACTGAGATAAAGTCTCTCAAGGAAGAAAACAAAGCCCTGAAGGAGCAGGTCGGTCTGCTGGAACACAGGCAGGTGGAAGTGAGCCAGCTCCAAGAGGAGCTCAAACAAAAAGATGACCTCCTCAAAAGGGTCACCGAAAAAAGGCAGGCTAGAACAAGAGCCCATGTGGAGACCCTGGACCTGCTGACGCAGATGGAGAAGGAGCTGAAGAAGAGTGAAGAGAGGTGGAAGAGCACATGTGATGCTCTGGAGGCGAGTCTCATGTCTAAGAACAACCAGCTGCAGGTAAACAGCTCAGCTCATCACTATGCTTCAGAATCATGACTTGTTGGGTTCTAACAGCTTGTGTTAGATGGATTCAGAATTAAGTTTTGCAAAACATTTTGCTGTTTTTCTCTTTTCAGAATCTCACTTTCAGCACAAAGGAGCACAAGCAGTATGAGAGAATTGCTAGAGAGGAGGAAGAGGAGAGAAATGAGAAGAAAAGACAGGAAGCCAAAGAAAAGATGGAGGAAAAAGAAAAGTTGAAGAAAGAGGGGAAAGAAAAAATGGAGAACAAAGAAAAGGAAAAAGAGGAGAAAGAGATGAAAAGGAGTGGGGAGAAAGAAATTAATGATACAAAAGAGGAGAAGGCAAAGAAAAAGAGGGGAGGAAAAGAAGAACATGGGTGCAAAATAAAAAGCAACAGGAAGGAAAAGAAACCTGCTGCTTTGACACAGGTCAGACACCAGCTGGACATCCTTCCTCTAGAAACCCCTACCTCTACCCTTTACCTACCTCACCCACACCCCTCTTGCTCCTGAAACCCCTACACCACCCCTCCCCCTTTCTACCCCCCTAACCCGCCACCCCATCCTTTACCCCACTTCAACTTCCCCCACCCCTTCCTCACCCAACCCTTCCTGTGCATTTATTAAATAATGTGACACTTTCCTAAATCCAGTTCTGTTAATGTAAATTATATCTGACTGTGTGTGCGTTTTTGAATGTAGTGATCATTTTAATTTATTTGTACAGGCTCCATGGCACTTATCAAGTACTACAGCATTGCAGTACATTATTTGTGTAATGCTCACACAGACACGAACATGAGTTGCCATTAGCTAAAGCAGCAGAAAGAAAGCAAAGTTCATTTTGATGTTCACAGGAACAGCAGGATGGATTCCGTTTCTTTGCTGAATTAAAGTGATCCAACAAGATTTGATGTCTGCTGTGGGTCTCTTCTTGTCGTCTTTTATGTTATGTGTGTTCCTTTCCTCTTTCTTAAAGGTTTAGTGATACGGTGTTAATGTAGGATGTCTGATTTATGTTAGACTCCAGGGTCAATTGGTCAATTGGTCCCACAGAAATTGATAGATCTGTCATCATCTAAATGTCTCAGCAGAAACCAAAATCTGTTTTAATGTATTGTAAGGTTTGTTAACTTTACGTTCATTAAAACATTTCAATTATACACTCAGTCACTCTCTGGTTGTTGGGACTCCAACCAAAGCTGCTCCACTTACATTCATAGATTTTTCATAACTTACGGAATAGACTCAGACTAAATTTAGCTCCAGGTGAACTTGATTGCTGCTACTCCAGACTGTAAAATCGAAAACACAAGATATCTGTCTGTAAGTAATTATATGTGATGCTAAATATCTTGTTTGGATAGTGATGAAACACGTTCGGATGATCGCTGATTGCTGTGCTTAAATCACTCACTGACAACAATTGTTTGTGGGAAACGTTGCATGTTTCTTTCCACTGACCCATGATTCAAAACAGATGTGCACATCTGCAGATATATATGTTTTATAAAGGCCAAGAGGTTAAGATCAGGTCTGTGATGATTTCATTGTTTGCTGCACTGCCTGAGATAAACAGTTTCACTACAGATCTGATACCGTGTGGTAGTGACATGAATAATGTATGAAAACATGCAGTGAGGATGTCAAGACAGAAATCATTTACACCCATCCGCCTTACTAATGGCCTTTGCGGTTTTGACTCTAAAATAAAACAAGGCTTGACCTCCTCTGAGAATCAGCACTCTCATCTTCTGTGACTTTGTGCCTTTGTGTTGCTGCTGACGTGTTTATAATAAAAACAGCTTTTTTTCCCTCATCTTAGTCTACCATTCAGATAAGCATTGTGATGGAGACACAAATACATTAACTTTAACAATATACCATTATCACAAGCTCTCATGTGTTGGAATTTTCCAGAGAAAAAACTTATGGATAATTAAAATTAAAATGATTATAAACATTAAAAACAGGACTAAAAAGTGAAATCATGTTGTGCTTTTTAATGTGACAGCAACTTGTCACTTGGCCATTTGTTCTTACTGTGAATTACTGATAGTCACTGTATCATTATCATTATCACCACAGCAGCAAACTGTTTAACTGCATACTGTCTTGCTCTAACAGGTCTGTTTGCTTATTCATCATCTCTGTTGTTGTTTGGCAGAGAGGCTTAACTAGACTGAGTAGATGAATTAAATGAGAAAAACTTTTATTTTCAAATCCCTTGTTCTCTATAACAAATGCAGGGTTTCATATACAATATATTTATATAAATGCTGGGATTCAACATGGGGTCAGGTTGGGTTATTAACTGAATATCAAAGATATTCAAGACATAATAAAACCATTAATATTAAAAATGATGAATTATCATTAATATAATACAGGGCACCACCTTGGAATCAGGGACCAATAACTAAATATGAAATCAGTCTAAAATGTTTCTCCACCTATAAATGGCAATAGTGAGGCTATGCTATTTCTTAGTGATAGTGAAGGGTGAATTCATGCACTGACTGTGGTAACCAATTGTTACTACAATAATATAATACTGTGGCCCTACAGTATAGTACTGGACAAAATCAATGTGTGAGACATGGAAAAACGCACAGCAATACAACAAAACACAGTGGTCTGTAAATATCCTTCAGAATCTTCCACAGAATATTCTCCACAATGAAGCCTGTACAAGTTAAAATAACACAGAACCTATCTTCTGCCCTGACATACAAAGCCCCTTACTTTATTGCTCTTTGTAGCGATTAAATGCGTTAGTCCATTTAGGAAATCTGGCAGTCTTCTCTCGGCTTGGTTCTGATGATTCGCCGGGAGTTTCAAAGGTGAATAAAGGTAGTAACGGATTTAAGGGTATGAACAATAAGGTCCTGGGAAACCAGATGGGCTGAAATAATTTTGCTGCTCTGGAAGCTCTTGAATTACTCAAATTAACTGTCCAAAACCAGCGACCAGCGACCCCATCCTGCAGGGCTGGGTCTGGCCCATATTTTGTGCTTTCATTCTGTCCTGGTCCCAACATAAATGTTTACCAAGAGATACTGTAGTTGTCCGTGTTCATTATGTGATTTGGAGATTGTTTAAAACAGAAAATAAACAAGCCCCCTCACTTTCAGATATAAAAAAATATGATAAAAAATAAAAATGTAGTTATTTGTTCAACCCTGCAGTTAAACAAATTTATGTATAAATGCAGCAAAAGATATAATAGATTGGCACTTACAAAAGCAGCCGCCAAATGTGCCTCCCTCCCTGCAGGAACCTGTGCCAGGGCTGTTCCACACAATGATCCACTCCACTGGGATTTAGCCAACCAACATATCTATCCTATATGATTTGCTGTGACTGATGTTGATGTTTCTGTTTGTCTGCTGGTAAATGCTATGGAGCGGATTAGACTGTATGTTGGAGCAGGTTGTTGTAACAAGACAGATGTAGCTGTCATGAAGTTATTTTCTACATCAGACTGTAATATTTCCTCAGTATGTTATAATTCTTGGTTATAAGTGTGTCAGCAGCTTTGACAGTGTGGCCTTGGTGTGTTGCTTCCTAACATCTCTGATGTAGAGGGAGGAGGAGGCCGGTGGAGTTCTGTATGCTGGTTCTCTCAGTGTGCATTGAACAGTCAGTCAGTGTATCACTCTGACAGGGTAATGGCTTCTTCAGGTGAATGCAGGAATCCTTGTGACAAAGCTGTTTGATTTCACAAAATATTAGATTCTTAACTGATTTGGTCTGGAGAAATGGTTTTACTTTAAATGTTTTTATTATGCGTAAGTGTAAGTGATTATATATTTATCTCAGAGAAAGAAACAGTCAGTCAGCAGTTTCTAAATACACAACCAATTGTCTTAAGTTTAGATTTAAGTTGACTTCATTTTTTTTAACAACCAATTGTTTACATTTTCAGAAACATCAGTCTAGTCTGACATTATAAGTGGGGCTTAGAAGACTTTGTGATCACTCTTGGGTCATGATTTCCAAATATTCTGTGCAGATCACGACTTCTGGCCAAAGCCTCAACTGTAAAACTCCTGTAGTCAGAGCAGAAAGAACAAAGAAGCAAACAACAACAAAGAACTATAGAAACAATAATTAAGACCGGTCAAAGTGAGCTTTCAGAGGCTTTACAGAAGCTTTTCTAGCAGCACATAAGAAGCTGCCTGTTTTTCCTCTCTCCTGTCAGAGAGGTTGTGGCTGCTGTTCACTGTTTACGCACTTACATGCTGGATTGCACTCTAGTGCTCTACACTAAAAGAGACTTACATTGTACCACACAGATGTGGACAGGTTCTGCTGTTTTGATGATAAGGGTCATTCACACTGGCTGTGTTGTGGGTTTGGCCACAGTGTCAGGAGAGGCTTCAGGAGTAGATGTGTCGCAAAATGAGTTTGAGAGACACAGAGGTAGGAGGCCAGGAGAGAGCAACATAACATCACTGACTGCATACAGAACACACACACTGTGTGTTTGTACTGTGGAAAAGAGAAAAAGAAATTTGACTCAACATTTGTGGATGAATTTGTTGTTTATTAGTGTTTGGTGAAGCATCTGGTAAATTTGGGCTTGTTTGATGAGACAGAAAAAACAAAGATGCGGATTCTGAAACACTGCTGTTAAAACAGCAAGTGTCCACTGTACCAAGTGCTCCTCATGTCCATCAGGGAATGGGATTTTTAGTTGGGAGATTTTGTTTATTTCTTTAAGTGTTTTTTTGTTGGTACTTTTGTTTTGGGTTTATTGCTAAGATAGTTTACTGTAAATATAATTTTGTTCATATTGTTTGTCTTGACCCCTTTGTTTCAAAGCTGATCTGACTGGCCACTATATACTATGCATCTTTATCAAACTTTAAGATTGTTGAAAGCAAAATCTTTAATACATTACACATTGCATGCTGTGATTTGATTGGCGTGAAGCCAGACAGCGGCTGGCTTTCCCTGGCATCATCCTGGCTAATCACAGTTAGGCAGTGGCCTCATCTGATTGGTTAATCATTTAATTTTTTTCACAAACGGATGCCAACTCTGCCTGGCCTCCCTGTGCAGCCAGACTGCAGATCAGTCTATGGTGGTGCAGTATAGTGTTTCACCACACATCCAACGCATAGCATTTAGAGGGGCGCTGTTTCACTTATTGTAAGATAGCGAGAAGTGAGAAATGGGGAAGAGATGACAGCAACGGCTTATAAGATTTATCAAAACTAAAAACATTGTGTTTTTATTGAAATGATAAATAGAGTTGATAAAAACAGGGGAAGCCTGGCTTCCCTTGGCCTCTGGGAGAAAACTCCACTGGAAATGACAGGGATAAATTGCTGTTTTTCTACATGTTATGAAGAGGTAGTAAATGTCGTGGATGTGGG
Organism: Micropterus salmoides; assembly: GCF_014851395.1. Classification (NCBI taxonomy): domain Eukaryota; kingdom Metazoa; phylum Chordata; class Actinopteri; order Centrarchiformes; family Centrarchidae; genus Micropterus; species Micropterus salmoides. Next base: position 12,889,697 of record NW_024042261.1, on the reverse strand, counting down.
ATTTTATGAAGTATAAAATGGGGAGAGGGACGAACGGCAAAAACTGCCTCATAAGCCAAACTCAACTGCCCACTAAATGCATGCGACTAAATCCTTTTTCATGCTTGGGTTTTTTAAAATTCTGTTTCTGATTAACCAAAACAATCATTTTGGAAACTGTAATTACAGCCTTTTCTTTAAGAAACAGTAGCCTGAACTGTAGAAACGGTATACCCCAGCAGCTTGTTTAGTCGAAGCTTTAAAACACAGAATCCAGTGATAAAACTCTTCCATTTGAGCATTTCTGAACATTGGCCTCCAGTAAAATGCAACATCACCCCATCAGACCTGCCAGCTCCCTCAGAGTGACATAGGGTGGGAGGGATTGTGGGAGAGAGGGGTATAGTCCACAGAGGGATAAGAGATGGGAGGAGATGAAACAAATTAAATACAAACAAACAATAACATAAACTAAACACCATGTTGTTCATGATTCAGTTACAGTTCCCAGTAGCCTCGGGGCTTCAAAAGGTTATTGTTTCAGCAACAAGCAGCGAAGGATAAAGGATTCAGATCTTCTGTCTGTCACTTTACAGGAAACTGAAGACTCATAAACCTCAGTTATTTCAGCTGTATTCACATTCTGTAGGGACCTCTGAGTCACATTTAGAAGCAAATTCTGACCTGTCTTCTTCAACATCATGTCTTTAAATTATATTGCTGGAACAAAAGTGTGTGTTTAATGTGTTTAATGTAATGGGACTGTATGTTCTATTTTCTGTGTAGCAAGTCTATGGAAACATTGAGGAAGCAAATAACCATAATCTGTCCCAAAGGTAAGACTATAAGACAAAGAAGAGCCTGATGATCTAAGAAGAAGCTGGTTGGACAGATGTACAGGTGTTACATGTGTTTCATCGAGCACTTGGCAGAGGACTTAGAGATAACCTTTGGCTGTGCTTTGATCATATGCCATCCATTTTGATCTGGTATTTTCCTGGCATCCTGCCTTGTGGTTAAACATAAAAAACAGTCAGCCATTGGAGTAATTCGGATCTTCTCAGTGACTCAGAGATCTGAACACAAAATCTGAAGTTTGGTGCCTTTAAAACCTAACAACACTTGTTTTCACATCACATCACAACACATAAATAACTTACAGTTGTTTGTCTTGTTCTGAAACTGGTTTATATTCTCTCTGCAAAATTCACTTCATGTAGCACTGGCTACGATATGCTTGATGATATTTAATGTGACCGAACTGGAACCGTCATACTGCACTAAATGTCTCATTCTGATATATATATATAAAATCTATCAAATATCCACTGTGCTGCTCTGGCTTATATGCATGGGGCATATCAGGGCCAAGTGTGTCCCATGCTGCTGATTACTCAATCAGGTCTACAGCCCAGGAGACAAAGAGCAAATCAACAATAGTATGAACCAAGCAGAGGGGCCATCACACAATGTATAAGAAAACAACCAGCTTCATGAGAATGACCTGAAGTGCCTATGTGCATACACAGTTTTGGATGGTTTCAATGGTTTGTACTGAAACATTGTATGATATTTTAACTTTGTGACAGTTGGATTAGTACACACAATACAACACAAACTGAAGGCTTTTATTTCACAGTCACTCAAATGGAAGTGATATTCTAGATTGAGAAAAGAATCAGTGCAAAGTTAGAAAAAAGTGATCATACGAGGAGAGAAAATTGAAAAGGTGATGGTGTAAGATCACTGTTTCTCTTTTCAAGGGGAGAAGATATGAAGAAGATGAAGACAAAAATAGGCTCTGAGGGAGGTGCGAGGAAGAGGGGAGATGTGAGGTGTGTAGTCTGCTGTCTCTGCTAGATGATAAGTCTGCTTTCTAGTTGTGTGGGTGACAGGTCTCAGTGTCTCTCAGAGGAAGACACAGCTCAGTGTCCAGAAATACAATCTTGTAGCTGGGATAATGGATCCATACTTTCATGATACTAGTGCAGTGCCAGTTCACAGGGGCTGATGTGACGCCTCCCTGCGCTTTTTGTTCAAAATGTGCCACATTGGTTTCACCCACAGCAGTGGTCGGCAAATAAATAAATACTTTGATAGCGACGGGTGCTGAAATAGATCTCAGTCATGTCAGCAACAGTTACTTACATAATCAGTTACTCAACTGGCCACAAAATAAAAGCATGTTAAAGTTTTTTGCTAGCAATGATTTCTTTCAAGTTGAATTGAGAGCTTTGACTTTGAAAGGTTCTAATAGACATTAAAAAGAGTCTGTGGCTTGCTTAACACACATCTAAAATAGCCATCAGGAAACTGAGAAGCCCAGAACTTTCCTGTGCCTGGAGGTGCTGGGGAAATGAAAATAAGCATCTATAGGTTGATGGATGTGGATCAATCACCGGGACGCACACACCAGAGATGCCTTTGAGCTACAGTCCAAAAAAAAAAAAAACTGTAACGTTACATGATCAACAATAAATCTGTAATCTGTTTGCAGCCAACGTAATAATTGATGTGATGATGAGGCCAAGTCTCAAACTCGAGTCCCCATCTCTGGCACACACTGCAGCAAATGCTTTATTGTGTGTATGTGAAACGGTCTCTTTATAGTTAATTTGTTCAAAAGGGGAAAAGTATTTTCGCGCAAGGGGGGACCACCCCTCCAATTAAAAGGTCTGTGTACTACTGACTGAGGTAACCAGGAAACCAATGAGGGTTTGCCATCTAATGGCTTTAATTTATTTGTCGACCCCTGACCTACAGCATTAATAACACAAAAAAAAAACATGACAATGGCAGAGATACTGCTAGATATTAAGCACTTCCTCACCTTAACATCAACTCTCAACAACAACTCTATTTCAACATATTTGTTTCCAACATATATCAAAACTGCGTGATGACGATAATGCCGTTACAACAATTCACTACCATATCGGAGCATATAATCCCAGCGAGCGTACCGTGCTGTTGCTGCTACAGAACAGCATAATCTCAGCCCGGTGAGGAGCTTCCTGTGTCCCCACAAGCACTCCCCAAAGTCGCTGCTGCACAGCTCCGCTTAGCGCGGTTCTCTACTGTATTTATTAATTCTGAATTTGTTGCGTGTTCAAATTGTACCAAACGCTACACTACATTACCTTGGTTCCGCAGCAACACACCTGCCACGTTTGAGGTCGACTGGATAAATGGTTTCTGACATAATCGAAATATAAACACACACACACACACACACACACACACACACACACACACACACACACACACACACACACACACACACACACACACTGACCAAATGCTGGAACCAATAACTGTACGTAAAGTCCCACAAGAAGTTTGAAAACTCCGCCTATTTTGCTCTGAACCCATCACATCGCCATATCTGAAAGGGCCATTAAGGTGTAACTGTTTTTGTTACAGTGTAAAAGTGGCTGTTCTGGTCCAGCAGGAAGCCATACCTAAGTATCAATACTAACTACTAATCATCCTCCACTGCTGACATGGGAAATGAAACTCAGTGAGAGTGAGCTATTGTGGAGTTTGGATTCGGCAGGGGCTTAACTCATTGGACCATGAAATGAGAAAATGTAAAAAAATAATAAAAAAATATAAAAACATTGTAAAGACTGTTTCCCCATTACACTGTATCCAGTTTTGCTGTGTGACTCATGAATAAGGAGTTAAGGACTTTAGCTTGTCTATAGTGTTCAATTTGATTTGATTATTAATGATGAGATTTGGAAACATGGCTAGCTTCCCTCAGTGCGGCAAAACAGACTGTAGGTCTCTCCCCGTCTCTTCCTGTCATGCAGCTTCCTATTGCTGGAGTCACTTTGATTTGGGGAGAGGGTTATTGCTGCTGTGTCCTTTGTCAGGTCAGTTGTACAAAATTGCCACTTTGCTACTTAAAGGTTAAAATAAAAGGTATTAAAGAGGCGAAGAGTGATGCAGCTTCAGGTTATTGTCTTTCCTCTGGCCACATTAAAGGCCTTGTTACCATTACTCCTCTGTTTTAGTTGTCATCTGTCATTTGGCTTTCACCTTGGGAGATTTTTAGTGTGATGTGAGATTTTCTAAAAATGTTCAGTAATTACACTGCTCTTGACTATACATTCTCTGAAAGCTTCTGTCTTATTTTCTAATAAAATATCAGCTGTTACTCCTTATTGCATCATATTCGTGTAAATTAATTAAAATGGTGTGTGCTTTCCTATTTTCACTAGATTAGTTCAATACTTAAGATGAAGATGCAAAGATTGTGTAAAAACTTGTGTGTGTGTGTGCGGTTGGGGGGAGGGGAGGGGGGGGGGGGGTCCACTATACTTGTGGGGTCCAAAATGTGGAACCCCACAAGTTTAAAGGGCTTTCTGAGGATCAAGACTGGGGTTTGGTTAGAGTTAGGTTAAGGTACAAGGTAATTCTAGGGTTGTAAAATGAAATACAGTAAGTAGGTCTCTTCTGCTAGAAAGCAGGCAATATGATGTACAGAAATTATAAAATGGTAAACAGAAATAAACTATATAGCATGGAACAGTCACATGGATGTATTTGAATTGAGAATTCTCATATAGCCTGTGCAGGCACCACTATTGATTCAAAGTTATTTCTTTAACATGAGTGACTTTATACTCAACTGGGTATTCTTTGTCACATTCTTCTGTTCTCTTTACTTTCTGTTTATCTTATTAAAAATTCAGTTTAAAGTGCTTCAGTCTACTTCAGGTCTGCCTGCTACATAGCTGTAAGCACCTGCGTACATAGTAGAGAGGGGTTATGTATGGCTCTAATGCTTTTTGATGAAAATGTCTCCATCATTCTAATGGCTGTCTGTGTCAGATGTGTCCTTTGGCTCAAAGAAGGACAATAGATATATGGAGTCTGAACTGTGAAATGAACACATTGTCATTTTCTGTGTGCACTGGGCTTAAAAATTGTTTGTAATAACTCAACTACCAGCCTGATTTCCGATCACTCAGATTCTACAGTTGTCGTAATCTGGCAGCTGTTTTATAAACATTATTGAAAATAAATGATGTCTTCCAGATCTCATTCGATCTTCCTCTTCCTCCTAGAGAGGGGTTTGTTCTTTTGAAACTAATTTTCATCTGTCTTTAAGTGTTAAAGGAAGGTCAATCCGATTAAAACATCCTACATAGCTATAGGCTGGCTAAGGTGGTTATATTGTTGGGGCAATTGTTTTTAAAGACTCAATCATTAATACCTCAAAAATACTCATTAGTAACTATTTCTACCAACAATGACTAAATCTGCAGACAGGATATATTCTGCAGTCTGCTCTGTGACTGGTGTGAATACTGATGATTTTCAGTGCAGGAGATGAAGACGATATCTTGATGTTTATACTTTTAAGAAGAACCCCAACCAAAATATTATGTTTTAGATTCTGTGAAGACAAATGCTATGGCAACTGATGTGTTTTGAAGTTGTATTATGCGCATGTTGAACTGAACCTATGCTTTCTGTTCTTCTTGTTTCTTACAGGTAAGTGCTGCCAATGATCTCCTTCTGAAGAAAAAGAGAGGGGGAGATGTTTAACAAAGACTCTCTATTATCTCCAGCACCATTCATTTCTCAGTGGGTTTGTTATTCTTTGTTTGTATAAAGAGGAGATAACTGTATCCAGAGGGCTACTTATTAGTATCTTCAGATGATAAAGCAAAGACACAGGCTTCATTTACAGATACGTTTCCTTTGTTGCACCACACAAACACCCAAGGAGAATCCTAATAGGAATAAACAGCAGCTCTGCTTGGTCATAATTGCAGTTGTTTTTTGTGGGAGATGCAAAAACAAGTAAGAACAAGCAGAAAGCTTGCATAGTGTGGGATGACCTTGGTGTTTGTTCTCTGTTGTTTGGATTAGCTTGTTAAATTTCTTAGTTCCCCTTATAACAGAACCAAGCAGATATCTGTGTTAGCCCTAAAATCCACTGACTCCGGCTACGGGGCGTTATGGCTGCTCCATGTGGCCTGAAGTTGATGGAACGAGAGATTGAAGAAGGTAGTAGAAGCACAAAAAGGACAAATTAATAACAAGTCAATAGCGTGGGGCAGGCTGCATGCTCCGCTGATGAAATGCTTCTGAGACGTTTCCAGTGGACTTTGACGTCGGGCTATGGACAAATCAAAACAGTGGCGCAGCCGTAACGTGCTGTAGCCGGAGTCAGTGGATTCCTGGCATTAGTCTTGTTCCATCGGTGTTGGCCTTGTGTTGTAGCTGATAGGTGAGGCTTTGCGTTATCAGAGAGCAGTAGCTACTGGACGCTCATATGTTATACATAAACTTAATGTTGAACCACTGGAGCAGTGTGAACTTCAGAGGTATACACATGCATCTGTTCAGAGCCAGTGGCAATATCGCACAGAAAGGAACTGGTGTCTTGATGTGTTTGTGTGGGTGTTGTGGCTGAGTGATATGTGATAGAAAGCATGATGGCTGACTAACACAAATCAGCTGTAGCCATTTTCTCCACCCAAAAGGATCCTGTTCATCTTCTGTTTTAACTCTTGGTTTGTTCTCCATGATTACTAAAAAGTCATCCTCCATCTCCTTTCAGCAAATTCTTTCAGTCGATGTAGGCAAACTGCATTGTAGGAGATGTTCATTTTGCTCGAGGATGGTACCATTCATAGCTTTTTGCAAATATCAATTGCATAATGAAAGTTCAAAAAACACAAAGTGTAACAATGTGGTCTTACAGGACTGCAAAAACAATGTTCTGCAGAACACAGTAAGAGGAGTAAGAAGATAACTAAGGCAAAACATGTCAACTCTTAATTGATCCAACAGCCACATGAATAGGTGCAACTAATTAACTCTTAACAACATGCCTGACTAATCTTACTAAGTGCAAAAAGAGTCTCCAAGTGGTTAAATTGTTTGTGGTTATGTCTATCTAACAGGCCTTTTTCACTGCAGACATCTTGATAGTATAAACAGCACATGTGTAATCAGTAATTTGAATGATCTATGTAGGTGTCCCAGTTGCAGGTATCGTGCCTGCAGGCTATTTGTCATTGTATATCGGAAACATTTAAATAGAGCAGAGTGCTCGTTAATTTTATTAGTGACACCTGTGTTTCTCTGTCCAGATGTATCTGCTAGGTTTTGATTTAGTAATTCTGCTTACTTTGAGTTACCAATGAGCCTTATTCACACCAGACGTTGTCACATGTCAAAGCATGAAAAGCACAGGTGTAAATTACCCCATTGCACATGATGGCTTGCTCAAATGCCTCAAAGGGGCAGTTAAATGGAAAAGCAGTTTCTTTTTCTTTACTTTGTATGTCACATAGTCTCTGGAGGGATTAGTCCCTCTGGTCAATGCCTCCTCCGCCCACCTGCGTTTGCCACAGTCTTCCCCCAATTTTCGGCTGCCACCTGTTGCCGTGTGGAAGCTAGAGGCAGCTGTGATTGAATCTGAGCAGTCCGCCTCCTTGTTCTCATGTGTACGTCCATGAAAGTTGGCTCTAAAGTTAACTTAGGTGTTTCTGATATATAAATGAATTTTAACGAGTTTGTTCGGTATCTAGGCAATAGGTTTAAGTTAATTTATTTATTTTCATACATACATACATACATTTTGGCACCATACTTAAGTAGAATTATGTCTGTTATAATAGTCTATTTGAACACTAGGTCTTATCAGTGGTCGCTAAAATGTGTTTTTGAGTTTCTTTCAGCTGTTGCAGTCAGAATGGATCTGTTGGGCTAAAGAAGTGTGGTTGCTTTTGTTTCTAGGATTCACTCAGGCCTGTGTTTATTACTTTCCCAACATGCAGATATTTGCATACTGAGGGATATTACTGTCATTTTTATTTAAACTTTTATTTTAACAGGAAATTCCCATTGAGACACAGACGGTCGAAAAGCCAAAAGAAATCTCCTTTCCTAACCACTTTTCCTTGACCTTGATGGAAAATGTCATGAGGTCAAGGAAAGATGTGAAGGAGAATCCATAAGGACTTCGGAAAAGAAGACCACGGGGCTCAGAGCATCCGACTGCTGTTTTCTAGGCAACGTAATTATGCAACGGCGGGTGTTACTGACGTGACCTGCCGTGATGAAACTAAAATGTTCTGAAGGTGGACTACAAAAAGTGCATCTTTGACACTGTGCAACGTGTTGTTGTAATGCAGGCCATCTAAAGGTGGACACCACGGTGGAATATTTCTTCATAACCAAGACAGCAAAAAGGCTGATAGGGTAGCCTACCAGTCACTAAATAATGGAAAGCTTTGTCACATTGAGAATGCTTGCTTACACTCACCCTCCTGCCCACCCATATTTATCAACATGAATCCCAATTATTGTCTGTAAACCCAGTGTTTCCCACAGAATGACAGCATAACTGTGGAGAGAGAGGGCAAGAGGAGTAGCTGACTGAGTGAATATATGTGCTGCATGTACCTCAATGTGTGGGAAATGCCTATACTGTAGAGATTATCCAGCTTGGTCGTTGTCTTTATTAAGGCGCGGGTGTCAGAATCTGTGATTGAAGTAACATTAATTAATGATATTTCTGAAGGCTGCAATACACATGAGCCTACATGCTGCAACATTATTTTCACTTTGATCATATTACAAGACCAGTAACATAGCTTGCATGGGTCTCAGTCATTGTATTGGTTGACAGTTCAAGACATAGGCCTATGCATGTTAGCAAGTTATGGCATAAGAGAGAAAAGCCTTAATAGCCAATGGAAGCTTACATGGTGATCAACATCCTTTATCCGTCATGATCGTTGATTTCTTTTTTTTTTATTGTAGAAAACACTTTATAGCATATTTCAACAATCCGAAACATAAAACGATGTTAAAACAGTATTAAATTACAGCAAAGCCAAAAGAAAACAAACCAAAAGAATGAAAGAAATCGTGAGTGTCTTATTCAGGTATCATAATGTGTGTCTGCATTGCAAGGATTTTGCTAAATGGATTTTATCGTTTGAGTTTGAAACGTGCGCTGCTGTAAATGCTGCTGCTGCTGCAAGGAATTGTGGGACAGCTTTATCTCCTTTCCTTTTGTAAAGGATGGTCCGGTGTACCTTATGCTAAAGGAGATAAGAAAGGAAGCATTGAGGCAACTTTCCTTAGCTTTTATAGAATTCAACCAGCTCTTATCATGGCTGCCACTGAAATACTTCTGGGTCTCTTCACTCAATAAGGAACCTTCCTAAGCAAAAAATACTTTTCGACTGCAGCCACAGTCTCTTGTACAAGGAAGCATGTAATTCTCCTCTTTATTACCTCTTGTAGGCTTGATAGGCTGCTAGTACAACCTGGTAGTTTTCATAGAGAGCAGAGGCTGTGGTCGGCTTTAACTCATGTCAGTTAAAAAGAAACTGATTCCAGTGGTGACATTTTTACAGAATCCAAAACTGACGGAGAACATACTTTTATACAACAATCCTTTAATCAGCCTTCTGTTTCTCACAGTTTATAGAAGATTGCAAATATTTATGTACTTATTTACCTTTGCACTTGTAGTCAATTTTAACAAATTGTATAAAAAAGTATAATGAATGTAAATGTAGATTGTAGTATATTGTTTTCATTCAATTATGAGAAGAACAATATATTTTATACATTGTTGAGCTTCCATTCCAGTTCATGTTGTAAAAGCACTTGTCTGAAAAAAAACATTTGGCTCAGAGATTACATATTGTTTCTGATGAGATATCACTTTGTCTCTTTTCACCATTTATTCTAGTCTAGTCTGCTCCAAACATTCTATTTGATAACACAGATACAAAATAAGAAGAAGCTCTCTTTCTGTCGGTCTCTGTTGTTTTGAAGAAACAGAATGAGCTGTCTGGATAGATGAACTTTGACACTGTCTGGACAAACTGAAATCTGCACAGCAATCCAATTTACAGCTGGTTTGGTATCATGACATCTGTGACTCCATCAACATCAGCGGTCTTCTGCACAGCTGAACACACCGACGACACTTTCTGCTTCACTGAGACAGCAGATGGATACAGTGTGAAGAAGAGGAGACACTTTGAAGGTTTTCTCTCTGGGCTCTCAAAGAGTTTGTGTGATTCCTGACTTGCATTTGGCAACTGAACAGTACAGTAAGGAAAGCATTATTGGAAAATTGTAATAATTCTTTCTAAAAGCCTATCAGATACAGATACTTATCACTTTTTTAAAGTTTCCACCTTTTCACATCTACTGATGACTTCAGTTCAATTTTAAAAAATTTCCCCAGTCATATCTTATACTGAATACCAGGTTTAACTGTCATTCATAGCATAGAAAAGTGAGTGGAGCAGTTCTGGAAGGACTGTTTTAGGCTGAGTTCACATTTTTCTTCTTTGGTTCAGTTAAAACAAACTCTGGTGTGCTTCCCCATTTGGACCGGTGCATTTAAGTTGTGAGAAAGCTGTCTGCCCTGAGAAGCTCAACTCTGGAACTGTGGAGTTTTAAACTTGTACATTACACATGTAAGAAGGGTGGCGTTTGACACTTTTGGGGTGTGTTGGAGTGTAGAAATAAGAAACTGTTGATGACTGTTAGAGAATATATTTGAAATTGTTGCCTATGAGGCATTAAGACTAATTTAATTATGGTACTGGAATGAATGCAATGACAAAAAAGAACAAAAATACGACACAATTAAGTATCGATGTTAGGTTGCTCAAAAAGCAACGATAAGACATCACTGAAGTCAGAGCGATGAAAGATTCACACAGAACAGATATACCAGAGAGAAGGGGCATTAAGAAAGAGGTCAGTGTTGGTTCACATTTCGACCTCGATGTCTCTGCAGCAATCTGTCACGTGAGTCTCTCAGCTCTGACTGCTGTTCCTCCTGCAACCTGATAGATCCCAGTAGACTGTTCCTCATCTCTGCTCTACTATATAGTCCCAGTTGTCAGACTCTGACTTAACTGCTAGCCAGTTAAAAACTATGTGTTTGATATGAAGAAATGGCTTTTGATCTTTTCTTTTTTTATGTTGTGTTTTTATTTCTCTCTCTTTAAAACCTCAAAACTTCCAAACACAGTCGGCAGATGATGTTCACTGACCTCCATTCACATTAAATTCACGATGCTGTAGTCAGCAATTCATTTTCTTTTTCTCACACAAAATAGTACATTTTTAAATGTTCATCCACATATCCCTTGTACTATATGTATAAGAGTATATATCTGACAAAGAAGGATGTTCCTGGGTCAGTCTCAATCTCTGGAGATTTACATGATGGATGAATCTGGATGAATCTTTGTACTGGCCAACACAGCCCATTTAAAAATGTGTAAAGATATTGTATCACACAGTACAACTTACAACAATAAATCACATTTAATCCCATGGGAAATAATGCTAAATAGATCTTGTTTTTCTTTAACTATGAATAATATATAATAACAGAAACTGAACCATAAACAAGTGTTTTTGATTTACTGTAGGATTTGAAGGACCAGTATGCAGGATTTAGTGGCATCTAGCAGTGAGGCTGCAGATTGCAACAAAATCTTTACCCCTCACTTTTTAAATATACTAAATAAATAATTCAAACAGGGATATTTACCAATAAGAATACAATCATTATTCACAATTGTACAATATCAACAATAATATATAGGTCGAGCACAATAATCTCTAAATAAAGTGCAACAAGTTCTATTAACAAAAAAGCGCTTAAGCATGTAGCAGAACCTAAGGTGGCTGCGGAGCTCGCGAAAAACATATAAGGCCCTTCTAGTCTTCTAGCCTTCTAGTTTCTTACAAGGTAACAAAAACATGATTCTTATTTTCAGGTGATTACACAGCTATTAAAAACACTTGGACATTTAAGGAACTTTCATAAAAATATAAATGTTTTAAATGTGCCTAAAAACTATCTGCAGTTCTAAACTGATACACTGATGTTAAAGTTTAGCTTCAGTGAGTCTGTAATGTAGAGGATTCAGCATCAGTCATTGTAAGAGGAATAACATAAAGCTGAAAAACAATGTATTTTCTTTGGCAGCAAATTAAAAGGTTGATAGGTTCATAGAAAAGCACACAAAAAAACAAATAGGAGCTGCATTATGACAATGTCATGTCATGACATTTATCAATCCTATAAATGTCATCCTTGATTTGTGGCTGTTAGAGTCAAGAATGATCTCTCTGTTTCCAATTCTCCTTCCTCAAATTGGACTCCTGAGCTGCTGTACACTAAAATAGAGAAAAGCTTCAGGGAGAAATCTTTTCAAGGAAGCTCTAACTTTAATAAATTGCACAGTCGTGAAGCGCTAATGAAATTATTTGACTGCTGCGTTGGAGTAAAGTGGGACACACTTTTCTTGTTTAGATGTTGCAGAGCTCTCAGTATTCTGAAGAATGAGACAATCAGAAAGTACATTTGGCCTTTGATGAATGTAATTATGGGTCTGTTCCAAATACATCCAGGTCTGTGTGGAGCTGCTTGTATGATACATTATGTTTGTGGCTATGTACTGAGAAACTGTGAATATTTTTAGCTGAGTGAACAGAACAAAAAAACTGTTTGTTTGTGCAGACAGATGAAACCCCAATGTGTCAACTAACACACATATTTTAAGATTTTCATACACATACTTTCCTCTAGTTGCGTCAAAACAGCACAAGGTCAAAAATGACATAATTCCATTTGAGTGATGATTTCTTTGCAAATATACATACATACATATACCAAATTTCTGATCTACTGTAAGCTCTATAGTTGGAGCTCTTTGATGTGTTTGTTCAGATAAAGGATCCAGGATGAGTTCTCATTACAGCAGCTGTATAATTTTATTGTTATGGTTTCAAATACAACATTACAGCCAGATTGGCTGTATCATATACTCTGTATTCCCAATTCACCACTCACCACACACTGATGTGCATTGGTGACTCTAGTAAGAACTTACTGAAGAGAAAATGTCTTCTATAATTGTTTCTTTTAGTTTAGCACACAACTCATTTTGAAGTGTCTGCAGAGAGATTTTCATGATTTGAACAGAAATCCATGTTTGTTTTGAGCTCTGGCAAATTACAAACTGTTACATAATTTATTCAGATGAATCACGAGTAATTTTTTACCAAATACATTTTTCAAGCTGTTGTTGGAAGCTATACTATACAAAAGCTAACTTAATCATTGTAGACATTTATTTTTTGTAAAGCTTGTTTTTTTTTTTTTCTTTTGGGACCCATATGTCTTCCTTTATTTAAAGTAGATTGTGTCCCTACAAAAGAGCTCCAAGAAGCAGACATGCCTTTGTCATTGTTGGCTTCTGGAGGCTGCAGACACAGTAGAGGTGCTTAGCGACACCCTTTATTTTATTCAAAGTACTGTAACATGTCATCTGATTCATTGCAGTTCATATTATTGGATCCTCTTATGCTGAATTTCACCATGGATGGTTCACAAGCAATGTACTCAACTTTAATGTGCTAAATTGCATTTCTTATGGTGCAATAATTCATTCAAGTCTGAAAATCTCTTTGTTGACAACATGCTGAAAGTGTTACTTTTATGTGTTGCTAAATCCTAAATTGGCTGAGCAGGGGCAGATTGACCATGGAGAATTACAGGAACAATCCCAAACGGCCGGTCTATTTCAGGCCGAACCAGCCAGTGTTCAAGAATTTTTATTTTTCAGTTTCTTATGTTCAACTTCAAATGATCTGTGACTGAGGCGCAGCGAACGCTGTCTGTGTGTATCAGACTGGGCCAAACTAATACTTTCAATGTTGATTGGGGATACGGTCGCTCCTTCCCAGCTTGGACCGATCCTTGTTTTTGCTGCATTCTGATTGGCTCAATGGTGCCGATCAAATGTGTTACCTTCCATCTGGGACGAGTTCAATCTCAATACGTTTTGTCGGGGCTAAACTCAGCCCACAGCTATGTGAGAAGCCCAACAGAGAAGGTAAATGTCGAAAAAGAAAGAAAGAAGAGGAAAAAGAAAAGTGTGGTGCCGAAAAAATCATAATTTAGAAGACAAAAATGGCGGCACAAGAGGCAGCTAAACGCCTAATTAACTGACCTCTTCCTTGGCGGAAAGTGGAAAGGTGCTCTGGTAGGCAAAGATGAGACAGGACCCAGCACATCTACTGATAAGTAATGCATTTTTTATAACCTGATATTATTTATGCATTTATCTATAGGCATATAGGCTATATTATATATTCATATGTATTCTAAACAACAGTTGAAGGAAGAAGAAGAGGAACAGGAGGAACTGATTATTACTTATGTTCTTCTCATTGATATGGAGCTGTATAATCAGAAAAAGCAGAGTGGGGTCCAGCACAGGGAAACTGAGCCAGGGAGAGGCCTACACAGAGCTGAAGATAAGGGATTACATTTTTATGCACACACACACACACACACACACTGCTCTGTTTTATGAGACTGCATTGTAGTTTCTGACTATATTTAACTATTGCTACTATAGCATTCTGACCGACTCAGGCTTGCCTGACCTGGTCTTGTTCAGTGCAGTGGTGCCTTGCTTCTGAAGAGGCAGGTGTTTCTTGAAGGTCTTCAGCATAATGAAATTGACTTTGTACAAGTACACCACAATTCATTAAAATAAATTATTATTTATTAATAATTAAAATCTTTCTCTGCGCTCCCACATGGCGCTCACATAAAAGGCCTCGCTGTCTCAAAGTCCCGGGCTGAAATCAGTCCCAGTACGTCCGTGTAGCTGAGGTTTATTGTTGTAACTAATTGTTAAACACTCTGAGTAAGATTCAAGCTCTTTGCTTAGTCACATCGACTCTGTACTTTATGGTCTGACCATTTAGCATCAATAATATGAAATACCAATTATGTATTTCAGTCCTTAAAGGTAAGACATTGTTTTATCGTGTACTTATCAATTTTGAGATTTTGGACTACTTTGCTTCCTTAACATGTCTTCTTTCAGACTAGTGGAAAGGACACGTCCAAAATATACATTAAGCATTATTTTCCTATAGTTTGTCTATGTGCGTCTGTAGATTTCTCCTAAAAGTTATTATTCCAAAATTACATGTCCTTCCGCTATTGCTGTCTAAACCATTCTGTTGTAAAGCTCTCTCTTTCCTGAGCAACATTGTTGGATCCAAATATGGTAATTTCCTTTGTACCAGCAACCAATACAGTTTCCCAGGGATATACAACAAATAGACAAGGACAAAAATAAGATGAAAGCAGTGTGCCGGCATTGCTCAGTAGTGATCTGTATGTTTCTGGCAACATGTCAAACTTTCTAACTCATTTGAAATGGCACCACGCAAATGTGAATATCATTGCTACAAGGAAAACATAGGGGTGAAGTGCAAACACAGCTCCCTTTGTTAATGACAGCCACTTAAAAGTGACTGCCCATCACATCACCCCTGAGTGGAACATGTTCAGCTATGTTCTGCAAACTTGCCCCATTTATAAACCATACACAAGCACAAATCTGGCAGATGGAGTTAAAGAGGCAGTGGTTAGGAGGAAATGTTAATGCTGACTTTTAGACAAAGTACTTAAATCTGAGCAGGCCTACAAAAGCTGGGATTGTCAGGGTTTAATGCATTTTCCCCTCTTACTGTACCAAAAATAAACAGAACTTTGACTTTAAAAATGAGGTACGCACTGAACCGGGATTTTTGTGTACCGGTACACCCCTACAACAAACCTTGCAAGATCCTGGAAGGACTGTTCATTTAATGAATGAACACAAAGAATGCCATATTTTTTAAATTTCTTTTTCACTAGTTTTGGATCACAGGGACCTCATGGAGGTGAGGTTGTTCATTTGTGATCTTGGCTGAACTTTTGGCATGTGAGTCATTGAACTCTTTCCCAAACTTTCCCAGGATTCCCTAAAGATCATGCAGATGTGTGAACTCACAGGGGGGCCGCCAGGAATTTTGGGCCCTATGACAAAAAACTCAAATTGGACCCACTCTGTGCAGGTGTTGTCACCACTTCTGTAGGACTTAACTGTCCCATCAAAAGCTTTACATTACTAATTAAAGGCTTGCAAGTGTCAATATAATATATATATATATACAATAATAAAATTGTAGTTCAATATTAGTAGGCCTACTACTAAACTACTACTAAATAATAAAGTCTGTATCTATAGATGTCGTTGATCATATTCAATCTAAATGAATGTATTAAACTGGATTATTTTAATATAGTCTGTAACTTACATGCAGGCTGAGGTAAGCTGCTGTCCAGCATCCAGTACAGACAGGAAGTTGTTTTTTTATTTTATTTATTTCATAAATAAATTCCCTGGCATGTCATTAACACAATGTTGCTCACCTTCTTCACTGGGACAGGGAGGCTACAGGTATGGGGAGACTGGGGTGCTGCTGACTCATCTGTTGTTCGTCTGCTAAAAGGGGCAGGGACAATGATTTAATATGAATATCTTGCTAAACTTTTCCTTGCACTGATTAAATGTTGATGAAATGTAGGCTAAGACTAGTCTGTAGCTAGCTACCTTATTTCACTATGGACATTAAGCCAACAGGTTAACACCACTCACAGACTAAAGGCTGCCCACCTTTCTTGGAGAAAACTGTGTTCCAGATTGACATCTTTTCCTTTGTCTTTCCTCTCTTTCCTTTTTGAAAACCAGATTCTGTATTTCTGGTGCATCTACTGACTGTCACTGATGTGTGCGCTAAGGCAGGACCAAACCATTTCATGCAGATACAGGGGAGTCAGTCAGTATGGAGGTTTACTTTTTGGTCAATGGGGATTTTTAACTTTTACTGCCAAAAATAAGAAAAAACGTTCTTTTTATTATTATATTAGAAATATATTTATACTCAATGATGGTGGTTTATATAATGTATAATATAATATAATTTGATATTAGTTTATCATTATTTTCTTTTCCCCCCTATACGGCACCCATGTGAACTCAGTCTACAGACCCAGCTGCAGCATTGGTAGATGACCTGTGACCTCAGACACTTAATTGATAAAACTGCAGCACAAAGTCTGTTCTCTCTCTTTCCACTCTCTTCCTCTTCTCTCTCCCTTGGCTATCTCCT